>NW_028243022.1:1144442-2483175 GCF_964263255.1 Lissotriton vulgaris
TATGTGTATATATATATATATATATATATATATATATATATATATATATATATATATCAAACAGAACTCCTCCAAAGGAAGAAGAGAGGCCACACAGGGGAAACAGTGAAGGCTTCCTTTATTCGTTACAACACCCACAGTGGCGAATGCATTTCGGCTTGAAGTCCGCCTTCCTCAGCGCCATGGGTATAAGCACAGTAAGGCTCCTGCTCGACTTAAAATGTCTTTGCCTCTTCCTGCTGCTGGACACGTGACTCCGCCCCCTCAGGTGAGTACCAATCGTGTGACACTTCCTGCAGGCTGCATGTAGTGCGGTGCCTACAGGACCCAGAATGCACCATACCTGGCCGTTTCTTGGTGTCTTGCGGGGGTAAGTCTTGTCCCAGCTAGTCCTCGTGCCCCCAGGGGGTTTTTTGACGAACAACAGTTGCCTCCTCCGCTCCCCAGTCCGCAGCCACCTCCAGAATCCGGGAAACACAATAGACGGGGGCTATATATATATATATCCATCACAAGCGCAGGAACCCTTTTGGGAGCGACCACACACAAACTCACTTTTGAACTCTTTTTATTCAGGTACTTACCAGCAAGTTTTCAATGGTGCAGTTTCTTAAAAAATAAAGCCAGCCAAATGCATTTCGAGAGCGGAGGCTCTCTTCGTCAGTGGCACAGTCAATTCAGCAGCTGAAGCATTCTCCTCAAGTAGTTTGTCCCCGCCTCCTGGGCGTTAAGCATACAGCGGCGTTTCTGGGATTTGAAGTCCTTTAATGCAGGTGAGGTATGTTTCAGTGAAATGGATGCAAAGTATTCACAGTAAAAGGCACTGCTGCATTGTCAGCCTGCTCCGCTTTTAAGTAGCTGAAAGAGTGTTCAAGGAGCACCCCTGCAGTGCCCCAAGACGTTCGTGTCCAAAAGCTCCTCAGAACTGAAGAGCTGGCTCCGCTTTCGCAGCAGGTCACTCCCACGACCGGGCGGCCGTTATAAATCCATCACAAGCGCAGGAACCCTTTTGGGAGCGACCACACACAAACTCACTTTTGAACTCTTTTTATTCAGGTACTTGCCAGCAAGTTTTCAATGGTGCAGTTTCTTAAAAAATAAAGCCAGCCAAATGCATTTCGAGAGCGGAGGCTCTCTTCGTCAGTGGCACAGTCAATTCAGCAGCTGAAGCATTCTCCTCAAGTAGTTTGTCCCCGCCTCCTGGGCGTTAAGCATACAGCGGCGTTTCTGGGATTTGAAGTCCTTTAATGCAGGTGAGGTATGTTTCAGTGAAATGGATGCAAAGTATTCACAGTAAAAGGCACTGCTGCATTGTCAGCCTGCTCCGCTTTTAAGTAGCTGAAAGAGTGTTCAAGGAGCACCCCTGCAGTGCCCCAAGACGTTCGTGTCCAAAAGCTCCTCAGAACTGAAGAGCTGGCTCCGCTTTCGCAGCAGGTCACTCCCACGACCGGGCGGCCGTTATAAATCCATCACAAGCGCAGGAACCCTTTTGGGAGCGACCACACACAAACTCACTTTTGAACTCTTTTTATTCAGGTACTTGCCAGCAAGTTTTCAATGGTGCAGTTTCTTAAAAAATAAAGCCAGCCAAATGCATTTCGAGAGCGGAGGCTCTCTTCGTCAGTGGCACAGTCAATTCAGCAGCTGAAGCATTCTCCTCAAGTAGTTTGTCCCCGCCTCCTGGGCGTTAAGCATACAGCGGCGTTTCTGGGATTTGAAGTCCTTTAATGCAGGTGAGGTATGTTTCAGTGAAATGGATGCAAAGTAGTCACAGTAAAAGGCACTGCTGCATTGTCAGCCTGCTCCGCTTTTAAGTAGCTGAAAGAGTGTTCAAGGAGCACCCCTGCAGTGCCCCAAGACGTTCGTGTCCAAAAGCTCCTCAGAACTGAAGAGCTGGCTCCGCTTTCGCAGCAGGTCACTCCCACGACCGGGCGGCCGTTATAAATCCATCACAAGCGCAGGAACCCTTTTGGGAGCGACCACACACAAACTCACTTTTGAACTCTTTTTATTCAGGTACTTGCCAGCAAGTTTTCAATGGTGCAGTTTCTTAAAAAATAAAGCCAGCCAAATGCATTTCGAGAGCGGAGGCTCTCTTCGTCAGTGGCACAGTCAATTCAGCAGCTGAAGCATTCTCCTCAAGTAGTTTGTCCCCGCCTCCTGGGCGTTAAGCATACAGCTGCGTTTCTGGGATTTGAAGTCCTTTAATGCAGGTGAGGTATGTTTCAGTGAAATGGATGCAAAGTATTCACAGTAAAAGGCACAAGCAATGCTGATGCTTCGTGCCTTGCTGGATCAAAGCCTCTGAAGAAATGCTCAAGGGAGCATGAAACGCGTCAGGCTGGCAGATTTATGGACAGTCTTCCTTCCTGTGTGCTGTCACTTGCACGGAATAAACGGATTTAAACCTTCCTATTTTGTGGCTCTTCTAAATGGGGTGACTCGTTATTTTTGGTATTTAAACGGCCGGTCCCGGTCGTGGAAGAGCCCTGCCACGAGTGTTTGTGGACCAAGCTGCTTTGAAACTGAAGAGCAGCGTAATGGACAGGAAGGTTGTTTAGTGCATGAAGGCACTTGCAGCGCAAAGGTAATGGGACACTTTCCAAACCCACTGGGGTCTCAATTTTTCCAAAGTTTGCACCGCAGTGAAGCAGCTCACTGGAGTACTATCGAAAGCACTACATTGACCATCAGCCTCAGGGGAGAGCCGACGCCCACTGAGGCAGGTGGTGGGAGTTACAAGTAATGCTGATGCTTCGTGCCTTGCTGGATCAAAGCCTCTGAAGAAATGCTCAAGGGAGCATGAAACGCGGCAGGCTGGCAGATTTATGGACAGTCTTCCTTCCTGTGTGCTGTCACTTGCACGGAATAAACGGATTTAAACCTTCCTATTTTGTGGCTCTTCTAAATGGGGTGACTCGTTATTTTTGGTATTTAAACGGCCGGTCCCGGTCGTGGAAGAGCCCTGCCACGAGTGTTTGTGGACCAAGCTGCTTTGAAACTGAAGAGCAGCGTAATGGACAGGAAGGTTGTTTAGTGCATGAAGGCACTTGCAGCGCAAAGGTAATGGGACACTTTCCAAACCCACTGGGGTCTCAATTTTTCCAAAGTTTGCACCGCAGTGAAGCAGCTCACTGGAGTACTATCGAAAGCACTACATTGACCATCAGGCTCAGGGGATAGCCGACGCCCACTGAGGCAGGTGGTGGGAGTTACAAGTAATGCTGATGCTTCGTGCCTTGCTGGATCAAAGCCTCTGAAGAAATGCTCAAGGGAGCATGAAACGCGTCAGGCTGGCAGATTTATGGACAGTCTTCCTTCCTGTGTGCTGTCACTTGCACGGAATAAACGGATTTAAACCTTCCTATTTTGTGGCTCTTCTAAATGGGGTGACTCGTTATTTTTGATATATATATATATATATATATATATATATATATATATATATATTACCTACTGGCGGTCGCCAGTAGGTAGTTATAGTTAGGATAATTTTCAATGTTAAATCTCAACATTCTATTTTGAATAACTTTGGCGCCGGTTGACGAATCTGCCTGAAATTTTCAGGAAAATGGTCTCATGGCGGTCCGGTCCTTCCCTGAAAGTTTGGGGGGGATTCGTCAAGCGGGGGCCGAGATAAAAGGGGGGTCCCAAAACGCGTTTTCCCCATGTTAATTTCCATAGGGCGGTCGATTTCACTTTTAGCTCGAACGGCTGAATGGATTTCCACCAAACTTGGCAAAATTGTAGGGACTGGTAGCCCGATGTGCCTTTGCTATGTCTCAAGATATGTGCTTCAGTGGATTTTGAGAAATTAACGTTCAAAAAAATATATATATCTATAGGCGCTCTCCGGTGCGCGCACCGGTGAGCGCTCCCGGCGCGACACGCGACTTGCGCGCAGAAAGCTGATTGGCTCTCAGTTGTCTGTAAACATTCTAAACAGTCCGGAGCGGCCGCCATCTTGTCTATCGGTAAAATCTAGTCATAAGAGGTGGCAAAAACAAAGGGTGGAATTGACCATAAGGGGGCAGGGTAGACCCCCCCTGACCCCCTAGGTTTGATATGGGGGCCATTAAAGGGCCCCGCGGGGCCTCAAATTTTTTTTTTTTTTTTTCGATTTTCGCGGGGGAAGCGCCTGGTGCGCGCACCGGGGAGCGTATCGAGGAGGGTACTATGGAAAAATAATCACTTCAAAAATTGTATGTTTATGAATTGTTTTTTTTTTTATTTTTTTATTTTATGTAAGTACCTACATGTAGGTACTAATGAAGAGACTTAAATTTAATGTTCACCATCTTCTTTGTAGACATCTTGCATGTTGTTATTGTATTTTTTGTGGTATATGGAATTCATAATATAGTCTGTCTGGAAAGGAGAAACAGATCTTTTAAGCACTCCCTGAGAATTTCTAGGGGATCATGAGTAGTCTATCCTGTTCACTTATGAAAATGAGGTGTAAAATATTCATATGAGATAATATAGTGGGAGAAAGGTAGTAACTATGAGTAAACTTACTATGTAACAGAAAAATAGTTGAACAGTATACTATAAGTCTCACTTTATATTTTAAACATTTTTGGTAATACTTCATGAATTACATATAAAAAAGAATATTGTCTGAAACAATTGAAATTATTAAAGATAAATTTATTCCTCTGATTCTTTTTCATAATTTAATAAAATTTCTAACATAATATTGTCCGGAATTTCCTCATAATTATATGTACATGATTCAATTTCTTCCAAACATTCTATAAACTGTTCATCCAAAGAGTCATCCATGAAATCAACTTCTTTTTTTTCATCTTCTGGTTTTTCCACCTTTACTTTGATAGAAGTATCATTTGCCTTATTTTCTCCTTCCATTTTCTTTCTGAAAATTGCATATAAATTAACTATATTAGTAGAGCTAGTATACCAGAGAAGCCTAACTCAATCCATAACTATTACAGAGAAGTCTATCTCTATCTCTAACTATTAAAGAGGGATAGCATATCACTAACAGAATATTTTTTAAGAAATAAACTTAACGTGTACAATATACTTCCATAATTAGAAGTTACCTTAGAGAAATTAGTTGAAGTTGTCAGTGAAATTTGTTTTCAAGTGTACTTCAGGAAGCAGTAGTCAAAATGGCTGTGTTTCCCTCTCTTCTTTTATATATATTGTTGTACTTAACCAATCAAACGTCAGGAAATAATCGTAGAAAATGAGAGATACTTTTTAATTGGTTGTAAATTCTAACATTACAAGTGTGTTTTTGTCATGTAATTTACCTCAGGATATTTAGACAGGCCTGTAGCCTAAATGTCTCAATGGAATTTCACCAAATTTGGGCAAATGGTAGGGACTGCTATGTAGTAGGGCGTATTCTATATTTGATGAAAGTGTCTCCATTGGGTTTTCCGTAAATTACTTTCCCACCTTTTTTTAACGAGCGCTTAGGGGTGCGCGCTCCTTTACGCGCACTGGCAGCGTTACGGGAGTCCTCCATTTTGTGTTTCGGAACAATCGAGACACAAGATGGAGGGTAAACAATGTTCGGAATGGATAGAAGGGGGAACTGTAGAGACTTCTTGACCCTCTAGGTTTTCTGAGGGGGGCTTAGGAGGCTCATAAACGTAAAAAAAAAAAAAAAAATTCTTTAATTTTTCGCGGGGGTAGCGCCTGGTGCGCGCACCTTTAAGCGTACCCGAAAGCGTACTTTGGTGAAAAATAGTGAAAAAAGTTAGAAAAAAATAAACGCTTTGAATGATCAGAGTTAGGGTAGCTCTGAAAAGAGCTTTTGGGTTCTGTGGTTGATTTAGGTACCTACAAGTAGGTTCCAATACACATTCTTAAATTCAGGAGGAATATTCTATTCCCCTCATCTGAGAAGTGCACTCCATCTCCTCTGTAGATGTCTTGCATGTTGTAACGCAAGTTATTATTGTATAATGAACCCATTCCATAGTCTCTCATGTAAGCAGAAACAGATTTATTTACATGTTTCCGTGCTTTCTCAAATTGTGGACCAAATTGGTTGGACCAGTTCCATTTCTGTCTTTGGCATATATTGGAATATACCAAGGCAGTGTGGGGAAAAAGTATCATCAATTGATGAAAGGTGTCCTTTAATAGCATTTCCAGACCTACCCCAGTTAATGTGCCTAGATCGTTTCCACCACAGTGCACAATTATAAGGTCAGGTTCTGGCAGATGCAAAAAGGTTTTCACCAATGGTATCAATTGGTGACATTTTAATCCTCTGTGGCCAATCCACTTGATTTCCACATTTGATAAATCAAGGTTATGAAAATTTCTGCTAGCTGCATACCTTTGAGCCCAGTGGATGTAGCTATGTCCAATAACCCAAACAGAGTACATGATGTGAGAAGGTTCTGGTCCAGTCAGATGAAGTGTGGGAATGAAATGGCAGTTGGAACAGTAGGAGTTCACAAAAAAATAATTGTGGAGTTTCTGTGCTCTTGAATCACTAGCAATGATTGGTGGATTCAGATAGTTGAAAACTGAAAGTTAGGGTGTATGGTTATGTTGTGTGAAAGAAGCAATTTGAATGGTTTAAAAAAAGTCACCAAAAGCAAAAATACCCTGTATAGGCTGCTGTATTGACAGGTCAAACATCCTTGCTGAGTTAATTTGCAACATTGTAAGATAAACTTTTGAACCTTACAGTTCAGTTAGGAGGGAGTTGCTATGGTAACAGATAGAAAGGTTTGAGAGGGGGATGGGTGTTGGTTTGAAAATAGTGAGGGAAGAGTTTTCATTGGTTGAATTAAGGCATATGTGTACAAAGATAGAGATTTTCTATGCCAGTCTTGGTTTCAGTGTATTGAGAGCACACCTTCTCCTCTGCTAAAGAAAAATTGGTGTGTGTGTCTGACACTGTTTTCAATCTCCAAAAGCATTTCTAAAGGTAAGTAATGATTCATTTAATTTAGATAGAGATTTATTTTCTCTATGGAGAATATTTGGAAGCAGATAGTTATGTTTTAGAAGTGAAATTGTATGTTAGTATATAAGTCCTGCGCAGTGTTTTTTACATGTTATTTAAAAATCGATTTTGGGTGCAAATGAATGGTATTTTTATTTGGCCTTTTTTATGATTGCCATGTGCAGTTGATGCATGACTTTAAACATGGGTAATAAGTGATGCACTGGTGGCGCCAGGCTTTTATAAATGAGGCCCTGACTTTGTTTGATGATATTGAGTGGTTGTAGTTAGGTTCTGTGCAGTGTTTCTTACATGTTATTGAAAAATCGATTTTTGGGTGCAATTGATTGGTATATGTATTTGGCCCTTATTTATGAATGCCATGTGCAGCTGATGCATGACTTTAAACATGGGTAATAAGTGACGCACTGGTGGCGCAAGGCTTTCATAAATAAGGCCCTGACTTTGTTTGATGATATTGAGTGGTTGTACTTAGGTTTTGCGCAGTGTTTCTTACATGTTATTGAAAAATCGATTTTTGGGTGCAATTGATTGGTATATGTATTTGGCCCTTATTTATGATTGCCATGTGCAACTGATGCATGACTCTAAACATGGGTAATAATTGACGCACTGGTGGCGCAAGGCTTTCATAAATAAGGCCCTGACTTACATTTCTTAGTAAACTTTTGTAGATTTTTAAACCTCATGAACTGTTGTTTCTATTTTATTATATATTTTTAAGAAATTATAACGTGTTTTTTCTTTTATCTTTCATAGATACAAGTTTGCATTGATTATATGGTAAGTGTGTTTACAAAATCTTTTTTGTTATCACCTTTTGTTTTATTTTCACTATTTTTCTGTCACCCTACCGCACCCCTATTTCCTTACTTTGCTTCCCTCACTTATTCTTTTGTTCCATGTTTACTTCCGACCACATTCAATTTCTTTCAGTACTTCTGCCTATGCACACTCCTTCACTTACCTTTTTTACTGGTTCACTTAGTCCCTTTGTGACAGTCCTTCTTTTACTCTCTCTCTTGTTTGTCTCTATTACTCCCCATGTGTTACCCTTATTCACTTACATGTACCCTCTTTCACCCCTTTTTACTTATATTCACTGATATTTACTTTCCCTCAATCACTGCTATTCTTTTCCTCTGATTCCGTCACTACCTGACATTCCCATACTTAACTGTCCTTCTTTTTACTTTCAACATCCATTTACAATCTCCCTTAACCTCTGCTTTAGTCTTCTTCCTATTTCTTCTTTCTTTTGCTCCCTTATTCATTTTTCTTTTCTCAGTTACTTCCTTTTACACTTTTTATCTGTCTTACTATCTATTACACAGTCCCTCCTTCATTTTTTTTTCTTTTTTTTTGTTAGTGCGCTGACGGTACGCGCACCGGTGCGCGCACCGAAAGCGAAATATAAAAAAAAATATTTTAAATTAAAAATATTATCTCAATATACATTATAGTGTTCATTTTTACAAAAACATACTTTAGCAATTCACTAAAAAACACATAGGTATGAGTCTGTATAAAAAGTTAGGAATTAGCATTAAAAAAACCTATGAAATTCACTGAAAAAACCAAAGGTTTCACACCAGTTATAGTTAGGAATTAGCATTTAAAAAACCTATGAAATTCACTGAAAAAACCATAGGTTTCACACCAGTTATAGTTAGGAATTAGCATTTAAAAAACCTATTAAATTCACTGAAAAAACCATAGGTTTCACACCAGTTATAGTTAGCTGGAAATTTTACTGATATAAAACCATTGAAATTCCCACGTTATAGTTAGTCGGACTCACTATAACTTGCGCGTGCAATGCACTGCTGATGACATCACATATTACATCACTCATGACATGGTCAGTGACATCACTCATGACATCACTGATGACATCATCCTTGCGACAGAGTGACAGACCTCCTTTCACTATAATGTAACCCTTGAAACACATATTCAAAAATAGAAACTAATATTTTCAAAAAAGTGGATATACCCATACCAGTTACAACAACCAATTCAGTAATACCACCATCTAATACACATCCACTCATGTGTATGTATATGGGTTATTAGATATTTTTATTAGTATCAGTATGAGTGTCTATATGGTTTGGTGGGGGTATTACTTAGCACATAGATGCATGAGTGACTGACTCTTTGTTTGTATGTGTTTTGAAGACAGCATATGTACAGGACTGTATGGGTAGATGAGTGTCTATATGTGTTTGTTAGTGAGTGAATGACTGTCTCACTAGTGTCTTTATCAGTAACTACATATGTTTTAATCTAGTATATATGAATATTGATGTATATAAGTGAGTATATGTGAGAGTAAGAGATTGTAAGAGTTCCTGTTTAAATAAGTATGTGTTTCTATAAGTGATTGTTTAAGAGAATAAATATGTGTAATTTTAAATAGAAGTAAGGTGGAAGTGTGTGTATAACTCTATATTCAAATAAATGGATGTTCAATAGTTTATTTGCACGTGTGAATATGTGTGTGAGTAACTTTTGGATGAATGTCGGTGTGTAACAGGATGTATAGGTGTATCACTTCATATGATGAGTGAGTATATGTATGAGTGACTATATAGAACTGTTGGTGAATGAGTGGATGTGTATATAGATAGTGGAATTACTGAATTGCTTGTTGTAACTGATATAGGTATCTCCATTTTATTAAAAATTTCAGTTTCTATTTTTGAATATGTGTCTCAAGGGTTACATTATAGTGAAAGGAGGTCTGTCACTATGTCACAAGGATGGTGTCATGAGTGATGTCACTGACCATGTCATGAGTGATGTAATATGTGATGTCATCAGCAGTGCATTGCACGCGCAAGTTATAGTGAGTCCGACTAACTATAACGTGGGAATTTCAATGGTTTTATATCAGTAAAATTTCCAGCTAACTATAACTGGTGTGAAACCTATGGTTTTTTCAGTGAATTTAATAGGTTTTTTAAATGCTAATTCCTAACTATAACTGGTGTGAAACCTATGGTTTTTTCAGTGAATTTCATAGGTTTTTTAAATGCTAATTCCTAACTATAACTGGTGTGAAACCTTTGGTTTTTTCAGTGAATATATATATATATATATATATTACCTACTGGCGGTCGCCAGTAGGTAGTTATAGTTAGGATAATTTTCAATGTTAAATCTCAACATTCTATTTTGAATAACTTTGGCGCCGGTTGACGAATCTGCCTGAAATTTTCAGGAAAATGGTCTCATGGCGGTCCGGTCCTTCCCTGAAAGTTTGGGGGGGATTCGTCAAGCGGGGGCCGAGATAAAAGGGGGGTCCCAAAACGCGTTTTCCCCATGTTAATTTCCATAGGGCGGTCGATTTCACTTTTAGCTCGAACGGCTGAATGGATTTCCACCAAACTTGGCAAAATTGTAGGGACTGGTAGCCCGATGTGCCTTTGCTATGTCTCAAGATATGTGCTTCAGTGGATTTTGTGAAATTAACGTTCAAAAAAATATATATATCTATAGGCGCTCTCCGGTGCGCGCACCGGTGAGCGCTCCCGGCGCGACACGCGACTTGCGCGCAGAAAGCTGGTTGGCTCTCAGTTGTCTGTAAACATTCTAAACAGTCCGGAGCGGCCGCCATCTTGTCTATCGGTAAAATCTAGTCATAAGAGGTGGCAAAAACAAAGGGTGGAATTGACCATAAGGGGGCAGGGTAGACCCCCCCTGACCCCCTAGGTTTGATATGGGGGCCATTAAAGGGCCCCGCGGGGCCTCAAAATTTTTTTTTTTTTTTTCGATTTTCGCGGGGGAAGCGCCTGGTGCGCGCACCGGGGAGCGTATCGAGGAGGGTACTATGGAAAAATAATCACTTCAAAAATTGTATGTTTATGAATTGTTTTTTTTTTTATTTTTTTATTTTATGTAAGTACCTACATGTAGGTACTAATGAAGAGACTTAAATTTAATGTTCACCATCTTCTTTGTAGACATCTTGCATGTTGTTATTGTATTTTTTGTGGTATATGGAATTCATAATATAGTCTGTCTGGAAAGGAGAAACAGATCTTTTAAGCACTCCCTGAGAATTTCTAGGGGATCATGAGTAGTCTGTCCTGTTCACTTATGAAAATGAGGTGTAAAATATTCATATGAGATAATATAGTGGGAGAAAGGTAGTAACTATGAGTAAACTTACTATGTAACAGAAAAATAGTTGAACAGTATACTATAAGTCTCACTTTATATTTTAAACATTTTTGGTAATACTTCATGAATTACATATAAAAAAGAATATTGTCTGAAACAATTGAAATTATTAAAGATAAATTTATTCCTCTGATTCTTTTTCATAATTTAATAAAATTTCTAACATAATATTGTCCGGAATTTCCTCATAATTATATGTACATGATTCAATTTCTTCCAAACATTCTATAAACTGTTCATCCAAAGAGTCATCCATGAAATCAACTTCTTTTTTTTCATCTTCTGGTTTTTCCACCTTTACTTTGATAGAAGTATCATTTGCCTTATTTTCTCCTTCCATTTTCTTTCTGAAAATTGCATACAAATTAACTATATTAGTAGAGCTAGTATACCAGAGAAGCCTAACTCAATCCATAACTATTACAGAGAAGTCTATCTCTATCTCTAACTATTAAAGAGGGATAGCATATCACTAACAGAATATTTTTTAAGAAATAAACTTAACGTGTACAATATACTTCCATAATTAGAAGTTACCTTAGAGAAATTAGTTGAAGTTGTCAGTGAAATTTGTTTTCAAGTGTACTTCAGGAAGCAGTAGTCAAAATGGCTGTGTTTCCCTCTCTTCTTTTATATATATTGTTGTACTTAACCAATCAAACGTCAGGAAATAATCGTAGAAAATGAGAGATACTTTTTAATTGGTTGTAAATTCTAACATTACAAGTGTGTTTTTGTCATGTAATTTACCTCAGGATATTTAGACAGGCCTGTAGCCTAAATGTCTCAATGGAATTTCACCAAATTTGGGCAAATGGTAGGGACTGCTATGTAGTAGGGCGTATTCTATATTTGATGAAAGTGTCTCCATTGGGTTTTCCGTAAATTACTTTCCCACCTTTTTTTAACGAGCGCTTACTGGTGCGCGCTCCTGTACGCGCACTGGCAGCGTTACGGGAGTCCTCCATTTTGTGTTTCGGAACAATCGAGACACAAGATGGAGGGTAAACAATGTTCGGAATGGATAGAAGGGGGAACTGTAGAGACTTCTTGACCCTCTAGGTTTTCTGAGGGGGGCTTAGGAGGCTCATAAACGTGAAAAAAAAAAAAATTCTTTAATTTTTCGCGGGGGTAGCGCCTGGTGCGCGCACCTGTAAGCGTACCGGAAAGCGTACTTTGGTGAAAAATAGTGAAAAAAGTTAGAAAAAAATAAACGCTTTGAATGATCAGAGTTAGGGTAGCTCTGAAAAGAGCTTTTGGGTTCTGTGGTTGATTTAGGTACCTACAAGTAGGTTCCAATACACATTCTTAAATTCAGGAGGAATATTCTATTCCCCTCATCTGAGAAGTGCACTCCATCTCCTCTGTAGATGTCTTGCATGTTGTAACGCAAGTTATTATTGTATAATGAACCCATTCCATAGTCTCTCATGTAAGCAGAAACAGATTTATTTACATGTTTCCGTGCTTTCTCAAATTGTGGACCAAATTGGTTGGACCAGTTCCATTTCTGTCTTTGGCATATATTGGAATATACCAAGGCAGTGTGGGGAAAAAGTATCATCAATTGATGAAAGGTGTCCTTTAATAGCATTTCCAGACCTACCCCAGTTAATGTGCCTAGATCGTTTCCACCACAGTGCACAATTATAAGGTCAGGTTCTGGCAGATGCAAAAAGGTTTTCACCAATGGTATCAATTGGTGACATTTTAATCCTCTGTGGCCAATCCACTTGATTTCCACATTTGATAAATCAAGGTTATGAAAATTTCTGCTAGCTGCATACCTTTGAGCCCAGTGGATGTAGCTATGTCCAATAACCCAGACAGAGTACATGATGTGAGAAGGTTCTGGTCCAGTCAGATGAAGTGTGGGAATGAAATGGCAGTTGGAACAGTAGGAGTTCACAAAAAAATAATTGTGGAGTTTCTGTGCTCTTGAATCACTAGCAATGATTGGTGGATTCAGATAGTTGAAAACTGAAAGTTAGGGTGTATGGTTATGTTGTGTGAAAGAAGCAATTTGAATGGTTTAAAAAAAGTCACCAAAAGCAAAAATACCCTGTATAGGCTGCTGTATTGACAGGTCAAACATCCTTGCTGAGTTAATTTGCAACATTGTAAGATAAACTTTTGAACCTTACAGTTCAGTTAGGAGGGAGTTGCTATGGTAACAGATAGAAAGGTTTGAGAGGGGGATGGGTGTTGGTTTGAAAATAGTGAGGGAAGAGTTTTCATTGGTTGAATTAAGGCATATGTGTACAAAGATAGAGATTTTCTATGCCAGTCTTGGTTTCAGTGTATTGAGAGCACACCTTCTCCTCTGCTAAAGAAAAATTGGTGTGTGTGTCTGACACTGTTTTCAATCTCCAAAAGCATTTCTAAAGGTAAGTAATGATTCATTTAATTTAGATAGAGATTTATTTTCTCTATGGAGAATATTTGGAAGCAGATAGTTATGTTTTAGAAGTGAAATTGTATGTTAGTATATAAGTCCTGCGCAGTGTTTTTTACATGTTATTTAAAAATCGATTTTGGGTGCAAATGAATGGTATTTTTATTTGGCCTTTTTTATGATTGCCATGTGCAGTTGATGCATGACTTTAAACATGGGTAATAAGTGATGCACTGGTGGCGCCAGGCTTTTATAAATGAGGCCCTGACTTTGTTTGATGATATTGAGTGGTTGTAGTTAGGTTCTGTGCAGTGTTTCTTACATGTTATTGAAAAATCGATTTTTGGGTGCAATTGATTGGTATATGTATTTGGCCCTTATTTATGAATGCCATGTGCAGCTGATGCATGACTTTAAACATGGGTAATAAGTGACGCACTGGTGGCGCAAGGCTTTCATAAATAAGGCCCTGACTTTGTTTGATGATATTGAGTGGTTGTACTTAGGTTCTGTGCAGTGTTCCTTACATGTTATTCAAAAATCGATTTTTGGGTGCAATTGATTGGTATATGTATTTGGCCCTTATTTATGAATGCCATGTGCAGCTGATGCATGACTTTAAACATGGGTAATAAGTGACGCACTGGTGGCGCAAGGCTTTCATAAATAAGGCCCTGACTTTGTTTGATGATATTGATTGGTTGTACTTAGGTTCTGCGCCGTGTTTCTTACATGTTATTGAAAAATCGATTTTTGGGTGCAATTGATTAGTATATGTATTTTGCCCTAATTTATGATTGCCATGTGCAACTGATGCATGACTTTAAACATGGGTAATAAGTGACGCACTGGTGGCGCAAGGCTTTCATAAATAAGGCCTGACTTTGTTTGATGATATTGAGTGGTTGTACTTAGGTTCTGTGCAGTGTTCCTTACATGTTATTCAAAAATCGATTTTTGGGTGCAATTGATTGGTATATGTATTTGGCCCTTATTTATGATTGCCATGTGCAGCTGATGCATGACTTTAAACATGGGTAATAAGTGACGCACTGGTGGCGCAAGGCTTTCATAAATAAGGCTCTGACTTTGTTTGATGATATTGATTGGTTGTACATAGGTTCTGTGCAGTGTTCCTTACATGTTATTCAAAAATCGATTTTTGGGTGCAATTGATTGGTATATGTATTTGGCCCTTATTTATGATTGCCATGTGCAACTGATGCATGACTTTAAACATGGGTAATAAGTGACGCACTGGTGGCGCAAGGCTTTCATAAATAAGGCCTGACTTTGTTTGATGATATTGAGTGGTTGTACTTAGGTTCTGTGCAGTGTTCCTTACATGTTATTCAAAAATCGATTTTTGGGTGCAATTGATTGGTATATGTATTTGGCCCTTATTTATGATTGCCATGTGAAACTGATGCATGATTTTAAACATGGGTAATAAGTGACGCACTGGTGGCGCAAGGCTTTCATAAATAAGGCCCTGACTTTGTTTGATGATATTGAGTGGTTGTACTTAGGTTTTGCGCAGTGTTTCTTACATGTTATTCAAAAATCGATTTTTGGGTGCAATTGATTGGTATATGTATTTGGCCCTTATTTATGATTGCCATGTGCAACTGATGCATGACTTTAAACATGGGTAATAAGTGACGCACTGGTGGCGCAAGGCTTTCATAAATAAGGCCTGACTTTGTTTGATGATATTGAGTGGTTGTACTTACGTTCTGTGCAGTGTTCCTTACATGTTATTCAAAAATCGATTTTTGGGTGCAATTGATTGGTATATGTATTTTGCCCTAATTTATGATTGCCATGTGCAGCTGATGCATGACTTTAAACATGGGTAATACGTGACGCACTGGTGGCGCAAGGCTTTCATAAATAAGGCCTGACTTTGTTTGATGATATTGAGTGGTTGTACTTAGGTTCTGTGCAGTGTTCCTTACATGTTATTCAAAAATCGATTTTTGGGTGCAATTGATTGGTATATGTATTTGGCCCTTATTTATGATTGCCATGTGCAACTGATGCATGACTTTAAACATGGGTAATAAGTGACGCACTGGTGGCGCAAGGCTTTCATAAATAAGGCCTGACTTTGTTTGATGATATTGAGTGGTTGTACATAGGTTCTGCGCCGTGTTTCTTGCATGTTATTGAAAAATCGATTTTTGGGTGCAATTGATTGGTATATGTATTTGGCCCTTATTTATGATTGCCATGTGCAGCTGATGCATGACTTTAAACATGGGTAATAAGTGACGCACTGGTGGCGCAAGGCTTTCATAAATAAGGCCCTGACTTTGTTTGATGATATTGATTGGTTGTACATAGGTTCTGCGCCGTGTTTCTTACATGTTATTGAAAAATCGATTTTTGGGTGCAATTGATTGGTATATGTATTTGGCCCTTATTTATGATTGCCATGTGCAACTGATGCATGACTTTAAACATGGGTAATAAGTGACACACTGGTGGCGCAAGGCTTTCATAAATAAGGCCCTGACTTTGTTTGATGATATTGATTGGTTGTACATAGGTTCTGCACAGTGTTTCTTACATGTTATTCAAAAATCGATTTTTGGGTGCAATTGATTGGTATATGTATTTGGCCCTTATTTATGATTGCCATGTGCAGCCGATGCAAAACTTTAAACATGGGTAATAAGTGACGCACTGGTGGCGCAAGGCCTTTATAAATCAGACCCTGACTTTGTTTGATGATATTGAGTGGTTGTACTTAGGTTTTGCGCAGTGTTTCTTACATGTTATTGAAAAATCGATTTTTGGGTGCAATTGATTGGTATTTGCATTTGGCCCTTATTTATGAATGCCATGTGCAGCTGATGCTTGACTTTAAACATGGGTAATAAGTGACGCACTGGTGGCGCAAGGCCTTTAAAAATAAAGCCATGAGTTGCTATTGTATAAACTTAAATATGTTGCAATTTATTGTTTATATTGTTTGCTTTTTAACATTACTTTGTTGTTTGCTAATAGTGGTCTTTCATGTGTTTTTTTAACAGAACAACAGATTCAAATCAACTTCTGAAAAGGAAGCAAAAATGCCTTCAAGGCAAAGAAATATCAAAAATACCATACGGAAAAGGAGAACATCAACAACAGAGTTTATGGAATCCTCTTCAACAACTACTTCAAAAAACACCAGAAAAGCTTCTGGTAAGCCAATTAAGTCTTTTCTTCGCAACATATGTCGTAGGAAAAAAAATGAAATTGCTAATGTGAATATACAGAAAAAGTCAACAAATCTAAAAAGGAAAGAGAAGCCCACAAAAAATGTTTCCATTGGACCAGGAGAGAAGAGAATGGTTAGCAATAGAAGGGTAAATGTTTTTAGGGACATTCGTAGGCGAATGTTTCGCAATAGGGTAGTTTTAAATTTGCTAAAAAATGAAAAGAAAAGTAAACTAAAAGCTGCTTTTTACAAGAAAAAGAAAAGTGTAGAAAAGATTGTTGATCAGGCTTTTGAAGTTAAGAAAAAATTATTTATTTTAATAATCAATAGAATTAGGATACTTAATAAGGCAATGGATGTTTTCAAATCGAACAGTAGATGGAAAAGAATTATTAATCGGAGTAATTTTTGTGAAGTATTTTCTGGTGAATGGATGCATAGTTCAAGTTCTGAGCCTTTTTTTAATGAGGAGAGTTACTTTCAGGAAAATGATTTGGTGCATGCAGTTGACACCAGTGGTCGTGCATATGAGGTGAAAGATAGTTGTGTGATGGAAAAAGAGAAACTTGTATCTAGAGATGCAGAAGAGGTCTTAGCTGATGAAGTTTTAGGGAGACGTACTAAGGGTCCAGTGTACACATGGAAATGCAGTAGTATTTGTAGTGTGCGACAGGAATCAATTGATTTGCTTCGAAATTTCTTACGTACATATAGTAAAAAAAGTCTCAAACAAAAAATGAAGATCCTGCAAGAGTTAGATCCTTGCAGAGTGAGAGAAAGCACAGGTTTGCAAGGGCATTCACTAGCATGTCTTTCTAGAAAAGTTTGTCGGAGTGTTTTTCATCATTTTAGGATGTTAGCAGTGCATCATAATAACGTAAGGAAATTAGTGAGGAAGTTGTATTATGCAAAAAGTCCTGCACTTAAGCTTAAACAGTTAAATAGTGCTCTTTTGCATGGATCTGAAGTGGATGTGAAGACTATTTGTGAAGAAATTGAGTTTTGTTATTTTGGGAACAAAGAGGACAGTGTAGAAATAGATATAGTAATGGATGGTAATGCAGAAGATAATGGACAAATTTCAAGTATTGAAAAGTTTGATGAGGAAATTATCAAGTTTAAGGTGAAATCAAGTGAGAGGCCTAATGTAACTTGTGTGTGTTGTCGACGGACTCATTATAAAATTCAGACTAGGTTAGTTGATTTATATGCAAAAAGTGAATTGGAAAATAATAGTGAATGGGAGGATTTTGTAAGTTATTTGTTGGTGGAGAATTCTTTTGATTTGAGTTTGGATCAGCGTATTTGCACTTATTGTTTGAAAAAATTAAATGAAAATAGAATGCCTGCAAGAGCAGTTTATAATAATCTTCAGTTGATAGATATTCCTTCTGAATTGATGGATCTAAATACTTATGAATCTATTTTGATTCAATGTGTCCATCCTTTTCAGGCTATTGTTCGCATGGAGCCTAAGACAGGGAAATTGCCTCCATCAGATTTACTGAGAGGATTAAAGGGAAGAGTTGTTTATTTGCCTCTAGATGTAAAGAAAAATATTAATACAATTGGTGTAGAAAGAGTAGAAGAAGATCCTTTAGTTATTCTAGTTAATGGGGTTCCAACAAAGAGTAAGAAAATTTGGCAAGATTTAGTGGATGTTAAAAAAGTCAAGAAGGCAACGTTGTATTTAGTTAAAAACAATGAGTACTACAAACATGTAAGTGTTGGAGTAGAGGAAACAGCTACAGAAGAAGATAGTGATTCTTCAGTTGGTCAAATTGAAAAAGTTGATGTGTCTAGAACTGAAGAAATATATGAACATTATACTGTTCATCCTTTGCATTCCAAAGAAGTAATGGGAAATGCAATTGACTTGTTTCAAATGAAGGCAGCAAAAGGAAGTCCCATTAGTGTATGGGAAGAAAGTTTGGAAGCTCGTTGTTTTCCACAATTATTTCCAACAGGTTGTGGTGGACGATATGATGATCGACCAGTTCAAATTCCTGCAGCTGAATACCGGACTCTAAGATTATATGCAGAAGATCCAAGGTTTCGTCAATGCATTCCATTTTTATTTCATCTACTGTTTGAAAGTGATTTGTCTGGGCTTTCTTATGCAGTTAATCATATATTAAAAAGTGGACCTCATTTGCAAAATGTATGTGCAAGGGACTTTATGGAGAAAGTTAATCTGCAAGACAGTATTTTGGAATCTCAGCTAATCAATCTCATGGCATGTCAACGTGGAACCAACGAGTATTGGTTTCGTCGTCATGGAGAATTGAAATGTATGCTAAGAAACTTAGGAACTCCTACATGGTTCCTCACTCTTAGCTGTGCTGAGTATGCCTGGGACGATTTACTTCAATTTCTACGAGAGGCAAATGAAAACATACCAAATATAGAATTGAAAACACCAGGAGAACTGTGTTCTTTAGATCCAGTGAATGTTTGCAGATATTTTAATCATAGATTTGAAGCTATGATGTCTTTTATTACCAACAAAAAAAATCCTCCCCTTGGAGAGGTTTTGGATTTCTTTTGGAGGAAGGAATATCAAGCGAGAGGTGCTCCTCATATACATATGTTGTTGTGGATTAAAGATGCACCCAAATTTGGATCAGATTCAGATGAAACAGTGATGAGTTTCATTGAAGAGTATTCAACATGTGCTGTTCCAAAATCTACTGAAGAAAACAATTTAAGGCAACAAGTTTTACGTTTTCAATCTCATCGTTGTGGAAAGTACTGTCGTCGAAAATTTAAAAACAAGGAAAAGTACTACACGAAATGTCGTTTTGCATTTCCTCGACCAGTGATTTCTAAAGGAAGAGTAAATAATTTGATGTCATCTCTACGACATACTGTGACGAGAAAATCTCCCAAAAACACATATAATTTGAAAAGAAATGAAGAATCTAAGTACATCAACGATTACAACCCAGTGATTTTGTCCATGTGGAATGCTAACATGGATATTCAGTTCGTTGCTGACAACTCTATTGCTGTGGCTCGATATGTGACATCTTACATCACCAAAAAAGAAAAGACAGAACTGAAGGAAATGTGGGAGGACATTTCACATGAAAAGAGTCTAAGCAAGAAATTATACAGTTTCAGTCTGAAGATGTTGTCGCATCGAGAAATTGGAGCATATGAATGTTCTGATCGGTTATCATCAGCAAGTCTCTATGCCAAATCAAGAACAATCATTTGGGTGAGTCTTGGTCTTGCTGCAACACGAAACCGAGTTTTGAAATCTGTACAAGAAATTGAATATTTGGCGGAAAAAGAACCAAACAGTACAGATATTTTGAAGACAAATATGTTGGATACATACTATCCAAATAGAAGTACTCACCTTGAGAACACATGTTTGTATGAAGTTCTTCAAAACTACAGTTATAAGAGGAACATCACAGAAGATATCAATAATGGAAAATATGCACTCATTGGCTATGAAGGATGTCTAGTGAAGCAGAAAAAAGGCCATTTGATTAATCATCGAAAATTGAGTTGTGAAGTTCCAGACAAAAGAGAATTTTACTATTTAGCTCTTTTGCAACTCTTTAAGCCATGGCGTACAGAAGAGGAACTACTTGGAGATTTTCTCTGTTATGAAGACTCTTTTAATGCAACTAAGGATACCATAGAATGTCCTATTTTTCTAAATTATCTGCAAATGTTGAATGAAGAAATGGAGCAAGAAACCACAATTGCTGAAGAGATAGCTAGAAACAGTTCTCAAGATAGTCAGAGTTCTACTTCATTGAGCCAGGATCCACTAGGAGGACCAATTATCCAAAATGAAGCTGCCACTGCCATGGATGAGGTGGAAAGAGCTATGGAACAAGCTCAAGAGGATGGAGTTAACTTAGAAGATTTGGTAACGCAACTAAACATTGAGCAGAAAAAGATATATGATGAAGTCACAGAGCAGATTGAACATGGATTCAGACATGAGAAAAAAGAGTGCTCATGTATATTATTTGACCCTGTCCGACTGTATGTAAGTGGAGAAGCGGGGACAGGAAAAAGTTTTCTAATTAAAGCCGTTGCAAGTTATCTGCAGAAAAGGACTGATTCACCACTGTCTTGTGTTGTAACTGCTCCAACTGGTCTGGCAGCACATAACATTAAAGGGATTACTCTACATCGTTTATTGATGCTGCCAGTTGAACATGATAATAAATTGCATTACAACAAGCTATCTGGAGATGCGTGTTCTGAAGTTTCAAGAGTCTTGAAGAAAATGAAACTTCTTATCATAGATGAAGTAAGCATGGTCTCAAATCTAATGCTTGCTTTTGTGCATTTGAGAATGCAAGAAATTCTTAAAACAGACTATGATGTGTTATTTGGAGGAAAACACATTATTGTTTTTGGAGATCTATTGCAGTTGACTCCAGTAAAAGGACAACCAGTGTTTAAAATGCTCACGCATGAAGATACCAGGAAGTCCCTTGGAAGCATTGGAAATGTTAATATATGGCTAAATTTTAAATATGCTGAACTGCTTCAAAATATGCGACAGGCCAAGGATGAAGATTATAAAAATATTCTACAAGATGTAAGAATTGGAAAAATGACTGAGAAAGGGAAAAAAGCTTTGCATAGTCGATTAATTTCAAATTTGTATGCAAATGAAAACATTCTTCCAGAGAATATTTTTAAAAAAATGACTGAGAAGAAATCTGGGATATGTTTGATGCCAACTCTGCAAGAATGTTCCATCTTCAATCAAAAAATGTTAGACTTAGAAAATGAAGAGATTGTGAAACTGGAAGCAATAGATAAAATAGAGCATATGGGTGCAACAATTGTTTTGTCAGAAAATTTGAAAACTAAATTGCATTCATTGGAGAAAAGTATTTCAAAAACAGCTGGTTTTGAAAAGACTCTGAATGTGTGTTTAAATTGTCGTATCATTTTGAGAAGGAATTTAAATGTTGAAAGCGGTCTGGTAAATGGAGCAATGGGTTATGTTGTTGATTTTGTGAATTACAGAAATAGAGATGGAATTGAATTTTTAAAAATAAAATTTGATGGCATTGAACAAGTACAACAAATAAGTCGTTGTTCTGCTAGATTTTTACTTGTAAAAGACTTATATGTTCGCCGAAAACAGTTTCCTGTTTGTTTGGCGTATGCAGTGACAATTCATAAATCTCAAGGTTTAAGTGTAGATAGTGCATTGGTGAACATTGGAAGATCTGTGTTTAAAGAGGGTATGGCATATGTGGCATTATCTCGAGTCAGAACTTTATCAGGATTGTACTTGATTGCGTGTGATGAGACAAAGATTTCTGCCGATCTAGATTGTGTTAAAGAATACAATAGGTTAAGAAGAGAGTATGCTCCACATTTGCCTCAATATCCTCTGTTTGAAAAACGTGTGGTAGGCCGAAAAAGAAGAAATGAGGATAATTGTAGTGAGGTAGTTGCAAAAAGACAAAAAGTAGAGAAAACTGTAATTGAAAACAGGAAGAAAAAGAATTGTGGAGAAAATGTTGTTGGATTTCAGTTTGAAAACAGTTCTGGTGTCAACTGCTATGCTAATGTAGTGGTTAATGTTGTTTTTTTTCTTAAAAGTTTACAAGAACAGATTGTTGAAAATCGGGATCAAAGATTGTGTGGTTTATTGAATTCTGTGTTTCAGAAATGTAGCAGTGTTACAGCACAAATAGAAAGTGTAACAGAAATTCGAAATATTTTAGATTTCTGTTCTGGTCAAGATAAATTTTCACAGAACATTCAGCAGGATTGTCAGGAATTTTTAATGTATATGTTTGGTGTTTTGGAAGATGAAGGTGTAGATGTAGATAATCTTTTCAGTCTTTCTTATCAATGGCAGCATGACTGCCACAATTGTAGTTTATCAAGTACTACTACAATAGACACTGAAAGATTTATATATTTGACTTTACCAGACTGTAAATCAGTGTCTTTTAAAAATCTAGTTAAAGCAGCAGATCATAATATGGTGTGTACCCAATGTAACTGTACAATGCTGTCCACATTATTTATACAAAGGTATGGGCAGTATATTATTTTAGTTTTCCAACGATGTAGACCTGATGGAACTAAATTGACAACTTCTATCAAAAATTTTGTGGCTTCTCAGTTATCAATTTCTGGAAGGACCTTTACAACTGAAGCTATTATTTATCATGATGGATCTTCGACCACCTCAGGACATTATACATGCTACTTAAAATCTGAAAATGGATGGAGTTACTGCAATGATTCTCATTTAACTTATAAACAACGTTTGCCTTATGACTCTACAAATTCTTATCTAGTGTTTTTAAAACCAAAGTTTTAGTAAAGGGAATTGGCCTTTGAAGACGGGAATAGTTAATAAAAGTTAGTTAGTTAGTTAGTTAATCTAATATTTGAAATTATTTATCTCATGTAGATACTTTAAGTGGATCTCAAAGTAAAAAATACTGATATATCTGACACAAATTGGCCGTGAGGAAAATGTAAGATATGATGTTGTTAGAAGTTGATGAAATCGAAGTTATAGAGCACAGCAGACTTTTTTTCACCAAAAGGACCTTCACTATCTGCAATCTCATGTAGATACTTTAAGTGGATCTCAAAGTAAAAAATACTGATATATCTGACACAAATTGGCCGTGAGGAAAGTGTAACATATGATGTTGTTAGATCTTTTTTCATAGGAAGTCGATGAAATGGAAGTTATAGAGCACAGCAGACTTTTTTCCACCAAAAGGACCTTCACTATCTGCAATTTGGTCTCACGGAAAAGTAAGTGAATCAAAGATTAGTGTACTTATATGAGATGTATGTTTGAATGGGTTTTTTTAAACACAATCTTTTAGATTGTGTTTTTTTTTTCCCGCTGTTATATGATGAAGACTTTGATCTCACTAATTTAAGTGAAATTCAATATATTCTGAGAACAGCAAAAATAAATAATGTAACATATTGTAGAAGTTATTGTGTAGTTTGCATTGTGTAATTTATATTGTGTTCACATTGTCTTATACTCATTTTCTTTTTCACCCTTATTTACCTCTCTTTACTAATTTACACTCTTTTTTCATCGCTGTTTCTTTAGTGCACTTCATTCACAACTTCTTAATCTAATAGGAACTGTCTGCATTTCCTCTGTTCCTTCCACCACTTTTTATCTTTTTCATATTCTCACAGTACCACTGCTTTAGTTTCCTAACCCTCTCTTTCTTTTTCTCCTTTTTTTTTCTTTCGCATCCATTGTACTGTAGTTCACTTAGTTCTTCCTTTTGTCTTTCTGTGTACTTACTCTCTCACTCCTGTTTTATCCATCGTTCTATACTAACTTCATTCCTTTCATCCCTTCACTCTGTTACTTTACTTCACTCACTCTCAATCATCTTCTATTCCTCTTTTTTATTTATAGTTTCTCAATCAGACTTCTCTCCTTTTCACTCATTTTTCTTTTATTTTCTTATCTTTACTGATTTTGATTTGATATCTTACATTCTTTTAGTATCTTATTTACCTTTAGGAATTTGTTCTCTTTCTATTTCTTTTTCCTTTTTTTTTCTCTTTCTACATTACTTTCTTTCTGTTTTTGTATCCTTCACTATTGCATCATTTCTTAGTAAACTTTTGTAGATTTTTAAACCTCATGAACTGTTGTTTCTATTTTATTATATATTTTTAAGAAATTATAACGTGTTTTTTCTTTTATCTTTCATAGATACAAGTTTGCATTGATTATATGGTAAGTGTGTTTACAAAATCTTTTTTGTTATCACCTTTTGTTTTATTTTCACTATTTTTCTGTCACCCTACCGCACCCCTATTTCCTTACTTTGCTTCCCTCACTTATTCTTTTGTTCCATGTTTACTTCCGACCACATTCAATTTCTTTCAGTACTTCTGCCTATGCACACTCCTTCACTTACCTTTTTTACTGGTTCACTTAGTCCCTTTGTGACAGTCCTTCTTTTACTCTCTCTCTTGTTTGTCTCTATTACTCCCCATGTGTTACCCTTATTCACTTACATGTACCCTCTTTCACCCCTTTTTACTTATATTCACTGATATTTACTTTCCCTCAATCACTGCTATTCTTTTCCTCTGATTCCGTCACTACCTGACATTCCCATACTTAACTGTCCTTCTTTTTACTTTCAACATCCATTTACAATCTCCCTTAACCTCTGCTTTAGTCTTCTTCCTATTTCTTCTTTCTTTTGCTCCCTTATTCATTTTTCTTTTCTCAGTTACTTCCTTTTACACTTTTTATCTGTCTTACTATCTATTACACAGTCCCTCCTTCATTTTTTTTTCTTTTTTTTTGTTAGTGCGCTGACGGTACGCGCACCGGTGCGCGCACCGAAAGCGAAATATAAAAAAAAATATTTTAAATTAAAAATATTATCTCAATATACATTATAGTGTTCATTTTTACAAAAACATACTTTAGCAATTCACTAAAAAACACATAGGTATGAGTCTGTATAAAAAGTTAGGAATTAGCATTAAAAAAACCTATGAAATTCACTGAAAAAACCAAAGGTTTCACACCAGTTATAGTTAGGAATTAGCATTTAAAAAACCTATGAAATTCACTGAAAAAACCATAGGTTTCACACCAGTTATAGTTAGGAATTAGCATTTAAAAAACCTATTAAATTCACTGAAAAAACCATAGGTTTCACACCAGTTATAGTTAGCTGGAAATTTTACTGATATAAAACCATTGAAATTCCCACGTTATAGTTAGTCGGACTCACTATAACTTGCGCGTGCAATGCACTGCTGATGACATCACATATTACATCACTCATGACATGGTCAGTGACATCACTCATGACATCACTGATGACACCATCCTTGTGACACAGTGACAGACCTCCTTTCAGTGTAATGTAACCCATGAAACACATATTCAAAAATAGAAACTAATATTTTCAAAAAAGTGGATATACCCATACCAGTTACAACAACCAATTCAGTAATACCACCATCTAATACACATCCACTCATGTGTATGTATATGGGTTATTAGATATTTTTATTAGTATCAGTATGAGTGTCTATATGGTTTGGTGGGGGTATTACTTAGCACATAGATGCATGAGTGACTGACTCTTTGTTTGTATGTGTTTTGAAGACAACATATGTACAGGACTGTATGGGTGGATGAGTGTCTATATGTGTTTGTTAGTGAGTGAATGACTGTCTCACTAGTGTCTTTATCAGTAACTACATATGTTTTAATCTAGTATATATGAATATTGATGTATATAAGTGAGTATATGTGAGAGTAAGAGATTGTAAGAGTTCCTGTTTAAATAAGTATGTGTTTCTATAAGTGATTGTTTAAGAGAATAAATATGTGTAATTTTAAATAGAAGTAAGGTGGAAGTGTGTGTATAACTCTATATTCAAATAAATGGATGTCCAATAGTTTATTTGCACGTGTGAATATGTGTGTGAGTAACTTTTGGATGAATGTCGGTGTGTAACAGGATGTATAGGTGTATCACTTCATATGATGAGTGAGTATATGTATGAGTGACTATATAGAACTGTTGGTGAATGAGTGGATGTGTATATAGATAGTGGAATTACTGAATTGCTTGTTGTAACTGATATAGGTATCTCCATTTTTTAAAAAATTTCAGTTTCTATTTTTGAATATGTGTCTCAAGGGTTACATTATAGTGAAAGGAGGTCTGTCACTATGTCACAAGGATGGTGTCATGAGTGATGTCACTGACCATGTCATGAGTGATGTAATATGTGATGTCATCAGCAGTGCATTGCACGCGCAAGTTATAGTGAGTCCGACTAACTATAACGTGGGAATTTCAATGGTTTTATATCAGTAAAATTTCCAGCTAACTATAACTGGTGTGAAACCTATGGTTTTTTCAGTGAATTTAATAGGTTTTTTAAATGCTAATTCCTAACTATAACTGGTGTGAAACCTATGGTTTTTTCAGTGAATATATATATATATATATATATATATATGAGGAGCAGTTGTAGCCCAGAGTGGTGTCGGCGCTCACTTCTCAGCGTGGTGTAGTTTTCTATGGATGGGCCAGTAGTTTGCATATACCTGAGAATACCCACAAGGGGCAATGAAAACGCACTCTCTCGCCTCAATTGAGTGATAGCGGTTTATTTAGTAACCAGTACCCTGGTTACTAAATAAACCGCTATCACTCAATTGAGGCGAGAGAGTGCGTTTTCATTGCCCCTTGTGGGCATTTTCAGCTATATATATATATATATATATATATATATAGCTCCCAAAGGTGTCCCACTTCAAAAGACACTCTGGACACACTGGGGATTGTGTGAACAACTTTTAATTGCAACCAGCATGACGCGTTTCGTCTTGCGACTTCCTCAGACGCTGAATGCAAAGTTCAAAAGCTTCTTGCTGTCAACAGTTTTTAAAAGTCAGCCTGGCTCCTCCTGTTCTGGCACAAGCGAAGAGGGACTCTTTCCATAGTCCTCCCCCTTCTGATTCACCTGGTTTTGGCTGCCATCTTGGAGTGTGTTTTGCGTTTGTCAAATGTGCAACTTCGATGTTCGTGGCTATGTTCCACTGGTTAAGTCTTCCATTGTTTTGGGTAGGAAACACACTGTTCAATTTGATGGTGCGATTTTGCCAGAAGTTGTTTGTGGAGCTTGTTGGTCCGCTGTGTCCCCTTCCGCCAGCCGCTGCTTTGGAAACCCGTGTCTGGGTAGACGATGTAAGTCATCCGTACTACCTTGCGTAAGTCGCAATTTCAGATAACGGGGTTCGCTTTCAACGGCGGTTCTAGCAGGCAGTATCCACAGATTCCATCACAAACGCCGCTTGCCTGCTGAACTGCTTGGGGCGGGTGCATCCTTCGTGCAAACGGCAATGCACGTGTAAATATAGCTCCCAAAGGTGTCCCACTTCAAAAGACACTCTGGACACACTGGGGATTGTGTGAACAACTTTTAATTGCAACCAGCATGACGCGTTTCGTCTTGCGACTTCCTCAGACGCTGAATGCAAAGTTCAAAAGCTTCTTGCTGTCAACAGTTTTTAAAAGTCAGCCTGGCTCCTCCTGTTCTGGCACAAGCGAAGAGGGACTCTTTCCATAGTCCTCCCCCTTCTGATTCACCTGGTTTTGGCTGCCATCTTGGAGTGTGTTTTGCGTTTGTCAAATGTGCAACTTCGATGTTCGTGGCTATGTTCCACTGGTTAAGTCTTCCATTGTTTTGGGTAGGAAACACACTGTTCAATTTGATGGTGCGATTTTGCCAGAAGTTGTTTGTGGAGCTTGTTGGTCCGCTGTGTCCCCTTCCGCCAGCCGCTGCTTTGGAAACCCGTGTCTGGGTAGACGATGTAAGTCATCCGTACTACCTTGACAGCAAGAAGCTTTTGAACTTTGCATTCAGCGTCTGAGGAAGTCGCAAGACGAAACGCGTCATGCTGGTTGCAATTAAAAGTTGTTCACACAATCCCCAGTGTGTCCAGAGTGTCTTTTGAAGTGGGACACCTTTGGGAGCTATATTTACACGTGCATTGCCGTTTGCACGAAGGATGCACCCGCCCCAAGCAGTTCAGCAGGCAAGCGGCGTTTGTGATGGAATCTGTGGATACTGCCTGCTAGAACCGCCGTTGAAAGCGAACCCCGTTATCTGAAATTGCGACTTACGCAAGGTAGTACGGATGACTTACATCGTCTACCCAGACACGGGTTTCCAAAGCAGCGGCTGGCGGAAGGGGACACAGCGGACCAACAAGCTCCACAAACAACTTCTGGCAAAATCGCACCATCAAATTGAACAGTGTGTTTCCTACCCAAAACAATGGAAGACTTAACCAGTGGAACATAGCCACGAACATCGAAGTTGCACATTTGACAAACGCAAAACACACTCCAAGATGGCAGCCAAAACCAGGTGAATCAGAAGGGGGAGGACTATGGAAAGAGTCCCTCTTCGCTTGTGCCAGAACAGGAGGAGCCAGGCTGACTTTTAAAAACTGTTGACAGCAAGAAGCTTTTGAACTTTGCATTCAGCGTCTGAGGAAGTCGCAAGACGAAACGCGTCATGCTGGTTGCAATTAAAAGTTGTTCACACAATCCCCAGTGTGTCCAGAGTGTCTTTTGAAGTGGGACACCTTTGGGAGCTATATTTACACGTGCATTGCCGTTTGCACGAAGGATGCACCCGCCCCAAGCAGTTCAGCAGGCAAGCGGCGTTTGTGATGGAATCTGTGGATACTGCCTGCTAGAACCGCCGTTGAAAGCGAACCCCGTTATCTGAAATTGCGACTTACGCAAGGTAGTACGGATGACTTACATCGTCTACCCAGACACGGGTTTCCAAAGCAGCGGCTGGCGGAAGGGGACACAGCGGACCAACAAGCTCCACAAACAACTTCTGGCAAAATCGCACCATCAAATTGAACAGTGTGTTTCCTACCCAAAACAATGGAAGACTTAACCAGTGGAACATAGCCACGAACATCGAAGTTGCACATTTGACAAACGCAAAACACACTCCAAGATGGCAGCCAAAACCAGGTGAATCAGAAGGGGGAGGACTATGGAAAGAGTCCCTCTTCGCTTGTGCCAGAACAGGAGGAGCCAGGCTGACTTTTAAAAACTGTTGACAGCAAGAAGCTTTTGAACTTTGCATTCAGCGTCTGAGGAAGTCGCAAGACGAAACGCGTCATGCTGGTTGCAATTAAAAGTTGTTCACACAATCCCCAGTGTGTCCAGAGTGTCTTTTGAAGTGGGACACCTTTGGGAGCTATATTTACACGTGCATTGCCGTTTGCACGAAGGATGCACCCGCCCCAAGCAGTTCAGCAGGCAAGCGGCGTTTGTGATGGAATCTGTGGATACTGCCTGCTAGAACCGCCGTTGAAAGCGAACCCCCTTATCTGAAATTGCGACTTACGCAAGGTAGTACGGATGACTTACATCGTCTACCCAGACACGGGTTTCCAAAGCAGCGGCTGGCGGAAGGGGACACAGCGGACCAACAAGCTCCACAAACAACTTCTGGCAAAATCGCACCATCAAATTGAACAGTGTGTTTCCTACCCAAAACAATGGAAGACTTAACCAGTGGAACATAGCCACGAACATCGAAGTTGCACATTTGACAAACGCAAAACACACTCCAAGATGGCAGCCAAAACCAGGTGAATCAGAAGGGGGAGGACTATGGAAAGAGTCCCTCTTCGCTTGTGCCAGAACAGGAGGAGCCAGGCTGACTTTTAAAAACTGTTGATAGCAAGAAGCTTTTGAACTTTGCATTCAGCGTCTGAGGAAGTCGCAAGACGAAACGCGTCATGCTGGTTGCAATTAAAAGTTGTTCACACAATCCCCAGTGTGTCCAGAGTGTCTTTTGAAGTGGGACACCTTTGGGAGCTATATTTACACGTGCATTGCCGTTTGCACGAAGGATGCACCCGCCCCAAGCAGTTCAGCAGGCAAGCGGCGTTTGTGATGGAATCTGTGGATACTGCCTGCTAGAACCGCCGTTGAAAGCGAACCCCGTTATCTGAAATTGCGACTTACGCAAGGTAGTACGGATGACTTACATCGTCTACCCAGACACGGGTTTCCAAAGCAGCGGCTGGCGGAAGGGGACACAGCGGACCAACAAGCTCCACAAACAACTTCTGGCAAAATCGCACCATCAAATTGAACAGTGTGTTTCCTACCCAAAACAATGGAAGACTTAACCAGTGGAACATAGCCACGAACATCGAAGTTGCACATTTGACAAACGCAAAACACACTCCAAGATGGCAGCCAAAACCAGGTGAATCAGAAGGGGGAGGACTATGGAAAGAGTCCCTCTTCGCTTGTGCCAGAACAGGAGGAGCCAGGCTGACTTTTAAAAACTGTTGACAGCAAGAAGCTTTTGAACTTTGCATTCAGCGTCTGAGGAAGTCGCAAGACGAAACGCGTCATGCTGGTTGCAATTAAAAGTTGTTCACACAATCCCCAGTGTGTCCAGAGTGTCTTTTGAAGTGTGACACCTTTGGGAGCTATATTTACACGTGCATTGCCGTCTGCACGAAGGATGCACCCGCCCCAAGCAGTTCAGCAGGCAAGCGGCATTTGTGATGGAATATATATATATATATATATATATATATATATATATATATATACACGAAACTCCACAACGCCACTTCTAATCCCCACTCGGATCAGCGAAGCGAAAACCAGGAGACGGACCACTGGATCAAGTTACAGGTTCTTCTTTTTTTTCAGGTCAGCTGGTAAAAAGTGCATAACGCGTTTCGGGCTAAGCAAGCCCTTGCTCATATATATATATATATATATACATATTACCTACTGGCGATAGCCAGTAGGTATATATAGTTAGGATTTTTTTCCTATGGGATTTTTGAAAATTCTATGTCGAATAACTTTGGCTTATGAGGACAGAATTGGCTGAAATTTTCAGGAAAATGGAACATTTTGTTTCTGAGCAGCCCCTGAAAATTTGGGGGGGTTTCGTCAAGGGGGGGCCGAGAAAAAAGGGGGGTCCCAAAACGTGTTTTTCCCATGCAATTTTCCATAGGGCGGTTGGCCTCACTTTTAGCCTGAACGGCTGAATGGATTTACACCAAACTTGGCAAAATTGTAGGGACTGGTAGCCAGATGTGCCTTTGCTATGTCTCAAGATATAGGCTCCAGTGGTTTTTACGAAAATTAACTTTGAAAAATATATATTGGGCTACATTGGGCTATATATATGTTGGAGCCCAAATGTAGCCCAATGTAGCCCAATGTAGCCCAATGTAGCCCAAAGATGGCCACCAGAGACAAAAAAAAACAAATGTAGCCCAAATATCAGCCAGATGTAGCCCAACTATAGCCCAATGACAGATTGTCCCAGAGTGTTCTAAAGAACAACTAGAGTGCTAACAGTCCTACTTATTACAAAGGTATGGCACACATGAAGCCATCTTGATTGGAATAAAGTGGTAACTCTTAAAACATTTAATTTAAAAAGGAACAAAATGAGGGGGTTCATTTTGCCATAGAAAGTATGATTAGCGTATATATGACGAAATCCCGCATACCATCAGTCCGCAAAAAAAATCCTGCATGTACTATTAGGCTGCAAATTAAAATAACGAAAACTTTTAGAACGAATATGCCTTTAGCATACACTAAACAACTAAACTACCCTAAACCCTAAAACACTACCCCCAGCATGACCCTATACTACACAAACAGTACAACACTACCCTAAACCCTAAAACACTACCCCCAGCATGACCCTACACTACACAAACACTACAACACTACCCTAAACCCTAAAACACTACCCCCAGCATGACCCTACACTACACAAACACTACAACACTACCCTAAACCCTAAAACACTACTCTCAGCATGACCCTACACTACACAAACACTACAACACTACCCTAAACCCTAAAACACTACCCCCAGCATGACCCTACACTATGCAAACACTACAACACTACCCAAAACCCTAAAACACTACACCCCAGCATGACCCTACACTACGCAAACAATACAACACTACCCTAAACCCTAAAACACTACCCCCAGCATGACCCTACACTACACAAACACTACAACACAACCCTAAACCCTAAAACACTACCCCCAGCATGACCCTATACTACGCAAACACTACAACACAACCCTAAACCCTAAAACACTACCCCCAGCATGACCCTACACTACGCAAACACTACAACACTAACCTAAATCCTAAAACACTACCCCCAGCATGACCCTACACTACACAAACACTACAACACTACCCAAAACCCTAAAACACTACACCCCAGCATGACCCTACACTACGCAAACACTACAACACTACCCTAAACCCTAAAACACTACCCCCAGCATGACCCTACACTACGCAAACACTACAACACTACCCAAAACCCTAAAACACTACACCCCAGCATGACCCTACACTACGCAAACACTACAACACTACCCTAAACCCTAAAACACTACCCCCAGCATGACCCTACACTACGCAAACACTACAACACTACCCTAAACCCTAAAACACTACCCCCAGCATGACCCTACACTACGCAAACACTACAACACTACCCTAAACCCTAAAACACTACCCCCAGCATGACCCTACACTAAGCAAACACTACAACACTACCCTAAACCCTAAAACACTACCCCCAGCATGACCCTACACTACGCAAACACTACAACACTACCCTAAACCCTAAAACACTACCCTCAGCATGACCCTACACTACGCAAACACTACAACACTACCCAAAACCCTAAAACACTACCCCCAGCATGACCCTACACTACGCAAACACCACAACACTACCCAAAACCCTAAAACACTACCCCCCAGCATGACCCTACACTACGCAAACACTACAACACTACCCAAAACCCTAAAACACTACCCCCAGCATGACCCTACACTACGCAAACACTACAACACTACCCTAAATCCTAAAACACTACCCCCAGCATGACCATACACTACTCAAACACTACAACACTACCCAAAACCCTAAAACACTACACCCCAGCATGACCCTACACTACGCAAACACTACAACACTACCCTAAACCCTAAAACACTACCCCCAGCATGACCCTACACTACGCAAACACTACCCAAAACCCTAAAACACTACACCCCAGCATGACCCTACACTACGCAAACACTACAACACTACCCTAAACCCTAAAACACTACCCCCAGCATGACCCTACACAACGCAAACACTACAACACTACCCTAAACCCTAAAACACTACCCCCAGCATGACCCTACACTACACAAACACTACAACACTACCCTAAACCCTAAAACACTACCCTCAGCATGACCCTACACTACGCAAACACTACAACACTACCCAAAACCCTAAAACACTACCCCCAGCATGACCCTACACTACTCAAACACTACAACACTACCCAAAACCCTAAAACACTACCCCCAGCATGACCCTACACTACGCCAACACTACAACACTACCCAAAACCCTAAAACACTACCCCCAGCATGACCCTACACTACGCAAACACTACAACACTACCCAAAACCCTAAAACACTACCCCCAGCATGACCCTACACTACGCAAACACTACAACACTACCCAAAACCCTAAAACACTACTCCCAGCATGACCCTACACTACGCAAACACTACAACACTACCCAAAACCCTAAAACACTACCCCCAGCATGACCCTACACTACGCAAACACTACAACACTACCCTAAACCCTAAAATACTACACCCCAGCATGACCCTACACTACGCAAACACTACAACACTACCCAAAACCCTAAAACACTACCCCCAGCATGACCATACACTACGCAAACACTACAACACTATCCTAAACCCTAAAACACTATGCCCAGCATGACCCTACACTACGCAAACACTACAACACTACCCTAAACCCTAAAACACTAGCCCCAGCATGACCCTACACTACGCAAACACTACAACACAACCCTAAACCCTAAAACACTACCCCCAGCATGACCCTACACTACGCAAACACTACAACACTACCCTGAACCCTAAAACACTACCCCCAGCATGACCCTACACTACGCAAACACTACAACACAACCCTAAACCCTAAAACACTACCCCCAGCATGACCCTACACTAAACAACCACCACAACTCTACACTACACTAACACAACACTACACTACACAACACTACACTACACTACACAATCACTAACCCACGAAAAAATTAACACAAACCCACTTACCTCTCTCGTCATCGTGGTTTTCACAACGCAAATGCATTTACCATACATGCCTTTAAAACGTAATTCTTTGTAAAGGCATGCGCGATAAATGCACATGCGTTTTGAAAAAATGCGGGATAATGGTATGCGAGCTCAATGACCTTACGGGATAATGGTATGCGGACTGAAAGTCTGCGGGATAAAAAATGCGGGAAAATGGCTGCAAACCATGATTAGCAGCAGACTTCCCTGGTGAGCACTAGCTTTACTACAGTGATCTAATGAGCAACTAGAGTGCTAACATTCAGAATTTATGGCAAATGTGTGACACATCCGAATGCCTTCTTGATAGAACCAAAGTAAACAAGCATTGAAAATGCAATAGATCTCGCCCTCGTTTAAGTTAAAGCCATTCTGTTTGTAATGAGGTGGCTTTTTAGCTTTGCTTTTATTAGTGTTTTTAAAACTTTCATGTAAATAACATGCATATGTATGCATATATGTATATGTATGCATGCATTTATATTTATATAGATATGCAGATTACATATGTTTATATATGTATATTACCTACTGGCGATAGCCAGTGGGTATATATAGTTAGGATTTTTTCTCTATGGGATTTCTGAAAATTCTATGTCTAATAACTTTGGCGTTTGTGGACGGAATTGGCTGAAATTTTCAGGAAAATTGCACATTTTATTTCTGAGCAGCCCCTGAAAATTTGGTGGGGTTTCGTGAAGGGGGGGCCGAGAACAAAGGGGGGTCCCAAAACGCGTTTTTCCCATTCATTTTTCCATAGGGCGGTTGGACTCACTTTTAGCTCGAACGGCTGAATAGATTTACATGAAACTTGGCAAAATTGTAGATATGGTTTGCCCGATGTGCCTTTGCTATGTCTCAATATATGTACTCCAGTGGATTTTGAGAAATTAACGTTTAAAAAAATATATATATCTGTGACAGCGCTCCGGTTAGCTCCCCGGTTCGCGTACCTGACGCGTAACGGAACTTCGCGAAGCAAATCTGATTGGCTCTCCGGTGTCTGTCAACATTCTAAACAAACCGGAGCGGCCGCCATCTTGTCTCTCGGTACGATCGAGAGAAAAGATGTGGTGAAAAACGAAGGGGGAAATGAAGGAAAGGGGGCAAGGTAGACCACTCCTGACCCCCTAGGATTGATGAGGGGGATATTAAAGTGCCCCGCGGGGCAAAAAATTTTGCGATTTTACGCCGTAGAGGCACGTCCCGGTACGCTCACCGGGCAGCTCACCGGGCAGCTAACCGGGCAGCTAACCGGCAGCGTAGCTGTCAACATTGTAAACAGTTCAGAGCGGCCGCCATCTTGTCTCTCGGTAGGTTCGAGAGACAAGATGTGGTGAAAAAAGAAAGGGGAAATGAAGGAAAGGGGGCAAGGTAAACCCCTCCTGACCCCCTAGGATTGATGAGGGGGATATTAAAGTCCCCCGCGATTTTTCGCGGTAGAGGCGCTTCCCGGTACGCAAACCGGGCAGCTAACCGGCAGCGTAACGGGAGTCCGCCATCTTGTGCTTTTGGAGCGTCCGGTTCGCGTACCGGGTAGCGTCCCGGTAAGCGTAACAAGGGGAAAACCAAGAGAAACAGTAAAAAAAAAATTAAGGGAATAGATTTCCAGCAAACTTGGCAAAATTGTAGGGACTGTTTGTTTGATGTGCCTTTGCAAGGCTTCAAGATATGTGCACGTGTGGATTTTGTCTAATTAAGGTTAAAAAAAATATATATCTGTAAGCGTGCTCCGGCACGCTTACGTTACGGGTTTTGTTTGCGCTGCAGAACCGATACGTCACGGTTATGCGACGCGTCATGAGGCGTCTCACGTGGCTACGTGATACGTCACGTAATAAAGAATATATTTTACAGCTATAGATATTAGCTTTTAAAAAACCAATGAAATTCACTGAAAAAACCATAGGTTATAGACCATATATAGTTAGGAATTTGCATTCACAAAACCTTGAAAATTCACTGAAAAAACCATAGGTTAGAGACCATATATAGTTAGCTGGACATTTTATTGACATAAAACCAATGAAATTCCATATATAGTTAGTTGCACTAACTATATATCGCGCACCCGCAATCCACTGCTGATGATGTCACATATTACATCATTCATGACATGGTCAGTGACATCACTGATGACATCACTGATGACATCTCAAATGACATCACTGATGACATCTCAAATGACATCACTGATGACATCACTGATGACATCTCATTTGACATTACTGATCACATCACTGATGATATCATTCATGTGATAATACGATGAACCTCTTCAGACTCTAATATAACCTTAGATACAATCAGTGTAAACAGACACTCACAGACTGTCACTCATCCATGGAGTTACTCACACACCTAGTCAGTCATGCAAAGAATCAATCACACCTCCATTTCCTCAACTATACAGTTATACAAACTTTACTTATTCAAACATATACAAACACATATTTACTCTCTTATACAATCCCTGATACAAGTTCACAATGATCCATACAGCCACTCACACATTCACTGGCTCTTATGCACAGTTATTTATATATGTCAACTCTCACATGTACTGTGTTTTACATATGTACTTACTTTGACATGCAGCACTGAGATATCCATTCACTCACCAATACACTCATGCACACAGTCAACCGCCCATACAGCTGTTTCCACATGCACTTTTGAAACCATACATCTAGTGAATCAACTGCTCACACATCTATGCACAGAGTCATACACCTCCCAGCCACCCACACACACACTCAGTCTCCCATACAAATACTTGGGCAACCAATCAATAACCCATATAGTTACTCATATAGCTACGTATCAACACATGCAACAGTTTACAGAACAACAGACATAATGATGCACAAATTAAGACAGTTTAGTCACTAACTCATGCACTCAGTGAGACACATTTAATCACTCACTCATACAGTCAGTCATGCACCTACTAAATCCTTCATCCAGACACTTATACATCCACTCATTCTTCAATATGTAAGACATATTTTAACTTTACAGAAACATACAGTCACTGGATGTGGTCATCAGTGATGTCATCAGTGATGTCATTTGAGATGTCATCAGTGATGTCATCAGTGATGTCACTGACCATGTCATGAATGATGTAATATGTGACATCATCAGCAGTGGATTGCGGGTGCGCGATATATAGTTAGTGCAACTAACTATATATGGAATTTCATTGGTTTTATGTCAATAAAATGTCCAGCTAACTATATATGGTCTCTAACCTATGGTTTTTTCAGTGAATATATATATATATATATATATATATATATAAGGAGAGAACTCTGGGTAGTTCTCACATTTAGGTGGAAAACAGCTCCTGTATAGAGCACTCTCAACACCAGCAACACTCTAGATCTGCTCACATTAAATGTCTGCTTTTCTATCAAAGTCTTTAAGCATAGGATTAGCACAGTGCCATCCACACCGATATAGAAAAGGACAAAGCCTTTTGCCATTTCCACAGCAAAGTCTTTAAGCATAGGACTAGCACAGTGCTGTCCTTGCCGAGCTGCAAAATGACTAAGCCATTTACCACTCCAAGCACAATATTATAGCTTTGAATTGGTAAAATACCAATCATGCCAACCTGAAATGAGTAAAAGCAACACCTAACACAGTGTTTCACCCTAATTAGAGCTCTTCAGAGAGGTATAGCTTTGTCCAGACACAAGGGAGCACCCAGTATTAAGTAAAAAAAATACCCTTTCAGGCATTGAGTGACAAATAAATTATGCAAAAAAGAAGGAGAGAACTCTGGGTAGTTCTCAAGTTTAGGTGGAAAGCAGCCCCTGTATAGAGCACTCTCAACACCAACGACACTCTAGATCTGCTCAGCCTAAATGTCTGCTTTTCTATCAAAGTCTTTAAGGATAGGATTATCACAGTGCCATCCACGCCGAGATAGAAAAAGACCGCCACCTCCCTGGGACTTTTTTTAAAATAAAAAATGCGTGGGTGGCTCCTGGTCCCCCACGCAGCCCCGAGGACCGCCACCTCCCAAGGGGACTCCTTTTCAAAAATATGTAATGTGTGGGGGCTCTTGCGACCCCAACACACCCTGGGGACCACCACCTCCTGGGGGCAGTAATTAAGAAGAGGTGGGGGTCCATTGCGGACCCCTGGCCCCAGGGACCACCACCTTCCCTGGGGCTTTTAACACGTGGGAGGGGGGCCCTCTAGGAGCCCTTCATGGCTCTCGGGACCGCCACCCCCCAGGGCCAGCCCCAGAAATGTCCTGGGTTACCCACCCCCTGGGACACTGCAGTTTGCTATGGAAGGGCGGGATCTCCTGCCCTCCCATAGCAAACAGTCTACTCGCTTCGAACAACCCAGGAAGCTGTATGTTAGCAGCTCCCTGGTGTTAAAATGCAATGACGGCCTCTACAGGAGGTGGCAGCCGACCAGGACCCCTTTGAAGATGGCCATGCACTAGAGGATGGGGTCCCTGGGGGGCGAACATGGCCCGGGAGGGGGGCCACAAAGCCCCCCTCCCTGAGAATCTAATTGTTTATTTTAAAAAAGGAGGCAAGGGTACTTCATCCCCCAACCAAGAGCACACCAGGAGGTGCGTTTGCAGAGTAGTGTAAAAAGGAGCGTGGCCTCGGGCCACTCTCAGCAATCCAGCTGTGTGGGGCTTACTAGAGATAACAGGAGGGTTAGTTGGCCCCCAGGGACACTCAGGGGGCATGGGGACTTCATCCCCCAAACAAGAGCACACCAGGAGGTGCGTTTGCAGAGTGGTGTAAAAAGGAGCTTGGCCTCGGGCCACTCTCAGCAATCCGTGTGTGTGGGGCTTACTAGAGATAACAGGAGGGCTAGTTGGCCTCCTGGGACACTCAGGAGGCAAGGGGACTTCATCCCCCAACCAAAAGCGCACCAGGAGGCACGTTTGCAGACTGGTGGAGAAAGGGGGCATGCCTGTGTCCACCTCTTAGCAATCCCACTATCGGGGGCTTACTGGAGGTATCAGAAGAAGCTGGGTCGGGTGGCTTAGTGGACTAAAGCATCCACTGCAAGGGCCTGTGTTCGACCTCATGGTCACAGGTTCAAATCCCGGTGGATCCACTCAGCCTTTCATCCATCTGAGGTTGATAAAATGAGTACCATTGAGTTGGGTAACAATAAACATCTGTTATTCAGCGCCTTGAGACCCAAGGGTGATAAGTACGCTTTACAAATACACATGTTATGTTATGTTATGTTATCAGGTAAGCTAGTTGGCCCCTAATGACCTCCAGCAGAGCAGGGAACTTTAATCCCCATCCACGAGCACGCCAGGGAATGTGTTTGCAGGCTGGTGGGCAAAGGGGGCACAGCCTGCTTTAGGAACTTACCAATGCTGTTGTGTGGGACTACTGGAGGCAATAGGAGGGGAAGTAGGGCCCCAAGGTTGTCCTTGGGGGCCAACCACCCCTCATTGTACCTCCAGTAAGTACCACACAGTGGGATTGCTAAGAGGTCTTTAGAGGCCATGCCCTTCTTTCTCCACTCCTCTGAAAATGCACCTCCTGGCACACTACCAGTTGGGGAATGAAGTCCACTTTACTCCTGAGGGACTTTGGGGGCCAAGAAGCCCTCCTGGTACCTCTTGTAAGTTCTACGCTGTGGAATTCCTGAGCGCTTGTTGGAGACCCAGCCCCCTTTCTGCACCACTCTTCAAACGCGACTACTAGACTATAGTTAGAAATTAGATTTTAACAAACCACTGAAAAATCATAGGTTTCAGGGACGTTATAGTTAGGAATTAGCATTTAAAAACCCACCTTAGAAATTCACTGAAAAAAACAGAGGTTTCATGGATCTTATAATTAGTAATTAGCTTTTAAAAAACCTTAGAAATGTACTTAAATAAGTCAGGTTTCAGGGACATTATAGTTAGTCTGACATTTCACTTGTGCAAAACCAGAGAAATTCCGTTATAGTTAGCTGAGCTAACTTTAACTTGCGCCCCAGCAATGCACTGCTGATGAAGTCACATATCACATTACCCATGACATGATCAGTGACATCAATGATGACATCTCAAATGACATCACTGATGACATCATCCCCTTAATATCTGATGCACCTCTCTCACCCTAATATAACCATTCATACACCCACTCTAAAATGCAGACTATCATAAACAAAACCATAGACACACCAATGCCAGTTAGTACATACCCACTCACTGACTCATAGGTCTACACACATCCACTCACTCAACCATACAGTCATTCATACATGCAGTCACTTGTCAATACAGCCACTGATATATGCGCTCATACACCCATTCAGACACTCACATACCACCATTCACCTACAGAGATACTCTCACACCTAGTAAGTCACCCAAAGACTCAATCACACTGCCATTTGCTCACCTATACAGTTATACACACACCACCTCACTTATTCATACAGATACTAACACATGCTTACTCTCTTATACAATCACTGATACAAGCACACACTCATCCATACAGCCACTCTCAGAATCATTCACTTTCACATATCATCACTTATATACTCCAACACTCACATATACTGCTTTTCACATATGTAGTTACTCACACATATACCACTGAGACATCCATTCACTCACCAACATAGCCATACACACACTCACTCACCCATACAGCCCCTCGCAGATGCACTCATGAACCCATATACCCACTCACACATCCATGCAGGGAGTCACACAGCCCCCCACCCACTCACTACTTACCAACCCATGCAGCCACTTACACACCAACTGGCAGACTAATACAGACATTCACACAGATTAGTTGTTCACCCATGCATTCAATAAGACATGTTTAATGACTCACTTATACAGTCAGTCACGCACCCACTAATTCATCCATTCAGACACTCATAGAGCCACTCATTCTTCAATGAACCTTGTTTGAAGCCTGTGTTTTTTTCAGTGAATATGTATATATATATATTTATAATTTAGTTTAATATAATATTGTTTGAGGTTCTATTTTTCATTTTTTCTTCCATTATATTCTGAGGAAGGGTGTTGCAAATCTCAAGGGATGGCCATATATGGTGCTGAACTTTTTGTTGCTCCCTTTTGGCAGCAGTAATTAACACTCGTAAATTTGGCTCCACGGCCTGATTCAGCGGGTAGAGACATGTAAGTTTACCTTTTTGAGTACCTTTGCACTCATAAATGGTGCACAGACAAAAGTAATAAACGTGGCCTGAATGAACATGGCTTAGGATGTCTCCTGCCTGAGCTCCGGACCACATATGCCTATTCACTGCCATCTTCCACATCGAGGCTGGCACAGTATACTGTGTTGGATAGCCTTGCCAGCCTCCAACATCCACGTTATGACGGGACATTGTAGAACCCCCAGAGACTCACCTAGTCATCGCTGACGGTGCTGTCACCAGATGATTGAAGTGCTGCCATCTTGGTTGCAGACCCGGGGAGCAGTGGCCCTGAACTGGATGGGGCTGGCCTGTTATAGCCTGTCTAGAAGTACTGCTCCGGTGACCCTCTGTGCCTAGCATTAAGACGCCGCTGATGGGGATGGCCCCCACCATGGAGGAATCGCCCCACAGAGCGTAGCAGGAGAAAGGCCTGGCAGTGGCCCTGGTACCTGGTGATCTGCCTTAAGCAGATGTCCCGGAGCTTCACTTCACCCATTGTGTTTAGTGCACCGGTGAGCCAGCGATTGATCCTGCCTCATCCTTTGCCGATTGCTGACTCGGCGGCCGTCAGAGGTGGACTGGCAGCAGTTGCGCCCCTGCTGTGCAGTAGCCCTTGGAAATGCTTGATTGCAGTACCTGGAGCCTTATACTCCTGTGGCCGTCCCTGCGCCCCCTGGTGAGGTGGAGACAGTTATGGATACTGAGCTAATTAATCACCAAATTCTCTGGCAGACCACCTGCTGCTATGCCCGCTCTAGATAGGCCTGATAAAATTACTGGGGGTTGTGGCCATGGGCCCCTGAGTAAGGTGTGTGATCCCCCTCCGCCTCCCCCTAGGCACTTCTAATGCACAATTAGAAAAAACCTGTAATACCTTCCCAAAGGAGCTTTATTTTACACTGCTGGGTTCATTGGCATGTCCCGCCAACAATGTATCTAGGGCACCCACGTCAGCGCTCAGTCCCAAGCAGGGGGATCGCCCCTTGTTCTCTAACATGCCTTGGTATACTTTTTCCGCCTTGAAACCATGCCTGGATACTTGAACTGTGGTGACATAGACATTCTGCTATATTCCCAGCTCTCTCCCATGCCTGTGGCAAATCAAACAGGGCCACATCTGGTACCGTATCTGAAGACATATCAGTGCCTCCATCTGGAGTAAAGCGAATGCTCTACCAACAGAGCCATCTACAGCTGGAACAAGGTCCTTTTCTGAGACAATGCCATTTGTACCTAATACCTAAGCCTATATGGATAACTTTCTCCAGGAACTTCGAACGGAGATTCGCTCCCTCAAGTCTGAAATCAAGACCTGCATACATGAGATTCAGAGATATGTGGAGGTGCTCGGCGAATGAGTCAATGACATGGAACAAACCCTGGACTCCCACACAGAAGACCTTGAAGCCCTGCGGCATTGGATGGAAACACTGGAAGACCAGCAAATCTACCTCCAGCTAAAGCAAGAAGATACTTAAAACTGCAGCCAGAGAAACAATATTCCGAGGGGCATGGAGGGCTCAGATATTATAACCTTTACAGCAGATCTACATGCCATCCGGGAAGACCCAGAGATCTTCCCTCCAGTTTTGGACAGGGCACATCAAGTGGCAGCAATTTCAGGTGGACCAGACTTTCTCCCTGACATTCTTATTTAAGTGCTATACTTTGTAGAGAAAGAAACAGTATAAAATGCTTCTCTGAAAAAGACATACCTGGTTTACAAGGGACATACCATTCAGCTTTTCCAGGATCTTGCACCCAGCACCCTATGACGCTGGGGGAAACAACCTTTACAATGCAACTTTTACAACGCACCACCATTACAACGAAACTTTTACAACGCAAGATCAATTATATTGCATGCCATTACAACGCAACCGTTACAACGCATGACACTACAATGCATACCACTACAACGCATGTCATTACAACGCAGTCATTACAACGCATACCATTGCAACGCATACCATCATAACGCATAGTACCCTTACACTATCCAACACTTACCCTACTGTTACACCCCCTGGAGTTAGAATAGTAATTTTTGCCCCTCCACTATCCAACACTTACCCTACTGTTGCACCCCCTGGAGTTAGAATAGTAATTTTTACCCCTACACTATCCAACACTTACCCTACTGTTGCACCCCCCTGGAGTTAGAATAGTAATTTTTTCCCCAACACTATCCCATACTTACCATACATGCAATGTAATGGTATGCGTTGTAATGATATGCATTGTAAAGGTAGTATGCGTTATAATGGAATGCATTGTAAAGGTAGTTTTTAAAAATTCGTTGTAATGGCATGCATTGTAATGGAATGCCTTGGAATGGATTTTGCGTTGTAAAAATGCGTTGTAAAGGTATGCGTTGTAAAAGTATGCGTTGTAACGTCATACATCCATGAAGTTGTAGGGAGTTCCGCCAATCACTAGCAAGCTTAGAGGTCTTGCCATCTGTTACCAATGAGGATATCCCTTTGCTATTATTTTTGAGTGGAAGGGCAAATGCAAGACTTTTAGATCACTGAGGGAAGCCTTGCGCCTTCTGAACATTTTGCTGATATCTGGGGGGGCCACACGCTTCTCTCCCAGGTCTCCTACTCGCACAGCGTTGCTCAGTGTGTGGACTACTGTGGCTCCTAAGAATGCTTCTTTAAACACAACAGGGATATTATGTCTTGTGAAGCCAAGAGAGACTCTAGACTCTATTCAACATCTTCGTAACATAGAGAAGGTCTCTACCCCTCCTCCTTCGACCTCGGAGTCAAACTGAAATGCTATAGTCTCTGAATCCACTGAGGATTGTTGCTTCCTGGAGATGTCTATCCCTTCAGTGACAGCCTATGTGCCTCCAGGACATATCACCTCTGGGCAGCTGCATCGACTGATCTCCTGTGTTCCAAGAGAGGACACAGCAATATCCTGCCTAGAATTTATGCTGCATGGCCTGGACTGATCTTTCTTACCTCCCTTGCATCTTTCCTGTAGACGCTGATCTAACATGGGTGATAAAATGTCATATTGCTGGCTCTGACAATCATAGGCCCCGGGGTCTGAATGGCCTTTGACATTCAGCAGGTATCGACCCGTCCCAGACTTTTGGAGAGTGACACCCCTGTATGGCCAGCACTGTTTTGCGTAGGCCCCACCTAGTTCTGGGTCAACTGTTGTGACCTGTTTGGCTTTTGACTCTTGTTTACTTTTAACACATTTTTATTTTCTTAGGTTACTGGGCATCCCTGGGGCCACCCTCTGTAACCCCCTTTGAACTTCCCTCAGCATACACATCATATACTCCTCCAATATACTGTAGCTGGCCTGGTTCTCCAACTTTGCTCCTTGGCTCTCCCTTCCTCTTCTGCACTCATTGTCTTTCCCAACCCAGTGACATTCCACATATTAGTTTTATGGTGCCATTTCTTAATACTCACCAATGACTCCGGGATAAAAATCCTCACCCTCAATGTACGAGGGCTTAACGCGCCAAACAAAAGAACACAAATATGGCAATATCTACTTTAGCAGAATGCTGATGTTATTTTCCTCCAAGAGACTCACCTTCTTTGACAAGACACTCCAAGTATGGCACACTTTATGTAGCCCTGTGGCTTTTGAGCATATGCCTCAACCAAGACAGCTGACGTTCTTTTGCAAGGCAATTTTTTGTTTCGAAGTCTTGTGGGTGGTTTGGGATGGAGAAGGCCACTATTTGAAACTAAAGGTACAACGTGCTATGCACACCCTCATTCTTTTAAACGTATATTCACCTAATCTGGCGCAAGATGCTTATCTCAGGGGCTTTCTCAAAGATCCGTTATTACAGGAGGAGGGGATGTGGTTTTGGGGGGAGATCTTTCTCTGGTCTGGGATCCTGACCATAGCGTTGTGTCCTTTCAGGGAACGGGTTTTATGCCTGCGGCCCTTAAATGAGACATCACTTTTATTGGCTTAGTCTGTATGTGGCTTTATCACCACCCACACAAGGGATTTTTCTTTCTTTTCACATGTCCACCTGTCCTATTCGCATATTAATAACCTCTTTCTCACTCAATATTTACTGTGCAATCTGGATATCTGGATATTACAATATCTGCAACACACACACTTTGAGATCATTTGGTCTCAGTTAGGGAGAAAGGCTCAGTCCTACCCACGATGGCACCTCCCTTTGCAGTTACTGCGTGAACCAGTGGACGTAGAGGATATCCACCAAGTAAAAGCAAACTATTTTGAACTTTACTCATATCCTGACATCTCTGCACATACCCTTTTCGGCGGATTCAAGACTACCATTCTAGGATCCATTACCACTATATCTATTGCCCGAACAAGAGAGGCCAGGCAGGTCGAGACGGGCCTTGCAGCTAACATTAAGGAGCTTCAATGCCTTGACCACTCTGCCCCATCCCAGGGCAAAAAACGACTTCTAGCTATGTTGAGGGGCCAACTACATGTGCATCATACTAACAAGGTGGAAAGCATCTTACTTGCACTCAAGCAAAGATACTATGAGGGAGGGAACAAGGTGGAAACCCTCTTGGCACAAACCCGCACATATCTTCCAGGGCTTCTGACTGCAGATGCTACTTGGGCAACCTCAGAAGTGGCCAAACAGTGGGCATTCCGGGACTTCTACCACAACCTTTGCAATGGTGAAGACACCTCTCAGGAGGCCATTGACAGCTTTCTTGTGGGATGCATGTGGGAATCTCTGTATCAGATACACTCAAAGGTGTTTGAGGCTCCCATCTCTGCTGAGGAGCTGCAAACCGCTCTGAAGGACCTTTCCTGGGCAAGACTCTGGGCACAGATGGCCTCCCCAAAGTGTATCATAAATTTCTACCCCCAACTACAGGAGCATTTACTTGCCCTGTTTAACACTTTCACAGCAGAGATCACGTTGATTCAGAAACCCAGCAAGGACCCCCTTCTCTAGCTCCTCACATTACCCAACTGCACCATTAAATACCGATGCCAAGCTCTATACAAAAATGTTAGCAAATAGACTAGAAACTTTTCTCCCAGTTCTCATTGGTCCAGACCAAGTTGGCTTTATTTGTAAAAAGGCAGGGGCGGATAACGTTCACCGACTGCAACACCTGGTGGAAAAATAACTCCTCCACACTATCCGTCTTGCCTTCTGTCCCTTGATGCAGAGAATGCATTTGAGAGGGTTAGTTGGCCATTTCTAAAGGCGGTCTTGGAAGGATAAGACTGGGACCTTCGATGACCACAAGAATTATGGCCTCCTACACTTCTCCCAGTGTCAGGGTCCATTTGAATGGAGCTTTATCCCAGACAAGTCATTTGCGAAGGGGAACACGACAGGGCTGCCTCCTCTCACCCCTCTTATTTGCCCTTGTAGTTAAACCCCTGGCGATTGTTATTCGACAATCAGAAGACATTGTAGGCATATCTTTTGGGGTTGAACGCACAACATCGCCCTGTTTGCAGATGATCACACATTGATTCTCACCCAGCCTGAGTCCTCCCTCCAGGCATTAGTAGAGACATTGACCACCTTCGAAAAGGTCTTGGGCATCAAAATGAACAGGTTTAAATCCCAAGCCTTTAATCTAACTATCTCCCTAGCTGCCTTTTTCAGTTATACAATCTCTCGCACCTTTCCAGCGGATCTATAGCCTCAATCTGACGCCCTCCTTAGCTACAGAGACGACAGCCAATTCGCCAGAATATCAGAAATCTATGCTACCCAGGGAAATGGTGGGTCTGGGATACCCTAACCTACCCGAGTACTATTGGACGGCTCACTTACTATTTATTTCTGAGTGGGCTGTGATTGAAAGCGACAAGCATTTGTTCCATATGTCCAGTATTTGTAAAGCGTGAACAATTTCCCGAAGGTGTCAACGCGCTGGGGGCCCTCGGGAAGAATAAGCAAGCTATTGCCCAGAGTCACATGGTGATGGGCTGATCTGCCACCGGCTCCGGGGATCAAACCGTTAGCCTTCAGATTCTAGTGTCAGTTGCCCTGGCCGCTGTGCCACACCTCTTATAAACTGGGTCATGGCTTGTTAACCCCTTGGGGACCTAGTATGGCTCCCTGAACACTCGAGGCCACGGAGTGCATATATTGCCATCCCTATGAAAACTGTTTTGGAAATATAGGATAGGGTGGCCTTGAAACAAGTTCTTACCACTTTCTCGATACACTGAGAAAAATATCGACACTCAAAATATCACCATACAAAAATATTGTGACCAAAATATTGATGTAAAAAATACCTACATCGTATACTTATAATGGTAAGTATAAAAATATTGAGAGAAAAAATATCGGTCATAAATATAGTTGGAAAAAATACCATATTTATATATAAATATATATATACTAGCAGCCCGTCCCGACCTTGTCTGGGAGCAATCAGGCTTCCCGGACCCCCGCCCACCCCGACATTGTGCAGCAGCCTGGCCCCCCGCCCGCCCTAACATTATCAAGCAGCTCGGGCCCCTGCCTGCCCCGACCCCCGCCTGCCCGGAGCCTTACCTCAGCCGCTCCCCCGCGCTCCTCATTTCACCGCTTCGCCGCTTACCGCTCCTCCCGCCTGTCTGCCGGTCCTCACTGCCATTCCGCCGTTCGTCACTGCTCCTCCCCCGCGCCATGTCTGCCGCTCCTCTTCTGCTCCTGCACGCCGCTCCTCCCCACGCTCCTGATGTCACCACCCAGGTCACGGCTGGGGCTACTTGCAAGGGACTACTTTTTTTTATCGTCAATTTTTTAAATAACGTATATTTTTTAAATTTATATGGCCTATGTCCATCTGCACACCCTGACGATTACAATGATGTATCGGGTGTGTGGATTGGCGTTGTGGTTCCCGAGTTTACCCGCCTCAAAGGTGCAAAATTCTTCCTTTATTATAGTAGTATAGATAATAAATGAATAAATATTAACAACTTGGCTGCTAGGTGTTTTCCCCTCCTGTGCTGAAAGACTTTGATTTCCATAGTTTCATGACGAGCTCAGCTCGTCATCAGCACAGCTCAACCGTGCATCATGACGAGCTGAGCTCGTCATAAGCATGGAAAGGGTTAAATATATTAAAAAATAAAAATTAATTACATTTTTTTATTAGATTTAATATACATTTTAACAAATATTACAAGTAAATTTTACATTAAAAAGTTAAACAAGTATATGATAATTAAAAATTAAAAATGTTGTTCGTTAATAATTATTTTATTAAATAGAGATTTCCTAAATGTTTTGTGCTTTGTGGTATGTGTGAAGCATACTGATTGTTTTCAAATAGTTATTTTTTTATAAAAACATATACTAAGTAATATAGGGCATCATTACAATGTCGAGTGGACTTGCGTCCGCCCAACAAGCAACCGGACTGTACCCGCCCATAGGTTGGCGGTACAATTTGGATGGGACTCCCTATGGGAGGTCAGAAACATACATTTTACAATGGCAGCTTGTATGGTGGGCGGAAAAGGCCCACAACATGAGCTGCCATTGTAAAATGGATGTTTTAAACATCCCTACGCCGTGTGACAAGCACCTCACAGTGCCTGCCACACGGTGCAGGGATGTTTAGTGGAGCATCATAGGTGCCCCCCAGCCATAATAGCGGATGCCGCAGAGGGACGGGCCCTGCAAGGGGCAGCCACAGTAACTTTCTGACAACCTTTCCATGTCGGAAAGGCAGACAAGGAAAGGTTCTACGAAAGTGGCATAAACCCGATAGAGGAGCTAATGCTGACTCTGCCCTCATTATGGGATTATGAGTGTTTCCAACACTCCGACAGGCTCAAGGAGCAGCCGACGGTCCCCCACCCGATGTCTCTGCCCACTGCATCATAATGCGGCAGGCGGACCACAATGGAAGATGTCGGGCGGAACAAAATAATTTTTTTATTAATTGAATGTTTTAATAATCCGTTTTTTTTTTTTTTTTAGAGGAATTTTTATTATTTGTAGGTAGTGAATATGACACTCCAGCTATGAACTTCTACCCAATAATTGTTCAATTAGGGTTAGAATAGTAAATCTAACCTCCAATGTATGCACTGACCCAGCCCCCGTTTAAGCACTTTCTCCAGTATTTGTAGGACTGGAGTTATACTAGTGAATTTTGACTACTCCCCTTGTATCACTATCCTCAATGTTAGTTAGACGTAAGCTAGAATAAATTTGCCTCCCAACCAATGTTTGTACTTTCATCTATGCCAGTCAGAATAGTATATATGACCGCCTGATTTTTGTTTTTTCACACCTTCTGTTATATTGGTATAAGACTCCTGATTTTAATTCCAAGCCCCCACCCATGCAAAGTGTAGGTAATTTTCCCACTGATTGTAGGATTGTATTCACAGTACAGTAATTGGTTAGATTCTTATTTTTTAAAGGTTTTAGACCGGAGTTTGGTTACTCCTTTTTTTCCAATATTTTTTATAAATACTCTCCTACACTTAATTTAAAATGATATGCTCTGAACGTTATTGAAGTGTTTTCAAATATTTCTGTTTGTTTTAATTTTATGTGTTTTTCAGTTTTTGCTATATTTTAGCAACTTATTTTTTTAATATATTTGTAATGGTCTAAAAGAATGTAATTGTATTTTTATTTTTTATAGTGATTATTTATATATCTTTATTTGATTTGAATTGCATAATATAAATTAATATTATCTTTTTATCCAAAAATGCTATTTATTTCATTCATTCATTTTAATGTATAAATGTATAATCTAATTTTTTGAATGTATTTATATCATTCTTTAAAGTTATTTTAAAATGACATGCATTTGCATGTTTATGCATTAATGTTAATGTGTTTTACATTTACATATTTTCATGAATGTATTACTTTGAAAAAAATAATGTAACTTTTGTAAAGTTAAAATAATATGATATATATATATATTTATATGTGTATAGATTTTTTATATATATGTGCATATCTTTTTTCACACTTTCCCCAATCTTAAAATATACGATCACTCCAGAGTAGCTACATGCATAGATTGATTTTGGCATTCCGCGCATAAACATCACAAACATTCAATGCGTTTCGGTTGATAACTGCCTTGTTTACAGGCGAAAGTTCTGCTCCAAATGCCCATCAAAAAAGCCCCTAAGAGTAATGGAAATCAACCCCAATAGGATCTTGTGCAAATAGCCATAGTAGCAGTCACTTTGTAATGTGAAAACATTTCATAAACAAAGTCACTGAATCAAACTACTGCATTATCAAGCGAGTAATATTTACCCAAAGGATGACAGCTTCAAAATCTTTAAATTCAAAAACTTTTGATAATGCAGTAGTTTGATTCAATGGCTTTGTTTATGAAATGCTTTGTACATTAAAAATCGGTTGCCACATTGGTTATGCTGTAACTAAGCCTTTTGCTATAAAGAGAGGGAGAATACATATCAGGTAATTGTACAATTTGGGACTATTTTGCCAGTGAAGAGTTCTGGTGATATTTGTATATCACGAAGCTGAAGGCCGAATGGTTAATAAAATGTCAACTGAACCCAGAGAAGTTAATATAGGAGTATATTGCACTTGGTACTCATTATATGTTTTTTACATGACATGATTTAGGAATTTATTGGAATGGTTAGAAAGAGCAAAACATTTGAGCACCGTCTATCTAGCATCAATGGTTTGCCCACGACTACACGTCTGTCATTATTTTGGGAAATGTGTGTTTTTGTAGGAGGTAATATGCTAAAATATGTTTTGGGCATAAATCAAATTTTAAATGCAAAGCACATAATAATGAAAAAAAATGCATTCTAAAATGTGCTTTTCTTTCTTAGTACATTGACAATATAGAGAAAGTTTAACACAACATAAATAAAGAAAAAAAATAAAGAGCAATGTGTATAACTTGTTGCTCACATGGTTCTGCTTTTACAATATTTATTTTCACACAATGGGGGGATTTATTGGTAGAAGCCTGCTTCAAGGCTGGGCCTGCCCGGGTAAGCTTGCCAGATGTACTAATTAATGTACTAAGAGCAGCACTGTCACTGTGAAAGCAAGCTTTTTTTTACTAGCACTGAAAGAAGGATCAAATTCTATTTCTGTGTTTCTGTGTTTAGCTTCTTTTTTTATTGATTTAGGAAAGTTAAGTGCTAATGAATTCAAAAAGAAGGCTTAAAAATGTCTTTTATAGACACAAACACACACACACACACATATATATATATATATATATATATATATATGCCAATCCAACCCGTCACCAAAGTGCTTCGTGCACAGAAGGGTACGCAGACTGTAAAATCAGCACTCCAAGGCGAAGTCGGTTATTCAACTGCTGGTGTTTTATTTCACAACATGTGGGTAAAAAACTGCCATCAGACGCGTTTCGGGCACGTCCGTGCCCCTGCTCACTGTTCATCAGTGATGTCATGAGTGATGTCACTGACCATGTCATGAGTGATGTAATATGTGACGTCATCAGCAGTGCATTGCACGCGCAAGTTATAGTGAGTCCAACTAACTATAACGTGGGAATTTCAATGGTTTTATGTCAGTAAAATTTCCAGCTAACTATAACTGGTGTGAAACCTATGTTTTTTTCAGTGAATTTAATAGGTTTTTTAAATGCTAATTCCTAACTATAACTGGTGTTAAACCTATGGTTTTTTTCAGTGAATTTCATAGGTTTTTTAAATGCTAATTCCTAACTATATATAAGACCCCAAACCTATGTTTTTTCCTTTGAATTTCAAAATGTTGTTAATAGCAAATGTCTATAGCTATAAAATGTAATATTTTTTAAAATGAATGAATCCTATATTTTATTTGTATTTAAAACAATTTTTTTAATGTATATATTTTTTAAAAAATTTTTTTACCCTGGAGCGCCCCGGTGAGCGTCCCGTTAGCGCTATTGCCGCGAACGAAAACATCATCGTGACGTGTCGCGTAACCGCGTCCACGTGATACGCACGGCGTAAGCTTACCCGGAAGCACTCGAGCGAATACGATCGCGCAACGTAAACATGTGACGTGCTTACGCGACGCGACCGGGGGGGGCCGCGTAATCGAGTCAGTCATGTGACCTGAAACTAACACTTTTTATTGGTGCAGAACAGTTTTGGTTTCATAATGATGAAATCCCTGGTCTTGTGACCTGAAAATAACACTTCTCATTGGTCAAGAACAGTTCTGATTTCCAAATGATGAAAGACCCCACCTTTTTTCCTTATTCTGACTTTGTCCTTTGACTGAAGAAGACCTGTTTCAGCAATACAGAGAACTATTTTGTACTTTCAAATGGCTACTGTAGCAGCAACAGCTGGAGCATCTGCACCACCACCACCACCACCAAGAGGACCACCACAGCAGTACATTGGTGGTCAAGAAGAGGAGGAGGAGGAAGAGGAAGAGGAGGAGGGGGGAAGATGGCTGCCTGGAGAGAATACCCCATACAAGCCAAGGCCACACATTGTATGGGATTTTTCAATCCCAAAGGGCAAGAAAAAAGTGAATGCGCCCAAAGTAACTTGCCTAATCTGTGGCATGGAACTCTCAAGGGGCAACCCAAACAAAAAATATTCATTTGGTAACAATCCCATGATTAGGCATATGACCCGCAAGCATCCAAACAACTATTCTGCTGCAGAGTTCAGGGAACTGGCCAGTAACCTCCCCCAGTCTTCAAGGACCACCTCCAAAAGAAAGCAACCCACTCCATCGGGACCAGAAACAACAGAGACAATGCCTTGTATTCAACAACGATTTGAAGATTTTAGAATTACATGCATTCATTGTGGCAAGCTGATCTCCTATGGGGAAAAGAGCGTAAAGCTCATCGTCCTTGCTGGTGACAATCACAATTGCCCCAAAAAACCCTAATTTATTCCGTTTTTTGTTTTTTGCTCCAGTTGAGCCATTTTCAATTCCCTGTTTTTTGTTTCTCCCCATAAAAATAACAAAAAAAATAAAAAATAGTTCATAAAAGCCAAAAAAAGTACAAAATGTTCAACAAACACAAAAAAATATAAAACAACAAAAAGAAGAAAAAAAACAGTTCTTTTTAGAACTACCTCCAATTTATAAATAAAGGCTAAATTTTTTTAAAACTCTGTCATTCTTCTTTCCCCATGGGCAGATCCCCGGTCCGCTCCCCGGTGCTCGTACCGGGCGATCCCCCCGCGCAATTAAAAAAAAAATTAAAAAATGTTATGCCCCGCGAGGCCCTTTTATAACCCCTACATCAAACCTAGGGGGTCAGGGGGGGTCTACTCTGCCCCCTTATGGTCTTTTCCCCCTTTGTTTTGGTCACCTCTTGTCTCGATCCTACCGAGACACAAGATGGCGGCCGCTCCGGACTGTTTGGAATGTTTACAGACACCCGAGAGCCAATCAGCTTTCCGTGCGCACCTCACGTGTCGCCCCCGCTGCGCTCCCCGGTGCGCGTACCGGGGTGCGGCCATAGATATAAATATTTTTTTGAACCTAAATTACTCAAAATCGACTGGAGCACATATCTTGAGACATAGCAAAGGCACATCGGGCTACCAGTCCCTACAATTTTTGCCAAGTTTGGTGGAAATTCATTAAGCCATTCTGGCTAAAAGTGAGTTCGACCGCCCTATGGAAATTAACATGGGGAAGACACGTTTTGGGACCCCCCTTTTATCTTGGCCCCCGCTTGACGAATCCCCCCCACATTTTCAGGGAAGGAGTGGAGCGGAGCGGGCCACGAACTTTGAGAAATTCGCGAAGATTCATCCACCGGCGCCAAAGTTATTCCCAATAGAATGTTGCGGATTTCCTAACGAAAGTAGATCCTAACTATAACTACCTACTGGCGACTGCCAGTAGGTAATATATTTATATATATATATATATATATATATATTCTTGCTCCACCACACCTTTTATTCACGGATCACTCATTTGGCGGGTGCCGCTGAACACGGTGGTGCTCTGTGTTTTTAAATACTCACTCCAAACCCTCTCTCCCAGCCTGGAAAAAGTAGCAGCATTCGCGGGTTCTTTGATGCTCAGTCTTTATTCAGCGCTTTAACACAAACGCGTTACGTTTGTGTTAAAGCGCTGAATAAAGACTGAGCATCAAAGAGCCCGTGAGTGCTGCTACATTTTCCCGGCTGGGAGAGAAGGTTTAGATCGAATATATATATATATATATATTACCTACTGGCGGTCGCCAGTAGGTAGTTATAGTTAGGATAATTTTCAATGTTAAATCTCAACATTCTATTTTGAATAACTTTGGCGCCGGTTGTCGAATCTGCCTGAAATTTTCAGGAAAATGGTCTCATGGCGGTCCGGTCCTTCCCAGAAAGTTTGGGGGGGATTCGTCAAGCGGGGGCCGAGATAAAAGGGGGGTCCCAAAACGCGTTTTCCCCATGTTAATTTCCATAGGGCGGTCGATTTCACTTTTAGCCCGAACGGCTGAATGGATTTCCACCAAACTTGGCAAAATTGTAGGGACTGGTAGCCCGATGTGCCTTTGCTATGTCTCAAGATATGTGCTCCAGTGGATTTTGAGTAATTTAGGTTCAAAAAAATATATATATCTATAGGCGCTCTCCCGTGCGCGCACCCGTGAGCGCTCCCGGCGCGACACGCGACTTGCGCGCAGAAAGCTGATTGGCTCTCAGTTGTCTGTAAACATTCTAAACAGTCCGGAGCGGCCGCCATCTTGTCTATCGGTAAAATCTAGTCATAAGAGGTGGCAAAAACAAAGGGTGGAATTGACCATAAGGGGGCAGGGTAGACCCCCCCTGACCCCCTAGGTTTGATATGGGGGTCATTAAAGGGCCCCGCGGGGCCTCAAAATTTTTTTTTTTTTTTTCGATTTTCGCGGGGGAAGCGCCTGGTGCGCGCACTTTTAAGCGTACTCGTACGCGTACTTTGGTGAAAAAGATCTTTTAAGCACTCCCTGAGAATTTCTAGGGGATCATGAGTAGTCTGTCCTGTTCACTTATGAAAATGAGGTGTAAAATATTCATATGAGATAATATAGTGGGAGAAAGGTAGTAAGTATGAGTAAACTTACTATGTAACAGAAAAATAGTTGAACAGTATACTATAAGTCTCACTTTATATTTTAAACATTTTTGGTAATACTTCATGAATTACATATAAAAAAGAATATTGTCTGAAACAATTGAAATTATTAAAGATAAATTTATTCCTCTGATTCTTTTTCATAATTTAATAAAATTTCTAACATAATATTGTCCGGAATTTCCTCATAATTATATGTACATGATTCAATTTCTTCCAAACATTCTATAAACTGTTCATCCAAAGAGTCATCCATGAAATCAACTTCTTTTTTTTCATCTTCTGGTTTTTCCACCTTTACTTTGATAGAAGTATCATTTGCCTTATTTTCTCCTTCCATTTTCTTTCTGAAAATTGCATATAAATTAACTATATTAGTAGAGCTAGTATACCAGAGAAGCCTAACTCAATCCATAACTATTACAGAGAAGTCTATGTCTATCTCTAACTATTAAAGAGGGATAGCATATCACTAACAGAATATTTTTTAAGAAATAAACTTAACGTGTACAATATACTTCCATAATTAGAAGTTACCTTAGAGAAATTAGTTGAAGTTGACAGTGAAATTTGTTTTCAAGTGTACTTCAGGAAGCAGTAGTCAAAATGGCTGTGTTTCCCTCTCTTCTTTTATATATATTGTTGTACTTAACCAATCAAACGACAGGAAAAAATCGTAGAAAATGAGAGATACTTTTTAATTGGTTGTAAATTCTAACATTACAAGTGTGTTTTTGTCATGTAATTTACCTCAGGATATTTAGACAGGCCTGTAGCCTAAATGTCTCAATGGAATTTCACCAAATTTGGGCAAATGGTAGGGACTGCTATGTAGTAGGGCGTATTCTATATTTGATGAAAGTGTCTCCATTGGGTTTTCCGTAAATTATTTTCCCACCTTTTTTTATTTTGCGCTTACTAGTGCGCGCTCTAGTACGCGCACGGGCAGCGTAACGGGAGTCATCCATTTTGTGTTTCGGAACAATCGAGACACAAGATGGAGGGTAAACAATGTTCGGAATGGATAGAAGGGGGAACTGTAGAGAGTTCTTGACCCTCTAGGTTTTCTGAGGGGGGCTTAGGAGGCTCATAAACGTAAAAAAAAAAAAAAAAAAAAAATTAATTTTTCGCGGGGGAAGCGCCTGGTGCGCGCACTTTTAAGCGTACTCGTACGCGTACTTTGGTGAAAAATAGTGAAAAAAGTTAGAAAAAAATAAACGCTTTGAATGATCAGAGTTAGGGTAGCTCTGAAAAGAGCTTTTGGGTTCTGTGGTTGATTTAGGTACCTACAAGTAGGTTCCAATACACATTCTTAAATTCAGGAGGAATATTCTATTCCCCTCATCTGAGAAGTGCACTCCATCTCCTCTGTAGATGTCTTGCATGTTGTAACGCAAGTTATTATTGTATAATGAACCCATTCCATAGTCTCTCATGTAAGCAGAAACAGATTTATTTACATGTTTCCGTGCTTTCTCAAATTGTGGACCAAATTGGTTGGACCAGTTCCATTTCTGTCTTTGGCATATATTGGAATATACCAAGGCAGTGTGGGGAAAAAGTATCATCAATTGATGAAAGGTGTCCTTTAATAGCATTTCCAGACCTACCCCAGTTAATGTGCCTAGATCGTTTCCACCACAGTGCACAATTATAAGGTCAGGTTCTGGCAGATGCAAAAAGGTTTTCACCAATGGTATCAATTGGTGACATTTTAATCCTCTGTGGCCAATCCACTTGATTTCCACATTTGATAAATCAAGGTTATGAAAATTTCTGCTAGCTGCATACCTTTGAGCCCAGTGGATGTAGCTATGTCCAATAATCCAAACAGAGTACATGATGTGTGTTGGTTCTGGTCCAGTCAGATGAAGTGTGGGAATGAAATGGCAGTTGGAACAGTAGGAGTTCACAAAAAAATAATTGTGGAGTTTCTGTGCTCTTGAATCACTAGCAATGATTGGTGGATTCAGATAGTTGAAAACTGAAAGTTAGGGTGTATGGTTATGTTGTGTGAAAGAAGCAATTTGAATGGTTTAAAAAAAGTCACCAAAAGCAAAAATACCCTGTATAGGCTGCTGTATTGACAGGTCAAACATCCTTGCTGAGTTAATTTGCAACATTGTAAGATAAACTTTTGAACCTTAGAGTTCAGTTAGGAGGGAGTTGCTATGGTAACAGATAGAAAGGTTTGAGAGGGGGATGGGTGTTGGTTTGAAAATAGTGAGGGAAGAGTTTTCATTGGTTGAATTAAGGCATATGTGTACAAAGATAGAGATTTTCTATGCCAGTCTTGGTTTCAGTGTATTGAGAGCACACCTTTTCCTCTGCTAAAGAAAAATTGGTGTGTGTGTCTGACACTGTTTTCAATCTCCAAAAGCATTTCTAAAGGTAAGTAATGATTCATTTAATTTAGATAGAGATTTATTTTCTCTATGGAGAATATTTGGAAGCAGATAGTTATGTTTTAGAAGTGAAATTGTATGTTAGTATATAAGTCCTGCGCAGTGTTTTTTACATGTTATTTAAAAATCGATTTTGGGTGCAAATGAATGGTATTTTTATTTGGCCTTTTTTATGATTGCCATGTGCAGTTGATGCATGACTTTAAACATGGGTAATAAGTGATGCACTGGTGGCGCCAGGCTTTTATAAATGAGGCCCTGACTTTGTTTGATGATATTGAGTGGTTGTAGTTAGGTTCTGTGCAGTGTTTCTTACATGTTATTGAAAAATCGATTTTTGGGTGCAATTGATTGGTATATGTATTTGGCCCTTATTTATGAATGCCATGTGCAGCTGATGCATGACTTTAAACATGGGTAATAAGTTACGCACTGGTGGTGCAAGGCTTTCATAAATAAGGCTCTGACTTTGTTTGATGATATTGATTGGTTGTACATAGGTTCTGCACAGTGCTTCTTACATGTTAAACAAAAATCGATTTTTGGGTGCAATTGATTGGTATATGTATTTGGCCCTTATTTATGAATGCCATGTGCATCTGATGCATGACTTTAAACATGGGTAATAAGTGACGCACTGGTGGCGCAAGGCTTTCATAAATAAGGCCCTGACTTTGTTTGATGATATTGATTGGTTGTACTTAGGTTCTGTGCCGTGTTTCTTATATGTTATTGAAAAATCGATTTTTGGGTGCAATTGATTAGTATATGTATTTTGCCCTAATTTATGATTGCCATGTGCAACTGATGCATGACTTTAAACATGGGTAATAAGTGACGCACTGGTGGCGCAAGGCTTTCATAAATAAGGCTCTGACTTTGTTTGATGATATTGATTGGTTGTACATAGGTTCTGTGCAGTGTTCCTTACATGTTAAATAAAAATCGATTTTTGGGTGCAATTGATTGTTATATGTATTTGGCCCTTATTTATGAATGCCATGTGCAGCTGATGCATGACTTTAAACATGGGTAATAAGTGACGCACTGGTGGCGCAAGGCTTTCATAAATAAGGCCCTGACTTTGTTTGATGATATTGATTGGTTGTACTTAGGTTCTGTGCAGTGTTCCTTACATGTTATTCAAAAATCGATTTTTGGGTGCAATTGATTGGTATATGTATTTGGCCCTTATTTATGAATGCCATGTGCAGCTGATGCATGACTTTCAACATGGGTAATAAGTGACGCACTGGTGGTGCAAGGGTTCATAAATAAGGCTCTGACTTTGTTTGATGATATTGATTGGTTGTACATAGGTTCTGCACAGTGCTTCTTACATGTTAAACAAAAATCGATTTTTGGGTGCAATTGATTGGTATATGTATTTGGCCCTTATTTATGAATGCCATGTGCAGCTGATGCATGACTTTAAACATGGGTAATAAGTGACGCACTGGTGGCGCAAGGCTTTCATAAATAAGGCCTGACTTTGTTTGATGATATTGAGTGGTTGTACTTAGGTTCTGTGCAGTGTTCCTTACATGTTATTCAAAAATCGATTTTTGGGTGCAATTGATTGGTATATGTATTTGGCCCTTATTTATGATTGCCATGTGCAGCTGATGCATGACTTTAAACATGGGTAATAAGTGACGCACTGGTGGCGCAAGGCTTTCATAAATAAGGCTCTGACTTTGTTTGATGATATTGATTGGTTGTACATAGGTTCTGTGCAGTGTTCCTTACATGTTAAATAAAAATCGATTTTTGGGTGCAATTGATTGGTATATGTATTTGGCCCTTATTTATGAATGCCATGTGCAGCTGATGCATGACTTTAAACATGGGTAATAAGTGACGCACTGGTGGCGCAAGGCTTTCATAAATAAGGCCCTGACTTTGTTTGATGATATTGATTGGTTGTACTTAGGTTCTGTGCAGTGTTCCTTACATGTTATTCAAAAATCGATTTTTGGGTGCAATTGATTAGTATATGTATTTGGCCCTAATTTATGATTGCCATGTGCAGCCGATGCATGACTTTAAACATGGGTAATAAGTGACGCACTGGTGGCGCAAGGCTTTCATAAATAAGGCTCTGACTTTGTTTGATGATATTGATTGGTTGTACATAGGTTCTGTGCAGTGTTCCTTACATGTTAAATAAAAATCGATTTTTGGGTGCAATTGATTGGTATATGTATTTGGCCCTTATTTATGAATGCCATGTGCAGCTGATGCATGACTTTAAACATGGGTAATAAGTGACGCACTGGTGGCGCAAGGCTTTCATAAATAAGGCCCTGACTTTGTTTGATGATATTGAGTGGTTGTACTTAGGTTCTGTGCAGTGTTCCTTACATGTTAAATAAAAATCGATTTTTGGGTGCAATTGATTGGTATATGTATTTGGCCCTTATTTATGATTGCCATGTGCAGCCGATGCATGACTTTCAACATGGGTAATACGTGACGCACTGGTGGCGCAAGGCTTTCATAAATAAGGCCCTGACTTTGTTTGATGATATTGATTGGTTGTACTTAGGTTCTGCGCCGTGTTTCTTACATGTTATTGAAAAATCGATTTTTGGGTGCAATTGATTGGTATATGTATTTTGCCCTAATTTATGATTGCCATGTGCAACTGATGCATGACTTTAAACATGGGTAATAAGTGACGCACTGGTGGCGCAAGGCTTTCATAAATAAGGCTCTGACTTTGTTTGATGATATTGATTGGTTGTACATAGGTTCTGTGCAGTGTTCTTTACATGTTAAATAAAAATCGATTTTTGGGTGCAATTGATTGGTATATGTATTTGGCCCTTATTTATGAATGCCATGTGCAGCTGATGCATGACTTTAAACATGGGTAATAAGTGACGCACTGGTGGCGCAAGGCTTTCATAAATAAGGCCCTGACTTTGTTTGATGATGTTGATTGGTTGTACTTAGGTTCTGTGCAGTGTTCCTTACATGTTATTCAAAAATCGATTTTTGGGTGCAATTGATTGGTATATGTATTTGGCCCTTATTTATGATTCCCATGTGCAGCCGATGCATGACTTTCAACATGGGTAATACGTGACGCACTGGTGGCGCAAGGCTTTCATAAATAAGGCCCTGACTTTGTTTGATGATATTGATTGGTTGTACTTAGGTTCTGCGCCGTGTTTCTTACATGTTATTGTGAAATTGATTTTTGGGTGCAATTGATTAGTATATGTATTTTGCCCTAATTTATGATTGCCATGTGCAACTGATGCATGACTTTAAACATGGGTAATAAGTGACGCACTGGTGGCGCAAGGCTTTCATAAATAAGGCCTGACTTTGTTTGATGATATTGAGTGGTTGTACTTAGGTTCTGTGCAGTGTTCCTTACATGTTATTCAAAAATCGATTTTTGGGTGTAATTGATTGGTATATGTATTTGGCACTTATTTATGAATGCCATGTGCAGCTGATGCATGACTTTAAACATGGGTAATAAGTGACACACTGGTGGTGCAAGGCTTTCATAAATAAGGCTCTGACTTTGTTTGATGATATTGATTGGTTGTACATAGGTTCTGCACAGTGTTTCTTACATGTTATTCAAAAATCGATTTTTGGGTGCAATTGATTGGTATATGTATTTGGCCCTTATTTATGATTGCCATGTGCAGCTGATGCATGACTTTAAACATGGGTAATAAGTGACGCACTGGTGGCGCAAGGCTTTCATAAATAAGGCCCTGACTTTGTTTGATGATATTGATTGGTTGTACATAGGTTCTGCGCAGTGTTCCTTACATGTTATTGAAAAATCGATTTTTGGGTGCAATTGATTGGTATATGTATTTGGCCCTTATTTATGAATGCCATGTGCAGCTGATGCTTGACTTTAAACATGGGTAATAAGTGACGCATTGGTGGCGCAAGGCCTTTAAAAATAAAGCCATGATTTGCTATTGTATAAACTTAAATATGTTGCAATTTATTGTTTATATTGTTTGCTTTTTAACATTACTTTGTTGTTTGCTAATAGTGGTCTTTCATGTGTTTTTTTAACAGAACAACAGATTCAAATCAACTTCTGAAAAGCAAGCAAAAATGCCTTCAAGGCAAAGAAATATTAAAAATACCATACGGAAAAGGAGAACATCAACAACAGAGTTTATGGAATCCTCTTCAACAACTACTTCAAAAAACACCAGAAAAGCTTCTGGTAAGCCAATTAAGTCTTTTCTTCGTAACATATGTCGTAGGAAAAAAAATGAAATTGCTAATGTGAATATACAGAAAAAGTCAACAAATCTAAAAAGGAAAGAGAAGCCCACAAAAAATGTTTCCATTGGACCAGGAGAGAAGAGAATGGTTAGCAATAGAAGGGTAAATGTTTTTAGGGACATTCGTAGGCGAATGTTTCGCAATAGGGTAGTTTTAAATTTGCTAAAAAATGAAAAGAAAAGTAAACTAAAAGCTGCTTTTTACAAGAAAAAGAAAAGTGTAGAAAAGATTGTTGATCAGGCTTTTGAAGTTAAGAAAAAATTATTTATTTTAATAATCAATAGAATTAGGATACTTAATAAGGCAATGGATGTTTTCAAATCGAACAGTAGATGGAAAAGAATTATTAATCGGAGTAATTTTTGTGAAGTATTTTCTGGTGAATGGATGCATAGTTCAAGTTCTGAGCCTTTTTTTAATGAGGAGAGTTACTTTCAGGAAAATGATTTGGTGCATGCGGTTGACACCAGTGGTCGTGCCTATGAGGTGAAAGATAGTTGTGTGATGGAAAAAGAGAAACTTGTACCTAGAGATGCAGAAGAGGTGTTAGCTGATGAAGTTTTAGGGAGACGTACTAAGGGTCCAGTGTACACATGGAAATGCAGTAGTATTTGTAGTGTGCGACAGGAATCAATTGATTTGCTTCGAAATTTCTTACGTACATATAGTAAAAAAAGTCTCAAACAAAAAATGAAGATCCTGCAAGAGTTAGATCCTTGCAGAGTGAGAGAAAGCACAGGTTTGCAAGGGCATTCACTAGCATGTCTTTCTAGAAAAGTTTGTCGGAGTGTTTTTCATCATTTTAGGATGTTAGCAGTGCATCATAATAACGTAAGGAAATTAGTGAGGAAGTTGTATTATGCAAAAAGTCCTGCACTTAAGCTTAAACAGTTAAATAGTGCTCTTTTGCATGGATCTGAAGTGGATGTGAAGACTATTTGTGAAGAAATTGAGTTTTGTTATTTTGGGAACAAAGAGGACAGTGTAGAAATAGATATAGTAATGGATGGTAATGCAGAAGATAATGGACAAATTTCAAGTATTGAAAAGTTTGATGAGGAAATTATCAAGTTTAAGGTGAAATCAAGTGAGAGGCCTAATGTAACTTGTGTGTGTTGTCGACGGACTCATTATAAAATTCAGACTAGGTTAGTTGATTTATATGCAAAAAGTGAATTGGAAAATAATAGTGAATGGGAGGATTTTGTAAGTTATTTGTTGGTGGAGAATTCTTTTGATTTGAGTTTGGATCAGCGTATTTGCACTTATTGTTTGAAAAAATTAAATGAAAATAGAATGCCTGCAAGAGCAATTTATAATAATCTTCAGTTGATAGATATTCCTTCTGAATTGATGGATCTAAATACTTATGAATCTATTTTGATTCAATGTGTCCATCCTTTTCAGGCTATTGTACGCATGGAGCCTAAGACAGGGAAATTGCCTCCATCAGATTTAGTGAGAGGATTAAAGGGAAGAGTTGTTTATTTGCCTCTAGATGTAAAGAAAAATATTAATACAATTGGTGTAGAAAGAGTAGAAGAAGATCCTTTAGTTATTCTAGTTAATGGGGTTCCAACAAAGAGTAAGAAAATTTGGCAAGATTTAGTGGATGTTAAAAAAGTCAAGAAGGCAACGTTGTATTTAGTTAAAAACAATGAGTACTACAAACATGTAAGTGTTGGAGTTGAGGAAACAGCTACAGAAGAAGATAGTGATTCTTCAGTTGGTCAAATTGAAAAAGTTGATGTGTCTAGAACTGAAGAAATATATGAACATTATACTGTTCATCCTTTGCATTCCAAAGAAGTAATGGGAAATGCAATTGACTTGTTTCAAATGAAGGCAGCAAAAGGAAGTCCCATTAGTGTATGGGAAGAAAGTTTGGAAGCTCGTTGTTTTCCACAATTATTTCCAACAGGTTGTGGTGGACGATATGATGATCGACCAGTTCAAATTCCTGCAGCTGAATACCGGACTCTAAGATTATATGCAGAAGATCCAAGGTTTCGTCAATGCATTCCATATTTATTTCATCTACTGTTTGAAAGTGATTTGTCTGGGCTTTCTTATGCAGTTAATCATATATTAAAAAGTGGACCTCATTTGCAAAATGTATGTGCAAGGGACTTTATGGAGAAAGTTAATCTGCAAGACAGTATTTTGGAATCTCAGCTAATCAATCTCATGGCATGTCAACGTGGAACCAATGAGTATTGGTTTCGTCGTCATGGAGAATTGAAATGTATGCTAAGAAACTTAGGAACTCCTACATGGTTCCTCACTCTTAGCTGTGCTGAGTATGCATGGGACGATTTACTTCAATTTCTACGAGAGGCAAATGAAAACATACCAAATATAGAATTGAAAACACCAGGAGAACTGTGTTCTTTAGATCCAGTGAATGTTTGCAGATATTTTAATCATAGATTTGAAGCTATGATGTCTTTTATTACCAACAAAAAAAATCCTCCCCTTGGAGAGGTTTTGGATTTCTTTTGGAGGAAGGAATATCAAGCGAGAGGTGCTCCTCATATACATATGTTGTTGTGGATTAAAGATGCACCCAAATTTGGAACAGATTCAGATGAAACAGTGATGAGTTTCATTGAAGAGTATTCAACATGTGCTGTTCCAAAATCTACTGAAGAAAACAATTTAAGGCAACAAGTTTTACGTTTTCAATCTCATCGTTGTGGAAAGTACTGTCGTCGAAAATTTAAAAACAAGGAAAAGTACTACACGAAATGTCGTTTTGCATTTCCTCGACCAGTGATTTCTAAGGGAAGAGTAAATAATTTGATGTCATCTCTACGACATACTGTGACGAGAAAATCTCCCAAAAACACATATAATTTGAAAAGAAATGAAGAATCTAAGTACATCAACGATTACAACCCAGTGATTTTGTCCATGTGGAATGCTAACATGGATATTCAGTTCGTTGCTGACAACTCTATTGCTGTGGCTCGATATGTGACATCTTACATCACCAAAAAAGAAAAGACAGAACTGAAGGAAATGTGGGAGGACATTTCACATGAAAAGAGTCTAAGCAAGAAATTATACAGTTTCAGTCTGAAGATGTTGTCGCATCGAGAAATTGGAGCATATGAATGTTCTGATCGGTTATCATCAGCAAGTCTCTATGCCAAATCAAGAACAATCATTTGGGTGAGTCTTGGTCTTGCTGCTACACGAAACCGAGTTTTGAAATCTGTACAAGAAATTGAATATTTGGCGGAAAAAGAACCAAACAGTACAGATATTTTGAAGACAAATATGTTGGATACATACTATCCAAATAGAAGTACTCACCTTGAGAACACATGTTTGTATGAAGTTCTTCAAAACTACAGTTATAAGAGGAACATCACAGAAGATATCAATAATGGAAAATATGCACTCATTGGCTACGAAGGATGTCTAGTGAAGCAGAAAAAAGGCCATTTGATTAATCATCGAAAATTGAGTTGTGAAGTTCCAGACAAAAGAGAATTTTACTACTTAGCTCTTTTGCAACTCTTTAAGCCATGGCGTACAGAAGAGGAACTACTTGGAGATTTTCTCTGTTATGAAGACTCTTTTAATGCAACTAAGGATACCATAGAATGTCCTATTTTTCTAAATTATCTGCAAATGTTGAATGAAGAAATGGAGCAAGAAACCACAATTGCTGAAGAGATAGCTAGAAACAGTTCTCAAGATAGTCAGAGTTCTACTTCATTGAGCCAGGATCCACTAGGAGGACCAATTATCCAAAATGAAGCTGCCACTGCCATGGATGAGGTGGAAAGAGCTATGGAACAAGCTCAAGAGGATGGAGTTAACTTAGAAGATTTGGTAAGGCAACTAAACATTGAGCAGAAAAAGATATATGATGAAGTCACAGAGCAGATTGAACATGGATTCAGACATGACAAAAAAGAGTGCTCATGTATATTATTTGACCCTGTCCGACTGTATGTAAGTGGAGAAGCGGGGACAGGAAAAAGTTTTCTAATTAAAGCCGTTGCAAGTTATCTGCAGAAAAGGACTGATTCACCACTGTCTTGTGTTGTAACTGCTCCAACTGGTCTGGCAGCACATAACATTAAAGGGATTACTCTACATCGTTTATTGATGCTGCCAGTTGAACATGATAATAAATTGCATTACAACAAGCTATCTGGAGATGCGTGTTCTGAAGTTTCAAGAGTCTTGAAGAAAATGAAACTTCTTATCATAGATGAAGTAAGCATGGTCTCAAATCTAATGCTTGCTTTTGTGCATTTGAGAATGCAAGAAATTCTTAAAACAGACTATGATGTGTTATTTGGAGGAAAACACATTATTGTTTTTGGAGATCTATTGCAGTTGACTCCAGTAAAAGGACAACCAGTGTTTAAAATGCTCACGCATGAAGATACCAGGAAGTCCCTTGGAAGCATTGGAAATGTTAATATATGGCTAAATTTTAAATATGCTGAACTGCTTCAAAATATGCGACAGGCCAAGGATGAAGATTATAAAAATATTCTACAAGATGTAAGAATTGGAAAAATGACTGAGAAAGGGAAAAAAGCTTTGCATAGTCGATTAATTTCAAATTTGTATCCAAATGAAAACATTCTTCCAGAGAATATTTTTAAAAAAATGACTGAGAAGAAATCTGGGATATGTTTGATGCCAACTCTGCAAGAATGTTCCATCTTCAACCAAAAAATGTTAGACTTAGAAAATGAAGAGATTGTGAAACTAGAAGCAATAGATAAAATAGAGCATATGGGTGCAACAATTGTTTTGTCAGAAAATTTGAAAATTAAATTGCATTCATTGGAGAAAAGTATTTCAAAAACAGCTGGTTTTGAAAAGACTCTGAATGTGTGTTTAAATTGTCGTATCATTTTGAGAAGGAATTTAAATGTTGAAAGCGGTCTGGTAAATGGAGCAATGGGTTATGTTGTTGATTTTGTGAATTACAGAAATAGAGATGAAATTGAATTTTTAAAAATAAAATTTGATGGCATTGAACAAGTACAACAAATAAGTCGTTGTTCTGCTAGATTTTTACTTGTAAAAGACTTATATGTTCGCCGAAAACAGTTTCCTGTTTGTTTGGCGTATGCAGTGACAATTCATAAATCTCAAGGTTTAAGTGTAGATAGTGCATTGGTGAACATTGGAAGATCTGTGTTTAAAGAGGGTATGGCATATGTGGCATTATCTCGAGTCAGAACTTTATCAGGATTGTATTTGATTGCGTGTGATGAGACAAAGATTTCTGCAGATCTAGATTGTGTTAAAGAATACAATAGGTTAAGAAGAGAGTATGCTCCACATTTGCCTCAATATCCTCTGTTTGAAAAATGTGTGGTAGGCCGAAAAAGAAGAAATGAGGATAATTGTAGTGAGGTAGTTGCAAAAAGACAAAAAGTAGAGAAAACTGTAATTGAAAACAGGAAGAAAAAGAATTGTGGAGAAAATGTTGTTGGATTTCAGTTTGAAAACAGTTCTGGTGTCAACTGCTATGCTAATGTAGTGGTTAATGTTGTTTTTTTTCTTAAAAGTTTACAAGAACAGATTGTTGAAAATCGGGATCAAAGATTGTGTGGTTTATTGAATTCTGTGTTTCAGAAATGTAGCAGTGTTACAGCACAAATAGAAAGTGTAACAGAAATTCGAAATATTTTAGATTTGTGTTCTGGTCAAGATAAATTTTCACAGAACATTCAGCAGGATTGTCAGGAATTTTTAATGTATATGTTTGGTGTTTTGGAAGATGAAGGTGTAGATGTAGATAATCTTTTCAGTCTTTCTTATCAATGGCAGCATGACTGCCACAATTGTAGTTTATCAAGTACTACTACAATAGACACTGAAAGATTTATATATTTGACTTTACCAGACTGTAAATCAGTGTCTTTTAAAAATCTAGTTAAAGCAGCAGATCATAATATGGTGTGTACCCAATGTAACTGTACAATGCTGTCCACATTATTTATACAAAGGTATGGGCAGTATATCATTTTAGTTTTCCAACGATGTAGACCTGATGGAACTAAATTGACAACTTCTATCAAAAATTTTGTGGCTTCTCAGTTATCAATTTCTGGAAGGACCTTTACAACTGAAGCTATTATTTATCATGATGGACCTTCGACCACCTCAGGACATTATACATGCTACTTAAAATCTGAAAATGGATGGAGTTACTGCAATGATTCTCATTTAACTTATAAACAACGTTTGCCTTATGACTCTACAAATTCTTATCTAGTGTTTTTAAAACCAAAGTTTTAGTAAAGGGAATTGGCCTTTGAAGACGGGAATAGTTAATAAAAGTTAGTTAGTTAGTTAATCTAATATTTGAAATTATTTATCTCATGTAGATACTTTAAGTGGATCTCAAAGTAAAAAATACTGATATATCTGACAGAAATTGGCCGTGAGGAAAATGTAAGATATGATGTTGTTAGATCTTTTTTCATAGGAAGTTGATGAAATCGAAGTTATAGAGCACAGCAGACTTTTTTCACCAAAAGGACCTTCACTATCTGCAATCTCATGTAGATACTTTAAGTGGATCTCAAAGTAAAAAATACTGATATATCTGACACAAATTGGCCGTGAGGAAAGTGTAACATATGATGTTGTTAGATCTTTTTTCATAGGAAGTCGATGAAATGGAAGTTATAGAGCACAGCAGACTTTTTTCCACCAAAAGGACCTTCACTATCTGCAATTTGGTCTCACGGAAAAGTAAGTGAATCAAAGATTAGTGTACTTATATGAGATGTATGTTTGAATGGGTTTTTTTAAACACAATCTTTTAGATTGTGTTTTTTTTTCCCCGCTGTTATCTGATGAAGACTTTGATCTCACTAATTTAAGTGAAATTCAATATATTCTGAGAACAGCAAAAATAAATAATGTAACATATTGTAGAAGTTATTGTGTAGTTTGAATTGTGTAATTTATATTGTGTTCACATTGTCTTATACTCATTTTCTTTTTCAACCTTATTTACCTCTCTTTACTAATTTACACTCTTTTTTCATCGCTGTTTCTTTAATGCACTTCATTCACAACTTCTTAATCTAATAGGAACTGTCTGCATTTCCTCTGTTCCTTCCACCACTTTTTATCTTTTTCATATTCTCACAGTACCACTGCTTTAGTTTCCTAACCCTCTCTTTCTTTTTCTCCTTTTTTTTTCTTTTGCATCCATTGTACTGTAGTTCACTTAGTTCTTCCTTTTGTCTTTCTGTGTACTTACTCTCTCACTCCTGTTTTATCCATCGTTCTATACTAACTTCATTCCTTTCATCCCTTCACTCTGTTACTTTACTTCACTCACTCTCAATCATCTTCTATTCCTCTTTTTTATTTATAGTTTCTCAATCAGACTTCTCTCCTTTTCACTCATTTTTCTTTTATTTTCTTATCTTTACTGATTTTGATTTGATATCTTACATTCTTTTAGTATCTTATTTACCTTTAGGAATTTGTTCTCTTTCTATTTCTTTTTCCTTTTTTTTTCTCTTTCTACATTACTTTCTTTCTGTTTTTGTATCCTTCACTATTGCATCATTTCTTAGTAAACTTTTGTAGATTTTTAAACCTCATGAACTGTTGCTTCTATTTTATTATATATTTTTAAGAAATTATAACGTGTTTTTTCTTTTATCTTTCATAGATACAAGTTTGCATTGATTATATGGTAAGTGTGTTTACAAAATCTTTTTTGTTATCACCTTTTGTTTTATTTTCACTATTTTTCTGTCACCCTACCGCACCTCTATTTCCTTACTTTGCTTCCCTCACTTATTCTTTTGTTCCATGTTCACTTCCGACCACATTCAATTTCTTTCAGTACTTCTGCCTATGCACACTCCTTCACTTACCTTTTTTACTGGTTCACTTAGTCCCTTTGTGACAGTCCTACTTTTACTCTCTCTCTTATTTGTCTCTATTACTCCCCATGTCTTACCCTTATTCACTTACATGTACCCTCTTTCACCCCTCTTTACTTATATACACTGATATTTACTTTCCCTCAATCACTACTATTCTTTTCCTCTGATTCCGTCACTACCTGTCATTCCCATACTTAACTGTCCTTCTTTTTACTTTCAACATCCATTTACAATCTCCCTTAACCTCTGCTTTAGTCTTCTTCCTATTTCTTCTTTCTTTTGCTCCCTTATTCATTTTTCTTTTCTCAGTTACTTCCTTTTACACTTTTTATCTGTCTTACTATCTATTACACAGTCCCTCCTTCATTTTTTTTTTCTTTTTTTTGTGAGTGCGCTGACGGTACGCGCACCCGTGCGCGCACCGAAAGCGAAATATAAAAAAAATATTGTAAATTAAAAATATTATCTCAATATACATTTAGTGTTCATTTTTACAAAAACATACTTTAGCAATTCACTAAAAAACACATAGGTATGAGTATGAATAAAAAGTAAGGAATTAGCATTTAAAAAACCTATGAAATTCACTGAAAAAACCATAGGTTTCACACCAGTTATAGTTAGGAATTAGCATTTAAAAAACCTATTAAATTCACTGAAAAAACCATAGGTTTCACACCAGTTATAGTTAGCTGGAAATTTTACTGATATAAAACCATTGAAATTCCCACGTTATAGTTAGTCGGACTCACTATAACTTGCGCGTGCAATGCACTGCTGATGACATCACATATTACATCACTCATGACATGGTCAGTGACATCAGTCATGACATCACTGATGACACCATCCTTGTGACACAGTGACAGACCTTCTTTCACTATAATGTAACCCTTGAAACACATATTCAAAAATAGAAACTAATATTTTCCAAAAAGTGGATATACCTATATCAGTTACAACAAGCAATTCTGTACTTCCACCATCTATATGCACATCCAGTCATTCACCAACAGTTCTATATAGTCACTCATACATATACTCACTTATCATATGAAGTGATACACCTATACATCCTGTTACACACCGACAGTCATCCAAAAGTTACTCACACACATACTCACACGTGCAAATAAACTATTGAACATCCATTTATTTGAATATAGAGTTATACACACACTTCCACCTTACTTGTATTGAAAATTACACATATTTATTCACTTAAACAATCACTTATAGAAACACATACTTATTTAAACAGGAACTCTTACAATCTCTTACTCTCACATATACTCACTTATATACATCAATATTCACATATACTAGATTAAAACATATGTAGTTACTGATAAAGACACTAGTGAGACAGTCATTCACTCACTAACAAACACATATACACACTCATCCATCCATACAGTCCTGCACATATGCTGTCTTCAAAACACATACAAACAGCGAGTCAGTCACTCATGCATCTATGTGCTAAGTAATACCCCCACCAAACCATATAGACACTCATACTGATACTAAGAGAAACATCTAATAACCCATATACATACGCATGTAGCTACTTACCAACACATGTAGCCACTTATACACAAAGTGAAACACTAATAAATGAATTTAAATATTTAAACATAACTCACTAATATTTATTTTTCATTAAGACACATATTCACTGGATGGTGTCATCAGTGATGTCATGACTGATGTCACTGACCATGTCATGAGTGATGTAATATGTGATGTCATCAGCAGTGCATTGCACGCGCAAGTTATAGTGAGTCCGACTAACTATAACGTGGGAATTTCAATGGTTTTATATCAGTAAAATTTCCAGCTAACTATAACTGGTGTGAAACCTATGGTTTTTTCAGTGAATATATATATATATATATATATATATATATATATATTTATATTCACAGAAAAAAACATAGGTTATAGACCATATATAGTTAGGAATTTGCATTTACAAAACCTTGAAAATTCACTGAAAAAACCATAGGTTATAGACCATATATAGTTAGGGATTAGCATTTAAAAAACCTTATTTTATTTGCACAAAACCATTGAAATTCCATATATAGTTAGTTGCACTAACTATATATTGCGGACCCGCAATCCACTGCTAATGATGTCACATATTACATCATTCATGACATGGTCAGTGACATCACTGATGACATCTCAAATGACATCACTGATGACATCACTGATGACATCTCAAATGACATCACTGATGACATCACTGACATCTCATTTGACATTACTGATTACATCACTGATGATATCATTTATGTGATAATACATCTTCAGACTCTAATATAACCTTAGATACACTCAGTGTAAACAGGCATTCACAGACTGTCACACATCCATGGAGTTACTCACACACCTAGTCAGTCATGCAAAGAATCAATCACATCTCCATTTCCTTAACTATACAGTTATACACACCTTACTTATTCAAACATATACTAACACATATTTACTCTCGTATACAATCCTTGATACAAGTTCACAATGATTCATACAGCCACTCTCACATTCACTGGCTCTTATGTTCAGTTATTTATATATGTCAACTCTCACATGGAGTGTGTTTTACATATGTACTTACTTTGACATGTAGAACTGAGATATCCATTCACTCACCAATATACTCATGCACACAGTCAACTGTCCATACAGCTGTTTCTACATGCACTTTTGAACCCATACACCTAGGGAATCAACTGCTCACACATCTATGCACAGAGTTATACACCTCCCAGCCACCCACACACATACTCAGTCTCCCATACAAATACTTGGGCAACCATTCAATAACCCATATAGTTACTGATATAGCTACTGATTTAAACATGCAGCAGTTTACAGAAGAACATAAATAATGATTGCCAAATTAAGACACTTTAATCACTAACCCATGCACTCAGTGAGACACATTTAATCATTCTCTCATACAGTCAGTCATGCACCTACTAAATCCTTCATCCAGACACTTATACATCCACTCATTCTTCAATATGTAAGACATATTTTAACTTTACAGAAACATACAGTCACTGGGTGTTGTCATCAGTGATGTCATCAGTGATGTCATTTGAGATGTCATCAGTGATGTCATCAGTGATGTCATTTGAGATGTCATCAGTGATGTCATCAGTGATGTCACTGACCATGTCATGAATGATGTAATATGTGACATCATTAGCAGTGGATTGCGGGTCCGCGATATATAGTTAGTGCAACTAACTATATATGGAATTTCAATGGTTTTGTGCAAATAAAATAAGGTTTTTTAAATGCTAATCCCTAACTATATATGGTCTATAACCTATGGTTTTTTCAGTGAATTTTCAAGGTTTTGTAAATGCAAATTCCTAACTATATATGGTCTATAACCTATGGTTTTTTCTGTGAATTTCATTGGTTTTTTGAAAGCTAATATCTATAGCTGTAAAATATATTCTTTATTAAGTGACGTATCACGTAGCCCGTGAGACGCCTCATGATGCATCGCATAACCGTGACGTATCGTCTCTGCAGCGCAAACCAAACCCAAAACGTAAGCGCGCCAGAACACGCTTAAAGATATATATATATTTTTTTAACCTTAATTAGACAAAATCCACACGTGCACATATCACAAACGTTCAAAAAACACAATATGTCGGACTCCCGTTACGCTGCCGGTTAGCTGCCTGGTTAACGTACCAGGAAGCACCTTTACCGCGAAAAATCGCAAATTTTTTTTTTTCACCCCCCAGGGAACTTTAATAGCCCCCTCATCAATCCTAGGGGTTCAGGAGGGGTCTGCCTTACCCCTTTCTTTCATTTACACCTTTTTTTTTCCACCTCTTGTCTCTCGATCCCACAGAGAGACAAGATGGCGGCCGCTCCAGACTGTTTACAATGATAACAGCCAATCAGCTTCTCCTCAGACTCCCGTTACACTGCCGGTTAGCTTCCCGGTTAGCTGCCCGGTTAGCTGCCCAGTTCGCGTACCAAGACGCGTCTCTACGGCGAAAAAATCGGATTTTTTTTTTGTTTTTTTTTTGGCCCCGCGTGGCTTTATAATATCCCCCTCATCAATCCTAGGGGGTCAGAAGGAGTCTACCTTGCCCTCTTTCCTTCATTTCCCCCTTTGTTTTGGCCTCCTCTTGTCTCTCGATCCTACCGAGAGACAAGATGGCGGCCGCTCCGGACTGTTTACAATATTGACAGCCAATCAGCTACTCCTCAGACTCCCGTTACACTGCCGGTTAGCTTCCCGGTTAGCTGCCCGGTTCGCGTACCAAGATGCGTCTCTACGGCGAAAAAATCGGATTTTTTTTTTTTTTTTTGGGTTACACTGCCGGTTAGCTTCCCGGTTAGCTGCCCGGTTAGCTGCCCGGTTCGCGTACCAAGACGCGTCTCTACGACGAAAAAAATCGGAATTTTTTTTTTTTTTTTGGGCCCGGCGTGGCTCTATAATATCCCCCTCATCAATCCTAGGGGGTCAGAAGGGGTCTACCTTGCCCTCTTTCCTTCATTTCCCCCTTTGTTTTGGCCTCCTCTTGTCTCTCGATCCTACCGAGAGACAAGATGGCGGCCGCTCCGGACTGTTTACAATATTGACAGCCAATCAGCTACTCCTCAGACTCCCGTTACACTGCCGGTTAGCTTCCCGGTTAGCTGCCCGGTTAGCTGCCCGGTTCGCGTACCAAGACGCGTCTCTACGGCGAAAAAAATCGGATTTTTTTTTTTTTTTTTTTTGGGTTACACTGCCGGTTAGCTTCCTGGTTAGCTGCCCGGTTAGCTGCCCGGTTCGCGAACCAAGACGCGTCTCTACGGCGAAAAAAATCGGAATTTTTTTTTTTTTTTGGGGCCCGGCGTGGCTCTATAATATCCCCCTCATCAATCCTAGGGGGTCAGAAGGGGTCTACTTTGCCCCCTTTCCTTCATTTCCCCCTTTGTTTTGGCCTCCTCTTGTCTCTCGATCCTACCGAGAGACAAGATGGCGGCCGCTCCGGACTGTTTAGAATGTTGACAGACACCGGAGAGCCAATCAGCTTCGCTTCGCAAAGTTCCGATACGCGAAAAGTTCGCGAACCGGAGCGCTGCCCGGAGCGCTGTTACAGATATATATCTTGTTTTAAACGTTAATTTCTCAAAATCCACTGAAGCACATATATTGAGACCTAGCAAAGGCACATCGGGCTAACAGTCCCTACAATTTTGCCAAGTTTCGTGGAAATCCATTCAGCCGTTCGGGCTAAAAGTGAGGCCAACCGCCCTATGGAAATTAACATGGGAAAAACGTGTTTTGGGACCCCCCTTTTTTCTCAGCCCCCCCTTGACGAACCCCCCCCAAATTTCCAGGAGCTGCTCAGAAACAAAATGTGCCATTTTCCTGAAAATTTCAGCCAATTCCGTCCACAAACGCCAAAGTTATTAGGCATAGAATTTTCAAAAGTTCCATAGAGAAAAAATCCTAACTATATATACCTACTGGCTATCGCCAGTAGGTAATATATATATATATATATATATTCAATGAAAAAACCATAGGTTATACTCCATATATAGTTAGGAATTAGCATTTACAAAACCTTATTTTACTCGCATAAAACCATTGAAATTCCATATATAGTTAGATGCGCTAACTATATATCGCGCACCCGCAATCCACTGCTGATGATGTCACATATTACATCATTCATGACATGGTCAGTGACATCACTGATGACATCACTGATGACAACATCCAGTGACTGTATGTTTCTGTAAAGTTAAAATATGTCTTACATATTGAAGAATGAGTGGATGTATAAGTGTCTGGATGAAGGATTTAGTAGGTGCATGACTGACTGTATGAGTGAGTGATTAAATGTGTCTCACTGAGTGCATGGGTTAGTGACTAAACTGTCTTAATTTGCGCATCATTATGTCTGTTGTTCTGTAAACTGTTGCATGTGTTGATAAGTAGCTATATGAGTAACTATATGGGTTATTGATTGGTTGCCCAAGTATTTGTATGGGAGACTGAGTGTGTGTGTGGGTGGCTGGGAGGTGTATGACTCTGTGCATAGATGTGTGAGCAGTTGATTCACTAGATGTATGGTTTCAAAAGTGCATGTGGAAAAAGCTGTATGGGCGGTTGACTGTGTGCATGAGTGTATTGGTGAGTGAATGGATATCTCAGTGCTACATGTCAAAGTAAGTACATATGTAAAACACAGTACATGTGAGAGTTGACATATATAAATAACTGTGCATAAGAGCCAGTGAATGTGTGAGTGGCTGTATGGATCATTGTGAACTTGTATCAGGGATTGTATAAGAGAGTAAATATGTGTTAGTATATGTTTGAATAAGTAAAGTTTGTATAACTGTATAGTTGAGGAAATGGAGGTGTGATTGATTCTTTGCATAACTGACTAGGTGTGTGAGTAACTCCATGGATGAGTGACAGTCTGTGAGTGTCTGTTTACACTGATTGTATCTAAGGTTATATTAGAGTCTGAAGAGGTTCATCGTATTATCACATGAATGATATCATCAGTGATGTCATCAGTCATGTCAAATGAGATGTCATCAGTGATGTCATCAGTGATGTCATTTGAGATGTCATCAGTGATGTCATTTGAGATGTCATTTGAGATGTCATCAGTGATGTCATCAGTGATGTCACTGACCATGTCATGAATGATGTAATATGTGACATCATCAGCAGTGGATTGCGGGTGCGCGATATATAGTTAGCGCATCTAACTATATATGGAATTTCAATGGTTTTATGTGAGTAAAATAAGGTTTTGTAAATGCTAATTCCTAACTATATATGGAGTATAACCTATGGTTTTTTCATTGAATTTCAATGGTTTTTTGAAAGCTAATATTTCTATCTCTAAAATGTATTTTTCTTTAAATCATAAAATATATTGTACATTTTTTTATACAATTTTTTTTAAAAAAAAATTGTTCCGCTCCTAGTCCGCGAACTAGTCAGCTTCCCGTTAGCTGAATTCAAAGCCGCGACTTGGTGCGCGAGCCGGTAATCGCTCCTTAAGCGTGACTGTTACGTTATCATGACGTTTTGCATTGTCGCGTAATACGTTATCCGACGCGCCAAGTTAGCGGACTCGAAAGCGGATTGGATAGCGGCGCAAAGCGCGAAACGTAAAGACAGCAGGTCATGTGACTCGATAATAACACTTTTCATTAGTTCATTTCACTTTTGGTTTCCTAATGATGTAATACTAGGTCATGTGATCTAAAATTAACACTTTTCGTTGGTTTAGAACTTTGGCTTTTCCCAAATGATGAAAACCCCTCCTTCTTTCCTCACTCTGACTTTCATCTTGATGAGAGAAAGACCTTTGTACAATCCAGGGAAATGGCTTCTGTTGTAGCTTCTGGTAGTGTTCCCCCACCACCACCTCCACCTCCTCATGGAAAGAAAGGACCACCAAGTCAACCAATCTTTCAAGAAGAGGAAGAGCGGGAAGAGGAGGAAGAGTCTGAATATTTGCCTGAGGAGCCCAGGAGATACAACAGGAAGGAAAATTTCATTTGGCAATTTTTCAAATTTCCACCAGGGCAAAAGAAAGTGAACGCCAGGTATGTCTTTTGCCGAATCTGTGACGAACGTCTTTCTAGAGGCACGGATAAAAAATATAGTTATGGGAATTTCACTATGCACAGACACATGAGCAGGTGGCACCCAAATAACTACAGTGCAGCTCAGCTTCGAGACGAACAACAGAATTCACCAGCAATAGCCAGAAGATCGGTTGTGCCAGAAATAACGGGACCTGAAGCAAGGGAGCTGATCCCAAATATTCAAATGGACATGGGGGAAGTCATACAAGTTTGTATGAGGTGCAATCAAACATTATGCTACCGCGAAAGTAGTATAACTCTTATCATTAGAGCCATCAAAAATCATGTATGTCCAAAACGCCCCCAAAAATAAATTCTTCTTTTTTTTGTTGCTCCTGTTGAGCCCTCTTCGATGAATCATTTTTGTTTCCCCCCCTCCCCCCAAAAAATAAAAAAAAATACAAAATGTTCAGAAAAAAACAAAAAAATATAAAAAATGTTCAGAAAACTAATAAAAAAAATTTAAAACAACAAAAACAAAAAAAAAGTTCTTTTCAGAACTACCTCCCCATTATTAAAAAAAATTGGTAGAATTCTTTGAACTCTGCCACGCTCTATTTCTATTAGTTCGCTCCCAGTTCGCTATCCGGTACGCGAACTTTGAGCGCACCAAAACATTTTTTTTTGAAAAAAAGGAACAGTAAGTATAAGGAAAGAAAACAGACAGCTATGTTACTATAAAGATAGCTATAGGGAGTAAAGAAAAGATACTGTGACCCGCAATTCACTTCTGATCATGTCATATATTACACTATTTTTCACATAGTCAGTGACATCATCAGCAGTGGATTGCGAGTAACAGTTTTTTTTGTTTACGTCCTATAGCTCTCTTTTTTGTAACATAACTGTCTGTTTCCTATCCTTAAACTTACTGTTCGTTTTTTTAACGAGATAACAGATATGCCCAATTATTACATCATTCATAACATAGTCAGTGACATCATCAGCAGTGGAATGCAGGTTAAAAAAGTAGAAAACATTTACCTTATAATTCTTGTTAATTTTTAACGAAAATTTTTCATACATTCAATCTGTAAAAGAGAGAACAAACATTTCCAAAAATATTAAAACATGTATTTAAAAATTAGAAAAAAGAAGGGAAAAGGTTGAAGAAGAAACACTTTTTAAACAACTTTGACACTTATATAAACCTCTACTTCTCTACGACCCCTACACAATCCTAAATATATTTATTTTCAACAAACAGTATCTTCATGCTGATGAAATGAGGCCTATTTTGAAATATGATGCTTCTTTTGCATTGCTTATGTCTCACAATCGTGATGCCATAACAGCGCAAAAGAGATGTGAAACCATCATAAAATTGTGTCTAACATTTAAAATGATTATTTTAGGATGCAAATAAGATGTGTGCTTTCAAGAGCTTTCTTTGAGGTGAGGCCTCTTTTCTTTTTTTAAAAAAAAACAGTACCCAGAAGTACAGCACTATAAGCATTAAAATGGACACTTACAGAAGACTCAGCTTACCCATATGTACCTCACATTTCTAAATGTATATCATAAGTACAAAAACGATAACATTAATTATACATGTTAAATGGTTTATTTTTGCTGTTCTCAGAATGTATCAAATTTCACTTAAATCAGTGACTTGAAGGTATTCATCATATAACAGCGGGGAAAAAAAACACAATCAAAATGACTGTGTTTAAAAAACCCATACAACCAAAGAAATCTGATTTCAAAACTCCTTAAAATTGACTTACTTTCAATGACGTCGAATGATCTCCCATAAACAGCATCCACTCTGTTGTGCTATAAATATTTTCAGCCCGCTACTTTCTGAAAGAAAACCTCCATCGATACGTAAAATATGTTACATAGAAAAAAATACTTCTCTCATTCTATCACATGTTTCCACTAGGCCAAATCATGTTGCCGCAATTCGCAAGTCTTATATTTCTTCCAATCAAATCCCGACATTTTCTATTTACGCAACTTTCAAAAATAAAATATTTGAGATTATTTTCACAATCCTGGACTACTAATATCTTACTCTTCTTTGTCACTCATGTTCTCCTTTTCCTATGACACTGATACTGCTTACTATGAAGCAGACCTACTTGCATCAGGTTTATATAGTTGGATTTTTAATCTAGACAGCATTGCAGACTTACATTCCCTCTACTTAAAATTTTGGTTTTAAAAACACCAGGTAAGAATTTTTAAGGTCAAACGGCAATTTTTTTTTGAAAGTTACAACGGAATCATTACAGAATGACCAGCCGTTTCCAGACTTTAAGTAAGCTGTATAATGTCCTGATGTTGTTGATGGACCTTCATGATAGATAATTGCTACAGTTACAAAAGTCCTCCCTGATATTGACAGCTGAGAAGCCACAAACTTTTTTATTAAAGTTGACAATTTTGATCCATCAGGCCTACATCGTTGGATCATTAAAATGACATACTGGCTATATCTACGTATAAATAATGTTGACATCATATCACATTTACATTGGCTACACTCCATGTTGTGATCCGCTGCATTTACTAGCTTATTAAAGGAGACTGATTTACTGTCTGGCAAAGTTAAATATATAAATCTTTCTGAGTCTACACTAGTAGTACTTGATACCATACAGTTCTCGCAGTCATGCTGCCATTGATAGGAAAGCCCAAACAGGTGATCTACATCTACACCCTCATCTTGCAATACATCAAGCATATACATTAAAAACTCCTGACAATCTTGCTGATTATTTTCAGAGAAGTCTGTTTGACCTGAACATTCATCTAACAGATAACGAACTTCAGACACACTTTCTACTTTTGTTCGATCAGTGCTACATTTCTCTAACACAGAATTCAACAAGCAGCATAAACTTTGCTCCGAATTGAACACAATCTGTTCTTTTAAACTCTCTAGTGAAAAGAGAACATTAACCACTACATTTGCATAGCAGTTGACACCAGAACTGTTTTCAAATTGAAAACCGACAACATCTTCAACAGAATCCACTTTCTTTCTGCTAACAACTTTCGGTTCATTGACTTTTAGTCTTTTTGCAACAACCTCCCTACTATTACTGATATTTCTACGTTTCTGGCCTACCACACGTTTCTCAAACAAAGGATATTGAGGCAAATGTGGCGCATACTCTCTTCTTAACCTATTGTATTCCTTAACACAATCTAGATCCGCACAAATGTTTGTGACATCACAGTCAATCAAGTACAATCCCGATAAAGTTCTAACTCGTGACAATGCCACATATGCCATACCCTCCTTGAACACAGAACTGCCAATATTCACCAATGCACAGTCTACACTTAAACCTTGCGATTTATGGATTGTCACCGCATATGCCAAGCAAACAGGAAACTGTTTACGGCGAACATATAAGTCTTTAACAAGCAAAAACCTAGCAGAACAACGACCAATTTGCTGTACTTCCTCAATGCCATCAAATTTAATTGTTAAAAATTCGATTCCATCTCTATTTTTGTATTTCTCCAAATCAACAACATTACCCATTGATCCATTTACTAGACCTCTTTCTACATGTAAATTCCTTCTCAAAATGATTCGGCAATTTAAACACACATTCAAAGTCTTTTCAAAACCTGCTGTTTTAGATATAGTCTTCTCTAATGAATCCAATTTTGATTTCAAATTGTCTGACAAAATAATTGTTGATCCCATGTGCTCTAATTTGTCGATAGCTTCAAGTTTCACAATCTCTTGCTTTTCTAAATTCAACATTTTATTGTTGAAGATGGCACATTCTGCAAGAGTTGGCATGAGACATATCCCGGACTTCTTCTCAGTAATTTTCTGAAAAATATTCTCAGGCACAATCTCTTGTTTGGGATATAAATTTGACAGTAATCGTGCATTTAAAGCTTCTCTCCCATGCTCGGTCACTTTTCCAATTCTAATGTCTTGTAGAATATTCTTGTAATCTTCATCCTTTGCCTGACGCATATTTTCATGCAGTTCTGCATAATTGAAGTTTAACCATATATTGACGTTGCCAATGCTCCCTAGGCACTTCCTGGTATCTTCATGTGTGAGTATTTTGAACACAGGTTGACCTTTTACTGGTGTCAGCTGCAGAAGATCTCCAAAAACAATGATGTGTTTGCCACCAAATACATCATATTCAGTTTTAAGTACTTCTTGCATTCTCAAATGCACAAAGGCAAGCATGACATTGGAAACCATGCTTACTTCGTCAATGATAAGTAGTTTCATTTTCCTCAAGACTCTTGAAACTTCACAGCAAGCATCTCCAGATAACTTGTTGTATTGTAATTTGTTGTCATGCTCCACCGGCAGCATCAGTAGACGATGCAAAGTAATACCTTTAATGTTATGTGCTGCCAGTCCAGTAGGAGCGGTGACAACACAAGACAGCGATGACTTAGTCCTTTCCTGCAAATAACAAGAAATTGCTTTAATGAGGAAACTCTTTCCAGTTCCCGCTTCTCCACTCACGTACAGTCGGACAGGCTTCAACGACGTACATGAGCACTCTTTCTTCTCATGACTTAATCCGTGCTCAATTTCCTTGGTAACTTCATCATATATTTTCCTCTGCTCAACGTTGAGTTGTTTTTCCAAGTCTTCTAAGTTAACTGAATCCTCCTGAGCATGTGCCATGGCTCTTTCCACTTCATTCATAGCAGTGGCAGCTTCATTTTCGATAATAGGTCCTCCAAGTGGATCTTGACTCAATGAAACAGAACTCTGACTGTCCTGAGAACTGTCTCTGGCAATCTCGGCTGCAATCGTTGCTTCCTGCTCAATTTCCAAAGTTAGCATTTCTTGATATTTAGGAAAAGCAGGACATTCTATGGACTCCTTGGCTGCATTAAAAGAGTCTTCGTAACAGAGGAAATCTCCAAGCAGTTCCTCTTCTGCACACCAAGGCTTGAAAAGTTGCAAAAGTGCTAAATAGAAAAACTCCTTTCTTTCTGGAGATTCACCACTCAATTTTCGATGGTTTACTAATTGGCATTTTCTTTGCTTGACCAGGCATCCCTCACTTCCAATTACAGCATACACTCCTTTCTCAATATCTTCTTTGATGTTCCTCTTGAATATATAATTTTGGAGAACCTCATATAGACAAACATTCTCAAGGTGACTGCTTCGATTTGGATAATATGTATCCAACATGTTGGTCTTCAAAATGTCGGTACTGTTTAGCTCCTTTTCCGCCAAATACTCAATTTCCCGGACAGGTTTTAGAACTCGATTTCGCGTTGCAGCAAGACCAAGACTCGCCCAAACGATACTCCTAGATTTGGCATAGAGACTTGCTGAAGACAATCGATCTGAACATTCGTAAGCTCCGATTTCTCGATGCGACAACATCTTCAGACTGAAACTATACAATTTCTTGCTGAGGCTCTTTTCATGGGATATGTCCTCCCACATATCCTTCAGTTCTGTCTTTTCTTTTTTGGTGATGTAAGATGTCACATACCGAGCCACAGCCATGCAGTTGTCACCCACAAACTGTATATCCATGTTAGCATTCCACATGGACAAAATCACTGGGTTGTAGTCATTGATGTACTTGGACTCTTCGTTCCTTTTCAAATTGTATGTATTTTTGGGTGATTTCCTCGTCACATTATGTCGTAGTGAAGACATCAAACTGTTCACTTTTCCTTTAGAAATCACCGGCCGTGGAAAGTTGAAACGACATTTGGTGTAGAACTTGTCCTTGTTTCTGAATTTACGACGACAGTACTTTCCACAACGATGGCTTTGGAAACGTAGAACTTGTTCTCTTAGGCTTTTCTTCTCCGTTGCATTTGGAACAGCACACGTAGAATACTGTTCTATGAAATTCATCACTAAGTCATCGGGATCTGTTCCAAATTTAGGAGCATCCTTGATCCACAACAACATATGTATATGAGGAGCACCTCTTGCTTGGTACTCCTTTCTCCAAAAGAAATCCAACACCTCTCCAAGAGGTGGATTCTTCTTATTTGTGATGAAAGACATCATAGCTTCAAATTTATGATTGAAGTACCTGCATACATTCACAGGATCCAAAGAACACAGTTCTCCAGGTGTCTTGAATTCAATGTTTTCAATATTTCCATTTGCTTCTCGTAGAAATTCAAGTAAGTCTTCCCAGCCATACTCGGCACAGCTCAGAGTGAGGAACCATGTCGGAGTTCCTAAGTTCCTCAGCATACATTTTAAATCACCATGACGACGATACCAATACTCATTAGTACCACGCTGACACGCCATGAGATTAATTAAGTGAGAATCCAAAATACTATCTTGGACATTAACTTTATGCATAAAGTCTCTTGCCGAGATATTTCGCATCTGTATACCACTTTTCAAGATGTGGTTCACTGCATATGACAGTCCAGACAGATCGCTTTCAAACAGGAGATGAAACAAATAGGGAATGCATTGACGAAACCTAGGATCTTCTCCATACAATCGTAAAGTCCGGTATTCAGACGCAGGAATTTGATGAGATCGCTCATCATATCTTCCTCCTCGACCTGTAGGAAATAGCTGTGGGAAACACCGAGCTTCCAAACTTTCCTCCCAAACACTAATGAGACTCCCTTTGGCTTGTTTCATTTGAAACAACTCAATAGCATTCCCCATGACTTCCTTGGAATGCAAAGGATGAACACTATAATGTTCATATATTTCTTCACTATTAGACACCTCTACTTTCTCAATTTGGCCAGCACACAAAACGCTATCCTCTTCATCACTTACTTCCTCTTCTGCAACATATACATTCTTATAGTACTTATTATTTTTCTTCAAATACAAAGTTGCATTTTTCACTTTTGGATAATATGTATCCAACATGTTGGTCTTCAAAATGTCGGTACTGTTTAGCTCCTTTTCCGCCAAATACTCAATTTCCCGGACAGGTTTTAGAACTCGATTTCGCGTTGCAGCAAGACCAAGACTCGCCCAAACGATACTCCTAGATTTGGCATAGAGACTTGCTGAAGACAATCGATCTGAACATTCGTAAGCTCCGATTTCTCGATGCGACAACATCTTCAGACTGAAACTATACAATTTCTTGCTGAGGCTCTTTTCATGGGATATGTCCTCCCACATATCCTTCAGTTCTGTCTTTTCTTTTTTGGTGATGTAAGATGTCACATACCGAGCCACAGCCATGCAGTTGTCACCCACAAACTGTATATCCATGTTAGCATTCCACATGGACAAAATCACTGGGTTGTAGTCATTGATGTACTTGGACTCTTCGTTCCTTTTCAAATTGTATGTATTTTTGGGTGATTTCCTCGTCACATTATGTCGTAGTGAAGACATCAAACTGTTCACTTTTCCTTTAGAAATCACCGGCCGTGGAAAGTTGAAACGACATTTGGTGTAGAACTTGTCCTTGTTTCTGAATTTACGACGACAGTACTTTCCACAACGATGGCTTTGGAAACGTAGAACTTGTTCTCTTAGGCTTTTCTTCTCCGTTGCATTTGGAACAGCACACGTAGAATACTGTTCTATGAAATTCATCACTAAGTCATCGGGATCTGTTCCAAATTTAGGAGCATCCTTGATCCACAACAACATATGTATATGAGGAGCACCTCTTGCTTGGTACTCCTTTCTCCAAAAGAAATCCAACACCTCTCCAAGAGGTGGATTCTTCTTATTTGTGATGAAAGACATCATAGCTTCAAATTTATGATTGAAGTACCTGCATACATTCACAGGATCCAAAGAACACAGTTCTCCAGGTGTCTTGAATTCAATGTTTTCAATATTTCCATTTGCTTCTCGTAGAAATTCAAGTAAGTCTTCCCAGCCATACTCGGCACAGCTCAGAGTGAGGAACCATGTCGGAGTTCCTAAGTTCCTCAGCATACATTTTAAATCACCATGACGACGATACCAATACTCATTAGTACCACGCTGACACGCCATGAGATTAATTAAGTGAGAATCCAAAATACTATCTTGGACATTAACTTTATGCATAAAGTCTCTTGCCGAGATATTTCGCATCTGTATACCACTTTTCAAGATGTGGTTCACTGCATATGACAGTCCAGACAGATCGCTTTCAAACAGGAGATGAAACAAATAGGGAATGCATTGACGAAACCTAGGATCTTCTCCATACAATCGTAAAGTCCGGTATTCAGACGCAGGAATTTGATGAGATCGCTCATCATATCTTCCTCCTCGACCTGTAGGAAATAGCTGTGGGAAACACCGAGCTTCCAAACTTTCCTCCCAAACACTAATGGGACTCCCTTTGGCTTGTTTCATTTGAAACAACTCAATAGCATTCCCCATGACTTCCTTGGAATGCAATGGATGAACACTATAATGTTCATATATTTCTTCACTTTTAGAGGCCTCTACTTTCTCAATTTGCCCAGCACACAAATCGCTATCCTCTTCATCACTTACTTCCTCTTCTGCAACATACACATTCTTATAATACTTATTATTTTTCTTCAAATACACTGTTGCCTTTTTGACTTTCCTAACATCCACTAAATCTTGCCATATTTTCTTATTCTTTGTCGGAACCCCATTAACCAAGATAACCAGAGGTTCCTCTTCCACTTCTTCCACTCCAATTGTGTTAATGTTTTTATTCAAATCTAAAGGCAAATAAACAACTCTTCCCTTTAATCCTCTCTGTAAATCTGCTGGAGGCAACTTCCCTGTCTTTGGCTCCATTCTTACAATAGCCTGAAAGGGATGAATACTTTGAATCAAAATAGATTCATAAGTATTTAAATCCTTCAATTCAGAAGGAATCTCAACCAATTCAAGATTATTATGAACTGCCCTAGCAGGCATCTGGTTTTGGTTTAATTTATTACAACAATAAGTACACACACGTTGATCCGATCCCAAATCAAAATAATTTTCTACCATCAAGTATGTGGCAAAATCCTTCCATTCACTATTATTTTCCCTTTCACTTTTTGCATATAAATCCACTACCTTAGTCTGATTCTTATAATAAGTACGTCGACAACAAACACAAGTGAAATTAGGCCTCTCACTTGATTTCATCTGAAACGTGGCAATTTCCTTCTGAAAATTATCTGTACTGTAAACCTGTACATTATCTTCCACATTACTCTCTACTTCAGGGTCAATTTGAACATTCTCATCTTTACTACTAAAGTAACAAAACTCAATTTCTTCACAAATATTCTTCACATCTATTTCAGAACCATGCAAAAGAGCAGCACATAATTGTTTAAGCATAATTGCTGGACTCTTTGCATAATACAACATTCTCACTAATTTTCTCACTTTATTATGATGCACTGCTAGCATCCTGAAATGATGAAAAACACTCTGGCATACTCTCCTGGAAAGACAAGCCAGTGAATGACCACGCAAACCTGTTATTTGTCTCACTCTGCAAGGATCTAAATCTTGCAACAACTTCATTTTCTGCTTCAAACTTTTCTTATTAAATGTCCGTATAAAATCACAAAGCAAATTGATGGAAACCTGTCGCACACTGCAAATAGAACTACACTTCCAAATGTACACAGGAGCCTTAGGACGTCTTCCTAAAACCTCATCACTTTGCGCCTCTTTTGTGTCTGTTGTCACAAGTTTTTCTTTTTCAACTGGACAACCATCCTTCACTTCATAAGCTCGACCACTGGTGTCAACTGCAAACATCAAATCATTATCCTGAAAATAACTCTCCTCATTAAAAAATGCCTCAGAACTTGAACTATGCATCCATTCTCCGGAAAAAACTTCACAAAAGTTGCTACGATTTACTACTCTCTTCCATCTACTGTTTGTTTTAAAATCAGAAATTACCTTGCTTAGTTTCCTAATTCTATTGATTACCAAAATAAACAACTTTCGCTTAATTTCAAAAGCATGATCAATAATTTTCTCGACATTTTTCTTCTTCTTATAAAATGCCGCTTTCTGTTTGCATTTCTTAATATTTCTTAATAAATTAACTATTATCCGATTACGGAACATTCGTTGTCGAATGTCCCTAAACTGTTCTTTCCTTCTACTATCATGCACAGAGTTATCTCTTCCTCTACCAGTAACATTTTTCATGGGTCTTTTCTTTCCATTTAAATTACTCTTCTTTTTCTGAACTGAAACATTTTGGCGAGAAATATTTTTTTTACTACAAATATTTTTTAAGAAAGACTTGGTGCTCTTACCCGGAGCTTTGTTGGTGTTTTGATAAGTATTTAGGGAAGAGGACTGCTGCAATAAAACATCACCGTACTGTCTTTGACGTTTTCGAGCCTTTATAATTCTATTTTTGGAAGGCATTTTCCAAACTATGAAAGAATCTGCAGTTGAATCTGTTGAAAAATATAATAGAAAAATGTTAATAACCACTATTACCAAACAGTAAATAAATAACAGTCATCAAAAACTTAATGCCCTTCTTATTATTTAACATAGCAAATCAAGGCATATGACTGAGTATGATGTTATTTTTCTTTTTTAAATGGAAAGCGTTCTTCATGGTGCAAGTTTCTTGTAAATACGCTCCCACCTGCGAAAAGGAACTTAGCAATGCAAAGCTGCTTGGGTCCCCAGTGTCTGTCAACATTCTAAACAGTCCGGAGCGGCCGCCATCTTATCTCTCGGTAGGATCGAGAGAGAAGAAAAGGTGAAAAACGAAGGGGAAATTTAATAAAATGGGGTAAAGTATACCCCAGTTGACCCCCTAGGAATGTTGTTGGAATTTTTTAAAGGGTCCCCTGGGGAAAATAAAGAAATATATATTTTTCACGATAGAACCGCTTCCCAAACACCGAACTGGTCCGCAAACTGCACGAGAATACGCCATTTTGTGCGTCGTTTTAATTAAATTACTAGGAATAAGGAGGTGCGGGAGACGTATCCTATTTCCTTATATTTTCTGAGAGTGCCTGAGGAGTCTGATATATGTTGATACATGTGTTCCAGCGACTGTGCGTGAGCTTTTTTTAAATTCTTGCTGCGTGACGTCTGTTAACGTTCGATTCGAAGGAAATCAGGAACTGTTGACCACCAATTTCTCAGTACGATAAAATCTTTTGAAATATATTATCAAGCCTGTGCGCTAAAATTATCGCCGATAAAGCGGCGACAATGGGCTTGATAATATACTCTGTGAAATTCCAATCGAAGCCCATTTTACATGTCTTCACATCTAGCATGTACTTCGATTGGAAATCCATAGAGCATATTATCAAGCCCATTATCGCCGCTTTATCGGTCGTTTTCGGCTGATAAAGCGGCGATAATTGAAGCGCACAGGCTTGATAAAATACCACATTGTTATAAATGAATCCTTATTGAGACACAATGTCTGCGCCAATTTGCCTTTTTTACAATGCCACAATTTTGTCGTGCACGGCAGCCATTTTACATGCCAGGCTGGTCTCAGCCTATCACCTAGCCCTGCGAATGTAGGGAAATATTATCAAAGCTGTACACTAAAATCTATTTCTATATCACTACAGACAAAGCCACAATTTAAAAACACAGCTTTCTTCATCATTTTCTCCTTAGCGATAAAAAGCGGTAGCAATGCATGAATATCACGCTGAAAAGTCAGCGATATTCATGCATTATCCTGCAAATGCTCTTAGCCATGTTATCCACCTCCTATTGGATAACATGGCTAAGAACTGCTCGCAAATGCGAAAAAAAACAGTCGCAATGCATGAATATCACGCTGAAAAGTCAGCGATATTCATGCATTATCCTGCAAATGCTCTTAGCCATGTTATCCACCACCCATTGAATAACATGACTAAATACTGCTCAGAGCCCCATGAGGAACGCTTTCCATTTAAAAGAGAAAACATATCATCATAGAAAAGAATCGTTTTTAAACACAGCATATAAATCAATTGTATACCTGCATTCAAGAGGAAATGACTGAAAATGTCCTTGAGACACACGAAAGCGTTTTCTGGAATACCCTAGCACCATTTTTCCGACATTATTAACATGGCTATGTAACTCCCATAATCAAAATCTAAATTTGCCAAGCGCAGGTGAGAACGTATTTACAAGACACTTGCCCCATGAGGAATGCTTTCCATTTAAAAATGAAAAAATAACATCAAAGACACTCAAATGCCTTATAAATATGACCCAAAACAACCTATGAAACTCTAACAGTACATATCCAAAATTTAATTGTTTTCAAAATGGTTTTTAAAAACAACATATCTGTTTCAGCTTACATAAAAGACCATGGAATGCGCTTCATATACAACAATACCTTGAGTTACTACATGCCGGAATCCTACACCGAATATGCAAATACAATTTCTCAAAGAAACAAAATCTATTTCTATATCACTATAGACAAAGCCACAGTTTTAAAAACACAGCTTTCTTCATCATTTTCTCCTTAAATCATTCTATTCTATATCTAAAATAAATAAATCTTTTCTCACCTTAGCAAATACTTTTTGAGTTTTGAAAACAGTCTCAGAAATACACCAAATTGTCTTCAGCAGAAGAAAAACGATGCACTCCAGAGGCTGCAGCTATTGAAAGCACAGAAATACAGATATTCATTTCACATATCTCTCATATTAGCCAATCATAACTCTTCCCTCACTTTTTTCAAATCAAAACCCTTCCCCCCCTCTGCCCTCTCTGCCTTTTTTTTGCTTAGCAACGACCTCCTGAAAGACCTCTCATGTTTGCAAGTTCACACAACAATGTTTCAATTGAACTCTGAACTCTCAGTGCACCTGCGTATCCAGTGCAATCTTTCATTAAAAGTTTCTTCCTTGACCATTGAAATTACATGTTTCAAGAACACATCCATGCACCCTAACTTTCTGTTTTCAGAAATGGAAATGCGCCAATCACTGCTAATGAATAATTAGCATTGGAAATCCACAGTTTTTTTTCTTTACAAACTCCTACTGTTTCAACTGCCCTTTCATTACCACACTTCATCTGACTGCAGCACAACCTTCTCCCACCATGTTTAACGTCTGGATTGTTGGACATAGTTACATCCACTGGGCTCAAAGGTATGCTGACAACAGAAATTTACACAACCTCAATTTACAGGATGTGGAAATTAAATGGTTGGGCCAAAGAGGATTAAAATGTCACCAATTGATACCATTGGTGAAAACCTTTATGCATTTGCCAAAACCTGACCTCTTAATAGTGCACTGTGGAGGAAATGATTTAGGCACTATGACTGGGGTTGGTCTGGAAATGCTTTTAAAGGACACCTTTGAGCAATTAATGGCACTTTTTCCTCAAACTGCCTTGGTATATTCCAATATATGCCAAAGACAGAAATGGAGGTGGTCCAACCAATTTGGTCCACAAATTGAGAAAGCGAGGAAGCATGTAAACAAATCTGTTTCAGCTTTCATGAGAGACCATGGAATGGGCTCCCTGTACAATAATAACTTGCGTTACTACATGCAAGATATCTACAGAGGAGATGGAGTTCACTTCTCAGATGAGGGCAACAGAATTTTCATTCTGAATTTAAGAATGTGCATTGGTACCTACTTATAAGTACCTAAATGGAACATAAACCCAAACGCTCTTCTCAGAGCTACCCTTCATCTGATCAATCACAATTAATACTTTTCTCTAACTTATTTCTGTAATTTTCAACAAACTACGCTCAAAGAGCGCTACCCGGTACGCGAACTGGAAGCTAACCACCCAAAATTATTTTAAAAATGTTTTTTCTCCGCACATATGGTCCTCCTCAGCCACCCTCAGAAAACCTGGGGGGTCAAAATACTTGTACCGTGTCCCCTTCTACCCTTTCTGAACATTATTTAACCTCCATTTTATATGTTAATTCGACCGAAACACAAAATGGTGGACTCCCGTTACGCTTCTAGTTCGCGGACTAAACTGCTTCCCGGGAAGCGGCCCAAAGAAAAGGTGGGAAAGTAATTCAAAGAAAAAGGACTGGAGACACTCTCACCAAATATAGATTATCTCATACTACATAACAATCCCTTTCATTTTCACAAATTTGATTGAAATTCCATTTAGCCATTAAGCCTGTAGACCTCTCAAAATACCTTGAGGTAAATTACTTCACAAAACACATCTGAAGTGTTGGAATTGACAACCAATAAAAATCTTACTTTCATTTTCTACTTTTATTACCTGATATTTGATTGGTTATATACCTGAATATATATAAAGGAAGAGAAGAAAACACAGCCATTTTGACTGCTACTTCTTGTTGTACATCACATTTCAATACTTACCTAAGACTTCAACTTGTTTCTGAAGGTAAGTTGTATATTGAACACTATAACTTAATATGGTAGACTTTTTCTGATACATATACACTATCCCTCTGTAGTAGTTATGGATTTAGATAGACTTCTCTGTTATAGTTAGGAATGGAGTTAGGCTTCTCTTCGTTAAATTACATACACTTTTTTTATAGTCCTATTTCCACTCTGATACTATACACTGCCAAAAGAAAAATTCACTGATAAAAACTACCTATCTAAAATTAATCCCAACAGTGCCCAATCTCTACTAATATATATTTTCTTATTCAAAATTTCAGGCAAAATGGAAGGCGAACAACAAGTTTCATTTTCGATTGAACTGAAGGAGAGCAGCCAAGACAAACTTGATGACTTTATGGATGACAGTAGAGACCACGAACTTCTACAATGTGTTGAAGCAGTAGACAACTTGCTTCAAAATGAAAAACAATTACACCCTATAATAAATTATGACATTTCTGACAATGAAATGTTAGAAAATTTAATAAAGTATGAAACACAATCATAATAAAAAAAAAAAATAAAGAAAGAAAACAAAAAAAAACTAACAAAAACAACAAATATTTAACATACAGTATTAAAAAAATCTATCATTCTTTTATCCTTATAGTACGCTGCCCAGAGCGCTACCCGGTTCGCGTACTAGGAGCTCACCACGCATAAATAATTTTTTTTTTTTTTTTTTTCCCCTGCAGAAACCTTTTACAACCTCCACATAAAACCTAGGGGGTCAGGGAGGATCTACTAGGCCCCCTTATCGAAATTTCCCCCTTTGTTTTGGCCTCCTCTTATCTCTCGATCCTACCGAGAGACAAGATGGCGGCCGCACCGGACTGTTTAGAATGTTGACAGACACCGGAGAGCCAATCAGCTTCGCATCGCAAAGTTCCGATAAGCGAAAAGTACGCGAACCGGATCGCTGCCCGGAGCGCTGTTACAGATATATATCTTGATTTAAATGTTAATTTCTCAAAATCCACTGAAGCACATATATTGAGACCTAGCAAAGGCACATCGGGCTAACAGTCCCTACAATTTTGCCAAGTTTCGTGCAAATCCATTCAGCCGTTCGAGCTAAAAGTGAGGCCAACCGCCCTATGGAAATTAACATGGGAAAAACGCGTTTTGGGACCCCCCTTTTTTCTCAGCCCCCCCTTGACGAAACCCCCCCAAATTTCCAGGAGCTGCTCAGAAACAAAATGTGCCATTTTCCTGAAAATTTCAGCCGATTCCGTCCACAAACGCAAAAGTTATTAGACATAGAATTTTCAGAAATCCCATAGGGAAAAAATCCTAACTATATATACCTACTGGCGACCGCCAGTAGGTAATATATATATATATATATATATATATATATATATATATATATATATATATATATATATATATATATATATATATATATATATTACCTACTGGCGATAGCCAGTAGGTATATATAGTTAGGATTTTTTTCCTATGGGATTTTTGAAAATTCTATGTCGAATAACTTTGGCGTTTAAGGACAGAATTGGCTGAAATTTTCAGGAAAATGGAACATTTTGTTTCTGAGCAGCCCCTGAAAATTTGGGGGGGTTTCATCAAGGGGGGGCCGAGAAAAAAGGGGGGTCTCAAAACGTGTTTTTCCCATGCAATTTTCCATAGGGCGGTTGGCCTCACTTTTAGCCTGAACGGCTGAATGGATTTACACCAAACTTGGCAAAATTGTAGGGACTGGTAGCCCGATGTGCCTTTGCTATGTCTCAAGATATAGGCTCCAGTGGTTTTTACAAAAATTAACTTTGAAAAATATATATTGGGCTACATTGGGCTATATATATGTTGGAGCCCAAATGTAGCCCAATGTAGCCCAATGTAGCCCAATGTAGCCCAAAGATGGCCGACAGAGACAAAAAAAACAAATGTAGCCCAAATATCAGCCAGATGTAGCCCAACTATAGCCCAATGACAGAATGTCCCAGAGTGTTCTAAAGAACAACTAGAGTGCTAACAGTCCTACTTATTACAAAGGTATGGCACACCTGAAGCCATCTTGATTGGAATAAAGTGGTAACTCTTAAAACATTTAATTTAAAAAGGAACAAAATGAGGGGGTTCATTTTGCCATAGAAAGTATGATTAGCGAATATATGACAAAATCCTGCATGTACTATTAGGCCGCAAATTAAAATAACGAAAACTTTTAGAACGAATATGCCTTTAGCATACACTAAACAACTAAACTACCCTAAACCCTAAAACACTACCCCCAGCATGACCCTACACTACACAAACAGTACAACACTACCCTAAACCCTAAAACACTACCCCCAGCATGACCCTACACTACACAAACACTACAACACTACCCTAAACCCTAAAACACTACCCCCAGCATGACCCTACACTACGCAAACACTACAACACTACCCAAAACCCTAAAACACTACACCCCAGCATGACCCTACACTACGCAGACACTACAACACTACCCTAAACCCTAAAACCCTACCCCCAGCATGACCCTACACTACACAAACACTACAACACAACCCTAAACCCTAAAACACTACCCCCAGCATGACCCTACACTACGCAAACACTACAACACAACCCTAAACCCTAAAACACTACCCCCAGCATGACCCTACACTACGCAAACACTACAACACTACCGTAAACCCTAAAACACTACCCCCAGCATGACCCTACGCTACGCAAACACTACAACACTACCCAAAACCCTAAAACACTACACCCCAGCATGACCCTACACTACGCAAACACTACAACACTACCCTAAACCCTAAAACACTACCCCCAGCATGACCCTACGCTACGCAAACACTACAACACTACCCTAAACCCTAAAACACTACCCCCAGCATGACCCTACGCTACGCAAACACTACAACACTACCCTAAACCCTAAAACACTACCCCCAGCATGACCCTACACTACGCAAACACTACAACACTACCCAAAACCCTAAAACACTACCCCCAGCATGACCCTACACTACGCAAACACTACAACACTACCCAAAACCCTAAAACACTACCCCCAGCATGACCCTACACTACGCAAACACTACAACACTACCCAAAACCCTAAAACACAACCCCCAGCATGACCCTACACTACGCAAACACTACAACACTACCCAAAACCCTAAAACACTACCCCCAGCATGACCCTACACTACGCAAACACTACAACACTACCCAAAACCCTAAAACACTACACCCCAGCATGACCCTACACTACGCAAACACTACAACACTACCCAAAACCCTAAAACACTACACGCCAGCATGACCCTACACTACGCAAACACTACAACACTACCCAAAACCCTAAAACACTACCCCAGCATGACCCTACACTACGCAAACACTACAACACTACCCAAAACCCTAAAACACTACCCCCAGCATGACCCTACACTACGCAAACACTACAACACTACCCTAAACCCTAAAATACTACACCCCAGCATGACCCTACACTACAACACTACCCAAAACCCTAAAACACTACCCCCAGCATGACCCTACACTACGCAAACACTACAACACTACCCAAAACCCTAAAACACTACACCCCAGCATGACCCTACACTACGCAAACACTACAACACTACCCAAAACCCTAAAACACTACACGCCAGCATGACCCTACACTACGCAAACACTACAACACTACCCAAAACCCTAAAACACTACCCCAGCATGACCCTACACTACGCAAACACTACAACACTACCCAAAACCCTAAAACACTACCCCCAGCATGACCCTACACTACGCAAACACTACAACACTACCCTAAACCCTAAAATACTACACCCCAGCATGACCCTACACTACAACACTACCCAAAACCCTAAAACACTACCCCCAGCATGACCCTACACTACGCAAACACTACAACACTATCCTAAACCCTAAAACACTACGCCCAGCATGACCCTACACTACGCAAACACTACAACACTACCCTAAACCCTAAAACACTAGCCCCAGCATGACCCTACACTACGCAAACACTACAACACAACCCTAAACCCTAAAACACTACCCCCAGCATGACCCTACACTACGCAAACACTACAACACTACCCTAAACCCTAAAACACTACCCCCAGCATGACCCTACACTACGCAAACACTACAACACAACCCTAAACCCTAAAACACTACCCCCAGCATGACCCTACACTAAACAACCACCACAACTCTACACTACACTAACACAACACTACACTACACAACACTACACTACACTACACAATCACTAACCCACGAAAAAATTAACACAAACCCACTTACCTCTCTCGTCATCGTGGTTTTCACAACGCAAATGCATTTACCATACATGCCTTTAAAACGTAATTCTTTGTAAAGGCATGCGCGATAAATGCACATGCGTTTTGAAACAATGCGGGATAATGGTATGCGAGGTCAATGACCTTGCGGGATAATGGTATGCGGACTGAAAGTCTGCGGGATAAAAAATGCGGGAAAATGGCTGCAAACCATGATTAGCAGCAGACTTCCCTGGTGAGCACTAGCTTTACTACAGTGATCTAATGAGCAACTAGAGTGCTAACATTCAGAATTTATGGCAAATGTGTGACAAATCTGAATGCCTTCTTGGTAGAACCAAAGTAAACAAGCATTGAAAATGCAATAGATCTCGCCCTCGTTTAAGTTAAAGCCATTCTGTTTGTAATGAGGTGGCTTTTTAGCTTTGCTTTTAATAGTGTTTTTAAAACTTTCATGTAAATAACATGCATATGTATGCATATATGTATATGTATGCATGCATTTATATTTATATAGATATGCAGATTGTATATATGTTTATATATGTATATCACCTACTGGCGATAGCCAGTGGGTATATATAGTTAGGATTTTTTCTCTATGGGATTTCTGAAAATTCTATGTCTAATAACTTTGGCGTTTGTGGACGGAATTGGCTGAAATTTTCAGGAAAATGGCACATTTTGTTTCTGAGCAGCCCCTGAAAATTTGGGGGGGGGTTCGTCAAGGGGGGCCGAGAAAAAAGGGGGGTCCCAAAACGCGTTTTTCCCATTCATTTTTCCATAGGGCGGTTGGACTCACTTTTAGCTCGAACGGCTGAATAGATTTACATGAAACTTGGCAAAATTGTAGATATGGTTTGCCCGACGTGCCTTTGCTATGTCTCAATATATGTGCTCCAGTGGATTTTGAGAAATGAACGTTTAAAAAAATATATATATCTGTGACAGCGGTCCGGTTAGCGCCCCGGTTCGCGTACCTGACGCGTAACGGAACTTCGCGAAGCGAAGCTGATTGGCTCTCCGGTGTCTGTCAACATTCTAAACAGTCCGGAGCGGCCGCCATCTTGTCTCTCGGTACGATCGAGAGACAAGATGTGGTGAAAAACGAAGGGGGAAATGAAGGAAAGGGGGCAAGGTAGACCACTCCTGACCCCCTAGGATTGATGAGGGGGATATTAAAGTGCCCCGCGGGGCAAAAAATAAAAACATTTTTTTTTGCGATTTTACGCCGTAGAGGCGCGTCCCGGTACGCGAACCGGGCAGCTCACCGGGCAGCTCACCGGGCAGCTCACCGGGCAGCTAACCGGGCAGCTAACCGGCAGCGTAGCTGTCAACATTGTAAACAGTCCGGAGCGGCCGCCATCTTGTCTCTCGGTAGGTTCGAGAGACAAGATGTGGTGAAAAAAGAAGGGGGAGATGAAGGAAAGGGGGCAAGGTAAACCCCTCCTGACCCCCTAGGATTGATGAGGGGGATATTAACGTCCCCCGCGATTTTTCGCGGTAGAGGCGCTTCCCGGTACGCGAACCGGGCAGCTAACCGGCAGCGTAACGGGAGTCCGCCATCTTGAATTTTTGGAGCGTCCGGTTCGCGTACCGGGTAGCGTCCCGGTAAGCGTAACAAGGGGAAAACCAAGAGAAACAGTAAAAAAAAATTAAGGGAATAGATTTCCAGCAAACTTGGCAAAATTGTAGGGACTGTTTGTTTGATGTGCCTTTGCAAGGCCTCAAGATATGTGCACGTGTGGATTTTGTCTAATTAAGGTTAAAAAATATATATATATCTGTAAGCGTGCTCCGGCATGCTTACGTTATGGGTTTTGTTTGCGCTGCAGAGCCGATACGTCACGGTTATGCGACGCGCCATGAGGCGTCTCACGTGGCTACGTGATACGTCACGTAATAAAGAATATATTTTACAGCTATAGATATTAGCTTTTAAAAAACCAATGAAATTCACTGAAAAAACCATAGGTTATAGACCATATATAGTTAGGAATTTGCATTTACAAAACCTTGAAAATTCACTGAAAAAACCATAGGTTAGAGACCATATATAGTTAGCTGGACATTTTATTGACATAAAACCAATGAAATTCCATATATAGTTAGTTGCACTAACTATATATCGCGCACCCGCAATCCACTGCTGATGATGTCACATATTACATCATTCATGACATGGTCAGTGACATCACTGATGACATCACTGATGACATCTCAAATGACATCACTGATGACATCATGACACACCAATACCAGTTACTACATACGCACTCACTGATTCCTACGTCTACACACACATTCACTCATTCACCCATACAATCACTCATACATACAGTCACTCATTATTACAACACTATCATATGCACTCATACACCTAGTCAGTCCTGTGAAGAATCAATCACACTTCGATTTCCTCATCTATACAGTTAAACACAGAACACCATACTTTTCACACATATACTAACACATACTTACTCTCTTATACAATCACTGATACAAGTACACATTGATATGCACAGAGTCACACACCTCCCAGCCAGCCACACACACACTCAGTCTTCCATACATCCACTCATTCTTCAATATGTAAAACATATTTAAACTTTACAAAAACACACAGACACTAGATGATGTCATTTGAGATGTCATCAGTGATGTCATCAGTGATGTCATCAGTGATGTCATTTGAGATGTCATCAGTGATGTCATCAGTGATGTCACTGACCATGTCATGAATGATGTAATATGTGACATCATCAGCAGTGGATTGCGGGTGCGCGATATATAGTTAGTGCAACTAACTATATATGGAATTTCATTGGTTTTATGTCAATAAAATGTCCAGCTAACTATATATGGTCTCTAACCTATGGTTTTTTCAGTGAATATATATATATATATATATATATATATATATTCACTGAAAAAACCATAGGTTATAGACCATATATAGTTAGGGATTTGCATTTACAAAACCTTATTTTACTCGCATAAAACCATTGAAATTCCATATATAGTTAGTTGCGCTAACTATATATCGCGCACCCGCAATCCACTGCTGATGATGTCACATATTACATCATTCATGACATGGTCAGTGACATCACTGATGACATCACTGATGACATCTCAAATGACGTCACTGATGACATCACTGATGACATCTCAAATGACATCACTGATGACATCTCAAATGACATCACTGATGACATCTCATTTGATATTACTGATCACATCACTGATGATATCATTCATGTGATAATACGATGAACCTCTTCAGACTCTAATATAACCTTAGATACAATCAGTGTAAACAGACACTCACAGACTGTCACTCATCCATGGAGTTACTCACACACCTAGTCAGTCATGCAAAGAATCAATCACACCTCCATTTCCTCAACTATACAGTTAAACAAACTTTACTTATTCAAACATATACTAACACATATTTACTCTCTTATACAATCCCTGATACAAGTTCACAATGATCCATACAGCCACTCATACATTCACTGGCTCTTATGCACAGTTATTTATATATGTCAACTCTTACATGTACTGTGTTTTACATATGTACTTACTTTGACATGTAGCACTGAGATATCCATTCACTCACCAATACACTCATGCACACAGTCAACCGCCCATACAGCTGTTTCCACATGCACTTTTGAACCCATACATCTAGTGAATCAACTGCTCACACATCTATGCACAGAGTTATACACCTCCCAGCCACCCACACACACACTCAGTCTCCCATACAAATATTTGGGCAACCAATGAATATCCCATATAGTTACTCATATAGCTACTTATCAACACATGCAGCAGTTTACAGAACAACAGACATAATAATGCACAAATTAAGACAGTTTAGTCACTAACCCATGCACTCAGTGAGACACATTTAATCACTCACTCATACAGTCAGTCATGCACCTACTAAATCCTTCATCTAGACACTTATACATCCACTCATTCTTCAATATGTAAGACATATTTACACTTTACAGAAACATACAGTCACTGGATGTTGTCATCAGTGATGTCATCAGTGATGTCACTGACCATGTCATGAATGATGTAATATGTGACATCATCAGCAGTGGATTGCGGGTGCGCGATATATAGTTAGCGCAACTAACTATATATGGAATTTCAATGGTTTTATGCGAGTAAAATAAGGTTTTGTAAATGCAAATCCCTAACTATATATGGTCTATAACCTATGGTTTTTTCAGTGAATTTTCAAGGTTTTGTAAATGCAAATTCCTAACTATATATGGTCTATAACCTATGGTTTTTTCTGTGAATTTCATTGGTTTTTTAAAAGCTAACATCTATAGCTGTAAAATGTATTCTTCTTTAAATCTTAAAATATATTTTAGATGTTTATTAATAATTTTTTTTTTAATATTTTTTTTCTTCGCTTCCAGTTCGCGAACCAGGAAGCTTTCCGTTAGCTCATCTTGATGCCGCGACCTAGTCCGCGAACCGGTAAACGTTACGTTAGCGCAACTGTGACGCGTCGCGGAAGCGCGACGTATCACGTTGTCGCGTAATGCGCATAATGACGCGCCGCGTTAGCGCTCCCGGAAGTGCTCCGGACCGCGAACCGGAAGCGATCCGGGACGCGGCGCGCACCGCGTAACGTAAGCGGAACAGGTCATGTGACTTGTTTATCAAAGTTTTCATTGGTTCATTTCACTTTTGGTTTCCAAATGATGTATGACTAGGTCATGTGACCTAAAAATAACACTTTTCATTGGTTCAGAACTTTTGCTTTTCCCAAATCATGTAAACCCCTCCTTCTTTCCTCACTCTGACTTTCATCTTGGTGAGAGAAAGACCATTTTCCTGGAGTTTAGCAATGGCTTCTATACTTGCTGCAGCTGGTGCACCCCCACCACCACCTCCACCTCCTCATAAGAAGAGAGGACCACCAAGTCAATTCATCTCCAACAGAGAGGAGGAAGAGGAGGAACAAGAAGAAGAGGATAGAGATGAACCACAATTTATACAGGAGTTGCCCCGTGTTTCTAAAAGGAAAACAAGTTTCATATGGCAGTTTTTTTCCATCCCTCCAGGGGACAAGAAGGTCAATGCTAAATATGCCACCTGCCTCATCTGTAAATACAGATTGTCTAGAGGCACAGAGAAAAAATATAGTATGGGCAACTATACTATGCATCGCCATATGGCCAGGTGGCATCCCTTAAACTACAGCCGGGCAGAGTTGCGTGACCTAGAAGATAATCCCCCGACAACTCCTGTGGCCAGATCTACGTCAACTATATCTTTGACAGGAAGAGAGGCACAGGAAACTGTGCCAAACATTCAGCCAAATTTCAAACATATGAAGTTTACCTGTATATATTGTGGTGCAATGCTCTCATATGGGAACATGAGCGTGAAGTTGATCAATATGGTGTACGAAAACCATAAGTGCCCTAACGCACCCAAGCAGTAATTTTTTTTTTGCTCCTGTTGAGCCCTTTTCAATGCCTGTTTTTTTGTTGTTTCCCCTCCATAAAAAACACAAAAAAAACATAAAACTGTTCTAAAAATACAAAAAAATCAAAAAATGTTCAGAAAAAAATAAAAAATAAATAAAACAACAAAAACAAAAAAAAAAGTTCTTTTCAGAACTACCTCCCCTTTCAAATAAAATTGCTAGAATGTTTATCACTCTGGCAAGCTCTATTTCTTTTGGTTCGCTTTCCCGTTCGCTGCCCGGTTCGCGAACTTGAAGCGAACCAAAAAAATATTTTTTTTAAAAAAAGAAGAGTTAGTATAAGGGAAGTAAACAGAGAGTAATGTTAAAAGAAAGACAGCTATAGGGAGTAAACCAGAGATACTGTTTAATAGATCTATTTATTAATTCAGGATGACGATAAGGTGTGATCTGTCCTGAGATTTGTTTAAGGTGAGACCTACTCAGGGTTACAGATCAATTTTACACTTGTTGAAGAATACAGAGCAGATAATGCATGTGAAGGCCTACCAATGAAGTAAGTCATGTCCTCTTATTATATCATTCATGACATGGTCAGTGCCATCATCAGCAGTGCATTGCGGGTAAAAAGAGTAGAAAACATTTACCTTATAATTCTTGTTACCTTTTTAAAATATTTTTTCATACTTTCAATCTGTAAAAGAGAGAACAAACATTTCCAAAAATATTAAAACATGTATTTAAAAATTAGAAAAGACAAAGGAAAAGGTTCAAGAACAAACAGTTTTTCAACAACTTTGACATTTACAGAAGCCTCTGCTTCTCTACGTCCCCTACACAATCCTAAACATATATATTTTAAACAAACTGTATCTTGATGTTGATGAACTGAGGCCTATTTTGGAACATGGTGTTTCTTTTGCACTGCTAATGTCTCACAATAGTGATGCAATAGCAGCGCAAAAAAGATGTAAAGCCATCATAAAATTGTGTCTAACATTTTAAATGATTGTTTCAGGATGCAAATAAGATGTGTGCTTTCAAGAGCTTTCTTTGAGGTGAGGCCTATTCATTTTTAAAAAAAAAAAACAGTACCCAGAAGTACAGCACTGTAAGCATTAAAATTGACACTTACAGAAGACTCAGTTTCTCCATATCTACCTCACATTTCTAAATGTATATCATAAGTACAAAAAGCAGAACATTAATTATACATGTTAAATGGTTTATTTTTGCTGTTCTCAGAATGTATCAAATTTCACTTAAATCAGTGACTTGAAGGTATTCATCATGTAACAGCGGGGAAAAAAAAACACAATCAAAATGATTGTGTTTAAAAAACCCATTCAACATAAGAAATCTGAATTCAAAACTCCTTAAAATTAACTTACTTTCAATGACGTCGAAGGATGTCCTATGAACAGCGTCCACTGTGTTGTGCTATAAATATTGTCAGCCCGCCACTTTCTGAAAGAAAACCTCCAACGATTCGAAAAATATGTTACATACAAGAAAAGACTTCTCACATTCTACCACATGTTTCCACTTGGCCAAATCATGTTGCAGCTATTCACAAGTCTTGTAATTCTTCCAATCAAATCCCGTCATTTTCTATTTTCGCAACTTTCAAAAAGAAAACATTTAAGATAATTTTCACAATCCTGGACTACTAATATCTTACCCTTCTTTGTCACTCATGTTCTCCTTTTCCTATGACACTGATACTGCTTACTATGAAGCAGACTTACTTGCATCAGGTTTATATAGTCGGATTTTACAAAATGACATTATAATTAAAAGTTTTGGACCAATAATCTAGACAGCATTGCAGACTTACATTCCCTCAACTTCATGAACCTTTTGCAATTCTTCACAGGAAATCCCGAGATTCTTTCTTTAAAATTTTGGTTTTAAAAACACCAGGTAAGAATTTTTAAGGTCAAACGGCAATTTTTTTTTGAAAGTTACAACGGAATCATTGCAGAATGACCAGCCGTTTCAAGACTTTAAATAAGCTGTATAATGTCCTGAAGTTGTTGAAGGACCATCGTGATGATAATTGCTACAGTTACAAAAGTCCTCCCTGATATTGACAGCTGAGAAGCCACAACATTTTTTATTAAAGTTGACAATTTTGATCCATCAGGCCTACATCGTTGCATCATTAAAATGACATACTGTCCATATCTACGTATAAGTAATGTTGACATCATTTCAGATTTACATTGGCTACACTCCATGTTGTGATCCGCTGCATTTACTAGCTTATTAAAGGAGACTGATTTACTGTCTGGCAAAGTTAAATATATAAATCTTTCTGAGTCTACACTAGTAGTACTTGATACCCTACAATTCTCGCAGTCATGCTGCCATTGATAAGAAAGCCCAAAACAGGTGATCTACATCTACACCCTCATCTTGCAATATATCAAGCATATACATTAAAAACTCCTGACAATCTTGCTGATTATTTTCAGAGAAGTCTGTTTGACCTGAACATTCATCTAACAGATAACGAACTTCAGACACACTTTCTACTTTTGTTCGATCAGTGCTACATTTCTCGAAAATTGAATTCAACAAACAGCATAAAATTTGTTCTGAATTCAACAGAATCTGTTCTTTTAAACTCTCTAGTGAAAAGAGAACATTAACCACTACATTTGCATAGCAGTTGACACCAGAACTGTTTTCAAATTGAAAACCGACAACATCTTCAACAGAATCCACTTTCTTTCTGCTAACAATTTTCGGTTCATTGACTTTTAGTCTTTTTGCAACAACCTCCCTACTATTACTGCTATTTCTACGTTTCCGGCCTACCACACGTTTCTCAAACAAAGGATATTGAGGCAAATGTGGCGCATACTCTCTTCTTAACCTATTGTATTCCTTAACACAATCTAGATCTGCACAAATGTTTGTGACATCACAGTCAATCAAGTACAATCCCGATAAAGTTCTAACTCGTGACAATGCCACATATGCCATACCCTCCTTGAACACAGAACTGCCAATATTCACCAATGCACAGTCAACACTTAAACCTTGCGATTTATGGATTGTCACCGCATATGCCAAGCAAACAGGAAACTGTTTACGGCGAACATATAAGTCTTTAACAAGCAAAAACCTAGCAGAACAACGACCAATTTGCTGTACTTCCTCAATGCCATCAAATTTAATTCTTAAAAATTCTACTCCATCTCTATTTCTGTATTTCTCAAAATCAACAACATTACCCATTGATCCATTTACCAGACCTCTTTCTACATGTAAATTCCTTCTCAAAATGATTCGGCAATTTAAACACACATTCAAAGTCTTTTCAAAACCCGCTGTTTTAGATATAGTCTTCTCTAATGAATCCAATTTTGATTTCAAATTGTCTGACAAAATAATTGTTGATCCCATATGCTCTAATTTGTCGATAGCTTCAAGTTTCACAATCTCTTGCTTTTCTAAATTCAACATTTTGTTGTTGAAGATGGCACATTCTGCAAGAGTTGGCATGAGACATATCCCGGATTTCTTCTCAGTAATTTTCTGAAAAATATTCTCAGGCACAATCTCTTGTTTGGGATATAAATTTGACAGTAATCGTGCATTTAAAGCTTCTTTCCCATGCTCGGTCACTTTTCCAATTCTAATATCTTGTAGAATATTCTTGTAATCTTCATCCTTTGCCTGACGCATATTTTGATGCAGTTCAGCATAATTGAAGTTTAACCATATATTGACATTGCCAATGGTCCCTAGGCACTTCCTGGTATCTTCATGCGTGAGTATTTTGAACACAGGTTGACCTTTTACTGGTGTCAGCTGCAGAAGATCTCCGAAAACAATGATGTGTTTCCCACCAAATAACACATCATATTCAGTTTTAAGTACTTCTTGCATTCTCAAATGCACAAAGGCAAGCATGACATTGGAAACCATGCTTACTTCGTCAATGATAAGTAGTTTCATTTTCCTCAAGACTCTTGAAACTTCACAGCAAGCATCTCCAGATAACTTGTTGTATTGTAATTTGTTGTCATGCTCCACCGGCAGCATCAGTAGACGATGCAAAGTAATACCTTTAATGTTATGTGCTGCCAGTCCAGTAGGAGCGGTGACAACACAAGACAGCGATGACTCAGTCCTTTCCTGCAAATAACAAGAGATTGCTTTAATGAGGAAACTTTTTCCAGTTCCCGCTTCTCCACTCACATACAGTTGAACAGGCTTCAACGATGTACATGAGCACTTGTTCTTCTCATGACTTAATCCGTGCTCAATTTCCTTGGTAACTTCATCATATATTTTCCTCTGCTCAACGTTGAGTTGTTTTTCCAAGTCTTCTAAGTTAACTGAATCCTCCTGAGCATGTGCCATGGCTCTTTCTACTTCATTCATAGCAGTGGCAGCTTCATTTTCGATAATAGGTCCTCCAAGTGGATCTTGACTCAATGAAACAGAACTCTGACTGTCCTGAGAACTGTCTCTGGCAATCTCGGCTGCAATCGTTGCTTCCTGCTCAATTTCCAAAGTTAGCATTTCTTGATATTTAGAAAAAGCAGGACATTCTATGGACTCCTTGGCTGCATTGAAAGAGTCTTCGTAACAGAGGAAATCTCCAAGCAGTTCCTCTTCTGCACGCCAAGGCTTGAAAAGTTGCAAAAGTGCTAAATAAAAAAACTCCTTTTTTTCTGGAGATTCACCACTCAATTTTCGATGGTTTACTAATTGGCATTTTCTTTGCTTGACCAGGCATCCCTCACTTCCAATTACAGCATACACTCCTTTCTCAATATCTTCTTTGATGTTCCTCTTGAATATATAATTTTGGAGAACCTCATATAGACAAACATTCTCAAGGTGACTGCTTCGATTTGGATAATATGTATCCAACATGTTGGTCTTCAAAATGTCGGTACTGTTTGGTTCCTTTTCTGCCAAATACTCAATTTCCCGGACAGGTTTTAGAACTCGATTTCGCGTTGCAGCAAGACCAAGACTCGCCCAAACGAGACTCCTGGATTTGGCATAGAGACTTGCTGAAGACAATCGATCAGAACATTCGTAAGCTCCGATTTCTCGATGCGACAACATCTTTAGACTGAAACTGTACAACTTCTTGCTGAGGCTCTTTTCATGGGAAATGTCCTCCCACATATCCTTCAGTTCGGTCTTTTCTTTTTTGGTGATGTAAGATGTCACATACCGAGCCACAGAAGGTTACGATTGGTATTGGGGCCAATCTAAACCGGGCACTGTTCACTAGTGAACAGTGCCCGGTTTAGATTGGCCCCAATACCGTCCCCAATACCGTCGTAACCTTCAGTAATTCCAAGCAGGTTTGACTACCCTGACAAACCGGAGCACCAGTGGACATACAGTTTAAAAGAGAATAAAAACGGAGTGCTCCTTATACCCTTTATTCTTTACATACCGAGCCACAGCCATACAGTTGTCAGCCACAAACTGTATATCCATGTTAGCATTCCACATGGACAAAATCACTGGGTTGTAGTCATTGATGTACTTGGACTCTTCATTCCTTTTCAAATTGTATGTATTCTTGGGTGATTTCCTCATCACATTATGTCGCAGCGAAGACATCAAACTGTTCACTCTTCCTTTAGAAATCACCGGTCGTGGAAAGTTGAAACGACATTTGGTGTAGAACTTGTCCTTGTTTCTGAATTTACGACGACAGTACTTTCCACAACGATGGCTTTGGAAACGTAGAACTTGTTCTCTTAGACTTTTCTTCTCCGTTGCGTTTGGAACAGCACACGTAGAATACTGTTCTATGAAATTCATCACTAAGTCATCCGGATCTGTTCCAAATTTAGGTGCATCCTTGATCCACAACAACATATGTATATGAGGGGCACCTCTTGCTTGGTACTCCTTTCTCCAGAAGAAATCCAACACCTCTCCAAGAGGTGGATTCTTTTTATTCGTGATGAAAGACATCATAGCTTCAAATCGATGATTGAAGTACCTGCATACATTCACTGGATCCAAAGAACACAGTTCTCCAGGTGTCTTGAATTCAATGTTTTCAATATTTCCATTTGCCTCTCGTAGAAATTCAAGTAAGTCTTCCCAGCCATACTCGGCACAGCTCAGAGTGAGGAACCATGTTGGAGTTCCTAAGTTCCTCAGCATACATTTTAAATCACCATGACGACGGTACCAGTACTCATTAGTACCACGCTGACACGCCATGAGATTAATTAAGTGAGAATCCAAAATACTGTCTTGGACATTGACTTTATGCATAAAGTCACTTGCTGAGATGTTTTGCATCTGTATACCACTTTTTAAAATGTGGTTCACTGCATATGATAGTCCTGACAGATCGCTTTCAAACAAGAGATGAAACAAATAGGGAATGCATTGCCGAAACCTAGGATCTTCTGCATACAATCGTAAAGTCCGGTATTCAGACGCAGGAATTTGATGAGGTCGCTCATCATATCTTCCTCCTTGACCTGTGGGAAATAGCTGTGGGAAACACCGAGCTTCCAAACTTTCCTCCCAAACACTAATGGGACTCCCTTTGGCTTGTTTCATTTGAAACAACTCAATTGCATTCCCCATGACTTCCTTGGAATGCAAAGGATGAACACTATAATGTTCATATATTTCTTCACTATTAGACACCTCTACTTTCTCAATTTGGCCAGCACACAAAACGCTATCCTCTTCATCACTTACTTCCTCTTCTGCAACATATACATTCTTATAGTACTTATTATTTTTCTTCAAATACAAAGTTGCATTTTTCACTTTCCTAACATCCACTAAATCTTGCCATATTTTCTTATTCTTTGTCGGAACCCCATTAACCATGATAACCAGAGGGTCCTCTTCCACTTTCTCAACTCCAATTGTGTTAATGTTTTTGTTCAAATCTAGAGGCAAATAAACAACTCTTCCCTTTAATCCTCTCTGTAAATCTGCTGGAGGCAACTTCCCTGTCTTTGGCTCCATTCTTAAAATAGCCTGAAAGGGATGGATACTTTGAATCAAAATAGATTCATAAGTATTTAAATCCTTCAATTCTGAAGGAATCTCAACCAATTCCAGATTATTATGAACCGCCCTAGCAGGCATCTGGTTTTGGTTTAATTTGTTACAACAATAAGTACACACACGTTGGTCCACTCCCAAATCAAAACAATTTTCTACCATCAAGTATGTGGCAAAATCCTTCCATTCACTATTATTTTCCCTTTCACTTTTTGCATATAAATCCACTAACTTAGTCTGATTCTTATAATAAGTGCGTCGACAACATACACAAGTGAAATTAGGCCTCTCACTTGATTTCATCTGAAACGTGGCAATTTCCTTCTGAAAATAATCTGTACTGGAAACCTGTACATTATCTTCAACATTACCCTCTACTTCAAGGTCAATTTGAACATTCTCATCTTTACTACCAAAGTAACAAAACTCAATTTCTTCACAAATATTCTTCACATCTATTTCAGAACCATGCAAAAGAGCAGCACATAATTGTTTAAGCATAATTGCAGGACTCTTAGCATAATACAACATTCTCACTAACTTTCTCACTTTATTATGATGCACTGCTAGCATCCTGAAATGATGAAAAACACTCTGGCATACTCTCCTGGAAAGACAAGCCAGTGAATGACCACGCAAACCTGTCATTTGTCTCACTCTGCAAGGATCTAAATCTTGCAACAACTTCATTTTCTGCTTCAAACTTTTCTTATTAAATGTCTGTATAAAATCACAAAGTAAATTGATGGAAACCTGTCGCACACTGCAAATAGAACTACACTTCCAAATGTACACAGGACCCTTAGGACGTCTTCCTAAAACCTCATCACTTAGCGCTTCTTCTGTCTCTGTTGTCACAAGTTGTTCTTTTTCAACTGGACAACCATCCTTCACTTCATAAGCTCGACCACTGGTGTCAACTGCAAACACCAAATCATTATCCTGAAAATAACTCTCCTCATTAAAAAATGCCTCACAACTTGAACTATGCATCCATTCTCCGGAAAAAACTTCACAAAAGTTAGTACGATTTACTACTCTCTTCCATCTACTTTTTGTTTTGAAATCAGAAATTACCTTGCTTAGTTTCCTAATTCTATTGATTACCAAAATAAACAACTTTCGCTTAATTTCAAAAGCATGATCAATAATTTTCTCTACATTTTTCTTCTTCTTATAAAATGCCGCTTTCTGTTGGCCTTTCTTTTTAATATTTTTCAATAAATTAACTAATATCCTATTACGGAACATTCGATTTCGAATGTCCCTAAACTGTTGTTTCCTTCTACTATCATGCACAGAGTTATCTCTTCCTCTACCAGTAACATTTGTGATGGGTCTCTCCTTTCCATTTAAATTACTTTTCTTTTTGTGGACTGAAACATTTTTTTGAGCAAAACTTTTTTTACTACAAATATTTCTTAAGAATGATTTCGTGCTCTTACCCGGACCTTTCTTGGTGTTTTGACAAGTATTTGGGGAAGAGGACTGCTGCAATAAAACATCATCCTGCTGTCTTTGACGTTTTCTAGCCTTTCTTATTCTACTTTTTGTAGGCATTTTCCAAACTATGAAAGAATCTGCAGTTGAATCTGTGGAAAAATATAATATAAAATGTTATTAACCACTATTACCAAACAGTAAATAAATAACAGTCATCTAAAACTTAATGCCCTACTAATTATTTAACATAGCAAATGTTTTCCACCAGCACTGCATCACAAAAATGACACTCAATGGTACAAAACAGGCATACAACAATCATAAATCACTCCCTAATATTTTAAATGATTAATTCAGGATGACGATAAGATGTAGCCTATCTAAAGATTTGTTTAGGCCCAGATCTTTAGACTGGGGTGAATGTGTGTCATTGATCCACATTCAGTCCATCACCTGTTTTGTTTATTTGAGGTGAGGCCAACACATGGTTGCAGATAAGATTTTCACTGAAAAAAACCAAGGTAAAAAAACATGTGAAGGCCTACCAATGAAGTAAATCATTAAATGAAAACCAATACATTTCTGGAAATATGCACTGCTAGTGCTTCATAAGATGTTTTGGGTCATATTTATAAGGCATTTGAGTGTCTATTATGCTATTTTACGTTCTTCATGGTGCAAATTTATTGTAAATACGCTCCCACCTGCGGTTGGCAAATTTAGATTTTGATTATGGGAGTTACATAGGCATGTTAATAATTTCCCAAAAATGGTGTATGACCCCAAACAACCTTTGAAGCAAATGCTCTTAGCCATGTTATCCACCTCCCATTGGATAACATGGCTAAGAAGTGCTTGCAAATGGGAAAAAAACGGCCGCAATGCATGAATATCGCAGAAAAGTCAGCGATATTCATGCATTTTCCAGCAAATGCTCTTAGCCATGTTATCCACTTCCTATTAAATAACATGGCTAAGAACTGCTCAGGGCCCCATGAGGAACGCTTTCCATTTAAAAAATGAAAAATAACATCAAAGACACTAAAATGCCTTCTAAATATGACCCCAAAACAACCTATGAAGCTCTAACAGTACATATCCTGAAATTTAATTGATTTCAAAATTCGTTTTTAAACACAGCATATAAATCAATTGTATACCTGCATTCATGAAGAAATGACTAAAAATGTCCTTGAGACACATGAAAGTGTTTTCTGGAATGCCCTAGCACCATTTTTGGGACACTATTAACATGGCTAGGTAACTCCCATAATCAAAATCTAAATTTGCCAAGCGCAAGTGGGAGCGTATTTACAAGACACTTGCCCCAAGAGGAACGCTTTCCATTTAAAAAGGTAAACATAACATCAAAGACACTAAAATACCTTCTAAATATGACCCCAAACAACCTATGAAGCTCTAAAAGTACATATCAAGAAATGTAATTGTTTATCACAAATGCGATTAAAAACGGCCGCAATGCATGAATATCGCTGAAAAGTCAACGATATTCATGCATTATCCAGCAAATGCTCTTAGCCATGTTATCCACCTCCCATTGGATAACATGGCTAAGAACTGCTCGCAAATGCGAAAAAAAACGGCCGCAATGCATGAATATCGCAGAAAAGTCCGCGATATTCATGCATTTTCCAGCAAATGCTCTTAGCCATGTTATCCACCTCCCATTGGATAACATGGCTAAGAACTGCTCGCAAATGCGAAAAAAAACGGCTGCAATGCATGAATATCGCAGAAAAGTCAGCGATATTCATGCATTTTCCAGCAAATGCTCTTAGCCATGTTATCCACTTCCTATTAAATAACATGGCTAAAAACTGCTCAGGGCCCCATGAGGAACGCTTTCCATTTAAAAAGGGAAAAATAACATCAAAGACACTAAAATGCCTTCTAAATATGACCCCAAACAACCTATGAAGCTCTAACAGTACATATCCAGAAATTTAATTGATTTCAAAATTCGTTTTTAAACACAGCATATAAATCAATTGTATACCTGCATTCATGAAGAAATGACTAAAAATGTCCTTGAGACACATGAAAGTGTTTTCTGGAATGCCCTAGCACCATTTTTGGGACACTATTAACATGGCTAGGTAACTCCCATAATCAAAATCTAAATTTGCCAAGCGCAAGTGGGAGCGTATTTACAAGACACTTGCCCCATGAGGAACGCTTTCCATTTAAAAAGGTAAACATAACATCAAAGACACTGAAATGCCTTCTAAATATGACCCCAAACAACCTATGAAGCTCTAACAGTACATATCAAGAATTGTAATTGTTTATCACAAATGCGATTAAAAACGGCCGCAATGCATGAATATCGCTGAAAAGTCAACGATATTCATGCATTATCCAGCAAATGCTCTTAGCCATGTTATCCACCTCCCATTGGATAACATGGCTAAGAACTGCTCGCAAATGCGAAAAAAAAAACGCCCACAATGCATGAATATCGCAGAAAAGTCAGCAATATTCATGCATTTTCCAGCAAATGCTCTTAGCCATGATATCCACTTCCCATTAAATAACATGGCTTAGAACTGCTCAGGGCCCCATGAGGAACACTTTCCATTTAAAAAGGTAAACATAACATCAAAGACACTAAAATGCCTTCTAAATATGACCCCAAACAACCTATGAAGCTCTAACAGTACATATCAAGAAATGTAATTGATTTGAAAATTCGTTTTTAAACACAGCATATAAATCAATTGTATACCTGCATTCAAGAGGAAAGGACTGAAAATGTCCTAGAGACACAGAAAAACGTTTTCTTGAATGCCCTACCACCATTGTTTGGACATTATTAACATGGCTATGTAACTCCCATAATCAAAATCTAAATTTGCAAAGCACAAGTGGGAGCGTATTTACAAGACACTTGCCCCATGAGGAACACTTTACATTTTAAAAGGAAAACATAACATCAAAGACACTCAAATGCCTTATAAATATGGCTCAAAACAACCTATGAAGCTCTAGCAGTACATATCCAGAAATGTAATTGATTTCTTAAATCGTTTTTAAAAACAACATATCTGTTTCAGCTTACATAACAGACCATGGAATGGGCTCCATGTACCACAATAACTTGTGTTACTGCATGCCAGAATGCTACACCGAATATGCAATTACAATTTCTCAAAGAAACTAATTCTATTAGTATATCACTAGAGACAAAACCACATTTTAAAAACACAGCTTTCTTCATCATTTTCTCCTTAAATCATACTATTCTCTATCTAAATTAAATAAATCTTTTCTCACCTTAGCAAATATTTTTTGAGTTTTGAAAACAGTCTCAGAAATACACCAAATTGTCTTCAGCAGAAGAAAAAGGATGCACTCCAAAGGCTGCAGCTATTGAAAGCACAGAAATACAGATATTCATTTCACATATCTCTCATATTAGCCAATCATACCTCTTCCCTCACTTTTTTCAAATCAAAACCCTTCCCCCCTCTGCCCTCTCTGCCTTGTTTCCATAGCAACCACCTCCTGGAAGACCTCTCATGTTTGCAAATTCACACAACAATGTTTCAATTGAACTCTGAACTCTCAGTGCACCTGCGTATCCAGTGCAATCTTTCATTAAATGTTTCTTCCTTGACCATTCAAATTACATGTTTCAAAGAACACATCCATGCACCCTAACTTTCTGTTTTCAGAAATGGAAATGCACCAATCACTGCTAATGATTCATTAGCATTGGAAATCCACAGTTTTTTTCTTTAGAAACTCCTACTGTTTCAACTGCCCTTTCATTACCACACTTCATCTGACTGCAGAACAACCTTCTCCCACCATGTTTAAGGTCTGGATTGTTGGACATAGTTACATCCACTGGGCTCAAAGGTATGCTGAGAACAGAAATTTACCTAACCTCAATTTACAAGATGTGGAAATTAAGTGGTTGGGCCAAAGAGGATTAAAATGTCACCAATTGATACCATTGGTGAAAACCTTTATGCATTTGCCAAAACCTGACCTGTTAATAGTGCACTGTGGAGGTAATGATTTGGGCACTTTGACAGGGGTAGGTCTGTAAATGCTTTTAAAGGACACCTTTGAGCAATTAATGGCACTTTTTCCTCAAACTGCCTTGGTATATTCCAATATATGCCAAAGACAGAAATGGAGGTGGTCCAACCAATTTTGTCCACAAATTGAGAAAGCGAGGAAGCATGTAAACAAATCTGTTTCAGCTTTCATGAGAGACCATGGAATGGGCTCTCTGTACAACAATAACTTGCGTTACTACATGCAAGATATCTACAGAGGAGATGGAGTTCACTTCTCAGATGAGGGCAACAGAATTTTCATTCTGAATTTAAGACTGTGCATTGGTACCTACTTATAAGTACCTAAATGTACCATAAACCCAAAAGCTCTTCTCAGAGCTACCCTTCATCTGATCACTCACAATTATTATTTTTTTCTAACTTTTTTCACTAATTTTCCACAAAATACGCTCCCCGGGGCGCTACCCGGTTCGCGAACCGAAAGCTAACCTCGCGGAATTTTTTAAAAAAATGTTTTTTTCCGCACATATAAGCCTCCTCAGCCACCCTCAGAAAACCTAGAGGGTCAAGATAAGTCTACCATGACCCCTTCTACCCATTCTAAACATTATTTGCCCTCCATCTTGTATCTTAATGCGACCGAAACACAAAATGGTGGACTCCCGTGACGCTTAAGGTTCGCGAACCGGGCCGCTTCCCGGAAAGCGGTCCTAAAAAAAAGGTGGGAAAGTAATTTACAAAAAAACGACTAGAGACACTCTCACCAAATATAGATTAGCTCATACTACATAACAATCCCTTTCATTTTCACAAATTTGATTGAAATTCCATTTAGCCATTAAGCCTGTAGACCTCTCTAAGTACCGTGAGGTAAATTACTTCACAAAACACATCTGAAGTGTTGGAATTGACAACCAATGAAAATGTTACTTTCATTTTCTACTTTTATTACCTGACATTTGATTGGTTATATACCTGTATATATATAAAGGAAGAGAAGGAAACACAGCCATTTTGACTACTACTTCTTGTTGTACCTCACATTTCAATAGCTTCCAAAAACTTCAACTTCTTTGTGAAGGTAAGTTATAATTTCTAAAAATGAAATATATTGTGCACTATAACTTAATATAGTAGACTTTTTCTGCTAGATATACACTATCCCTCTGTAGTAGTAATGTATTTAGATAGACTTCTCTGTTATAGTTATGAATGGAGTTAGGCTTGTCTTGGTTACATCACATACACTTTTTTATAGTCCTATTTCCACTCTGATACTATACACTGCCAAAAGATAAATTCAATGATAAAAACTGACTATCTAAAATTAATCCCAACATTGCCCTATCTCTACTAATATATATTTTTTTAATCCAAATTTCAGGCAAAATGGAAGGCGAGCAGCAAGTTTCTTTTGAGATGGACCTGCAAGAGAGCAGCCAGGAATTGATTGAACAAATTGACATGGAATTTATGGATGAAAGCTTGGATAATGAACTGCTGCAATGTGTCCAAGCAGTAGATGCCCTCCTTGCAAATGAGGACATTTTACAACCTCACAGATTGCAAAGAATATTTCAAGAAAATAATGACATTTCAGACATTGAAATGTTAGAAAGTTTAATAAATTATGAAAAACAATCAAAATAAAAAAAAACTTTAAAAAAAAGAAAACAAAAAAAACGAACAAAAACAACAAATAATTAACATACAGTATTAGAAAAGTCTATCATTCTTTTATCCTTAAAGTTCGCTGCCCAGAACGCTTTCCGGTTCGCGAACTTGGCGCTTACCACGCAAAAAAAACCTTTTTTTTTTTTTTTGGACCCTCCTAGGCCCTTTTAAAACCTCCACATAAAACCTAGGGGGTCAACAAGGATCTACTATGCCCCCTTATGGTAATTTCCCCCTTTGTTTTGGCCTCCTCTTGTCTCTCGATCCTACCGAGAGACAAGATGGCTGCCGCTCCAGACTGTTTAGAATGTTGACAGACACCGGAGGGCCAATCAGCTTCGCATCGCAAAGTTCCGATACGCGAAAGGTTCGCTAACCGGATCGCTGCCCGGAGCGCTGTTACAGATATATATCTTGATTTAAACGTTAATTTCTCAAAATCCACTGAAGCACATATATTGAGACCTAGCAAAGGCACATCGGGCTAACAGTCCCTACAATTTTGCCAAGTTTCGTGCAAATCCATTCAGCCGTTCGGGCTAAAAGTGAGTCCAACCGCCCTATGGAAATTAACATGGAAAAAACGCGTTTTGGGACCCCCCTTTTTTCTCGGCCCCCCCTCCACAAACCCCCCCTAATTTTCAAGGGCTGCTCAGAAACAAAATGTGCCATTTTCCTGAAAATTTCAGCCAATTCCGTCCACAAACGCCAAAGTTATTAGGCATAGAATTTTCAGAAATCCCATAGGGAAAAAATCCTAACTATATATACCTACTGGCGACCGCCAGTAGGTAATATATATATATATATATATATATATATATATATATATATATATATATATATATTACCTACTGGCGTTCGCCAGTAGGTATATATAGTTAGGATAAATTCCCTATGGGACTTTTGAAAATTCTATGTCTAATAACTTTGGCGTTTGTGGACGGAATCGGCTGAAATTTTCAGGAAAATGGCACATTTTGTTTCTGAGCAGCCCCTGAAAATTTGGTGGAGTTTCGTCAAGGGGGGGCTGAGAAAAAAGGGGGGTCCCAAAACGCGTTTTTTCCATTCATTTTTCCATAGGGCGGTTGGACTCACTTTTAGCTCGAACGGCTGAATGGATTTGCACGAAACTTGGCAAAATTGTAGGGACTGTTAGCCCGATGTGCCTTTGCTAGGTCTCAATATATGTGCTCCAGTAGTTTTTGAGAAATTAACGTTCAAACCAAGATATATATCTGTAACAGCGCTCCGGGCAGCGATCCGGTCCGCTTACTTTTCGCGAAACGGAACTTTGCGCGCAGAAAGCTGATTGGCTCTCCGGTGTCTGTCAACATTCTAAACAGTCCGGAGCTGCCGCCATCTTATCTCTCGGTAGGATCGAGAGAGAAGAGGTGAAAAACAAAGGGGGAATTTATTGAAAGGGTGCAAGGTATACCCCTCTTGACCCCCTAGGATTGTTGTTGGGGTTATTAAAGGGTCCCGTGGGGAAAATAAAAAAGAATGATTTTTCACGGTAGAAGCGTTTCCCGGGCCGCGAACTGGGCCGCAAACTGGTAGCGAAACGGGAATTTGCCATTTTGTGCTTCGTTTTAATTGTTTAGAGACAAAAATTATCGCCGCACATCGGCCACAATGCATGAATATCGTTGAAAAGTCAGCGATATTCATGCATTATCGAGCAAATGCTCTTAGCCATGTTATCCACCTTCCATTGGATAACAGAAAGCTGATTGGCTCTCCGGTGTCTGTCAACATTCTAAACAGTCCGGAGCGGCCGCCATCTTATCTCTCGGTAGGATCGAGAGAGAAGAGGTGAAAAACAAAGGGGGAATTTATTGAAAGGGTGCAAGGTATACCCCTCTTGACCCCCTAGGATTGTTGTTGGGGTTATTAAAGGGTCCCGTGGGGAAAATAAAAAAGAATGATTTTTCACGGTAGAAGCGTTTCCCGGGCCGCGAACTGGGCCGCAAACTGGTAGCGAAACGAGAATTTGCCATTTTGTGCTTCGTTTTAATTGTTTAGAGACAAAAATTATCGCCGCACATCGGCCACAATGCATGAATATCGTTGAAAAGTCAGCGATATTCATGCATTATCGAGCAAATGCTCTTAGCCATGTTATCCACCTTCCATTGGATAACAGAAAGCTGATTGGCTCTCCGGTGTCTGTCAACATTCTAAACAGTCCGGAGCGGCCGCCATCTTATCTCTCGGTAGGATCGAGAGAGAAGAGGTGAAAAACAAAGGGGGAATTTATTGAAAGGGTGCAAGGTATACCCCTCTTGACCCCCTAGGATTGTTGTTGGGGTTATTAAAGGGTCCCGTGGGGAAAATAAAAAAGAATGATTTTTCACGGTAGAAGCGTTTCCCGGGCCGCGAACTGGGCCGCAAACTGGTAGCGAAACGGGAATTTGCCATTTTGTGCTTCGTTTTAATTGTTTAGAGACAAAAATTATCGCCGCACATCGGCCACAATGCATGAATATCGTTGAAAAGTCAGCGATATTCATGCATTATCGAGCAAATGCTCTTAGCCATGTTATCCACCTTCCATTGGATAACAGAAAGCTGATTGGCTCTCCGGTGTCTGTCAACATTCTAAATAGTCCGGAGCGGCCGCCATCTTATCTCTCGGTAGGATCGAGAGAGAAGAAGAGGTGAAAAACGAAGGGGGAATTTATTGAAAGGGGGCAAGGTATACCCCTCTTGACCCCCTAGGAATGTTGTTGGGGTTATTAAAGGGTCCCGTGGGGAAAATAAAAAAAAAATTATTTTTCACGGTAGAAGCGCTTCTCGGGCCGCGAACTGGGCCGCAAACTGGTAGCGAAACGGGAATTCGCCATTTTGTGCTTCGTTTTAATTGTTTAGAGTCAAAAATTATCGCCGCACATCGGCCACAATGCATGAATATCGCTGAAAAGTCAGCGATATTCATGCATTATCCAGCAAATGCTCTTAGCCATGTTATCCACCTTCCATTGGATAACATGGCTAAAAACCGCTCTGTGCGTGGTTTTTTTTTTTTTTTTTTTTTTTTTTTGCTGCGTGACGTTTGTTAACGTTCGATTCGATGGAAATCAGGAAGTGTTGAACACCATTTTGTCACTGCGAGTAAATATTTTGTTATAAATGAATCCTTATTGATAAACATTGTCTGCGCCATCTTGCGTTTTTGTCCAATGCCACAATTTTGTCGTGCACGGCAGCTATTTTAGATGCCTTGACCAGACCCACTCTCTGCACGCCGTCGATTCTCAGCATGGCTCCCCACCCTCGCACGCATCTCCCCCACGCAATGGTCACCCCCGCTCTCTCTCTCTCATGCATGGGCCATATACTTCCCCCATCTGCGCTGCTCTTCTCTGAGAATCACACCCTGTGCCCGTTCGACACCTCCCTTTCACCCTATTCACTACCGCACCCTCTGACACTTCTCTTCCTCTGTGTCCGATTGTCCAGGCCGGACCTAGGCTATCACCTAGCCCTGCGGATGTAGTGTATGGCTCCAGCTGTAGAGTATCCAGACATGCCAACCCTCCCGATTCAGGTGTGAGACTACTGATTTCAGTGCTAGTCTTTCGCTTCTCGATTCCTGCAAGGAAAAATGCGGGGGCATATTACCAACAACTAGCGGTAATTTTTGTCTCTAACTTGTTTAGAGACAATAATTATCGCCGCACTTCGGCGAATTTTATCGCACATAAACCTTGCTATTAGCAAGGTTTATCGCAAATGCGATAAAAAACGGCCGCAATGCATGAATATCGCTGAGAAGTCAGCGATATTCATGCATTAGTCAGCAAATGCTCTTAGCCATGTTATCCACTTCCCATTGAACAAGCGCATGGTCTTTTAAAGATTTGTGAAGTACTCGGGCGGGGGGGGCACTGGCACAATTTGCAGGCCAGGCAGTGTTCAACACGTGCATCACCCTTTCTCTGCCTGCTATTGCGCTCCATGTTTCGGAAAGGTAAGAAAATGAACGTGCATTTGAGTTTGAAATGTCCGATCTTGTAGCAGTACACTTGCAAAGCCCACACATGACAATAACCCGATTCAAGGCCCCATTCACCCGATTTTTTTAAAAAATATAGTACTCCAAGACAGTTACATTTTAAAACTTTATTAATATTTAAATATAACGAACGCAACAAAAACTGTAAATATATTTAACCATTTTTTTAAATTAACCAGAACTATAACGATAACAACAACAACAACAATAATATAACTTTTATGTCTAAATTACGCAAACATTTAGCTAATCTGCTAAAGGGGGGAGTCGCCATTTCTTTACAATAATCAATAATGAAAAATCCACATCAATAGGGTTGACCGTTTTGTCGATGCAGCACTATAGTGCAATATACACAGCACCTGGGGTGTCAAGAGTGAACAGGTCTTTCTTTGTTCCTTAAGATGTTATCTCCGAGAATGCTGATGCATTGGTGTCTGTACACTTCTTTGTCAATTCTGTCAAGATGATAACTGCTTTATAAACAGACGATATCTTTGTTTCGTCATTAGTGTTAAGTGTGTCTGAAACTACAGTGCCCTTCTGGTTTTTTTTCTTCAGGCTCTACAGAGTTTTGTGTGTTGTTCTTTTGAGCGACAATTATTCCAGAGGTTTCAGGTTCACTTGTTTTGTTCTGCAGTGAGTTAACAGCTTTAGAGAGTTCATGTTTATTTGCTATGTCCTGCTGTTCGTGAACTGCTTCAGAGACGTCAGCCTCATTTTTTATGTTTCAGTAGATCCTGGACCTGCCCGGCCGCGCCCAAAATGGCGCCGGTGTAAATGGGACTCGTAACTGCTTGTTGTGTACTGGTTGCCCAACCTTGATATCACGAGATACATATGCAGTTTTGAAGCACATGGCGGAGGCTCGTCTGCTGTAGTGGGGCGCCCCTTTATCGTTTCAGTCGCCATTCCGCCCGCTTTTGCTACACTGTGCCTCATCCGCCATTCAGCTGTTTACCGCCCGCTCTTACGGCTACAGCGTCTCGCTCACCATGTAGTTGAGTTGCTCCCACTCTTGCGGTGCAGCGGTAGGCGGCTTCCACAGGACTCTTAAAATGGCGGCCGGCTCTTCGGATTTGGGCCTGGTCCAGTAAAATGGCCCTGGGACACCTTGGAACTCGGACGCTTGTCTGCCAGGGCTTGGGTTCCATTCTCGAAAGCGTCCCCTCAGCCTTGAAGATTGTACAAAAGTCTTGGGGGCCCTCGACTCCCGCAGGCTTCCGGTGGGGAGCGGCTGCCATGATTGCTTGCGGAATGGCCACGACGGAGCTACGAGATGGTGGTGCTCTCATGGTGACGCCAGGTTCAGTCTGAAACATCCAGAAACAAGGTGGGGCTTTTATCGTTTGGGGAAAAAAAATGTTTTAATCCAATGAAAAGTGTTATTTTTAGGTCACATGACCTAGTCTTACATAATTAGGAAAAGAAAAGTAAAATGAACCAATGAAAAGTTTTATTAACAAGTCACATGACCTGTTATGCTTACGTTACGCGCTGCGCGGCGCGCTCTGGATCGTTTCCGGGAAGCTGCGCCTTGCGCACCGGAGCACATCCGGGTGCGCTAACGCGTCGCGTCATATGACGCATTACGCGACAATGCAGGTGCAGAATATAGTCAAAATGTCTCCACCAACCAGCGGTCGGAATTCCACCGCTTTCAGCAGTCCAAAAAGTTCGGTCAAATCTTAAGAGCGGGAGCACCTCAACTACATGGTGAGCGAGACGTTGTAGTCGCAAGAGCGAGCGGTAAACAGCTGAATGGCGGAAGAGGCACAGAGTACCAAAAGCGGGCGGAATGGCAACTAAAACGGTAAAGGGGCGCCCTGCGACAGCGTGTCTTCAGGTGAAACGGATTGTGGGACAAGGTCCAGAATGAAAGATTCTTCAAAAGGGAAAAAATTCCGCCGGACCCCGGGAGCCGGCCACCTATGCCGGGGGCGATCTCAGGCCTCACCAGGGCAACACGACTTGGGGAGGGGGCAGGAGCCAAGCGCCCCCTCTCAGTCCGCGCCATCTCACCGCCCCTCGGGAGCCTCCGTCAAGCGGTTTAGGGAGGCACCGTATCACATTGTTTTCAAATGGACCCCACTTACTTTGAATAGTGAAGCTGCAGCAGGTGCAAATAATGTTTAAACAGTGTTACAAGAACTGCTTAGAACTCTGAAGTATGGCACTCAATAACCAGGACTTATGCCATTTATGTAAGGCAGTGAGATGGAAGCAACTCAGGGACAAAAAGCATGAACGAACATTCACGTATGAAAATCTTATTTGGAGAAGGGGTAGAATCCAAACGCCCCCTGCCAGTTCGCGCCACTACACTGTATGTGGAAAATCTGAAGCCATCATTCTACAAACTCTCAACGTTTGTTATCAGTGCATGACTTTCATGCTCGATCGATTGAGCTAGCCGGATCGGGCAATAAAAAGTATAAAATAGTTATGTAAATAGTTATTTAATAAAATGTTTTATTCTGTTTCTTTGGTGGTGTGTTGTGTATATTTATAATATTTGCATAGGGTTTGCCGTTATTTTGGGCGGTGTGGGTGGCGGAGTCGAGCTGTTTTGCAGCCCTCATGGTGTGGAGCTCAGTTCATCTCACTATTTTCGTATTTCTCAAGAAGGGTTGTTCCTAATATTTCTATTTTAGCGAGGTCAAAAAGAGATCCAATTAGTGGCCTACTGATTTTGCTCGATTACTTTTATTTTTTTACACGATTTTTCACTATCTGCAAAGACTAAACAGAGTATTGCGACTTTGTGCTTGTTTGTAAATAGAGAATGATCCAAAGAGAACCAATTCTAAAACAGTAAATGCTTGGACAACAATCAATCAAATGGAGAGACAAGGAGGCACGACGGATTACAACGGGGGTAAAGGCCTGCGTTAACTACCCTTCAGTATCTGCAAAGAGAGAGTACTACTAAGGCAAAAGAGGGGGGGGGGGGTGCAGCGTTCAAAGCACATCAGCGTGCATAAATACGAAAATGTTTTTATCTATCACGTACTTGACATTTTAAAGCTTTTCATATTTGCTATTAAAAAACCAATGAAATTCACAGAAAAAACCATAGGTTATAGTGGATATATAGTTAGGAATTTGCATTTACAAAACCTTGAAAATTCAATGAAAAAACCAAAGGTTATAGGCCATATATAGTTAGGAATTAGCATTTACAAAACCTTATTTTACTCGTATAAAACCATTGAAATTCCATATATAGTTAGAAGCGCTAACTATATATCGCGCACCCGCAATCCACTGCTGATGATGTCACATATTACATCATTCATGACATGGTCAGTGACATCACTGATGACATCACTGATGACATCTCAAATGACATCACTGATGACAACTCAAATGATATCAATGATGACATCTCAAATGACATCACTGATGACATCACTGATGACAACTCAAATGACATCACTGATGACATCTCATTTGTCATCACTGATCACATCACTCATGTGATAATACAATGAACCTCTTCAGACTCTAATATAACCTTACATACACTCAGTATAAACAGACACTCACAGACTGTCAGTCATCCATGGAGTTACTCACACACCTAGTCAGTCATGCAAAGAATCAATCACACCTCCATTTCCTCAACTATACAGTTATACACATCTTACTTATTCAAACATATAATAACACATATTTACTCTCTTATATAATCCCTGATACAAGTTCTAAATGATCCATACAGCCATTCACACATTCACTGGCTCTTATGCACAGTTATTTATATATGTCCACTCTCACATGTACTGTGTTTTACATATGTACTTACTTTGACATGTAGCACTGAGATATCCATTCACTCACCATTACACTCATGCACACAGTCAACCGCCCATACAGCTGTTTCCACATGCACTTTTGAACCCATACATCTAGTGAATCAACTGCTCACAAATCTATGCACAGTGTCATACACCTCCCAGCCACCCACTCACACACTCAGTCTCCCATACAAATACTTGGGCAACCAATCAATAACCCATATAGTTACTCATATAGCTACTGATCAACACATGCAGCAGTTTACAGAACAACAGACATAATGATGCACAAATTAAGACAGTTTAGTCACTAACCCATGCACTCAGTGAGACACATTTAATCACTCACTCATACAGTCAGTCATGCACCTACTAAATCCTTCATCCAGACTCTTATACATCCACTCATTCTTCAATATGTGAAACATATTTAAACTTTACAGACACATACAATCATTTGAGTTGTCATCAGTGATGTCATTTGAGATGTCATCAGTGATGTCATCAGTGATGTCACTGACCATGTCATGAATGATGTAATATGTGACATCATCAGCAGTGGATTGCGGGTGCGCGATATATAGTTAGCGCTTCTAACTATATATGGAATTTCAATGGTTTTATACGAGTAAAATAAGGTTTTGTAAATGCTAATTCCTAACTATATATGGCCTATAACCTTTGGTTTTTTCATTGAATTTTCAAGGTTTTGTAAATGCAAATTCCTAACTATATATCCACTATAACCTATGGTTTTTTCTGTGAATATATATATATATATATATATATATATATATATATATATATATATATATATATATATATATATGTATATATATATATATATATAGATCCACATTCGCAGGATACCCATTAAAGAAGGCCGCTGGAGGTTGAATCAAACACTTTATTTGTGGCTGGAAGCTGAGATCATGGCACAACAGGAACACACTTCCAAGGAATAAAACGGTAGACGCGTTTCAGGAGAGCAAAGTCCCTTCTTCTGTGGCGTATGGTGATGACAAGTAGAATGCGCTCGTGCTAACGCACAGTCCAATTTAAAACTCCTGCCGCAGTGGGCGTGGCCGAAAACACGGCCTTCTGGATGTTGAAGTTTCACAAATGTTTACCCAAGTGGGCGCGCTTTTCAATTGCCAAAATAAATCACTCTGGTTCACCCTTGTGGGTAGAAGTTGAACCTGACAATCACCTGTCCCGCTTTATTACAGCCACTTGTGAATGAGCGGAACGCCACCCTGAAAAAGCGCTGCACTCTCCTCCTTCCATAACGCAGTCACACAGGGTTGGTGCCTGCGTGGACCCGCAGACTGCAGTGAGCATTCTTTACGACCGGGAATGGCTGCTTAATACATCCACATTCGCAGGATACCCACTAAAGAAGGCCTCTGAAGGTTGAATCAAACCCTTTATTTGTGGCTGCATGCTGACATCATGGCACGACAGGAACACACTTCCAAGGAATACAACGCCAGACGCGCTTCGGGAGAGCAAAGCCCCTTCTTCTGTGGTGTATGGTGATGACAAGTAGAATGCGCTCGTGCTCACGCACAGTCCAATTTAAAACTACTGCCGCAGTGGGCGTGGCCGAAAACACAATATATATATATATATATATGTATATATTCACTGAAAAAACCATAGGTTATAGACCATATTTAGTTAGGAATTAGCATTTACAAAACCTTGAAAATTCACTGAAAAAACTATGGGTTATAGACCATATATAGTTAGGAATTAGCATTTACAAAACCTTATTTTACTCACACAAAACCATTGAAATTTCATATATAGTTAGTTGCACTAACTATATATCGCGCACCCGCAATCCACTGCTGATCATGTCACATATTACATCATTCATGACATGATCAGTGACATCACTGATGACATCACTGATGACATCTCAAATGACATCACTGATGACATCACTGATGACAACATCCAGTGACTGTATGTTTCTGAAAAGTCAAAATATGTCTTACATATTGAAGAATGAGTGGATGTATAAGTGTCTGGATGAAGGATTTAGTAGGTGCATGACTGACTGTATGAGTGAGTGATTAAATGTGTCTCACTGAGTGCATGGGTTAGTGACTAAACTGTCTTAATTTGTGCATCATTATGTCTGTTGTTCTGTAAACTGCTGCATGTGTTGATCAGTAGTTTTATGATTAAGTATATGGGTTATTGATTGGTTGCCCAAGTATTTGTATGGGAGACTGAGTGTGTGTGTGGGTGGCTGGGAGGTGTATGACTCTGTGCATAGATGTGTGAGCAGTTGATTCACTAGATGTATGGGTTCAAAAGTGCATGTGGAAACAGCTGTATGGGCGGTTGACTGTGTGCATGAGTGTATTGGTGAGTGAATGGATATCTCAGTGCTACATGTCAAAGTAAGTACATATGTAAAACACAGTACATGTGAGAGTTGACATATATAAATAACTGTGCATAGGAGCCAGTGAATGTGTGAGTGGCTGTATGGATCATTGTGAACTTGTATCAGGGATTGTATAAGAGAGTAAATATGTGTTAGTATATGTTTGAATAAGTAAGGTGTGTATAACTGTATAGTTGAGGAAATGGAGGTGTGATTGATTCTTTGCATGACTGACTAGGTGTGTGAGTAACTCCATGGATGAGTGACAGTCTGTGAGTGTCTGTTTACACTGAGTGTATCTAAGGTTATATTAGAGTCTGAAGAGGTTCATCGTATAATCACATGAATGATGTCATCAGTGATGTGATCAGTAATGTCAAATGAGATGTCATCAGTGATGTCATTTGAGATGTCATCAGTGATGTCATTAGTGATGTCATCAGTGATGTCACTGATCATGTCATGAATGATGTAATATGTGACATGATCAGCAGTGGATTGCGGGTGCGCGATATATAGTTATATATATATATATATATATATTCTTGCTCCACCACACCTTTTATTCACGGATCACTCATTTGGCGGGTGCCGCTAAACACGGTGGTGCTCTGTGTTTTTAAATACTCACTCCAAACCCTCTCTCCCAGCCTGGAAAAAGTAGCAGCATTCGCGGGTTCTTTGATGCTCAGTCTTTATTCAGCGCTTTAACACAAACGCGTTACGTTTGTGTTAAAGCGCTGAATAAAGACTGAGCATCAAAGAGCCCGCGAGTGCTGCTACATTTTCCCGGCTGGGAGAGAAGGTTTAGATCGAATATATATATATATATATATATATTACCTACTGGCGATAGCCAGTAGGTATATATAGTTAGGATTTTTTTCCTATGGGATTTTTGAAAATTCTATGTCAAATAACTTTGGCGTTTGAGGACAGAATTGGCTGAAATTTTCAGGAAAATGGAACATTTTGTTTCTGAGCAGCCCCTGAAAATTTGGGGGGGGTTTCGTCAAGGGGGGGCCGAGAAAAAAGGGGGGTCCCAAAACGTGTTTTTCCCATGCAATTTTCCATAGGGCGGTTGGCCTCACTTTTAGCCTGAACGGCTGAATGGATTTACACCAAACTTGGCAAAATTGTAGGGACTGGTAGCCCGATGTGCCTTTGCTATGTCTCAAGATATAGGCTCCAGTGGTTTTTACGAAAATTAACTTTGAAAAATATATATTGGGCTACATTGGGCTATATATATGTTGGAGCCCAAATGTAGCCCAATGTAGCCCAATGTAGCCCAATGTAGCCCAAAGATGGCCACCAGAGACAAAAAAAACAAATGTAGCCCAAATATCAGCCAGATGTAGCCCAACTATAGCCCAATGACAGAATGTCCCAGAGTGTTCTAAAGAACAACTAGAGTGCTAACAGTCCTACTTATTACAAAGGTATGGCACACCTGAAGCCATCTTGATTGGAATAAAGTGGTAACTCTTAAAACATTTAATTTAAAAAGGAACAAAATGAGGGGGTTCATTTTGCCATAGAAAGTATGATTAGCGAATATTTGACGAAATCCCGCATACCATCAGTCCGCAAAAAAAATCCCGCATGTACTATTAGGCTGCAAATTAAAATAACGAAAACTTTTAGAACGAATATGCCTTTAGCATACACTAAACAACTAAACTACCCTAAACCCTAAAACACTACCCCCAGCATGACCCTACACTACACAAACAGTACAACACTACCCTAAACCCTAAAACACTACCCCCAGCATGACCCTACACTACGCAAACACTACAACACTACCCAAAACTCTAAAACACTACACCCCAGCATGGCCCTACACTACGCAAACACTACAACACTACCCTAAACCCTAAAACACTACCCCCAGCATGACCCTACACTATGCAAACACTACAACACAACCCTAAACCCTAAAACACTACCCCCAGCATGACCCTACACTACGCAAACACTACAACACAACCCTAAACCCTAAAACACTACCCCCAGCATGACCCTACACTACGCAAACACTACAACACTACCCTAAACCCTAAAACACTACCCCCAGCATGACCCTACACTACGCAAACACTACAACACTACCCAAAACCCTAAAACACTACACCCCAGCATGACCCTACACTACGCAAACACTACAACACTACCCTAAACCCTAAAACACTACCCCCAGCATGACCCTACACTACGCAAACACTACAACACTACCCTAAACCCTAAAACACTACCCCCAGCATGACCCTACACTACGCAAACACTACAACACTACCCTAAACCCTAAAACACTACCCCCAGCATGACCCTACACTACGCAAACACTACAACACTACCCAAAACCCTAAAACACTACACCCCAGCATGACCCACACTACGCAAACACTACAACACTACCCTAAACCCTAAAACACTACCCCCAGCATGACCCTACACTACGCAAACACTGCAACACTACCCAAAACCCTAAAACACTACACCCCAGCATGACCCTACACTACGCAAACACTGCAACACTACCCTAAACCCTAAAACACTACCCCCAGCATGACCCTACACTACGCAAACACTACAACACTACCCTAAACCCTAAAACACTACCCCCAGCATGACCCTACACTACGCAAACACTACAACACTACCCTAAACCCTAAAACACTACCCCGGGCATGACCCTACACTACGCAAACACTACAACACTACCCTAAACCCTAAAACACTACCCCCAGCATGACCCTACACTACGCAAACACTACAACACTACCCTAAACCCTAAGACACTACCCCCAGCATGACCCTACACTACGCAAACACTACAACACTACCCAAAACCCTACCCCCAGCATGACCCTACACTACGCAAACACTACAACACTACCCAAAACCCTAAAACACTACCCCCCAGCATGACCCTACACTACGCAAACACTACAACACTACCCAAAACCCTAAAACAATACCCCCAGCATGACCCTACACTACGCAAACACTACAACACTACCCAAAACCCTAAAACACTACCCCCAGCATGACCCTTCACTACGCAAACACTACAACACTACCCAAAACCCTAAAACACTACACCCCAGCATGACCCTACACTACGCAAACACTACAACACTACCCAAAACCCTAAAACACTACACCCCAGCATGACCCTACACTACGCAAACACTACAACACTACCCAAAACCCTAAAACACTACCCCCAGCATGACCCTACACTACGCAAACACTACAACACTACCCAAAACCCTAAAACACTACCCCCAGCATGACCCTACACTACACAAACACTACAACACTAGCCTAAACCCTAAAATACTACACCCCAGCATGACCCTACACTACGCAAACACTACAACACTACCCAAAACCCTAAAACACTACCCCCAGCATGACCCTACACTACGCAAACACTACAACACTATCCTAAACCCTAAAACACTACGCCCAGCATGACCCTACACTACACAAACACTACAACACTACCCTAAACCCTAAAACACTAGCCCCAGCATGACCCTACACTACGCAAACACTACAACACAACCCTAAACCCTAAAACACTACCCCCAGCATGACCCTACACTACGCAAACACTACAACACTACCCTAAACCCTAAAATACTACCCTCAGCATGACCCTACACTACGCAAACACTACAACACAACCCTAAACCCTAAAACACTACCCCCAGCATGACCCTACACTAAACAACCACCACAACTCTACACTACACTAACACAACACTACACTACACAACACTACACTACACTACACAATCACTAACCCACGAAAAAATTAACACAAACCCACTTACCTCTCTCGTCATCGTGGTTTTCACAAATGCATTTACCATACATGCCTTTAAAACGTAATTCTTTGTAAAGGCATGCGCGATAAATGCACATGCGTTTTGAAAAAATGCGGGATAATGGTATGCGAGGTCAATGACCTTGCGGGATGATGGTATGCGGACTGAAAGTCTGCGGGATAAAAAATGCGGGAAAATGGCTGCAAACCTTGATTAGCAGCAGACTTCCCTGGTGAGCACTAGCTTTACTACAGTGATCTAATGAGCAACTAGAGTGCTAACATTCAGAATTTATGGCAAATGTGTGAAACATCTGAATGCCTTCTTGAAAGAACCAAAGTAAACAAGCATTGAAAATGCAATAGATCTCGCCCTCGTTTAAGTTAAAGCCATTCTGTTTGTAATGAGGTGGCTTTTTAGCTTTGCTTTTATTAGTGTTTTTAAAACTTTCATGTAAATAACATGCATATGTATGCATATATGTATATGTATGCATGCATTTATATTTATATAGATATGCAGATTATATATGTTTATATATGTATATTACCTACTGGCGATAGCCAGTGGGTATATATAGTTAGGATTTTTTCTCTATGGGATTTCTGAAAATTCTATGTCTAATAACTTTGGCGTTTGTGGACAGAATTGGCTGAAATTTTCAGGAAAATGGCACATTTCGTTTCTGAGCAGCCCCTGAAAATTTGGGAGGGTTTCGTCAAGGGGGGGGCGAGAAACAAGGGGGGTCCCAAAACACGTTTTTCCCATTCATTTTTCCATAGGGCGGTTGGACTCACTTTTAGCTCGAACGGCTGAATAGATTTACATGAAACTTGGCAAAATTGTAGATATGGTTTGCCCGACGTGCCTTTGCTATGTCTCAATATATGTGCTCCAGTGGATTTTGAGAAATTAACGTTTAAAAAAATATATATATCTGTGACAGCGCTCCGGTTAGCGCCCCGGTTTGCGTACCTGACGCGTAACGGAACTTCGCGAAGCGAAGCTGATTGGCTCTCCGGTGTCTGTCAACATTCTGAACAGTCCGGAGCGGCCGCCATCTTGTCTCTCGGTACGATCGAGAGACAAGATGTGGTGAAAAACGAAGGGGGAAATGAAGGAAAGGGGGCAAGGTAAACCACTCCTGACCCCCTAGGATTGATGAGGGGGATATTAAAGTGCCCCGCGGGGCAAAAAAAAAAAAAAAAATTTTTTTGCGATTTTACGCCGTAGAGGCGCGTCCCGGTACGCGAACCGGGCAGCTCACCGGGCAGCTAACCGGCAGCGTAGCTGTCAACATTGTAAACAGTCCGGAGCGGCCGCCATCTTGTCTCTCGGTAGGTTCGAGAGACAAGATGTGGTGAAAAAAGAAGGGGGAAATGAAGGAAAGGGGGCAAGGTAAACCCCTCCTGACCCCCTAGGATTGATGAGGGGGATATTAAAGTCCCCCGCGATTTTTCGCGGTAGAGGCGCTTCCCGGTACGCGAACCGGGCAGCTAACTGGCAGCGTAACGGGAGTCCGCCATATTGTGTTTTTGGAGCGTCCGGTTCGCGTACCGGGTAGCGTCCCGGTAAGCGTAACAAGGGGAAAACCAAGAGAAACAGTAAAAAAAAAATTAAGGGAATAGATTTCCAGCAAACTTGACAAAATTGTAGGGACTGTTTGTTTGATGTGCCTTTGCAAGGCCTCAAGATATGTGTACGTGTGGATTTTGTCTAATTAAGGTTAAAAAAAATATATATATCTGTAAGCGTGCTCCGGCACGCTTACGTTACGGGTTTTGTTTGCGCTGCAGAGCCGATACGTCACGGTTATGCGACGCGTCATGAGGCGTCTCACGTGGCTACGTGATACGTCACGTAATAAAGAATATATTTTACAGCTATAGATATTAGCTTTTAAAAAACCAATGAAATTCACTGAAAAAACCATAGGTTATAGACCATATATAGTTAGGAATTTGCATTTACAAAACCTTGAAAATTCACTGAAAAAACCATAGGTTAGAGACCATATATAATTAGCTGGACATTTTATTGACATAAAACCAATGAAATTCCATATATAGTTAGTTGCACTAACTATATATCGCGCACCCGCAATCCACTGCTGATGATGTCACATATTACATCATTCATGACATGGTCAGTGACATCACTGATGACATCACTGATGACATCTCAAATGACATCACTGATGACATCACTGATGACATCTCAAATGACATCACTGATGACATCATGACACACCAATACCAGTTACTACATACGCACTCACTGATTCCTACGTCTACACACACATTCACTCATTCACCCATACAATCACTCATACATACAGTCACTCATTATTACAACACTATCATATGCACTCATACACCTATGCAGACACTCACACACTGCCGCTCATCCATGGAGTTACTCACACATCTAGTCAGTCCTGTAAAGAATCAATCACACTTCCATTTCCTCATCTATACAGTTAAACACAGAACACCACACTTCAGTGACATCACTGATGACATCACTGATGACATCTCAAATGACATCACTGATGACATCTCAAATGACATCACTGATGACATCATGACACACCAATACCAGTTACTACATACGCACTCACTGATTCCTACGTCTACACACACATTCACTCATTCACCCATACAATCACTCATACATACAGTCACTCATTATTACAAGACTATCATATGCACTCATACACCTAGTCAGTCCTGTGAAGAATCAATCACACTTCGATTTCCTCATCTATACAGTTAAACACAGAACACCATACTTTTCACACATATACTAACACATACTTACTCTCTTATACAATCACTGATACAAGTACACATTGATATGCACAGAGTCACACACCTCCCAGCCAGCCACACACACACTCAGTCTTCCATACATCCACTCATTCTTCAATATGTAAAACATATTTAAACTTTACAAAAACACACAGACACTAGATGATGTCATCAGTGATGTCATTTGAGATGTCATCAGTGATGTCATCAGTGATGTCATTTGAGATGTCATCAGTGATGTCATCAGTGATGTCACTGACCATGTCATGAATGATGTAATATGTGACATCATCAGCAGTGGATTGCGGGTGCGCGATATATAGTTAGTGCAACTAACTATATATGGAATTTCATTGGTTTTATGTCAATAAAATGTCCAGCTAATTATATATGGTCTCTAACCTATGGTTTTTTCAGTGAATTTTCAAGGTTTTGTAAATGCAAATTCCTAACTATATATGGTCTATAACCTATGGTTTTTTCAGTGAATATACATATATATATATATATATATATATATATATATGTATATATATATGTATAGATCCACATTCGCAGGATACCCATTAAAGAAGGCCGCTGGAGGTTGAATCAAACACTTTATTTGTGGCTGGAAGCTGAGATCATGGCACAACAGGAACACACTTTTATTTTTTATTTTTATTTTATTTTGCGTGTTTGTACCGCGCTAGGATCACTTCCCGAAGGAGTATCTCCGCGCCTTTGGCAGCCAAAAAAGCAACTAGCGGACCCTAACCATAAACATAAGTCAATTTTGAAAAAGGAATGTCTTTAATTGCTTCCTAAAAGGAAGGTGGTCCTTGCACTGTCTCAAATACAGTGGGAGGCTGTTCCACAAAGTTGGACCAGCAACCGTAAGAGATCTTCCCCCTTGTCTCACTTTGCTAAATTTTGGAATCTGTAACAATGCCTGCTCACTGGATCTCAAAGAGCGTGTCGGTGTATACCAGGAGAATTTATTAATCAGATATGCTGGACCATTTCCCTGTAGACACTTATGCATTGTACAGCAGATCTTAAACTTCACCCTCTGTTTGATGGGTAACCAATGCAACTTCTCCAAAAGGGGTTTAGACGGGGTGCGAGAGGGCTTGTTCAGGACCAGACGGGCAGCAGTATTCTGGACTACCTGGAGTCTAGAGATTACCGCTTCATTTGTTGACAACAACAGCCCATTGCAGTAGTCCAAGCGACTCAATACTAGGGCCTGCACCAAGGTTCTCCTAGTAGAGTCAGGTAGTAAAGGGAAAACCTTTCGTAGCATCCCGATGATATGGAAGCAGGAGCCCACCACTTGATTGCTATGATGTTTTAATGAAAGCTCCTGATCAAGTCGGACGCCAAGGTTTTTCACTACCTGCTTGGGTTCTGGAGCCGGGCCAAGATCTTGAGGCCACCAGTCTGGGGTCCACAGAAGTTTGGCCTCACCGAACAGCATCACCTCCGTTTTTGCAACATTACACTGCAGGAGGTTAGATGCCATCCAGTTTGCCACCGCCTTCATCCCCTGGGCAAAGGAGTTCCTGACCTCCACCGTAAGGGTTTTAAAAGGAAAGAGGAGTTGGGTGTCATCTGCATATGACACTGGAATAAATCCATACGATCTCATGATGTTAGCTAGGGGGGCCACATAGATATTAAAAAGAGTAGGGCTCAAACAAGAGCCCTGTGGCACCCCCTTAGAGATCTCCAACTCCTCTGACCGATAATCGCCCAGGGTGACCCTTTGGGTACGACCTGTCAGGAAACTCCTCAGCCATGACAACGCCTTGCCTTCCAGGCCGATGTTAACTAGCCTGGCTGTCATGATGTCGTATGACACGGTGTCAAACGCCGCAGACAGATCCAGCAGAACCAGGATAACAGAATGACCTTTATCCTGGAACATGCGTAGATCGTCTGCGACTGACAGCAAGGTGGTCTCGGTGCTGTGTCTTGGTCTAAATCCCGACTGAGAAGGATCCAGACCGCCTACTAGCTCAATGTAGCTGGATAGGTGGCGATTTACATATTTCTCTATAATCTTCCCCAAAAAGGGGAGAAGAGAGATGGGCCTTAAATTCGCCAACTCCGTCCAGGGGATGGTAGTATTCTTCCTCAATGGCCTTACTAGCGCCCTCTTCCAGTCCATAGGAACCTGCCCTGTACAGAGGGAAAGATTAATCAAGTTCTGGATTTCTGGTCCAAGAACTTCTACCAGCTTAGGCAGGATGCGGGCAGGAATGCTATCATAGGGACTTCCACTCTTGATCTGTGCAACCAGTGAGATTACCTCCTCCAAAGAGTTCCGAGGAATAAAACGGTAGACGCGTTTCAGGAGAGCAAAGTCCCTTCTTCTGTGGCGTATGGTGATGACAAGTAGAATGCGCTCGTGCTATTGCACAGTCCAATTTAAAACTCCTGCCGCAGTGGGCGTGGCCGAAAACACGGCCTTCTGGATGTTGAAGTTTCACAAATGTTTACCCAAGTGGGCGCGCTTTTCAATTGCCAAAATAAATCACTCTGGTTCACCCTTGTGGGTAGAAGTTGAACCTGACAATCACCTGTCCCGCTTTATTACAGCCACTTGTGAATGAGCGGAACGCCACCCTGCAAAGGCGCTGCACTCTCCTCCTTCCATAACGCAGTCACACAGGGTTGGTGCCTGCGTGGACCCGCAGACTGCAGTGAGCCTTCTTTACGACCGGGAATGGCTGCTTAATACATCCACATTCGCAGGATACCCACTAAAGAAGGCCTCTGGAGGTTGAATCAAACCCTTTATTTGTGGCTGCATGCTGACATCATGGCACGACAGGAACACACTTCCAAGGAATGCAACGCCAGACGCGCTTCGGGAGAGCAAAGTCCCTTCTTCTGTGGTGTATGGTGATGACAAGTAGAATGCGCTCGTGCTCACGCACAGTCCAATTTAAAACTCCTGCCGCAGTGGGCGTGGCCGAAAACACAATATATATATATATATTCACTGAAAAAACCATAGGTTATAGACCATATATAGTTAGGAATTTGCATTTACAAAACCTTATTACTCACACAAAACCATTGAACTTCCATATATAGTTAGTTGCACTAACTATATATCGCGCACCCGCAATCCACTGCTGATGATGTCACATATTACATCATTCACGACATGGTCAGTGACATCACTGATGACATCACTGATGACATCTCAAATGACATCACTGATGACATCTCAAATGACATCACTGATGACATCACAGATGACATCTCATTTGACATTAGTGATCACATCACTGATGATATCATTCATGTGATAATACGATGAACCTCTTCAGACTCTAATATAACCTTAGATACAATCAGTGTAAACAGACACTCACAGACTGTCACTCATCCATGGAGTTACTCACACACCTAGTCAGTCATGCAAAGAATCAATCACACCTCCATTTCCTCAACTATACAGTTATACAAACTTTACTTATTCAAACATATACTAACACATATTTACTCTCTTATACAATCCCTGATACAAGTTCACAATGATCCATACAGCCACTCACACATTCACTGGCTCTTATGCACAGTTATTTATATATGTCAACTCTCACATGTACTGTGTTTTACATATGTACTTACTTTGACATGTAGCACTGAGATATCCATTCACTCACCAATACACTCATGCACACAGTCAACCGCCCATACAGCTGTTTCCACATGCACTTTTGAAACCATACATCTAGTGAATCAACTGCTCACACATCTATGCACAGAGTCATACACCTCCCAGCCACCCACACACACACTCAGTCTCCCATACAAATACTTGGGCAACCAATCAATAACCCATATAGTTACTCATATAGCTACTTATCAACACATGCAACAGTTTACAGAACAACAGACATAATGATGCACAAATTAAGACAGTTTAGTCACTAACCCATGCACTCAGTGAGACACATTTAATCACTCACTCATACAGTCAGTCATGCACCTACTAAATCCTTCATCCAGGCACTTATACATCCACTCATTCTTCAATATGTAAGACATATTTTAACTTTACAGAAACATACAGTCACTGGATGTTGTCATCAGTGATGTCATCAGTGATGTCATTTGAGATGTCATCAGTGATATCATCAGTGATGTCACTGACCATGTCATGAATGATGTAATATGTGACATCATCAGCAGTGGATTGTGGGTGCGCGATATATAGTTAGTGCAACTAACTATATATGGAATTTCAATGGTTTTGTGTGAGTAAAATAAGGTTTTGTAAATGCGAATTCCTAACTATATATGGTCTATAACCTATGGTTTTTTCAGTGAATTTTCAAGGTTTTGTAAATGCTAATTCCTAACTATATATGGTCTATAACCTATGGTTTTTTCAGTGAATTTTCAAGGTTTTGTAAATGCTAATTCCTAACTATATATGGTCTATAGCCTATGGTTTTTTCAGAGAATATATATATATACATACATATATAAACATATATCATCTGTATATCTATATAAATACAAACATAAATGCATGCATACATATACTTATATGCATACAGATGCATGCTATTTACATGAAAGTTGAAAAAACACTAATAAAAGCAAAGCTAAAAAGCCACCTCATTACAAACAGAATGGCTTTAACTTAAACGAGGGCGAGATCTATTGCATTTTCAATGCTTGTTTACTTTGGTTCCATCAAGAAGGCATTCAGATGTGTCACACATTTGCCATAAATTCTGAATGTTAGCACTCTAGTTGCACATTAGATCACTGTAGTAAAGCTACTGCTCACCAGGGACGTCTGCTGCTGGTATTCAAAGTGCATGTTTCAGTCTGCATGTCAGAATTTTTTTAATGAAATAGAAGAGGATTTGAGAAGTCACTCAAAATGATCCCTAATTTTTCTTTCTGAAGCACTAATCATACTTTCTATGGCAAAATTAACCCCCTCATGTTGTTCCTTTTTAAATTGAGTGTTTTCAGACTTACCACTTCATTCCAATCAAGATGGCTTCTGGTGTGCCATACTTTTGTCATAAGTAAGACTGTTAGCGCTCTAGTTGTTCTTTAGAACACTCTGGGACATTCTGTCATTGGGCTATACTTGGGGTACATCTGGGTGATATTTGGGCTACATTTAGGCTCTTTTGTCTCTGGTGGCCCTCTTGGGAGACTGTATGTCAGAATTTTTTAATGAAATTGAAGAGGGTTTGAGAAGTCACTCAAAATGTGCCCTAATTTTTCTTTCTGCAGCACTAATCATAATTCATATGGCAAAATATACCCCCTCATTTTGTTCCTTTTTAAATTAAATGTTTTAAGAGTTACCACTTTATTCCAATCAAGATGGCTTCAGGTGTGCCATACCTTTGTAATAAGTAGGACTGTTAGCGCTCTAGTTGTTCTTTAGAACACTCTGGGACATTCTGTCATTGGGCTATACTTGGGCTACATCTGGGTGATATTTGGGCTACATTTGGGCTCTTTTGTCTCTGGTGGCCATTTTGGGAGACTGCATGTCAGAATTTTTTAATGAAATAGAAGAGGATTTGAAAAGTCACTCAAAATGTGCCCTAATTTTTCTTTCTGCAGCACTAATAATACCTTCTATTGCATAATATACCCCCTCATTTTGTTCCTTTTTAAATTAAATGTTTTAAGAGTTACCACTTTATTCCCATCACGATGGCTCCAGGTGTGCTATACCTTTGTAATAAGTAGGACTGTTAGCGCTCTAGTTGTTCTTTAGAACACTCTGGGACATTCTGTCATTGGGCTATACTTGGGCTACATCTGGGTGATATTTGGGCTACATTTGGGCTCTTTTGTCTCTGGTGGCCATTTTGGGAGACTGCATGTCAGAATATTTTAATGAAATAGAAAAGGATTTGAGAAGTCACTCAAAATGTGCCCTAATTTTTCATTCTGCAGCACTAAGCATACTTTCTATGGCAAAATATACCCCCTCATGTTGTTTCTTTTTAAATTAAATGTTTTAAGAGTTACCACTTTATTCCAATCAAGATGGCTTCAGGTGTGCCATACCTTTGTAATAAGTAGGACTGTTAGCGCTCTAGTTGTTCTTTAGAACACTCTGGGACATTCTGTCATTGGGCTATACTTGGGCTACATCTGGGTGATATTTGGGCTACATTTGGGCTCTTTTGTCTCTGGTGGCCATTTTGGGAGACTGCATGTCAGAATTTTTTAATGAAATAGAAGAGGATTTGAAAAGTCACTCAAAATGTGCCCTAATTTTTCTTTCTGCAGCACTAATAATACCTTCTATTGAATAATATACCCCCTCATTTTGTTCCTTTTTAAATTAAATGTTTTAAGAGTTACCACTTTATTCCCATCACGATGGCTCCAGGTGTGCTATACCTTTGTAATAAGTAGGACTGTTAGCGCTCTAGTTGTTCTTTAGAACACTCTGGGACATTCTGTCATTGGGCTATACTTGGGCTACATCTGGGTGATATTTGGGCTACATTTGGGCTCTTTTGTCTCTGGTGGCCATTTTGGGAGACTGCATGTCAGAATATTTTAATGAAATAGAAAAGGATTTGAGAAGTCACTCAAAATGTGCCCTAATTTTTCATTCTGCAGCACTAAGCATACTTTCTATGGCAAAATATACCCCCTCATGTTGTTTCTTTTTAAATTAAATGTTTTAAGAGTTACCACTTTATTCCAATCAAGATGGCTTCAGGTGTGCCATACCTTTGTAATAAGTAGGACTGTTAGCGCTCTAGTTGTTCTTTAGAACACTCTGGGACATTCTGTCATTGGGCTATACTTGGGCTACATCTGGGTGATATTTGGGCTACATTTGGGCTCTTTTGTCTCTGGTGGCCATTTTGGGAGACTGCATGTCAGAATTTTTTAATGAAATAGAAGAGGATTTGAAAAGTCACTCAAAATGTGCCCTAATTTTTCTTTCTGCAGCACTAATAATACCTTCTATTGCATAATATACCCCCTCATTTTGTTCCTTTTTAAATTAAATGTTTTAAGAGTTACCACTTTATTCCCATCACGATGGCTCCAGGTGTGCTATACCTTTGTAATAAGTAGGACTGTTAGCGCTCTAGTTGTTCTTTAGAACACTCTGGGACATTCTGTCATTGGGCTATACTTGGGCTACATCTGGGTGATATTTGGGCTACATTTGGGCTCTTTTGTCTCTGGTGGCCATTTTGGGAGACTGCATGTCAGAATGTTTTAATGAAATAGAAAAGGATTTGAGAAGTCACTCAAAATGTGCCCTAATTTTTCATTCTGCAGCACTAATCATACTTTCTATGGCAAAATATACCCCCTCATGTTGTTTCTTTTTAAATTAAATGTTTTAAGAGTTACCACTTTATTCCAATCAAGATGGCTTCAGGTGTGCCATACCTTTGTAATAAGTAGGACTGTTAGCGCTCTAGTTGTTCTTTAGAACACTCTGGGACAATCTGTCATTGGGCTATACTTGGGCTACATCTGGGTGATATTTGGGCTACATTTGGGCTCTTTTGTCTCTGGTGGCCTTTTTGGGAGACTGCATGTCAGAATGTTTTAATGAAATAGAAAAGGATTTGAGAAGTCACTCAAAATGTGCCCTAATTTTTCATTCTGCAGCACTAATCATACTTTCTATGGCAAAATATACCCCCTCGTGTTGTTTCTTTTTAAATTAAATGTTTTAAGAGTTACCACTTTATTCCAATCAAGATGGCTTCAGGTGTGCCATACCTTTGTAATAAGTAGGACTGTTAGCGCTCTGGTTGTTCTTTAGAACACTCTAGGAGGCTGCAGTAGAACACAAAGGAATCAACTGACAGTCTCTGTCCTTGTTGGATGTACATGTTTTACTGAGAATGTCAGACTTCATTTTCACATGACTGAGAAAGATAATGTGAATTTACAGAAAATATGCTTTCAGTTTAGCTTATAGATCCCCTTCCAAACCACTGTGGGAAAATCATGAGATATTAGTTTTCTTTCAAACAATATTCATGATATCACAGCAGAAGGTTTTTTCACATGGTAAAATCACCTTAGAACCCACCACAATTCCTAAAACGAGTATGGTACCATCAACAAATGATTTATAATGTAACTAAAGTCCTAAAACCCTCTATTAACTACAATGCTTTTTAATGAGGTGCTATCATGTATATTGGTCCTAAGATGGCTGCCAACACTTCTTGGATGAAGTGCTGACAGCCAATCAGATCAGATGTGTGGTTAGGCTCCGCCCAGATATATATCTTTTTTTGAACCTAAATTACTCAAAATCCACTGGAGCACATATATTGAGACCTAGCAAAGGCACATCGGGCTAACAGTCCCTACAATTTTGCCAAGTTTCGTGCAAATCCATTCAGCCGTTCGAGCTAAAAGTGAGGCCAACCGCCCTATGGAAATTAACATGGGAAAAACGTGTTTTGGGACCCCCCTTTTTTCTCGGCCCCCCCTTGATGAAACCCCCCCAAACTGGCAGGGGCTGCTCAGAAACAAAATGTTTCATTTTCCTGAAAATTTCAGCCAATTCCGTCCACAAACACCAAAGTTATTAGACATAGAATTTTCAAAAATCCCATAGAGAAAAAATCCAAGCTATATATACCTACTGGCGACCGCCAGTAGGTAATGTATATATTCACTGAAAAAACCATAGGTTATAGACCATATATAGTTAGGAATTAGCATTTACAAAACCTTGAAAATTCACTGAAAAAACTATGGGTTATAGACCATATATAGTTAGGAACTAGCATTTACAAAACCTTATTTTACTCACACAAAACCATTGAAATTTCATATATAGTTAGTTGCACTAACTATATATCGCGCACCCGCAATCCACTGCTGATCATGTCACATATTACATCATTCATGACATGATCAGTGACATCACTAATGACATCACTGATGACATCTCAAATGACATCACTGATGATCGTGGCTCCGTCGTGGCCATTCCGCAAGCAATCATGGCAGCAGCTCCCCACCGGAAGCCTGCGGGAGTCGGGGGCCCCGATGACTTTTGTAGAATTTTCAAGGCTGAGGGGACGCTTTCGGGAATGGGGCCCAAGCCCTAGCAGGCAAATGTCCGAGTTCAAATGTGTCCCAGGGCCATTTTAGTGGACCAGGCCCAAATCCGAAGAGCCGGCCGCCATTTTAAGAGTCCTGTGGCAGCCGCCTATCGCTGCACTGCAAGAGTGGGCGCAATTCAACTGGATGGGGGGCGAGACGCTGTAGCCGCAAGAGCGGGCGCAACTCAGCTGAATGGCGGATGAGGCACAGTGCCGCAAGAGCGGGCGCTAAACAGCTGAATGGCGACTGAAACGCTAAAGGGCACCCCACTGCAGCAGAGAAGCCTCCACCTGGGGATGGCGGGGGAGGCCCGTTCGCGCCGCCTCCCTCCCCCCCCCCCCCGGGGCGCCCCACGCCGTTTTACGGCACAGCATTGTAGGATGGCCAGACCAGTGCGGCAACTTACTGGAGACCACCTGGGTGCCGTCCGGATCTCGGCGCGTTGTGCTGCCTTCGGCCTATTTGCACAACGGACCGCTACTGACGCCAACTCACAGGCCGACGGATTTTGCCGACTAAAAGACAGACCAAAGCAGCCCATTGTTGCTTTGAGATGGATGTTGCAGCAGGCTGCCATGTAAATAGTTGTTTAAAATGTTTTTTTTAACGTGTTTACTTTGTTGGAGCGTTGTATATATTTATAAGTTATTAAAGTGTTATAATCCTACTACTTTGTTGGAGTGCTATATATTTTTAATGTGACACATAATTGTGAAGACTTTGATGTACAAAAAGGCATCCCTGGAATCTTCCGCTTCAGGCTCGGTCCCACACACCCTTACAGTGAGAATCCCCTCCCCAATCACAATACAGGATCGTTATCAGATAATAGGAACGCGTGTGGTGTGACGGATCTCATGGGGTGGGGGCCTTGATCTACTGTAACTCCTTTGGAGAGGGGTGATTCTTTACAGTTGGGGCCATAAACTACATCCGCAGGGCTAGGTGATAGCCTGGGACCGGCCTGGGCAATCGGACACGGAGGAAGAGGAGTGTCAGTGGGTGCGGTAGTGAATAGGGTGAAAGGGAGGTGTCGGGCGGGCACAGGGTGTGATTCTCAGGGAAGAGCAGCGCAGATGGGGGGAGGTTTATGGCCCATGCATGAGAGAGAGAGCGGGGGTGACCAGTGCGTGGGGGAGATGCTTGCGAGGGTGGGGAGCCATGCTGAGGATCGGCGTCGTGCAGAGAGTGGGTCTGGTCAAGGCATCTAAAATGGCTGCCGTGCATGACAAAAGTGTGGCATTTGAAAAAGGGCAAGATGGCGCAGATAATGTTTATCGATACGGATTAATTTATAACAAATATTTTTAACAATATATTTACTCGCAGTGACAAAATGGCGGTCAACACTTCCTGATTTCCTTCGAATCGAACGTTAACAGACGTCACGCAGCAAAAAAAAAAAGAATCCGCTCACGCGCAGCCGCTGGAAGACATGTATCAACATATATGAGCATCCTCAGCCACCCTCAGAAAACATAGGGGGTCAGGATACGTCTCCCGTACCCCCTTATACCCATTTCTCACATTGTTTTTCCTCCATCTTGTAATTTAATTAAAACGAAACACAAAATGGCGAATTCCCATTTCGCTTCCCGGTTCGCGACCCGGTTCGCGAACCGGGAAGCGCTTCTACCGCGAAAAATCATTTTTTTTTTATTTGCCCCACGGGACCCTTTAATAACCCCAACATCATTCCTGGTGGTCAAGAGGGGTCTACCTTGCCCCCTTTCATTAAATTCCCCCTTCGTTTTTCTCCTCCTCTTGTCTCTCGATCCTACCGAGAGACAAGATGGCGGCCGTTCCGGACTGTTTTAAATGTTGACAGACACCGGAGAGCCAATCAGCTTCGCTTCGCAAAGTTCCGTTACGCGAAAAGTACGCGAACCGGGGCTCTAACCGGGACGCTGTCACAGATATATCTGTTTTTTAAAACGTTAATTTCTCAAAATCCACTGGAGCACATATATTGAGAACTAGCAAAGGCACATCGGGCTAACAGTCCCTACAATTTTGCCAAGTTTCGTGCAAATCCATTCAGCCCAAATTTTCTGGGGCTGCTCAGAAACAAAATGTGCCATTTTCCTGAAAATTTCAGCCGATTCCGTCCACAAACGCCAAAGTTATTAGACATAGAATTTTCAAAAGTCCCATAGAGAAAAAATCCTAACTATATATACCTACTGGCGACCGCCAGTAGGTATATATAGGTAGGCCCCTGAAAATTTGGGGGGGTTTCGTCAAGGGGGGGCCGAGAAAAAAGGGGGGTCCCAAAACACGTTTTTCCTATTCATTTTTCCATAGGGCGTTTGGCCTCACTTTTAGCTCGAACGGCTGAATGGATTTGCACGAAACTTGGCAAAATTGTAGGGACTGTTAGCCCGATGTGCCTTTGCTGGGTCTCAATATATGTGCTCCAGTGGATTTTGAGAAATTAACGTTTTAAAAAACAGATATATCTGTGACAGCCTCCCGGGTAGCGCTCCGGTTCGCAAACTTTTCGCGTAACGGAGCTTTGCGAAGCAAAGCTGATTGGCTCTCTGGTGTCTGTCAACATTCTAAACAGTCTGGAGCGGCCGCCATCTTGTCTCTTGGTAGGATCGAGAGACAAGAAGAGGAGAAAAACGAAGGGGGAATTTAATGAAAGGGGGCAAGGTAGACCCTTCTTGACCCCCTAGGAATGATGTTGGGGTTAATAAAGGGTCCCGTGGGGCAAATAAAAAAAATTGGATTTTTTGCGGTAGAAGCGCTTTCTGGTTCGCGAACCAGGTAGCGAACCGGGACGCGAAACGGGAATTCGCCATTTTGTGTTTCGTTTTAATTAAATTACAAGATGGAGGAAAAACAATGTGAGAAATGGGTATAAGGGGGTACGGGAGACGTATCCTGACCCCCTATGTTTTCTGAAGGTGGCTGAGGATGCTCATATATGTTGATACTTGTCTTCCAGCGGCTGCGCGTGAGCGTTTTTTTTTTTTTTTTTTGCTGCGTGACGTCTGTTAACGTTTGATTTGAAGGAAATCAGGAAGTGTTGACCGCCATTTTGACACTGCGAGTAAATATATTGTTAAAAATAATTGTTATAAATTAATCCGTATTAATAAACATTGTCTGCGCCATCTTGCTTTTTTCCAATGGCACACTTTTGTCGTGCACGGCAGCCATTTTAGATGCCTTGACCAGACCCACTCTCTGCAAGCCGCCGATCCTCAGCATGGCTCCCCACCCTCGCAAGCATCTCCCCCACGCACTGGTCACCCCCGCTCTCTCTCTTATGCATGGGCCATAAACCTCCCCCCATCTGCGCTGCTCTTCCCTGAGAATCACACCCTGTGCCCGCCCAACACCTCCCTTTCACCCTATTCACTACCGCACCCTCTGACACTCCTCTTCCTCTGTGTCCGATTGTCCAGGCCGGTCCCAGGCTATCACCTAGCCCTGCGGATGTAGTTTATGGCCTCAACTGTAAAGAATCACCCCTCTTCAAAAGAGTTACAGTAGATCAAGGCCCCCACCCCATGAGATCCGTCACACCACACGCGTTCCTACTATTTGATAACGATCCTGTATTGTGATTGGGGAGGGGATTCTCACTGTGAGGGTGTGTGGGACCGAGCCTGAAGCGGAAGATTCCAGGGATGCCTTTTTGTACATCAAAGTCTTCACAATTATGTGTCACATTAAAAATATGTAGCACTCCAACAAAGTAGTAGGATTATAACACTTTAATAACTTATAAATATATACAAAGCACCAAAAACAGTAAACACGAAAAAAAAAAATTTAAACACAGCAACAATGGTCAGTAGCGGTCTGTTATGCGAATAGTCCGAAGGCAGCACAACGCGCTGAGATTTGGACGGCACCCAGGTGATGTCCTTTACTTGCCGCACTGGTCTTGGCATCCTACAATGCTGCGCCGAAAAACGGCGTGGGGCGCCCCGGGGGGGGAGGGAGGCGGCGTGAACGGGCCTCCCCAGGTGGAGGCTCGTCTGCTGTAGTGGGGCGCCCCTTTAGCGTTTCACTTGCCATTCAGCGGTTTTCCGCCCGCTTTTGTTGCACTGTGACTCGTCAGTAGCGGTCTGTTGTGCGAATAGTCCGAAGGCAGCACAACGCGCAGAGATCTGGACGGCACCCAGGTGATGTCCTTTACTTGCCGCACTGGTCTTGGCATCCTACAATGCTGCGCCGAAAAACGGCGTGGGGCGCCCCGGCGGGGGGGGGGGGGGTTGAGGCGGCGTGAACGGGCCTCCCCAGGTGGAGGCTCGTCTGTTGTAATGGGGCACCCCTTTAGCGTTTCACTTGCCATTCAGCGGTTTTCCGCCCGCTTTTGCTGCACTGTGCCTCATCCGCCATTCAGCTGTTTACCGCCCGCTCTTGCGGCTACAGCGTCTCGCTCACCATCTAGTTGAATTGCGCCCACTCTTGCGGTGCACCGATAGGCGGCTGCCACAGGACTCTTAAAATGGCGGCTGGTTCTTCGGATTTGGGCCTGGTCCACTAAAATGGCCCTGGGACACCTTGGAACTCGGACGCTTGTCTGCTAGGGCTTGGGCCCCATTCTCGAAAGCGTCCCCTCAGCCTTGAAGATTCTACAAAAGTCTTGGGGGCCCCCGACTCCCGCAGGCTTCCGGTGGGGAGCGGCTGCCATGATTGCTTGCGGAATGGCCACGACGGAGCTACCATTGAAATTCGCATATATAGTTAGTTGCACTAACTATATATCGCGCACCCGCAATCCACTGCTGATGATGTCACATATTACATCATTCATGACATGGTCAGTGACATCACTGATGACATCACTGATGACATCTCAAATGACATCACTGATGACATCACTGATGACAACACCCAGTGACTGTATGTTTCTGTAAAGTTAAAATATGTCTTACATATTGAAGAATGAGTGGATGTATAAGTGTCTGGATGAAGGATTTAATAGGTGCATGACTGACTGTATGAGTGAGTGATTTAATGTGTCTCACTGAGTGCATGGGTTAGTGACTAAACTGTCTTAATTTGTGCATCATTATGTCTGTTGTTCTGTAAACTACTGCATGTGTTGATCAGTAGCTATATGAGTAACTATATGGGTTATTGATTGGTTGCCCAAGTATTTGTATGGGGGACTGAGTGTGTGTGTGGGTGGCTGGGAGGTGTGTGACTCTGTGCATAGATGTGTGAGCAGTTGATTCACTAGATGTATGGGTTCAAAAGTGCATGTGGAAACAGCTGTATGGGCGGTTGACTGTCTGCATGAGTGTATTGGTGAGTGAATGGATTTGTAAAACACAGTACATGTGAGAGTTGACATATATAAATAACTGTGCATAACAGCCAGTGAATGTGTGAGTGGCTGTATGGATCATTGTGAACATGTATCAGGGATTGTATAAGAGACTAAATATGTGTTAGTATATGTTTGAATAAGTAAGGTGTGTATAACTGTATAGTTGAGAAAATGGAGGTGTGATTGATTCTTTGCATGCCTAACTAGGTGTGTGAGTAACTCCATGGATAAGTGACAGTCTGTGAGTGTCTGTTTATACTGAATGTATCTAAGGTTATATTAGAGTCTGAAGAGGTTCATCGTATTATCACCTAAATGATATCATCAGTGATGTGATCAGTAATGTCAAATGAGATGTCATCAGTGATGTCATCAGTGATGTCATTTGAAATGTCATCAGTGATGTCATTTGAGGTGTCATCAGTGATGTCATCAGTGATGTCATTTGTGATGTCATTAGTGATGCCATTTGAGATGTCATAAGTGATGTCATCCGTGATGTCATCAGTGATGTCATCAGTGATGTCATTTGAGGTGTCATCAGTGATGTCATCAGTGATGTCATTTGAGATGTCATCAGTGATGTCATCAGTGATGTCACTGACCATGTCATGCATGATGTAATATGTGGCATCATCAGCAGTGGATTGCGGGTGCGCGATATATAGTTAGTGCAACTAACTATATATGCGAATTTCAATGGTTTTGTGCGAGTAAATTAAGGTTTTGTAAATGCTAATCCCTAACTATATATGGTCTATAACCTATGGTTTTCTCAGTGAATATATATATAGGTAGGTATAGTTAGGATCTACTTTCCATAGGAAATCTGCAACATTTTATTGGGAATAACTTTGGCGCCGGTGGACGAATCTTCGCAAATTTCTCAAAGTAGGTGGCCCGCTCCACTCCGCTCCTTCCCTGAAAATGTGGGGGGGATTCGTCAAGCGGGGGCCGAGATAAAAGGGTGGTCCCAAAACGTGTTTTCTCCATGTTAATTTCCATAGGGCGGTCGAACTCACTTTTAGCCCGAACGGCTGAATCGATTTCCACCAAACTTGGCAAAATTGTAGGGACTGGTAGCCCGATGTGCCTTTGCTATGTCTCAAGATATGTGCTCCAGTGGATTTTGAGTAATTAAAGTTAAAAAAAATAAATATCTATAAGCGCGCCCCGGTACGCGCACCGGGGAGCACAGCGGGCGCGACACGCGAGGTGCGCACGGAAAGCTGATTGGCTCTCAGGTGTCTGTAAACATTCGAAACAGTCCGGAGCGGCTGCCATCTTGTGTCTCAGTAGGATAGAGACACAAGAGGGGCCAAAAACAAAGGGGGAAATAACCAAAAGGGGGAAGGGTAGACCCCCCTGACCCCCTAGGTTTGATGTGGGGGACATAAAAGGGCCCCGGCGCAGAAAACAAAAAAAAAATTCGGTTTTCGCAGGGGGAGCGACCGGTACGTGCTCAGGTACGCGTACCTGGGGGCGTACCGTGGAGAAAAAAGCATGACAGAGTTTCCCAAAAAAGTTGCATTTTTTATACATTAGAGGTAGTTCTAAAAAGAACTGTTGTTTTTATTCTTTTTGTTGTTTTATATTTTTTTTATTTTTTTTTGGAACATTTTTTACTTTTTTTTACTTTTCTGAACATTTTTTTTTTTTTTTTAAGGGGAGAAACAAAAAACAGGGAATTCTAAAGGGCTCAACAGGAGCAAAAAAAAAGCAGAAATAATTAATGTTTCCTTGGGCACTTGTGGTTATCCCAAGCACGGTTAATAAGTGTGATGCATTGCTCTCCATAGCATATTGTTTGTCCACAAAAAATACAAACCATTTTAAAATTGGAAAACTTTGTTTGTATGGTGGAGCACATCTCCCTAACTTCCAGTCCCGATGGGGTGGAAACATTAGTTTGGGAGGTGCTGGCAGAAGATTGGACAGGGTTTCTGGCCAGTTCCCTGGCCTCTGCCCTAGCATAGTTATTTGGATGCTTTCGTTGCATATGTCTGATCATGGTGTGGTTGCCAAAGGAGTATTTTTTGTTGGGATTCCCCCTTGACAGCTCCTGATGACATATTAAGCAGGTTGCTTTAGGCGCATTTACTTTTTTTTTGTCGTTGGGGATTGAAAAAAATTGCCAGATGATGTGCTCTTTAGGTTTGTAGGTAATATTGTCCTCTACTCCTCCTCCTCATCCTCCTCCTCTTCTTGATCTCCACCACTGTGAAGTTGTGGTGGTCCTTGTGGTGGTGGTGGTGGTCCAGAAGATCCAGCAGCTGCAGCTAATGTAGCCATTTTCTACTGAAATAACTGCAGGTCTACCTCTCTCAAAGTACAAAGGTAGAATGAGGAAAAATGGTGTGGTCTTTCATCATTTGGAAAAGAAAACTGTTCTGAACCAATGAAAAGTGTTATTTTTAGGTCACATGACCTGGCCTTACATCATTAGGGAACCAAAAGTGAAATGAACCAATAAAAAGTTTTATTTTCAGGTCACATGACCCGACGTGCTTACGCTACGCGCCCCGGGCCGCGCCCCGAGGCGCGCCCGTACTGGCGCCCCGGAGTGCGCCCGGGGGCGCGTAGCGTAAGCGCATCAGGACGTTGCGCGATCGTATGCGCTCACGTGCTCCCAGGTGCGCTTATGCAGTGCGTCATATGATGCATCACGCGGTTACACGAAACGTCACGATGTTGTTTTCGTACGCAAGAATAGCGCTAACAGGACGCTCACCGGTACACGCCCCGGGGCGCGCCAAAGCACTGCGCTTTCCCGTGCGTTCACCGGTACGCGCCTGGGAGTGCTCCGGGGCAAAAAATAAAAAAAATAAAAAAATAAATATTACATAATTATACAATATACAATTTGTTATACATTTCTTTACTTTTTATACCTATGGAGAAATGCTATTAAAAAAAACATTGAAATTCACTGAAAAAACCATAGGTTTCACACCAGTTATAGTTAGGAATTAGCATTTAAAAAACCTATTAAATTCACTGAAAAAACCATAGGTTTCACACCAGTTATAGTTAGCTGGAAATTTTACTGACATAAAACCATTGAAATTCCCACGTTATAGTTAGTTGGACTCACTATAACTTGCGCGTGTAATGCACTGCTGATGACATCACATATTACATCACTCATGACATGGTCAGTGACATCACTCATGACATCACTGATGACACCATCCTTGTGACAGAGTGACAGACCTCCTTTCACTGTAAAGTAACCCTTGAAACACATATTAAAAAATAGAAACTAACATTTTCAAAAAAGTGGAGATACCTATACCAGTTACAACAAGCAATTCAGTAATTCCACCATTTATATACACATCCACTCATTCACCAACAGTTCTATATAGTCACTCATACATATACTCACTCATCTTATGTAGTGATACACCTATACATCCTGTAACACACCGACAGTCTTCCAAAAGTTGCTCACACACATACTCACACATGCAAATAAACTATTGAACATCCATTTATTTGCATATACAGCTATACACACACTACCACCTTACTTCTAAGGAAACTTACACATACTTACTCTCTTAAACAATCACTTATAGAAACACATACTTATTTAAACAAGAACTCTTTCAATCTCTCACTCTCACATATACTCACTTATATACATCAATACTCACATATACTAGATTAAAACATATGTAGTTACTGATAAAGACACTAGTGAGACAGTCATTCACTTACTAACACACACATATACACACTCATCCATCCATACAGTCCTGCACATATGCCGCCTTCCAAACACATAAACAGTGAGTCAGTCATTGATGCATCTAAGTACTAAGTAATACCCAGACCAAACCATACAGACACTCATACTTATACTAAAAAAAACATCTAATAACCCATATACACACACATGTAGCTACTCACCAACCCATGCAGCCACTTATACACAAAGTGAAACACTGATACAAACATTTAATTATTTAAACAATACTCGCTAATATATGTATCCACTAAAATACACTTGATAAGCCAGTTAACCAATCAATTTTTTTTTTTAAAAACATCCATTAAGACACTTATTTAAACATGTATTCTTCCATCGACCTTTACATATACATATATAAAACATATTTATTTTTCAGAAAGACACACATTCACTGGATGGTGTCATCAGTGAAGTCATGAGTGATGTCACTGACCATGTCATGAGTGATGTAATATGTGATGTCATCAGCAGTGCATTACACGTGCAAGTTATAGTGAGTCCAACTAACTACAATGTGGGAATTTCAATGGTTTTATGTCAGTAAAATTTCCAGCTAACTATAACTGGTGTCAAACCTATGTTTTTTTCAGTGAATTTAATAGGTTTTATAAATGCTAATTCCTAACTATAACTGGTGTGAAACCTATGGTTTTTTCAATGAATATATATATATATATCATTTGTTGTGTCATCTCGTCATTTGTTTCATTTGAAATATCCACTTTCATGCTTGGTTTGCTTCATTGTTTACCCGTGCGTCCTGTTTCTTTAGGCGCATGGGCTTTTATTCTCCATAAAAATATTCCGCCTACTCCTGACGCGTCATGTGACCAAGCTCCGTCTACGGAGCGAAACGCGTCAGGGAGGGCACTTGCTCTGACACCATCGGAATAAACTTTTGCACTGCTGGCACTAAAATGGTATAATGGCGTTTATCATTGTTACTTGATGTATTTGTGGAGAGGAGGTCTGCGTCCGTTCATGACCGCAGCAAGAGGCGGTCGGGATTTTCGTGATTTCCATTGCCAGGATTTGGTTGCTTCCGGTTGCGTGGACCCTCCCCATCCTTTGAGGCACGGCGTTTTCTGCAACCAGCAACGCTCCGGCGATTTCAAATTCTACTCGATGGAGTTTTTCTTGCCGTGCCCCCCGCAGTTCGCAAACTCATCATTTGATTTTCATCGGTGTCCTGGCCCGGCGAGGTGCTTCGGAAACGGAGAGGTCGGCTGACCTCCTTGGATCCTCGAGGCGAAGTCCGGTAAGGCACCTGGTGCACAATTTTGACTACTATCTACGGAATTTAAAGCGGGATTTGGGAAATCTCCAAAAGACATTTACTCGGTACAACTAAGCCATCCAGCAGTCTATCGGCGAAACTATCAACAAGAGCCGTTTGCTTGTGTTCCAACATGATTTCCAGCGACGCGCTCAGGAGTAGGGTAACAGCGGCGGAAGCCCTTTACGAGAACCTACCGGCTAACACTATAACAACATCACAAGAAAGCCATATTACTCCGGCTAACAGCAATGTGAGGGATTTGTCTAAAACATTAGAGAAATTACTCCGTAGTAAGTTATCCAAGTGGTGGGAGAAGAAGTCCCTTGAGAAATACCTTGAAGTCAACTGTGTTCCAAGGGGCTTGAGAGTATTAATTGTACCCACATACGAAAACCCTGACCCAAAGATGCTACAAGAATGGGCAGAAAATAACCTGCAATCGTTCAAAAATATGTTACATATTTTAATCAAATATGCCCAATCAGATAGAGAAGCTTTACTGATTGAAATAGATCGGGTGAACTGACTTTTGGAAGCCACAGGTGAAACCGAATTGATCAACAAAACTCGCAAAGAAATTGACCAGAGACTGACTAAATTGGAACAAACTATCCAAGAGCGAAAGATTCAAAAGTTCGCACGAGATCAGCAAGATTATGCGACTGGGCGCATTTTCACCTTTGCTAGGAAATACGACTCATACAAACGCAAAGCAATGTCGGTCCAACAAAAACCTGGTACAACAGTTGATCAAACGGTAAATGCAAACTCTGCCCCCAATAATGAGGACAATTTATCAGTGGCATCTTACAGTGGGTCAGAAGAGCGTCTAACAACCACTGCAGCAGGTCCCCCTGACTTAACCAATTTTACATTGGCAGACGAACTAAATTTTGTCAGCGAGGACCGGAGGTACTCTCTGCGCTCACGGAACAATCCTCAACCAGCAGGCAAAGCGGCAGTCAAAAACGCCGCAGCAGGAGGCGCAATACCAAAGCGCGGTGGAGGGCGAGGCAACACTCGCAGAAATTGGAACAAATAACTACTACTGAAGACAATACTGTAATTAATCTGACTGATTTGGTTCTATCAAAGGCGGAGGAACAACTTCTTTCTCTAGGTCTTTCTTACTGTCCTCCTAATGACTTTTCATATACTCAGTCACGGATTGATGTTTTTAAATTCATTAGAAAAATCAAACTGATGAAGTATTTTCTAATTCATCCTGAAACATCGAATAAAGACACTGAAATGCCCGGTGTAACATCTGAGGAACAGCCATTGCGGGTTAAGAATCTAACAGGTCTTCAAACTTTGATTTCATTAGCTAAAGAGGACAGTTCTCAAAAATCTCTCACAGTCAGTCAAGTTATTACAGTGAATAAAACATCACCAAGTCCTTTTCAGGGAAAATCCACGTTTCTACCTTTAATGCCTAAGGACGCCCTGGATGTATTCAGTGATAGAGTTATCACTGAATTAAAAACTTTGAACAGAACTGTTTTAGGAAAGAAAAAACAAACAGACTTCAACAATTTACAATATACAATGCTCATTAAAAAGAATACAATGCAACACCAATGTGATAGTTAAAAATGCGGACAAAGGGGGAAATACTGTTCTGTGGGCTAAGACTGATTACCTACAAGAGGCAGCTCGCCAGTTAGGAGGCCCCCTCTGTTACACCAAAACTACCAAATTTGTCATGTTAAAAACTTATGATGACACTAGAAAAAACATCAGCCATTGGCAAAGGCAGAGCCTTCTTACTAAAAAAGAAACCAAATTTTTGAGTGTAACACATCCCATCACCCCTCTTTTCTATCTTTTACCCAAAATTCACAAATGTATCTTTCCAGTCCCAGGTCGTCCTATTATTTCTGCACAAGGTAGTATGAATGAAAATCTTTCTAAATACATGGATTTTTTCCTGCAACCCCACATGATTTCACTTCCCTCTTACCTCAAAGACACTACTGATTTTTTAGTTAAAGTTAGTCAAGTCACTTGGTGTTCTGATTTTTGTTTCCTGGTTATGGACATCAAGTCACTTTACACCAACATTAATCACCTGCATGGTTTAGAAGCTGTCCAGTATTTCCTTGATAAAAGAGGAGCAACTCTGAGGGAACACAATACCATGTTGTTGGATATGATACGTATTTGTCTATTCAACAACTTTTTCCAATTTGACAGAGATATCTACCACCAAGAGCGTGGTGTTGCCATGGGTTCGTGCTTCTCCCCCAGCTATTCATGTCTTCATGTTGGCTGGTGGGAGGAGCACGTTCTTCTGGGAGCCCATGGTCACTGGCTTCAACATCTTGCCTACTATTGGAGGTTTATAGATGATATTTTTATCATCTGGAAGGGAACACACGAACAGGCAGTACTCTTTGTCAATGACATCAATAATAATAGCAGGAACCTTAAATTTACTGCTAATATAACATCTAACTCTGCAGAATTTTTAGATGTCCAAGTGTATATTGACCAGGGCCAGGTCCACACTAAACTACACAGGAAAAGCACTGCAGGAAATTACATCCTTCATGCCCGCAGTGCTCACCCTCCACACACTATTAACAGCATCCCGCTAGGCGAATTCATTCGCATTAAAAGAATCTGTAGTAATCTGGATACAACCAATCAATGTCTAGCTGACTCCATCCAAAGATTCTTGCGGCAAGGGTATAAACAAGACCTTTTAAACCGCGCCCTATCGAAAGCATTAAGACGCCCGAGGGACAAACTTTTGACCCCGAAATCTAACACCATCTCAGACTGCTCTTATGAGGGGTCTGTTCGATTTATCACCACCTTTTGTTCCCAGGTTCGCAAATTAAGAAAAATCATCAAGACAGAGTGGCCGATTGTGTTAACGGATGTTATCCTAGGCCCCATGTTACCCAAGTCACCGGCCATCACTTTCAGGAGGGCTCCCTCCATGAAAGATGCTCTTGACAAAACACAACCTGAGCTCCCCCCTAAAACTTCCTGGCTTACCAAACCAGGTTTTTTCAGATGCACATTGTGCCGGGCGTGCACTTTTGCAGTTAATGGCACCCAATATACATCAGCTTTTAGTGACAAACCAATACAAATAAAAGAACATCTTACTTGTTGCAGCGAATTTGTGATATACCAACTTACCTGCACATGCTTACTATCGTATATTCGAAGTACAAAGTTGCCAGCCAATCAGCGAATTTTGCAGCACATACGGGCAATAGCAAACTCTGACATGAATTACCCGGTGGCTCGCCACTTTAAGGCAGTTCATGATAAAAAACTTAAAGATCTGAGGTACACCTTATTGTGCTCAGTCCCCAATCCTGGATGAGGTGGCGACCGAGAAAAACTACTTAGGCAAAAAGAAGCATATTTTATTCTGTTGCTTGACACAAAATCACCTAATGGTTTGAATGCTTTCGATGAATTACACCATTTTTTATAAGTGCGTTGATCCACTGAATTATCTGTTTTTTTTAGGTTAACATTGTCTGTTTCTAAATGAATTTAATAATGATTTTATAATCATGAGGTAACTCTATGTAATTGAACAAATGCCATGTTATAGGTTCTAGAAGGGTTTCCAACCGTCTGAATTTTAATTTATTGTTTATTCACAATATGATTTTTCTTTCAGGTTTTTGCACATGCACTTTATTTAACCAGGCATTGCGAATTAAGCATGACATAGATGACCAAGAAAGATTTGAAATTGAATGGGAGTGATATATTTCATTACAATCGTTTCATGCACTTGCAATTGATTTGATCACATTACTAATATGTGCAAAATTTGATGCAATAGTGATTTAGCACTCTACCACTTTATTGAGAACAATGTTTTAATGCTTTTTTAGCATTTTGAGGCAACACTTTCAATAGATTCTATTATTCTATTTAAGAGTGTATATGATTGGTTCACTCATGTATTCTAGAGCACTACGCTATAATTTCTTTTGTGGTGTCATCTCGCCATTTGTTTCATTTGAAATATCCACTTTCATGCTTGGTTTGCTTCATTGTTTACCCATGCGTCCTGTTTCTTTAGGCGCATGGGCTTTTATTCTCCATAAAAATATTCCGCCTACTCCTGATGCGTCATGTGACCAAGCTCCGTATGCGGAGCGAAACGCGTCAGGGAGGGCACTTGCTCTGACACCATCGGAATAAGCTTTTGCACTGCTGACACTATAATGGTGTAATGGCGTTTATCATTGTTACTTGATGTATTTGTGGAGAGGAGGTCTGCGCCCGTTCATGATCGCAGCAAGAGGCGGTCGGGACTTTCGTGATATATATATATATATATATTCACTGAAAAAAACATAGGTTTCACACCAGTTATAGTTAGCTGGAAATTTTATTGACATAAAACCATTGAAATTCCCATGTTATAGTTAATTGGACTCACTATAAATTGCGCGCCTGCAATGCACTGCTGATGACGTCACATATTACATTACTCATGACATGGTCAGTGACATCACTCATGACATCACTGATGACACCATCCAGTGAATGTGTGTCTTTCTGAAAAGTATTTTTTTTTTATATGTATTTGTAAAGTACGATGGAAGAATAAATGGTTAAATAAGTGTGTAAATGTATGTTTATTTTTAAAAGAATTGATTGGTTAACTGCCTTATTAAGTGTATCTTAGTGAATACATATATTAGCAAGTAACTTTTATATATTGAAATATATGTATCAGTGTTTCACTTTGTGTATAAGTGGCTGTATGGGTTGGTGACTGACTCACTGTTTGTATTTGTTTTGAAGACAGCATATGTACAGGACTGTATGGATGTTTGAGTGTGTATATGTGTATGTTAGTGAGTAAACAACTGTCTCGCTGTCTTTTTCAGTAACGACATATGTTTTAATCTAGTCTATGTGAGTATTGATTTATAAAACTGAGTATATGTGAGAGTGAGAGATTATAAGAGTTCCTGTTTAAATTAGTATGTGTTTATATAAGTGATTGTTTAAGAGAGTAAGTATGTGTAAGTATTCTTAGAAGTAACGTGGTAGTGTGTGTATAGCTGTATATGCAAATAAATGAATATTCATTGCTTTTTTTGCATGTGTGAATATGTGTGTGAGTAACTTTTTATATGACTGTCGGTGTGTAACAGGATGTATAGGTGTATCACTACATATAATGAGTGAGTATATGTATGAGTGACTATATAGAACTGTTTGTGAATGAGTGGATGTGTATATAGATGGTGGAATTACTGAATTGTTTATTGTAACTGGTATGGGTATCTCCACTTTTTTGAAAATGTTAAATACTATTCTTGAATATGTGTTTCAAGGCTTACATTACACTGAAAGGAGGTCTGTCACTCTGTCACAAGGATGGTGTCATCAGTGATGCCATGAGTGATGTCACTGACCATGTCATGAGTGATGTAATATGTGACGTCATCAGCAGTGCATTGCAGGCGCGCAAGTTATAGTGAGTCCAACTAACTATAACGTGGGAATTTCAATGGTTTTATGTCAACAAAATTTCCAGCTAACTATAACTGGTGTGAAACCTATGGTTTTTTCAGTGAATTTAATAGGTTTTTTAAATGCTAATTCCTAACTATAACTGGTGTGAAACCTATGGTTTTTTCAGTGAATTTCATAGGTTTTTTAAATACTAATTCCTTTCTATATCGAGTTTCTAACCTATGTTTTTTTTACAATTTGCTGTTTTGTGTAAGTATTAATTTTTGAGTTTTTTTTTATATCATTTTTTCCTGGGGCGCTCTGGGTGCGCGCTCCGGTAAGCTCTCCGGTAAGCTCTGCGGTAAGCTTTCCGGTAAGCTCACCGGTAAGCTCTCCAGAAAGCGCACCCAGAGCGCTACTTTCTTTCATGAAAAAAATATGAATGAAAAGTTATTTATAATGCAAAACATTTCGTACCATACAAATAAAATCAGTTTTTTTTTATAAGGAAAATGATTATGCATTTCCGTAAAAGTATGATGACGTCACTTCGGCGCGCAATGTATGCGCCCCGGAAGCGCCTACGTTTGCGCCGCGTGTGCGCACCCGGAAGCGCTCCGGAGCACGCAGCGTCAGCGCGTCAAGTCATGTGACCTTAAAATAACACTTTTCATTGGTTGCTAACAGTTTTTTTTACAAAGAATGAAATCCCCACCCATTTCCTTCACTTCTTCTTTCACTTTTGTGACTGCAAGACCTGCCTTTTTGCTCCTGGATATTTCTTGGTTTTACCATGGCTGCCAGACAATCCAGCAGTGATGAAGAACCAGAATTCATTAATGAACAGCCTCCTCAATGAAAAGTTAAGGAACATTTTATTTGGAAATTTTTTAAAATCCCACCTAATCAAAAAAACGTGAATGCTCCAAAAGTGGAGTGCAGGATCTGCAAAGAAGTGCTGTCGCGGGGTAACCCCTTAAAAAAGTACTCATTTGGAAACTACACGATGATCCGACATGTTGAGAGGAAGCACCCCCAGAATTTTGCACGGGAAAGTGTCAGGGCTCTGGCACAAGAGGTTCCCAGTGATGGGGCCTCTACATCAACCGGAGGAGCAACTTCTTCTGGGAGGGGGAGATCACAAGAGCTGTTTCCGAAAATTCAACCTGCTTTTAACCATGGTGCCCTCAGATGCAGATACTGCAATCAACTGCTTACCTTTGGAGAACAAAGTGTACAGCTCATGGTTCGAGCATTAGAAAACCATCGCTGCTCTTCCCACCCCTAATTTTTTTTGTTTTTTTTGCTCCTGTTGAGCAGTTTCCATTCCCTGTTTTTGTTCCTGTTTAGAAAAAAGAAGAAAACCAAAAGTTCTTTTCAGAACTACCTCCAATTCTCATCAAAGAGCTATATTCTAAAAAAAAATGAAAAAAGAGTAAGTGAAATAGAGTGCATTGATAATGGAAAGGAGAATGAGTAAGAAAGAACAGAAAGGTATGAGAGGAGAAAGGAAGTGAAGTAGGAGGACTGAAAGAAGGCGAGTGTTAGGAAAGAAAGTAAGGAGAAGAAAGTGAATATGGGCAATGTTGATATTCAAAGAAAATGTTGAAAAGGAACAGGGGTGTGGAAGGATAAGAAAAGATGCATTGCTGGAGTTGAAGGCAGAAGGCCTCATTTATGAAACCATGCGACACTTTAGCGCCACCAAAGCATCACTTTTTGTGACGCATCAGTCCAATAAAAAATGCACCTTATTTATTCATATTTACAAAGTGGCGTTTCTAGGTAAATACGTCACTTTGTAAAACCCTGCGCCACATTATTTCTACGTCAGGTGTAATGTATGCAAAAGGGACGTATTGACGCAAGAAAGGGTCGTAGAGGTGACACAGTGAATAAACTGGAGGCCTCATTTCTGAAAAGTGACGCATCGCTGCGTGAAAACAGCGATGCGTCACTTTTCTGTGCGCACTCCTTACGACATTCCAGATGTGTCATATTTAATGTATGACGAATCATGTCGCAAGGAGTTACAGATACGTCAGTATTTCTGACGTATCTGTAAACATAAAAAAGTGACGCATTTGTGAATTGCGTCACAAAAGTAACGCAACTCCAGTAATGCGTCCTTTCACATAGGGAAAGCACCATGTGAAAGGTCTTGCATCAGTCTTACACCTGCTGTGTGGCAGGCACAAGATTTTGACGCAACAGCATCCTAAAAGTGACGCAGAGAAATCTCATAGATTTCACTGCGTCGCTATTACGAAGCTTTTTGCGGGGGAACGCCCCCTCTGCATACATTATACCTGACGCAGGTATAATGTGGCGCAGGGTTTTAAAAAGTGACCCATCTACCTAGATGCGTCACTTTTTAAATATAGCACAACGAGGCGCATTTTTTTACACCGCTGGTGCGATGCGTCACTTTTCTGTGCGCAGTCCTTACGACATTCCAGATGTGTCATATTTAATGTATGACGAATCATGTCGCAAGGAGTTACAGATACGTCAGTATTTCTGACGTATCTGTAAACACAAAAGTGACGCATTGCTGGAGTGCATCACAAAAGTGACGCAACTCCAGTAATGCGTCCTTTCACATAGGGAAAGCACCTTGTGAATGGTCTTGCGTCAGTCTTACACCTGCTGTGAGGCAGGCGTAAGATTTTGACCCAACAGCATCCTAAAAGTGACGCAGTGAAATCTCAGAGATTTCACTGCGTCGCTATTACCAAGCTTTTTGCGGGGGAGCGGCCCCTCTGCATACATTATACCTGACGCAAGTATAATGTGGTGCAGGGTTTTAAAAAGTAACCCATCTACCTAGATGCGTCACTTTTTAAATATAGCGCAACGATGCGCATTTTTTTACACCGCTGGTGCGTCACAAAAAGTGACGCACAGGCGGCGCAAAACTGTCGCAAGGCCTTCATAAATAAGGTCCTGGATTTTCCCCGTACTTCGCTCCACGGTGCGCTTCCCGGAGCGCGTACCGGGCGCTCCCCCCGCGCAAATCGAAAAAAAAATATTTTTTTTAAATGCCCAGCGGGACCCTATTTTAGCCCCCACATTAAACCTAGGGGGTCAGGAGGGGGTCTACCCTGCCCCCTTATAGTCATTTCTCCCTTTTTTTATGTCACCGCTTGACGAATCCCCCCCAAACTTTCAGGGAAGGACCGGAGCTCGACGAGGCCATTTCGAGGAAATTTTCAAGCAGATTCGTCAACCGGTGCCAAAGTTATTCTAAATAGAATTTTGAGATTTAACATTGAAAAAAATCCTAACTATAACTACCTACTGGCGACCGCCAGTAGGTAATATATATATATATATATATATATATATATATATATATATATATATATATATCTGCAATCAGGTTCAATCCTGGCCCGCTCCAACGTGGTTGCTGGAGAAGAGCTGAACCTTAGAGCCCACTGTTCATTTGTGTGCAAAAAGACACCGCACTTTTAATATATTCACTGAATGAACGAAGATTAAAGTGACGTTATGGATAAGTGAAAATGTAATAATGTTACATTTTAAATGTGAAAAAAACACTGGAATTCACCAGTTATAGCTTACTTAGCTACCTATGACTTGTGCACCGCCATGTCCTGCTTATGACCTCACATTTCACACCACTTATGACTATGCTAAGTGACATATTCACCAAATTATACCGTCACTTTAACCTTTTGTTTTTTTCAGTGAAGTTCACCCCCTGACGCAAATGGTCTTAGTCTGTGCACGGCGTGCAGTTGACCGCATGGCCTGACCTGCCGCCTACCCTTAAACAGGTAGCCCAACCCTCCACTGGTTGCCAGGCCCCGGGGCTGGCCTAGGGCCTTTTAGACCTTTGGCCTGGCCCTGTGGCCCACCCCACAAGGACAGCCAACAACTCACAGGCAGGCAACATCACACAGATCCCTACCCCATGATAACCTTTTTCTTACATTTTTGTTAGTCTGGTGGGACTCAAACTGGAGTACATGAGGGCTAGGCTGGCTCCTGCACGAGTCCTGTGAGAACGTGACAACAATTGTTTTCCATTTTTGTCTCAAGGGAGGGTCATTCTGCCAATAACACGTGTGCCCCTTCCTTATACCGAATCGCTAACCCATTTTACAAATCGGAAATAATAGGGTTCGGTACCTGTGAAAAGGCTTTTTTGCAGTCGCAAATGCCAGATTCTGTAAATCGGGCCGTTTGCGACAGGCGTAAAGCTTTGTACATGTGACCCTAAGTCCCTAATCCTATACTGGCGGCTGCAGCAGCAGCTCATCAATATGAGTGGAGGGGCCATGCCCCCACCTTTTTCCTTGACAATAAGAATGTCTGTCATGCTAAACAAAGGTCAGCCTGATAGACATTTTTCTTGTTCAGGTCAGGCAGCCAGGATCAAGACATGCGTTAAATGCGCAGGCAGCTGACTGCCTGAGCTGAGCTTTGCCAGGCTGAGGATTTCACATGTGGTGTGACCTCCTCAGCATGGCAAGAGTGACTTGCGGCCCTCCGCCTTGTGACCGGGAGGGGGTGGGGGGGGGCGGTACCGCCACTGATAGCCTCGACCTGTGTTTCTTCAGTTTTAAGCACTGAAGTGCCCAGCGCCAAGTGTCAATCAGTGACAAATCCCTACACAATGGGGTGGGGTCAGCTGTCTCACTGACCCCATCCTACTCTATGATGAGTGAGGGACTGCTGCCTTCCCTCAGTGGCTGAACTGGGGTCAGCCTATGAGAGAAGGCATCAGTCCCAACCCTCCAGGGACCTCTGTAGCTTCCCTCCCAGAGAACTGTAGTGAAGGTAAGTTTTATGTTTTTTGATGTTTTGTGCTTGCAAGCGTGTAAGTATGAATATATATATATACAGCACACACAATCATACCTAACCTCGAAAGATTCTAGAGCTAGCAGTTGCAAAGTTTCACCATTCTAAGGAGCAGGTTCACAAGGGAGAACATGGGGGGAGGGAAACCCGAGAGCAGAAGCCTTCAAAATTGTCAACAAATAGACTGACTTTCCATAAGATGCAGTTTTCTGCCCTTCACCCTGGCTATGAGAAAGAAGATTTCAGTTAACATTTTAGGTAATGTCATGATAATATACATGAAGTTGTCTGCCATCAGGCCTCCCAGAATTTTAAATCAAAACAATTCTCTCTACAGGCAGAAAAACCGCAAACCCTTCTGTGGTCCTTTCCATAAATGAATTTCCAGGCATGGAACCTTGAAAAATTGTGCTCCTACCACGCCTTTCCTCCAGGTCCTTTGGCAGGTGGGGATTACAGTTGATGATGCAGACTGGGGTGATACTGTTATATCAGCTTATGCTCCCAAAGCTCTGGATGCTGATTCCTGCATATCTTAGCTAATACTACATTGGTTACATTGGTGACCCCTCCAGGTCGCTCCACCTACTGCACGGCCCCCGTGTGCCAGGTCACCACTGCTGCCTACTCCTGCCACTGCTTCCTGCCCGTGGTTAGCCGCTGCCTGCTAGGGACTCTGCCCTCAGGCCTCCCCCCTCGCCGCTACTGCCGTTTTTTTCCCGCCTCTCCTTTTCCCGCCACTCCTCTTCCCCGCCGCTGCCCCCCTGTGGCCCCGCCCCCTTTCTTTTCCCCGACCCTCATTCGCCACCCCGCTCCCGCCTCCCAGCTGCTCCTCCCTACCACTTCGCCATATATGGCGGGGACCGCGCGTACGCGCAGCGTTCAAGCGCAGCGGGCGCCGATTGTGTGCCGAAGGCACGCCAAAGGCAAGCCCGTCTGCGCCCGTCCGTGCCTGGACCGCGCCCAGCGCCAGAACCCCTGGCCCCCGCGGATACCAGCCCACCTGCCGTACCTACAATGCCGCACCTCTCCACACACTCATTGCTGGCCGGAACCCCGCCTGCTACCGAGCCACCCCGAAACGCACCTACGGACCCTTCACCTGCAAAGCCTGCCGATTCACCTGCCTCCGGACCTGCACCGCACCCGCCAAGCCGATCACCAGCAGCAACCACCTCAAGTGCATCCTGCTCAACACCTGCTCCGTCCACAGACACGCCGTGGAACTCTGGAACCTGCTTGACACAACATCACCAGACGTCGCCTTCCTCACGGAAACCTGGATGAACACCTCCTCAGCGCCCGGCATCGCCATCGCCATCCCGGATGGATACAAGATCACCCGGAGGGACCGTGTCAACCAGACTGGAGGAGGCATCGCCATCGTACACAAGAACACCATCCGCATCACGACCAACTCCGACGACACCCTCACCGCCGCCGAACACCTCCACTTCCAGATACGCACCGACCCCAAGACCACACTCAGAGGCACCCTCATCTACAGACCCCCGGGACCACGCACACAATTCAGCGAAGACAACGCAGAATTCATCAGCCCGCACGCCCTCCCCTCCGCTGACTACATCCTCCTAGGGGACTTCAACTTCCACCTGGAGAACAACAAGGACAGCAACACCACCAACCTGCTGGACACCCTCGACAACCTCGGACTCAAGCAACTGCTGAACACCCCCACCCACTACGCCGGCCACACGCTTGACCCAGTCTTCTCCTCCAGCAAATACATCTCCTTCAGCCACTTCACCGGACTTCATTGGACTGACCACAGCTGCGTTTACTTCAGCTTCAGAAGAACCACGACCCACCACCACCCGCAACAGGTTCCTAGCAGGAGCTGGAACAAGATCACCGCTGACCAGCTCACCACCTCCCTCAGCCAGAACCCTCCCGCAAGCACAACGGACCCCAACGAAGCAGCCAGCAACCTCAAACAGTGGATCACAAACTGCTCAGACGACCTCGCACCACTGAAGACCCCTCCCAGCAGACCCAGCAGCAGAAAGCCTCTTGGTTCACCGACGAACTTAAGAACTCCAAGAAGAACTGCCGCACCCTCGAGAAAGCCTGGCGCAATGACCAGACCACAGACAACATGACTGCCCTCAAGCACGCCACCCGCAAACACCACCAGCTGATCCGCACCACCAAGAAGACAGCATTCAAAGAACGACTGAACAACAACAGCAAGGAACTCTTCAGCATCGTCAAAGAGCTCTCCAACCACAGAGCCGGAAACAAAGACATCACTCCCTCTCAAGACCTCTGCGACTTACTCGCCTCGTTCTTTCACAGCAAGATCGCCGGCATACACAACAGCTTCAGCGCAGAGACCACGCACCCAACCTCCGAACCAACGCCCCCCACCAACACCCTCTGCACCTGGACCCCTGTCAGCACCGAAGACACCACCCGCACGATGAACACCATCCACTCCGGATCACCAACCGACCCCTGCCCCCACCACGTCTTCAACAAGGCCGACTCCATCATCGCACACCAACTCCGGGACATCATCAACACCTCCTTCAACACCGCCACCTTCCCGGAGAGCGGGAAGCACGCCGAGCTCAGCGCCCTCCTGAAGAAACCTACAGCGGACCCCACCGACCTCAAGAACTTCTGCCCCATCTTGCTCCTCCCTTTTCCCGCCAAAGTCATTTAGAAGACCGTCAACAGACAGCTTGCCGCCTTCCTCGAGACGAACGGATCCCTCGACCACTCGCAGTCCGGTTTCCGAGCCAACCACAGCACCGAGACCGCCCTCATCGCAGCCACTGACGACATCAGAACCCTGCTCGACAATGGGGAAACAGCGGCCCTCATCCTCCTGGACCTCTCCGCAGCGTTCGACACTGTCTGCCACCGCACCCTAATGCAGCGCCTCAGCAACATCGGAATCCAAGACAAGGCACTGGAGTGGATCATCTCGTTCCTCACCAGAAGAACCCAGAGAGTCCGCCTCCCCCCGTTCAGATCCGAGGCCACCGAAGTCATCTGCGGCGTACCACAAGGATCATCACTCAGCCCCACCCTCTTCAACGTCTACATGAGCCCCCTTGCAGCCATCGCACACCAACACAACCTCAACATCATCTCCTACGCCGACGACACCCAGCTGATCCTCTCCCTCACTAACGACCCTGCCACTGCCAGAACCAGCCTACACGAAGGGATGAAAGACGTCACCGAGTGGATGAAGAACAGCCGCCTGAAACTGAACTCAGACAAGACGGAAGTCCTCATCCTGGGATCATCCCCCTCCGCCTGGGACGACTCCTGGTGGCCCCCTGCCCTGGGCACCACTCCCAAGCCAACGGACCACGCACGTAACCTGGGCTTCATCCTGGACTCCTCCCTCTCGATGACCAAACAAGTCAACGCCGTCTCATCATCGTGCTTCAACACCCTGCGCATGCTCCAAAAGATCTTCCGGTGGATCCCCACCGAAACCATGAAGACGGTCACCCAGGCACTCATCACCAGCCGACTGGACTACGGAAACACCCTCTACTCTTCAGAAAGGACTCCAACGCATCCAGAACGCCTCCGCACGACGCGTCCTGGACATCCTTTGACACAGCCACATCTCCGGCCACCTGAGAGACCTGCACTTGCTCCCCGTCAGCAAGAGGATCACGTTCAGACTCCTCACCCACGCACACAAGGCTCTCCACGACCTGGGCCCCAAGTACCTCAACAACCGCCTGACCTTCTACACTCCCACCCGCCAGCTACGATCGACCAGCCTCGCCCTCGCCACCGTTCCTCGCATCCGCAGAGCCACCACCGGAGGAAGATCCTTCTCCTACCTGGCAGCCAAGACATGGAACTCCCTCCCCATCCTCCTCCGGCTAACCCAGGACCATCTCTCCTTCAGGAAGCAACTAAAGACCTGGCTTTTCGAGCAGTAAGGGACCCCTCTTCCCTAGCGCCTTGAGACCTCTCCGGGTGAGTAGCGCGCTATACAAATGTTATGATTGATTGATTGATTGGTTTCCTTTACTCCCTAGTGACAGTTGCGGCTGGGCAGTCAATCCTTACTTTAGTTGGTGATTAATGGTCCAGGCACAATATAACTAAAGCTCCCTGTTTTCTGTTTTTCCTGATTTTTACAGATAAATACAGACAGAAACCATTTATTTTCTTGTCTGTATTTATTTTTTACTTGTGCATAAAACAGATATTGGGTTGCTTTTGAGTGATTCAAAATACTATCTGCCTTGACTGCTAGGCCAATAGCTGTGTGGACTGATAGGTAAGGTGGTTAAAAAAGAAAGAAATTTTAGTAAAGAGGCTTAAACAGCAGTAGATATGCACAAGGTTTATGCTGAAATTAGCATACCCATTAGGGAAGAAGAAGGATTGCAATACCTTCAATTTTAGTAAGAGCAAATGTTTAAAATGCAATAACGGTGATTGCAAAGGTAGGCTGGAGAAATTGATGCTGATGGCTAAGTCTGTTAAATTATGAGTCTGTTCTAGCACTGCTACTAGATTACTAAGCAGCTTTCTGATTCACTTGCGGTCACTTATTAAACATAAGTACAAGTTTTTAGATTTTTTAGAGACTGACTCTTCTCTTGGTATTTCTAACTGAAACCTGGACAGATGAAACCTCCGACCCAGATTTTGTCACAGCACTCCCACGTAACTATAGGGCTTATTTATGAGCTCTTGCGTCACTTTTATGCCGCTGGTGCGTCACTTTATGTGACGCACCAGCCTAGTAAAAAAAGGGGCCTTGTTGCACCATATTTACAAAGTGAGGCATCTAGGTGGATGCGTCACTTTGTAAACCCCTGCTCCACATTATACCTGCGCCACGTATAATGTATGCAAGGGGGGGGGCGTTTTGACGCAAGAAAGAGTCATAGAAGTGGTGCAGTGAAATCTATAAGATTTCACTGCGCCATTTCTTGGACACTAATGCGTCAAAATCTCACGCCTATGACGCAGGCACTAACAACATTGGACCTGCCCATGTGAAAGTACACATTGCTAGAGTTGCGTCACTTTTGTGACACACTCCAGCAATGCGTCACTTTTGCGCCTACAGATACGTCAGAAATACTGACCTATCTGTAACTCCTTGCAACATGATGCATCATACTGTAAATATGACGTATCGTTAGTGTCGCAGGGAGAGCGCAGTGAAAAGTGATGCATTGCTGTTTTTACGCAGCGATGCGTCACTTTTCAGAAATGAGGCCCTATATATCTAATAGACTCTAATAGACATGTGTTAGGATTCGGTCCTCAGTCCTCTTTTGATGACCATAGTTTTCACCATCACATGACACGCCAGCTGTATAAAAAGGAGTCCTACCATAGTGTCGTTGCTTATTATTGCAAACCTGTGGGTTCCTGCTATTTTGGTTCCTGTGAAGCTGTTGGTTGTTGCTGTTTCTCACGGGCTCGTGAGAATCGTTGGAGTTTTACCCCTTTCCCGAATCCCTTGCCTTGTTTCCCGCTGTTGTGATCGACCTGTTCCTCCCCTTCTGCCCCCTTGTTTTCCCGTCCCGTGTCCCCGTAGTTAGATAGTTAGCTTACTTGTTTCATTTTTTTCCCCCGTCTCTTGTTAGAGATAAGCCAACGACATCCAGGGGCTCCTGTTTGTCAGACACTATTGTGGTGTCTTTTTTCTTTTGTACCCGAGACGTTGTACGATCAATTTGTACGGACGCTAGGCGTTCGTATCGTATACAAGTCTTGTGGGAGCCGTCCGCTTCGTTAAGGGCGGAACTGACGTTTGAGCAGTATCCCGGCTGGGATTACTTTTCACTCATTCACCCAAGAGACGAGTGGTTATCGTTTCTCCGTGTTTTGAGTTATCCCCCTCACTTCCCTTTTTTGAGACACAGGGGTTTTTTGTTCATGCACGTTATTTTGGCATGTTTTTTACCCTGTGAAATCCCTTCACACCCAAACCTCAACACCCGAAGAAGTCTTGTTTTTGCAAGATAAACCCCCTCGAAGAAAAGCCTGCATTTTGTTACTGGTAAGTGTAGTGTGGTGAACTACTGGATATGGTCTTTTGTTGCAAAAGTAGGATTGGGGACTGAAAGTTATTGTGTGGTGTATCTTTTTGTTTCCCTGTCTATGCAGGTGCGGAAGCGAGGAGGAGGGTGTTATTTGATTCTACGCTCTACAGGGGTGGAAGGTTTGGTGCCTTTATTTCCACCCCCTTTTCTGGTTCATCGGTTTACTCATTTGTACCATCTAGTGAGTGACCGGTGAGTCGGGGAAGTGGTTGGGACACGCCTCGTTCCTGCAGTGTGTGGGTTGGGCAGGAGCCTAACAGAATAACAAGCCCACGTTTTAATACACTGCCCGAACTTGGATGGACGTGGAGGGAGGAGCTATGGCAGGGGCTGAAGTCCCTACCATGCTTGACATCATGGGTGCCCTAGCCGCCTTACAGGCCCAGGTGCAGGATTTAAGACAGGAGAACGTAGGGTTGAGACAAGAACTAGGGGTAGTAAGGGCGCGGGAACCCGTCCAACCCCGAGGACCGACACCCATTATACAGCCGGCTACGTTCCAGTATGGAGGGGCGGGACAGAGTAACCCTGGAGGCGGTACCCCTGTTGCTATTACTGTGACATCCCCTGTTCCTGTTCCCCTGGCTCAACCTGAGCGATTCTATGGAGACAGTGGGAAATTTGGAATGTTTATGAACCAGTGCCAGTTACACTTTATGTGTAGGCCGGGTGCCTTTCCTGACGATGCGGCAAAAGTAGCCTTTACGCTTTCATATTTGGCTGGTACTGCTGCCCAGTGGGCTATCCCCTTAGTCGAAGGCAAGGATCAGGTGTTGCGGGATTATGATGCTTTCAAGGAGTTGATGCGGGGGTTATTTGCCAAACATGCATTCATGCAAGCCAGTGACTCAGAACTGCTGAAATTGCGACAGGGCAGACAGGATATCCTGACATATATAGCGACCTTTAACCGGTTGATCTCAGAGACACATTGGCCAGCCGATAAGCGGACCTCATTGTTTTACCAGGGTCTTCATGATGATCTGAAGGATGTGGTGTCACAGGTAGTGGATCCACCGGAGGAGTGCGCCGCATTCATTGACCTGGTGGTTAAACTGAACCATCGGCTATCAGAGCGACGTGGGGATTGTGTACGTTTTCAGGTGTCCCGCGGTAACTTCATAAAACCGGAAGTGAAACAACCCCTTGGGGAGCCGAAGCCTGAACCAATGGAAATAGGGGGAGTAAGGGGGCCTTTGACGCCTGAAGAAAGGAAAAGAAGAAGAGACAAGAATCTATGTCTCTATTGTGGACAGGGTGGCCACTTTGCAAGGGAGTGTCCCGTCAAACCATCAGGGGCAGGCTATGGAAAAAAGGTGGCATATGTACAGGTGGAAAGGTTGCCTCTCCCTGAGCATAAGAGGGGTCAGTATGAGGTGTTGGGGGCAGTGGATTTGGCGCCCAGACATTTTGTCATCTCGGCCCAACTTTTATTGGCAGCGCATAAACGGGTGCCTGTATCAGTGCTGTTAGATTCGGGTGCCACTGGCAATTTCATTGACATCTCACTAGCCGAGAAACTAGGTGTGCCGTGCCAGTTTAAGAAACAACCGGAGCCCGTACGAGCGATTGACGGAACAGAGCTGTCATCTGGGTGCATCACCAGACAGACGGTGCCTCTACGGTTGGTATGTGACAACGGACACTCAGAGTGCGTGGTGTTTGATCTGATTGATGCGCCTTCCTTCGGTTTGGTGTTAGGGGTGCCTTGGCTCCAGGAGCACAATCCCAGGATTGATTGGGTGCAGCGTCTAGTCACCCTGGATTCGCATTATTGTCTGAAGAATTGCTATAGCGAGGCCAGTGAGAAGGTCCCTCCGTTGTATTGTGCAGCCATGGAAGAAAGTGGGGTTCCAAGGCAGTATGTGGATTACGCCAATGTCTTTGATAAAGGCTGCGCTCAGAGTTTACCACCACATCGGTCTTTTGACTGTAGAATCGAGCTAGTGGAGGGGGTTCCGTTGCCCTGTAGCCGTGTCTATGCGCTGTCTGAACCGGAGGAGAAACATCTCAAAGACTATCTGGATGAGATGTTAGAACTAGGGTTCATCCGTCCTTCTTCTTCGCCCGTGTCTTCAGCGATCTTCTTTATACCAAAGAAGGAAGGCACCCTGAGGGCGTGTGTGGACTACTGGACATTGAATAAGGCCACTGTTAAGAATAGGTATCCTCTTCCTCTCATCCCCGTGTTGCTGGATCAACTCCGCAAGGCCACAGTGTTTACAAAACTGGACTTGCGTGGAGCTTACCATCTGATCCGTATGCGGCCCGGGGATGAGTGGAAAACGGCTTTTAAAACTAAACACCGGTTGTTTGAATACTGTGTGATGCCGTTTGGCCTGTGCAACGCGCCAGCGGCATTCCAGTACTTCATCAACGAGGTTCTGAGTGAGTACTTGGATAGGACTGTAATCGTGTACCTGGACGACATCCTTATCTTCTCCGAGACCAGTGTAGAACATCAGACACATGTAAAACAAGTGTTGCAGAAATTGAGGGAACATCGGCTCTATGCCAAACTTGAAAAGTGCCAGTTTGATGCGGAGGAAGTGGAATTTTTGGGATTCCTAATATCAGCTGAAGGAATACGGATGGACCCAAAAAAGATACAGGCGATTTTGACTTGGCCGGTACCCACTACGGTGAAGCACATACAGGTACTCCTAGGGTTCGCCAACTTTTACCGGCGCTTTATCGCTCGATTTTCAGATATCGTGGCGCCGATGACACGGTTGTTGCGAAAGGGAGTCCCTTTTGTGTGGTCTCAGGAAGCTCAAGGTGCTTTTCGGCTGTTGTTGAAGACCTTTACAACTGCTCCGGTGTTGGCCCATCCTGATCCTGCGTTCCCCTTTTTTGTGGAGACAGATGCCTCCGCGGGTGCAGTGGGCGGGGTACTGTCCCAGAAGGAGGAGGGCACAGGCCATATGCATCCTATTGCCTATTTTTTGAAGACCTTGTTGCCTGCCGAACGCAATTACACGGTGGCAGAACGTGAGTTGTTGGCAGTGAAACTGTCGTTTGAAGAATGGCGTCACTATCTGTGGGGGGCCCGCCATACAATCACGATTTATACGGACCACAAGAACCTGGAGTTTTTTAGATCGGCCCGGGCGTTGACACCAAGACAGATGCAGTGGGTCTTGTTTTTTAACTAATATGATTTCATCATAACCTACAGACCAGCTGCTCAGCAGATTAAATCAGACGCACTGTCGAGGATACATATCGATCCTGAGGAAGTGAAATCAGGGAAAGAAAGTAGACCAATGCTTGATAGCAGGAGGATTGTGGGAGTGGCTTCGGTGGAAGAGTTTGCTTCCAAGGTGAAAGATCTGTTGCGCCAGATGGATTTGGCCCCATGGTTACAGCTGACTCAGGTGGTGGTCCGGGAGGGGTTGTTATATCAGGGTGATAGGTTGTTTTTTCCACCTGAGTTGAGACCAAAGGTGGTGGAATGGTGTCACTCCTCCTCCTTGGTTGCACATCCCAGAATAGGTAAAACGAAGGAGTTGTGCTTGAGGTGGTTTTGGTAGGAGACTGTGGCACAGGATATTCAGAAATATGTGACAGCTTGTCCTGTTTGTGCCATTAATAAGCCCTCACATAGTAAGCCCTCTGGTCTTTTGCAGCCATTGGCGGTACCCCCTTCCCCTTGGCATACCATCAGCATGGATTTTGTCACGGACCTTCCTTTGGTTTCCGGATTCACAGCCATTCTTGTGGTAGTAGACTTATTCACCAAAATGGCCCACTTTATACCGCTTAAGAAGATTCCCACAGCTAAGGAAATGGCCTTGGAGTTCATGACTTCGATCGTAAGGTTACATGGGTTACCTACAGCGGTCATCTCAGATAGGGGGGCGCAATTTGTGTCCCATTTCTGGACGGAGCTCTGTCTGGTGCTCAAGATGGAGATACGGTTGTCATCTGCGTATCATCCCCAGTCAGACGGGCAGACAGAGCGCACCAACCAGACAATGGAACAGTACCTTAGGTGCTTGATTACGTCCCTGTCGTGTGATTGGGTGATGGGCATTACCCATAGCTGAATTCGCTTATAATAACAGTATACACACGGCCCTGGGAATGACACCATTCTTTTGTTCTATGGGATACCATCCTAGAGCCTAGCCATCTAACCCACTGGGCACATGCCAGCCATTGACGAAGTGTGTAAACGATTGGGTGATATCTGGGAAGTGGCTAGGGGAAGGTTACAGGAAGCCAAGGCGGCTATGAAGTCACAGGCGGATCGCCATAGTGTCTCGGCCCCTGGTTATAAAGTGGGCGATCAAGTTTGGTTGGTTTCACGTAATCTGAGACTCCAGGGGTCACGTAAACTACAGCCCCGGTATGTAGGCCCTTTTCCGGTTGTACAGGTAGTCAACCCTATGGCGATGAAGCTGTTATTGCCATCGGACTATAAGATCCATCCAGTATTCCACACCTCATTGCTGAAGCCCTTTGTTCCGTCAGATCAGGTCTTGCCCCCTCCCGCTCCGGTAGTGGTGGATGGAGAAGAGGAGTTCGAAGTTCAGGCCATCCTTGATTCTAGACGACGGAGGGGTAGGTTGTATTACCTGGTAGATTGGAAGGTTTATGCCCCGGAGGATAGGACATGGGAACCAGCTGGAGGGGTGCATGCGCCACGTTTGGTGAGGTTGTTCCATAGACAACATCCCCGGAAGCCAAGACCTGTGGGGAGGATCGTTGGGGGGGGTACTGTTAGGATTCGGTCCTCAGTCCTCTTTTGATGACCATAGTTTTCACCATCACATGACACGCCAGCTGTATAAAAAGGAGTCCTACCATAGTGTTGTTGCTTGTTATTGCAAACCTGTGGGTTCCTGCTATTTTGGTTCCTGTGAAGCTGTTGGTTGTTGCTGTTTCTCACGGGCTCGTGAGAATCGTTGGAGTTTTACCCCTTTCCCGAATCCCTTGCCTTGTTTCCCGCTGTTGTGGTCGACCTGTTCCTCCCCTTCTGCCCCCTTGTTTTTCCGTCCCGTGTCCCCGTAGTTAGATAGTTAGCTTACTTGTTTCATTTTTTTCCCCCGTCTCTTGTTAGAGATAAGCCAACGACATCCAGGGGCTCCTGTTTGTCAGACACTATTGTGGTGTCTTTTTTCTTTTGTACCCGAGACGTTGTACGATCAATTCGTACGGACGCTAGGCGTTCGTATCGTATACAAGTCTTGTGGGAACCGTCCGCTTCGTTAAGGGCGGAACTGACGTTTGAGCAGTATCCCGGCTGGGATTACTTTTCACTCATCCACCCGAGAGACGAGTGGTTATCGTTTCTCCGTGTTTTGAGTTATCCCCCTCACTTCCCTTTTTTGAGACACAGGGGTTTTTTGTTCATGCACGTTATTTTGGCATGTTTTTTACCCTGTGAAATCCCTTCACACCCAAACCTCAACACCCGAAGAACTAGTCTTGTTTTTGCAAGATAAACCCCCGCGAAGCAAAACCTGCATTTTGTTACTGGTAAGTGTAGTGTGGTGAACTACTGGATATGGTCTTTTGTTGCAAAAGTAGGATTGGGGACTGAAAGTTATTGTGTGGTGTATCTTTTTGTTTCCCTGCCTATGCAGGTGCGGAAGCGAGGAGGAGGGTGGTTTTTGAATCTACGCTCTACAGGGGTGGAAGGTTTGGTGCCTTTATTTCCACCCCCTTTTCTGGTTCATCGGTTTACTCATTTGTACCATCTAGTGAGTGACAGGTGAGTCAGGGAAGTGGTTGGGACACGCCTCGTTCCTGCAGTGTGTGGGTTGGGCAGGAGCCTAACAACATGATTGTGTAGGCAAAAGGGAGGGCGGTATTGCAATAGTTTGCCACAAATTGCTCGAAGTTAGCTGTGAAACTGCTATACTAACAGACTGTGAGGCTCTTCTGTTTAATTTTAAACTAACAGAACAGCACATGTTCCATGGTGTATTAATTTTCAGACCTCCAGGTCCTAAACTTAAAATTCTGGAAGCTGTAAGGAATTTTGTTGAAACAAGCATAGTCCATCCTAATTTTACAATATTAGGAGATTTTAATTTTCATTTAGATGGCCATGGGAACAAAGATACACTACTGCTAAATGAAGCATTGAATTGTTTTACCCTAAATCAGCTGGTTAAGACCGCAACTCACAAGGCAGGCCATACTTTGGATGGCATTTTTTCCAATCATGCTAATCTCATGGTGGAAGCAGTATTACTGATCATCTGGTTGGACCATAACGCTGCCCACCTTATCTTAGCGCTAACAGTTCCTAAGCCGATAGCTAAAAATATAGGGAAGATAAAAAAGAGTTTGGCATGGAAAAAAATAAATAAAAAAAAGAGTTAGAGGAAAGTCATGAAGTCTCACTACCATTACTAACTGAAGACTCAAATGGAGCAGCAGTTTGGGGCAGACTTACAATTACTGGCGCATCCCTGCAGGGATGCGCCAGTAATTGTGAGCCGCAGCTCCGCCACCCTGGATGCGCCGCATTTACAATGCGGCGCACCATGGGGCAAAAACGGCACAGATGCGTGACGCATCTGTGCCGTAAAGGCGCACATTGCTGGAGTTGCTTCGCAAGTGCGACGCAGCTCCAGCAATGCTCTGGGGAGCTCTATCTCCACAATGCTGTGTCAATCCTTATGCCTGCTTCAAGCAGGCGCAGGGTTTTGACGCAGCATGAACCCAAAAGTGACTGAGTAGATTTCACTCAGCCACTTTTGGGAGGCATTCCTGCGCCGGAACGCCCCCCCTCCTGCGATGGAACACCTCCTTCTGGCGCAGGGCTTTACAACGTGACGCATCTGGGAGATGCTTCACGTTGTAAATACCCAGCACCATGGTGCATCTTTTGCGCTGCCGCTGCGTCACAAAAGTGACGCAGCTGCAGCGTAAAAGAGGCGCAAAGGGCCTGTAAATCTGCCCCACAGAGTGGATATTGGATGCTGTCTCCAACCTGGTGCCGGCTAAAAATGTAAAAACATTTAGAACCAATCCTACTGCACCATGGTTTTCCCCTAAAGTACGGAAAATGGAACATAAATGCCGAAGGCAAAAAAGGGTCTGCAGATCCAATTATTGTGAAAATGAAAATGAGAGTTATAAAAGCCTTATTCACGAGTGTAAGAAACGTATAATCGAGGAAAAAAGTACATTGCTTACTGAAAAAAATTACCCCTGTTGCCAACCCATCTAAAGAGCTTTTTATAAGTATATAATCGCTCATAAACCCTCACCCTCCACACGGTCCTCCCCCAAGTCCGTCCCTCTGTGACAACCATGCTACATTTTTTAAAGATGAGGTGGAAGCTGTATACAGTCATTTTGATACTGACCAGACCCTTACAGGCTGGTGATGACGAGCCTAACATTTCGACTGGTAATAATGTTGATCTCTGTAACTTCCTCTTGCTAATAGTTGAACAGTGGGTAAAATTAATCAAACAAACTAAATCAGGAGCTCGTTCAGATCCTTGCCGGCCTAAAGTTATACATGATGTAATCTGCAATATAGCTCCAGCTTTGGCCACCCTTTGTAACACCATCAGAAAGGAGGGATTTTTTCCTGGGGAATGGAAAAATGCCTCTGTCCTCCCACTTTTAGAAAAGCCCTCTTTAGATCCCATGAAAGAAAATAACTACAGACCTATCTCTTGGTTACCTTTCCCTGCGAATGTTGTAGAAAAACTTAATAAAATGCTGGATGATTACCTTGAAAATAATAAAATATTGAATGAAGCACAGTTTGGTTCAGGACAAATCATAGTACTGAGACTGCATTGGTTGCAGTCTCAGAAGAAATAAGATCTACAATGGATGAGGGAGGGAAGGCTGCTGGGATCCTTTTGGATCTTTCCGCAGCCTTTGATACGACGAGCCTTGAGCCTTTGATAAAATGGTGGGCAAACATCGGGATTGCTTGATTAGCTTTGAATCTCCTTGCATCATTTTTGGGAAGTTGTGCACAAAAGCTGGCCCTTGGGAAATTCAATTCAAAAATCTTTACCCGGCCGTACGGGGTTCCTCAGAGGTCATTTCTCTGTCCAACGCTTTTTAATACCTATGTGACTCCTTTAGCCAAGCTTATCCATTTTTTTGGCTTCACCACAGTAGTGTGTGCTGATGATACGCAAAACTGTGGTATCGATTTCCAATAATGTGATGACCGTGGCTGATCGATTAAATAGATGCATGCATGGAATCGATAGCTGGATGAGTAAAAACTGTTTAAAACTGAATTCAAGAAAACTGAAGTTCTCATTTTTGGGAAGGAGGTCAATTTCTAGGGTCATGCATGGTGGTCTCGTCTAAGTCTCTGGGTGCTCTTCCAATGCCACCATCTAAAGTAAGGAACTTAGGTGTCAATTTTAATGCAGAGTTATCATTATAGGCTCAGCTAACTACATTTTCTTCATCTTGTTTCTTTATCTTACACAAGTTGAAGAAAGTGTTACCTATCCTTTCCGAATTGCAAAAAAACAGTGGTATTTCTTTAGTACTGACTAGGCTTGACTACTTTATTGCCCTGTATATGGGCATTAAACAGAGATTATTAAACAAGTTACAGATGCTACAAAATGCTGCTTGTCATCTTCTGAAAAACATTCCAAAGTTTAAGTCTGTAGCAGGCACGTGGAGGAGCTTCATCGGATTTTAAGGCCTTGTGCTTGGCACATAAATTGCTACATGGGTCAGGCCAAGAATATTTCAGAAGCAAGTTCAGATGGTACTTCCCTAAGAGACTCCTACGCTCTGCCATTTCAAGGTCAGTAGCGGTTTGTAGAATTAAGAAAATGGGCTGTGGCGGCTGTAGTTTTCTTCATTCGACAGGTGCTCTTTGGATGTGAGAGGCATTCTCCAGCTCCTGACTGGAGCTCTGGCAAGGGTAAGCAGTCAGATGTAGTTGGGAGGCTGGATCCATATGTCACAACAGTAATCCTGTTGTCTGCGCCACAACCCAAACACTTATCTCCAGTGGTACCTGGAGTACTTCCTGGCACACATTGTTTCCGTGATAGTCACAAACGCATACAGACTCTTCAGGTGTGATCGCCCTCACTACGGTGGTCCCGCCAGGCTTATGGAGTCATCAATATTGGTAGGCACAATTTGCATACTCCTGTCCCAATAAGTTCAACAGTGGCATACAGTTAAAATGTAGTACGGTGAAGTAGGCCTGCCGTTTTCCACACAGTGCTCTTCACATTCACATGGCTGAGATCACAGCAATCCTCTACTGACATTGAGGGGTCACTAAACCATTCCTGTACACGGGTGACAACCTGATTGGTGTACTCTCGTTCTTCTCACACCTCACTCGAGGAGTTCTCTCTGTAGGGCTCCTCACTGGACCTTGCTCCCTCCAACGCTCTCTTCTTCCTCACAGGGCACACTGGTCTTGGTAAACAGGCAGACGCTGGTGCTCAAAGGCAGAGAATCTTGTTTGTCCCTGGGGGATGTCCCCTCACCCAGCAGGGAGACTAGCAGGCATTGGCCCCTAGTCCTGGTCACATGCAGACGTTTTGCAGAGCATTCCCTTATCACACAGCCTGTCTGGTTGCTTGGTCTCATCCTCCCCTTCTTATAGCCCATTTCCAGAGACCAAAATGTGATTTTGGGTCTGAGACTTTGTAGATTTATGTTGAGTTTCTGCTTTTTTTAGGTTTTCACTTCTCTTTTATTTCTTTCCTCTTGAAAGGAAGTCTGTCACAGCAGGCAAGACACTGAAGCTGATTGACCAACAACACAATTTATGGGAGTGACCCGGTTCCCACCTGGATGTCAGCCACAGTGAAATGTGCATCAAAAGGTTAATCCCAGGCTCCCAGCCCTGCTCTTTATGATTCCCCTATCAGACTCATCTCCCTTCCTGAAATGTGTCCAGGCACCTTCCTTGTGACCTATCAATGAATCAAAGAGCAACCTTTTGAAGTGTAAAGGGAGTCACATCCTCTTTTCCTCCAGTTTGTCCAACCCAGCTCACAGAAATGCAGCAATGCAGAAATCTGTCTGGGGGGATTCCGCTCCTCCTCATATTTTCACCAGGCAGGCCTGGCCTTCCCAACATGGAAACTAGGGTTGTCCATGTAATGAACCAATGCAGGCACACTTACTTAGTGTACATTCAGAGCACTCTTATTATCCAGCACTGTTAGCTCCATGTATTGTACAAGTACACATATATTCAGTCCACGCATTCCTTCTACATGCCCTGATGCTTTCACCGCAGACATCCATGACAGCTTCAACACCCCAGACCTTCCCAACTGCCACCAACACTGCAGCCTCACCAACCACCTGCTCTCCTGGACCCACGTCAATGACGAGGATTTCATCAAGACCATGACCACCATCCATTCCGGCTCACCAACTGACCCCTGCCCTCACCACATCTTCAACAAAGCAACTCGCAACATCGCCCCCCAACTTTGGAAGATCATCAATAGCTCCTTCGAGACCACCACCTTCCCGGAAAGCTGGAAGCACGCCGAGATCAACGCCCTACTCAAGAAACCCACAGCGGACCCAAAGGACCTCAAGAACTTCCGCCCCCTCTCAATCATCCTATTCCCGGCGAAAGTCATCGGAAAGTTCTTCAACAAGCAACTGTCCCCCTTCCTCGAGGAGAACAACATCCTGGACCAGTCCCAATCTGGCTTCCGCAGCAACCACAGCACAGAAACTGCCCTCATCGCTGCCACAGATGACATCATGACCATACTGGAGAACGGCAAAACCACGGCCCTCATTCTCCTTAACCTCTCGGCCGTCTCTGACACCATCTGCCACCACACCCTACGCACATGCCTACACGATGCAGGACTACATGACAAAACCCTGGACTGGATAACCTCCTTCCTCACCAACAGAACCCAGAGGGTCCGCCTCCCGCCCTTTAGTTCCGAAGTCACCAAGATCATCTGTGGTGTACCCCAAGGATCATCCCTCAGCCCTACTCTCTTTAACGTCTACATGGCTCCACTCGCCGACATCGTCCGCTCACACAACCTCAACATTGTCTCCTACGCCGATGACACTCAAGTGATCCTCTCCCTCACCAAAAATCCTGCCACTGCCAAAACCAACCTCCACGAAAGAATGAAGGCAGTCGCCAGCTGGATGCAGACCAGCTGCCTGAAACTCAGCTCGGACAAGACAGAAGTACTCATCCTTGGATCCACCCCCTCAGCCTGGGACGACTCTTAATGGCAAGCCGCACTGGGAGCCGCACACACACCACCCAACCACGCACGCAACCTGGGAGTCATCCTGGGCTCATCGCTCTCAATGACCTTGCAAGTCAACGCTGCCTCCTCCTCCTGCTTCAACACCCTGCACATGCCCTGCAAGATCTACAGATGGATCCCCACCGAAACCAGAAGGATGGTCACCCAGGCCCTGGTCAGCAGCAGGCTGGATTACAGCAACGCCCTTTACGCAGGAATCATGGCCAAACTCCAGAAGAGACCAAAGCATACAGAACGTCTCTGCCTGCCTCATCCTTGACATATCCTGCCCTGGCTCCCCATCAACAAGAGGATCGCCTTCAAGCTCCTCACCCACACCCACACCCAAAAAGCACTACACAACACCAGACCAGCATACCTCAACAAGCGTCTCACCTTCTACACACCAAATCGCCAGATGCGCTCCGCTGACCCCGCCCTTACCCCAGTCCCACGCATCTACAGGACCTCTACTGGCAGCAGATCCTTCTCCTACCTGGCGGCCAAGACGTGGAACACCCTTCCCACACAGCTGCGGCAGACCCAGGGCCTGCTGACCTTCAAGAGACTTCTCAAGACCTGGCTGTTCGAGCGTAGATGCACCCCCCACCCCCGCTGAGCGCCTTGAGACCCTCGCTATTTGCAAACACACACACACTGCCAGCATACACACTCACCATGTGAGCACTGCAGCGCACTTAACCTCTCATGTATTGTACTTTACCCAAGCACACAGACACCCAGCACATGCTTTCATTGCACACGCACTGCACAGCACTACATCTTTCATCTCATCTATTCTTCCTAGGCATAGATAGTCATGTACTGCACCCTTCGTTGGCACTCATACATCCAACGCAGTCACTACTTCTGTGCTGCGCAACAGTCCACATCTACCTGATGAAGGCCAAGGGTGAGTTAAGCACACAGAGCGGAAAAGTGAGTTAGCCTGTAGGCCTCACTCTAATGACACAGGGGAAAAAGGAACTGTTCTCTACTTTTAACGCTTGTGCCGCTTAACTCCTGGTGAAGGCAGTAGCCTTCCACCACTATGAGGGTAACCATTTGCCCCCCCCCCCCATCCAACAAAACCGCAATCCGTGAGACAGGCCTATGTTATGCCTCACATGCATGATCTGTGTTCACCTATGACAAGAAAATCAGCATTATGGGTCTACAAAAGAGTACAGTTGGGCACTCAGTGCAGGGGGGGCACGTCTTTAGCAATGCAAGGGACTTTTCCGTCCCAACAATATGCATAAAGGTTTGGTTACGGTGAGTAACGCTTTCTTTAAATCCATGGCAACCATGGCTGACAATTCACTGGCATGGACGTCTGGACGTCTGACCCTAAGCCACACCGATTCTTCAACGGGGTCATGTGTGGTGGTCTTCCAACTAAGGCCCCCAGGGGTGCCCGCAGGTGACAGATAATGACAGGAAGGTGGGAGGGAGGCCTCGAGGCGCTCTGCTTATTACCCTCTCCTCTCACATCTGAGGCGGTGCTGGCTAGAGTGATGGCCCATGGGTGGGGAGGCGAAGGAGCGCGAGGCAGACGAATATCATTTCACAGCCACGGCTGAAAAATGAGCGCAATTAACTTGCGATTGGCCTGGTAACGTTCACCGCCGCGCAGCTGGGAATAGCACGCGCCTCGCTTCCACCATGCGGCCGCCGTCCCCCAGAGCTCGGTTATCGTAAAGGAGCAGCTGCCGTTCAACCACGGAAGCAGAACGCACCCTCGCTCTTATAATGAAGAGGGATAATAATGAACTCCGAAAATCGATGTCTCCCTCCCCCAGCGCCATCTAGATCCCCGTCTCCTCCCAGCTCGTTTTAACACGCGCACTATTCTACCTGCTCCACCCCACCCCCCTCCCCACACTGGCTGTCAGCTCTTCTCGGTCTCCTCCTCATTTATTTGCAGTCGGTCCGCTCCCCGTATGTTCTGCTCATTCTCTTTCCCGACTCTCCGTCACTTATTCATTTTTTATTTCTTCTTTTCTTTAGCCATCTTCCATCGATCTACACCCTCTGCAAATTCTGCCCTCTCCCACCACTTGTCACTTACCTCACATCACTTTTGGTGCCATCTTTCACATTTTGCTCTCTATTTCTCCTCTTCTCCACTTGTTACTAACCCCTCCTCCACCCCTCGTTTCATCTGCCACCCCATCTCTTCTTGACACCTTGTATCCCATTTTAGCTCGCCGGCTCTCTCTCTCAACTTCCTATACCTCTCACACCTAACGTCTCTCTTCCTATCTATTTGCCCTCTGCAACGTTTTTTTTCAGTGATTTGTTTAGGTCTAGACTAGAAGCCACCTGAGTCGACCTCAAACCACTCGCGTTGGCGACGAGGCGCCTTAGATGGACAAGAATGGCAGGTCAGACAAAGAGCGCTGGGGCCCAGCGGATCACCTCCTCTCCACCAAGGCTTCAGTCAGATCCCTGCCGGATGCACCTTCCGGTGTATCCCCACCTGGAGAGAGTGCTGGCGAGAGGGGGAGTTTTATCTGTCTCTTTGCCCATTTCTATCCATTCACTCTCTCATTCGCCTTCCTTACATCTCTCCCTATCACCCCATCAATATTTACACCCACCTAAATCCTTGCCTCTCTCTGCATATATTCTCTGTCACGGTACTTTGCTCATTCCATAACATCATTTCCCCCATCTCTCTCCTCCCATGTTCTAGTCAGCTGGTCCCCATTTCTGTCTTTCCCTTTATGTCTTTCCTTATCCTTTTCATGCCATTTATCTTTTCCTCAATTTCCCCCTCCCGTCTCCCCTCTTCCCCTCCTCCTCTCAGATTGGCATACCATCCTGCTGCCGTTTAGCTAAAGATATCACATCTCATTTGCTATGTAAGCAAAGCTCCCTCCAGGGAGAGCGGCTCCGTTCCCCCTCATTAGACACACACTGTCTTCTCTGGGATTCGGAGCCAATCCAAGGCTCACAGGCCTCCCCCGAGGCCCGCCCGCCCGTCCAGCCAGAGCTCTGCAGGCCCACGGTGTGAAACCGAGATGCCTTCGTTCATCAGGAGCCTTTCCAGGGACAGGCCGATGCTTCATAAGCACAAGCAGGGCCGGGGCAGAGTCAGCGAACTGTATCCTACCAGACCAATGCCTCTGGAAGACGAGCTGGTGCCTGGCACAGTCATTGAACCTGACAGGTCCCTGCTGGCTTTTTGCAACACTGCCTCCCGCCTATTGACAAATAAGCATGTGCAATGCAATAGGTCTTGTATTTACACGAGTTTAAGCTATTGGCATTGCTAATGACAATGGGCCTCATTTATGAAAAGTGACGCATCGCTGCGTGAAAACAGCGGTGCGTCACTTTTCATTGCACCCCCTTGCGACATCAATGATGCGTCATATTTACTGTACGACGCATCATGTCGCAAGGAGTTACAGATACGTCAGTATTTCTGATGTATCTGTAGGTGCAAAGGTGACTCATTGATGGAGTGTGTCACAAAAGTGACGCAACTCCAGCAATGTGTCCTTTCACATGGGGAAAGCCCCATGTGAAAGTGCTTGCATCAGTCTTACGCCTGCTGTGAGGCAGGCGTAAGATTTTGACGCATTTGAGTCCTAGAAGTGGCACAGTGAAATCTCATAGATTTAACTTTGTCACTTCCACAACCCTTTCTTGCGTCAATACGCCCCCCTTGCATACAATATAACTGGCGCAGGTCTAATGTGGCGCAGGGGTTTACAAAGTGACGCATCTACCTAGAAGCGTCACTTTGTAAATATTGCGCAACAAGGCTAATTTTTTACGCCACTGGTGCGTCACAAAAAGTGACGCAGCAGCAGCGTAAAAGTGACGCGCAGCCTCATAAATGAGCCCCAATGTCTTTTATTTATGTTTTAAAAACCAAAAGATAAATGAAATGCTTTATCATTTATAATGCCAATAGCTCAAACTTTCGTAAATGTGAGACCTATTGCATTACAAATGCTTGTTTTAGGTTTGGAACGCATTGTGCCATAGATAAATAAATGAAATAGAAAGCCAGGCAACCTTTCCAATGCCAATAAAACAAATTTAACACCATATAAACATACCGAAAAATTAAATCTACCTTTCACCCAGCTACAAAGCAGATAAATGTTTTAAGTTTTCAAAAAAAAAATTAGAAACGCACAAACGCAACACCAGTGTTTAAAAAGTAAGCACATTATTATAATATAAAATGTAAATCTAGATACGTAAATAATATCAAACACAATCCATTCCGTACACAAAACAAATTACACAAAAAAACACGCAACCTTCCTGTCAGTTAATAACTTTAAACAGCATATAAACCCACATGACACTACAGCTGCTTTAACAAACAAGGAGGCGCTGCAAAAAACACGTTGAGCACATACAACAAACAAGAAACAAGCGTGACGTTAACAAAATGTTTTACAATAAAGCGAACATATAAACTTTGCAATTGCATTACAGCAGCTTTAACATCGTGCACATAAAAAACCAATAAAAAATACAAAGCTTTAACAAAAGATGCTAGGAGCAGAGAGTGTGTGTGTAGGGTGGAGGGCAGGAAGTGCATGTGTACGGTGGAGAAGGCATGTTAAGGGCAGAAAGCGGAGAATGCAGGCATGAAGTGAAGATCCTACCTGTGGAGGGTGTTGGAGAGTGTGGTGGGGACTAGTGAAGGCTTAGAATAAGAGGGGCCCCTTATGAACCCAATGTGAATAGGGCACTTACACAGTGAAAATGAAAAAAAACTCTTTGGGTAGATTTCTATACAAATCATGAATATCACACACTTCTTCGCACACCAAGAAGTAACACTCCTTCAACTTTCTCTCTTTCCACACCAGAAGATTGAACCATATGTAACAGGGAAACCACTATAAAGATTAAAATTGCACATAAATTTATTGTTTACAAAAACACAATTTCATTACATTGAGTGGCCTAACAATAGACTGAATATCTCAAGGTTTAAAAAAACACAATACATTAAAAATGTAATCCAACATAATTAAAAAACATACTGGAGAGTAAAAAAGCCAGACAGGTATAATATGTCTTGAAAAGCTACACATCCATCACTACACAATATCAATTGCATGGAAATGTACAGTTCACTATTGACTTATTTTCACCAATGCCAGATAGGTGGATTGTGTATAAATTTAGCATCATGCATTCACCTTTAATAAAATGGTGGACTTCCTTGTCCTTTTAATACTCGTCTATTGATATTGTGTAGTGATGGATGTGTGAAACAAGCTGTCGCCATTACGCGAATAATAAAAAAAGTGCTTACCCATTAATTAAAGGAGACTGTATAATGCTGCAAGTAAAAGATCCAGTCCGGATGGGCAGTCCAAAAAGGAGACAGGGTGGTAACAAAGAAGCCTCATTTTCAATCGGAAGAAATCGTTTACGATAAACGATGACGCCAGCCAATGAAAAATAGGGGCGGGGCTTTAATCCCACTTCTAAAACCTACCCTACTACAATATGCCTCACAGAGCGAGCAGGGCATGCTCGCTGCGACGCTAGGTCTGCGAGACCTAATAAAGGAATGGTTTGCCACCGGAGGAATCTCGCCATATTGTATTGAGTGCCACTCTAATTGCTAATGTAACCCAAGCTGTTGTTGCCCGTCTCCTTACTACTAGCCCTTACTAACTGCAAGATTGCAAAGAAATGGAAGACTGTTACTGTCTGCATCTCATATTACTCTTGTCCACTGTCCCACTTTGAACCTTGTTTCTCCAAAGCCCTATTTGTGAGGAGGGAGAACTACATGATTGTCTTGTTACAACTGTGCATGTAACAAAGCCCTGCATTGTTTTAACTGACAACCCATACCAAACTGTTAATTACCACATGTTGTGGATAATTCATGTCCCTGAAATAATAAGCAGAGGGGTAAACTATATATTCTCCACATGAAATTGCTGAAAGCTTCCACTTGTTAAGTCTGCTCAGGTTGTCAAACTCAATGTACTCACTTCAGCCTGTATACTGACAGTAAGAACTCAAAGTAAGCATTTGGAGTGACGCAAGACTCTGGAAGCAGAGGTAGGTCTTGGCATCTGCTTGTGCGCTGATTACAAAGGCCTGTGCATTTACAGAATTTACTGAATGCTTCAGTGCTGTCCAATAAACTGCAGTGGGGAAGTGTGCTGCCCACCAATACCCACATGATGAAGGGTCCCAGAAAATGCTCTTGCTGATTCAGCTGACAAACTGCAAAGCATGTTGTACATACTGATTTGTTTCCCATGCCACCCTTAAAAAAAAATTATAATTTCCAAGAATAAGCCTCAAGGTTGAGAAACAATACTGGATCAAATAATAGTGCGCAAGTGACCCTGAGGGAGTGTGGAAAGATAATCCAGGGCGTATGGTTGAACCAAAATCTCTACTCCCCAACCTTGCATGGTTGTATCATGGAGCTGCACATGTTAGTAGGGATGTCATGAATACAACCCAGTAGTATGCGACCATCTTTCTTTGTATCAGTCAAAACCATTATCCCTCCTGTGCCATCTGCGAGCCCCATAACGCTGGGAATAGGATCAAGGTAGTAACCACAATTAAGTGCGATAGCCAGCACTATAAGGCCAATTTTGGATCATGCCAGATTTTGTATGAAAATACATACTGAAAGAGTCTCAATTAGGGTCCAAAAGGAATAGCTATCCTAATCCAAAAGTGCCAACTAAATTGGATGGGGAGGCCTCACCCACTATTTGTGGTATGCTTCATCATTGGTGACTTTACCCTACCCATGTAAGATGGTTCTACCGGGGCGGACTCAACCTCATTAAGATTAAAGGATCAAGACCACCCTAGCTGCACACCGTCCTCCATGGGACCCATCTGTTCACCTCCAAATAGATTTTCTCCAAATGTCTAGGTGTGACTTGTATTCTTACGCATTGGGAATTGTTTGCATGTTTTCAGTTTATCACTGCACAATTGCAGATGCCAAAACAGTCGCACTGCACCTATTTAGAGACTTCATTCCTCTTTCTGTTCCACCATAGCTTCGCTATGTTGCACCCACCCATCTCCCCTCATCATTACCACCTCCACCCAAAGTAAGCAGCCATAAGACAGGCCCTCCGAGAAATTAGACACAGTCTCACACTGCAAGAAGTAACCAATGTCAGTGCAATTTCCTTAGGTTTAGTAGTAGAACAGTTAGATACCCAGAAAACTATGCTTTTTCAGAATTTATATTTCATTTAATGATATTAATTGTATTGCCAGATGAATTAAAATCATTGCAAAACAAGGTCGAACAATCATACAACATGCAAGTGTTAAGACCAAGGGCAATATGTAGGTAAATCCCAAATACCGATTCCTAAATACCGATTTTTAACGAATTTTACCGAATCTGTAATCAGAAATCGGTATTTGGGATGTAGGTAAAAATTTGGTAAAGAAATACCGAACATCCAAAACCGATCGGTATTTACCGAATTGGAAATTACCGCATCGGTAAATACCGATTCGGTAAATACCGAATCAGTAAATACCGAATCGGAAATTCAAAAACAAAAACAATTAAGGAATCAGCCAATCCGGTGCAACCACCCCTTCTCCCAACCAGGAAGTGGCCACACCCATGCCGGTGCACTCAATCTGAAGCTGCTGGAGAGGCTTGCAGAGCAGAGCAGAGTCCTTGAGCCCTTTGGAAACTTTTTCTGCTTGAAAACTGCAAAATGGCAAGCAAAGATACTGACAGGGAAGGTGGAGAGAGGAAGAGAAAGGTCAAATTCAGCACCATGGAGCTGCAGGTCCTTGTGGAGGAGGTTGTAAAGGAGCACCACATGTTGTTTGGGAAGCAGTCCATGCAGGTTGCAGAATCTGCCAAGAGGAAATTCTGGCTGGAAATACAGGCTAAGGTCAATGCAATAGGAGTGACCCAAAAGGACATTGATGACTTGAAAAAGAGGTGGTATGACCTCCGGAGCGTGACTAAGAGGAAGATGGCTGAGCTCCACAAAGAGGCAAACCTGACAGGAGGAGGGAGGAACAGGGCACCTGCCCTGACAGAGCTTGAGGAGCAGGTGGAGTCCACCATTGAACCAGACAGCTTCTGTGGGATTGGGGATGCAGACAGCTCAGCCCTAGCTGCAACCAGAAAAGGTAAGAAGCATGCACAGCAATCACCCCCACCCCTTCCCTTTTCCATTCCCCAATGTGGTAGTGTCAACCCCACTCCAGTACAGGTTTTGGAATATAACAGCAATGCATTATGGGAGATGTAGTCATTGAAACACCTACCATGTCAGACAGCACACCAAACAACAAGGCATGCGACACACATCATTGAAGAGCAAGCTGAGGCAATAGCGACAGTGTATCAGTGATGAGAATTTAATTTTATTAGCAGTGCTGCAGGAACACAGAGCTAATGTTAGTTTTTCTGTCCACAGGCGAGACATCTCGCAAGCGTCCAAAGGAAAAGGAAGGGAGTGCACCACAGAGGGAAGACACACAAGAGGAGAGCACAAGCGCATAGCAAACCACGCAGGAAACTGCTGCATCAACAGCACAGCCAGCCTCCCAAGACCTTCCTGCGTTACCACAGCTGCAGGCCTCCCAAGAACCTCGAGCATCACCACAGCTGCAGGCCTCCCCAGAGCGCTTTGGCTCACCTCTACTCCTGTCCTCACCTGAACTAGTTGCGTCACCAGCTGCAAGAACACCTGCAGTCCAGAAAACCAAAAGGCCACACTAATGGAAATTGAGTTTTCTGCAGGGGACACAGGGGTTAATGAATGAATGAATGAAGGGAGTCTTATACCGCGCAACTCAGCTCAAGGGCATCAAGGCTCCAACCGTGGCAGTGCAGGACAGCAATGCCAATCAGCAGTCCACCTCCGAGGGGGCCCACACAGGTGGCAGACGCCGCAGGACCAGAGACAGCAGTCAATCACGACATGGCAAGGGTCCTGGTGTCTTCTGCGGACTGGATGCCAGTATGGTGAAAGTGCAGCGGATGTAGGGGAAGGCCATCCAGTCTGTCCAAAGGCAGATACGGCACCTTAATGTCAATGTTGAAAACATTAACAAGGGCATCAGCTCCATGGTGGAGGGAATGAGGGAGATGGCTGCGGGCATGCGGACATGTCCCAGTCTGTGCTGCTCTTATGCAGCAAGTTGGACGAGGACAGGGCAACAAGGCGAAAGGAGAGGCAGATGGCAAAACAACACATGAGGGCAGTCAACCGCCTAGCCACTGCCACTTCCCTGCTTTGCATGCGCTGCATGGACATGCAGGAGGGACTGGCACACAGCAGCAGTGAAGTCTCCAGGAGCCTTGTGAGGGTGACAAGTGCATTGGAGGTGCTGCTGACTGCTCAGTCAGCTAATACTGTTGCTCTGGATGTGGTGGAGAGCATGGAGAGCACCAGTAGGAGTAGAAAAAGCGCCCCAATTCCTGACACCCGGAGGAGCAGCAGGCTCCATGGGGCTGGTACTGACCACACTGCCAGTGAGGACAGTCAGCCATTGGCATCGAGCACCGCTAGGTGTGCCCGCAAACACTAAGGATGCCCAGGCTACCTGACCTGGAATTGGTGAAGTAACCCAGGACTTCCATAATGGATGACAACAATTGGACTGCCACATTTGGGACTTTTTTTGTGTACTGGCGTAGTGCCACATAATTAAACTACGTCGTGTACATACTACAACTGGCTGTGTCTCCTTACTTACTTAGAAATAGTTGTGTGTGATCTCTGCCTGTCTCTGTCTCTCATCTGTTGCTTGCGCAACTCCTGCTGTGTTGGGCTCAGGTTGTGCACATTCATCATCGTCATCCTCAATATCTGTCAATTCTACTGCTGTTACTTTTTTAGTGGCAAGGTTATGCAGCATTGCACAATTTGCTATGATTTTACAGCAGATTTGGGGTGAGTACTGATGTGCGCCTCTGCTTTTGTGGAGGCAGCGGAACCTGCTTTTTAACAGTCCAAAGGTGCGCTTCACAACATTGCGATTAGATTTGTGTGCCACGTTGTATTGTCTCTCACTTGGGGTTGAGGGGTTCAGGTAGGGTGTTAGGATGAATGAGCGTACGGCATATGCACTATCGCCTGTGTGGGAAAGAGAGAGCCATTAGTCACATGCACAACAACACTTATATCTGCAGTTTCTGTTAGGGTGTGTTACAGTTTTTTACCTAAAAGGTATCCTTCTCCAAATTCCCCTGCTGTCAGGCGTGTGTAGATCCCACTGTTCTGGAAGATGTAGGAGTCGTGGGTGCCTATGGAAATTTGTCCACGATGTCTGTGATTATGTTGGCAGCATCACAGACTACCTGCACATTTATTGAGAGTGTGGACCTTCTGTTCCTGTAGATGAACTCTGTGGCAGCAGGTGGGCAGATTGGGATGTGTGTGCCATCTATGCAGCCGATCACTTGTGGAAACTGGGCCATTTGGTAGAAGTCAGTCTTTGTCTTCAGCAGTTCCGCATGTGTTTCAGGGAAGCGGATGTAATGATGCATTCTCTGCATCATGGCCTCCAGGAACTTCCTGAAGAAATGGGACAGGCAGCTCTGGGACACCCCACATACCACATCTATCACCTCCTGGTAACTGCCAGATGCAAGCAGGTGTAGGCTACAGAGCACCTGCACATGTGGTGGTATGGCGTGCGCCCTTGGTGTTGGGTGCTCCAGGAGTGGGTGCAGGCCCCTTATCAAGTCCAGGATGGTGTGGGGGTGTACCCTGTACCTTTCATGGATTTCTGCCTCTGTAAGTTGGAAGAGTGTGCTCCTTTGTGTGTAGACTTGCTCCTCCCGTCTCCAGTGCCTCTCTCCTGCTGCCTGTAGCCGTAGCCGCCTTGCTATGACGTATAATGCCGCCATTGTGATCACACTGTTGCATTTGGGGCCTATTTTTTGGTGTGCATCTGGCTACCACCTGCTTTCAATCCATGGTAATTACCAACTCTTAAATACCGAATTTCATGAAATTCGGTATTTTAGAAGTTACCTACATCTCCATTCTCATTTTTACCGTTTCTTATTTACCGATTCGGTAAAAATTAATTTGGTAAATACTGATTTGGTAATTTTGGATTCGGTAATGATGAATCGGTATATACCGATTCATATATACCGAATCCTTAAATTTGGCCTCCTACATCTCAAATGCCTAAATACTGGTCGCTAACGCCAAATTTACAGAATTTCGGCCATTACCGACCGGTATTTAGCTATCTACATATGGCCCCAATCCTTCTATTGCACTGCGGTCACAGACCTATGTGATATTAAAACACAGTGAATGCCCTCACTTTCATAACAAGTAATAAAATGCATTCAATATATTTTCTAAAAGCATAACATGTGACTCTGCTAATAATGTCTCATATTATACCCTACACTTTAGTTAAATGCTTTAAAAAGGCTTCTGTAACCCAATTTTCAATTAAAGTTCATTTATGCAGATTGACTGAAATGTGCTTTGAAATATTAAAGTTCTACAGTATGAACTCCTCCTGTGCTCATGTGAAAAGTACGTATGTATAAAGTTGGGTTTTAAAGTACTAAAATATGAACACTTCAAATGCTCTTATTAAGAAATAAGAGTGAGAAAATGGAATGAGGATTGTGTGAAAAAATTACACGTGGACCGCGACGGCTTTGATTTCATCCTAAGTGGATCTGATACTGGTTATTCATAAATTGGGATGTACATTTCTGAAACAGCGGTTGCAGTTACACATGTCATAATGTCATTATGCATTGTGATCAAACTGAGTATCTGCATCATCCAATATGCTTTAAGTAATAAAGGCCATGGTCCGAATAAACCGCTTGGTACATTTGAGGATGATGAGAAATATGGCAAAGAAGAATTTAAAACTGAAATTATTCAACTATATGCTATTATTCTTCTGTAGGGATTTCGCCTCCCACCATAGAAAGAGGGGCTTGAAAATATGAATTCACTTACAAAGATACCTCACCTCAATGATTGCTTATTTGCTTTAAATTGCAAATTCACATGTGTGCCTTAAGGCGTGTGCTATAATTCATTAATCAATTCATACTTCGTTTTTGTACAAGCTTGAAGTCCACTAAAGCCTTAGTATTCTGGCACACTTACACAATTTTAAATGAGTTATCATTTTGTTATCTCATGCTGTACGCTGCACATATTAGTTGAACCATTTTAATAGGCATGGCTTTGTTCTGAAGTTGATATTTCGAAGAAAGGATTTCGGGAAAAATGTAAAGTCAGCTCTTGCTAGAGATAAAAGTATCTTTCCATCTTTCTATCAAGGTGTTCTTGCATTCTTCCCATGGGAAGAGCCTTGCACTTGCTCATTAGTGAATATCTGAAGGTCTTGATTATATCACAATTTCTGGCTTCCATTCACTTGCATTGAGGAGAAATGTATCTATGTAATAGAAAAATGAATTAGTTTTAGCAGTACATGCTTCAACTGATCGTGGGTGAAGCTCTGATCCACCGGTTAGGGAATTACCTTGCTTACTTCCAATGCTATTGGGTATTTTTACATTAAACACATTTGACTTTATGCACTTTCCCGAGTGTCTGTGTTTTCGTTTTACAACTGTGTGTGCTACACTAGAATTTTCATCAAGTATGGTAATCTTTTGGGGGAGTGGCTACTGGCTGCGCTAGATGGCCGCACCCTAGAACTGGTCCGAATCCTGCAGCATCAGCGACACCAGAGTACTCAGCGGAGCGCATGGAAGGACTGAGAGGCCCTGGCACCCTTCCGGAGCAGCGTAGCACCTTAAATTCAACAAGCATTTACAATGCAATGGTTTCGGCATTATTAAAGGTAGAGCTATTGGCATTGCTCATGACTTTTTTTTATTTTTTAAATCATAAATAAATGGCATTGTCATTTACATTGCCAATAGCTTAATAGTTAAATAAATGGAATTGTCATTTACAATGCCAACAGCTTAATCGCTTGCAAACGCAGGACCTATTGCATTTACACCCACACAGAGCCACACACACAAATCCACCCACACACACATACAGAGCCACCCTCAAACAGAGCCACTCGCACTCTGCCCTCAACAGCACTCTGCCCTCAACAGCACTCTGCCCTCAACAGCACTCTGCCCACAACAACACTCAACAGCACTCTGCCCTCAACAGCACTCAACAGCACTCTGCCCTCAACAGCACTCAACAGCACTCTGCACTTAACTGCATTCAGCACTCTGCACTCAACAGCACTCTGCCCTCAACAGCACTCTGCCCTCAACAGCACTCAACAGCACTCTGCCCTCAACAGCACTCAACAGCACTCTGCACTCAACAGCACTCAACAGCACTCTGCCCTCAACAGCATTCTGCCCTCAACAGCACTCTGCCCTCAACAGCACTCAACAGCAGTCAACAGCACTCAACAGCAATCAACAGCACTCAACAGCAATCAACAGCACTCTTCCCTCAACAGCACTCAACAGCACTCTGCCCTCAACAGCACTCAGCAGCACTCTGCCCTCAACAGCACTCTGCCCTCAACAGCCCTCAACAGCAATCAACAGCACTCTGCCCTCAACAGCAATCAACAGCACCCAACAGCACTCTGCACTCTGCCCTCAACAGCAATCAACAGCACTCAACAGTACTCTGCACTCTGCCCTCAACAGCACTCTGCCCTCAACAGCACTCTGCCCTCAACAGCACACAGCACTCTGCCCTCAACAGCACTCTGCCCTCAACAGCACTCTGCCCTCAACAGCACTCTGCCCTGTAGCCTGTACCTTTCATGGATTTCTGCCTCTGTAAGTTGGAAGAGTGTGCTCCTTTGTCTGTAGACTTGCTCCTCCAGTCTCCAGTGCCTCTCTCCTGCTGCCTGTAGCCATAGCGGCCTTGCTATGACGTATAATGCCGCCATTGTGATCACACTGTTGCATTTTAGGGCCTATTTTTTGGTGTGCATCTGGCTACCACCTGCTTTCAATCCATGGTAAGTACCGACTCTCAAATACCGAATTTCATGAAATTCGGTATTCTAGAAGTTACCTACATCTCCATTCTCATTTTTACCGTTTCTTTTTTACCGATTCGGTAAAAATGAATTTTGTAAATACCGATTCGGTAATTTCGGATTCGGTAATGATGAATCGGTATATACCGATTCATATTTACCGAATCCTTAAATTTGGCCTCCTGCATCTCAAATGCCTAAATACCGGTCGCTAACCCCAAATTTACAGAATTTTGGCCATTACCGACCGGTATTTAGCTATCTACATATGGCCCCAATCCTTCTATTGCACTGCGGTCACAGACCTATGTGATAATAAAACACAGTGAATGCCCTCACTTTCATAACAAGTAATAAAATGCATTCAATATATTTTCTAAAAGCATAACATGTGACTCTGCTAATAATGTCTCATATTATACCCTACACTTTAGTTAAATGCTTTAAAAAGGCTTCTGTAACCCAATTTTCAATTAAAGTTCATTTATGCAGATTGACTGAAATGTGCTTTGAAATATTAAAGTTCTACAGTATGAACTCCTCCTGTGCTCATGTGAAAAGTACGCATGTATAAAGTTGGGTTTTAAAGTACTACAATATGAACACTTCAAATGCTCTTATTAAGAAATAAGAGTGAGAAAATTGAATGAGGATTGTGTGAAAAAATTACACGTGGACCGCGACGGCTTTGATTTCATCCTAAGTGGATCTGATACTGGTTATTCATAAATTAGGACGTACATTTTTGAAACAGGGGTTGCAGTTACACATGTCATAATGTCATTATGCATTGTGATCAAACTGAGTATCTGCATCATCCAATATGCTTTAAGTAATAAAGGCCATGGTCCGAATAAACCGCTTGGTACATTTGAGGATGATGAGAAATATGGCAAAGAAGAATTTAAAACTGAAATTATTCAACTATATGCTATTATTCTTATGTAGGGATTTCGCCTCCCACCATAGAAAGAGGGGCTTGAAAATATGAATTCACTTACAAAGATACCTCACCTCAATGATTGCTTATTTGCTTTAAATTGCAAATTCGCATGTGTGCCTTAAGGCGTGTGCTATAATTCATTAATCAATTCATACTTCGTTTTTGTACAAGCTTGAAGTCCACTAAAGCCTTAGTATTCTGGCACACTTACACAATTTTAAATGAGTTATCATTTTGTTATCTCATGCTGTACGCTGCACATATTAGTTGAACCATTTTAATAAGCATGGCTTTGTTCTGAAGTTGATATTTCGAAGAAAGGATTTCAGGAAAAATGTAAAGTCAGCTCTTGCTAGAGATAAAAGTATCTTTCCATCTTTCTATCAAGGTGTTCTTGCATTCTTCCCATGGGAAGAGCCTTGCACTTGCTCATTAGTGAATATCTGAAGGTCTTGATTATATCACATTTTCTGGCTTCCATTCACTTGCATTGAGGAGAAATGTATGTATGTAATAGAAAAATGAATGAATTTTAGCAGTACATGCTTCAACTGATCGTGGGTGAAGCTCTGATCCACCGGTTAGGGAATTACCTTGCTTACTTCCAATGCTATTGGGTATTTTTATATTAAACACATTTGACTTCTATGCACTTTCCCGAGTGTCTGTGTTTTCGTTTACAACTGTGTGTGCTACACAAGGATTTTCATCAAGTATGGTAATCTTTTGGGGGAGTTGCTACTGGCTGCGCTAGATGGCCGCACCCTAGAACTGGTCCCAATCCCGCAGCATCAGCGACACCAGAGTACTCAGAGGAGTGCATGGAGGGACTGAGAGGCCCTGGCACCCTTCCTGAGCAGTGTAGCACCTTAAATTAAACAAGCATTTACAATGCAACGGTCTCGGCATTATTAAAGGTAGAGCTATTGGCATTGCTCATGACTTTTTTTTATTTTTTTAAATCATAAATAAATGGCATTGTCATTTACATTGCCAATAGCTTATTAGTTAAATAAATGGAATTGTCATTTACAATGTCAACAGCTTAATCGCTCGCAAATGCAGTACCTATTGCATTTACACCCACACACACAAATCCACCCAAACACACATACAGAGCCACCCACACAGAGTCATTCACATAGAGCCCCCTACACTGAGCCACCCTCGCACAGAGCCACCCGCACTCTGCCCTCAACAGCACTCTTCCCTCAACAGCACTCTGCCCTCAACAGCACTCTGCCCACAACAGCACTCTGCCCTCAACAGCACTCAACAGCACTCTGCCCTCAACAGCACTCTGTCCTCAACAGCACTCTGCCCACAACAGCACTCTGCCCTAAACAGCACTCAACAGCACTCTGCCCTCAACAGCACTCTGCCCTCAACAGCACTCAGGAGCACTCTGCCCTCAACAGCACCCAACAGCACTCTGCCCTCAACAGCACTCAACAGCACTCTGCATTTAACTGCATTCAGCACTCTGCACTCAACAGCACTCTGCCCTCAATAGCACTCTGCAGCACTCTGCCCTCAACAGCACTCAACAGCACTCTGCCCTCAACAGCACTCAACAGCAATCAACAGCACTCTGCCCTCAACAGCAATCAACAGCACTCTTCCCTCAACAGCACTCTGCCCTCAACAGCACTCAACAGCACTCTGACCTCAACAGCACTCTGCCCTCAACAGCACTCTACCCTCATACCGAGTGATACCTTAGATTCATTAAAGGATGGGCTTAAAAACACATTTTGAGGGCATACAGGGCAAAGTTATTTTCCAAGGTCATTTTGTTTTATTTTTTTAAGGCAAGAAAGCGTCAAAATTTGGACATCTTACAAGCAATGAGATGACAGCAACCTTAGGTTCATCTAATCTGTCCCATTTTGGGGTCTCTTGTAACACCATACAACCCCTACACAGTTTCGTTTCAAGTTCCACCCAGGCTTCCATGTAAGCAATTGCTTTAGAACCCTACATAAGTGTAGTAAGCGCCATATTAAAGTTGCAAGAACAATACAATGGCACGAAATGGAGGGCCATACTTACCGATCCTCTCGATGCGAGTGACATCTCGTACCTCTGGCACTTTCGTTGCCTGCAAGAGACATGGTGGAAAAAATATAAAATAACTTATAGCATAATATTGAAAGGTTTTTTGGATTTTATGCATTTGGTCTTGGCAAGTGTCTTGAGGTACTCTTAAGGGGCTGCATTGACCCTCGGAATCGCCCAGATTTGCAGCTATTTCACGGTTGTGTGTGCACTGTTACTGATTGGTCTACTACCAACAATTTATATTTCGGATATCAGCAGAACACATAGTCTCGAAGAGACAACATGCAAACCATAACGGGGTTCATACCTTGCACATGGGACTGCTGTCACAAGGAGGTGATTTAGAGATGGTGTACAAAAGGAGAGGGTTGGGGGTCACACTGAGCTTGTGTAGGGAAGGATACTCCTAAGAGTCGGGAGCAGGTGTAGTAGCTGTGCCTACATTATTAAAGGGGTGTTCCTAAATCCATTGGAGTTGTCCTGATGAATTGTGGACAGCGATCACCCTGTGCAGAAAAGTGGGCTTTGCTTCTATACCGGATGGTAGAACGTTGGGGGAGGGGGGGGGCAATTGCCTATCCCCTAGTGTTATAAATATGTATTGAAAAAGGGAGAGGGGGCGTGGTCCAAATGCTCTGGTAGTATACACCGATCAAGCCCACCAGACTATCTCCGTGTCTACCCATTCACGAAAGTGATGAGATAAGATACTGCAGTGCCCGCCCAGCTCTTTTACTGGCCTGATGTAACTGCAGTGGGGGAGGGGATGTGCCGACTTGGACACTGGGGAATATTCGGAGTCGGCTCAACTTCCTGTGATCCTGGGCAAATCATAATCTCCCGAGCCTCAAAACAATGAACTTGACCCTTTTTATTGTAACTCCTGTGGGGCTCATGCAAAGCGCTCCAATGCCTTCGGGTTGAGTAACAGTTCACGCTATAAAAAACTGCAAAAAAATAAATTAAATAAATGTAGGAACTACAAAAAATAAATTTAAAAGATGTAGAAACTCCTGACTTCTTCTGGCTGGCTGTGGGCCCAAACCACTCCTTGGCCCCTACCGCAACCACTTCTGTACGCGATCCTAACTTGTGCCCTGCTGTCCCGACAGCGTGCGACGCCCTATTGTTTTCTGTCTACGTTTGCACTATAAAAGAAGCAGCAACTTACTGATATTAAATAAAGTAATTGATTCTCACACGAGAGGCACGACTTACTTTTTAGCACCCTGTGAGACGAGAAGAGCAATTGCTGAGCCGGTTGCACTAGTATTTTGCGCCGCCCGCCCACCGCGATGCGATCGATCATGCCGTGGCTGGCGACCATGGGTCTGTCGCGCCTGGCGGTGGGGCAGAAATGGTGGCCTCAAGCTTCTGAAATTTTTCGGATTCGGGGGCGTGTTTTGCTGTCCTGAGTGACAGACGACGTCACGAGCTAAAGAACAGCAAAACTTACGCCCCCGAATCCGAAAGAGACGGGGCTAAATCGGAGTGACGGCTCTCTCCTCCAATGGCTGGCCTCCGTTTAGGAAGCCAGCCAATGGACGAGAGACAGGGCAGGGAGGCGGGTTCCAAAGCGCTACTAAGCGACATTAATTCTCCGACCCCAGACTGCGCAAGCGCAGCCTTTAGGTCCTCGACCTAAAAAGGAAGTTCTTGTGTTGGACCTGTAGGAGCCCGCCCTCAGGGACGTAAAGCCCCAAGATGGCGGTGGCGCGCACCAAACAGAGGGGAGGAGCCAGGAGGTGATCTGGGCCTGGTTACAGGGCCTGGCTGTAGAGTGGGTGTCTCGGAGGGGAGGGGGTTAGGGTCCACCAGGGCCCAACAGAGTTCAGCAGAATGCCCCAAGAGAGCTGGAGGCCCTCGAGATGGTCAGTGGTTGTTGAAGCATGGAGGCCAGAAAACTTTAATTAGTAGCATCCTTGAATTCTGTGGTGGCTGGCATCTCTGGAGAGTGGTGGGCGGGCAAATTGGAGGTGGGTAAAAATAAATAAAAAACATTTATCTGTGACATGTCCGACTCCGACCCCTTCCTCGCTGCACATCTTCTACCTGCAGCGTGAGCCCTTTAGAACTGCCTTAACCAATTCTGTTGCTGCTCTCATGCTGTGAGAGCAGCGCCCTACTTGCCTCACTCGCAGCTCCCAAGGGCACTGGAGCCCTGTACTTACTCTAACCCAGCTATCTTAAGACAGCTGTGTTACAGGTTTCAAAGTGCGTATGTCTTGCTGGCCGTAGTAAGACAGTTTACCAAAAAGACATGCATACTTTGAAAATTACCGAGGTAGCCCACCCCCTCCCTGCTGCTGGCACTCAGCAGCGGTCCGTCCTCGTTTTGACGCAAGCGTCAGGACAGGTTATATTGAAAAATAAAATGGTAATAAACCAACTTTATTACCATTTTGGGGCATGGAGGGACATTTTAACAAGTGGGGCGACACTCCATTGCTCAAAACGATGAGGCACCCTGCTTGAATGGTGGGGAATTGATGACTGTTGGCCCCTACCAGCTGTACTGAAGCCAGAGGAGGACCATATTAAGGGACACGGTGACCTTCTGCGGTCTAGCAGCAAGATACTTGATGGAATGGCTCCCTCTGGGCCTTTGGAGGTGCTGATAACAGAGGGGTGAAGGAAGGTTTGGTGCCTAGAAGAGTGACAATTAGGCCGAGAAGTGCTGGTGAATCAGTGAGGTGAACAGACTCCCCCACACATCCTGTGTCTGCCTCGTAAGGGGAGCAGCTGACACCATGGGTCTTCAGGTGTGTGTTGCGGACAGCCACAGTGGGGAGCCCAAGTGCAGGAGACCCTACTTGAATGACTAATTGCAGTACAGGACCCAAAGGGGGCAGGCGAACCTGCGACAGGACATATTCACTGCACATATTGAATTAGGAGCCAGGAAACGCTGGTAGCTGGGGTCCAGAACTGATGGAAGTGGAGACAACAAACCCCTTGCAGGTCTGCTGGGTGAGGAGCTTGGCACTGCTGTGGAAGGAGGGCACTGACCAGAGAGAGGCTGGCACTGAAATGGGGCACACCAGACCCCTGTTCAAATCACTGATGGGCCACCAGAACCAGCATGGGCTCTATGCCATCGTAGGAGAGCCCGCCGGATAGGTGGTGGAGGTTGCTGGGGACACTGCCCCTGGGGTGCCACCAGAAACCGCACCGGTCCAGATCATTGAAGCCATCAATAAGCCTAGAGACTACCTAGAACACAAGATTGAGATGCTCGAGGTGGATAAAGGGATTCTGCGTGATGACCACTGAAAACTGAGCGCCAGATGAATGGAAGCCAAAGCCATTGTGACAGGGGGCCCCCCACAATAGGATGCTTTAGAGGCTCAGGTGAGAGACCTTCAAAACAAAGGTGAAGGGTCAGGATATGGTCACATTCCTAGAGTTGTGGATTGTGTTGATGGTGGCCCCGTAGGGGCTGTCGCCATTCTTTGCTCTAGAGATTGCACACCAAGTGTCGGGCCGGCCTCTGGGGGGCCGCCACGCCTCATAGCGGCATGCCTGCTGCACTATTGAGACTTGGACCACATACTGCAGCGCTCACGCGAAGCAGGCTTATTTCAGGGGGACAACCTACAGGTGGTCACTTACCCAGACTATACCATGGAGGTGCAGTGACAACAGGCATCCTTCACAAAGGTTAAACTTGCATGTCCACTGCATGCTGCTATTTCCCAAGGACTCAAGCTGTTGGTGGAGGACAACACGTGCTTCTTCTATACTCCAGCGGCGGTGTGGGAATGGCTGGAGACCCATTGAAACGGCACGATGGAGACCCTTGGACTAGATCCCCATGGCCTCAGAAGAAGAGACTGCAGTCAATGTTGAGTGAGTGGACCATTGGAGGCACAAGCAGCGCAGGACCGCCTGGAGGCCCTTGTGACTGCTAATGCATTTGCAGGCTTGCAACACACTGATAGGGGCTCCAGGAATCGAGATCCCAGGCACATTTTCAGAGGAGGAGAGGGACCCTGACTTAACCCGCCCATGATTACTCCGCACTCTGTGGACGATCTTTTAGGTGCCAAACTTTGAGGTGGAACTGAGAAGGGTGCCTACGTTGATTGCCCAGTTTAGTGGAGAGACTCATGATTTGTAGCTGCAGAAACTGACCACTGCCGGACAACAGATAGGCCCTATGGGACTTCTGTGGACTTTCCGTCATTGTGCCCTGTCGAAGACTCCTCAAGTATTTGGGACCCGTGAAATCTGCTGGGGGATGAGGCGGTGGTGAGGAGGCTGTTGGGAAAGCGGTATCACAAGTCACCTCTAACTAACACCTTCTTTTGGGAGGATCTCACAGCACATTTGCACAGTTGCATAATGTTTGTAGTTCTGAAAGTTGGTATTTGGACAGTTGGCATTTGCCACGGTGTCCTAGGGAGTGGGCTTTCAGACTGTTAGACTCAGGTGGCAGAAGTTCATTCTCATAGTATTGGTATCCCATAAGTTTTGTAGTCAAGAATGGGGAGCTGTGATGGGATGGGCCCCCAGAGAAAGACCTAAAGCAGCCACATGCAGTGATACACGCCTTATACCTTTATTAGCCGGAATGTGAGGGGCCTGGGATCGGCTGTGAAGAGGCATAAAATCCTATTATACATATGATGTAGGGTGGATAGATGTGGCTCTCCTGCAGGAAATGTATTTGGTGACCAAGGAGGTGGATGCGCTGGGGCAGAGAGGCCAGATGTATACTACAACCTACTCGTCCTTTGCTCGAGGTGCCATGGTGTGTATCAGGCTGGGGATGTACCTGGAACTTCTATCCACTTACATTGGCAAAGAAGGGAAGTATGTCCTCATTAGGGGGTGGGACAGTAGAATGAAACTGGTGTTGGGCAACATATTTCTCCTGAACGCTAAGCACATGATGCTCTATATTCCCTGACCCCACTGGTGGTGCAGACCCCAGGGGTGCAATTGTTCTTGGTAGAGGATTTGTACACTGTAGTGTACCCAGTATGGATTGCTGCACCCTTCCTCTACATGACTCCCTGACTGTGAGGGTCGCTGCAGAGTTCCACTGGTGGTACTCCCAGTAGGGGTTGTTGAATGCAATGGCACCAGCAGAGCGCATACACAAAGGAATACACGTACTTCTCGGCAGTCCACGACCTACACATGAGGCTGGAAGGCTGGCTGTGCTACCGGGCTATGCACAGGGGGTCACCAGAGTGGACCACCTAGCCCACACACTGTCAGATCATAACAAGGTGCTTCTTGACATGACGTGGGTCAGGTCAGTGTCCCTTTCTGACATGGTGACCCCCACTTTTTTCCTGATAAATGATGTGATTTCAACTGAAAGTGCACTGGGATACTGCTAACCAGGTCTCCAGTGCCAGAGCTCTTTCCCAAAACCATTGATGCATAAAGATAAAGAATCCCTTGCAAAAAGAACGCATGCATGGACACTATTGAATGAGTATAAATCTCTTAAATCACAATTCTATTTAGAAACCCCTTGGTCTTCAAAGCTAAAAACACATTTTCTTAAAAACATAATTGGCTTCTTTCAAGGATCATGTCATGCAATGCCATGGCTGTGTACAACATAACTGACACCTTGCTGACTATGTATATAGGGAGAAGAGAACTTTATCCATTTGCTTTGCATTTGCCCAAAATTGAAGGAAGAAAGAAGAGTGACACTTAAGTGGCATTTTAACACCTGCGGAAATCAGACTTGTAGACAAGCACTTATAAGATGTCTAAAATCAAATGACATAGTTTTGAACTCTGCATTTGTAAAATTCAAATTAATGATAAGAAAGAAATTGAACTCTGATAATTCCATCAAAGACAACATATAGGACATGTTTAATACTTAATCAACACATTAAGATTTTCACTATTTAGGTTTGCTATATTTTAAAACGTGGATGTCTTTGATTAACATAATAAGTATGTTTCTATCTTTAAAGTTTTTTTTTTACCCTACATATTATTTCTTGTAATATGGAGTATTGCTTTTACATTTTGTATGGTTTTAAATAATCAAACAATAAAATTTAATTGAATTGAACTGATTAGTGATTCCACAGAAAAATCCAATGTTGTCTCTAGCTAAAAACTTTTTTTTTTCAACTTTAGATTTTTCTAAATTGTTTGGAAATAGCTGGATTGGGCCTTGGTTAAGTCCCTGTGCAAAACGGTTTAGAATTAAAAAAGTAGTAAAGTAGTTAGGCCTCTAGCAGTACTTAGCAATTTTTGTAAATCTTTTAAAAGTAAAGTTCCCAACCACTTTAAAACCATGTCTGAGGAACGGAGTTCCCAGGAACTCAACCTGAGGAAGGGAGCTCCCAGGAACTCAACCTGGATCCCTATGACACCTTGGGGTAGATCAACTCAATGAGATCTGTAAGGCATGGAAAATTGCCATGGGACCTTAACCCACAAACGTTCATCTGCAGCAGTTGCTGGCAGAAAATGACAAGGCCTTGGCAAATAAAAGTTCCCCCACTGGAGAAGACAATTTTGAAGAACAAGATGGGAATGAGGTTGAGACTGGTTCCACCTCTAACTCTTCAAAAAGCAATACCACTGAGAACACTCCTAGTAGTGTCCCAGAAAACCTAGATAGTGAAGATGCAGATCTTCAGAAACTGACTCAGAGGATTCCATTAGAGGCTAAACTCTTGGACATAGAAAAATAAAGAGCTGAGATGGCCCTAGGACCAACTCCGATGGCAGCAAAATTATAACTTGAGTAAAAGGTTTTGGGCCCCATTCACAAAAGGCCTCCACAGTCATGTCTGACACTTCACACTTGGGGTGAAACTCCGCACTGCAGTTAACATTGTGGAGATTTCCCCCCGAGTTTGGAGCCTTCGCCACAAATAAAAGATGCTCTTTGTAAATAGGGCCCTTTGATTCTAAAATCCCCAAAATTATTCACCCGAAATACCCAAAGGATGATTATATCACCAAATAGTTTACAGCCTTTCAAAGGGCTTCAAAGCTGAAGGAACCCAATAAGAAGTATCCGAGCTCTCTCCTCTGGGAGCTTTTCTCAGGGAAGTGTCGGGATAGGCTCCTGATACTGCATGAGGCAGATGGTGGGTCTTATGACCTCATGAAAGACACCTTGATTGAAGGCTTGGACTCACCACTAAAGAATACAGGATCAGATTCAGGAACACTCAAAAAACCCAGAGTCAGACCTGGGTAGATTCTGTAGAGTTCTCAGTAAAAACATTAGATGGCTGATTGAAAGGTATCAGTGTGTTGATTATGATGGGCATTAGATCTGGCATCTTTGGCTTGTGTTTCCCCTGTCTTTGTTTGTTACTGACGTCCTGTTTTTGAGTTTGTGCTCCATTTAGTTTTTTTGATGGTTTTCGTACTCTGGGCACTTTACCACTGCTGACCAGTGCTAAAGTGCAAGTGCTCCCTATACAAATTGTAACTGTAATTGGTTATTTGTGATTGGTATATTTGATTTACTGGTAAGTACCTAGTAAAGTGCACTGTGTGTGCGCAGGGCCTGTAAATCAAAGGCTACTAGTGGGCCTGCAACACTGATTGTGCCACCGACATGAGTAGACCTGCAACTATGTCTCAAGCCTGCAACTGCAGTGACTGTGAGTGCAGTTTTAAACTGCCATGTCGACCTGACAAGTGCAACCACTTGCTAGTCCCAAACCTTCCCTTTTATTACATGTAAGTCTCCCCAAAGGTAGCCCAATGGGCAGGGTGCAGTGTATTTGAAAGGTAGGGCATGTACTGGTGTGTTTTACATGTGCTGATTGTAAAAGACTACTAATTTCGTTTTTCACTATTGCAAGGACTATTTCTCTCATAGGTTATCATTGGAACTGCCTTGTAACATCTTGCAAGTGTGAAGAGATGGAGATTTTGAGTTTGGGTCCCTGAACTCACAATTTTAAAATACATCTTTTACTGAAATTGGTTTTTGGACTGCATGTTTAAAAATGCCACTTTTAGAAAGTGTGCTTTTTCTAGCTTTACCATTCTGTTCCTCTGCCTGCCTGTGGAATCCATGCCTGAGGGCGGGTGCCAGTTGCAATGTTTGTGCTTTCAGTCTAGACAGTAACACAAAGGGAGCTGAGATGTGCCCTGCAAATCCTGATGGCCCATCACCAGGCTGATAGGTCTTCCTGAGGTAGAGTGGTGGGAGGAGTTGTCACTGATACCTGAATAGGGCTGTGCCTGTTATGACATAAAGCTGTCTCCACCCCCCTATAGTATGTCTGGAGCCAGGCCAGAGAAAATCAGGGTCTTGTGCACTACAGAGACTTTCCTTTGAAGTTTGCCTAATTCAAGAAGTCTCAGGGCCATCAAAGATTTCATCTACCAGTGCATGGGCTCTTCTGCTGAGAGCCCTGACTTGCCAAGTGGTGGCAAATCCAGTTCCTGGGCCCTTCAAAGTAGAATCTGGTAATTCGGAGATGAAAATCCAAGCATCTACTCTCAGCACCCATTTTTCCCATGTGGCACCGGCTTGCGGGTGAAAAGAACACTGCATCACTGCTGTGCAGCCAAAGAATCTACGCAGTGCCTTCCGTGCAGCTGGAAGATCACCGCAACCCAAGTCCTGAGCACTGTGTCACCGACGTTTGTGGTGTACGCTTCGACTAAGATGTCGGCCCTGCTGTGCAGCTGAAAAAATCGATGCATCACCTGCTTTACGGTTGTGAAATCGATGCAGCGCCTGTTCTGCCACATCGACACAGTGCGCCTGGCTTTTTGACACATCGTCCCTGGGCGCCAAGTTCTTCATCGACGTGGCCCAGTAGTAAGGAGCCAAGGCAACTAATCTGAAGATTGACGCACCACCTCCCCTCACAGTAAGGAACCAAGGCATCACCTCCCCTGTCATTGAGGAACAAAGGCATCACCTCCCTGTGCTGCAGTAAGAAACCAACGCATCTTCTCCCCTGTGCTGCATTAAGGAACCAATGCATCATCTCCCCTGGCAGTGAGGAACTAACGCATCACCTCCCCTGGGAGTGAAGGACCGATGCATTGCTTTACTTTTCAGGCGCCTCACCTCCCCCGCACTCATAAAAGTTACTTTATTCGGTTATTACAACCATCAAAGTGTACATCCAGAAACAAAAAATGAAATCAGTTTTCAGATAATTAAGAACACAAGACATGCATAAGATACTTAAAAAAAATCACAACCCCCAGACGGATGGATAACTGCAAAACCAGCGATACAGTACAAGTGAAAACTAGGGGTGCATATCAAAAACGCAGCAGTTAGGTGATATAACTATATCCCAAATCGATTATTTATGGAAGTGTAGATTACATAATGGACATATGAGCAAAGTCATACATTTAAAAAGATAAAAAAGTAAATAGAGTTAAAAAAAGATGTAACATACATTTGATTACTTCGAATAATACTTAATTGCAACCCCATGTAATAGGGTCACACCAAGGAATAAAATGACCTGTGCTACAATATCAGTACAAAATAAGAAAAACAGAAATAAACAGCCACAGAAAAAACAACAGCAGGATAAAAATCTCATCACTAGGGTCAGATACCAAGGTAAATATGAGGTACATATCCACAGTTTGGGAATATAAAAGAAATTAGATAGATCCATGATTCATTACCAGTATCAGTGCAAAATAAGGGTGGCAGTAGTAAACACCCTCAAAAGGTGCAGAAACAGATGTCTCATCACTAGGGTCAAATACCAAGATAAATATAAAATATATATTCACCTCCCTTCACTTGTTTTCGTCCTCGATGTTGAAGCATCCCAGGTATTTTGTGCTAAAAGGGAAGCATCCATAGTTTCTTATGGACTGACCTATATTGAACCTTTTAAAAGTGATATCTTGACTTGTGTATGTTGGATTTTTGTCATTTTGGTCTTGTTTTATTCAGATAAATATTTGTTATTTTTCTAAACTGGCGTGGTGTCCTTTTGAAGTGTTTTCCCTGTGGTACAGTGTGTGTTGGTACAAATGCTTTACACATTGCCTCTGAGATAAGCTTGACTGTTCTTGCCAAGCTACCAAGGGGGCGAGCAGGGGTTATCCTAGCTGTGTAATCTCCTTACCCTGACCAGAGTGAGGGTCCCTACTTGGACAGGGTGCAAACCACTGCCAACTAGAGATCTCAATTTTCAACAATGGGCTTTACAATTTATTGATGAAAGACCATCTGTTGAGTAATTGTTATCAAGAGAAATTATATCAGTACCTGGTAGGCCTAGGCCCCCTGTCTCCTCAAGAGTTGATGAAGAAGGCAAACCACTGGGTCAAAACAAGGGGGAGCAAAACTACCAGTGGCGGGGGGGGGGGTGACCAAAAGAAAAGTCAAAAAAGACCCACCAAGGGAAAGAAGGTGTTCCTACAAAAGATAAAAACAGAGTCTTCAAAAGGCCCCCAAAACCTGTTCATGGGGGTGGGCCCAGAAACTCTACACAGTCTAAGGGAGGGTACCAGGGTAAAAACTGGGATCAGAAAAAGGCTTGGTATCATGATTGTAGATCTCTTGGACACCGAGCTGGAGACCCTAGCTGTTACAACAAAAATAATGCCTCTAGTACTCTTGCAGTAAATGCAATGCCAAAGTGAGTCTCCAGATGGGATCTCAGGTATGCCTGGGTGGCAAATTCTGCTCAGCTTGGGAAATGTGGAAAATGTTGGCAATCCGGTGTTCCGCTGGAACACAGAATTTTTGGCAATTCCGCGGCGTAGCAGAATTTGTCAGCATGGTCGAGGCTAAACAGGAGGCAGCACTTACTGATTAGCCAGTACAAAGTACTCCAGTTGAGTAAAGGTATTGCACAAAACGGTGGCATCTTCTTGGATAAATATGCTGGCCAGGATTCATTCTGGCACGATGCTCCTGTCACAAAAATTAAACCTCAACAGGAAGCACTTACAGGTATAAATAAAGCAGGTGCCCGAGTTAAAGCTCAAATTCGGTAACGCATTAATCAGCCCTAAAAATCGAGAGCTCAGTCGAGGCTGGGCAGGTGTGCTTTCTCTCATATCAACTGTCAAAAATTAGCCGTAATGCTTGATGGAGGTCTTTGCATCCATGACTTTCTCTTTTTTTTATTTTTTTTTTATTTGTTTTTATTTCCCCCCCCCACCACTTTTTCTGTTAATTACAATACAGTATTTACAATACAGAATTTTGTTTTCACACAGTTATACATATATAATACAGCGAGCTACATACCTAGAAAAGCAAACAAAAACAAAAAAGGAAAACAAAGAAATGGAGAAACAAGGCAAAACAGAATCCGAAATAACCCAACAGTAGCCAGAGACAAGCAAACAAAGAAGTATGTCAGCTCCCATAATTTTCAGTTCTTTCTGCTCTTCCACTGCTCGATAGGAAGCCAGATCTTGCCCCCCAATATTCTTGCCCTTCTGCCTTTTCTATCGTAAATAGCTATCTCCAGATTATATATGTATAATATCTTTGCTATCCACATCTGAAACGTCGGTGCCAATTTATCTTTCCAGGCTTTCGCAATAATAAGCCTGAAAACTGCTGTGACCAGGAACAGAAATTCTGTATGTATATTATTATCTCCTATACTGATGCCTAATATTGTCAATTCATCCGTTAATTTAACTTTTAACCCCAGAGAATTCTCCAGATATTCCTCTATTGCCAATTTTAGTGTATAAAGCTGTGGACACTGTGAAAACATATGAGTGATGTTAGCGCTCGTTGAGTTACAGCGTGGGCAAGTTATTCCGGTGCTACCCCCCCATTGTGCAATTCTAGCTGGTGTATAGTATAAAGAATAAATAGTCTTGTAATGTTGAGTTTGTAATGTTGCTGAGCATAGAACGGTTCTACCTAGATCTAATGATGCTTGAAGAGCTTCAGGATGGGCCCTTACTTGTTCCACCCATTTCTTGCTATATTTCTCCCTATCATCTGTTTTGTATGCCTGTAATTCTACATACAGTTGTCTAATTGAGCACCGTAAACTGCTCCCCAAATAATCCATTATCCTGCAACTTGTCATTCCTGCTGATCCCCCCTGTTTTGTATGAAAGTAGCTTCTTGTAAGTATTTAAAGAAATTATTCCCAGGTATTTTAAATTTATATTGGATATCTTGAAATAGCAAGAACCCACCTGTCACATCCAACATGTCGCCTAATTTCTTAATTCCTCTGCCATCCCACTCTTTCATAACAACATCCCTGAAAATCTCTGCCGGAAGGTCGCTATTCGTGTATAACCTCAGATATCTATTATATCTTCCCAATCCTACCTTCTTCTTAATTGCACTCCATATTTTGTATACTGCACTCAAAGTCTTAAACCTTGTATGTTTGAACTAGGCGAAATCCACTGTGGTGACAAAGGCATTCTCTGCCATTTTTCCCAGCAGTGCTTCGTAGACATTCTCTGGGCATGCTCCCTCATCCTGATGATCACTCCCTCCTAAAAGCCCCTTGGAATATTGCAGAACTGCCGCCCAATAGTAAAATCTAAAATCTGGTGCCCCCCATCCACCCTTCTCCCTTGATAGTGTCAAAAATCTATATGCCCTACGTGTCTTACCCTGTGCCCAAATTAATCTATTCACTGTTGCTTCTATTCTATTGAACCACGTGCCATCAAAAAATAAGGGAATTGCTCTAAACAGGTATAAGAATTTTGGGAAGGTAACCATTTTAATATAATTAATACGACCCATTAATGTCAGATGTAAATTGTTAACCCTCTCCATATTTCTTTTAACCTTCCCTAACAGTGGTTCCATATTAATCTCTACCAGTTTCCCTAACTCCGCGGTCACCCTGACTCCCAAGTATGTTGCTTCCGGGACTACTCTTATGTCTACAAAGGTTGAGAATCTATTCTGTATTACTTGTGTCTTCCCTCTATTTATGAGATACCCTGAGAATGTGCCAAAATTTCTCGCCTCCTGTTCGATTTCAATCAGTGCTCCCTCCGGTGCTGATGTCTTGATAGCCACGTCATCTGCATAAGCAAATAGTTTGAAGTCTTTCTCATGCAATGTAACTGGGGGGATCCTGAAATTATCTGTGAGACTTCTTAAAAACGGGTCCAGATATATGGCAAATAGTAGAGGCGAGGCTGGGCATCCCTGTCTGGTCCCACGCCCAATCTCTACCGTCTTTGAATAGGATTTATTAATTCTTATCCTAGCAGTGGGGTGTTTATAAAGAGCCTGAATTGCTAAAATAAATCCCTTACCTATACCTGCCCATTCCATGGCTTTCCATAAATAAGCCCAAGAGACCCTGTCAAAGGCCTTCTCGGCGTCCAGAAAAATCGCCGCGACAGGGTCCCCGGAGGCCTCTGCTGCATCTAAAATAGTGATCATCTGCCTGGTATGTTGAGTAGTCCCTTTACCAGGTATAAAACCATGTTGTGCCGGGGATACCACTCTCTCTATGACCTTGCTCAGCCTATTAGCTAATGCTTTGGAAAATATCTTAGCGTCAGCATTTAACAAAGTAATTGGCCTATATGAGCCTGGTTCTGTTGGCGGTTTATCTTTTTTTAGGATCACTATAATATCCGCATTGGCCCATGATTGTGGTACTATTCTACCCCCCTGTGCCAGACAACAAATTGCCCACAGGTCCTTACCTACCACATCCCAAAAGGTTTTGTAGAACTCTGCAGGTATCTGATCTTGTCCTGTTGCTTTGCCCAATGGTAAATTAGCTACTGCATCTCTTATCTCCTGGACCGTTAATGGCTCCTCTAACTTATCCCTCTCCTCTGTGCTTAACCCAGTCTGTGGCCTTTGTAATAAATATTCTGTGCTTTCTTCTTCTATGTTTCCAATACTTGTGTCTTGTTCATATAAGACCTCATAAAACCTCCTAAACACCTCCTGTACCTCCTCCACCTTGTTTACAATTGTCCCATTACTATCGCTGACTTCTTTTATCTCCCATGCTGCTAAGGTTTGTCTGGTTCTAATTGCCAGCAGGTGGCCAACCCTCTCATTAAATTCGTGGCACTTCTCTTTTTTTGCTAGGTAGTTCCTTGCTATCTTCTGCGCCAATGTAGTGCCTGTTTTGCTTTCTGTATTTCCAAAGCCAGTAAGATCTGTTCGAAGGGTTCTTGCCTACTTACTGCATCGACTAGAGCTTCTTCTAGTGCCACCAACGTTCTAATCTCCTCTTCCGTTTTCTCCTTTTCCCTTTTACTTCTTGCTATTGTGTAACTTAGTGTCTCCCCTCTTATACCTGCCTTAAAGCTATCCCATACCACATCTGCTGAGGCTGAGTACCTATTCATATCCCAGAATTGTGTTATCCAAGCATTCATTCTTGTAATGTACTCCTTCTCTTTCAGCAACCCTCGTTCGAATGTCCATGTAGATCTTGGCATTTCTTTATTTTGGGGGACTGATATACTCAAAACCAACGGATTGTGATCTGAGAGTATTCTGGGGAGCCGCTCTATTCTGCTACTACCTACAAGTGAGCTAGAAATAAAAAAGTAATCCAATCTCGCTATAGTTTTGTGTGGAGCTGAATAGAAGGTGCTGCCTGTACCCACTGGATTCGCTTCCGCCCACATATCCACCAGTGCTTTATGACGACTAAGATTTTGTACAGATCTGCATATCTTTTTTTTCCTTCCAAGGTATCTACCCCCCTTTTTATCAGTAAGGCCATCCAAACCGTTGATGTTAAAGTCCCCACAGCATATCACAGCTTCTGACCATAATGCTAATTCCCTATCCAAATATTCAAATAAATCAGGATCATCATCATTTGGACCATACAATGAGATAAGTGTACATCTTCCTGCAGTAGTTTCCATATCGAGCAGTACCCATCTCCCCTCACAGTCCTCCTTTTTCTTTTTAACTTTCACAGTACCTTTTCTCGCCAAGACTGCCACTCCCTTGCATCTCCCTTCCTGACCTGTATAAGCAAGAACCTCAAAACCCATTTGCTCCAACATAAACTTGTCCTTGACAGCTACATGTGTTTCCTGTAAACAGATTATATCAATTTTCCAGAAGCGTAGTAGAGCAGCCAACTTTTGTCTTTTCTCCCCGTTATTTAGGCCACAGATGTTAATCGTAATTATCCTAATTGCCATAACTCATAGTTTGCTTTTTCCATCACTTTAACTGTCCTCTCAAAGTTAATCACACATTTTCTCTCTTCATTATAGCTTTTGCAACTCTGTATTGTATTACCACTCCGACCATCACCCGTGCTCCAACCCCCCTCACCACCCCCCCTTTTGTAGCCCCCCTCCCAGACTGCTGCCCCAACCCCCCTACAACAGGCAAATAGGTCACTCCTGACCTATGCGTATCCACTGAGCAATGTAGCGTCGCCCCCCTCTCCTCCCCACTACATAGCTTCTCCCCATGGCAGTTCCTACCACCCAGGCAATTGATTATCTTTACTCTTTACCCTTTCTTCATTCTTATCTTTTCCCAACTTTCTATATAACTCTTGCTTACTCTTGTTTACTTCCTTCTAACTCTTTCTTGTTCTTTTAGCTCCTCTAAAAATTTCCCTGCCTTAATCTCTGAGAAGAACATTCTAATTCTACCACTTGAAATGACTTTTAGCTTTGCTGGGAACATCAAGTATGCTTCTGCGCCATGACTCTGAAATGCTGCGATCAATTGTCTAAGTCTCCACCGCCTCTCCACAGTTACATGACAAAAGTCCGGTCTAGCAAAGAATGATATTCCTTCAACCGTCTTCCTAGAATCAGGTCTTGCTTTCTCCATCAGTTCTTGTCTCTCTAAAAAGTTTCCAAAGAAGACTAGAATAGCCCTTGGCAATATACCTGTACCCTCATCTCTTCTTTTCTTTACAGTTAGCGGGAACCTGTGGGCTCTCTGTACTTCTTGCTCCCAAAGCCATGGCACCTCCGGGAAGGCTCCTTTTAACAACTTAATGACGAAGCCTCTGGGGTCTTGCCCCTCCGCCCCTTCCTCAATTCCAAGGAGTCTAGCGTTGTTGCGCCTCTGGCGGTTCTCCAAATCCTCCACCTTCCATTGTAGATCCTCCACAATCTTCGTCTGCTCTTCCCTAGTTGTCTGCCAATCCGTAACTTCATCCTCTAGTCTGCCCATTCTCTCTTCAACACCTATTACTCTCTCCTCCACTTCCTCAAACTTTTTGTTTATTTTCCTGATTGATGCTTGAATTTTTTTGGTATCGTGCCTAGCCCTCCGGCTTTCAGCTCTGGCTTCTGTTTGCATTTGCTTTAATGTAGCAAACATTATATCCAACTTCCCACCTTCACTTTGAACATCTTGCCCATCTTCCTTGTACATACTGGAGGTAGCAGAATAGTCCCATAGCAGTTTTTTATGAGTATTCTTAAATGAGCTCAGAGGAGAGCCTGTTTTCCTAGAAGTCACCTTGCGCTTTTTTTGCGTACCTCTCCCCTTAGAGCCACCAGTATCGCCTGAGCTTGACCCTGAGTCTGACAAATCTCTTTCCTCTTCGCTGCTTGTTATCGTGGATTCCGACTCTTCGGGGACAGAGAAGAACCTATCCCCCTCTGCTCCCTCTGTAAATTCAGGGTCTGCCAGTTCATTTTGCTCTCTCTGTGGTCTGGGGCTCATAGCGCTGTCTCTCTGTATAACTCTTACAAGTTGGGCTTGCTCCTCTAAAATCTCAGCCTCCACTTCTTGCAGAGCTTCTAACATTTGCCCAGTGCTCAAAGCCTCAGTCAATCCGGCCCCGCCGGCGCTCTCTCTCACCTCTTTTACTGCATCTGAATGCTCTTCGTGGCTCTCCTGGCTCCCCTGCTCCGAATCTCTCCCAGCAGCATTCGACCGGCTTGCCGCCGGGCGCTCCGCAGGAAGCGTTAGAACTGTTTGGCTTGGTTGCCTGGCAACTCCTCCGCTTGCGTCCTTGAGGACGCTGCTGCCGGTTACGTCGGGTGGAGGGGTTGCTGTATTTTTCGGGATTGCCGTGCCAGCTCCTAAAGCCCCCGGGGATGCCTTGACGCTGAAGACTTCCGACATTGAGGGCTGACGGTAGGTGGTATCGTTTTTCTTTTTATCCGGGATATCTCTTTCCGCTTGCTTGTTGTTGCCGCTGCGAATGTCTTTACACAGCTTGAGGTCTTTGTCTCTCTTGCTGGCTTTCTCCATTTTCCGCTGCTGGGATTTAGACGCTGTAGATATTGTAGGTGTCGATCTTTTACCGGGGAGTGGCATTTTTGTTTTCGGGATGGTGCCGGTCTTCCCCAAATCCTTCTGACATGTTTCTTTAGTGAAGCCGCTAGGCGTGGGCTGTTTATCCCTCCCGCGGGTTGCCATCTCCGCCTTAATAACCTTTAGGAATGTGGCGATCAGAGACTTTGTTTTTGTAAAGGCACGTTTAAGGATGTCAAAACCGCCGCTTTGCTTCTTAGATCTCAGTCTGTTATCACACTCAAGTTGGCTCCAAGAACTCAGCTGCATACTGTCTTCAAAAGCCCATCAAGTGCCTGGGACTAACCATGGGTTGGAGAGGGGTCGAAATGCGACTAGCACCTACAATGCTTCAGCGGCCATCTTGCCTCGGGACGCATCCATGACTTTCTCTAGCGCAATCCCAGTGTAGTTCCTGTGACCAGGAGGTTTTTTCTCCTCATCTGCTGCTCAGATCGTGCTCTGACCCTTTATAAACAAGAGGCATGTGAAATTGCATAGAAGCCCCACCCGTGTGGCCCAGCATCACATACACTAGCGGTATGCAATGTCTTCCTGCCCTTTCTCCACTATGATGGACAGCTTACTCAAAGGACCCCTGCACCTTTCCGGTGCAGTGGCAAAGTTACAGCTGTAGTGTAAAGAGTGAAACAAGCAATTCCATGAGCTCACGGAATTCCGCGAGCTCGCGGAGATATTTAGCTGTTTTGCTGAATTTTGCGTACCGCGACTCTGCAAATTCCGCCCACCCTTAATCTCCGGTGAGCTCTGATCATGTCAAAGAGCTCACTGAGTCAACTCTAGTCTTAGAGGGTGGATGTAGCTGCTCTGGGTGTCTGACTCAGCAATCTGGAAAGATACAGACAACAGCCACATATAAATGGGAATACAGTGGAGACGCTAAGAGACACTGAAGCCAGTATCATCATGGTGGCTCAGCCATTAGTGTCTTCAGAACAATACTTGACTGGTGAGACCTATACAGTCTTTAATGCTGATAATCAGGCTAAGGTAATTAAGGTAAAGTATTCTATTGTATTGTAATTACATTATATAGCGCATACCCTGACAAGGTGTTTAAGAGCTTTTTCGGCGAGTAGTACGCTACTCCAGAACCCATAAAAGGATTAGTGGTGAATTAGTATAGTAAAACTATGAAAGTAATTTGAGTGGTGGATATGTAAGTGCCACAGAAGGGAGTAGGGTTTTCACCCTTTGAACTGCTGTTTGGTCATCCTGTAAAGGGACCGCTGTGTCTCGTAGCAGAAGGATCCTAGAGGCCTCTCAAAGAGCCTAACCAAGACATTATGGATTATGGGCTTGTCTTTCACTCCAGAATGGCTGAATACATGAAAAAAGCAAATATAAACCTTGAGGCCAGCCAAGAGCTCCAGAACTTCTTGTATGGCACAAAGGCTGCACTGGTGGAGTTCCAACCATGGCGATGGTATCCTTAGAATAGGGAGGAGTTACTGGCCACAAGAGAGTGGTGGTACCTGCTGCAAATCCTGTACAGTGTCTGCTAGGCAATGATCTGGAGTCATCAGCATGGGCTCTGGTCAAAAAGAAAACATGCAGCAATGCTGGCTATACCTTAATATGTGTGTGTGTGTGTGTGTGTGTGCGTGCGTGTGTGTGGGTGTGCGTGGGTGTGTGTGTGTGTGTGTGTGTGTGTGGGTGTGTGTGTGTGCGTTCGTGTGTGTGTGTGTGTGTGTGTGTCTGTCTGGAAACCAGAGCACAGTATAGATCCCAGGGTGAACAAGAAGAGTTTGAGCCTGGGATAATGGCACAATTGTCCAAGAGAAAGAACAAGAAGACTGGGAAACCAGCTTCTAAACAGACACCAGATCAGTACCCTTCGCTCAGGGAGAAAACCTGTCAGCCTCAGAGAGAACTGAGCCCCAGTAGCTTGGGCCTTACCTGACAGAGCTCTTAATGTAAATGTGTGTAAATTTAAATGTGTGTGTCTTGTAAAGCGCACTGCTACCCAGAGGCGTCCTGGCGCTATAGACCGCTGGGGAACCCGTCCTGGCTTTCCCTGTGAGATGTTCCCTCCTGGGTATCTCCAAGGTTAAAACAGGCATCCCCGGTGTTTGTGGGGGGCCGTTGTGGAGATGAGGAAAGCTAATGCCCAGAGTTGCCAAGTGTGATCCCTGGTTAGAGTAGGCACCGAGGCGAGAATTATCGAGTCCACTGACCCTGGTTCACGACCCTGCCGCGTCGGGAATTGAACCCTGGTCACGGACCGCCCTTTGCTCCTGGATCTGCCGCCTCTAACCAGTGAGCCACACCACTCCACTCTTGAGCCCAGGGGGACTCTATAGGGAAGATCTGTGCCAGGGGCAGATGACCTGCCCCACTCTGGAAAGCCTTAGACAGCAAGCTATTGATCAGGAAAAGGGAAATGTAAGTGGCTCCCAAAGGACCTGTTGGGAGGAGGAACACTGTTACACTGAGGCCAGAGACCACAAACCTAGTACCACTAGGCGAGTGGTAGTGCCTCCGCTGTTTAGAGAAATTCTCCTCACATTGGCCAATGACATCCCACTAGCTGGGTATCTTGGCCAGACTAAAACTTGCAGTAAGTTGGTGAACTACTTCTACTGGCGAGCTATGTCCGAGAAGCTAAATACGTTTTGTTGCTCCTGTGCCACCTGTCAAGCCAGTGAAAAACAGGTGGTCACCCAAAGGCCCCCATAATTCCACATGCAGTGGTTGGGCTTCCCTTTGAAAAGGTAGGGAACAATATTGTTGGTCCCCTTGATCCTCAAACAGCCCCAGGAAGCAGATTTGTACTGGTAGTAGTGGATCATGCTACGAGGTATCCTGAAGCAATTCCCCTAAGGATTACTACTGTTCCTGTACTAGCTAGGGCCCTAATTGGTATCTTTACCAGAGTGTTTTTTCCAAAAGAGGTGGTGTTAGAGAGAGGAGCAAACCTCATGTCTGGTTACCTGAAACACACGCGGGCTGAATGTGGAGTGACTTACAAGTTCACTATCCCCATCACCCACAAACAAATGGCCTTGTTGAGAGATTCAACAAGACCATGAAAGGTATAATTGATGAACTCCCTGAACAACTCAGGAGATGGGGTGTCTTACAGCCATTCATGCTTTTTGCCTACTGGTAAGTATTGTATTGTATTGTAATTGCATTTATATCACGCTTACTACCCCTTACGAGGTATTGAAGGGCTTTTTCGGCGAGTAGCACGCTGCTCCGGAACCCATAAAAGGATTAGTGGTGAATTAGTATAGTGAAACTATGAAAGTAATTTGAGTGGTGGATATGTTAGTGCCACTGAAGGGAGTAGGGTTTTCACCCTTTGAATTTCTGCTTGGTCATCCTGTAAGGGGGCCATTGTGTCTTGTAACGGAAGGATGGTAGAGGCCTCTCAAACAGCCTAAACAAGACGTTGTGGATTATGTGCTTGGCTTTCGCTCCAGAATGGCTGAATACATGAAAAAGCAAATAAAAACCTTGAGAGCCAGAACCTGTTGTTTGGCCCAAAGGCTGCACTGGTGGAGTTCCAACCAGGGCAGAAGGAGTGGGTTTCAGAGCCTGTGGATCCTAGGGCTCTCCAGGACAAATGGAGTGGACCCTACCATATCCTAGAAAGGAAAAGAGAGGTAACGTATCTGGTGGGCCTTGGCAGTTGCTGGAACCCCAAGAGCAAATGCAAAGAGGGTCATCCACAAACCCTATCATGGCAACGCTGAATTGAGCATTATGATGGTCACAGATGAGGATCAGGAAGCAGAGAGTGAACCTCTCCCTGACCTCCTCTCAAACAACCCTAAGGATGGGTCAGTGTAAGGAGTGGTCTTGTTAGACACCCTTTCTGACCAACAGCAGACTGATTGCAGGCAAGTCCTACATCAGTCTGCTGAGCTATTTGACCCCTGGTCAGGCCAACTAGTGTACACATTATGTGAACACTGGGGACAGCCTACCTGTCAAAAACAAAATTTACAGCATATTAAAGAGAGCATAAAAGCTGAAGTATGCAGGATTCTGAAATTGAGAGTCATTGAACCATCTGAGAGCCCCTGGGTCAGCTTAGTTGTCTTTGTCCCCAAACTTCACACCCAGGGTTGAGAGAAAGAGTTGAGGCTTTGTATAGGCTATACGGGCTTCAATGATGTGACCAAGACTGATGCAGTCCCAGTTCCTAGGCTGACAAATTACTTGATACGTTAAGGGCAGCAAAAGATCTCAGTACTTTTGATTTGACATCAGGCTACTTGCAGATAGGTGTGACCCCTGGAGCAAAAGAGAAATCAGCATTCTCTACCTATTATGGGCATGATCAGTTTACACTTAAGCCCTTTGCACTAAAGAATGTCACTGCCACCTTCCAAAGGTTTGTGAAAAAAAGTCTTTGCTAGGTCGGAGTCTTTTAGGGCAGCTTATCTTAATAATATTGCTTTCTTGAGCTTCTCCTGGCAGAATCACAGGATTACAAGGTCCTAGAGGCTCTGCGAAGTGCAGGGCTCACTATCAAGGCAACAAAATGCCAGATAGGGCAGGGCACATTTGTACACTTGGGCCACCTTGAAGGTGGAGGTCAATGTCAACCCCTACAACCCTGGATTCAGACAATTCTGGACTGGAAAGCTCCAATCAGGCAGACTCAAGCCAGGGCCTTTCTGGGTTGGACTACAAAAGGTTTGTGAGAGCATATGGGTCTGTTGTGACCACCTCACAGAATTGACCTCCAAGAAGATGCCCAAGAAAGTTATCTGGACAGAGGGATGTAAAAGGCTTTTGACACCCTGAAAGAAGCAATGTGCTCAGCACCCATTCCAAAAGCTCCAGAATATGCTAAGCAGTTCATTGTGCAGACAGATGCCTCTGAACAAGGGATAGAAGTGGTCCTATTCCAGATAAATGAATATGGTCATGATAAACCTGTTGCCTTCATTGGCAGGAGGCTACTCCCCAGAGAGCAGCGTTGGAGTGCCATTGAAAGGGAAGCCTTTGCTGTGGTTTGGTCCCTGAAGAAGCTGAGGCCATACTTGTTTAGCTCTCATGTCCTCATTTAAACTAAACACAGGCCTCTCAGATTGCTAATGCAAATGAAAGGCGAAAACCCCAAACTTTTACAGTGGAATACAGACCTGAGACTGACCATGCCAATGCAGATGGCCTTTCCAGGCTCCTCCACTTAGAAGATGAATACTCTCTTGGGAAAGATTAATTTCATCCTCTTATTTGGGTTAGGGAACTGTAGTAAAGGGTCCCTGTTTGACATGGTCACTCCCACTTTTTCCCTGGTAAATGATGTGATTTTGACTGAAAGCGTACTGTGTTCCTGCTGCTAACCAGGCCCCCAGTGCCAAAGCTCTTTCCCAAAACTGCACAATTGTTTTCCCAATTGGCAAAATCTTTAGCACTTTCTGTAAGTCCCTAGTAAATGCTACCCTGGTATCTAGGGCCTGGGGTACTAAAGAGGGTACCCTAAGGGCTGCAGCACGAATCGTGCCACCTTAATTGACTCCTCACCAAGCACATACAAGACTGCCACTGCAGGCTGCGTGTCTTGGTGCAGTCAAAAGTGAAAACATGACATGTCACACATCCCTGTGTGGCCTGTCCCCTAACACTGCATACAATACTTGTATGTCACCCCTACAGCATTCCAGACAGCCCTAAGGCAGGGTGCTTAGTACTAAATGTGAGGGAATACCTCTGTGAGCAGATATGTCCCTGTACTGGTCAGTGCCATTACTGCCGGTACAAGTGACCAGGGAAAACATTTTGGACCATGTGTTGGACACTGGTGAAAATTAGTTTCCCAGCTACATGATGGCTTCACTGAAAATAGAGATGTGTGGTATCAAACATCTTGTATTGTCAGGCCCACACTGATGTCAGTGTTGGATTTACTAAAACATGCACCCAGAAGGCACTTAAGAAGTTCCCTCTGACAACCTACCAGTGTCTGGTGTGCTTGCTAATGAGTTTCTGCCAGCCTGCCAGCCTGCCACCCAAGACACCCTTCTGGCTTCCTACAGAGAGAGCCCTTGCTCCCAGGAAACCCTGAAAAGAAGCCTGTCCAGAAAGATGATGTAACACCCACTCCCACAGGCAGAACTGATGATTAGCCTTCCTTGGGCGACAAGCCTCAAATTAGGCCCCCCTCACTGGAGAGGAAGCTGACTGCTTTGTCCAGGATCCCCTTGGCACCTGAACAGGTGAGAATTTAGCTAGCAAGGTAGGGGTGCCACCTCCAGGCTACAGAGGCGGCTCCACCGCTAAGGAGCCGCCTCTGTAGCCTGGCAATAGCGTAATGTTATTTTCATTTTATGTTGTCCTCCTGCTGTGGCAGCTTTGCATGACGGGGGGCTGCAAAGCAGGGGATGAATGGTAGCACCCTTCTAAGTGTGCAATGACTGTTTGGCCATCTCTCTCTGGGTGGTCAAACAGTTATGCGCCCTTTCTCTGTTCTCCATGCAAGCTGCATTACAGCCTGCATAGAGAAAATGCCCAGGCCCCCAGTCCCATGCTGAGCACCAAACCACGGTGCTCAGACCAATCACAACGTTTCATTGCTGCATTGGGATTGGTCAGGGGAGCCTGGCAGCCTTCTCCTTTTTCATTCCCGACTCGAGGAGAGACAATGGAGAGACGCAGCTCTAAGGTACGTTATTTTCTTTTTTTAAAATATTCCCTAACCCCCTTCTGCCCTCTCTCCCCACCGCCCCGCCACCCCTGATCCATGCCAGCCGCTACTGCCAGGCTAGTACCATCCCTAAGGTAGGATATTGTGAGGTGGACACAAATCTTTTGAAGAAGTCATCTTTGTGATTGGATAATTTGACTACTACCCTACAGCCACACAACGTTGCTAAAGTCAGTATTATGGGGAGTACCTGGCACCAAAGAAGCAAATCCTGATGACCTACAGAGAAGAAGCACATGAAGAGCTGTGAAAGCAGAAGAGAGCCCCTGACCTGGCCCCAACCCCACTGACCTGTCTGACATTCTACATCTACACGCAGGACCTCTCAACCGCGTCTCACCCAGAAGGAAACCTGTTGCCTAAAGACACCTCTGCAATCAGTCACTCCCGGGTCATGGAGAAAAGGACCCTTGGTGTCTCTACATTCCGAGCATCCCAAGCCTCGAACCCCTTTTTTGGTTCATCCCTGCTAGTCTCCAAGTCTGAGCCTGCAGCCTCTTTCTGCATTAACTCATCTCCATTAAAACCTATAGTGCTCCGATGCTGTTTTGCATGTGGTGTGCTGCTGGCGCTGCCTTGGAGCTTGCCTACCACTCACCTTAACTGCTGGAGATTGGTCCTGTAAGTCGATATATTGTATCTGTTTGCAGAACTTGCTTTCCTTCCCATTGGAATACATTGCAGAACTCAAAAATTGCAGGCCACTTTTTAAAGTGAAAGAATCTATCTGATGCCTAAACATATATACATATACTTGCTATATTTAGAAATGAGCATGGATTCCTTTTTTGAGTCATTTGTGTCATTTATTGATCACTGTGTGCATTTGCAAATGTCTTGCACCTCTCTGTTTTAAGCCTAAGGCTGCTCGACCACACTACCCCCTAATAGAGCACTTTGGGATTGCATAGCAAGCCCCTGTCCACTCATAAGGGAACACCTGGACTCTTTAAATGATGTATCAGATTATTGATACAACATAAAGAGCCAGATCCTACACACCCCTTGGAGATTCCCACATAGAAGCCAGGGGCATCCTTGTTACTAGAACCCACCTCTAGGGGGTCCCTGGCAGCACAGGTTAATAGCTACTTTACTGAGAATACAGGCAAGGTGGGAGCATGGGGAATGAATGGGAATCATTCAAGGTGGTGGTCAGGGTATTCTGCATTGGGCAATCCACGAGATTGTGCCATCTCTGTTTAACAGGCTAACAACGCTAGAAAATTAACCAGCTGGCATTGAGGGCGCCATCCCAACTGATCCAATAGCGCATTTGTGATTGTTGGAGCAATGGGAAGAGATTGTAATGACTACAGAACAGCTGCGCACTCTCAACTAGAGAGACTATGTAGACAACTACCATGGTGTGGGAAGAAGACCAGGGAGGCCACTGGCCTGGCTGAGCCCCGAGGAGCAGAACTACAGGGGGATCCCAGTGCATACTCAGGATGAGATACTGGCAGCCTTCTTTTCATATCACCAGGATTAATACAGTGTACAAGAGGAGCACAGAGCTCAAGATATTTAAAAAATATATATATATTGGTAAAGGCATCGCAATAGGTATCAACAGAGTACATATAAACAAATAATCATTTAGTTTACTTTTTTCCCGAGAGTGAAGAAACAGAAGAAATACATGAATAAGAAAAAAACAAATTAAAAATGAATAGAAGATTTTTTTGCCAATTTCTACCTAGCGGATTTAAACAGTATATATTATCATTCGAAAATATTTCCCCATATTGCCATACATTTGTTCATTGATCGCAGCCCTCTAGACCCAGCCAATGCAAATCCATATTGTAAATCTGCCTCACTAAAAGCCACCAATCCATCACAGTTGGGGGTTAGGCTTGCTGCTACTAATAAAACAGTGACCAAGCTTGTGCAGTTCATATTTCTGAAGCTATATCCTTACATAACCTCAGACATCTGTAAAGGTTCCCCTATCCCTAGTTATTGGAGTAAGACATCTTCTACTTTCTGCCCAAACATTGTCAATTCTGGACACATCCAACACATGTGTTTAATATCTGCCGCATGTAACCCACATTTTGGACATTTTGTCCGCTCATTAATAGCATTGTTACGCATTGACCATTTTACGATTCTATCGGGAGTGTAATATAACAAACAGATCATGCAATGTTGCTGTAATCTCAAGTTATTCGGGTGTACAACCTTATCTATAATATTAAGAGCCTGAGAGATTGTACCTGTTGTAACTAGTATCCCCAGAATCCCACTCCACTTTTCCACTAATCTGTCACAGTAACCAGGTCCCCCAATACTAAGCCATTTGTATGCTCTACTTGTCATAGATTTTAATCCCCCAGTATAAAAAAGACCCCATATCTCTGAGTCCTTTGTCTTCTCCAATTTTAGTTGTTTAACAAAAAAATCTCTAATCTGGTAATACTTAAAACACATAGATTCCGGTAACTTATATTTTTCCCGTAACCTTTCAAATGAAACAAATCCATTATGATCATATAGATGTCCTATACAAGTGACCCCACTGTTATCCAGTTTCTTTACTGCCAGATCATGAAATATCTTAGGTAGCCCTGGGCTCTGCCATAAAGGTAACTCCTTGTGATAGCATGAAGTATTTTTACTTGACACAATTGAACGCCAAGTAAAAACCTCATCTTGTAGAGTCTTAAATTTGACCCTTTTAAAGTAATTAGGATCATTGAGTCTATATAAAAACATATGGCTCTCTGTCCCCAAAATAAGCTTATGGTTAAAGATTGTGTTGGCTGGATTAATAAGGCTACGTAGTCGTGTGAAGCAGTCTGACCAAAAATATAATTGAAAGTCTGGGAAATCTAGACCACCCTGGCAATAGGGAAGTTTTAGCCGATCTATCGCTCGCCTTGCCTTCCTATAACCCCAGATAAAACTGCTTAATATGCCTTCTAATTTAAAAAATATATATATTTGGGACACGAAGGGGTATGATTCGAAAGAGATAAAGAACTTTGGGCAGGATTTTCATTTTAATATTATTGACTCTTCCAACTATCCCAATCGGTAATGAGTGCCACTTTTTCAAAGACCTGCTTGTCTCTTTTAATAGTTCATCATAATTTAATGATATTATTTGATCAATCCTTGGTGTTATTTTAACCCCTAAGTATGTAACAGTCGGGCAAGCACCAGGTATAGGTCTCTCCGGTTTATAATTAAGAAGAACTTGTGTCTTATTAGCATTCAATTCATAACCAGATACTGATCCACACTGTTATGCTGCTTCCGTTATTATACTTAGTGCTTTCCCCGGTTTTATTGAAAAGACCGCAATATCGTCTGCATAAGCGACTACTCTCAATGAGTTTGCCCCTAATTTAAAACAGTATACTTTACACTCCTACGATACAGCCTAAACAAGAGCATATTAGTAGCTCTATTCAAGGTAACCCTGTTAAAAAGATGGGGGGAGAGGAATCTGCCCGTTTGGAAGAATGTATTTCAGATAATGAGAAAGAATTAGCAATGGGTGGGCTACCCTCAGGTAAGGCTTCAGGAGAAGACGCTATACCATTAGAATTCTATAAAGTATTCAAGGATATTATGGTTGAACCGTTTAGCGAGGTTATAAAGGAAATTAGAATTAATGGGAAAACACCTGATTCGTGGCATATGACCAAAATAATATATATATTTTTTTAAACGTAAGCCGGCAGAGGAATGTAGGTCATTTAGGCCAATCTCATTGATAAACGCAGACTCGAAAATATACGCTAAAATCTTAGCTAACCGTTTAATCCCTATAATGCCCAACCTAGTCTCTCCCCATCAACATGGGTTTATTCAAGGGAGAGATACTATTTTACATATAAGTAGTGCAATAAGTGCATTTGGTATTGCTAACATCAATACCACCCCACTCGGTATGATTTTATTAGACGCAGAAAAGGCGTTTGACCGAGTGGGGTGGGAATTTTTATGGGCCATGTTGCCAGCGTTTGGAATTAAGGGACAATTTTTGCTGCAGATACAAGCACTCTATGAGAACCCCTGTGCTAGATTGACTTATTTAGATCTTCAGTCATCTAATTTCCCAGTGAAATGTGGCACCCATCAGGGATGCCCTTTATCACCTTTATTATTTGCTTTGTATATAGAGCCGTTAATTGTTAAGTTACAAAATAATTTGCGAATAAGGGATTTTAAATTAGGGACAGAGCTCAAGTTCGGAACCGTTTCCTGCACAGGGCACAACTTCCGCGTTTGGAGGCAGATAATCAGGGGGCTCTGGGAGGCCATGGCTGACATTAGAGATTTTGGCGGCGGGAACCCCCCAGGAATGGATGGCCTACCAGCAGAGTTTTATTGCACATACGTTGGAGACCTATCCCTCAGATGCACTGCTCTCTATGCCCATGGACTAGAGGAGGGATACCCACCTGCCTCCTCTAGGGAGTCTCTGATTGTGTCAGTGCCTAAGCCGTGGGAGATCATGACGAGGTGGGGTAGTAACGGGTGCTGTCAATGTTAAACATCAATTATGTTATGTTATGTTATGTTAAAATGGGACTTTTATAGCGCAACGGCTACTCCAAAGGAGTGTCCCGGCGCTTTGAGCTCCAAACCATGAAAAAGAGCAAAAACACAACAGTAACATAAAAAGGGGGCACCCGGAAGGAAGATTATCCAGCAAACAACCAGGTTTTCAAATCTTTCCTGAAGACAAGCAGATTAGAGGTGTTTCGCAGGGACAGTGGAAGCGAGTTCCATAGCTTCGGAGCAAGGAAGCTGAAAGACCGGCCGCCTAGCCGAGCCTTTTTAATGCGTGGTACCCGGGCCAAGGCTGAGTTTTCTGACCTGAGGGCTCGTGCAGGTCGATAGAAGTCCAACCTCCTCTGAAGATACTTGGCACCAGTGCCATGTAAGGCCTTATGGGCAAGAGTCATGGTCTTAAATAGTATCCTCTTCCGCACCGGAAGCCAGTGGAGGGATACAAGAAGATTAGAGGCACTAGTGCGGCGATGAAGGCCAAAGATGGCACGCGCAGCAGCGTTCTGGGTGATCTGTAGACGTTGGAGGAGATATTCAGGCAGGCCCAAATACAGAACATTGGCATAGTCCAATCTGGACCCTATGAGGGCCTGAACAGTGATCTTCCGATGTTGCTCCGAAAGAAGGGGGAAAAACTTGCGCAACATTCTGAGGATCCCAAAACAAGTTCCCGTAAGGGTAGAAACCTGGGATTTGAGCGAAAGCTCGTTATCAATTTTGACTCCCAGGTTCTTGGCCCACTTAGAGGACTGTGTGGGAGGGAACATGTCGGCAGGCCACCATCCTCGCCAGTCTGGTTCCGAGGGGCATCCGAAGAATAGTATTTCGGACTTGTACAAGTTACACTTGAGGCTGTTTTGTGAAAACCAGCTAAAAACAGCCCCAAGGCACTCGCGGATCCCTTCGCCATCAAACTCTTCACCCTTACGACAGGTGAAGAGGAGCTGAGTGTCGTCAGCATAAGAGACGATCCGGGCCCCATAGGACTCCGCCAATGACGCCAGAGGGGTCATCAAGATGTTAAAAAGAGTATTATAAAATACTGAGCAAAATTCTTGCGAGCCAGCTGCATGACTATCTGCTCCCCCTCGTACATAGCGACCAGAATGGATTTATTCTGCAGCGCAACATTGCGCACAATATCTGGCGACTGTTCCACATCATGGGAGAGCTGGCAGAAGAGTCTCCACAGGAGGAGCTGGCCCGCTCGATAGACATACGAAAGGCCTTTGACAAATTGGGCTGGAAATACTTCCAGGCAGTGATGAAGCGCATAAACTTGAGCCCGGGTTGGTGTCAGTGGTTTGCTGTATTATACACAAATGCTTGGTCTCGACTCCGGGTTGGAGGTGGAATCTCAAAGTCATATGGAGTATACCAGGACATGTGTCCCCTTTCACCAATGTTTTCTGCACTGGTGTTAGAACCCTTTGCCAGCATTATGAGGTTCCCTGAAGGATACCGATGCGTGAAGAGACACATATGTAGCCCTGTATGTCCACAATATGTTGGTCTACCTGCGTCGCATATGTTTGGGACTGCAGGGTTGAATGTCCATGCTGGAGGACTTGGGTGCGGCATCGGGGCTGCCTAAAAATTGGAGAAAGACATTTGCCTTCCCTTTGTCTATGAGTTGAGCCAAGGTACCCCGCTCTGTGACAGACCACAAATCCAATGGGCACCAACACAGTGGAAATACCTGGATTGAGGGTATGCCACACAGAGGAGGACATGAAGGAGGCCAATCTGGGATCTGTGCTTAGAGGAATCAGAGGGATGGTAAAATTCTGGGAGTCCCTGAAACTCCCCACAACGGCTAGGGTAGCCTTAATATAATGTTGATTTTTCCACAGGTACTCTACTATTTTTCTTATCTCCTGATATGGATTTCCCGGAGTTGATTTCAGGCCCACAATGCTGTACTATAGGACTTGATCTAGGATGGGGACTCAATAGAGTATCTCTTGCCACTCTATTCCGGCCCACCAGGGGAGCCCCTCACCCATCGAGACTACTGCTGTTTGCAATGATGAGATGTTAGAGGGCCTTGGTGGCGCGACTGCAAAACCCACTGTTCTATGCTTTTTTTTTTAAACTTTATTTTTCAAGTTTATAATGTACATTGGAAGAACCCCCCCCCCCCCAAAAGGCATCATTAAAAACACATGTATACAAATCGATGGACTCATTATGGCACTTTTTGGACATAGGCTACACAGGAATATATGTGGGTACATGAGGCACAATAAAATAACAAGCATGTGAATAAGCGTTATCGCGAGGACATAGCCAGGCCCAGCCCCATGCACTGTACCAGAAACCCCTTAGGAGTCACCCCCTTCCTCCCCCTCAGACCCCGATCCCTGCACTGAAAATAATTCACCACTGGTCCCCTCAGAATCGCTGTAGGCAGATTGCTCTCTCATTGCCAACCCTGCCATGAACATGGCTCGCCTGGCAAGCAGGTCCTCCTATAATTTCTCGTCCTTCGTAGTATTTTGCATATGAGTTTCTTCTGTGAGGGGCCATTCCCTCACGTCTCTATGCCATGTGGTTATCTCCGGGGCCCTCTGGCACATCCAGGTTATAGCTACCCTACACCTTGCCAGCACCAACATCAGTTGCAACAATTTATAAGAAAGCTTCAGTTTCCTAGGCCTAGGAACTAACACCAGAAGGCAATGTAAGGGTATTAGTTTGATCCGAAGGCCTGTAGTGGCAGTAATGTGATCTACAACACTTGCCCAGAAGCCCCCAATTCACGGGCAGTCGCAGGCGAAGTGCAGGAAGCCCGCCCCCTCTACGTTACATCTGGGGCATTTGATCCTCCTGTCCTCCAAATAACGACTCAACAGATTTGGAGTAAGGTAGGTACGGTGAAGGAAATTAAAGTGAATTATTTTAAAGTGTGCATTGCAGGATACCCAACGTGTCAAGCCCCTATGCGCCTACGCTGCCCCTGGTCCAGTGGCGAGCCCAGGTCTGCCTCCCAGGCCTCCCAGGTTGGCGGCACCGGCGGTGTGGAATCATGTTTCATAGCTGCGTATAGCAAGGAGATGAGCCTGCGTCCCCTGCGGCAGGAAAAAAGAATATGTAAGGTATGAGTTATCGAAGGTGCCTCCGGACATTGGGGCCAGACCGAGCGTGCTAAAGCTTGCAGTCCCTGATAATGTAGATATTGTCCTCCACTAAGGCCAAAGGTCTCTTCCGCCTGCTCATGTGTCAGGAAAGTCTTGGTGGGGTACAGATCGGCTAGGACCTCGCAAACCCCCTCTCTCCATTAACGGAAGGACATATGTTGTTCCATCTCGACCATTGGTGCCAGTATCCAGTTCGGGAGTTCCCTATGAAAGGGTGCTGATCGCAGAATTCGTTCTACAAACCGTTGCCAAACACCTGCTGTGTGCCTCACCACGTAAGGCAACGTATCCCTTGCCCCCTTCCCTTACATTAACGCTGCCAGTACCTCCTGTACCGTTGCTCTCCCTACCCCTAGTCGCGTCTCCCAAACATCCGCATCTCCAAACCATCTGGAAGCCGGTTGTAGCTGTGCCACATAATAGTACAAATCAAAGCGCGGGGCTTCTAAGTCACCTTCCTCGTAGGAGCGCACAACAGTATGGAGAGCCACTCTGCTGCACCCACCTGCCCAAAGCAGGGACGTGAGAAGCATGTTCAGGGTCCGAAAGATTCTAGGGGGGAGAGGACATTGCGTATTTTGGAGGACATACAATGCCCTAGGCAGCATCACCATGTTGGCCATGGCCAGACGGCCCATCAGGGATAGCGGCAGCGTGTTCCAAAAGGACACTGCTTGCCGGAGTGACTTAATCACGCGATCAATGTTGCGGGCCAGTGATTGCGTCTCTGTGGAGGCCACGTGAATGCCTAAATAACAAAACCTCTCCCGTTCCCGGGTTAGCCCCAGCTCCGGTAAGTCCTCCAGGGGCACTGACTCAAGGCCTGATAGCTGAAAGATCAGGGACTTGCTGCGATTAAGCCTCAATACCTACACCTCACCGAAACGGTCCAGATGATGCAGCAATATCGGAAGCGCCTCCCTCGGGGCTTTCAAATACAACAGGGCGTTGTCCGCCTACAGTGACACAACATTACACGTGTCTCCCACCTGGATGCCCCAGTGCATCATCTCAGATCTAATCCGTACAGCAAAGGGCTCTATTGCCAGGGCAAAAAGAAGTGGCGAGAGGGGACACCCCTGTCTCGTGCCCCGTCCCTACTGCCACTCCTCTGATCTCGCAGTTCCCAGCCTCACCCTGGTGCAAGGGGAGCTATATAGGATACAAATCCAACGGCAAAAATTAGGACTGAGGCCCATCGCCCGAAGGACCTCCTGCAAGTAGCCCCAATCAACCGTGTCAAATGCTTTGGCAAGATCGATGGAAACCAGTACCGTCTGCTCCTCCCTACCCTGTACCTCATGCTGTATGTGATTCAAGCGCCTTAGGTTCATGGCTGTATTGCGCCCCAGAATAAACCCACATTGGTCCGGGTGTACTAGATGTTCCATATAAGGTGCTAGCCGGGTGGCCAATAGCTTGGTTAAAATCTTTACGTCCGTATTTATCATAGTAATCGGACGGTACGATGAAGGGTCATGTTTGTCACCCCCCGGTTTAAGGATCATGCAAATTTCCCAGTGTCATACTCTGTGGGAGAAACCCGCTCTCGAACGCTTCTAGAAGTACCTGTAGGAGGAGACGAGACAGTGTATCCCCGAACTCATGATAAAATTCCGGTGGGAATCTATCACACCCTGGCGACTTTGCATGCGGTAAGCGGGCCAGAGCCACCCGAACCTCGGCCAGTCTCAGGACTACATCCAGTCCTTCCCGGGCTGACTCAGAAAGGGTCGGCAGGGTCAATCCCTGTAGATAAGGGAGATAAGAGGCCACGGAAATATCTGGGTCTGCGGTATGTACAGTTGTAAGTGGGATTGGAGAGCCTCGAGGATGGCTTGTTCCGAATGAACCATTTCCCAGTTCAGGTCCTGTAGTGCTACGATGCGCTCTGGTGTCTGCTCCTTCCGAAGGATCCAAGCCAGGAGCCGCCCTGACTTGCCACCCTCCCTATGAAGGCGCTGTCTATTTTGGCCCAAAGTGTATTTGTCGAGCCGATCAAGGATGTTATCTACCCGAGCTCGGGCCGTCTGTTCCTCTACCCTCTGCAGGGCATCAGGGTCCGCCAAGGTTTGGGCATGTAAAAGAGTCTCCTCTGCCTTTTGGAGATCCTGAAGGAGCTGTTTCCTGATTCCATACGTGATATCCATGCACGCTCCCCTCACCACCGCCTTTAGAGCCTCCCATTTGGTGGCCAAGGAGATGCCCCTCTCCTCCCAATTAAGGTCCACGTATTCCATGAGGGCTGTTTCCACATGTGCTTTCCCCACCTGGTCTCAGAGGAGATCCACTGGGAGCCTCCAAGTCCAAGGGCGAGTAACTGGGGCACCCCACTGCACCATGCAAGCTACCGGAGAGTGATCCGATAAAAAACGAGCCTGGTGTGGAACCTCTATGGACATGTTAAGCTCAGCATTCGCCACCAAGACCCTATCTAGGCGACTATGCGTGTTGTGGGTAGGGGAAAAACATGTATACACTTTCTGCGTCGGGTTCTTCTGGTGCCAAATATCCATCGCCCCTATATTGTCCATGACCTCCCTAAGCTTCGCAGTCATACAGGGTTTTGTGCCCTCTCTGGGTGGTAACCTATCAAGGACTGGGTCAAGAACACAATTAAAGTCCCCAAACCAAAGCACTGGGGCCTCCAGGTCATGAATCAGGACGTCTTGAAGGGGCTGAAAGAATATGTATTGGGTGCGTATGTGTTTAATATAACAATCTCCCTGCCATCTAGTTTCGCCCTAAGCAGCAAGTATCTACCGTGAATGTCCACCTCCACATATTGGATTGCGAACGGGACGCCAGGTGCCAGCCAGATCAAAACTCCTCTGGTATATGTAGAGAAGGATGAATGGAATATCTGACCCCGCGACTTTTTACCCAATTTCTGTGCTCCTTCAGCTACAAGATGGGTCTCCTGAAGGCATGCAATTGAGACTCCATGTCTACGAAGAAAGGACAGGACTCTATACCTTTTAGTGCACATGCCTAGCCCCCTCACATTCCAGCTCATAAACTTATACCCCATGGCTTACAATGTGGTCTACCCCGCCGGGGTGTTCTATTCACAATGTAGATCCCATCCAGTTCCCGAAATGTAATACATACAATGCCTAAAACATTCTAATTCAACAACTCCTCCCAACATCCCTCCCACCCCCCACCCACGAGCAATATACTTGCAACAACAAAACTTGCCAATATGCCCATCCCATGCTGGTGCCAGGACGTGCACAGCCACCCCATTTGCCTAACTGGGCTAAACCACCCAAAAGGATGAGAAGGAAACCCCCCACCCCGACTCCCAGCTGGGCCAACTATCACATTATTTATTCAGGGCTCAAACCGTCCTACCCCAAGAAAAGCACACCCCCTCCCGTTCCCCCTCTCTCCCGCCTCCCCAACTCTACGCACTCCACGGATAGAAGCAGTCCTCCTATACCTTATCCTGGGTGCATTCTCCCCCCTAAGGGAGGCCCATCGCAGGCTGCCAGCAATACCTGCATCATAAAATCAAAAAACAGAACCCCCCCGGTCCCCTCAGGGCGGAGCCACCGCGTCCAGCAACTTGGCCCCCGCAGTCTCAGGGATCAAAGAACCAGTAGGTAATATATCGTCAACAGTGGGCTGCAGGGTATCTGGGACCAGTTATAACAAACACAGAGGGAGTAGGGTCCGAGGGAATATTTAAAGACCGAATACACAGTTATAACTCCTTACAACATACTCTATCAACAAACAATAACTGTGGGTCTACGTGAAACTAAGGACTCTGTGTTCAAAATCGTGTCAACTGTATTGTGAAATACAAAAGGGACTAATCACATTGCGATATATGTACCCATCAGTTACGCACTCTGAACCGCCCTGTTGTCATCATTTGGGCGATTTCGCAAAGTGATATGTCCACATAGTCCTTAGTTTCACGTAGACCCACAGTTATTGTTTGTTGATAGAGTATCTGGGACCAGTACCTCTCCCGGTGGGGGAGAGTTTAGTATCACCGGCAAAGACCCAGACTCGGCTGGTTCCAGGCGTAAGGCCCCATCATCACCCACTGTAACTCTGCGCCTCTCTTCACTCTCCGCCATGGTGGAGCGTCGTCGTTGTCTGCTGGCTCGCCTTCTCGGTGGTCGTGTCCCCCAAGTGCTGCAGGACCCCTCTCCGTTCGCCCGGGGGGAGGGCATCTCCCCTGATCTCCAGCCATTCCCAGACTTCTGCTGGGGTGTCAAACAACTGTGCCTTCCCCAGTGACAGTACCTTAAGCTTGGCCGGATAGAGCAGCATATACTGTAGCTGCATCTCCCGGAAATTCTGTTTGACGGCCAAAAAGGACTTCCGCTGCTACTGTACCTGCTGAGTGAAGTCTGTGTAAATGAAGACCTTAGCATTCTCAAAGATGAGGTCCGCAGACTCCCTCGCCACCCGCAGGATACAGTCTCTATACCGGTAATTGAGGATCTTGGCAATGAGGGCTCGCGGAGGAGCTCCAAGTCTCGGCGTTGGAACCAACGCCCTATGGGCCTGCTCTATCACGAAGACTTCCGACAGGCCCTTCAGGCATAGTGTGGTACGAATCTAGTGTTCCAAAAAGCGCTTCGCATTGCCCGCCTCTGCACTCTCCGGAATGCCCAGGACCCTGATGTTACTGCGGCGTGACCTCCCTTCCGCATCCTCTGCCCTCCGCTCTAGGGCCCCCATTGTGGCCGTAAGTTGTGAGACTGTCTTTTTGAGGGACGCCACTTCTCCCTGCAACTGTGCTATGTTCTCCTCTGCGTCAGAGACCTTATCCGCCACCTTCCGAAGATATGTCCTCAATAAATTCACATCAATAGACACCGTTTCTATTTGTCGCTCCAAAGCCGAGTGGGAATCAGGGATCGCCTTCAGTAGTTCCGCCCAGGAGGGCTCGCCGTGAGCGTCAGCCCCATCATCTTGCCTGGACTGGCGCGTTATCCGCTGCAAGGGGAGCCTCTGGGTGGTATACTGTGTTAAGGTGTTTGGCCTTGAGGCATGGGCCATCTTATCCTTACGCATTGTAGGGACCCACCAAACTCCCCCCGGCCTCCCGGAGGGTGGAGGGGCCACTAATATTCAGATCTAGGTCCCCCCAGGGATGGCCGCAGGCCGCAGGCTCTGGACAGGTCCGCCGGCACAATCCCCAGCAGGTCCCCGCAGAATGTCCGGGGTCCCTGGTCTTCATATGGCCCACGATATGCGAGTAAGCCTCCCCCAGCCACGAGAAGTGGCCCACAGCACCAGTTCAAGAGGGACGAGATCGTCCTCCCCACAATGACCCCAGCCAATCGTCTCACCGTTCTCTGCAGCAAGGCGCGTCTCCAGGCCCCAGTCTATGCTCAGGATTCTAGCCCTCGCAGGGCCCCTAAATTACAACAGGCCCCTCCAATTGCCGGCCATCAGCTCCATGGACTGTCCCGCGGGGTGCCGAATGCTCACCCACTTGCCAAGCCGGCACCCGCCGGTGCGGCTGCCCCTATGCCAGGCAGGGTCCCCAATGCTTCCCCTCACCTCCAGGACCCAGGTGGAAGCGGATCCTCTTCCTGAGACAAGTCCCCCAGAGTCGGGTGTCTCGGCCACTCGAGCTGCAGCCAGTCGAAGCCTCAGGATAAGGCCTCTCAGAATTTCGGGCCCACTCGACTGCTCATGGGCCAGCGCCCACATCCGCCACCGGACCCCAGCACTGGGCCAGAGTTCAACGTACACAGGGGTGCCCCGATTTCAGCGGGCCCTCCCTCCTCTGGATCGCTCCCAGCAGGGCCCTGGCCTCAGGACCTCGGCAGCGCAAGCCGCTCCTGCTGCTTCGTCGCTAAAGCGGTACAAAAGGGGTGTGAGTGTTTGATTGATTCAGATGCTCCGTCACTAAAGGGCATCAGACACCGCAGGCCCACCACAAGGCCCGACAGCCCCACCGACGATCTCCTGCCTGCGGGGGGCTCCGGATGGCAGCAGGTCCTTCCGCAGTGAAATCCCTCCTCTCGCCTCCGGGCCCGATGACTATGGGCTCCCGGGGCACCAGTCTCCCCGGTCCCACAGGACCAGGCCGCAGACTCCGGCCCTGCAGTGCGCCGGCTCCGCCCCCAGACCGTGCTGGCCGGCTCCCAAATCCTTGATCCGGGCCCCGGACGGGCACAAAGCATAAATTCAATCGGGAGGGCTCGATGACAGCGGGCACCTCCCCAGTCAAGTCTCTCACCAGTGGGACGGCTCCTGGAGCCCAGAGTAGGCGAGCTGAGTCCTCCGAGGCGGCGCCAGCCAGCGCGGCAATCCCCTTGGCCACCTCCGCAACACCCAGCAAGATTCCCAGCAGGCCCCCGCAAGATGCTACCTCAGATGGCGGTGGGTCTCTCTCCCGCAGCTGTGTTTCTTCCAGTGTGGGCGCTCCGGTGCCTCGATGATGGGCCGCCCACTTCTCGCAAAAGCAGGCCCGACCCCGGCCTCGCGTGATTGCAGCTCCGCCTCCTCCACAAGGCGTGATCCAGTGTCTGTGCTCTCCGTATAGTATTCTGCCCCTAACTTACACCAGGATGTGACCCAAGGTATCCGGGGCTCATGTGCTTCTCTGTACGTTGAACAATGAGCCCATAAGGATCTGTTTTACAGGATTATAGTGCCAGCCTGCCGGGAGCCGAAGGAGCCTACGTCTTCTCGGCCATGTTGCTTGGCCACACCCCCCACTGTTCTATGCTTAGGTGGTCCCAATAGTGGGCCTCTCCACCTGTCAAAAGGGCTACTTTAGGAAACAAGGGCTCGAACAGTGGCTAGCGGGGAGTATAAAGTCTGTGGGAAACTATTATGCAGAGGGCATGCTCCACACATTTGACTCCTTAGTGGAGGTAGAGAGTTTGCCTGAAACCCAGTTTCTCATGTATGGAAGCGATAAAGGCAGCCTTGAGGTGGCCCATGGACCGGTGTGGTAGCTAAACATCCTCCTGACCTTTGGCTTCTGCCACAAACTGATTTCATGGCTCTATAAATCTGCAGTGGCAATGACCAGTGACAATCACCCAGTAGACATGATTGGTGGAAAGCGGTGCTGAGTAGGAGGTTTCAAGACAGAGAGTGGAAGATGGCGATGGAACAGGTTCACAGGGTCTCATGCAATACCCACTTCAAATATACACAATTGAATTATATATATACCACCTACCTGACCCCCCCACCGAATAAACATTATGTGACAATGGAGTACATGCAGTTCCCTTGGTGTGCATTGGATGACGCTGGGTTCATGCACATGGTGTAGAACTGCCCCACGGTCCAGCATTTTTGGCACTTTGTAGCTGCTGCTGTGAATGGCATACTGAACATGCGGAACATCCACTCCGTGGAGATCTGCATGAAGGGGGGCTACCAAGGACTGAGCCTCGTAAGGTGGGGTACCGATTCTTGGATTTGGCCATTGTCCTGGCAAAACAGGAGATAGCGCTCCAGTGGGTGTGTGGGCCCTCCACACACCCACTGGCGATCATCCTTGGAATTGTGGTCCAGAGCAGAGGCTGTGATGCTAAGAGACGAGGAAAGGCAAGGAGTGCATAGGCAACCCATTGATGGACTATGGCTAGAAGTCCTGTGGCCTTCTTGGCAGAGGAGGGGGATGGGGGTCTGGAGGGGGGGGAGTGGGAACCTTTAGCTTACTTTTATTCTCCCCTCTCCCCCCTCCTGCTTCAGGCAAGGAGGACATATGTTCGAAGATCATGGGACAGACCCCCCATGGTAGGCTAGAGGCACTCCTTAATCTTCCCCCCATTGTTCCTGCGGCCCTCTGCATGTGAGTTCCTCTTTGTTTCCCACCTTTGAGCCTCCATACGATTTCCCTTTAAGGACTTAAACTCCTCAGTAGTAGCCCGCTAGATCATGTTACACCGCTTCTCGGTATGGATGAACATATCGACCCTGAGTCTGTGTTTTTTGTGTTTCTTGGTTATTGCTATTAAAAGCTTCCTTGATACTTTACTGTGGACCCAGGTAAGGAGAACACCAGCCTCAGATGGCATTGGAAGGATGAGACCAGCCTGGAGGCAGGTACCCAGTTCATAATCCTGTCAGAGAAGGGGAGTGACCCCTTGTTCATTCAGAATCATTGACATGTTTATGTCTGGTGGTAAGTTGCTACCCTGACTTTCTTACACTTGTTCCTGTTTGTTGGAAAAAAGGTCAATAAAAATATATATTTTTTTAAAGTATGGAAATCTTTTAGCGAAGCAGTAAGCTTAAGACATGAATGCATTCATAACAAACATTGGCAAAGTCATTAGATCTGACCGTGGCTGCCAGCCTTTCAGCTTTGTCAGTGCTTAATTTCTTTTATCATGCATTTTGTAAAATTGTATTGTTGTATGAGCTGCCAGGCTTGCATAGATAAAAAAAGAGAACCAGCTAAAAGCAGACAATTTGTTAGTCTCAAAAAGCACACATTGTCATAGTAGTCCTTGACACTGAAGGGAGCTACTGTTTTGTGTGGATGTGCTCGCAATCAATGCTCTCAATTTAAGAGGAGTTAGCCAATGGCTGAAGTGGGCATGGGCTTGTCCACTGCCCAATGCTATATGCTGTAGTGGCAGACAAAAAATGTGAATGACACAACAAAAGACAAGTGGATAAACTTGGATGAAAGCCCAGTCTCTATAAGTGGGAATATTTAAATATAATTTTAGAAAAATCAGAAGATTTAGGCTAATGTCATTCATACCTAAAAATAACATTTTGAGCATGTTTATGAATAGATTGGATTTGTTTTGCTAGACTGATGGTTTTGGTTTGATAATTCCTTATGCAAATTAATTTTTACCATGTTTTATAAGAGTAAGGTGAAAAGGTAGTCTTGGATCCATGAGGGGCATAAGGGAAGAAAAACAGAATGTTCTGGACCTTGTTAGATACATCCTTTCCATAGAGAAAAGCCAGAGATACTAAGTGGTGTTAGAATAGACCTGAGACCCGCACGGGAGAGTAAGCCTATTAACTTGCTTTGTCTCTCCGAATCACTTTTTTTTAACAATACCAGCCAGTGTCTATTAAATAGTTTTTTCTACCACTAGGCCAGGTATTTTTTAACATCACTTATACATATCACCCCTGACCCTACTGACACTCACACCTATTAACTCACATGGCACCCACATTAAAAGGTGCTCCAGCGTAGTCGCTTGTCGCAGCACTGCCCCGTCCCGCAGCGTGGCGGGAAGACCCAATGATGAAGCATGACACCAAGGGCCCTTTTGGTGTGTGAGGGGTATTTTAACACACATTGTGTATTCCATGAACATCAGGATACACACTGACTCTACGTGAGGTGGACCTTGTTGATAAATTGGTACAGTCGGCCCCCGCATGAGGGACATACCATAGTATAGGTCCTATATTCCCAATAGGCTCTGCGCATTGGAATAATATACACTATAGATTTGACTTAGGACTGAGGTCAGTATGTCTCTATCAAGTATATTAAACTTAATTGTGTGTGCCAGCTAACTCAGAGGTTACTAGAAACTTTCCTAAATAAACAAGAAGGAATTCGTCTCTGAGAACCGCATAAACATGACAACTTTGTTTCTCTAGAACTGGAATATTATCTTCAGAGTCGTGGAAACAATAGATAACTAGTTCACTCAGTCAATCGTGCATGCTTCGTTTCTACAGATTTGCATAGAAATAGAGAGACAGACGTTTCAATAAAAGGGTTTATTGAACAGTTTTATTTCTTATGCAAGAGATATGAACTGCTACAATCGTTAGACAGAATGCGAAGTATAATGTGTACAGCCCGAATAGTAATATAAAATAATACAGTAATAGCATTGTTGGTTGCTATGACATATATAAAAATACATACATAAATAGCACTGGCTAAAATACTCAACTGGTGCTTCTAAAATACGCCTACCCCAGTGTACCTAACCTAGGTCTAGTACGAGGGAAGAAGTAGGTGCTGTTTATATATAGTTTTAGTTCTTCCAAGACTTGCCAAAGGTTTCTCTAGGTTGTAATCAGCTCCATACATTCGAATGAGAGCGGTTGGTGTCTCTTTCTCGGAGAGTTGGCTTCCTTCGGCACTCGCCTTAGCGAGCTGAGTCATGCAAGTAGGTGGTCGAACTGCACCGAACCACACTTGCCATAGCAATTAAAGGTATATTTATACCTTGAAGGTGCTTAGGAATGCTAGTATTGACATAACGTCGGGCATATGAACGTCATGAATGAACCCCTAAGAAATAGATGTTCATGCGTAATAAATGAGTTCTTGAAGAAATCAATATCCAGGCAAGGGGGAAGTCCCTTCTGCTTAAGAGTCTGGTTTTCCAGGAAATAGTTGTGACGTAGATGAATGGATGGAAGTAGACATGCCTGTATTTGGGTAGCATGGGCTATGGCTAAATAAGGACTTGTTTTCTATGCCTATATAAGGGCAATGTGGAATGTACCTATATAAGGCCATGAATCAGGAAATGCATACAGAATCTAAATTGATACACAACACCCACTCCACTTTCTTATGTACGACTTTACTAAACATTTTAACATATCTAATACATATCTACCCATGAAGTGTGAAAACCCCTCCAAAATACATAAAAAAGGCATTTAGAACTGGTTGTACACATAAAAGATGCATTGGTACTGTACGCTTAAAGCAATGTTTAATTCTAAGCATATATTTACATTCAAATGCTAAATGAATGAAGCATGAAAATATACATTTATGAAATGGCTCATGAATACAGAAGAAAAAAGGCCGAAACCAATTCATGTCAGATTACATAAAACTGTTTGTTTTGTGGACAAGGTCATATATATTGTCTCTTGGAAGTATTCAAAGAATTCTTGTTCTCTATGAACAGTTCTACTTTAAGCAGATTACTTGTGCCAAAAAAAGAAAAAATACAAATTTGGGTAAAAAAATAAATTCATCATAGGAACAAATTCTTTGTTTTCAAAAATGAAGGTCAAATTCAAAGTCTCTTAGAACACTGTGTGCCGAACTCAAATGTCAGTGCTAGTGCTTGGAGAAAACATGAAATCTTCTAAGTCTGTTAAGAAATCGTCTATCATTGTTGGTGATAGTTGGATTACCTCGTCCAGAAGACTAATCGCACATAGATGTGAATCATCGCCGTCAGCATTGGTCGCATTAGCCATGTTCGAATTGGATGGTACCTGTGTGCCTGTAGTATCCTCTCCTACCTCAGCATCAGCATTTTGCGTCTGTGAGATCTCAATGAATGCTGTCATCAGAATTGGTAGCAACTGGGGACAACACTGCACAGGGCTGTTGCCTGGTCCAGCAAAGTGTCAACATCTGTTGGCATGACTGATAGAAGTGTCAGACAGAGGTCTAGCACATTCTTCTCCGCAGAGCAGGCAGCATAGAAAAAGTAAGATGCAATCTTGCCAGATTGGTCTGAATGACAGAAACCATGTGATATTTAATTCTTGTAGACGAGGTAGTCCCAAAATTTGAACTATGCACTCATGACACTTCATTGCCAGTAGAGTTGTCTCCGTGGAGAACTGGGTGTCGCTGGTGATTTTACTTGCCATATCGCAGCAGTAGGAGCAAAAATAGTATCCTTGCAACGATTCCCAAAAGGAGGGGCAGTCCGCCAAACACAGAGTGCACGAGGTTTGGAAATATTCCTAGGACTGCTTGAAAAGGTGCTAACAGTCCGGAACATACGTTCTTAAATAGATGTACAATACCGCTCATACCAGACATGTTTAAGATACGACTTAACATTTCTGAGAAATGTATAGGGCAGTTTGCAGTCAAGAGGGCATGTATCTCGGCAGAAGTCCTTGCGACTTGTATATCATAGGTCTCTTTGGCCGAGGTCAGTGGCACAGTTTTTTGCAAAAGAATGGCTTTCATTCTGCTAAGAGTATCAATTCGCATAGAAGAGATGTTCAGTGATGGCCAAAGTGGCGACTCCCTGACTAACTTGGTTTTTGGAAACAACACTTGCATACAGCAAGTGACCCTGGATGACACAGTTACTAGATATGGTATCCCTGGCAACAGGCCACAGCAGCTGTGATCATTCAACATGAGGCAACTTCCATTTGAAAGTTGTCCAAAAATTGGATCAATCACTGCAGCTGGTGAACCATGCAGGTGGCAGGATAAATTGTTAGAGGAACCATCGCAGGCCCCATGCAAGTTTATACCCTGACAAAGGAGAGATCCGCTTAGTGCGTTTTCACAGTTTGAACCGCTAAGAAACACTTCACGTCCCCCACTCCAACATCTGTGTTTGTATGGTAATTCCCAGGATGTCTTGATGTATTCTTTACCCAACCTTTCATATGTGCCTGCAGGTATGTGTTTTAGGCAATACTGAAAATGGAAAATTGTAACAGGCAGAGTGATTGTTCCATGTATCATTTATTCAGTAGCTGGTTTCTCTGTTACCGTAAATGGCAATCTTTCCAGTTTTTCAATGCTCAGCACCGTATAGTCTGCTCCCCTTTGTGCCAATTTCATCTGTTTATCAGTAAGATTGAATTCTGAAAACAGTGACGTAGTATTGATTAATCGCCAAAGGCACATAGCTGAACAAAGGTTTTGCAACGTCCAGCCTAATAGCATGATAGAACGTAATTGCGACTGACCATGTTGCAGCATGACCAAGTCCTGTTCCATGATGTCTATGGCAGAAGACACTTTGCTGTCCAATGAGTATATCCTGGACGACAGAGTTGTTAACCCATTGTCAACTACAGAGAGAATTTTCTCTGAATTAATACGATCAGTTTCTCGTATTCGTTCTGCAGTCTCTGCTGCTTCCATGCTTCATTATAGGCAGCATAGATACCGGCATATGTAAAACGTTTTTGACGCGTTTTCTTGGTCCTAGCAAGAATTCCCTAAGATCTGCGCCATCTTTAAGTAAAGATAAGTGTTGCTTTACAACCTTAAGTGTAGATCTTTGTAGCCAATCAAGGCATAACTTCCCTACACTGTATGTTGTTACTATTCCAGGATGCCGTCTTTGAACATATTCTGAGTCTGGCCTATGGAATTTGAAACCCTGTGTCTTGTTCAGGAATCTATTTTAATAGTTGTTTGTGTCTGTGGGCCAGAACAACCATTTATTCCAATCTGGTTCTGTTCTGTTGTGATGCAAAATAGTATGTACGTCAACCTCACCCTCTGAAGTGTTATCACTATCAGGTGTAGGTATAGGTATGGACGAATTGTTCATGTCTTTGATCTTGGCTAACCCAAGGCAAGACATCTGTTGGACAGTGTAATTTAAAAACATAATTTGCTCTGGGATGATACAGGCTCTAAACATAGCTTCTACCCCCTGTACTTGCCAATCTTTTGTACCTCAGACAGTTCTTGCCTCAATGTTGTCTTTCCAAAAGTTGGAACCTAGTCCAGACAGTTGGGCATAAAAGGCTGCAGAATAAATCTGTTTTGTATTGGTCAACATACGTTTCATTCCTGTCTTGTTTATTTTTCTAAAGTAAAATGATTCTGGATTTGATACATTGAAATCTGAAAAGTATGGAAACTTATTAGCAAAAGTTTTTGAGCTGCCCTTTGGTGGTGTAGGACAATGTTCCCATTGGTTATACATATATACATTTCAAGGCATTGTTGATTTGTTCAAGAAATGATGACCATAGTGATTATAACAATACATTTGTTCATAGTCTGAAGAACCTTCTAAATATTCATGAGGAGTGAACTTTGCAGACATTTCTAGGCCTGACATCATATTATTAACCGTCTTGAAGTCCCAATCAACAGAAAAGGTACTAGGTAAAACAAAGTCACTTAATGAAATCTTGAACTGGTGTGGATTCTTCAACAGCTCCGACGGGTCAAAAAAGTCATATTCTGTTCTGTCCCAAGCTATACCACCAGGTATAGGAACGGCTGTGATGTTCACTGATGACAAGACTCTTTGTTCACGATGAGGTGATTTGTCTGATTGGAGGAGTAAGTTGATGTTCTTACTTGCTGTGTCCATTTTGGCATACCTTCCATTTATCAGCATACCCAGAGTTATTACCAGAGTTAACCAAAGTAGAAGAAAAATGATTCCAAACACAATTCAAATTTCAATCCATGGTGAAACCAGATAAGTCTTTTCCAGGTGATGAAAAAGGTTTGTTGCTTGTTCTTTGAAAGTTCTTTTTACTGGTGTTGTTTCAGGTTCGCTGGTATCCTCAGAAAACATATCAAAGTTAATGAAATAGCCAGAGGCAGTTCTATCAATTGTGGGTATTGCATCGGATTCGTTGAAATCGCTGGAACCACTTGATCAATTGTTACTTCATTGTAGACAGGTGTTACTTGACGAACTGGTATTTGGGTCTCAAGGGGTATAAGTTCCATACCCTTGTTGCATAGTCCTTCTTTTCGCACTACAGAATACTCAAAGGTGATGAGTTTCTCAGTTTGGACCTCTTGGATTGTAGCAAGTGGTGTGTGTCTGCTACTTGGTTGAAGCCCACTTGGCCTACTGCTTAGTATCAGCCACATAGTGTGGTTTTATCAGGTTGATGGACACAAACCTGTTCTCCTTTTTACCAGCATGGGGCGGCAGTAAAACTGTTCTTGATCTGTGGATTGCTAGGACAGGTACTGGTTGTCTGTAAGAAGGCCCAAATTGCTTCTTGTCACGATCTTTTCTATGACTAGATCACCAAGCTTTGGTATCCAGACAGGCCTTGCCGGGATGATTGATTTTTCCCCAATGATGGATGGCTGCAGGAACACGTTGCTTTGTTTAGTTCTTAGTTCATTTAAGTTCTGTATAGCAGCCAAACTATCTTTTATATCAAATGTCTTTTGTTCCACCACTGATGTCTGACAATCAAGGTCCGCGACCAACATTCTTGTCCCAAAAAGGACCTCATATGGAGTGATACCCCCTAGAGAACTTCTTGGCAAGTTATTAAGACTACGTTGGACACTTATTAGATGTTTGACCCACCTGTCACCCGAACCTACTACCCTAGATGTTATAGATTTCTTTATGTCCCAGTTTTTTCTCTTCACTACCTAATTTCCCTCAGGATGGAATGGACTAGAATACCGCAATGCAACGCCCAAACTGGCCATGGCTTCTTTGTAAACTCGAGAGCTAATCGCAGGACCCTGGTCAGAATGTAGCGGGCTAATTGCGTATGTGCCGATAAAGACTTGGAAATCTTTTATAACAGTTTGAGCGTCAGCCACATTCAAATGAACCTTGAACATGAATCCACTGAGACCATGATATATTTATAGTTACCATCCCTCTGTAAGGGACCGCAGTGGTCCAGGTAAACACACGCTAATGGTTTATCTGAAATTAACACGGGTGTCTGCGCAGGACGTTTCATAGTTGATACTTTCATCTTTTGGCATATTTCACAGTCCAAGGCGTAGTTTCTGGTCTGTTTCCTCATTTGTGCCTACCAGTATCTCTGTTTTATTAATGATACTGTGGCGGAAACACCTGCATGTGCAGAGGTGAGCCCTTCATGTGCTGCTAGGATTAGTCCTTATCTATGTTCTATGTTTGGAATGACCCTATCCCCCACTCCAGGGATTCGACCAAACGGAACATTGTTTGTATCAGTTATAAATAAGTATTTGAGTGGAAACCCTTTAGGTAACGTTGCACCACTGTCTTTGCATGTTGCATTGACAGCTAGCATTATTTCACTGTCTATTTTATTTTTTGAACGAGTGATTGCAGCTACGGAAGCTGTTTGCACAGCTGCCTTCGCTGCTTCATCAGCCATTGAATTCCCTTCAACGTGAACGCCATCACATTGATGACTCAGCGTATGCATCACGTGAGTGTTTTGTAGTCCTTTTCGTAACTGAACTACTTGTTCCCAAAGCATTTTATGCTTGACTGTGCCACCTTTTGCATCTTCGAAGCCATTTTGAAGCCAGTTTTGCAAGTATTCATTGTAAGATTGAACACAATAAAACGAATCGCACACTATGAATGTGGGGAATTCGCAATCCGTATTTATTTTTCAAGTGCCATCTTGAATGCTTGTAGTTAAGCTTGCTGAGCTGTACAATCTCCTAAGGATTGAGTTTTAGTGACCATTGGTCTAAATTTGCAATTGCGCTAACGACCTTTAACGATCGCGCACACCGCACTTATTGGCTTGTTTACCCTCCGTAGCGGGTTGAGCTGATCCGTCAGTATAAATTATACATTCATACTGGTCAAGAGGCAGAATTTCAGTAGGCAGAGGACATTCTTGTTCGTATTGTAGAAATGCTTGTGTTTTTAAATAAGGATTAAAACAGTATTCAACATCTGTTGCAGTAAGAGAATTAACCCATTGTATCCATCTTCGATGTAAAGCTTTGCATGTGGAATGCTCGCTTTTGTTGCTGCCTCTAAGGCAGGTATAGGTGTTATGATCATAATGCGTTACCCCTGTGCTAGGGCTCTTTCTTTTGCTACATCGGTTTGAACAGCAGTCAGAATTTTTTCTGTAGAAGTGAATTTCATTTCTGCTTGTGTGTACAAATGTGATTTGTATGCTATTGGTACTTTTTCACCTTTGTTAAAAGTTAAGTAGGTGAATCCTCATTGACCTGGAAGGATTTGGATCACTACGTTTCGTACGTTTACGTGTGTTTGCAAATGTGTAGTTGCTAACATGTCTTTTTGTAGTGAACGCAAAATTTTGGTGTGTTTTTGTGTCCAATTTACTGTTTTAAAATCAGATTTGATTAATTCATAGAGAGGTTTAACCCTTTCTGCGTAATTTAAAATGTAAGTTCTTCCGAAGTTCAGGAAATCTGGAATCAACTTTAAGTTTTTCAGGGTTTTTGGTGGTTGGAGCAGCTCACATTTTTCTAAAAAGTTGTCTGCCAGGCTTTTGCCTTCACTTGAAAGTCCATATCCTAAAAAGAGGACGTTTAAATGGGCAATTCTAGATTTCTTTATATTGAATTTACAACCCTCCGAGGCGACTCCAAGTATAATGGTATTCACCCTTTTCAAGTACCTATCCAAGTCATCGTCTGTCAGATAGACGTCATTGACATATGACAATGCTTCAACATCATAAGTTTGTAGTAGCTCTGTTACCCTTGCTGAGAATAACCCAGGACTATTCCTAAACCCCTGAGGGAAACGACAGAAGTGACGCTGTGTCCCCATAATTGAGAAAGCAGTCAAATACCTGCTTTCTGGTGCAATGTTTTGACAAAAGAAACCATTAGAAATATCTAATGGGGTTTTATATTTTTTACACACAATGTTATTCATTAATGCTGTACTGTGTGCATTTTGCACTGCAAATGTTCTGCAACAAGAGTTTAGATGTCTGTAATCCAATACTAGACGATATGTATTGTCTGGTTTGGATACAGGAATCAAAGGATTATTCATTGATGAGGTGCATGTTTGAATCACCCCTTGGTATTCAAGTTGATCTAAGATCTCACTGACCTGTTTTTTAGCTTTTTGCTTAACTGGATACTGCCTTTGTGCAGTTGGTTGATTTTTCAACTGGATTTTATGGTGAGGCGAGTCCTCATCCCATCCTACATGATTTTTGTATAATGCTGGGTCTTGGACAACTGCCCATTTACTGGCATAAGTATATTTTAAATGTACTGGAATATGGTTAGAGAAGGCTGGCATAATGATGTCTTCGCCATGTGGGCACTCCCTGACAAATGTTGGTGGCCAGTCTTTTTCAGCCTGAAGTATGTCATAACCCTTAGAAAGTTGCTCCCAAAAGAGTGATTTCACTTTTCTTGGTATGTATTGGTGTTATTTCATAGAACCTATGTGGAGAACTAAATCTGGTATCTGCAGTTTCAACTTGAATGAATTCATTCAAGTCCACTGCCTCCATAAGATCCTTCAGGTTCTGGCAAGCTATTGTGACCTGCTGCGCTGTCCAACATTGTCTGAGCCCATTCTCCGTTCTTGAGTTGTGTCTTCAAGATCCTCGGCATGTCTGATTTTTAGACCTGCTACCTTCTTTTTGGTGAATTGAGGTTTCTTGCTTTTCTGAACGTGTTGATCGTCTTTGGACTTCACACGTTCTTCCTTGTTTTCTGACTGTCCTCTTCTTTCGGATTTCTGTGACGAAATCTGAAAGTGTTGAGAGGAACGTGTATCAGTGTCTTGATATATGTCAGGTTTTCTCAAATTATCTCTATTCCTGAGGTTATACCTCCTTTCGGAGGGCTCCTTTTGAGGAGACCTACCTCTGGATTGAGAACGCTTCTCTTTAGATGTTTGTTTGCTATTTTCCCACTTCTTTTTAAAAGGAGTAGGAGTGTTTTTAGTAAAGACCTTTTCAGGACTTTCAGACAGGTGTGGTTTACCTGTATAATTCGACTAATCTTTTTATATTACTAAGTAATTCATCATCCAACATTGCTTCAATGTCAGGGTCAGGTGTGTAGCCGGCTATGGCCGACCAATTTGCTCCTGGTCTACCTAGTGGACCGAGCCTGGTTATGTGATTTAAATGTTTTCGGGTACCTTTAAACCAGAGCTCATGCTCCTGGTATGTGAGTGGAATTTCAATATCCTCAAAAGGAATATCCTCATCCCGTGGTTCATCTTCTTTGTAGAGGTGAAACATATGTGTTACTGGATTTGCTTCTGGGAAAATTATCCATGAATAGAATACCTCTGTCTGGTGATATTCATGTGCCTCTATCACAAAAACTGCCCTACCACCTCTTGATGTTAGGCCATGTTTGATAAGTTTTATAGTGATGGCTTTCCTTATATTAGGAGGAATGATTTTAGCATTCTCATCGGTTTCTTGGAAACCTGTATAGTTTAAAACTGCATTGTCTGGATCAGCCGCAGCTTCGCCGGTTTCGATGTTGTTATCCCCGTTCCTGGACATTTTGTTTTAAATAAAAAATTGCAGAGCAAGCTTTAAGGAAACGAAGATAAGGTGCACAATATTTTGGAGCACTGTATCCTTCAACGTTGAACAAACCAAAAAGCTAATTTATAAGGATTTTTCGTCCTACTCAGCTATGGCGGATATTATTCCTTTACCCACTCCAGACTTCTATTGGAGTATTTTGGGAAAAGGGTTATCTGAGAAAAGCACGATTGAGTTACTTCAGTATCTAGGGTTAAATTAGTGCCTTACCAAACCGTTGGGCACCATGTAGTGTAGTTCCTATATTCTCAATAGGCTCTGTGCATTGGAATAATATACACTATAGATTTGATATAGGGCTTAGGTCAGTATGTCTCTGTCGAGTATATTAAACTTAATTGTGTGTGCCAGCTAACTCAGAGGTCACTAGAAACTTTCCTGAATAAACAAGAAGGGATTCGTCTCTGACAACTGCATAAACATGACAACATTGTTTCCCCTAGTTCCGCAATAACATCTTCAGATTTGTGGAAACAATAGATAACTAGTTCACTCAGTCAATCGTGCATGCTTCCTTTCTACAAAGTTGCATAGAAATAGAGAGACAGGCGTTTCAATAAAAGGATTTATTGAACAGTCTTATTTCTCATGCAAGAGATATGAACTGCTACAATCGTTAGACAGTATGCGAAGTTTGATGTGTACAGCGCGAACAGTAATATAAAATAATACTGTAATAGCATACAAGTATTTGGGATTGACTTTGGATAGCCATCTTAATTACAAGCAACACCAAGAACATCGGAAAACAAAAGCAAAATTACTATTGTTTGCATTTAAAACCTTGCAAAAAAACCTCAGTGACAGTACCACTACTCACTTATTAATGTTTGTGGCATCAAAATGTTACCTGCAATTACATACGGCTCTGAACTATTAAATGCAAACGATGCAACCTCCTTGAATATCGCCCAAACAAGTCTCTTCAAAAAACTGTTCAACATCCCGCGCCATATCTCACAAGACCTGATAAGACTTGAATTCGGGCTAAAGAATCAGAATATGGCAAGACAGGGAGCACTGGTCAAATATTATTGGAGAATGCGAGCAGCAGAGGATGACTCCCTGGTACATTGCTATTGGCTGGAAGTGGAAAAGCAATAAAAACTGACCAACTCGATTCATTAGTTCCTAAAAAAATCGATTGAGGCTTTAAAGTTAGAGGAAGTATTGCAAACAACACCGTCCTACTCAAAGTTTAAACAATTGGTCAACAAAACAGTTAACCAAATGTCCCAAGACCAGGATAAAGCCACGCTGTCCAAGAAAACAAACGCATGGACGGTGCTCGCGACCTATAAAAAGCTAAAGCCCCAACCATACCTTCTGGAACATTTCGCAAACCGAATGAAACAGCAATTAATTCTACTGAGACTGGGAGTGTATCCTACCAAAGATTTAACTCCTAAATGGAAACGCACCTGGCTCTCAATGGATTGTCGCCTTTGCGGACATGGTGATGAATCAGTGCTCCACCTACTCTGTATTTGCCCGGCACTATTATCCGAACGGAAAAAACTGCTGCGGCCGTTGCAGAAAAAAGAGCACATAAGGAAATGCAGATCCGCAGTAATAAAATGTTTAGGAGGGTCAACAGTGCAACTGGCATGTAAATCACTAAAGTTTTTAAGTCTCGCTGCAAAAGCGCTAGAAAGGAAAGATATAGAACTTGATTCAGAAAATGCTTAGACAGTCACTTCAAAGCAAACATAAGTAAAAGAATCAAACTCCTCAAGCCAGATCAACTCTATAAGACTAAAAGGCATTAACCGTACTATCTTCCTTTACTTATCCATGATAATCAAATGTTTTAAATGGAATTTTATCAACTAACTAGTGTTTATACATGAATTTTAAATCGCAAGTGTTTACGTGTTTTTAGCGGTTAATCTGCTCTTTGTATGATTTAAACCAAATCAAATAAAGTATTACTTACTGTAATAGCATTGTCTGTTGCTATGACATATATAAAAATACATACATAAATAACGCAGGCTAAATACTCGACTGGTGCTTCTAAAATACGCCTATCCCAGTGTACCTAAGCTAGGTCTAGTACGAGGGAAGAAGTAGGTGCTGTTTAGATATAGTTTTAGTTCCTCCAAGACTTGCCAAAGGTTTCTCTAGGTTCTAATAAGCTCCATACCTTAGAATGAGAGAGGTTGGTATCTCTTTCTCGGGGCTCGATTTCCCAACACCCCGCAAGGGGAGTCAGAAACACTGGACCTGGATTCTCAGCAGGACGATGACAGCTTTTGGTCAGTGCGTCAGCTGGATAGTTGGCTTCCTTCAGCACTTGCTGTAGCGAGCTGGGTCGTGCAAGTAGGTAGTCGAACTGCACCGACCACACCTTGCTCTGCCATAGCAAGTGAAGGTATATTTATACCTTGAAGGTGCTTAGGAATGCCAGTATTGACGTAAAGTCGGGCATATGAACATCATGAATTAACCCCTAAGGAATAGATGTTCATGCATAATAAATGAGTTCTTGGAGAAATCAATATGCTGGCAAGGGGAAATCCCTTCTGCTTAAGAGTCTGGTTTTCCAAGAAATCGTTGTGACGTAGATGAACGCATAGAAGTAGCCATTCCTGTATTTGGGTAGCATGGGCTATGCCTAAATTGGACTGGTTTTCTATGCCTATATAAGGGCAATGTGAAATGTACCTACATAAGGGCATGAATCGGGAAATGCATACGGAATCTAAATTGATACACAACACCAACTCCACTTTCTTATGTACGACGTTACTAAACATTTTAACATATCTAATACATATCTACGCATGAAGTGTGAAAACCCCTCCGAAATACATAAAAAATGAATTTAGAACTGGTTGTACACATAAAAGATATGCATACAGAATCTAAATCGATACACAACAATACGGGGTCTGGTAAGGCGCGCAGGGACGAAAGGTTCCGTGAATGGCTCCATGGGGAAGAACCAATTGTTCTGGATTATGATGAGGAGAGCCCTGATGAGGGGGAGTTGATTGAGGTTGAGGATGAGGGAGGGCAATCTCATGTGTCCCCTAGTGTTTTACAGGTGCCCGATGGGAAGGCAAGAAGAGAGCGCGCTCACCCGGTGAGAGTTACGCAGGTGGAGGAAGGGAGAGCGTTGGTGGCCAGGCGATGGGCCTCAGAGCGTGCAACCTCCTTAGAGCAAGGTAAGGCCATTCAGAAGATGGATAGGCCTAAGATGGGGTCTGTGGGAATGGGGGAGGAGGGGGGATGAAGGGAGAATGATGGGCGCTTGCGAAAAGGTAGATATGTTGTGGACGTTGGGGTGGGGACACGGGATGGGAGGGCCCGAGTAGTGCCAACGTTAAGAGTGTGATGAACACTGAAGCGGGTGCGTGGGATGGTAAAGAGCCCTTGGAGAGCAAGGAGCTGAAAATTAGGAAGCTCCTTTATATGGGGGTGACGAAACCCCTGGGTGCGCATTTAATGTGGACTACTAAGGAGCGCACCTGGTAGGGGGAGTATGTTGAAATGCTAAAACTATTACACAGGGAAGTCAGGTCAAAAGAGGGCTTTAAAGAGGAAGAATATGAGCTGGCGAAAAGGCCTATAGTTCCTTTGACCATAGAGAGTTGGACGGCAGCATTTTAAATTTACGCCAGTGTATATTGTGAGAAGTTCCCGGATCGCTGCGTGGCCATGTTTAAATACATGGACGTAATCAGGAAGGCGCAGATCACGGGGGTATGCTTGGGCACCGTATGATGAGGAGTTTCGGGCCTGTATGGCATGGGACCCAGATGTGAAATGGGGAGAATTAGACACACATTTATGGCAGAACACTATGGGGACCGCAAGGGGGGAAAACGATATTTACAGCCAGTGGTTTGTCAATAATCTGCCGGCCCTTTCAGGGGAAGCCCACCCGGGGAGGGGTGGAAAGCGCGGCCGCAACACAGTCTGGGGCAACAGGGTCATGCTGGGATTTTAACAAAGGCATGTCCACGCAAGAATATTGCAGGTTTTGCCATGAATGCTCAAAATGTAGCGGGCGACATGTTTTGGTCAACTGTTGGGGGGGCGGCCACAAGGGGGCCAGCAGTAGCAGCAGCCAAGTGCCAGCGCGGAGGGACAATCTCAGCAATTTGAGAACAGTAGGGGGGCAAAGGACCACAGGGTCCTGGGTCCAAGGGCTCTTATGCCAGTTAACCTTGAAAGATTGGAAGAGGGCCTGCAGAGTTACAGGGATGCGAGGGCTTGGCGAGTGCTGGCTGAAGGGTTTTGATGGGGATTTTGGCTCGTTATCTTGGTCCCAGGCAGAGATGGTGGGCGGATAATATCAAATCAGCAGCAGAGCACAGGCAGGTAGTGAGGGACAAATTGGCCAAGGAGGTGCAGGAGGGGAGGATGGCAGGCCCTTCTGAGGATTGGTCAACTGAGAACCTAATTGTCTCGCTAATCGGGGTAGTACCTAAAAAAGAAGCTGGGCAATACAGATTGATTCAGCATTTGTCCTAGCGGAAGGGGCCTTGGTTAATGATTTTATTGATGAGGAGGTGGCCTCAGTTTCATACTCTTCAGTTGGCGTAGCAATGTCACTGGTGGTGACCGTGGGCGCAACTACAGCAATGGCAAGATGTGGCATAAAGTCGGCATTTTGGTTGCTTCCAGTCCATTCCATGATTGGAATCTTCTGGGTATCCATTTCAAGTGTAAATGCTACGTGAACAAAGCTTTACCAATGGGTTGCTCTATGCCGTGTGCATTGTTTGAATGCCTTAGCACCTTTTTGCAGTAGTATTTCACATAGCGCATAGGTCACAATGGGGTGATGCAGACTACACCTATGTTGGGCGAAACCGCCCTCTTAAAGATGGCGGGGGAATCGCTATCATTTTCCGGAGAGAATTCTCCTGTAAATGGGAAGATCTCGAGTTCCCTAACTGCGAAGCTGGTCTGTTTAAGTTACTACTCACCCCCCATTTCTCTCTTACCGGCACGCTGATCTATCGTCCGCCTGGATCGGCGAGTAGCTGGGCTGCCTCCCTTCCTGACCTCATTGCCCCACTCCTCTCTCAATCAAATAACTTTTTGGTCATCGGCGATCTAAATATTCATTTTAACGCTGCTTCATGTGTCACTGCCACCCGTCTTTTACAGGATCTTGGAGCTTTAGATCTCCACCTTCACAACTTTGATCCCACTCATAAAGCTGGCAACCTTCTGGACCCTATTATTTCTAACTTACCTACTATCTCGTACCAATCTTCATTGCAGGTCCCTTGGTCTGACCACTTTCTTGTAAATTTTTCCATTGAAGTGTCTTCGTCCTGCCCACCTGCTCCTACCCTTCCCCATAAAGCCAGTAGAAACTGGAAACGTCTGGACATCGCTAATTTTAATCTGTGTCTCATTAATTCACTGCCCCCTTTGCCTGATAGTCTGTCTACCAGGGAATTACCCTCGATCAACCGATGGCTGACCAGTGCCCTAGACGTTTGTCTTCCACTGCAAAAAAACAAATCTCAGATCCACCATCCACCTGCTCCTTGGTTCACGGATGCCCTCCGATTGGAAAAATCCAAATGTAAAAAACTTGAACGCTTATGGCGCTCACACTACGATGCGGGCCACAAAGCAGAGTATAAGGCCGCCCTCAAAACTTACCACACTTCGTGTGATTGTGCCAGAGCCTCCTTTGCGAATACCTCACTTCTCACGGCACAGAACAGACCCAAAGCCTTGTTCAAAATGGTGAAAGAGTTGTCAGGTGCATCTTCCGTCCCTAAAGCCCCCTGTCTTGACACCCCCCAGTGTGAAGCTCTAGCCACATTCTTTGTTGAAAAGATCGAGAAAATTTACGACACCTTCAACTCTCTTCCGCTATCCCCTCACCCCGCTCCTACCTTAGGTTCTCCATCAGCTGAGACCCCCCTTTGCTCCACTTCCGTGCCTCCGCAACTCCTCGCTTGGGAGCCCATTTCTCCTCTGCTTTTAAAAAAGTATCTACAGGACATACAATCTGGGTCCCCCCTCGATCCTTTGCCTCCTCAAATCCTGAGCTCTTTGGATCCTGCCATACTTCTGATTATTCTCAGGGTTTTGAATGCCTCCCTCATTGAAGCTAGCATTCCCAATGACTGGAAACACGCTATGGTGGTTCCGTTGTTAAAAAAGGCAAACTTAGATCCTAACAATCCATCCAACTTCCGGCCCATTTCTTTACTTTCATGCTTTTCTAAAATCTTGGAGAAACATGTTAACTCTTTGCTTAGTTCCTATGTAGAAACCTCTAACCTTCTCCATGGCTCCCAATCCGGGTTCAGGGCTGGTTTCTCGACCGAAACCACTCTCCTTGGCGTGTCAGAATCCATCAGGCAAAGGGTGGACAACGGGGAGACCGTGGCACTCATTTTATTGGATCTGAGTGCCGCATTTGACACCGTCTCCCATCCCATCCTATTGTCCACCCTGAGAGAGGTGGGTATCGATGGCACCGCCCTGGCCTGGATCTCTGATTTTCTGTCTAATCGCACGTTCCAAGTTTTCTCCTCTACTTCTGACTCCTCTATTTTTCCTTCCTATCACGGTGTTCCCCAAGGTTCTATTCTCAGCCCCCTGTTTTTTAATTTATATGTGAGACCTCTTGCTTTTTTGGCGGAACAGGCAGGTCTCTCTATTTACTCCTACGCTGATGACACTCAGGTCATCTACTCCCTTTCTACTAATAAGCACCTCCCTTTCTCCTCTCTTCAAGCTGGTCTTACACAGATCTCGGCATGGATGTTGGAGCACAAATTAAAATTAAACGGGGAAAAAACTGAACTTCTCCTGTTTGGCCATGACACTCCACTCTGGGGCCCACAACATTGGCCTCCAGAGATGGGCCCTCTCCCTACCCCAACCTCTTCTGCTCGCAATCTTGGTATCCTCCTGGACAACCAATTGTCCTTCAGGCAGCACGTCGTGAAAGTTTCCGCCACCTGTACCACCATCATCAGGTGGCTTAGGAAAATCTCGTGGATGCTGCCTTCCGACACCCTGAGAACTGTAGTCCAGGCTCTTGTCATCTCTCGCCTGGACTATGGCAACATCCTACTTTTGGGTGCCTGTAAGGAGGTAACGAAGAAGTACCAGGTAGTACAAAACATGGCTGTTCGCCTTATTTGTAATCTACCCGCTAGATCCTCAGCCTCGTCCCATATGCGTAAATTACATTGGCTGAGGATCGAGAGTAGGGTCAAATTTAAGGCACTATGCTTTATGCATAAAATAATGTCCGGAAAAGCTCCTCGCTACTTATCTGCCCTGGTTCAGCACTATCTCCCACCACGTACGCTCAGGTCCTCCACCCAGAACAAGTTCCGGATTCCGCGCATCAAGAGAGCAAAAATGGGATGGCGCTCCTTTTCCTTCCTGGCCCCCTCTCTTTGGAACTCTCTACCTCCACCTCTGCGCTCCGAAAAGTGCTTCCTTGCCTTCCGCAAGGGAATTAAGACCTGGCTTTTCGATCTGTAAACTGCTGACTGGACCCTCCCACACTTTTGCATACTGCGATTACACTCAGCGCCGGGAAACCTACGGGTAGCTGTGCGCTTAAGAAAATGCAATAATAAATAAATAAATAAATAAATTATTTGGATGACTTCTTCTTTGTCGGTTCACAGGGCTCCATGGAATGCCAGACAGCACTGGACACTTTCCATTGGCACTAGAAAAGACGATGGGACCCAGCTCGGCTCTGTCTTTTTTGGGCATCAAAATTGATTCTGTGGCTATGCAGGCTCGCTTGCCAGCAGATAAGAAGGAGAAAATGCTAGAGCTAGTGGAGAGGATGGTCTCTAAACAGAAGGTGACAGTGAAGGACATGCAGGTGCTTTTAGGCCCTCTCAATTTTGCGTGCAGGGTGGTCAGGGCGGAGGGAACCTTTTGTAGGAGGCTGGGGCGAGCACTGGTGGGACATCTTCTGCCTCAGAATCACGTACGCCTGTCGGCTGGTGTGAAGGAGGATTTACGCATGTGGCATGTTTTTGTGCAATCCTTCAACGGAGTGCCATTGGCCAGGGAAGACAACGTCAATTGGGATGTCCACATTTTTTCAGATGCAGCAAGCAGCAAAAGCTTTGGCCTGTTTTGGCAGGGTAGATGGTGTGCTGAGCAGTGGCCACAGCAGTGGAAGGATGGGGGGCATAGTATAGACTTTTTGGCATTTTTTCCGCTGGTAGTGGCACTAACACTTTGGGGACAGGTGCTAGCGCACAAGAAGGTCTTGTTTCGGATTGACAACATGGCAGTGGTGAACATTGTGAACAGACAGTCCATGAGGGTCGAGCAAATATGGAAACTTTTACGAGTTTTTGTGTTAGGATGTCTTCGTCATGATATTTCGTTTAGGGCATTGCATGTACCTGGTGTGGACAATGACATAGCTGATGCTTTGTCTCGTTCGCAGGCGGTGAGATTCCGTGGGCTGGCCAAGGAGGCGGACAGGACACTGACCCCAATGCCCGTGCATCTGTGGTACGTAGGCGACTTAGGATGTTACAGTTGGTGGTAGGCTTGTTGCCAGCGCCAACATGGTCAGCATATCAACAGTCCTGGAATGAGTTTTTGGCATTGGGGCGGGGAGGTGGTCAGATTTATGGCGACGGTCCGAGGATGCCATTCAGTTTATCTTAAACCTCATTGATCAGGGTCTTTCTAGGGTTACCATCGCCGGGAAGTTGCTGGGCATAACATTCATGGGGAAGCTGTTATAGGGCTATTCTCCTTCGGCGGGTGAAGTTGGGAGGAGGATGTTGGAGGGTTGGGCCAGGGAGAAGGGGACATTCCTCTCAGAGCCCTTTATCTTGGCAGACGTTATCTATGTTGCTTGAGGTTTTACCAGCGATATGCAGAGATGGTTTTGAGGCATTTTTGTTCTCAACACTGATGGTATGGATGTTTTTTGGGGTATTTTGAATATCCGAAATGCTGTGCAACAGGGGAGGGGGGGTGTACTTTGGCAGGTTGTGACACCTTTGGAGTCCGGTATCGAGATTCGGTTTGGTAGATCTAAAACAGATCAGAGGGGGAGGGAAAAAGGGGTCAAGTTGGAAGCACCAGTGCAATGGGTGACGTGCCCTCTGCAATGGGCCGGTCGATGGCGGGAGATGTCAGGTGGTGAGGGAGGCGAGGTGGTTTTCAAACATGTCGATAGGCGGAGGGTGACGGACTATCAGCTGCGCATGGTTCTGAGAAAGGCATTAATCAACATTGGTTTGGAGGGGGCATGTTATGGGACGCGTTCATTCCGAATCAGGGCTGCAATGGAAGCGAGTAACAGGCGTTGGTCCAGGGGCGATATAATGCAGCTGGGGCACTGGTCCTCTGAATGCTTTCAACGCTTCGTTAGACAGAATGCGGGAGAGACGCCTGCATCATCTCCCTCTTTGTGAGGCTCATTCTTTTTTCTCTCATTTTAGGTTCAGTGGCCGGCCCTTAAGCGGAAGAACTTTCCATATGGATAGCGGGACACTCCTTTGTAAAATGGGCTCACAAACAGGCGGGCCGGAGGTATTTTGGGGCAAATTTGGGTTTTAATGAACGTATGTTTAGCATTGTCTGGCATGGGAAAGGTGGGATGCTCTGGGGGTAACTCATTCCCTGCTAAACAGGTGGATGTCAAGGGGCAGGTGTCCGAATGTTTTACTAATCCATTTAGGTGAAAATGATTTGTGTAAGTACAAAGGAATTGTCTTGATGAGGGCAATGAAGATGGATTTGACATGGCTGAAGGAGTAATGGTCGGGTTGCCATGCATTGTGGACAGAGTTGTGCCTCGGAGGTTGTGAAGGGTGCTTTGAACCTTAAAGCCATTGACAAGGCTCGGCGGAAGGTTAACATAGAGATGTCTAGGTTTTGTAGAGGTATGGTTTTTGGCAGAGGGAGTCACAGGGATATACGTTTTGACTCCGTTTAATTTTTTAGAGAAGACGAGGTGCATTTGTCCAGGTTGGGCATGGACCTTTGTTGATTGGAAATCAGGGAGGTTCTGTTTAGGTGTCTAAACGTAGAAGAAAACAAAGGAGGGAGTGAAGAGTTGGTGTTTTACACGAAACACCTGGGGTGGATTCGGCCTCCCCTTACAATTATTAGTAAACAAAAAGATCCGCCCAAAGAAGATTGAAATTAAATGAAGGTTGATTGGAGTGGAGGTGTGTTGTATTAATGTACAAAACCTCCTGTGTGTGTCAACATGTTTCGAAGGGTGCTGCTTCTTCTTCAGGGCGGGTACACAGATCCCTACCCTACTCACACGGAGCCGCAAGAAGACTTCCATGCGAGGAAGTAATTAGGTACATAGTGTAATGTGCGCAGGGTCTCTCTCGTTCTAAGGCTCATGAGGCCATTGGCTTAAAAGACTTGAATTATGAATAAGGAATTTTCGTTACTTATAAATATTGAGACCATTGTGTCCTTTTTTTTGTAGCCTCTGTCTACACGCAATTTTTGTAGAAATTGACATTGTCACACCACACATGTGAGTAGAGTAGGGTAGAGATCTGTGTACCCGTCCTGAAGAAGAAGCAGCACGCTTCGAAACATGTTGACACACACAGGAGGTTTTGTACATTAATACAACACACCTCCACTCCACACATTTTTAATAATACCAGAATCAAGGCTTGTTAAATGTTTTTACTCCTATGATGCTGGGTATTTTTTAAGATTCACTTACCACTCACTCCTGACCCTACCTCTCACCACCTTTCTCACACACCACACATAGTGATTACATAAGTGCTCCCATGATGAAGCATGACACCAAGGGCCCTTTTGGTGTGTTAGGGGTATTTAAGAAACATGATGTGCTCCCTACCAATGTAGGAAACACACTTGTCCTATGATCAACCTTCATTTAATTGCAATCTTCCTTGGGTGGATCTTTTTGTATACTAGTAGGTGTCTAAACGTCCAGAAGCATTCAGCATAGAGGGGCTTATTGCTGCCTATTTGGGGAGCACAAAGGTGGCGGGGTAGCCCCAACCCCCATTCACATTCTGGATGGCGGGGGTTATTGGTAGTATGCCAGGGTTGGCAGAGGTTTTTGGGCATTGTTGAGGTTGGGTTATCGACAGAAAAAGGGCAGGTTATTTTAAGTTCGGTTAGACACGCTGGGTGATTTACAGGCAGGGGAGGTTGTTTAAGGGAAGTGTTGAATTGAGGGAGTTATCGTTTATTGCAATGCTTTGTATTGTTTTGTATTGTATTGTAATATTGTAATGTATGGGTGGGAGCGGGTTCATGGAAATTTTAAGGGCGGGGTAAGGTATGCAGTTGTATTAGTTAGGTTTATAGTTTTGTGAGGCGGTTTGCCAGGGATGTTTATATAGTTATGTGCACCTGTTTCAATAAAACGGCCTTTTACACCCAATTTCTGGTTTGTGGTCTGCTCCCCCCTCCCTGCCAAGAGGAACAACTATGGAGTGTCTTAGATGCAACAGTAAGGGCTGCTCCTGGAAAAGGGGAGCAGCCAAGAAACCTTTGGCGATTGTGCGCTTTGTCAAGAAATGTTAACATTACCCGCTATGGGTGGCAGGGTGCAACCCAGTCCAGTGTCCTTCTGCTGGAAGATCAAATAAATCGTGGTGAAGCCAAGTCTTAAAATGTGATTCTACTGAACAGAAAAACACGGGCCAGACCAGAATGCACAAAAGAAAGGCATGGTGTTACAGCTGACCACAACAAGGGACTTTATTCTCCGTGACCTACCTTCCACAGATCAGACGAACCAGGAATTACATCTTGCCAGGGAGATCCTTGTCATCTGAAGGGACATCTTTCAAAATGTCAGTGTGAAATGCCTGTTGGACCCTGGGGTCCCTGGGCAACCTTGGGGAGCACACTAACTACGCTACAAGGAATGTGGATCAATTAGTCCCTCCCTAGTCTGCCTGGTGTCCTCTTCATTTGTGTCTAAAATATGGCACAGGTGCAGGGACAAAAGCATTCGCTCATTTCCATGGGGCCTTACTGTCCTTCCCTACTTATAGTCACTGCAAACTTTTTAATATCCACCTTCTGAACGTCAGAAAAGAGTGCCATGGAGCCACTGGACTCAGTGAGTGCGTTATTCCCTCTCACCTAGGCGCTTAAACTGCTGTGCCACAAAGAAACATTCTGCACGCTCATAAATCCTTGAATACTGCTGAGCACGAGTTGTCGCCTCGTTCATGCTCGCCTAAATCTTCCTGCCACCATGTCCAAGCGCCACAATTGCCTGGTTTTTCTGAGCGGAAATAGAGCTGCAGCTATTTTTCTGCATGTCAGAGTTAAATCGAAATCTACTGAGCCATTTAAAGAAGTCAGAAGCAATGGCTCACTTCCCTACAAGTTTCTTGGGGACCTCGGCCAAGCTGAGTTACAGCTTCATTGGGTAGCTGGTGATGCTGTTGGGGAAGTATCTAACTATTAACTATGCCACTTATGCGACATATATAGTTCTAGGTTTTTCCGCACTAGGTAGGACATGAGCTCTTTCTTTGCACTGCCACGCAAGAATTTTTACTAAGTATGAAAAATCTTTTAGCGCAGCAGTAGGTATAAGAAATGAATGCATGCATAACAAGCACTGGCAAAGCCAATTGCTCTGGCCTTGGCTGTCAGCCTTTAAGCTTTGTCAATGCTTGATTTCTTTCATCATGAGTTTTTTTTTCAAACCGAACTTCTGAATTTCATAGTCTTTTTTTGCCTCTTCTAGGATACAGATCTTCAGCTTTTCTCTTTTTTCACCATTTCTTTTTCTTACACAACCTTTTCCATTTTCTCCTCCTGCTCCTCCACTGGATCGCTTTCTTTCTCCACTTATTTGAACCCAAACGTCTTTATTTCACGGTCTCTTTTTGCCTCCTTTATGGAAAGCCATCTGCATCTCTAGCTCTATGTCCTTAATGTTGCCTGCAGAAGATTAGTGGGCCAGAGGTAGCAGGGATACAGTGCCAGATTAAACCCTGTGGCGGCCCCTTAGCAGTCAAAAGTTGGAGCCCCATCCCGCAAATTGTCTCCTAATACCCAATGCCCCGGATTTGTTATAATCTGACAGCTGCCAGAAGATGAGCTTTTAAGAGACAAACTGTTATGTGAATCTGTTGTGTCTTGTTCATGTACTTTAGGTTGTTACCGGGTACGTTACATTAACACAGTATTTTCTCCTTAGAGTCTTTAATGTGAAGTTTTCGTTTCTGAGTTGATTCATTTTTTTCTATCTTTCAAAAACAATATTTAAGGAAGCTTCATTGTAATTTTCTTTCAAGATTAAATTAATATTATTTTGCGCCGTTGTGGGGCATCTATAAGGAGGGGGGCCCATAGGCCTGTGCCTGCTTTGCCTATTTGGTAATCCGGCACTGCAGGGAAGGTAAGAGGAGAGCCCATCCCTGCAGTACATTAGAGAGGAATTGGGCATTGGAACCTTTTCAGACGGGTCCAGGCTCAGGTAGGGTGACCAGGCGTCTCGGATTTGCCCAGAAAGTCCTGAGTTTTCACCAGCTGTTCAGGATATTTTGGCAATTTTGGCTCATGTCCCAGTTTTTAGAGGGTTTCGACTAAAACCAGTGAGAAGCACTTATTGGGTGTTCTAAAGCTGTGCTAGTTAGCAGCTGTTAAAAGGAAGCAATTTAATTAACAGGTATGCTACTGGTTTTAAAAATTACATTTTATTTATTTTCTTAGTGCTTCTTCTGCGTTCCTATGTTGATAAGAGTTGTCATTCTGCGTCGCATCGTTGATTTAAAATTGTAGTCCTTCTTCAATTTTTTTCAAAATGCCCAGTGTTTTGGTTCTCAAGATCTGCTCACCCTAGACTCAGGTCAACTATCCTCTGCTACATTGACATAACCCAAGGACACAATGTGAAGGGGAAAGCATTTAATGCTCCTCTCAGGCTGTAACGCATGATGTACGGGCTCCCCAAAAGTCAGGTTCTCAAGGTAGATGTTGAGGTCAGTGCACGTTTACTACGTATGCATCATAAAACGACAAATTACGCTTTATGATTTTAGTTACAACAGATGTCGCCCTCGGATGTCTCCTACACATTTCTTGACCCTCTGGATATTCAGATGTTGTTTAGCTTCTTCAAGTCCAGCCTCACTTTATGTCCCTTTGACTCCTGCCTGCTTCCTCTCCCTGAATGGTTCTATCCCAGTCAGCTGGGTCATGAACTCTTGTCTTCCTGTGCAGGTTAACTTCCCTCCTCTTCAGGCAGTCCTGACCCTCTTGGTCCACAGCAGCACAGAAGAGGGAAGTTATCTGCAGTGCCTGATCCCAGTCTCTCGGTAACTGCAAAGCCAGGTGTGTGGGTCGTTATCAGGCAGCATATCTGAGGTTGCTTGCACAGCTTCTTCTGAGTCCGAAGCAGATGTAACGAGCTGACTCTGTATACCCAGTTCTCATCCATTTCTGAGGATCAAATGTACAAAGAAATTGCCAGAGGCAAGATGTGCCACTTCCAAGGCCAATCAGTACAGGCCTATTTTGTCACAAAAGATGGATGAGCAGGCGCCAAATGGTTAAAGGGCCGCATATTGTAGACATTCCTACCTGAATCACTAATTGAGCGCTCTCCTGGAGTGCTTAGTTTACCACAAATGGAAGGCCACAGTGATGTGCATTGGGCCTGTTAGAAATGGGTACTCTAGTTGGCAGTTTGCACCTTTTCCAAGTAGGGACCCTCACTCTAGTCAGGCTATGCGAGTCACATAGCTAATATAACCCCTGCTCCACCCCTTGGTAGCTTGACACGAGCAGTGAGGCTCATCTCAGAGGCAATGCGTAAAGTATTTGAACGCACACAGTAACACAGTGAAAACACTATATAAAGAGTCCACACCAGTCTAGAAAAAATAGACAATATTTATCTGAAGAAAACAAGACCAAAATGACAAAAATCCAACATACACAAGTCAAGTAAGCTTTCATGGCGGATTAATAAAAATTATTACAATATACAATTCTAAATGAGCAAAATTCGTTAAATGAGTAAAACGTCTTGGCATATGGCAACAGAGGGATCTCTAAGTTCATAATATAGTGTCCAGGCTGATGAATTGAGACCTATTTTGTGCAAATAAGCAGGAGGCAACTAGGCATGTCTTGGTAATAGGTAAAAGTTCTTTAAAAAAGTAAAACGTTTCGCATATAGCAAAGGAAAGATCTCTAAGTGCACAATATAGTGTCCCGGCTCAACAATCGAGTCCTAGGATTGGATCCTTGGAGGCATGTGTCCTGTGGTGTGGTGGTTCCTCGTCCGGGACGCTGCGGGCCTGCAGCTGATGGTGGAGGCGGAGGGACCGCCCGGGCCCCCAGAGGTGGTAGACATTGCGAGGCTGACATCCAGACTGCTGCGGCCGGGCCCGCTGGGTGTGTAAAGCAGCGGCTCTCGGCGGCGCCTGGGGGTGCGATTGGTGGGCTGCGGTACATCAGTTACAGGGAGATTGACAGCAAGTCCCGAGCGGGCGAAGTCTGCTGGGCCTGGGTGCGTGTGGATTGCGAGCGCTTCAGGAGAGTAGGCGGCACCCAGGCTGTTGGAGAGTAATTGGTAGCCCCGCCGCGGTGAGTGACATTGGTGGCGAGGCGGCATCGGGGATCTCGTAGAGTTGAGGAGGCACTATAGGGACAAGTCTGAAGTTGAGACATTAGTGGTGGGTGAGGCGGTGCCGCCGTGACATGATGGTGGCCTGAGCATTCGTGGGCACTGGAGCCCGGTGTCAACAGTGATTGGGGCTTGTGGCTCTGCCCTAACTGGCGGCATAATAGTGATAGCGGCCCCCACACAACTTGAATCGTGGTGGCGCTTGTGGGCCAGCGGTCCGGCAGCTTGGACTTTCTGGATTGGGGCAGAATTTCCCTGGTACACTGATGCCTCGCATGTCTCTGGCCCCACGTGAGAATCACAGGCCCTGGAAGAGTTGTCCAGCGCCAGACACAGGTTGTACCCTGTTGTGGAGTGGAGTGGAGGGTGAGTAAGCCCAGGTCAGTGTTAGCGGCAGGGTGCCATCACGCCCAGTGGGGCATAGACTCAATCGCAGGGGGCGAGAGGCATCAAAGGGGGCGCATAAGGATATCCCCGGAGGCGCCCAGCGGCAGACTGCATCTACTGTGCTGGTGGTCACAAGGCTATGGGCCACAACAGGGCGCAGACGCAGGGCCAGACTAACTACATCGACAAATACACCGTCAACATGGGATGGGGGACAATCAACCAGAGGGGAGCCAGAGAAGAGAGACGACAGTCAGTGGACCCGATCCATCAGTTAAAGACATCATGTCAGCCATCATGCACATGCGCGGCGCCATTAAAGAGATGCAAGGCACCATGGAGCCCAAGCTCGATTCTGTGACTGAAGAGGTCAACCTACTGTGCGCGGACTTGGGAAAGATGTCCAGTAAGGTAGTGGAAGCTGAAAGCAGCATTGGTAGCTTGCAATCTAAGACAAAGAGGTTCGAGGAACATGTAACCGCACTTACTAAAGGCCAAGCAGACATGGCCGCCCGCCTGGAAGATCAGGAAGGCCGGGCGTGCCGAAATAATGTCCGAATCATGGGAGTTCTGGAGGGCATGGAGGGCCCGTCAACAGACTGGTTCGTGGAGGACTTAATACTTAACCACCTGAAGCCAAAGCGCCTCCCTAACCATTTCTCTGTGGAGAGAGCTCATCGGGCACTGGGGGGGGAGACCCAAGCTGGGAGCCTCGCCGCGCACCATTATCGCCTGCATGCTAAACTACAGGTAACGAGACGCAATCCTACAGGCATCAAGGGTGTCTGGGGACCTGCACATGGACAACACCACAATTCGTTTCTTTCCCGATTTTTCGCTAAATGTGCAGCACCAGCGGAGATCATTTGAAGGGGTCAAAAGGGCCCTAAGGGATCAAGGAATAAAATACATGATGCTGTACCCAGCTCGCCTCAAGATCCTGGCCAGCGACAAGGCATTTTTCTTCAACATGCCGTCCGAGGCGAGTGACTGGATGGAGGGGTGGCAGACTGTGGGCCGCCAGGATGGCTCGAGAAGCTCTGCCCGGGGCTGCGCTGGTCAGGGGACTCAAAGCAGAAACGGTCCATCACAAGAACCCCAGCAGCTCGAGCAGACATCCAACAAGTGACTGCGGTGGTAACGTTAACCTGGGGCACTGTTGGGGAATGCTGTGGGGAGGTTGGCATGCCTCATAGGTCCTTGTTTGTAGGTGGTGGTCGGATGGGAAGACCTTGGGTGACTTTGTGGACTCCTGTATCATGGCCTGGGGAATCTTAGATCATTCCCTAGTGGAAGTTACTCTTAGAGGGGTGGCAACAACTAGGGCGGCCTTCCCTAGAATTGACACATGGCACCTCAAAGATGACTCCATTGCTGATAAGATACGTGAAGGCTCCCAACTGTACTTCGCTGAGAATCAGAGAGCGGTTGATTACCAGTTGACTCTCTGGGAGGCGTTTAAAGCTGTCTTAAGGGGTCAGGCTCAGGCGCTGATTGGGGCCCAGAAAAAGGAGGAGGCACTGAAGGTGGCGCACGTGGAGCGGGAAATTGAAGAGCTCGAATAGGAGAGGGGGGCCCTCAGTGGAGCATAGACACGAGTTTGCCCTCAAACAGCGGGAACTTCGCACGTTGGTGGAGAGTGAGGCGCGGACCTATTCCCTGGCCACGCAGCATCGGATATACGATGCCGGGGATAAAAGCATGAAGTTGTTGGTGTGATTTGAGCGTAGGGACTGGGAGCGATCCTGGGTTGCGGAGGTGAGGGACAATTTTGGGATTATCGGTATCCACTGGGACTGAGATAGCTGAGGCCTTCGCGTCCTATTATGAAGGGGTTTATACCCCGGTTTGCACCAGAACGGAAATGGATTGAGAGGAGTTCCTGCGGGACTTCACTTTGCCTACAGTGTCCCAGGAGCAGTCTGATGGTCAAGACACTGACCTTACGGTGCAGGAGCTCGGGGAGGCCCTCAATGCCCTCCAGTACGGGAAGGCTCAGGGGCCCAATGGGCTTCCAGTAGAAATATACAAGAGGCAAGCTAGTGTTGTGATTAAGTCCCTCAGATGAATGTTCCTCGAGGTGAGGGACTTGGGGAGACTCCCGCCAGATCAGCGAGAGGCCACAATTGTGGTTATATATAAGACCGGGAAGCCGGCGGGCCGATGCTCGTCTTACCTCCCTATATCGCTCCTTAATGTTGAGGCCAAGGTGTTGGCTAAAGTCTTTGCGAAGAGACTGCTCTCGGTTCTACCGGATCTGGTTCATGTGGATCAGTCAGGATTCATGCCCCACAGGAGTACTAGGCACAACCTGCGCCGCCTTTATGGAGTTTTATACATGACGGAGGACGTCGGCGACACCCAAACGGCCCTAATGGCGCTGGACACCTCCATGGCCTTTGATAGTATCGAATGACCATACTTATTCATGGTCCTGCGACGATTGGGCTTCGGGCCTGTCTTCTGAAGCTGGGTGTGTTTGCTGTACACACAGCCGGTGGCAAGGGTGAGAGTCAATGGGGCGATGTCTCGGACATTTCCTCTGTGGCGGGGCACCAGGCAGGGTTGCCCACTATCCACGCTCCTCTTTGCCTTGGACTTGGAGCCATTGGCCCACTGGATCCGGATGGGGCTTGACCTTGTCTGATGAGTGTGAGGAGCGGATATCCCTATACACCGATGACATCGTCCTCTATATGGCCCGACCATACCATTCAATGGCGCAGGCACTTCATCTTTTTGAACTCTTTGGCAGTTACTCTGGTTACTCGATCAATTGGGCCAAATCTCTGATTTACCCACTGTCGAGTCCCCCTCCAAGGGTCCCGTCAGGCTGTCCAGCATCAATAGTTACGGAAGGATTTAAATATCTGGGGGTGTATGTCACTAGGGACAGGTCAGAGTTCTTCATCCAGAATCTTGAGCCGCTCCTGGCACGGTTGGCATCGGATGTTGCCCATTGGAGGTCCTTGCCTCTTTCCCTAATGGGGCGCACCACGCTCTTTAAAATGCTGGCGCTCCCGCTCCTCTTCTATATCCTGCAAAACACGCCATACCCAGTTCCGAGCGGGGTGTTTCAATGGGTATCTCAGGCCTTGAGAACGCTTCTATGGGATGGGAGAAATCGGAGAATTTCACTACGTAAGTGCACAAGAGGGGTGTACGACGGGGGCTGGCCCTCCTGGACGTGCAGTTGTACTATTGGGCCTCTCAGTAGCTGGTCAACAATGACTGGATTTACGGGGAGAGTTCGGACCTGGCCGATAGGGTTGATCAGTATGTCATGCCGGAGAGTAACTGCGAGCCCCTGTTATACTCGCGGAAGCTGCGTCAAGATCTGCCCTCGCATACTGGGGCGGTGGTTCAATGTTGGAGGGAGGCTAATAAATACTTGGGGTGGGCGGGCACTGTAACAGGGAGGACCCCACTCTGGACCGGCTGATGGAGGTGAAACGACTATCAGGTTTTAAGGGGTGGAAACTGATCGGGATAGACTATCATGGGGATGTCTGGAAGGGGAGTGCCCCTAGAACCTTTGAATATCTCAAAACCGAGTATCAAATGCGTGATTCCCTGCACTATCATTACCTCCGCTTAGTGCATGCCCTGCGCACGTATATAGGCGCAGACAACTCGGTCCCAGAGTACTCCCCCATGGAAGACAGGCTCTTGCTGGATTCCATTCTCGAGAAACCCACGGTCACTATTTACCGTAAACTCATAAATAATATGCCTGATCCATTGATGTCCCTGAGGGCTAGATGGGCGAAAGATATTGGAGACCTGGTGGACGATGATTGGCAGGACGCCCTGCAAAGCCCCCTTGAGGTGGCGGTTCAACTAAAAATCCTGCATCTGGTGTATTACCCGTGCACTCACTTGTTTGCTTGGGGCAGGAGTGTGTCTCCGCTATGTGCCAGGGAGTGTCGAGGAGAGGGCTCCTTTTTCCATATTCTTTGGGACTGTCCGTACATTGTGCAGTTCTGGACAAGGGTGGCACGTACAATGGCAACGGTAGTAGGGTCACCGGTCCCGGTGGACCCTAGGTGGTTTTTACTTATGATTAAGGGTCTGACGGACTGGTCACGCTACGCTGAGATTTGGCTGGCCCTGGCGGCTGGAGTGGCTAAGAGGAATATTGCTCGCTTATGGGGGGGCGCAGGACCCTCCACAATGGAACCAGTGGCAGCGAGACATGGACTGGTGTCAGAGGGCAGAGGAGACTGTGTACAAGGCTAGGGGTGGTGTGAAAAAATGGAGGAAGGGCAGGGGTCCCTGGTGCAAATACAGAACCCAGAGGGGGTGGGGGGTGGGAAAGGACTGATAAGCATTGTTGTTCTATGACACTGTATTAATTGCTTTCGCGGGTGGATTGTGTTGTTATCCTTGCACATGCCATGTATACATTGTTGTGTATTTTCTGAGTCACTGAGCAAAGTTAATAAAAAGATTAACAAAAAACAACAACAAAAAGAGTGCTTTACGCAAAAAGAAGGGACATGTGCAAGTGGCTATTCAGGTACAATTATTAAATTGGATTTAATTCTTATTCAACGGTTAGTGATGGAGGTTCTTTGATCTTACCCTTGATTGGGTACTTTCTTTAGCACCTGGGCAACTCCCGCTAAATATTTTACTGTTCAAGTGATTACTTGAGGATCTCCAGAGTTTAAGCATGCAGTTATTGCTTGTCTGCAAGAGTGCACACTGACCTGGTTCCAGAAGGCCCTGAGCTAGCGGAGGCGCAGATTTAAAGTAGCCCTTCAGAGGCAGAAAGGATGGATTGCGTCTTTTTTGCTGGCTGCACAACCTGCAGGGAGCAACTCCTTCTGTCCTTAACCATTGTGTTGCATGCACGTTGATAGGGAGGACTCCAAGGCAGCATTTTAGGAAGGTCCTTTTGATCCTACTTTTAAATGTTTCTCCCAAGTATGGTTGTGGTTTTAACAGTGTATAGTTAGTACCATCAATGTGTGGGCATGATTCTCAAGAGATGCCTTATCCTCCAGGGATGAGATTAATTTTGACATTTTGTTAGTTGTTCTTTGGAGAGACTCAAGAGAAGGTGTTGGGGACCATAATTGAGCTAGTCCAAGCAAGTCTTTGAGGTATTTCCCAGCTGCTGAGTGGGGCTTGCTAATCTCCAGCCAGATGTTCTGATTTATTGAGTTCCTGTACGCAGACTAGAATCTATAACATATTATGCGTAATGCTGCTCTTCTAACTATTGATTGGTTGGCTAGACCAAATTCTAGCCTAATCTGGGCGGCCAAAGTATATCTGGGTAGGTGAAAAGTTTCCCTATAGATTCTGATGGAGCTATTGTCCAAAACGGCTAAAGACTTCCCTAGAAGGGCTTGCCTTCCATATACCAAGGTTGGAACTATCTTCATCCTAGCGATTTCTAAGAAAGGGGTGTATGATTTCCCATTCAAATTCCTAAAGAATACCCTGAAACCTGATTGTGCAAGCCCTTTTCTTTTTATTTCATCCTTGTGTGACTTATAGGTTCCTTTGTTGTCTAATGTAAGACCGAGATATTTGTAGTAGGGGACTTCTTCCACCTTTGCAGAGTCGAGGAACCAGCTGAATTTCCCACTTGTACTTCTTGAACAGTTCATAACTTTAGTTTAATCTGTGTTGAATGTCATACCATTCCTTACTGAGTATTCCGGTGGGACGTCAGGAGGGACAGCATCCCCACCTTGGTCTGGCTAATCAGCACCAAGTCGTCGCCATATAGCAAGTTCGATAGGGAAATAGTGCCAAACTTTGAGCAGCGAGAGTTGACCATGGCCAGAGATGAAGGGAGTTCCACCAGAAATACATGAAAGAGCATTGAAGCCAAGACACACCCCTGCTTAAGACCTCTGGATGATGAAATGGCCCTGGAAAGGTTTGCCCTGTTGCCCAGCTTTATTCTGACTCGAGTGTCCGTGTGCATATTTTCCATTGTTCTTTGCAACAGTGCTGGTGCATTTCAGTTCCTTAACTTGCTCCAGAGCAGATTTCATTAAACTCAGTCAAAGGCTACTTTACAATCCATGTAACATAAGTAGATTGACTGTTTAGTTGATTTGAAGCATCGAGCAGCAGTGTCAGTTTTGTCAGAGTTCCAGTTTTTTAGTGAAACCCTTCTGATTGATCAGGATGATTAAAGTGGCATTGAGCCGGTCAAATAGAACACTTGCATAGTACTTTGCCTTGTTGTTGATGAGTGCTATCAATCTATAATTTTCAAGATTTGACTTGTCGCCACCCTTAAAGATTGGTGAGATCATGGACCCTTTCCAAAAGGCTGGGATTGTTGCACCTGACAGAGCAAGGGAAAATGAAGGGGTCATGTACCTGGCATACACAATTTAAAATATCACTTTTAAAAGATTCAGGAAGTTTAGTCCATAGAAATCAATGGATATGTTAGTTTTAGCACAAAGTACGTTAGATGCGTCAACAAATCAAAGCCGGTGCAAGGAGCAGGGGAGGTGAGGCACCGGAAAAGCATAGGAATGCGTTGGTTCCTTATTACAGAGGGGAGGGGATGCATTGGTTCCTTACTGGCAAGGGAGGTGATGCGTCTTTTTCTGGGCACACAGCTTTGGTTCCTTACTGCAGTGAGGTATCGAAGAAGAATCAGCGCCCAAGGACAATGTGTAGAAAATCCAGACGTGCTGCGTCGATGAGACAGCAGCAAAGCAGGCGCGGTTCCGATTTCACAGCAGCTGAAGCAGGTGCTGCGTCTATTCCTCAGCCGCGAAGCAGGTGCTTCATCGGAGTTGGAGCAGGTGCCACAGACGTCTGTGACGCAGTGCTTGGGACTCACACTGCAGTGATTTTTCTGATGTGCTGTGATGGCACGCTGGGGCCTGCAATTAAAGCCGTGGTCAGTGCGTTGAGCGGGAACCACGGTCCAGTGCAGGCAGCATCGATGTGTTGATCTTTTCCAGCGGTGTGTCAAGAAAACATGCCCTGGGGGTGAATGTAATGTATGCCTCCGTCAGATCACCAGGTTACACTTCCAAGGACCCAGGAACTAGATTTTGCACCACTTGGCAGGACAGGACTCTCATCAGAAGAGCTCAGGCACTTGTGGGTGAAGTCTTTGATGGCTCTGAGGTTTCTTAACAGGAGGCAAGCACACAAAAGTCCTTGGAGAACCTTGGACATAGTATGTAGAAAGCAAAGTCCAGTCCTTTTACTCCCAGGACAGATGAAGCAGGTAAGCACAACAAAGCAACAGGTAGAGTGGCAGTCCCTCCTCCAGCATCCAGCTCTTCTTCCTGGAGGAATGTCGTCAGTCCAGAAGTGTTTTGATTTTGAGGTGTCAGAGGCCCAATACTTATACCCCTTTCTGCCTCTGAAGTAGGCAAACTTCAAAGGAAAGTCTTTATAGTGCACAAGAACCTGCCTTTTCCTGACAATCCTCGAGACACACTACGGGGTGAAACAGCTTTGTGTGAGGACAGGCACAGCCCTATTCAGGTGTAAGTGACAACTCCTCCCGCCACTCCAGCTCAGGAAGGCCCATCAGCCAGGTGATTGCCCATCAGTATCCTTTGTGTGACTGTAAATGCACAAGAGCGCAACTGTCAGCCAACCCAGATGTGTCCTACAGACAGGCAGAGGGACAGAATGGTTAAGCAAGAAAATGCTAATGAAATATCGGATAGATGCACAGCTGATGTTTGTTAGAGTGTTAATAGAAAAGTTTAGCTCTTGTGTTATGGTGCTCCTAAAGGTGACGTCGAGGGTCCGACGGCGTCTTGAAATATGGATTATAAGTGAAGCTAGAGGGTCTCTAGTATCATCCCTTTTAAGGCACACATAAAATCACACGAAAATCCTCTAATGCGTGCGTGTTACTGTTAACTTCCACAGCACGCCGCTTACCCTGTAAACGAACACGTTTTTGGATGCTCCTTGATCGACGGATCCCCTCCCGGTCACCGCCTGAAACACACACGTTTTCAGGTAAAGATCTACATAGCAATTTTCCTTTACTTCCGCCTATCGTACCAGGATTTTCGTAGTGCTTTAAGCAATAGATGCCATTTCTAACCTAACACAGCGGGCCCTTTACTTGTCCTCCTTTTCTTTACCGTAGAGCTAGTACTTGGAATACTCCATCACCCTAACAGTGCGGAACACAGCTGATTTAACAGGTTTTGACCTCACTACTTGAAACATACCCGTTTCCAGACAAAGAATGTATGTATTGTCATTCTTTTTACTCTACACACTGTGATTTTTACTCAGCACGACGCAATAGAGCCTATCTTTAACCTAATGATCCTGGTACCTGTAATTTATTTCTTTCACCATAGCGCTCTAATTGTGTAGACTCTTACACACCCGATAAGGCGGAACTTAGCGGTTCAAACAGAGCGTGATTCCACTGGATATTCCACCTTTACTCTTTCATTTATTTGAGCAAAGAATAATCATTGGTAAGGATACTGCCAACGCAATCTCTTTCCCATTGTCTGAGCTTCATCTCGGGGCATCCACCGAGATGTATGTCATCGTTCTTTTCCTTTTTTATGCCCTCCTGATAAATTATATTTTTTCTCATTTGCAGTATCTCTCTGAACTACCTATACTGATTAGTACCGTTAGCTCCAGACTACCCTCGACCCATTCCTGGTGTTGAGTCTAAAGGTAATTACTTGCTTGTTTAGAGAGAGCATCTTCTCCTCACCACTGCACTATCGTTCGTTTATATACTATCAATCAGGCCCACACTACCCTGTTTGAACTTGTCACCAACTACTTCCACATACAACATTGTAGTTCGCTCTCACGTTGATTATTTGACACTTGTCACCCTCGGAATGCAGGACCACCGTGAGTTCACCTTACCCCTCCTACATGTCAAACGTTAGACCCACCTCACACCTCACACCACCACTCAAGGTCAACCACTCACTTCCTTGAGGTGGTTCACTTCCATTATCTCGGGCGTCGTCACCCTTCACATTCACTATGTGCGACTGTGCATGCACATCACTACTGCATGTGTGATGCACTTTTGTCACCATATGCAGTACATTTTGCAATGATATGACACACTACTGATCATGTATACACCATCTTTTGTACCATCAGCCCTGAAGAGTCGTGTTGACTCAACGGCACACGACGAAACACGTGCCGGCATTTTGTGAGACTTCTCAAGTCTGGATGCAATAAACCATCTCCCTGCTGGGACAAGAAACACACTGAAGAATCTGCTTCTGTTCATTTATCATACCTGTAACTGTACTGAATTTTGTAACACCTTAATGTAGTTGCGAGAGCACAGCTGTTTAATTGTTGTTTGGTCTCTGACTTATTAGACGGTTAAGGGTGTTTTACCGTCTGCTCTTTACGCACTACACAGCAACCTCTGAATCAACACACAGTAACGTAGAAATTGAGGCAGTGCGCCCTTGATATCGCAACCTTAAAAACCCCTAAACAGTTTTACCTCCTATTTATCACATAGGGTGCCTCCACGTTACCTTTTACTATTTTTTTGACCTAATTTCCCATTTCTCCATCACACTATGGACAGAGACAAGGCAGCTGCAGATCTCTTCGACAACCTGGCCAAAGGCATGCCCACACACCAGGCAGCGGCCACGGCAGGGCCTGCGCGCATTGAGGGTTTAAGAGACAAGTTCTTTAAACTAGAGAAACTCAAAAAATTAGAGAACTCCCGCTGGTGGGACGGGGCTACTCTTAAATACTATCTGAGGCACAAACTAGTGCCTAGAGGACTACGTTCCCACGTCTTCCCAACTTATGACGATCTAGACCGAGATCTCATGACTAAATGGGAAGATTCACTCACCCAGAATTCCATCACACTCATGGATATTCTCATCGAAAGTGCTGACCGTAAAACCACCAAGTTACAGGCGGAAATCGCCATCGTAGAACAGGAGATCAAGGATTTAAATAAACCTGAAGCCACCGTCAAAAACTATACCACACTAGATGAGATTCTTCTTAAACACTAAACGGAAATTAAGAACAGAAAGGCACGTCAGATTAAAAGGGATGAGGCAGACTACAAAAATGGTAGAATCTACACCTTTGATCGGAAATATGACTCCCTGATCCCCAAACCCAAAACTGGCTCACAGACAGGCAGAACCACCACTACTAGTTCTGTTAATTCTAGCACCACCTCCCTGAGCTCTACTGGGCTCAGTGACATTGAGAATGAGATTCTATCCAACTCAGAGCCCAATAATTCCACCTTTTTTTTAGAAATGGAACGTGTGAGGAAAGGAATCAGAATACAGCCAACAAGAGCCGCTGCAGACCCAAACCCCATAGGGGCAAACGTGGGAACAAGCGAAGACTATCGCAGGAAACTGAGGTCAGGCACACAGAAGAACTAGCTACACCGGGTGACAAAGTACAAGTCATCAACTTGTCCTCATTTCCTTTGACACCGGAGATGGTCTCCTTATTGAGTAGAGGCCTTAACTTCAATCCTTATGCTACTGGCGACTTGTGCCAAACCAAGATAGATATCTTTAAATTCATTCGCAACCTCAAACTGAAAAAACATTTTGCCAGAGCACAGGGTACACAGAGACAACCTAGACACACTCCAAATGTTTTTGATGATGTTTCTTTGACCATTAAAGATGTGCAAGCTACACATTTGCTTCTTTCTTTAACAGACAGGGAAGATAGTCCTCTCGAAATGGAAAAGTTACTTGAGGAGTTGGATGTTGAGACTGATTACAGTATGGCGAGTGGCTTGAACAGTATATCCAAATGGACACCTACACTATCAGGACACAATGTGATAGACAGATTTCACAGACATGGTCTTGAGGATCTGAATAGAACCAATCTCAAGAACTTGAACTCTAAATTCAAATACAAAGACAATTTAACTAGAGGGGAACGGCTAGCACTTTCCATCTTGAGCGACAATCCCAACATAATCATCAGGTAGGCGGACAAAGGGGGGAATGTGGTGGTCATGGATCTGGTTGACTACAACAATGAGATCCAAGGCCAACTCAATGAAGACTTGTGTTATGAATTACTCAGTCATAACCCCATGGGTCCACTAACACTTCTAATCAATGGACTCCTACTCAACTGGAAACAATCTGGTCTTCTAGATGACAACGAGTACCTGTATCTTAAAGTCTCCAAACCCACGTATCCCTGGTTGTATGCGTTACCCAAAATCCACAAAAATCTACCATTTCCTCCAGGAAGACCGATAGTATCGGGGATTGGAGGTCCCACCGAAAGAATCGCTGAATATGTGGATCTTTTCTTGGGGCCTCTAGTCAAAAATCTTCCGTCTTACATACAAGACTCTAAACATATACTCAGCATCATGTCAGACATGGAGTGGCAACAAGACACCATTATAGTGACCTTAGATGTGGTGTCTCTCTACACCAGCATCGATCCTGAACTAGGCTTATCAGCAATCACCAAACTTTTATCTAATCGACCTGCTTCTCTCTGGGCACACACCAACATGCTCGTAACAATGATGAGAATCATCCTAGAAAACAACTTTTTTATTTTTGACCGAAAATGGTACAGACAAAAGAAGGGAGTAGCTATGGGTTCCAAATTCTCCCCCTCCTTTGCTAATCTCTTCATGGGGGCTTTGGAGGCTGACCTTATTTGGGGCACCAAAGGAATCAGATACGTCGACTCCATAGTCTTTTGGGGTCGTTACATCGATGATTGTTTTCTTTTGTGGTCAGGCTCCGAGGTACTACTTCAATCGTTTCTGGAACATCTGAACAACAACACATGGGAAATGAGCTTTACCATGCGACACAGCCTCACGAACATGGAATTCTTGGATTTAGAATTTTATGTGAAGGATAACCAACTACACTCTAAACTTTTCAGGAAACCAACCTCCTGCAATTCCATACTCCATGCCTCCAGTTTTCACCCTGAGCACCAGTTACGTTCTATTCCTTATGGTGAATTCCTAAGGGCTAAGCGCAACTGTAGCGAATCCAGTGAATTCGAGAACTGTATCTCGAATATGAAAGACAGATTCAAACAGAGAGGATACTCTAATGCATCCCTCAAACTAGCAGAACGCAAAACTAGAACCATCCCGAGACCAGATTGCCTAAAGACACGCACGGAGACAGAGTCCTCCGGCCAACAAATCAGACTGATAACTGAATACAATGCACTCAATTACACCATCAAAAAGAGTTTCAATAAACACTGGAAAATACTTACAGAAGATCCGGTGCTCAAGGACTTCCTTCCAGACAGACCTTCCGTCACCTACAGAAGAGGTTTCACTCTTAGGAATAAGTTGAGCCCTACAGTTTCCCCTAACACTACAGCTCGTGATTGGCTTTCCACACGAGGCCTAGGTTTTTATAAATGTGGTTTCTGTTCCATGTGTATTTGGGGTAAACATGGTACCACAACCTTCAAGGACCCGGGGGGGACTGTATACAAAATTAAACACAACATCACTTGCCTGACCAAATTTGTGGTGTACATAATCGAATGCCAATGTGGCAAAATATATGTAGGTAGCACCATCAGGACACTCAAAGAAAGAATCGCAGAACATATGAGAGCTATTCAGAAGAGAGACCCCAGGTATCCTGTAGCTCTACATATAGCTGAATGTCAACCTCTGGAGAATGACTTCAATGTACGTGTCTTTGGGATCGACACGATTCCCCTCAACATCAGAGGGGGTAACCGAGAATTGACGCTTAGACGTAGGGAGGCCACATGGATCATGCGCCTACAGAGCGTGGAACATGGGCTTAACTACGACCCTGAGCTTCAATACTTCCTGGGTGACTGACAAGTTACCTCTTGGGATCCAGACTTCAAAACATCCACTTACCCATAGAGCCAAGATCTATTTACTGTCAGACCTACGAGAGATGTTAATACATCTGCTTTCACTTTACGTATACACCTTTTAAATGATGATGATATCAAAAATATGCACTTGTTGTTACATGTACAATGACTGTGATAATGTTGATTTCAATGCTTTACTGTCACAGTGGTCTCTGACACAAGCCACTTCAACGTTGGCGTGACTAGACAGAAATGTAATGAAATGTTGTGGATTATGTGATATACCAAGTCACGAATTTACGGGAATGGTAATGCACCTTCACTCGACCGTTAAGACTACAACTAGTCATTGTCCTTTAACCACACCACACTCATAGGCACTGGTTCACAATAGCAGGTGAAGAGTACTATGTTAATCACTACTCACTACTCACTAGTCATTTTACCATTCTTGAGCTTGCAGCACTGTGTCCCATAGAACTACGTGCTCGGGATTTAAATATACGCACTAAGTCGGTTACGCTTAATTAGTCAATATTTCCGTGAACAGTGCATATACTTTCTACTCTGTAGCCATTCCTCATCTCCTTCCAAAATGTTGTGATACACGCACACATTTATATATTCTCACTAATAATATATTACAAGGATACCATATACCTATCAATATTCTTTTTACCACAACGAACTATGAGAATACTATCAATTTTCTCATCAACTCCCCTTTCCAAGATGGCGGCCACGTTTTGTTCTACAAACCGGCCGACATCTTCTATCTCTAGCTTTTCTATTTAGCAACGCCTCCCCCCCCCGGTCATGTGTCCGTTCACGATAGACGGCCACCGGGAACCTGAAGAGGAGGGATACCTGACTTTAGTAAGCTTTGTTATTTTGACCAATTTCCCATTTTTAAAGAACGCACAAACAAACCAGGCTTCATAATTCTAATGCGTGCGTGTTACTGTTAACTTCCACAGCACGCCGCTTACCCTGTAAACGAACACGTTTTTGGATGCTCCTTGATCGACGGATCCCCTCCCGGTCACCGCCTGAAACACACACGTTTTCAGGTCAAGATCTACATAGCAATTTTCCTTTACTTCCGCCTATCGTACCAGGATTTTCGTAGCGCTTTAAGCAAGAGATGCCATTTCTAACCTAACACAGCGGGCCCTTTACTTGTCCTCCTTTTCTTTACCGTAGAGCTAGTACTTGGAATACTCCGTCACCCTAACAGTGCGGAACACAGCTGATTTAACAGGTTTTGACCTCACTACTTGAAACATACCCGTTTCCAGACAAAGAATGTATGTATTGTCATTCTTTTTACTCTACACACTGTGATTTTTACTCAGCACGACGCAATAGAGCCTATCTTTAACCTAATGATCCTGGTACCTGTAATTTCTTTCTTTCACCATAGCGCTCTAATTGTGTAGACTCTTACACACCCGATAAGGCGGAACTTAGCGGTTCAAACAGAGCGTGATTCCACTGGATATTCCACCTTTACTCTTTCATTTATTTGAGCAAAGAATAATCATTGGTAAGGATACTGCCAACGCAATCTCTTTCCCATTGTCTGAGCTTCATCTCGGGGCATCCACCGAGATGTATGTCATCGTTCTTTTCCTTTTTTATGCCCTCCTGGTAAATTATATTTTTTCTCATTTGCAGTATCTCTCTGAACTACCTATACTGATTAGTACCGTTAGCTCCAGACTACCCTCGACCCATTCCTGGTGTTGAGTCTAAAGGTAATTACTTGCTTGTTTAGAGAGAGCATGTTCTCCTCACCACTGCACTATCGTTCGTTTATATACTATCAATCAGGCCCACACTACCCTGTTTGAACTTGTCACCAACTACTTCCACATACACCATTGTAGTTCGCTCTCACGTTGATTATTTGACACTTGTCACCCTCGGAATGCAGGACCACCGTGAGTTTCTCCTTACCCCTCCTACATGTCAAACGTTAGACCCACCTCACACCTCACACCACCACTCAACTCAAGGTCAACCACTCACTTCCTTGAGGTGGTTCACTTCCATTATCTCGGGCGTCGTCACCCTTCACATTCACTATGTGCGACTGTGCATGCACATCACTACTGCATGTGTGATGCACTTTTGTCACCATATGCAGTACATTTTGCAATGATATGACACACTACTGATCATGTATACACCATCTTTTGTACCATCAGCCCTGAAGAGTCGTGTTGACTCAACGGCACACGACGAAACACGTGTCGGCATTTTGTGAGACTTCTCAAGTCTGGATGCAATAAACCATCTCCCTGCTGGGACAAGAAACACACTGAAGAATCTGCTTCTGTTCATTTATCATACCTGTAACTGTACTGAATTTTGTAACACCTTAATGTAGTTGCGAGAGCACAGCTGTTTAACCCCTTCCGTGCTTCGAACGTCCAACGGTCGTCGCGCGTGCTACCTCGCTGGTGCTGCTCACGACCGTTGGACGTCCGAATCCCGTTAGCGCGATCGAACGTCCGCACTGGGGCGGAATGTTCGACTCGCTAAAGGGGTTAATTGTTGTTTGGTCTCTGACTTATTAGACGGTTAAGGGTGTTTTACCGTCTGCTCTTTACGCACTACACAGCAACCTCTGAATCAACACACAGTAACGTAGAAATTGAGGCAGTGCGCCCTTGATATCGCAACCTTAAAAACCCCTAAACAGTTTTACCTCCTATTTATCACATAGGGTGCCTCCACGTTACCTATTACGATTTTTTTGACCTAATTTCCCATTCCTCCATCACACTATGGACAGAGACAAGGCAGCTGCAGATCTCTTCGACAACCTGGCCAAAGGCATGCCCACACACCAGGCAGCGGCCACGGCAGGGCCTGCGCGCATTGAGGGTTTAAGAGACAAGTTCTTTAAACTAGAGAAACTCAAAAAATTTGAGAACTCCCGCTGGTGGGACGGGGCAACTCTTAAATACTATCTGAGGCACAAACTATTGCCTAGAGGACTACGTTCCCATGTCTTCCCAACTTATGACGATCTAGACCGAGATCTCATGACTAAATGGGAAGATTCACTCACCCAGAATTCCATCACACTCATGGATATTCTCATCAAAAGTGCTGACCGTAAAACCACCAAGTTACAGGCGGAAATCGCCATCGTAGAACAGGAGATCAAGGATTTAAATAAACCTGAAGCCACCGTCAAAAACTATACCACACTAGATGAGATTCTTCTTAAACACCAAACGGAAATTAAGAACAGAAAGGCACGTCAGATTAAAAGGGATGAGGCAGACTACAAAAATGGTAGAATCTACACCTTTGATCGGAAATATGACTCCCTGATCCCCAAACCCAAAACTGGCTCACAGACAGGCAGAACCACCACTACTAGTTCTGTTAATTCTAGCACCACCTCCCTGAGCTCTACTGGGCTCAGTGACATTGAGAATGAGATTCTATCCAACTCAGAGCCCAATAATTCCACCTTTTTTTTTAGAAATGGAACGTGGGAGGAAAGGAATCAGAATACAGCCAACAAGAGCCGCTGCAGACCCAAACCCCATAGGGGCAAACGTGGGAACAAGCGAAGACTATCGCAGGAAACTGAGGTCAGGCACACAGAAGAACTAGCTACACCGGGTGACAAAGTACAAGTCATCAACTTGTCCTCATTTCCTTTGACACCGGAGATGGTTTCCTTATTGAGTAGAGGCCTTAACTTCAATCCTTATGCTACTGGCGACTTGTGCCAAACCAAGATAGATATCTTTAAATTCATTCGCAACCTCAAACTGAAAAAACATTTTGCCAGAGCACAGGGTACACAGAGACAACCTAGACACACTCCAAATGTTTTTGATGATGTTTCTTTGACCATTAAAGATGTGCAAGCTACACATTTGCTTCTTTCTTTAACAGACAGGGAAGATAGTCCTCTCGAAATGGAAAAGTTACTTGAGGAGTTGGATGTTGAGACTGATTACAGTATGGCCAGTGGCTTGAAAAGTAAATCCAAATGGACACCTACACTATCAGGAGACAATGTGATAGACAGATTTCACAGACATGTTCTTGAGGATCTGAATAGAACCAATCTCAAGAACTTGAACTCTAAATTCAAATACAAAGACAATTTAACTAGAGGGGAACGGCTAGCACTTTCCATCTTGAGCGACAATCCCAACATAATCATCAGGGAGGCGGACAAAGGGGGGAATGTGGTGGTCATGGATCTGGTTGACTACAACAATGAGATCCAAGGCCAACTCAATGAAGACTCGTGTTATGAATTACTCAGTCATAACCCCATGGGTCCACTAACACTTCTAATCAATGGACTCCTACTCAACTGGAAACAATCTGGTCTTCTAGATGACAACGAGTACCTGTATCTTAAAGTCTCCAAACCCACGTATCCCTGGTTGTATACGTTACCCAAAATCCACAAAAATCTACCATTTCCTCCAGGAAGACCGATAGTATCGGGGATTGGAGGTCCCACCGAAAGAATCGCTGAATATGTGGATCTTTTCTTGGGGCCTCTAGTCAAAAATCTTCCGTCTTACATACAAGACTCTAAACATATACTCAGCATCATGTCAGACATGGAGTGGCAACAAGACACCATTATAGTGACCTTAGATGTGGTGTCTCTCTACACCAGCATCGATCCTGAACTAGGCTTATCAGCAATCACCAAACTTTTATCTAATCGACCTGCTTCTCTCTGGGCACACACCAACATGCTCGTAACAATGATGAGAATCATCCTAGAAAACAACTTTTTTATTTTTGACCGAAAATGGTACAGACAAAAGAAGGGAGTAGCTATGGGTTCCAAATTCTCCCCCTCCTTTGCTAATCTCTTCATGGGGGCTTTGGAGGCTGACCTTATTTGGGGCACCAAAGGAATCAGATACGTCGACTCCATAGTCTTTTGGCGTCGTTACATCGATGATTGTTTTCTTTTGTGGTCAGGCTCCGAGGTACTACTTCAATCGTTTCTGGAACATCTGAACAACAACACATGGGAAATGAGCTTTACCATGCGACACAGCCTCACGAACATGGAATTCTTGGATTTAGAATTTTATGTGAAGGATAACCAACTACACTCTAAACTTTTCAGGAAACCAACCTCCTGCAATTCCATACTCCATGCCTCCAGTTTTCACCCTGAGCACCAGTTACGTTCTATTCCTTATGGTGAATTCCTAAGGGCTAAGCGCAACTGTAGCGAATCCAGTGAATTCGAGAACTGTATCTCGAATATGAAAGACAGATTCAAACAGAGAGGATACTCTAATGCATCCCTCAAACTAGCAGAACGCAAAACTAGAACCATTCCGAGACCAGATTGCCTAAAGACACGCAGGGAGACAGAGTCCTCCGGCCAACAAATCAGACTGATAACTGAATACAATGCACTCAATTACACCACCAAAAAGAGTTTCAATAAACACTGGAAAATACTTACAGAAGATCCGGTGCTCAAGGACTTCCTTCCAGACAGACCTTCCGTCACCTACAGAAGAGGTTTCACTCTTAGGAATAAGTTGAGCCCTACAGTTCCCCCTAACACTACAGCTCGTGATTGGTTTTCCACACGAGGCCTAGGTTTTTATAAATGTGGTTTCTGTTCCATGTGTATTTGGGGTAAACATGGTACCACAACCTTCAAGGACCCGGGGGGGACTGTATACAAAATTAAACACAACATCACTTGCCTGACCAAATTTGTGGTGTACATAATCGAATGCCAATGTGGCAAAATATATGTAGGCAGCACCATCAGGACACTCAAAGAAAGAATCGCAGAACATATGAGAGCTATTCAGAAGGGAGACCCCAGGTATCCTGTAGCTCTACATATAGCTGAATGTCAACCTCTGGAGAATGACTTCAATGTACGTGTCTTTGGGATCGACACGATTCCCCTCAACATCAGAGGGGGTAACCGAGAATTGACGCTTAGACGTAGGGAGGCCACATGGATCATGCGCCTACAGAGCGTGGAACATGGGCTTAACTACGACCCTGAGCTTCAATACTTCCTGGGTGACTGACAAGTTACCTCTTGGGATCCAGACTTCAAAACATCCACTTACCCATAGAGCCAAGATCTATTTACTGTGAGACCTACGAGAGATGTTGATACATCTGCTTTCACTTTACGTATACACCTTTTAAATGATGATGATATCAAAAATATGCACTTGTTGTTACATGTACAATGACTGTGATAATGTTGATTTCAATGCTTTACTGTCACAGTGGTCTCTGACACGAGCCACTTCAACGTTGGCGTGACTAGACAGAAATGTAATGAAATGTTGTGGATTATGTGATAAACCAAGTCACGAATTTACGGGAATGGTAATGCACCTTCACTCGACCGTTAAGACTACAACTAGTCATTGTCCTTTAACCACACCACACTCATAGGCACTGGTTCACAATAGCAGGTGAAGAGTACTATGTTAATCACTACTCACTACTCAATAGTCATTTTACCATTCTTGAGCTTGCAGCACTGTGTCCCATAGAACTACGTGCTCGGGATTTAAATATACGCACTAAGTCGGTTACGCTTAATTAGTCAATATTTCCGTGAACAGTGCATATACTTTCTACTCTGTAGCCTTTCCTCATCTCCTTCCAAAATGTTGTGATACACGCACACATTTATATATTCTCACTAATAATATATTACAAGGATACCATATACCTATCAATATTCTTTTTACCACAACGAACTATGAGAATACTATCAATTTTCTCATCAACTCCCCTTTCCAAGATGGCGGCCACGTTTTGTTCTACAAACCGGCCGACATCTTCTATCTCTAGCTTTTCTATTTAGCAACGCCTCCCCCCCGGTCATGTGTCCGTTCACGATAGACGGCCACCGGGAACCTGAAGAGGAGGGATACCTGACTTTAGTAAGCTTTGTTATTTTGACCAATTTCCCTTTTTTAAAGAACGCACAAACAAACCAGGCTTCATAATTCTAATGCGTGCGTGTTACTGTTAACTTCCACAGCACGCCGCTTACCCTGTAAACGAACACGTTTTTGGATGCTCCTTGATCGACGGATCCCCTCCCGGTCACCGCCTGAAACACACACGTTTTCAGGTAAAGATCTACCTAGCAATTTTCCTTTACTTCCGCCTATCGTACCAGGATTTTCGTAGTGCTTTAAGCAATAGATGCCATTTCTAACCTAACACAGCGGGCCCTTTACTTGTCCTCCTTTTCTTTACCGTAGAGCTAGTACTTGGAATACTCTGTCACCCTAACAGTGCGGAACACAGCTGATTTAACAGGTTTTGACCTCACTACTTGAAACATACCCGTTTCCAGACAAAGAATGTATGTATTGTCATTCTTTTTACTCTACACACTGTGATTTTTACTCAGCACGACGCAATAGAGCCTATCTTTAACCTAATGATCCTGGTACCTGTAATTTATTTCTTTCACCATAGCGCTCTAATTGTGTAGACTCTTACACACCGGATAAGGCGGAACTTAGCGGTTCAAACAGAGCGTGATTCCACTGGATATTCCACCTTTACTCTTTCATTTATTTGAGCAAAGAATAATCATTGGTAAGGATACTGCCAACGCAATCTCTTTCCCATTGTCTGAGCTTCATCTCGGGGCATCCACCGAGATGCATGTCATCGTTCTTTTCCTTTTTTATGCCCTCCTGATAAATTATATTTTTTCTCATTTGCAGTATCTCTCTGAACTACCTATACTGATTAGTACCGTTAGCTCCAGACTACCCTCAACCCATTCCTGGTGTTGAGTCTAAAGGTAATTACTTGCTTGTTTAGAGAGAGCATCTTATCCTCACCACTGCACTATCGTTCGTTTATATACTATCAATCAGGCCCACACTACCCTGTTTGAACTTGTCACCCACTACTTCCACATATACCATTGTAGTTCGCTCTCACGTTGATTATTTGACACTTGTCACCCTCGGAATGCAGGACCACCGTGAGTTCACCTTACCCCTCCTACATGTCAAACGTTAGACCCACCTCACACCTCACACCACCACTCAAGGTCAACCACTCACTTCCTTGAGGTGGTTCACTTCCATTATCTCGGGCGTCGTCACCCTTCACATTCACTATGTGCGACTGTGCATGCACATCACTACTGCATGTGTGATGCACTTTTGTCACCATATGCAGTACATTTTGCAATGATATGACACACTACTGATCATGTATACACCATCTTTTGTACCATCAGCCCTGAAGAGTCGTGTTGACTCAACGGCACACGACGAAACACGTGTCGGCATTTTGTGAGACTTCTCAAGTCTGGATGCAATAAACCATCTCCCTGCTGGGACAAGAAACACACTGAAGAATCTGCTTCTGTTCATTTATCATACCTGTAACTGTACTGAATTTTGTAACACCTTAATGTAGTTGCGAGAGCACAGCTGTTTTAAAGATTTTTCATTTTAGACAGGAATCTGGGCTGGGTGTGGAATGCATTTATATACGAGGAAAAGGAGACACTACTGTGGGAGTCATTAGAGGGAAGAAAGAATGCCCTAACCTTGTTCATGGACCCACTGTTTTGTGCTGAATACAATGTGCCAAGGAGGTCAATGGACCCCTCTCATTTGCAAAGTAAAGATGCATCTGCTCCTGCCAATCAATCGACTGCCAGTGTCTTCAAAACCTTATGAGGCTACTGTTTCCATACTCCACTATGGGTGGGGTTACAGACCACGTATGCCCTGTCCAATACAGCCTAGCATTCTGCTGGGGAAGCAACAAATTATTTTTGGGCATCCACCAGTGATAGAAATTAGATAGAAATTGCTTTATTTGATTTAATTTAAATCATAAAAAGAGCGGCATAACCGCTAAAACACGTAAAATTCATGTACAAGATACAGATTTATTAATAAATTCTCATTAAAATTAGTGATAAAACCTTTTCTTCTTTTTTTCTGTTTTAAAACAGAGTACAATTGCTTCCTTCAGTCTTGTAATAGTGAGTCTAGCTATAAGATGCAGGGGGGCATATTATCTAGAAACGGCATTAACATTATTGCCACTTTAGGGGCAGAAAAGTGCCGCGATAATGGGCTTGATAATACGCCCTTGTAAATTCCCATAGAAGCCCATGTTCTGGTGTGAACATGGGCTTCTATGGGAATTCTCTACAGTGTATTATCAAGCCCATTATCGTAGCTTTAGCAGCAGTTTTCTGCCGCTAAAGCGGCGATACTGTTAACACCTTGCTTGATAATATGCCCCATAGTTCTTTTGTAGGCTGCGGACTACTTAACTACACTTTATCACTTTTCATGCTTTGCCGGTTCAAGTTCTCTGTCTCTCTTTTCTAGTTCGTTTGCAGCTAAACTCAAAAACGTTATTGCTTTACATGCCAATTGTACTGTAGAGCATCCTAAACATTTTATTATGGCAGATCTACAAGTCCCTATTTGTTCTCTTTTCTTTATTGGCCACAAAAGTTCTTTCCATTTGGATAATAATGCCGGACAAATACAAAGTAGGTGGAGCAATGATAATTTGCTCCTTGTCCACAAAGGCGGCAGTCCATCGAAGGCCAGTTCCATTTCCATTTTGAGATTAGGTCTTTAGTTAAATAAACTTGCAGTCTCAGTAAGGTCAGTTGCTGCTTCATGCGATTTGCAAAATGTTCCGACAGGTATGAGTGAGGCTTTAACATTTTGTATGTTGGCAACACAACCCATGCATTGATTTTCGTGGTCAATGAGGCTTTGTCCTTTTCTTAAGATATTTTATTGATTGTTTTGTTGACTATTCGTTTGAACTCCGGGTAGGATGGTATTTTATGCCAAGCTTCCTCTAACTTTAAAGCTTCAATCGATTGCTTTAAAGAAGTATAAACCGAGTTACTCAATCTGGATTGCCTTTCAACCTCCAGCCAGCAGTAATGTGCCAGAGACTCTTCCTCTGCTGCCCGCATTCTCCAGTATTATTTTACCAGCGCTCCTTGTCATGACGGGATCTGTTTTTTTAACCCAAATTCTAATCTAATCCAGTCTTGAGAAATATGGCGCGATATTTTAAATAGATTTTTGAAGAGACTGGTTTGGGCAATGTTCAGAATTATTGCGTCCTTTGTGTTTAGCAGTTCTGAACCGTACGTGCTTGAAGGTAAAAATGTTGCTGCCACGACCTCTAATAAATGGGTCATCGAACAGTCACTGAGTTTTTTTTGCAAGGTTTTGAATGCAAATAATAGCTGTTTTGCTTTTATTTTCCCCTGTTCTAGGTATTGCTTGTAATTAAGGTTACCAAAGTTACTCCCAACTATTTATATGTTCCTTCCTGGTCCAGGCAGTTGCTGTTAATCATTCAAGTGAATTTTGGTGTCTTTTTGTGTGAACTCGAAAAACACATAACCTTTGTTTTTTTAAAGTTTATGTCTAATTGATTTGAAGCTGTGTATTCTGCTAGTTGGTTTATCAGTCGTTCGAGCCCGCGGGGCGTTTGAGATAGCAGCACAATGTCGTTGGCATATTGCAGACTGACTATTCTCACATTCCCCAGTTTTGGGGGGGATCCCTAATGTTGAACGTAAGTTATTATCTAAATCGGCTTAAGTCCACCAGTAGTCTTACGTTTCAAAGTCACTGAGCTGAAAGATTACAGTGTTAACCAGAACTCACTAAATGGAGGCAAGATGTTATAGATGACCATACACAAGGAACTTTCTTTCGCTTGTTAGAGTATAATATAGTGGACACCCCTGAAAAGCAGAGGTATCTATGGTTATGATGTCACATGACCCCAGATCACATGATCAGCAGATTTGGCAAAACACTGAATCAGAAGCCTGTGATGATGGAATGAGGGAGGTTTTGTTGACGAAGGTATGGTCAGTATAATTTTATTAGTGGCATTATTATAATAACAATTACTACTATGAGTTTCCCAAGTCGATTCAGTGCAAACCAAGGGAGTAGCTAGAAAATTAAAATACTCCCCACTTCGAACCAAAGTTCATAGAGTGCCAAGCAAATGAAGTAAGTCATCACAACCCTCCCTAGAAGAGCGTTGTGTCTCTCCCATTCAAGCATCTGTCCATTCATCCTTTCATCCTTCTATACATCTGCTGTTATTCACCATTTTACCATTACATTTTAACATCCATTCATTCTTTCAACCAACATGTCTTGCACCATTCCGTCCGTCCACCAATCCATATCCAAAACTATCCACCCATCTTCAAATGTATCTATCTATCTATCTATCTATCTATCTATCTATCTATCTATCTATCTATCTATCTATCTATCTATCTATCTATCTATCTATCTATCTATCTATCTATCTATCTATGTATCTATCTATCTATCTATCTATCTAGCTATCTATCTATCTATCTATTTATCCATCTATCGATCTATCTATCTATCATCCATATCTCTATCCATGCTTTCACTCATCCATCCATCCTTTCAGTCATTCATCCATCCATCCTTTTGTCCATCCATCCATCCTTGCTTTCAATCATCCATTAATCCACCCTTTCACTCAGCCATCCATCATTTCACTGATCCATCCATCCTTAAACCCATCCATCGACTTATATCCATCCATTTATCTTTTCACTCACTCATCCATCCATCCTTTCACTTACTAATCCATCAATGCTATCACTCATCCATTCACCCATCCATCCATCCACCCTTTCATCCTTCCATTCACCCTCCCGTTATCTCATCTTGGCGCCTGAAGCTTGAATTTTGAAACTTGCAAATTTGAAATTTTGCAGGAGGCTCGTGACTACGTAGATTTATTTGAAGACCTCTTGCTGCGAATTTCTCTGTATTGCTCAATGTTATGTTTGCACCTGCCTATTAGAAATCGCAAATTTAAATCTGCTTGACTTTATTCTAAAAGTTTTCCAAATTAGGTGTATGTGTATGCTCTTCTCCCCACTGGAAGCTCATCTTTTTGGCTAATGTCGGGGAGCCTTCTCCCATTTTCTCTTCCTTTTTAACACATGCATTTGCAGATTCATTCTAAACGCAGAGAACTGAATTTAATTTCGACAACACATAAACATGTCCATCATAGCCAGATCATTTCAGTGCCTCAACTGTTGTAAACATATGGGTGGCTGTCATTTCAATTTCGAGTGTTCTGGCCCTGGTGGCTCTTTGAGGAACCGCAACATTAGACCTAAAACATTTCTCATTACTGGATAGATACAACTGCTACGAAATGCAAGTAGAGTTAAAATAGTGTTATAGAGATACTTTTTTGATGATGAGGTATACAAATGATTGTTATAAAACGGTAGATGCTGGCAAACGTCTAACAGCTTGTGGAGAATGTATTATCATGACATATAGTCTACGCAACAGGGAGCAATCCCATTATTTCAATACATAAGGTAAGAGGTTACATCTATGGTTTAAACTCGAACGCTTTGGGGTGTGTGTCCAAGATGGTGGCCATAAAGGACATTCCAAGCGCTCCTTTGCTGCCCCGACTGTTAAAGAAATGCAACAGCAGAGGACTCTGGCCTCGAAAACCAATTGATCCCGGGCTGAGAAATGCAGCGCTCACCATGCCATGGCCAGAAGGCTTCTAAAGCGCAGAGGGTTGATCGGTCACTGATGGACGATAGCCCGATTTCTGGATGCCACATGGCTGGATTCTGCAGCAAAGCCGCAGAGAGCAGATGCTACCACAGAAGAGCGTCATCCTGACACAGGGCCGATACAGGCTGGAAGCCGTGGCCTGAGGGTCGGCGCTGCCCCAATACAACCACATTCCATGTGGCCAAATCCCTTGGGAGCCGCCTGGATCTGGTGCCTACTGGGCCCGGCTCCAGTTCGCTACACCGCACCTGCGTGAATCGATTGTCTCTGAGTCGACTGGTTGTCTAAGAAGACAACCAGGCCTGCCCCACCTCTTTGTCTCTTTCCCTCTAGCCAGCACACCCGCCATTCACAGCGCTGGGAGACTTGGATACAGAGCCAAGGTGTAAAGAGGATATATTTCTTATTACCATCCAGATAGGTGAGGATTGGGGTTGCACGTCTGTGGGGTAGGAGGGGCGGGAGGTGCAGCGGGAGAGTGAACTCCCTCCACAGCACACAACAATCTGCATCTTGACACAATGCTGTCCCCATGAAGTGCTCCCAAGAGTGGGCCCTGATTTGATCGCTAATCACCAGGAGGGGAGTACATGGGGGACACCCGCTCCTGACCCACATGGCGGGTATACATAGTCAAAGCAGACTGCCAACCAACAACCCCCCCCCGAGCGAGGACTGCAGGGTTGGGTCTGACTGTCCTCACAATGGCAGCATCTAAAGACAAAAAGGAATACACCATGCACAACATGCTCCCTCGCTCAACTAGCCATCACCAGCCGAACGGACTCCCCAACAGACAGCTCTAATGGATGATACCGGAAAGGAAGGGGCCAGGTGTGGTGGGCCTTCCTAGCATCCTTATTTGATTCTCTCAAAACAGACTTACAAGCGATCAAACAATGCCTGTCACAGCAACTGAAGGAGGCGAGGGAGGAACTGGGCTCCCTGGGCTGCAGAGTGTCCATGCTGGAAGATAACAAACAGGCCAATGGTGAAGAGTTTGAAATGTTGCGGCAGGAAGTTCTTCACCTGTTTGAACGACAGGATGATCCACAGGCAGAGGACCTGGAGAATAGATCACACTGCAATAACGTTCGATTGTGAGATGTTCTAGCATAAGCAGAGGGGGTGGGGGCATTCAGAGCTAAGTCCAGGCCCTATTTCACAATATCCTAGGCTGCGCGGAAGATGCCACTTTGCAGCTCGACAGATTTCATAGAGTAGAATGCCCCTGAAGCAACAATGCGAGACCCTCATATATCATGGTGTGTGTCAGTGAACACCATCTTAAAGAAGAAAGCCTCAGTATGGCCAGGGACTTGTAACCTTCCCAATTTAAGGGTCATAACTTGCTCACTTTTCCAGGACCTCTCAGCACTTGCCTTACAACATCACAGTTACTTCAAACCGATCACAGAATTCCTGGGCTCAAAAGAGATCTCATAAGGATGAGGCCATCCATTCAGGATTCTGTTCGACTGGAAAGGTCAAATAAACAAACCTAAATCACTTGTGGTGGCATGTTGCATCTTGGGTCCTGCAAACAGAATCATCTAACCGCTCCTAGCCGGGCACCCTGGGAGCTCCTCTCCATGCACATCCTACTTGCAGTGGTCGGCTAAACCTTGAAGACATCCTCACCCAGACCCAACTGGGGTGGCCCAGGAACATTACGATGTCCTGGACAAACTAATTTCAGAGAGTGGGATTGGCCCTACATAGACTGCATCAATACCAAGACTCAGCCCGCCCACTGAGTACGCCAACAGTGGGCCCCTCCACTAAACTGAGTCTGAGGCGGCGGAGTGGCACCACTACCTTCCATTGCCCAGGAAGCATCTCACCAATTTCCTGACCCTAGAATCGCCCACCTGTTTCTTTTCCATTGTAAATGGACGTACTTGTGCTACTGTTGTGTTAGTTGTTATGTTTTTTTTTTCTTATTTTACTCTTACCATACATGTCACTCACATTTCACAAAATGAAGACACTGGGGTTCTGGAGTCACAGCTATTGAAACCTTATTATACTTTTCTCCCATGTGCTCCGCCAGGGAGATCACTATCACTACCACTACGAGACGAAACCATGGAGGTTACATTCACCTGCCTCAGTATTAGAGGCCTGAATAAGCAAACCAAGAGGGCAGGTGTTCTGTTCTTCTCAGAACTTAGCAGAAGTGACATCTGCCTACTCCCAAAGACACATGTACTGGCCAGAGATGAGCATAGGATGAGGTCCTACTGGTTCCCAGACTACTTTTGGGCCTCATGGCAAGAGAAGAAAGGAGAAGTCGCTATATTGCTGTCAAATGGCTTCACAGGAGAAATTGTGGGTAAATTGGCAGAGATTAGGGGGCATTTGCTAGCATATGACATACAGTAAGGACACCTCCATGAGACAATTGCCTCCATTTATGTTTGTAATGAACAACAGGAAAACTTAATTGAATGGGCCCTGACATAAGTATTTGAATCTCCAGATGAAACCTTTTTGGTGCGAGGTGATCTAAACCTTGTCATAAGCTATTACCTTGATGGGTTAGGTCAGGATATCGGCCAGACCAGGACTTTCTCGACTGGAGATTTGCGGTGGATGGGCGAATTTGGCCTGGGAGATCTGTGGAGGCAATCCCACCCTACAGTTAAAGGTTACACATTTTACTTTGCAGCCCATAAAACGTACGCCTACATTGACTATTACCTAGCAACCCCTGTGCCTCAGGCCCTTGTCAAAGAAGTGAGCATAGCCCCTGTTAGAAATTAGATTTCTGGTTGGCTAGAGCATGTGTCTAAGCCAGGCAGAAGCACCCACTCTAGTTAGGGCAAGGGAGTTACACGCTGAAGATAACCCCTGCTCACCCCTTTGGTAGCTTGGCACGAGCAGTCATGCTTATCCCAGAGGCAATGTGTAAAGTGTTTGCACAACACACACACACACACAGCAGCAACACACTCGGCACACCACAAAAGAAACTCTACACAAGGGTATATCAAAAATAGCCTTCGTATTATCCAAAACACATTAGAATCATAATCACACATATACACTGTGTCAACTGGGGTGGTCATATAAAGACATGAACCTGTTGATCGATTGAATGGTGCCCTCAAACACAGCCAGACAGAAGTGTAGATTCCTGCAGGGGACAACACAGTGGGCCTTCCTGTTCAACATATGCATGTACCCGATAGCTCCAACCACCAGCAATTCCAAATCTTTGCAGATGATTACCAAATCCATCCACAGCTCAGGGCCAGCTCTGGCTATCAGGCTAGCATCACAGAATGTCAGAACCTATCCATCACTGGCCGAAAGTGAACTGCCTATGCCTCGACACAACTAAAACTAAGATTCTGATAATGGGTAAGGCCAACAGAGCTCTTCCATTCTTACTTAGTAAAAACAAATGAATATGTTTAAGGCCCCAAAGTTTTTCTTAAGAACCTGCAGGTCATTCAACCAATTTCCTGTATTGCTAAATACAGAGGCTGCCTCGTCTTCATTCTACAACTTCAGTTCCGGATTACCAAATAGGCAAAGTGATCACCGGCCTATGGGTCCCACTCCTTTTAGGGGCATGACACAACAGATTAAAATAACATTGATTTGATTTTGAAAGAAAATTACAATCAAGCTTTCCTTATTTGCACGGGGCGGAATGTCAAGGAGCCTCCACAGGGTTTAATCCAGCCCTGTGCATATTGCCTCTTTCTTCCATTGCCCTATGATTCTTGTCTCTATTCCACTCTTGCGAGTTCTTTTTCTTCCCTGCTGTCTATTTCTCTTGTGTCAAAGAAACTTCATTACAGGTTTAGGTGAAATCTGTGCCAATGTTCCATTGATATGTCGAATGCATGTTCTCTCCTCGACATAGTGTCCGTAGACAAGTCGAAAACAATACACCCCAAAGCCAATTGACATAAAAAGGTAAATCGAAAAAAGCACCAACCAAATGTAGGTCTAAGGGGGAATCAACATTTTTTTTTAAATAGTTTTGCCAAAACAGTAATTTTTGAAGGCTTCTTCGATGTGTGTGAATCAGTGTCAAATGAAAATCTGGATTCTGTAGCCAAGCAAGTTTGCAAATCAGGCATTGATAAGTCAGTTGGGTAAGTGTAATCAGTTGAGTACCAGGCAGTGTACTGAATAAAGGACTAGAAATTGCAGGCATCTCGAGGGCAACATCAGGCATAGGATTAGAAGCCGGGGCCAAAACAGAATTTCTCAAAATCGAAGGACATGAGACTACCGGTGTCATACTAAGAAGAATCGGCCACTCTGTGTATCTTGACATTGTCAATGGAGATATACCTGTTTTCCTTACGACCTGAAAGTGGTGGTAAAATGACTGTTCTTGTGCCCTTCACGCCAAGCACTGGAACTGGAGCTCGATAAGAGGTACCAAATTCTTTCTTGTTTTTGATCTTCTCCCAAACCAGTTCTCCAACTTGGGGTAGCCAGCCAACTACCGGGATCTGCAATGCATCATCCGAGGTGGAGGGCAAGTGTTCCTTTGCAAGACTGTCTCTCATCTTTTGTAGATCCTGTAAAACATTGCATTGTTCATCTACGTCAAAGGAGGCAGCAAGTTGCAACAGCTGCCTGGTCTAGACCGTCAAGGTCAGGTACAAACATCCTGATACCAAAGAGCATTTCGTATGGGGTCCGCTCACCTAGAGACCTTCTAGAGAGATTATTAAGAGCCCGCTGCATGCTATTGAGGTGGGCCAGCCAGTTCCTGCCTGTGCCTATAACTCTAGCTGTCAAAGACTGCTTCAAATCCTGGTTCATTCGTTCCACAACACAATTACCCTCAGGCCTGTATGGAGATGAAAACTTGACTTGGACCCCCAACAAAGTCATGGCATCCTTATACGCCTTAGAGACGAAAGCTGGACCTCGATCCGAATGGAAGGTACCACAGGCAAAAATCCCTACAAAGACACACAACTCTCTTATGACAGTTCGAGAATCAGCGCTGCGGTGTGGTCATACCACACAAAGCGTATGCATGAATCAACTGCTACTAAGATGTACTTATAGGCAGTATCAGAAGAAAAAGGACCGCAGTGATCCAAATAAACACACCCAAGTGGTTTATTAGAAATGTACAACTGAGTCTGGGGTGGACGCATAGCAGTTGAAGGCTTAATCTGCTGGCAATTGTCACATTGAAGGACATAATCACGCGTCTGTTTGTACAGTCCCCGCCACCAGAAACGTTGTTGTAACTGAGATACAGTTGCCGAGACGCCCGCATGCACAGACGCAACACCTTCACGGGCAGCTGTAAACAGCGTTGGCCTGCAGTCCGCGTTGGGGATTAACCTTTCACCAACGTCAGGTATTTTCACTTAAGGAACTTTATCAGGACTTAAGTGGTATGAATACTTCGAGGGAATCCCTTAGGAAATGTACTTCCCTTCTCAGTCGCAGCAACGGCTGCCAAGATGTCATCATCGATCTTACTTTTGGAACGTGTAACTGCTGCAACCAAATATGTCAATACTGCTCATTTCGCGGCCTCATCGGCCAAAGAATTGCCAACAGCGTGGACTCCTACGCGCTGATGACCGAGAGTGTGAATTACATACACGAGTGGCAACTGCTCTTTAAGCTCAGCCACTCGGATCCAGATCATTTTATGTTTTATTGTGCTAACCTTGGAATCACGAAAATCATTCTGAATCCAAAAGAACAGGTTTTTGTTGTAAAACTGGACACAGTAGTAAGAATCACTCACAATAAGTGTCGTCACACTTGGATCGGGTACTCCAATGCAAGCATCAGAGGACGAAGCTCTGCCAATTGTGCGATGCAGTCCCCTAAAGTCTGCATGTGCACGACCCTGGACTTGAACTCATCATCCACCATGGCACCTACCACAATGGCGCATGCGTGCTTAGACCCATGCGCAACTTACGCTGAACCATCAGTGTATATGATGCAATGGAAATCCTCCAAAGGCCGCATAGTCAATGGCGCAGAATGAACAAATTCATACTGCAAAAATTCCTGCGAAAGTAGAGAGGCATCAAAAATAAACGTGACATCCGGAGATGTCAAAGACGCTGCCCATTGTATCCACCTTGGGTGCAAAGCTTTCGAATTTGGTACACTGGCCTTCACCACTGCCTCTAGTGCAGATAACAAGGTAACAACCAACATACGTTTTCCCTGCGACAGTGCACGTTCCTTAAGAATTGCCATTTGCACTGCTGTCATAACTTTTGCCACAGTGAAAAACCGCATTTCAGACAAAGTGTACAAGTGTGACTTGTAAGCAATAGGTACTGTGTATCCTTCGTTAAAAGTAAGGTAAGTGAAACCCACCGCCCCAGGGATTATTCTTATCACCAGGTTGTTGTGGTTATCACAAGTCAGTAAGAATTTTGATTCTAGGAGATCAGCCTGCAAAGATTGAAAAATAGCTGAATGTTCTGGCAGCCAGCAAGATTTGGTATAATTTGGTTGTATCAAAGCATACAAAGGCTTGATACACTGGGCTTATTCGGGTATGTAGGTACGTCCGAAGTTTAAAAATCCCAGCAAGGACAGTAATTTTTTCAGAGTTGTAGGAGCGCGCAGTAGTGCGCATTTCTCCAAGAAGTGAGGAGCCAATCCTCGACCTTCATTGTTGAGCTCGTAGCCCAGGAACAACACTGTGTACTCTGCAATGTAAGACGTTGCAAAGTTGAATTTGTAACCAAAGTCTGCAAAGTTACAAATTATGCTGTTAACGCGACACAGATGCACCCAAAGCTTGTCGTCTGTGAGATATATGTCATCCACCTACGAACACGCATCAGTGTTGACTCTCTCCAAGAGAGAGACTATACGGGCAGCAAGCACGCCTGGACTATTCTTATAGCCCATCGCTAGGCGTTTAAATTGGCGTTGTTTGTCACCACAGGTAAAACTGGTCCATTGGGAACTTAGACCATGACAATGACCTGCTAGGGGATATTAGAAACTATACCCCACTCACGATAGATCCTACAATGGGTCTTACTAACAGGATCACAACCTTGGTCCGTCACAATTTTGTGACTATTTTCTTAAACCTTTAGTACAATCTACTCCGACTTACCTCAGAGACACCAAGAGCCTCTTGAAACTACTATCAGAAGTCACGTTTACCGAAAACTCAGTCACTCTAGTGACCCTCGACGTAGAAAGCCTCTACACGAGCATTCCACAGGACGACACCATCGATGTCCTTGGTAAATCACTAGACTCCATTGAATGGAATTATCAGACACCGAAATCCTTCATCATTGAATGCGCCACCATAGCCCTAAAAGAGAACTTTTTCTCTTTTAAAGACAAATTATTTTTACAGTGCTCAGGAACATCAATGGGCAGTGTTTTTGCTCCCAGTGTGGCCGGATTGTATGTTGCTGATTTTGAGGCTAAACATATTTTGCCACCAACCGCAGCTTTTTCAACTTACATGCTTCTATGGAAGCGTTATATCGATGATATTTTGCTTCTCTGGACAGGGAGTGATAGTGAACTTGAAACTTTTCTGGTTTGGATCAACACGCTAGACCAAAATCTGAGGTTCACCAACACTAGAAGCAAAACAGATATTGTCTTCCTTGATGTGGTCATCTCTGTCAATGGTACTGGGCTCACTACTAAGACCCACCATAAGCCTACAGCTAAAAACAATCTTCTTGACTTTAGCAGTTTTCATCCGCGCCCACTCAAAGAGAATCTCCCGTACGGGCAATATCTGAGACTCAGAAGAAATTGCAGCACCCTTTGTGACTTCAAAGAACAGTCCACCTGTCTGACAGAGAAACTTAGAGACAGGGGTTACCCAGCACCAATCTTGAGCAAAGGTCTGAAAAGAGCAAGAAACCAGCCAAGGGAGGTACTCTTGGAAGACAAGGTGAAAAACCCGGAGTCAATACCACTAACTTGTGTAACCACATACAATAGCTTGTCCAATGTAATGAAAAAAACAATTAATAAACATTGGAATATTATCACATCCTGCAAAGAAAACTGGGAGAAACTGCTGTTCTCTTTCAAAAAAGGACGAAGTCTGAAAGATGCCCTTGTTCATACTCGGCCAAAAGAGAAACCCCCAAATAATGTGCCATCAATAACTGCGTCATGGGGTTTACCAAAAATTACTGGGCATTACCCGTGCTCTGACTGCGTTGTATGCCACCTGACAGAAGCAACGAAAACTCTATCATTGGAATCAGGCAAGGTCTGGGTGCAGAAAGAACATACTAACTGCAACTCAATGAACGTAGTGTACCTGATTACTTGTCCCTGCCAGCTTCGCTATATTGGCATGACCACGCGCAGGGTGAAACAACGCATATGCGAACACCGGAGCAACATAAGGTGTAAGAATGTAACCACTAAGCTGAGCCGTCATTTTCTAGACAGGAATCACACACCCAATGATATGAGGTGGACTGTAATTGAAGCACTCCATGGGACAACGAATATCACAAGCAGACTCTTTGAAAAAGAGCAGCGCTGGGTGTATCGTCTGGGCACCAATACCAACGGCCTCAACAATGACATCCCTTGGAATACAGTACTATCTTGAGCAGTATGTCTTAGCACCTGCATAACAATATGATCCATCTATTTTTGCAATGATAAGGTTCTTTGAGTAATATCACTGTGCCCTCTATTTTCATTTCTCAGTAATAACCTGTAAGGAGCATTTGTGATACTTGTCTGCCCCGTGAATAACGAAAGGTTGCCTATCACTCACACCCCTTGCAACTGGTATAACCACCATTTTACTCACAGTATAGCCTCCTGTGTACTACCTACAATCTTTGACTAGCGCTCGTTTTACTTTCTTATCGCTTGTCAAGAAATTGGAATCCATAATCAGCTGGTATGCCGACTGTAGTCTGTATATTGATTTTGTGATCCAAGCCCCGTCCCTCCCACACAGGGCGGGCGCGTTTCAAGCCTCTGTCCGATTCCTAATCGCGTCACTCCAGCAAGGGGCGGGCGCGTTCCAAGCCTCGCTCTGGCTGGACACGCCCACCCGGAAGAACGCGACGCCCAGCCTGCCTGCCTAAATACTCAGTTACCGGCCCCGCTCTCCATCGTCGGGGTCTGGTTCTGAGGCAGATACTAGGTTCCAAGTGGGCTGAGAGCGTTGAGGGCGTGAGTGCACTCGGTTCATAAACATCGCCGATCTTCCACGAAACGCAGCTAAGTACCGCCCGTATATCGGGAATCTAATGGCTAAACCTCTTTCATTTTCAGGATGTGCCAGGCACGCTCCAACCCCCCTCCCGAGACCCATGGTGCAAGTGGCGCCAAATTTTAAAGTGAGATATTTATGTGTTATTACCATCATAGGGGGTCACAGACCCTTTGGTCCATTGATCCCTTCAGAAGGAGTACATAGAGTGTGTTTTTAACCATTCCCTTTCAATCAATTGTGTTTTTAAGACACCCTTATCACCCCACTTCCCAGAGTTACCGATATCATCCTCATAGGGTATGTGGATGGTGTTAAATCTAGCGTTTACTCTGGGCACACGAATTATGCCACACTATAAGGAGCACTACGACCAAACGCAATGACATTTATTAATTGTTGTCTGTTTGTGTTTATGTCTGTGTTGTACTTTTACTCCACAGGTGCTGATTTTCTCCTGATTTTGGAGGATTTTTGGGATTGAGCTATTCGCTCTCCCTTTTTTATGCACTTTTTTCACCTTTTATAATTTTCACTTTCACGCCCCCAGGTCAGGGTGGACGATTAGAGAGTCCATACCGCTGGGGTATAGTCCTGATGAATGCCTTGGTAAACTTATACCTCCCATATGGCAGAAACATGTTGACTGACTAGTGTATTTCTCTGAATTTTTACCATTCCTAAACCTTGGCAAGTAAATTCAGACACATAATACCTGTAATACGTGTCTTAGGGATCACCTATTAAAAAAGTTTTTAGATACCCTCTTAGACACTTTTAATTTCACTCACCCTCACAACACGCCCCTCTTCACACAACCAGCTCCGCAGTCTTTCTGGCGTCGCAGCACACCAAAGAGGCACTCGGCCTCTTTGGTGGGGCCCAATGATGAAGCATGACACTGACCAGGTCGGTGTGTGAGGGCTTTCCTATTCACCCTAAATGAGTGTGTGATCCTTATCTATCTCGCTCCAAATTAGTGGCTATTCTGAGACTGATTCGGCCTCTCTCTTTTTGTTTATGTGCATTGAACCGGGGACTGAGAGAAGCCCCTTTGACTCTCCCTACCTCTCCCATTGTTGTTTTGACCCAAACTATTACATCCCACGGTCTTATAGCCCGCCGTAATAATCCTCGGTAACTGTCGGGGTTTATCGGCATCAGGAACAGCCTGCAAAGCATTAGACACCTGAAAGCTTACCGCATCTCCCTTGACATTCGCAAGTACGAGATCAGAAACTACGTCAAAACTGCCGCATAGCTGCATACCCAATTCAACCGCTGCCTCAGGTCCGTGCTCATCTTGAACATGCTTAATGACCGAGGGTAGGACGGTCATTGATGGAGTGCCGAAGCACCTCGTATACACCGCCGCAAAAATCTTACCCCAAGACTCACAGTCTCCAGCTTCTGGTATCAAGTCTTTCGGCAAACTATTCGTCAGAATAATGTGTTTTTCAACAGGAGTTGTGTTAGGAAATACTGCTTCCAACGGGTCAAATGTTTCGGCACGCCAAAAAGGCTTGTCATCCTTATCCTGGGGGCACTTGCCCATCACTGCATTATTGATGACAGGACTAAGCTTCATTCCGCTCGGCCCAGCTGGAAGCGTCGCAACACCAGGGGCCCCGCCCGGGAGATTGCGGGTTATGTATTGCACTAATGACCGAATTACACTAATCGCAACCGTATGCAATAGCCGTAAATCTGCAACGGGAACCGCTCCATGTCGAGGATGCGGTGTAAATCCAGCCAAAACAAGCCAGGTAGTGCCTGGAATGGACAAAGGACCTAATCTTGTGACTAACAAAGTGTGGGGTAGGGCACCATTAAACCAAACTCGGTGCTGCCAAGCATTAATCGGAACTTCCTGTGTCCTATACGGAACATATTCCTGTGGCACGGCAGTAGGAGCATAAGTGTCAAACACATCAGTATTTGTGTTCACACAGCAGGGAAGGTCACCCACAAGTAGAAAATCTCAAAAGGGTATGCTACTTCCGCACCCACTACCATAATCACTGCCATGTCCTCTAATCCAACGTTATAAGTTTGCAAATGATTGCGAACCGCAATGCGACTATGCTGCGGTATGTCAACGCCAGCCATAACCACACAGTAAGAAAGAGGTACAATAAAAACCTATGTAGCACAACTGGGTAGCAATTCAAAAGGAAACCGTTTGAAAAGATTCAAGCTTGAAAAGACCTATGTAAGTATAGGTAGGTTTGTCCGACACCACTTTCATCTGGAAATAATAGCGAAGGGGTTAAGGGCTGAATGAAGTACTACTCGAGTGTCACGTAATAAGACCACCAACGATTGGGCACCATGTCGCAGGGATTCTGCTCCTACACAGAACTGTGCATAGAGACTTGGAAACTCAGTGAATTAGGGTGTGCCAAAACTCACCTTAGTAGCCAAAATCCCTTACCAGACTAGCAATCAGTGTCTCATTGGTTCTTACACCCCCCCCCAATGATTAGACAACCCAGAACATGAACTTAGAACACCTCAGGTAACGTGGAACACATGAACACTCTTTTGTTATACTAACATACTTGTCCAAAACGAGAAGTAAATGAAGACACGTGCACGTTTGAAATATTTATTTCTAATTCCGTGTTCTCAGGTGCAGTATCTTAGCTAATACAAGCAAACATATTATAAGCAACAAGGTTATCACCATAGTTACTATTCCATAAAATACAAAGGGAGAAAGCATGTTAAAATGTTAAAGGGAAGAAGTCTAAATAGCACCTCAGTCTTACCCTCCCTTGCTAGTATATTATATTATAATATATCTACAGAAGGTCTCTTTGGGTTTTAGAAGGGCGGCCCCATACCTCTGGTCTAGTAGAAAGGGATCACATCATCTTCTACACCAGTTCTCTGCATGCAAATGTTCTTCAAGTGTGTTTGCATGCTCTGCGCAGTGCATTATTAAACGCGCCAAAACCAGAGTTGGCCACAGCTGCATATGTGTTATGTCTAGGACATGCGCTGATCAGACCGAATAACAACCACTGTGTTGAAATAACCTTGAAGGCCTTGGCACTCACTGTTCAGACATAGCTTACCAAGCAAATATTCTTGTGTGAAGCAAAATATTCTGCTAGACTCTAAACATTTATAATAATATGTGCCGTGTGCAAAAGCAGCGGAAAGGAAAGATGGCGTTTAAACTTCTAATAAGCTCATGCTAACTTAACACAGTACGTAGGCAAAGCCCATCTCCATGACAGCTTGTTCAAAGGTCCTATGGGCCTTAACATGGGGAAAACACATTTTGGGACCACCTCAAAATGCAGTGGACCGCACTATGCCGCTCTTGGTTCTCACAGTATGTCTGTCCTCCTAAACCAGAGATTTTCAAACTTTCTTGCTGAGAACCCCCAAAGCAACATGTTTAGAATTTGTGCCTCCCCATCCAAACTTTATGGCAGTGATTGAAAGAGCATGAGGGGCAGGGCTGAGTACAGACACAGAGTTTATAAGATCAATTTATGGTTAGTTTTTCTGTACAATAAACAAAAGATATCCTGCAGTCGACAATTAACAAGACAAAAAAAGATTGTGCAAATCCATGTACTGATAGGCCAAAAATACCCAAACTTTGTGCGGATTCCCATCACTCACCGAGCCCGGTGACATGCTTTATCATCTGGGTCTCCTTTTAAGGGCAACAACTCCACCCTAATGATGCAGGAGTCCAAGGATGTTTTTTTAGAGGTATGGTATCTTACAGATGTGAGCGAGTATAGTAAACAACAGGTATGGGAAATGAGTGCAGTGCAAAAAATACGTGGTGTGAGTTTAACATTGAAGCAGAATCAGACTGTGATTTTATTCTTGTCTGACCCTGAACAAATAATAAAAACAGTGCAGGGACGGATTTCAACAAATAATCGTCCATTAACAAGAATAGGTCGACATGTTTCAGCACCTACAGGTAAAGAATTAACCTAGTGCTTTCATCAGGACCTCTTGGATATAAAATGCTACTGCAATAAAGTGATGTGATCAAAATAATAAGTGAAAGGATACACTGCGAGCTTGATTTCTCACAGATTCCGTTCCTCGCGCCTCTTGGACAAATCTAAAAGAATTATAAGAGGTGCATATAAACAGTCTAGGAGCACAGTCTATAATTGTCTTAAACCAATAAATGTAGCGTAAAATAGCCATTGTATGTATGCAGAAAAATCTGCAACCCACTCCAATGAGTCTTACCTCAAGAGATTAGAGTAAAAACCTCACCCCACTGGGCAACAGCTCAGGACAGAAGGAGGCACCGCTCTAAAAGAGACAAAACAAACAATCCTACTTCAGTCTGGTGTATAGACTCTTCTACACGTTAAAAACACAAACCCAGTGCCCAATTGCAAAGTGAAACCCTGCCCTTTCTTTAACAAAAAGCCTCTCATTCTTGAAACAATGCATCGACCACTAAACATAATATGGCCATGTGTCATTCACGGTAAAGCGATACTGTCAAACAGTGACAAGTTGCTCCTTGACAGGCATTTATAGTCACCTATTTACTGGTTGGAATTCACATGGTCTGAAACAGATAAATCTGTATACTACATGGGTTGTCATGGTACTGGTATGACAAAGCGCCAGGATGTCCTGAAATATATTGATATAAATCTCCAAATGCTGTTCAATTATATATTCGTAATTGTTAATGAATATATAATCTGCCACATGTATATTGCAATGCAGTAGTGCTCGCATGGTGATGTCAGTCCCAATGTCTACTGATTTGGATTTAGTGGTTAGTGGACAAACCTTACATATGCCGCAGGGGAAGTGGCCCTGGACAGGAGGTAAACCCCATATTGTGTCTGATGGTTGGGCTTCAGTTCGTGGCCTAGTGTGAACCAGTTTATCACGCAAATTGCTGTTCCGCTTGAACGCAAACAGAGGGACCGGAAGATGGTCTCCTTCCACATTCAGTATCTTCCAATGGCGGCGTATGATTTTCTTGATGTCGTTAGACGCCGTACTGAACGTGTTGACAAACGTCAGTCTAGATGTAGGTTCTTTACTGATTTTGGGGTCCAGTAGACTATCCCGGTTGTTGTTACTTGCCCGTTTGGATGCACCAAGCATGGCTATTACTCCTACCTTGAAACAGTCTCTCTGTCCCCATTTTTGTTATTGTGGGTGGGTGGGGTTATGCAATGCAGACTCCGCACAAGGCCACTCAAACAGTGTACATAAGAACCAGTTACATTACACAAGGTCAGATTTCATTTTTTATGCTTGGGGAGATTAAGTGATTTGCCCAGTTGTTGAGCTGACATCAGGACTTGAACCCTGTTCCAAAGTCAGTAGCTCTCGCCATCAGGCCGCATCTTCTTCCTTTTAGAACAAAAATGAGCTCCAACACATTGCCCCCACCTTTTTGCAGCAAAGGTGCTTTCAGCTCCAAGCTACCAAGGAAATGTAACCCATACCCCCTTTTTTTATAGGATGGTAGTAATAATATTTATTAAGTGGGTTCCTCAGACTCCCAGACACCAGTGCTCCTACACCTGCTTCACTAATGATAGCTACTGCCTTGTATGGTGTCCTTACTCCAATACCCGGCGAAAGTCATCGAAAAAGCCATCAACAGGCAGCTTGCCGCCTTCATTGAAGAAAACAACATCCTCAACATCTCCCAATTCGGCTTCAGGAAAACCAGAGCACTGAAACCGCCCTACTCACCACAACAGATGATTTCCGCTCCCTCCTCGACAGAGGGGAGACTGTGTCCCTCATCTTCCTTGACCTCTCTGCAGCCTTCGACACAGTCTCTCACTGCTCCCTAGCCCACAGACTCCACAACGCAGAGATCCGGAACAAGACCCTCGACTGGATCCACTCATTCCTGTCCGGCAGAGCGCAGCGGGTCAGACTCCCATCCTTCCTCTAGGACCCCACACCAACCACCTGCAGAGTTCCCCAAGGATCCTCTGTCAGCCCTGCCATGTTCAACATTTACATGGCCCGCACGCACCCATTGTTAGATCCCACAGCCTCAACATTGTATCCTACGCAGACGACACCCAACTCATCCTCTCCGTATCCAACAAACCCAACGTCTTTAAACACAACTTTCAAGAAGGAATGGAAGCGGTCGCCACGTGGATGAAGAACTGCTGCCTACAGCTCAACATGAACAAAACGAAATACTAATCATGGGCCCACACCCGACACCTGGCAAAACTCCTGGTGGCCCTCCACCCTTGGGAAGCAGCCCTTGCACACGGACCATGCACTCAACCTTGGATTCATCCTGGACTCCGAACTCAAAATGGACTGCCAAGTCAACCCTGTCTCATCCTCCTGTTTCCACACCCTTCAACTCCTACAAAAGACCTTCAATTGATCCCCCTTGAACACAGGAAAACCATCACCCATGCCTTAATCAGCAGCAGACTCGACTACGGCAAAGCTCTCTAAGCCGGAATCAACAAGAACCTCACCCAGAAAACTCCAGAGTGTCCAGAAGGCTCCGCCAGACTAGTCCTCCACCTGCCACATCACCCAACATCTGTGGACACTGCATTGGCCTCCCATTGATAAGAGAATCATCTCACCCACACCCACATAGCCCTCCACAACAACAGATCTGCCTGCTTGAACCACCGCCTCTCGTTCCATGCATCCCAAAGATCCCTCCAATCAGCCCAGCTCTCCCTCGCTACAGTGTCTCGCATCAGGAAGACCAGAACAGGAGGTCGCTCGTTCACCTTACTCACGGCTAAGGCATAGAACACACTCCCACTCAAACTCAGACTGACACCAACACTCTCCAATATCATGAAGGACCTCAAAACCTGGCTCTTCGACGGATCGACCTAAACTTCCAGGATATGCGCATCTCACCCCCAGTGCCTTGAGACCCTTTCGGGTGAGTAGTTGCGCTTTAACAAACCTATGATTGATTGATTGATTGATTGATTGACTGTTTCCTCTGCCCTTTTTTAAAAACATGGGCTGTAATCTTGCACCATCACCCTGTCATCTCTCTAACGTCCAAGCTAGGTGGCTCCTCTGCTTCAGGTTTCCTCTCCTGTGGACCCTTCCTTCAATACAACACTGGCACAGCAAGTCATAATTGGGGTTCGGTCTGGGCAACTGAAAATTCGCAATTTTGTGGCCACAGTGTTTTTTTTGTATAGTTATGGATTTGCGGTATTAGTCACATAATACATCATCTGCTGCATAATCTCTAGATTTTAACCCAAAAAACTGTTTGTAGCTCAAACTGATCAAAAGTTACTAAAAAGATGGTTACATGTGTTGCCACCCAGTAAAAGGTCCTTTGCAAAGGTTCACTTGTCATTTTTTTGTTTCCTATTGCTATATTTGGGTGTCAAATCGGAATGAATTAGGTGAAAACTATGCCCAGACAGGGTTAATAAATGTAAAAATTCTAAAATAATGAAGTAATACTATCAAAAAATTTGCTGCATTATGTTGCACACTTTGCCTTTTTGTACCACATAATGTAGTCACCCATGCCACATTGGTCCTCCCGTGCCACATGATTTGAGTAATCCTGAGTTAAGTTGGCCCATCATACTTCTCAATACTATGCAATTGCTTAAGTACCAAACAAAGGCTGCTTGGGAGCTAGTATATACTTTAACTGTTGGAGTCACTTGAAACTCCACTGGGACAAAAGTTTATTCTTCTTGAGCCGTAATATAAGGGTGCAATAACTTGAGCTCTGGAGTGCGTTCTTTTAATGGATACTTATAAAAATGCATCTAGGCATAGTCTGATTACATATGACTAAAATACATAGCTATAAATAATGATTTACATATGCACAGTGCGTTTTACCACAGGCTGGGACCTCACAGCACTATAAATACACAAGTCATTATTCCCCACTACGCCAACCAGGACTCAGTTCTATGACTCGTCACGTACAGACATCTGCAGTGGTTGCAAAAGCTCTCCCGACAGATTAGCTCCACTGCTAAGTTTTTCTCTCGGGGGAGGTGTGACAACCAATTTCGCAAAACCTTGGGGCATATTATCAAGGGGGTTTATCTCTGCTTTTTTGGCTTTAAAAGCCAAGAAAGCGGAGATAAAATTATCTCCCTATTACCTAGCTGTCGCTAACACCAGTTAGCGACAGCTAGTAGGAGATAGCGACCATCTTGGGCCCCACTTTGTATTTCAGTGATATTTATCACTAATGACATGCAAAGTGGGCGTGCCAAGATGTTAGCGACTGAAAACAGGCGCTAACATCGCTATCTCCTATTACCAACTTTTGGAGATATTCGCGCTAAGCGCGAATATCTCCAAAAGCTAACACCTGCCCTGAGCAGTTCTTAGCCATGTTATCCAATGGGAGGTGGATAACATGGCTAAGAGCATTAGCTTGGTAATGCATGAATATCGCTAACTTTTCAGCGATATTCATGCATTGCGGCGATTTTTATCGCATTTGCAATAAACCTTGGTAATACCAAGGTTTATTTGCGGTAAAAATCGCGGCAGCTCAGCAGTAAATTTTTCACGCTAACCAAGCAATAGCGATAATTATCGCTATTGCTTGATAATATGCCCCCTTGTTTTTCTTAACTTTCTGGTACCTGCAATCCGACATTTATCACTGATAAACAAACCTAAAAGTTCTAGAATGCAATAGGGAATTCAAGACCAGATGAGGTATGCAAGCTTTCTCTCTGTTTCAGCTTCTCACTCTCTGTTAGTTGTCTCACCTTGAAAGGAAAGAGGCAAGGCGCCTCCTGCTGCTCCGTTCGAGTGGCCTTGAGCTCTCTTTACAATTACAACTCAATAATATGCCTGATGGGACTTATTTCCAGAAGCTGCTAAAAAGGTACTTGTTTAGCCGATAGCATGATGTACTGTACCAGAAAAGCATTTGCTTCAGCCCCGGGACACTCTTGAGTAGCCGCATGCTTTACAAATATATATAGACATTCATTCTCGGTGACCCAGGAAAAGTACATGAGATTTCTACAGTATTCCCAGAACTCCCATTTTCATTGAAATTATTCACAATTATGTAATTGCCATATTATTATTGCATCGGAATTAGGAGAGGTATTTACCATACCTGATAAATACTAACACCGCATTGCGAGACATTTACCAGGTGCAATATACATACTGCCAACTCACACGGTACTACCGTGTGTCACACGATTTCAACTCCCTTCACATGGTCAACCAGTGAGGAGCAGGAACCGCACAGTGGCAGGAAACAACAGACGAAAACCACTGTAATCAGTGGATTTTCAGCTCATTTTCGGAGGCTGTAAGCAGCTGATATCCATTAAGAGGTGTGAAAACACCTAGGACATCAATGACAGCCTCAAGGACCCTTAGCTGTGATTTTTCTGGGAGAGGCGTGGGGTGGGGGGGGGCAGAGTGCCTCTTAGGTAGCTCCCTGCATGAGGCCCGCCCCCTTCTTACACAGTGGCATTAATTTGTAGATTGGCAGCAGGCGTGGCCAGTGGAGGGAGTTCCGGTGGGGCAGACAGGCGGGGCGGGGGAGGGGCAGGGTGAGCGCTGATAAACACTGTAATATGGATGATTGGAGGTAAGTAAACAATTAAATTAATCAAATGAATTTCGTAGCGTGCCCTGCATCGCAATTTGCGATGCAGGGAACGGAACGAAATTCTTGAAAAGTGTGCTTGAAAAGGAGCAGACCGATTTCTACAGGTCATCTCCTAGAGCAGCCCGTGCGGGCTGCCTAGGTGAGACCTAAAAACAGCCCCCAGAAATCTAAAACCAGCCCCAACCCCGGCGGCCCACCAGGGAAATGCAGGTGCCCACTATTGCCAGTCGGGCCCTGTTGGCAGGTATGCAATACAGATAGTTAACAGGTGCTCACATTTGGAACTTGGTACTTGCAATACTAAATTCTGCATGTATTGATATTTAATGGGGGTTTTCCACCGCCAGATGTTGAGATGCTGAAATATCCTTGTGGAGAATTGTGAGTGGTGTAGTAATGACCACAACGTCCCTAATTACGACATGGGCAGAAACAGGAATAACTGCAGATAACAGAATTTATCAGCCCACTTACAATAAGGGCCTTGGTGTTGAGGCTTCCCGATGTCTTTCGGCAAACATCCATCGTGTACTGCAGCTTGCATTTCTAGCTCAATAGTGAGATATCCACAGAGCTCTCTAAATGTATGTACCCAAGAGGGAGGAGAGGAAGATGCTGCTGCACAGCAGTTGAAATAAAGCAGCAGAAACATTTACATTATAATTGGCAGCAAAAGTTTAATTGTGAAACTCAAGTAGCAGCTCAGCAACTCTGCCCTGGAGTTAGCCACCCACCTATTGAACCTACTGAGTAGTACAAAAGGATCTAGGGAAAGTCTCAGTATGGCTGAGCTGCTCTGCTCACATGATAGGGATTAAAAATCTGATACAGCTGGATCATGATACTCATGATGAATTGTGAGAAATTAAATATGCCTTTATGCAGAGAAGTTAAAAGTACTTTAGGCTTGAACTTCGAAGACCAGAATAACTTAGACTAAATATAATCTGACAAAAGTATTACGTCCTAAATATTATTAACAAACATGTAGCCTCAATGGAGTTAATAGAAAATGTAGATCCAAAAAGATATTTTTCCTTATTTTTAAAAAACAAAAAAGAACTTTAAAGAGTTTTTATCAAACAAAAAGAAACATGTCACATAATTTATCTATAGCTACCTTGTACATTATAAGTATTAGAGGATGTGTAATAATAATAATAAAGACATTTATAGAGCGCATGGAAAAGTACGCCATCTCGGCGTGTCCCCGCGCTAAGAGAGAGGAGAAACTAATTAGGGGAGAGGACAGTGTGAGGCATAGGGCATTAAGTAAGCTATAAGGAAAACAGATAAGTTTTAAGTTGCCGTCGGAAAATAGTTTCTGAAGGCTCCAGGCGGAGATTGATGGGAAGTTTGTTCCATGCAATGGCAGCCGCCACTCTGAAGGACCGACCTCCCATTTTTTCTCTCCTGTAGCGGTGGGTCACAAGCGTGCCCATGCCACCTGATCTAAGTGATCTGCGTGGTTCATACCTGGTAACCAGATCTGCCAGATAGCCGGGGCTTTATGCCATACGATCTGATGACATATTAGGAGGGCTTTGTACTTTATTCTTTTTTTCACTGGGAGCCAGTGGAGGGCATCCAGGGTGGTTTTAGAGTTGGCTTTTCGTGGGAGTCTAAGCACTAGGCGGGCTGCAGCATTTTGCAATATCTGGAGTCGTCCTATGCTTTTACTAGAAGCTCCCAGGAAAAGGACATTCCCATAGTCAAGGCGTGGCGTAATCGGTGCCTGGGTCATAGTACGCCGAGCCTCCAAAGGAAGTAGATCTAGGGTTTTGTTGAGAGAGTGTGCATCATAATCTTTACAGTGTAGAGTGTAGATTTAATGCCACCCTTTTACATCACAACTATGCTGTATATCTATGCATGTAGTGGTTTATTTGTGTACTTTAATACCATTAATGTAAAGTGGTGCACTTGACTGAAATACTGAAGGCGCATTGGCTGTATAATTCAGACATTTACATGAGTGTGCATACTAATGTTTTCCTAAAGCGATATCAAATGAAAGTTTTCATATATATCTGCCATTGTGTAGTTTGAGTAATTTTCTTGACGCTAAATATAGTTGCATATTCACTTTATTATTATCCTGCATTTATTTTATAACTGTTTATGTCTCCATAACCATACATTTAAAATGAGTTTTGAAGTGTTTTGCTATATTAAAAAAAGGCATTTGAACTCTAAGATTTAACCGTCAACGTTAAGGTTTGCTAGGTTGCAATGTTTTCTTCGTCTTTGTAGGTGCATTCATAATGATCTCGTAGTTAATGAAAGTCAAATTGTGTATAGGAGATAGTGAGGTTTGGGAGGAGAATGTTTGGCAAAGATGAGAGGCAGTATCGAACAAAGGGAGGTCCTCAATTCTTGCGCCGGGAAACCCACTGTGGGTAGCTGTGCGCGATACAAGCTTAAATAAATAAAATAAAAAAAAATAAAAAAATGTTAATATCAGGAGACGGGAGGAACACAAGGAAGCTCTGATGTTCAGACAAAGAGATGGGATTATTAAATGAAACAGCCAATTTCTACTGTCAGAAGATGGAAAAGTATTGAGAAACATGATGTGGGATTCTTAAATGTTCTGTGAAGTTTTAATTAGTGGTCACATGGATCTATGACAGAATATCGAAAGTCAAAATATAGAGATACCAAAATATTGCAACAAAAATATCGATGTCAACAATATCAACATCCTATCTACAACAAGGTAAGTAAAAAAAGTAGCGGAAAAAAATATAGATGTCAAAAATATCGTTTTGAAAAATATATTGTTTTTTTAAATTAAAAACAATATGTAAAATTAATTAAAAAATGCTTAAAAATATAATAAATATAGTTAAACATATTTTATATTATTTAAAATTAATAGGTACATAATGTAATTAAAAAAATTAACAAATACATATAAAAGATAGTATATATACTTACTTAATAATCAGTTTTAATAACTATTGTAATAACTTATAAATAATTAAAAATATTATAAATTACAAATTCAACTACAAACATAAAATAATAACATAAATAAAAATGTAATAATTATACAAAACAAATAAAAAAATTATTTACTTTTAATATTTGTGAAATTAATTATATACTACATTAAGTAAAACAAAACAAAAAATATTAAATAACAGAGGAAATAAAATACTATTCCAACTCCAAAGAAAAAAACTGTCAAGAAAATGTTGGATAGCGTAGGGGTAAAAACTTACAATTCCCACTCCAGAGAGTGCAACAGTAGGGAAAACGTTGGATAGCGTGGGGGTAAAAATTACTATTCCCACTCCAGAGAGTGCAACAGTAGGGAAAGCGTTGGATAGCGTAGGGGTAAAAATTACAATTCGAACTCCAGAGAATGCAACAGTAGGTAAAGCGTTTGATAGCGTAGACGTAAAATTTACTATTCCCACTTCAGAGAGTGCAACAGTAGGGAAAGCGTTGGATAGCATAGAAGTAAAAATTACTACTCCCACTCCAGAGAGTGCAACAGTAGGGAAAGTGTTGGATTGCGTAGGGGTAAAAATTACTATTCCCACTCCAGAGAGTGCAACAGTAGGGAAAGTTTTGGATAGTGGGAGGGTAAAAATTACTATTCCAACTCCAGAGAGTGCAACAGTAGAGCAAGCGTTGGATAGCGTAGGGGTAAAAATTACTATTGAAACTCCAGAGAATGCAACAGTAGGGAAAGCGTTGGATAGCATAGGGGTAAAAATTACTATTCCCACTCCAGAAATTGCAACAGTAGGGAAAACGTTGGATAGCGTAGGGGTAAAAATTACTATTCCAACTCCAGAGAGTGCAACAGTAGGGAAAGTGTTGGATAGCGTAGAAGTAAAAATTACTATTCCAACTCCAGAGAGTGCAATAGTAGGGGAAGTGTTGGATAGCATAAAGTAAAAATTACTATTCCCACTCCAGAGAGTGCAACAGTAGGAAAAGCGTTGGATAGCGGGAGGGTGAATATTACTATTCCAACTCCAGAGAGTGCAACAGTAGAGAAAGCGTTGGATAGCGTAGGGGTAAAAATTACTATTCAGCTCCAGAGAACGCAACAGTGGGGAAAGTGTTGGATACAATAGAAGTAAAAATTACTATTCCAACTCTAGAGAGTGCAACAGTAGGGAAAGTGTTGGATAGCGTAGAGTAAAAATTACTATTCACACTCCAGAGAGTGCAACAGTAGGGAAAGCGTTGGATAGCGGGAGGGTGAATATTACTATTCCAACTCCAGAGAGTGCAACAGTAGGGAAAGTGTTGGATAGCGTAGGGGTAAAATTTACTACTCCAACTTCAGAGAGCGCAACAGTTGGGAAAGTGTTGGATAGCGTAGACATTAAAAATAACATACTTATAAATAAATTTATATTAAAAATATTATTTATTAAATAAATCCAAACTATTTACAAATACCAATGAATACGTATTTAAAAAATAATTACCAATGATTAATTCATATCCAATAAATGAATTACCAATACACAAATATAAATGTAATACCTACTTAATTACATATCAATTACTTTACACACTATTCCTCTATGAGCACACAACAAACACCAATAATAAGATAATACACTTAACATAATTATCAATTAATACATTAATAAAAATTAATTACCAATAATAAATATTATTTACCAATTAATTATTAATTAACAATAATATATTTACCAAAAACAATTAATAAAAACATTATTACTCAATTACATTTAAATTACTTCCCACCCTATTCCCCCATAAACCCATAACCCGCTACAGAACATAATTATCAATTAATCAATTAATTAAAATAAATTACTAATTAATAAAAATTAATTACCTTTTAATTAATAATTAATTTATAATTACTAATTACTAGTTAATTTACTATAATTAAATTACTTCCCTCCCTATTCCCCTGTAAACCCATAACCCACTACAGAACATAATTATCAATTAATAAATTATTATCAATTACTAATTAATCAAAAATAATTTCTTATTAATTACTAATTAATTTATAATTCCTAATAAATTAAAAATTAATTTAGTATAATTAAATTACTTCCCACCCTATTCCCATATAAACCCACAACCCGCTACAGTACTAAAATACAAAATCTACTTAAAATACTTTAAAAAAAAGAATACATATTAAATACCTAATAATATACATAAAAATCGTGTAAAAATCGATATTAGTAACATCGATATTACTAACATAGATAAAAGTAACATCGATATTACTAACATAGATCTTACTAACATCGATATTACTTACATAGATATTAACAAAATCGATGTTACTTACCTTCGATATTACTTACATTCGATATTACTTACCTTCGATAATACTACTTCGATATTATTGTACTTCGATATTAACAATTCGATATTTTGACTGCCTGTAGAAATCAAAACTCCTTCTCAGGGCTCTCACTGATACTTAGTCCTTTAAAAGCTGATAAAGAATTTGGCACAAAAGCTGAAATATCAAAAGACATATTTATTAACCGGTTCGATGCTGATGACGGAACCGCTCCGTCATCAGCTGCGGGTGCGCTGTGCTGATGATGGAGCGGTTCCATCATGGCCCGCTCGGAACGCCTGTGCGGCGCGAATTCCGTGCCTGCGCTGGACGTTCCATTGAGCGGAGCGGGCCATGACGGAACCGCTCCGTCATGAGCACAGCTCAACCGAGGCTGGTGACGGAGCGGTTCCGTCACCAGCATGGGCCGCCGCGCGGCCGCCCCGCCCCCTTAGCACTGCGGCGGAATAGCAGCCGCAGTGAAGGGGTTAAACTCAAATGAGTGAGACTACGTTACACAGAAGCCTTAGCAACTGAATGAGGCAGTCTGAAAAATGCAGAAACCTGGGGCTTTATATATGTTTTAGAGTTACATAGTAAGCATAAATGCAAGGGGCAGTCCTGGCTCATGTGAACATACAAAAATGCTTAATATGGACATTCAAGTTCTCCTTGCTCAACCAAGTGGGAGGAGCTAACAGTTTTTAGAAAGTAGTAAACACATTCCTATCTGAAACTAATCAGTAACAGCTGCAGACCCTACCGGGAATGTCTGGGCATGCGTTAAGTTGAAGGAGGCTAAATATATCCTGTTACTGGGCAGACTTCAGGCGCAGTTAACAGGAAGGTAGGACAAAGCACATGGTGAGCACATTGCAGCACATGGCAGACAAGATGGCTGCCGGAAATACAAAATGGCTTCTGCTAACGCTAACCCATTGCTGCCAATTTACGACAGACGGCCGTTTTAGCGTTAGCTGAAGACATTCCTATGATCCAGTAGGAACATAGAAAACATGTGCTCATTAATTTTCATAATTTTATCAATTTTCTAATTCATTGCTAGGTGAGCATTTTCCATTCTAAACATTTCATTAAGGGTATGAGCAGGAATACAAAGAGAACGGGACATTGGGTCATAATTAACATACAGACAGTAGGAGAAAATAATGACCACTATTACAAACAAAATTATCCTCTTTCACAACCCTAAGCAAAAGCAAATCCTAAAATCATCCAGTAAACACCCTCATAGTTCCCATGCCTTTCAGTAGCCACTATATACTCAGGTGAAACAGTGGCGATCCTTCAATGCTCTCAGGTTGAATAGGGATACTCTTCCACAGAGAATGAACTTTATTCTGCCTTTACTGAACAGAATACTAATCTAAGAAAAATCCCAGTAAAACAATAAGAATCAGTCTCCTAACAACCATTTTATGCAATCGCACGAAAACCACTTGTGCAACCACAACAATGCCTAGAGTCCGTTCAAAGCCTCTCTGGTAGGCTTCTATTGTCCATCAAATCTGCTTCCATTGTTGCATTGAGCCTCTTGAATCAGGCCTTCCATGAAAATAGTGCTTCTCAGTATCCGTTGGAGTGCCCTCCTGGCAAACCCTCACAGCTCACTCGAAAGTCTCAATGTCGCAATGCAGTGCACCAGTATCTCTCCTCTGTGGCAGACACTACAGATAGTGTGCTCTTCATTGATCATGGGCACAGATCATCTCGTGCAGACCCGGGTCTACATTCTCAAGCTACAAACACTCATTATTCAGTGTCAGAGGACGCTCAGGCTGCTCTTTCTTGGGCACCATAATGTAGTGCCGTTTGCTATTCTTGGATCCTCCGGTGCACTGCCCTTCCGTTGGAGCAAAGGAAAAAAGGGGGGTGTGTGGTCAAAACTCAGGCCAAGGGGCTCAAGGGACTGCACACTGTCAGAGGTTACCAGCACATGACAGGTAGAAAACTAAAGCCTCAACTCCTTTGTTCTTTTGCACTGAAACTCTGGTTCTGTGGCACAACCAGATCCTCCTTCTTCTCTGATGTTCAACGCCTTCTGATGAAGCAAGCACAATACTTTGAAGATACCATTGATGGCGTGCTGGCGATCGCTGTCCAGCCTTGCTACTTTCTGGGTGCTGGGACTCTAGGGCCAAGACCTCCGGCCCTCATCTCTAGCTGTCACTGATGGGAATTAGGCTTAAATCAGCGTTCTGCAGGTTATTATGACTTGATACCGCAGAACCTAATGACATAGGAAATGTGACACAGTTGGTAGTTTCCTTCAATTTAGTACAAAAACAGTTCAATGTATTTAACAAAGGGACTGGAAGCAGGTGACCTGCAATCTTCAAAGGAGTGGCCATACGCCATGGGACTACTGTGATCTAAAATACACTGTCATTCTCATAGAATGCCAAGACAAAGGCAGTAGGAAAAACAGTGCCTCCAGCCTCTTCAATTGGGTTTCCATATGAGAGCATATCCTCTACCATTTAAGGGTAGATAGCTACATGGGAATTCTATATGAATGGATGTCCTCACACCTAGTGACATCGTCTAATGGGGTAAACATTTTTTTCTCTCAATGATTAAGTCTAAGTGTTTCCAAATTCCTTATCTAGAACACCTCAAATGAAAAATCACATAATATAGATTATCAGGGACGTAAATATACCTCCCTTTTAATAATTGTGCATCAGGCGCACTATGCAATACAAAGGCTAATGATCAAAATGTGGAAACAAAAAGACAAGAACTAGAGAGTGTTGGTATTTCCATTAGTAAAACACATCTGGCCCATCAAAAATTAAAGCAACAGAAAAAAGGAACTGAAAACCAAATTAGAATAGGCATTGAATTTGTCATATTCAAAAAATAAACATAAGGTATCTCCTATTGAGATGGAAAACTTGTCTTACTATAGTGTTGAGTCAGTTAACCAGTCTATATCACTACCCTGACAGTCAGACTGGAAAACATCGAAGTAGCCTAAAGAAAATTCTTGAAAACCAGTCTGGTCATACCAAAGGGAATTATAACTAATATGGGGATGGGGGTCCCTGGTACATCACTACAGTCTAGAAGTGGGAACCTGAACAATACACCAATATTAATAAATGGGCTGACTGGTGAAAGGAATACGGAAAAGGGAAATGGGAATAGGACACAGCTAAAATCCCCAATAACTAGGCACAATGCGACATCGATCAGGGGAGAAGCGGCAGAAGAAAAATCTATAGGATGAAAAAGAAATTACTCGGGTGATAGTCAAGTTTGTGACATAATACACAAAAGTCAAAATAGTACACAAATTTTAACTCTAGCGCTGGCACCTACACCAGAAGCGGTAATATCAGCTAATGTTCCAGTTCCTTCTTCAAGGGAAAAAATCAAATGTTTAGGTCACCTTTAGCAAGAGCCACAAATCTATAATTTCATCCTTAGGTCCAATCAAGGAAACATAAATCTAGGGCTGCCTGTTCCTAAGGGAAAGGGCAGGTGACACAATTTGATCCTGTATATCTCTTTTTATTTTTCTTCAATACTATTATAGCCAAATTGACATACATTGGTGAAGTGTTGTCTGTCTTGTTCACAGCATGAAAATATCATATCTGTGAAATTTAGTATCAGAGAAAATTCACCCAACTGTTGTGCAGCGATATGCATCGTCATGAAGATCCCTTCACAACACAGGGGAACTTGTAATAGTATAAGAAGCAACAACATAAAACAAAAACATGCACAAGATAAAAAACACGCACATGCCAAGCCATCAGATATACGCGCTGTATATCAAGCACAAAAAGCATAGACAAAGTGCAATAGCATATGTAAATAAGCGGTGACACACAACACCATTGCATGCACTTTATGCACTGTGAACCTGCAGCCCAAAACCCAATATTCTGGCCTGCTTAATTTTTCAATTCAGAAAAGGGGGTGGTGATGAACAGAGTGTCTGAATTGAGCAGACCACTCTTACCCAGTCCAAAGATCAGGGCTTGATCCATCACCGTTATTTATCTCACTGCCCCATCCCAGCTCAGAACCTGGCTATATGCAAATCAGTCTGTCCCTGGTCCAGTGCATCATGGGAACAGGGCAGACTAAACTACCAAGCCAATTCTTCACCAGAAAGGAAACAAGCTACCGGGGACCGGTTTCTGGCATTTCAGCCGTCTTCGGCCCGGCTTGCTTGAATCCTGATGGAGCAGTGAGAAAGGGACTCATGTCTGAGTATACCCTGCCACACCTATAGTGGCCAAAATCGATTCAGAAAAGGGGGTGGTGATGAACAGAGTGTCTGAATTGAGCAGACCACTCTTACCCAGTCCAAAGATCAGGGCTTGATCCATCACCGTTATTTATCTCACTGCCCCATCCCAGCTCAGAACCTGGCTATATGCAAATCAGTCTGTCCCTGGCCCAGTGCATCATGGGAACAGGGCAGACTAAACTACCAAGCCAATTCTTCACCAGAAAGGAAACAAGCTACCGGGGACCGGTTTCTGGCATTTCAGCCGTCTTCGGCCCGGCTTGCTTGAATCCTGATGGAGCAGTGAGAAAGGGACTCATGTCTGAGTATACCCTGCCACACCTATAGTGGCCAAAATCGATTCAGAAAAGGGGGTGGTGATGAACAGAGTGTCTGAATTGAGCAGACCACTCTTACCCAGTCCACCCTAAGCGTGGAAGGGTATTCTCAGATGTGAGACCCTTGCTCATTGCACCATCAGGATTCAAGCAAACCGGGCCGAAGACGGCTGTAATGCCAGAAACCGGTCCCCGGGAGCTTGTTTCCTTCCCAGTGTAAGAATTGGCTTTTGTAGTTTGGTTTGCCCTGTTCCCATCATGCACTGGGACAGGAACAGACTAATTTGCATACAGCCAGGTTCTGAAACTGGGATGGTGCAGTGAGCTAAAAAACGGTGTTGGATCTAGCCCTGATCTCTTGACTGGGTGAGAGCTTTCTGCTTAATTTAGAGACTCTGTCCCTCACCACCCCTTGTTGTAAATATCTGCTTAATTTGTCAGGCTTAAAATAGAAATTACACCAAAATTACTTTCTTTTACTTTCCTCACCCTCCTTTTGACAGCAGATCACCAGTTAGTGGAGATCGGCTGTCAAATACAACTTACTGTGTCGCTTCTGACACACATGACCAGCAGGAACAATTCATAAAAGGATAAAATGCAAAAACATGAAAAATGCACGAACATTTCTTTTCAAAGAAGTCATAATAAAAACACTTTTTTTTTCAACATACTGTTGACACTGCACATAACACACAAAATATCAACTGTAACCAACCATCTTTTGTAAACATGCTAAACCACCTTAATTTTGACTGTCCAAAAATAAAACTCTTTGACAGACACTCTGCGTGTCCCGTGCGCCAACCCCCTTTAAGGCCCTGCTATTTTTTTTTCTTCAAGGCCGGTCAGGAATGCACTTCTCGGAGACAAAGCCCTAATTTAATAGGCTGCAGATGTCGACGTGAAAGCCTCGCAATGTGCAAGCTTTAATTTCTGTTTGTCAGAGAAGCTTTTCAAAGCAGTGATTTCTCCATCTGTTTTCACTTACTTCTAAACCCCACCTCGCTGACCTTAAGGTCAAAATCTGCCTCGCGCGCTCCGCGCTCCTCAGCCCCCCTCTCTCTTCCTCACTCTGAAGCTGACAAAGACAAAAAGCCTTCCTAACTCTTTCTACCCTGCAATAATCAACCCTATTAAAAAAAAAACACATGTTATATAAATTACTTCTTTTAAGGGCTAAAATGTATTTATTCTTAGATTATTAAAACATTTACTGTGAATAATTGGCAAAACATAATAACATAACATACCAGCTTTAGATCAAATGTTTGCTACCACCCATGCAATGGTACTCATTTCATCAACCTCAAATGGATGAACGTCTCAGTAGGTCCAGCTAGAGTTAGAACCTTCAACCCTGATATTAAACACAAACCTCTGCACTGGGCACATTGGCTCACTGAGCTATGAAAAGCAACTTCAAATGGTAACAACCTGCAAGTTTGTATTATACACAAATGTATGCATTTAATGAAGCCTGAGACACTTTAAAGCTATTGTAAACGGCAAGAATGCTGTTTAAATAGTCTATTTAACTCAATATCGACTTTGATATCTGGGGCACTTAAAAATAAAGATCTTACAATTGCATTACTTATTAATCATCCTCAGAATGTTCTTTACGGATTGCAGAGATTGGACATTAGACATATCTCATGTAATTCCTTAGAAAAATGAGTTTTTACACCTGCGCCAAGTGAAATCCGCATGCAAATGTCATCATTATGCAGTAAAACACAACTTAAATTAAATGTTAATGCTAGGAGGTCATAGTATGAGTATTAAGCTTTATAAATATTAAAAAACGAATTGAGAAGCACTTATTTTTAATATTTATTTTTCATAATTAATATTTATTTTTAATAAACCCAATCATTTTTGATAATTCCACATATAAAAGGAAGCTGCATCTCTTGCCTATCATTTTTAGACGCATTCATTTATGAGCCTAAACACAGAAGCCTAACTTAAAACATGACAGATTTTCACGCCACTTTTTTTTTTAAAAGGACAATCATTATTTAGCAACAGAACCATGCTTACAAAAATGCTTAAAGAGAGGAAAACCGCAATTGAAATGACTTCCTGTCATACAAAATAACGAACGTTATTTTTGTAACCCTTTAAAACACTGTCCCGAAATGCAAAGTTCCAACTGTAATTAACTAACGGCGAAGTCCTGGGTAAATAAACATTCCGATGTTATTCGTGGCCTTCAAAAAACAACATCTGCTTCCTTAACGGCAGTAAGAGCGCTGCACAGTGTTGAAACCTGAGCACGCTGGCAGTCTTACTTAAAACAGACATTTCAAGTTTTAAAATGCGTGTGCCATAATATGCATATGAATTTAGCAAAAATTCACTTTAGCTGAAGCGATTGCCTGTTTACATGCAATACAATGTGTGTAAGTAAAAAAAGGCTATACGTTTGTTTTTCTACAAAACACACAATTTATTTTTGAAGCCTTTCATATTCCTAGTGAATGTGAATTTTTATTTTATCTTTTTTAAGCATTTAACAGTTTGTACATATGCGTTTTTACTTAGTCTATAAATGAAATAGCAACATATAGCTATTTTGGCATATGACATGGTAAATTGCTACATTTTTATTTAATTTCTACTTAATATTTATTAATCTGACATTTTACTTAACAGTCTGAAAACATCAAAAAACCCACAAACACACATTGAGCTCATTTCAGACATAAACAGAAAGGGTTCAAACACTCAGGACACACAATACAGCGCTTTAGCTATTTGTTTCATAAATAGCGCCATCGCTATTTACTTACAGAAGTTACATTAATGGGAAAAACCACATAGACATTTAAAAACACATTTAATCCACATATCAACACATAGGACTGAAACAAAGAACAGCCCACAGACTGTACTTAAACCAAACCATTTGTAAATACTAGTTGTAAGTCATATTTACAAGAAACGCTTCTCAATAGTGTTCCAAAAGACTGCAAAAAAACAGTCCAACAGACTGCTGTATGTCCAAGAAGCCAAAATACACTCAATTCACTAGTTTTGGCTGGCAGAACACCAAAAAATCGCTCTGCATATCTCCATTCATAAAATTGTACAGAACAAAGGATCCTTATATGTATTATGTCCATATTTTAATTCCCTGGGGATACAAAATCACCAAGGAAGAAATATGTTGTTATACCTAAACCTATTTAGGTATTCCCTCTAGGGGAGCTGGCTAATTTAATTCACATCTCACTATGGTACCTTCCAAAAAGCAACACATTCTTTGATGTGAGATTGAAAACAGGCATGCCAAAAATATTGCAGAATATACAATATTATACCCAAAGTAGTGCTTAAAGTACTCTTCGTACATGCACCGTTCAAATTTCATACAAAGTAGAGAAAAGTCTCCTCTTTACCTGCCTACACAAATTGCAATTTGCATATCTTACACATACACATACACATATGACTAGTCATCACATTCCAAATTGCCACAGCAAGCGTATTCTAAAACTGCCTTGCCACTCAAAGGCTACAAAAGCTCACAGCAAGTACCGTACAACGGTTCTTACCACTCCCAGAGCGTCCAGGTTCTAACTGCCAAGTTCTGAATGACCTAACGGTCTTTTTTAGAATACTCACGCCAAAAATATTCTCGGTCAGGGGTGACATCATGTGCAGGATCAAAATCAGGAAGATCAGAAACATACTGGGATGCAGAGACAAAGAATCCCCAGAATCACCGTGCAAGAGTACCTCCTTAGTAGAAACTTGTCTTGTCTTCCTCCGTAGATTTCTGTCTCCTGACAAGATCACTCCTTCAGATAGCCACCTCTCTGATGAGTCCCACGTTGGCGTTCCATTTGTAGTAATCAAAACTCCTTCTCAGGGGTCTCACTGATACTTAGTCCTTTAAAAGCTGATAAAGAATTTGGCACAGAAGCTGAAATATCAAAAGACATATTTATTAAACTCAAATGAGTGAGACTACGTCACACAGAAGCCTTAGCAACTGAATGAGGCAGTCTGAAATATGCAGAAACCTGGGGCTTTATATATGTTTTAGAGTTACTTAGTAAGCATAAATGCAAGGGGCAGTCCTGGCTCATGTGAGCATACAAAAATGCCTAATATGGACATGCAAGTTCTACTTGCTCAACCAAGTGGGAGGAGCTAACAGTTTTCAGAAAGTAGTAAACACATTCCAATCTGAAACTAATCAGTAACAGCTGCAGACCCTACCGGGCATGTCTGGGCATGCGTTAAGTTGGAGGAGGCTAAATATATCCTGTTACTGGGCAGACTTCAGGTGCAGTTAACAGGAAGGTAGGACAAAGCACATTGTTATGTTATGTTATGTTAATTTCGATTTATATAGCGCCAAATCACCGACAGGTCTCTTAGCGCTTGCTTTGGGAACCCGTCCTGGCTTTCCCTGCGAGATAACCCCTACTGGGCATCCCCAAGGTGAAGACCAGGCATCCTATCGCGGTAGGGCCGTAGTGGAGATTAATCAAACTATTGCCTAGAGTTGCAGAGTGTGAACCCATGATTCGAGTAGGCACCAAGGCGAGAATTATCGAGTCCGTGGACATTTTGAGCACAAGACCCTGCCGCCTCGGGAATTGAACCCTGGTCCCAGGTCTGACCTCTGCATCAGGGTCTGCTTCCTCTAACCAGTGAGCCACACTTCTCCACCTCCACATTGTGAGCACATTGCATCACATGGCAGACAAGATGGCTGCCAGAAATACAAAATGGCTTCTGCTAACGCTAATCCATTGCTTTCAATTTACGACACCCTACCGCTATACAATACTACAGATTTTGGAGAATTCCACAGAAGTCTCTGCAATGCTCATACCTTTCTGCTTTACTGGATCTAATTAGAGTTTCCACAATTAGAGCTACTTAGTTTAGGAAAATGTCAATTTAATCTTGCATAGGTAAGAGGACCGGAAATCATATATTGATCATCAGATTTTATTCCTTATTGTCTGTACTGCTATTACTGAATTCATATGCAATTGAGGTTAAACTTTGTCAGATGATTTGAAAGACCAGTAGTGATTCTGTATTTTTACAATATATTTTTGAGACTTGTATATATCAGTTTGGATTTGAATTTGTAATAAACCAACATTTAATCCCATTTATTGACTTTTGAGTCCTCATTGTGTAGCTAAATGGGTTACACTGTAAATTGAACTTTTGGATGATGTTAACACCTCTTTATATTTCAGGCATCTAAAAAGGTCCTTTGCAGGGAAATTTGGATATTCGGCTCAGTGCTCTAGCAACAGCAAATGATTGAGGTGACACACTACACAATAAATACTAGCAAATGATACAGGTGGTACACATAGGCTGTGTAACCCAATATTGCTGAGGAAATACAATTCAAACGTAATATCTATTCCTTATACCCCCAACCCTAACCCCAACTAGTCTTCTGTTGTACATAACTTTTGAGGGATATTATTGGTCAGTGTGTCTTGGGGAGGGACGAGGCTAGACTAATAAGGCGAAGTTAGCTTAAGGCGCACACTAACACAAAGGTAATTGGCTTGCACTGACACTTGGGGATAGCCATGTGAAAGGCCAGGGGGCATCCTCAATATCTACAAGGTGGGATCATCCTTCTACCAACATCTATTTAATTATCGTCTGTTTAAGACTTGAAAGTTTTGAGTAAACCATCCCATACTGAAGCTAAGGGCTGTTTACAGAGTCCATGATACTCCTTCCTACGTAGTGCATGTCCCTCGGCCGTGCCCCAGTGAAAGACCTCTTCTTGCCAACTGGCTACAACGGGGGCTATGGAGGATTTCCAGCATCTGGTAATCTGTCATTTGGCAAGTAGGAGCGCTAAGTCTACGAAGCATGACATAGTTTTAGAGGTCTTGAGACTTGGGTACTGGCCTAAAATTTCAGTGGAGAACCCACGCCAGCTCAGATAGGGCGGTGTGGACCTATGCCCAATAAGACTTCAGGGAGAGACACATCCAAAGAACGTGTAACAAGCCTGCGGGGTATGGCATCTGGGGCAGTTCAGGGTTACTGTGAGAAATATTTTGTGTAGTTTTTGAGGTGTAAAATAAGCTGTGTGCTGAAGTGAGAAATTAATAAAGTTGAACCAGGAGTTACGGGGAATCATACTTGGATATTCTATGACGAAGTGCTGCTCTTTATCATGCAGGGCACGACTGAGGTCCTCTTCCCACCGAGCCCAAAGGGGTGCCAATGAGATGTGTAGGTGTGTATGTTTATTCAGCCATTTTACTAAGTGCCTTCCACTGCCCATTTCACATACCTCCTGGATAGAGGAGTGTGTCACAGGTTCTGTCCCCCTTGGTGCCCAATGTGTACAAAAATAGCGGGAGATGTTGTCATGGGTCAGAAAGATGGAGCAGGATAATCCGTGAGTCTGAATAAACTTGAGATGCGACATGAGTACTCTGTCCACAAATATGGCTCCCAGGGAGTGAATCTTGCAGATTCACAGGGTTCCAAACAAATTGCCCTGAGTAGACCTACAGGTGTTGGCAGTCCTTGTAGTGGTATGTTAGGGTCGTAGTGTGTGGGGAAAGCTGCGTATTCAAGAGCATCTTTTCAGCATCTACTTGCATGGCTTAGTTGTAATGATAGGCAGGTGGGTGTGTGGCACCTGGTAATAATGTGTGTAGTTTGCCCAGACTCAGTTAAGTGAAAGCCAACTAACCAAGAGGACAACCATTGCAATTGGCCTGCATGACAAGAAGCTGTGAAGTCCGGGGTGCCCCATTCCACCTCCTTAGTTGGCATCTGCAGCTTGGGTAGGCTCACTCTATGTTTCCCCATGCCCCATACTAAATCTATGAGTAACGAGAGAAGCACTCTAAAATGAACTGCAGGGACTACCACAGGCAGATTAACAGAGAAATATAATAGACAGGTTAGTATAACCATTTTGGAAAGTATAGTTGTCCCGCTACTCAGAGGGGCAATGTAACCCAAAATTGTATCATGTTTGCGGAGTGAATTGATCGCTTCATTTAAGTTCCCATGCAAAAGATCTGCGGTAGACCTATAAATCTGTAAACCGAGGTAACAAAATGTATGTGAAACTATTGGAATGTTATGTGCACCCACGCTCCTGAAATTAAGAGGTGTAGAACTTGGCATGATTAATATGGAAACCAGAAAGATCACCAAACAGATGGAGCAGGATGGGGATGGGCGGAAAGTCCATGCTTAGGTCACATACATACATTAACACATATTTGCATTACATGGAAATGGCATGATGTTGTGGTCCCTATGACATACAAAAGTTGGGATGATATTTTTGCTAACAATATTGAGGACATGATATTTAGGCCAGAAAATACTTTTGTCATCTATATTCTTGCATACCTAAGGTTGGGTTCTCTGCAGAGGACAGCCCTCGCAAACATCAGGGCAAAGTAATGGCGTGAGTTGAAACATAGCCAGCCACAGAAGCCACACAGCCCGGAGGCTGAAAAAAATCCAACAGCATCCACCTGGCAATGCAAAGAGGAAGCGGGCAAACCAAACTTGAACCCATTAAATAGAAAATCAAGAATATTAATTGGACAAATATCAAGGAAGCGAGTTGTAAGATTCACATCTTTCACAAAATGACCGCTAATGTTCAAATTAAGCTTAAAGGATTAAATGGGGCCTAGATTGCTGCATGGTCCCCGTTATGTCCAGAGAAACTCCCAAAAGCTTTATTCCTATCATGAGCTTCAGGTCATCGAAGTGGACAAATGAGGCTTGGAGAGTGTAGAGTACCTGTTACCGAAGGTGGCAGTGGAGAGAGAGAGAAAGTCCTATTAAGAAGCATGAGAGGTAATCAATACCAGCAACATCACTAGGGAATCATCAATATGACAAAGGCCTTCTTTCTGAAATGTTCAAGCATCCTCAGAATGAGAGGAAAGGAGGAAGGGATGGAAAAACATAAGCCCTTGTGGCTACAGGTAGGAGACAAATGTAATCCACCAACAATCCCTGTTGCCCTCCTACTAAGGCAATATGCACGGAGTAAAGGAATCTAGCTGCAGGCAAAAAAGTCCAGGGATAGGAGGCCCACATGCTCCACAATCTCCTTGAAGAAATTGGGTCTCAGAAAGACGTTTATTGAAAAGTGGAACACCTATCTTAAAGCATTTGCCTGAATGTTCTCCATGTCTTGAATGTACATGGCTCTGAATGCACATGAATGTCGCTCAATGCATCAGAGCATGAACCAACAGTACTATGGACGGAGACCTGGTTCTCCTCTCTCTGTTTATATAGGCCTGGGTCACCTGGTTGTCCATACTGCCCATTAGAAACTTCCTTCAGTAACGCAGTAGTATATCGCCAAAGCTACAGCTCATAACTCCCTCCAGTTCAAAATCATACCAATTTTTAGGCTTGACCTCAGACTTTAGGCTGAAGATATGTATCAAGTGACACCTCAGCCCCTGCTGGCATCTGTAGTCATAACCACAGGCTCAGTGGGGCGAGTCTTGATATTCCATTGACTTGCTCCTGCACTAGCCCCACTGAAGAAAAACCACTAAATAAGGATGGGGCGAAATGAGTTTTGATTTCTAATGAGCCAGAATATGTTAAATCATTGGTTTCAAATGGAGCCTGGCCCAAGCTGGCTAAACACACAAGAGGTCATGTCCCTCATAGATATTAGCCACAGGTGTGTCAGAATCATCTCCTGACTCTGAAGATCCCTAAAATTAGAATGCAGATTCACGATACTGGCAAGAGAGAGGCACACACGATCAACTGATGAGTTAAACAAGGCACCCCTGAATCCTTCTCCAGATAGGAAACAAGACTGGAGTTCTTCAAGATTGAGGATCCATCCAAAGGATTTCAGTGTGGAGCATACCTGAGTCAAGTCAGCCTCAGCCACGTGGAGCAATAGACCAATTATGATCCAAGCATCAAGATAAGGATGAAGACATAACAAAGTTGGTTCAGCCCTATGATATGACCCTCAAGCTGACTATAATAAAAAAGACAGTGTTTTGAATTCATGCTTTCCTAAAGGGACTGCAAATGTAGGAAGGTCTGGTGGTGAGAAGCTCCTGCCACCTGAAAGTAGGAACACTCTAGGTCTATGGACAACAGAAAGTGCAGTCTTGCCACCTTCAGAATAAATCTCCTGAAATGAGATGAGTTGAAATTAAATATTCCAGAAGAAAGAGCCTGCCACTTGTGATTTGATTATTAGACGGAAAACACTGCCTGCCTTGGATACCAGGAAGAGATTGGAAAACAAGCTCAACTACTATTTCCTTGCAAATCCCACTCCTTCTGGGGGAGCAATGGCAATATTAAAAATATTGCTGAATCTGGAGCGATGGTCACTTTGACAACGAGAGGACTGATAGAAACCCCTACTTCCCTCTATCCACATGGATCACTAGTCTCATAACCTTTATCATGACTTTTGGAAATCTCCAGTCACCCACACTTCACTTAGTGCATGTGAGAATCACAATGTACGGAACATACAAACACTTATGACTCACATGTATATCCTAAGCCATGCAGGTAAAAAAGACAAAACAGAAACCACACAGTGAAATGTTAGTAAAAATGTGCTCCACCATGACATAACATACAATTTGCTACCATTAAAAGACCAAGAGAGTTATCTAGAGTTTAGTATATGAAAGGTATCCAATAAAAAAACAGGTGTCCTGTCAGTCAAACTTCTGGTTTGCCAGCTTCATGCTTCATTAAGAAGCAGACGATGCACCCATTTTTGCTAGCAGAAGTTCAGCTGGTTTTACCCGTGGAAACCTTTGACCCCACCCCCCCCCCCCAGCTCGTTCCCCATTGGTCATTGATCAGTTTGCATGAGAAGATCCAACCTATTGAGGAAGGTCCTTCTGACATGCATTTTTCCTGCATGTTCAGACAACTTAGTGAGCCCATAGAGAAGTCTATAGAAATGCCTCCCACATCAATTTACTAGGAGTAAACTCCAGCTGTCAAGCCCAAAGGATTTTTTATTTTACAGAAACTAACCACCGAAGCGAAGGTTTGTATATGAGCATCAACAAAGTTGGCCAAGAGGGGCCAAAACAATAAGGTAAACATTCAGTAAACTGTACAACAATCTGTGCAGCTGCACTGCACTGAAGGAGGCACAGAAGGCAATTAGATTCTAGGTCATGGTATATGATGACTTGTTGAGCTGGCGATCCTGTAAGGAATGTGATGAGGAAGAGGAAGGAGGAGTTAATTGTCTTTTTCAACACTTGCATCCAACCTAGTTATTCGCAGAATCTCTACAACACAGCAAGCTTACAGCAGTCCATCACAGGCTGCACAGAAAGACTTTGCCCTATGTTGGAAAGGTGCACACCTTCGCGGCTGGGCTGCCGCGTGTAAATGAAAGCTCCAAGGTACCCACAGGTAAGGAATGCACTCATCCAGCAGCCCTTATTTAGAGCGGGTAAAAGACATCACCGCATCCCAGTCTGCAGCTTCTCATGTCTCGGTTAAAAGCCTGATGCGTTTCTGAGCCTACGCGTCTTCAGAGGCTCGACTTGAGTTTCTGACGCCTTGACACTCCCACAACGCACAGCTTTGTGGGACTTATAGTCTGTGTCTCTTCCCTGTATGGGTGCGAGTTCTGCCATTTCACAGCCCTGGATGGACCCCGGGATGCAGATGTCCATAGATCCCTCGGCTGCTGCTTCACAGTGGGCTCGGCGACTTCCGGCCCATGACCCCCTGTGGTTTTTGAGCGGGGGGTGCACACCTTCGCGGCTGGGCTGCCGCGTGTAAATGAAAGCTCCAAGGTACCCACAGGTAAGGAATGCACTCATCCAGCAGCCCTTATTTAGAGCGGGTAAAAGACATCACCGCATCCCAGTCTGCAGCTTCTCATGTCTCGGTTAAAAGCCTGACGCGTTTCTGAGCCTACGCTCGTCTTCAGAGGCTCTACTTGAGTTTCTGACGCCTTGACACTCCCACAACGCACAGCTTTGTGGGACTTATAGTCCGTTTCTCTTCCCTGTATGGGTGCGTGTTCTGCCATTTCACAGCCCTGGATGGGCCCCGGGATGCAGATGTCCATAGATCCCTCGGCTGCTGCTTCACAGTGGGCTCGGCGACTTCCGGCCCATGGCCCCCTGTGGTTTTTGAGCGGGGGGGTGCACACCTTCGCGGCTGGGCTGCTGCGTGTAAATGAAAGCTCCAAGGTACCCACAGGTAAGGAATGCACTCATCCAGCAGCCCTTATTTAGAGTGGGTAAAAGACATCACTGCATCCCAGTCTGCAGCTTCTCATGTCTCGGTTAAAAGCCTGACGCGTTTCTGAGCCTACGCTCGTCTTCAGAGGCTCGACTTGAGTTTCTGACGCCTTGACACTCCCACAACGCACAGCTATTTTACTACCACTGGCCCAGGACCTCAAAAGAGGCACATTTTCCAGAACCCACATAATTTAAGGGAAAAATCTAACACATCACAGGGATAGCACGTAAGTGTAGCATCAATTAGTAGCACAACCAACAAATGTGTAATATGTTTAATCATTTTTTTCATTTGTCACCATTGGTCAAAAATGTGTGTGATGGGCATTAGTCAAATGGAACAACACTGAATATATGGGACACTTCAAAGATTCACATGATTAAAGACCCAGAAGTGGCACACAACATCTGTGAGCCTAATTTTGCATGAGATGCTTCAGCCCTGAGTGAAAGATGACTGTAGGAGCTTTTGATTTGTACTCTCAGCATTGGTACTCAAATGTGGCATGCAGTTATGATACTCCAAATGTGTGCAAAAAGAAGGGGCGGCATTGAGAGGCTGTCAGTGTTGACCCATTTGAAGCACTGATGGCAGAACTTTAGATTCGCTGGGCATATGCTCTGGCATATTTAGGGCCCAGCACAAATATGCTGGAGGTCAAAAGGTAACTGTTGGACTTGGTCCTCTCTGCAGGGTCACCACCAAACGGGATGCCTTCACCCATCTTATTTTTCAGAATTTGTTTTTGCTGGTCTTAGGACTCTGCACACTTTACAAATGCTAACCAGTACTAAGGGGCCTGTGATTTCCCCTTTAAATATGGTAAAATGTCCTTACACCCAATTGGCAAATGTAATTTACTTGTAAGTCCCTAATAAAGCGTAGACCTCGAACATCTAAGCTTCAGGGCTCTGAATGGCAGGTTCTAAGAAGCCAACCCTTCGCCTGCCACATTTTACTACAACAGAACCAGCACCTGTCTGGACTACATCTTTGTATCTCTGTCTACATTTCAATATGTTCATTTGTTCCAAATCTCAGACAGACCTGGCAGTGACCACCTCCTGCAAGAAGTTTAATTTTCTCCAAACTTTAGTACCAAAAAATATCAGTGAGACAATCGACAAAACCTACACTACAAACTACAGACGCATTAGGACTAAACGCGTTGTTCTTGCGCAACTGCACACAACCATGTGGGACCTACTTCAAAACATGATAGGCAAAGTTACTTCCATGGTAAACATGTTGTAAACCCTGATAGAAACACTTTAGGAAATATATGCAAAAACAAACAAACCTAACCTTCGTAACAAAGCGCACAAGGAAGCCACCTGAGCAGTACACAAGCCCAGATTCCGGGAGCACAAAACTGGAAGAAACAAAGCTCTTCGAATTCTATGGAAAAGATCGGTGATTTGACCGCCACCCTTGTCCTAAGATTACACAAAAAACAGACCAAGAAGTTAAGATGGTCAATAAAAAGAAAATGAACTCTGTGCTAAGTTACACACCGATCTGAAACGCAATAACAGTGGTAGATTTTGGGCTACTATGGATCAACTTCTCAAACCAGACCATTGAGGCATTGACTCGTACATCACTGAAGCTTCATGGCCCCAATACTTAGAAAAAACCTTTTAGTCGCGAAGTAATCAACCAGGAGATGGATATCTGAGAAACTTCAATTATAGCACAAGATTAAGGGCAGACCGATGTGGATGCAGAGAGCATCAAAAAACAAATAGACAAAGAGCGAAAACAAGGAGCTCTGGACCCTAACAGCATCACTCCTTGCAGTGTTCAATAAGACCCAGATTTCTGGGCAGAAATATTAGCGTGTTCAGACAGGTCAGAAGCACATGTAACCTGCCAGGGTCATGAAAAGGCTCGATCATATCTCCAATTTTCAAGGGCTGCTCCAGCAAATTATGGCCTAATAGCCCTGATCGATAACGATGCCAAATACTTTGCAGAACCATGCTTGGTGAGCTAACAGCGTGGGCCTCCAACAATGCCATCATACCATACAATCAGACTGGGTTCCTAAAATCACCCGTCATGATCACAAACATACTAGCAATCTCTACTAATAGATGCTGCCTGTGCATCCGGCATACCGCTTTTTTTTTGTTACATCTATTTTAAAGCAGCCTTTGACTGCACGGACCGAGGGAGGCTGTAGCAGAAGCTAGCAAGCTGGAGCATACCGCAAACCTGCGAAACATGCTGATAATGCTGCACAGTGACACATGGATGCAAGCTAAGATAGGTGCAGGAACTCACTTCTCCATAAAAATCAAAACCACTTGTGGTCTAAAACAAGGATGTTTCCTGACAGTCACTTTATTTAACCTCTTACTTGCTGACCTGACTGAACAACTACAAACCTGCAATTCCCACGCTCCTAAACTAGGCAGCAAAGGAATATCAAGCTTTCTGTATGCCGATGAAGTGGTGCTGGTCAGTCACACTCAAGGGGGGCTTCAATGGCTGCTAACCATCATGAAGGCCTACTCACTTGCCAATGGCTTAACAATCAGTCTTGGCAAAACAAAAACTATGGGCTACAACACCAAGAAAACTCAATCGCAGGCCTATTTTTGGGGTGACACTCGGCTGGACAGCACTGAGGAGTACAAATACCTTGGGGTCATCATCAACAAGAAAGGCACCTTAACAGACCAGAAGGAGGCGATACAAAGGAAATGCCTGGGTCTGGCAATAGCACTCAAACACCTGAAGAAAAACTCGCTGGCCCTCCCCTGAAGCCACTGCTTGAAGTCGCTAGAGTGAAGCTTCTGCCAACAATCTCATACAGAAGCGAATTGCTAAGAGGGCGAGATGCCAGCACCCTAAACACCACAATCACCTGAGTCTATAAATCATTTTCTCTCTGCCAAGGTACACCTCACCTGCGCAAATAAGACTAGAATTTGGGCTGCTTAAACCGTCGCTAGCCAGGCGTGGAGCATACATAACATGTAGGAACAATATTCAGAAAGTCGAACCAAACGTCCTGAACCACATGCTATGGAAAAACTACAGTTCCGGAATACGTCACAGGCAAGAGTCTACTTACAAGAGTCCGTCGACTTTACAGGACTGACAGAACTTTAGGATACACCTACCAGCTCTCAGACCTTCCAGCGTCTGATTACAAAGTCACTCAAAATTCAGTCTGTCACTAAGGACAAGACCACACTATCCGAAAGAGTACACGGATCAATGACGCTTAAAAATTACAAAACTATTGCCCACCAAAACTATTTCTCAGCTGGCTACCCAGCCTTTATCAAGCTGCAATTTTTAAAATATCATCTGGGGCTACTACCAGTTAAAGATCATTTGGCACCCTGGTTGCATGGCAATCTCTCTGTCGCCTGCCATCTCTGTGGGACTGGTAAGGAAGACCTGTTGCATTTAGTCTGCTCCTGCAATAGTTTATGCACAAAGAGGAGCCAGCTACTAACAAGCATTTACAAAGCAATGGTCTCAGCATTATTAAAGGTAGAGCTATTGGCATTGCTCATGACATTTAAACATTGTTTTTTTAAATCTTAAATAAATTACATTGTCATTTACAATGCCAAAAGGTTAATCGCTCGCAATTGCATGACCTATTGCATTTACACCCACAGAGAGCCACCCACACAAAGCCACACACACAGAGCCCCCCACACACACACCCAGAGCCCCCCCCACACACACAGAGCCCCCCCCACACACACACAGAGCCCCCCCCACACACAGAGCCCTCACACACACAGAGCCCCCCCGCACACACACAGAGCCCCAACCACACACACACCCAGAGCCACACACACACACACACCCAGAGCCACACACACACACCCAGAGCCACACACACACACACCCAGAGCCACACACACACACACACACAGAGCCACACACACCCAGAGCCACACACACACACAGAGCCACACACACCCAGAGCCACACACACACACACACCCAGAGCCACACACACACACACCCAGAGCCACACACACACACACACACCCAGAGCCACACACACACACACCCAGGGCCACACATACACTCAGAGCCACACACACACACACAGGAGAGCAAGCACAGCCAGGGGGCAGGGAAGCAAGCACAGCAAGGGGGCAGGGGAACCAGGGGAGCGAGCACTGCCAGGGGGTAGGTGAACCAGGGGGAAGGGGAGCAATCACAGCCAGGGGTCAGGGAAGCAAGCACTGCCAGGGGGCAGGGAAGCAAGCACAGCCAGGGGGCGGGGAAGCAAGCACAGCCAGGGAGCAGGGCAGCAAGCCCAGCCAGGGTGCAGGGAAGCAAACACAGCCAGGGTGCAGGGACGCGAGCACAGCCAGTGTGCAGGGAAGCAAGCACAGCCAGGGTGCAGGGAAGCAAGCACAGCCAGGGTGCAGGGGAGCAAGCCCAGCCAGGGGGCAAGTGAGCAAGCACAGCCAGGGGGCAGGGGAGCAAGCACAGCCAGGGGGCAGGGGAGCAAGCACAGCCAGGGGGCAGGGAAGGGAGCACAGCCGGGGGGCAGGGAAGCAAGCACAGCCAGGGGAGCAAGCACAGCCAGGGGGCAGGGGAGCAAGCACAGCCAGGGGGCAGGGAAGCAAGCACAGCGAGGGAAAACAAAGCCCTGCAGATGGTGATACAGCAATAAATATAGCAGAATACTGGTCACCAAGATGCCCAAAAGTGCACATTCCTATGAGGGCGCATGACCGCCAACACAGCATGGCCAACTATTACAGGTGCCTCCAATTTATGTCCAGATCTTGGGGCTATCCATACGACAAACTGCCATGCAGTTAGTATATTAATAAAAATGACTAATTTTCACATTTTGTTTTTAGCCTCACAGCTGCCCTCCCGGACCTAGATTGAACACCGATGCTCTGTACAGCCAGAAGGATTGCTCAGCGAGCTAAACATTCACCACCGAGATATGGAGGTCCTTGTGTTTGAATTGAGGCAATGCCTGACTCAGCCTTCATGTTTCTAAGATTGGCCAATAATATACCAATACAAGAGATAAGAGCAGCATCTCTTGTTTACAGAGCTAAATAAACCGTCTTTAGATCAGCATGACACCCTATAGAAACAGAAGGTATTATAACAGAGCATATGCGAGGAGGCCGGTTGCACCTTATATACACACATATATATCTACATTGCCTTGTGAATGTGTAAAAAAGAATGCATGATGTCGGAGTGAACCGTGCCAATACTAAATCATTCCTTCAGGACCATTATAACCCTTTATTGGCTTGTAATGCTCAGCAGGGCGCTGCCAGAGACCCCTTCGAACAAAATGTTAATCCTGGTTCAGAAATAGCAGTGTGGGGCATGGTCTTTTGTAGAAAAGACACGAGCAGAGGGAACGTGGGGGTGGTGGGGCGACAAGTGTTAGTAAGTCTGTGACAGTGCAGACGGCTGGACATCTGCGGCAGGTCAGGGCGGGGGCATTCCGTAGCAGCCAGGGCTCTGGGAAGTTTTATGGGACAAAGGCTGTCAGTAGCAGCTGACCACCTACCCCTCGAGCGGCCATGGGTGCGGGCGAGTCTCGCGTGCAATATGGCCCTGGGAACCATTGGAGGTAGCCTGAAATGGGATCATCTGCATAATGACACGCGAGGGGACTGTTTATGAGGGGCGAGGGTTCAAGTGCAGGAGGGTCGGTGGTATAGACAGAGGTTAGCGGTAGATGGGACACAGTATTCATTTCCGTTTCTATCCTTTGCCTTAAATCAGGGTGTCCAACGCCAGCCTGGGTGGCAGATCCATGCCAGATTTAGCCACCGGAGCCCTTCACCTGAAACCCTTGATGATTAAATTAGAATTTGCGAATAACATCAGGCGAAATGCTTAATTCTATGGATATCTAACTAGCAGGCATGCTGGCTTCTCGCTGGGGTAAGGACTAAAGAGTGTGGATGCACGTGGCATAGCAGCGGCAGCGCCAACAACCGCACACTGCATTCTGGTACATGTAGCAACCGCACACTGCATTCTGGTACATGTAGTTACTTGTGCCATTTAAAATGGCACAGCATTTAAAATGCATCGCCCAAGAAAAAGAAAGGGCACTGGATTAGTTGTGTGCCCCACAAGACTAGGGTTCAGTGTGGTTCTCAAGTGTAGCGCGATGTGGCTTAAATGTATGAAGATTTTCGCAGGTAAACACAATTGTTAAAAGTTTGCAAGATGTTTAGTAAAGGACGATTTATCATTTGTCAAGACGTCCACCTATACACAAACTCTCAACCCCCTACCCTCAAAAGAGGCAAGGTGTGCGTACAGCATGATGTGGCCTCCCCTTCAGGCTGAGATTTCCTAAAATATTACCGATTAATGAGGGTGGGGATGCACAAGAAAGTGCTAGGTCGTTTTATGGACACAATGCATCTTTACACGGCTGTGGCTGTAAAACCAGAAGGATTTAAGGAAAATCATGTGAATTTATAATTTTACCCTGCATCCTGCAAAACGAACCCACTGTATCTGGGCCCGCATTTGTATCTACTAAGCAAACTAAGGTACAAGGAGAGAGAGTGATAAGCCAAAGATCACACGGTTTTGTCACGTGGAGTAAGCTGGGGTTCAACCCAGGTTTCCCGGTCCAAAGAGGCATCTGAACAACTAGACCCGATCTACTCTTGTTAAAGCCTCACACATTCAGAAGCTGAATGAGCCTGCGTTCATGAGGTCTGAAAATAACATACAAGAAAATGACGGAGTCCCCTGAGTACTAATCCTATTAGTATGAAGTGAACAGATCCAGTTGTAAGTGCTAAAGAAATTAATCAGCCCTGCCCGAGCCTCCACACTAAAGCTGCAAGCCACATACCTGCACCATGTCCTCCGGCAGCAGCCGGTCGCCTCCGGAGGGGGTCTTTAGAGAGTCCTCTCCATAGAGACCCGGGCCGCCCCCGCGGGCCCCCGGCTGCACTGGCTTGAGCTGGGCTAAAACAGGAGGCTCCTCCTGGTGCATTCCCGGGTAGAGACGCTGCGGGCCCAGCCGGGAGGACATGTTCAGCACGGCGCTGGTGGCCATGGGGAGTGCAGGCTGTGCGCGCTGCAGGACGGGGTGTGGTGGGGCTGCTGCTTGTGCACTCTGGCTCCCGCTCCGTACCTGTGATCCTGTGCGTGTCTCCTGTCTGGGCCGGGCTGCCTCCGCCTAACTCCCCGGCCCTTGCGAGCTCTGTTGCAGTAAATTCAGCAGCAGGGGCGAGGACTTGGCAACTATTTGGGGCGGCGGTCGTCGCGAATTGGCATAAAGAAAAGCGCCACCATTTTCAGATTCGGGCGCGTGTTTTGGCGTTCTGAGTGAAAGATGACGTCACAGGGCGAAAGAAAGCCAAAAACACACCCCTGAATCCGAAAGAGACAGGGCTTGCATGGAGTGATGCCCTTCTCCTCCAATGGCTGGCCTCTGTTTAGGAAGCCAGCCACTGGAGGAGAGGAGCGGGTTCCAAGCCCCCTAACCTGAAAACATAATTTCTTCGGGACTCCGCCCTCACTGCTTCTCAGTGCAACGGTCCCTCGACCTAAAAAGGGCTTTCAATCAAAGGGGAATTCATACGAGAAGGCAGGCTATTCTGGCCTGCTTTGACCCAGGGGACTCCAGCTGAACTGCTGCTTTGTCAAATTTCTGCTAAAGGTCAAGAAAAGTCTGCACCACAATGCTGTTCGCCCAGCCCAACGGACCCAGACTGCAACATGAAGGACACGTTATTATTCAAGAATAGTACACCCCTCTATCAGCCAACACAGCAGCAGTCCCTGGCCACCATAAACCTCATTTCCCCTTTATAAAACTGATATTTGTAAATATGTATGAATGTAGAGACTCAAATTATAAACCTGGTATCCCTTGCGACATCGAGCTACGTATAAATTTAACAATCTATAGTGCTGCTGTGCCATGTCACTAATGCATTCAACTTTTCCTTTTCCCTTTTATAATGCAATACTTTTTAAATGTGAATGTACAGACTCAATTTTCAACTTGTTAATGTTTACGTACAACATGGAATAATGTATATCCAGTAACTTTTTCTAACAACGGTTTTATGTAATTTAGCAATTATTTAATCAAATTAGGCTCAAACATTGATTCTAAGGCAATTGGTTTTTGCGGTGTATCCATCTGCCTGTACTCGAGTAATTGCAGTGAACTGCATAATGGACTACTTTACAACTATGGTCCTCTCGCCTCCCTTATGCTTGCTCACTCCAGTGTGTCTCACTGTAATTTGCTACTGACAATGCTTTTCTTTTTCGGATGTACCTTCTCTGGATGTATGACGTTACAACGCATGCTTTTACCACGCATGCCTTTACAACGCGGTTTTTACTTTGCAATCCATTACAACGCATAGCGCTTAAAGGTGCTGGATAGTGAAAAGTTTAATTTTCTATTCCAACTCCAGTCCCCGTGGACACTAGGGAAGGTGTTGGATAGAAAATTAAACTTATTCCCTATCCTAGAGCGCCCCCCAGCGCAATGCGTTGTAATGGTTTGCGTTGTAATGCCTGCGTTGTAATGGTAGTGCGTTGTAAAAGTTCAACTTCTTTTTCACGTTTGTTACTTCCTTTGCATGTCATTTTGTTGCATCCCAATTGATTGGCCTCTTTTTGTTGAGTTGTGGCATACTCTCAATATACTGGTGAATGGTCTTGAACTTCAGTCCAGGCAATGCCTGGCATCACTACTTGGTATGCATGTGATTTTACATATGCCTTTATGAGTGTTATTTCTAGTAGTAATTGTTTTGAGTAAGCGCGTAAGCGCAGAGGCCTAAAGATTGTCTTAGGAGTGTTGACAGTTCCCACACTGAGTTGCCTAACATCAAGACTGTCTAGTTTTTATTCCATCTCATACCTCTTTCTTCCACTTCGTGTCTCTTTAAACCACTCTTGCAGATACTTTTTTAATGTCAGTTTTCTCATTTTGTCATATTTTTCCTTTCTTTCTTCCTTCTCCTTTATCTTTCTTCCTTTTTTGTTTGTCTGTCTCTTCCTTTAGGTCATTGTCTGATGATAAAGTAAGTCCCAATCTCCCAAAATGAGTGTCTGTGCTCACCACCTACACAGGCTAACATTGTTTTATGCAAGTATTAAAATAAACCAACAAATGTGCATCTTCAGAAACCTGCGGATGATTTCAAGTTGACTAACATTGTCCTATTATAGTGTATGGGTACATTCATTTTTTTTAAATGTGGAGAAGGAACCCTAAATATTGCTCAGAATATTCATGTGTAAACTCTGTAGGTGAAGCTTTATTATTCAAAATAGTATGTGGTACTTCACAAAATGTATGGATGCAAAGGACATAAAATTAGCAAATTCAGAATCTATTCTGTTTCATTTCCTTTATGTTTCGGCTTTCAGGATCAATTCCAGTTTCAAGCTTCCATAGATCAATTTGTGTATTTTTGGAAGAAAGGTAAAGCACACGATTTATCTTTGTAGTTCATTATTGCTGTCATCTTGTCAATGGTCAATATCTACCAAGCTTTGTTTGGCCTGCCAGACTCAGTCAGTTTTCCAATAATTTGCTAAGCATAGGCTGATTGCTAATGGCATCTTGTGAAACATGCTGTGTTAGAATAGCTGTGGATTTCGACCTTTTCAGAGACCTAGTGCTCATTTTGTAGATAACCTCTGCCCTTTGGGTCAATATCTTCCATGCTTTGTTTATCCTATCAGATCTCCCAGACACATAATTGCCAGTGGCTTTCACTGAAACATCCTATATTATGAGCATTCATCTCATTTGTAGGCATCGTAAATAGTATCAACAATTCTCCCAATGGCAGCAACACTCCACCACACTTTTTCACCCAACCCAATCCTTCCCATGATACATGTGTATCCTAGGGCAGCTCCATCTCTAATGGTAGTTGATACCAACCCGCCCAATTCATTTGCAACACAGATCAGCCCTAACCCGTGAAAACCTGAATATTCTGCCGGGCAAATGGTAATATCCGTGCATTACTTGGAACCACATAGAGTTGTGGTTAGAGGGACCACTATAGGGTCGATTCCCAAAAATAACTTGTAAGTCTACACCCATATAATTCCTCCTTTGCCTGCGTGTAGATTTACGAGTTTTAGTAATTCATGTACATTTCCAGTAGTGTGTGTGGAAAGATGCACCAGCCTCCCAGGCCCACTAATGGGAACGTCAAATGGCATTTACTGTTTCCCTACTGTGGAATTGTATGCACCCTTCACACTGGAGAAAAGCAGCCCTCTGTGCAAATGCACGTTTTTTCACTATTTTGTTTTGTCTACACGTGCTTTCCTTTGAGAAAACCTCGTGGGTTTCCCATTGTCCTTCTTTTGTTAGAGACAATCTCCACCCATTTCCAGACGAGGTTGGGAAAAGGTTGTTAAAGGGTGTGTAAATGTAAAAAAAAATGGTCTGTCCGCTGGGGTCTAGTTTTAGGACTCGGGCAGGGAATGGGTATTTTTAGCAAGGGCTGGGTGCCAGGGACGGGTCACACTGGTGTCTAGTTTTAGGGCTAAGGCAGGGGTCAGGTATTTTTAAAAAAGGACTGGGGTACTGGGGGGAGGGGCGCCAGGGACCGGTTCGAAGGCAAAGGTCAGGGGTCATGGAAAAGAAAACCTTTACCACGCAAATGCAAGGCAAGTAGGGAGGGGAAGGGTAAAGGACTCTGAACCACTCAAAGCACTGGGGCCTCTTTGATAGTAGGATGGAGATACAAAAACAGATATTATCCTTACCAACAATCCATACATGCCTTTACAACGAAACGTGTTCTAAAGGCATGAATGGTATAGGCATATCCGTAAAGAAATGCGTGGTGAAGGTTATGCGTTGTAAAGGCATTTGCGTTATAACGCATGCTTGGTAAAGGCTTGCGTAGCCACAGAAGGCATTGTTCTGTCATAAAACCGTGCATCATAGGCGATGCCGCTGTAAGAAATCGCCTCAATGCAGAAGAAGTGGGTCAACTCCTCCAGTGGTTGGACATATAGGTGAAATATGATGGGAGAGAGAGCTAACCCCTGTGGGACCCCTCTGCCCTTCTCGGTCATGGCACTGGAAATTGTGCATTTAAAAAGGGCCTCTAAGAAACCATCTGGCCCATGAGGAAAGATTTAAACCAGTACAACACAGTGCCAGCAAATCCGGCTGTGCGGAGGTGTCAAATACATTTTTTTTAGTTAACTATGTCGAATAATGCAGAGAGATCAACAATAACAGACCTTTGGTCACCCACAACTTTAATAACACACAAGTTAGCCAATGTGGACAAAAACACAGCATCCTTGCTGTGCACGCACAGATATCCTGCTTGCTACCAGACTTATAAATTAGAAGTGTCAGTGAAAATGGAGAGCCATTTGGTCAAGGGTTGTCACACAGTCTTTGGGAAGGCAGTAAGTAGACTGAAGGGCCTGCCATTCTTTGTATCAGCCATATTTTGGTCAGGCAATATGGTTCAGTCGCCTTCCCAACTTGGTATTAGAAGCCTCCAAAATATTTTTCATAGCAAAATGTAAAGGAATGCCCCCCACCTGACGAAAAGCCCGGGTTTCTGGGCAGGCCTGTCACACTGTACCATTTTTCAGCTTTACAGACTTAAAAATAGTTTCACTGTTAGAGGAGGAGGAGGTGGAGGACGAGGGGCTTGGAGTCTGGAGAGGGTTTGGGGCTTTCGGCATATTACTGCCCCTCTAGCAATAGAGTGGGTGGGTTTTAGAGCCCGGAGCGGCTTGACTAGATTCTCCTACTCTCCCCAAAACATTTATAAAAGATTCTGGGTTGCCGCAGATGTCCCAGGGAGGTATCAAACCCACTGATGGCCACCAGCCGTCTGAGTCTCTCTGCACAAGCTGGAAACACACGCTGTGTAGGAGTCTCCAGCTTACACTGCCTTTCACCTTGTGATATTGGTTCTCCACTGAGAGGCCACGTGAAGAGATTTGATATTGTGTGACCTGCTGGCATTGTTTGGGTTGGAATGTCTGGGAGTCATTTAAACATTCTACGGTTCGCTGGAGCCGGAGAGAACGTCCTTTTTGCAGGGCACGTGGATGTCCCTTAGTTGAAAAGGCCTAATTATTTTAGCAAGGACCAGCGTTTGGTTATGGTCTCTTTCTTGAGTGACATAGAAAGACAATACTGCGAGCAAAGTGTTAGGTGTCTGCAACTGCAAACCTCGTTGCAGAAACATGAACATGCAGATACTTAACCAGCAGGAACCAGTGGAAGGTTGCAGAGACCTCCTTTTGTAGTATCACAGTACCACGTGCTCCATTTAAGGTGAGAAACAAGAAGCAACTTGTGCCTGCCAGCATAAGTTTCATTTTCTGCATGTCACACTGGACAATTAGGGGCTGATTCACAGAACTAACTTAAGACAAAATCCTAAACTTACTACTTTTGGTATTCACAGAAGTTAGGATTTTGTCTTAAGTCTGTCTTAAGTCTATCTTAAGTTTTTCTTAAGACAATCTTAAGACAAAATCCTAACTTCTGTGAATACCAAAAGTAGTAAGTTAAGGATTTTGGGCCATATGTATCATCCTGACCATTTGCGATTTCTAAATAGCGATTTTTAAGGAATCGCTATTTGGAAATCGCAAAATGGTAGGTATGTTGGAAATTGCTTCTTTTTAGCAATTCCTTAACATTCCTAAATTGCGATTAGCAAATTGCTAATCGCAAATTTCCCATTCATTTCTATGGGCCAGGAGGCCCATAGGAATGAAGGGGAAATTAGCGATTAGCAATTTGCTAATCGCAATTTAGGAATATTTTCAAGGGTGCAGGGGTGTCACAAGAACACCCTGCTGCACCCCTGAAAATGACATGTGTTGGCATATGGCGCCCAGACATGCCCTTAGGGCATGTATGAGCGTCACATGGCACCTTTGGATTTTAAATAAATAGCTTTATTAAAAGAATTCGCAACTTACCACCAACTAGAAGTTGGTGGTAATTTGCGAATCCTTATGGGAATTTTTGCATTCATTTTCCGTTGATACATTGCATTTAAGGAATCGCACAATTTGCGATTCCTTAAGTGCAATCGCAAAATAAGGAATAGCAAATTTTGCGATTCCTTATTTTGCTGCCAAAATGTGTCATACATACCATTTAGCAAATTAGCATTCGCAAAGGCCGAAATTCTGCGAATTTCGGCCTTTGCGACTGCTAATTAGCTTGATAGATATGGCCCAAAGTCTTAAGTTTGTTCTGTGAATCGGGCCCTTAGTTCCAAAGGTGTCCTTGCGTAGTACCAGCACCAATGAACGCTAGTCATGTGTGCCGAGGACTTATCCAAGGCAGAGGAACCAGGTACCTGCAATCGCAGCCCCTGCTTGCTACTCTGTAATCCGGACAATTCTCTACTTTCTCTTGTCCAAGGGCTGGCCATCCTTGCTTGCCATTGCTGCTAATATAGATTAATACCAACACCCCTGTCTACAGGAGCATTATCAACGCTATGCATGCACTTCTGCCTTGCCTAAATCCCTGAAAAACAATGCTGTCTACATCACAGCAAGGTCGATTGCTCTTTTGATGTGGGAGACCCTCACTCTGAAGGGTGAGCAAATCCGAATTCGCCCATTGAGAACTTCAAGGGTGCTGCAGCTCCGGGCTTCGGATGTGGCATCTGCTCAAAGTAGGCAAAATGTTTGAGTGAAAGCATGGTCGTTAGTATGGAACCAAACGCTGGAATTTGAGCTGAACACACAAATTCCTGGCTGTTATTCCCATTTTGGGATAAGTTTGCATATTGGGCTGGTATTCCCAAATTCTGAAAGTACTGACGGCCAATTAAAAGGTTATCAAAGTGGGAAGAAGGGTAGGTTAGTTATTCAAGCCTCCATTTTGCGTGGATCGTTCTTGAGTGAGTTGACAAACATTTGCTATCTCACTATTCCATGCAGTACATAAAATGAGCGACTTGATTCGTGGGGGATTTACCTAACCCTTTGTGGGAGAGACTGAACAACAACTGAGCTTCATCAGAGCACACAAAAATCTGCCTCTAAGAGTGTGAAAAGGATATGTCAGTGGCTGGAAATAGTTATCAAACAATATGGGAATATAATTTGATTCTGTAGTACCAGTGAAAATGAGGCAAATTGGTGTAATGCAACCACATGTGTACTAACAACGAGAAAAGAGGAGATCCAGTCTGATGCCAGGCCACAAATTCGATATTCATGAAGCTTTTTGGTTAGATGAGCCTGTCAGCTGTTTTTTGAAGTTTCCAATAGTAGCTGACAATTGTGAAAGAAACAGGCCTCTGTCTTTGCCTCCACCCACCTTCCAAGGAATGTCATTGACAGACATCCTTTATGTGCTTTCTCCAGGTCTAAAACCAGTCTGAAAAATGTCCAATAGGCCCTTATTTCCAATCCAGCCTAACCAGTACTACTATTTCAAGGATCTTAGAGTAAGGAAAGGCTGAAAGTCAAAGGTGGGTATTTTTCCAGAGAGCATAAACTTGGGGTACTTTCCAAACTGAGCAAAGAATACCAAACGTCAAGAGGAGTCGAATCAGAATGCAAGAGTAGGCTTCGGTTAGATGGGCTGGTGAAAGGTCAGTGGATGAACCAGGGGGCATATTACCAAGCAATAGCGATAATTATCGCTATTGCTTGGTTAGAGACAAAAAATTATCGCCGACCAGTTTCTGTTTTACTCACACGTCTGAAGCATCTTGGTGGACGAATCCCTCCTCTTTGCCTTATATAAACGTGGCCAGGTCACTGGTAACCCATCTGTAGAGGAAATATTTAAGGGTCCGCATTCTTTCCCTCATCTGAGTTGGATAAAGAATGCCTTGTGTCGTGACATCCTTGTAAGTTATGAGAATGAGAGAGTGGTCACTGGGGCAAAACAAGTAACTGGTTGTATATAATAATAAAACTACTTTTTTTAATAGCTATTTGATTACCCGAATAAAGATGTTCTGACTGACTGAGTGAAATCTACTACCCACTTTCTACATGAAATGTTGTCGATTCTTGCTTATCAAAGGCCATCCTTTGTTATAACAGTGGCGACAAGGGGAACTGTATTGTAAGCACTATAGGGTTTAGTACGAGAAAAGACATGAAAGGAAGCCCCTGCTTTCTGGTAGTTTCATCGAGGCAAGAAATGGCCACAGCATTGAGAAAAGTCTTGATGGTGACAGAGCAGGAGGGAGAATATGGCTAACGACTGGACAACAACCTTCAGCATTACATACTTTGCAGACCAAGGGGCATATTTACAAGGGGAAATCGTCACCAGACTGTCACTTTTAGCGAGGTTCTGGTGGCAATATCTCCTTATCCTTATTTACAAGGCAGCGTTAAACCACTCTACATGGCTTAACACCAACTTGTAAATAAGGCCCCTTTTCACGCTACACTTAGCGTGAAAGGGGCATGCAATGAGTGTTGTAGTGGGTGTTCCGCTGCAACACCCATTACTTTTTGACACTGCCGCATATTTACAAGGCTGAGGCAGTGCTAAAAACGAAGACCAGGGAATACTTGCTTTTAGAATGGCATTACGAGGAGAAGCTATTAATTTGTCCCTCGATTTTTACTTTTTCCATGTGTGCTGCATTGTGCAGCACACATAGAGAGAGCAAATCGTCTTTCAAGATTGTATATGTGCAGGAACATGTCCCTTCCTGCACATAAACAATCGGCCCTGAAGCCCAAGGACCCTTGCAATATGGCGCAAGGGATCCTGCGCTGGCGCCAGGCAGCTTCATTAGCGCTAAGGGAGACACAGGGGTGCACCGTATTTTTGTAAATACGGCGCCCTGCTGCATTTTAAAGATTTTGGAGTGCAGCGTTACCAATTTTGGCGTAACTCCACGCTCCGACATTTAGTTATAAATATTCTCCTAAGTGTAAAATGATAAAATGATTTAAAATGTAAAACGCATAATGATGTAATCATGATTAACTACTGGTACTAATTCTCAGAAACCTATTAATCTCATTAACAGATAGCAACTACTTCAGACATTCTTGTAGCATATCGCAATACTCCATTTTTCAGCACTAACATTTTAACAAGCATTGGCAAAAACAATAGGTGTTGCCTATCTGAGATTTATTGGCTTTGCTAACGTTGCAAAAGGCTGAAAGTAATGTTAGAAAGACACAGTCAGCTTTGTTCAGTTATGCTAGACTTAAGTTTAGTAGTAAAATATAGCAATAATCTGTGTTCAGTAGTTTTCCCAGAGTTTTTGACCCATGTGCCACTGCACCTGCTTTACCATTCAAATCATGGCACTTGTGCCTGCAAGGTAACTGCACTTCTGACTGCTTGTTTAGTAGTAAAATATAGCGATAATCGCTGTTCAGTCGGTTTCCTAGACCTTTTGGCTCCTGTTCCACTGCTATTTCAAAAAGGAGCCAAGAGGGAAAAGAAGCGACAGGGTTGCCCTCCACTCAACAATCAGCAATACACCAGAACCCAGTCTCTTGGACGACCAATATATTTTACTTTTTGTTACTGCGAAAAGTACGTCATCCATCAATTTCTTCCGCTACAATACCCCTCTCATTACTAGGTTTTAGGGTATTTACAGTTTATCGCCCTCTATTTTAAAAAAATCGAAATAAGAACACCTTTTTCAATTTTCGATTGACAGTCAAAAAGAAACAACATCAACGTCTGTGCACCAAGTCGACAGTACATCAAATAGTGAAAAAATGTGTAAGGACAAAATGACCCCTTACGGGCGTACCACCTTCGGGGTAACTAGCAGGTACTCACCAGATAGGGCCCCTTTTCTCATCATCGGCAGTCATTTTGTTCCAGAAAAGAAAGACTTGGTGCACAGACATTGATATTGTTTCTTTTTGACTTTCTATTGAAAATTGAAAAAGGTGTTCTTATTCCTGGTGCACTGCACCTGCTGCACCTTTCAAATCATGACCCTAGTGCCATCAAGGAAACTGCCAATGTGACTACTTATTTAGCAGTAATAAACCACAATAATCAGTGCTCAGTGGGTTTTATAAACCATTTGGCCCCTGTGCCACTGCACCTGCTCCACCATTTGAATCATGACCCTAGCGCCTGCAAGGGTAAATGAGGAAACTGTTTATATCAAGTAATATATGTGTTCTGAAAAACACACAGTTGCAGACGGAATATATAATTATTGTGCTACTAAACATAAACATAAAAGCTGTCATAAAAAGTGCCTTTAAATGTATCCAACCCTCCAAAAAGAGTTGCCACAGATGTCATAAATAAAACACATGCTTTACATATCAAAGTAAAAATCAAGCATTAAGAAATTGTGTTACAATGTGGCTGACTCCTATCCGGTGCTTGATAGTGAATGGGCCATAAACAGTGTGAATTGCCCAAGATCACCATATGTTAGGCTGACGCTGAGAATGAAATTAGGTTTTCTACTTTGCTCCTAAAAAAGAAGTTTCACAAATGAAATAGACTCACCAAAGAAGGGGAATTTTGCCAAAAACAAGCAAAGGTTTTGTGCAGCTGAAGAACAAGATTCTTTATGAGTTGGCTATGTGTAAAATGTTGTGTTTTTTTAAATGGTACAAGCAGGCTCCTTGTAGAAAGCATGCTTCGTTCGTCTTTCCTACAGGCACTCTCACTTTAAAGTCAACTGAAAGAAAAACAAACACCATGCTCCCACAAAAACACATCTTGACATTTGACCTCGATCTTTGAATGGGCATCAAATGTGAGGAGATAAGAACAACATTTGAAAGCCTCGTTATTACAGAAAACGCATTAGTGGAAGAATACTGTAAACACGGCTTGCGCATGGGGAGGTACAAATTCAAGCTGCACAGCCTAACGCAAATAAAGCCAGCAAATAGAAACACGTGAGGTACAAACCACAAAGCCAATAGCAAGACAATGGCGAAATGCATTGCCAGGTCAACTTTCTTAAAGTTCTCATGATGTCTTTCGCATAGCCAGACAGCTGTGCTGTCTGGTAGGTGGAGAACTAAATAAGGAAGTAGACTAATTTATCTGAAAGTTATTTACAAAGTTTTGAAAATCAAAACTGTGGCTAAGAAGCAACATTAATTACCAAAGGGTTCCCCTTACAATACTTTAAAAAACACCTCTTGCATCTAGTTTCACACACTCAGCCAAGTTTGCTACCACAGGACCTTATGAAAAATCATATACAAAATGTGGTCAAATCATTTAATAAAACCATAATTTATAAAAATCGAAAAATTCAACAAAATATAATTCGCAATACATCACATGTACATACAAATGAACAACGATACATATAAACAGAGGCAATAAATCCAGGAATAGTCAAAAACCCACAAGGAGGCAAATTAACACCAATACATTATTACAAAAAGGTCTGTCATTGGATATCGCTGAGTATGTTCAATGACATATTACACTACTTGTCCAGCACTGTGGGTCGTGTTAATAAAATCAGTTGCAACGTTTTAGTGGTCTTAGTTGAAATATACCATCTTCTGCAGGACCAATTTTTTAATTCACTCCTCCCAAATGAATATCTATAAAAATGTGAACACCCCATTTAAATATACATCTGTGCAGAAATTCATAAACGATACAAAGAGACAAAAAGACACCCTTTACATTTTTCAATAAAAAATACATATGTGCACACCTAATGTCCCATGGCATAAAACTATGGCTGTGACACCAATATTCCCACTAATACATCATCACAACCTTGACCAACAAGTATTATGTTGAAACATTTCCCATCCATTCTTTCGCGACCGAACCAAAACTTCATGCAACCAAATCTGTCACCACAAATGATCTAATCATACCTTTTATTACTAAACCAATCACAAATAGACGTATTGGTAGACAGGACAACAATGTCTCAACCTCCTAAAAGAAATGCTTTTTTTATACCTAAAGCAACAGGAAAACCAAACATACCTTTTAGTGTGATAAGCCACATATATTGTTGGCGCAATAATAAACCAAATCTAATCTTCACGGGGGTACACACCTCAAAACAGTCTCTGGGTCTGGTGGCTCAGTGGACTAATGCGTCTATTGCAGGGACCTGTGTTCGACCTCATGGTCATAGGCTTAAATCCCAGCGGGTCCACTCAGTCTTCCATCCATCTGAGGTCGATAAAATGAGTACTGTTGAGTTGGGTAACAAAAAACATCTGTTATTCAGCGCCAAAATACCCGTAGTGGTGAACGTGTGCTTTACAAAAATGCACATGTTATGTTATACGAAGTGTTCGTAGTTACGGATCAAATTTTGAGCTGTTGGGACTTGAAGAATGTTCCCATCATAGATATATAAAAAAGAGTGTCTTCACCATAAAAGGGGAACCTATGAACATCAAGTAAAGGAATTGTGGGTTTCAGTGGATAAATAATCCTCACCCTAAATGGTTAATCTGCCTCAATTCGTCACATGGCACCCACTCAGGGTCCAATCTCTTAAATAACCAATTCATAATTGGTCTTACCATAGAGGAGGACTAAAAGGCCTTCTCCTTGGCGATGTATATCCACACCAAATGGCAGGGCAGCTGGGTCTCTCAACTCCTTCCCACTACGAATTTGTAAAAGCCCTATATTGGAAAAATAAGGAAAAACTCAATCTGCCATACAGTAACGAATCCTACTCTATGTCAGCACCAGTGAATGCACCTTTATTAACCCCTTCGCTGCGGCGGCTATTCCGCCGTAGCGCTAAGGGGGTGGGGCGGCCGCGCGGCGGCTCCATACTAGTGACGGAACCGCTCCGTCACGGCTCGCGGGTGAGCTGTGCTTGTGACGGAACAGTTCTGTCACGAACCCGCCCGCCCATTAAAGTGTCAGCGCAGGCGCGAAATCAGCGCCGCGCAGGTGCGGTGAGCGGGCCGTGACGGAACCGTTCCGTCACAAGCACAGCTCACCAGTGGCTTGTGACGGAGCGGTTCCGTCACAAGCATGCAACGGGTTAAACTGATTGATTCCTGTTTTTTAACCATATATTTGTGTATATTGGCATCGCATCACTCTCCATACTGATCCCATATTGAATATACAGACAATAACCTCACTGGTAAATATTACCCGATAATACATGCACAGGTTCAAAAGTACGAGTTACTTACCTTCGGTAACGATGTATCTGGTAGAGAGGATTTTAGACGCACATTCCTTCCCGTAGAATTAGCCCCAGGCGTGAGACTGGATTCGGAAACTTTTTGCCACAGCATCCCTTTGTGCCGGGGGCGGGGCAACATCACGCGACTCCGCCCAGATGTTGTCCGCGCACGTGACATCAGCGAGGTCACATAAGCCACACCCCAGAGTGCCTACGTCAGTTTTCTTCGGAGAACTTTTCCACACCACAACGGGGTACCACAAAATAAACAAGCAATGGAAATGCAATAGGTCTCGCATTAGAAAAGTAGGAGCTATTGGTCTTGTAAATGATTTTTTTTTGTGTTGATTTTTGAAATAGCTAAATTGATAGCTTTGTCATTCACAACGCCAATAGTTTTAACTTTTGTGAACGTGACACCTATAGCATTTGGAATGCAACATGTTTTGTATTTACGTGACTTTGATGGCAGCTCTTGTTGTTATGCCACATCTCTAGAGAGCAGGAGAGTGCAGCAGGGGAGAGAAGCACAGCCCTGCAAGCTGAGCATCCTCCAATCGCACACCCATCTGTGGCTTGAGTGGTGTGAGGGTGAGGGGTGTGAGGGTGAGGGGTGTGAGGGTGAGGGGTGTGAGCATGAGGGTGTGAGGGTGAGGGGGTGTGAGGGTGAGGGGGTGTGAGTGTGTGTGATGGTGAGGGTGAGTGAGGGGGTGTGAGGCTGAGTGTGTGTGACGGTGTGTGAGGGTGAGGGTGTGTGAGGGTGAGTGAGGGTGTTTGATGGTGAGTGAGGGAGTGTGAGTGTGTGGGTGTGTGACGGTGTGAGGGTGTGTGAGGGTGAGTTAGGGAGTGTGAGGGTGTGTGAGTGGGTGAGTCAGAGTTAGGGGGTGTGAGGGTGACTGAGGGTGAATGAGGGTGAGGGGATGAGGGTAAGGGTGTGTGAGGGTGAGGGGTGTTGATGGTGAGAGGTTGCGAGGCTGAGGGTGGGTGAGTGTGTGAGAGGGTGTGTGAGGGTGAGGGTGTGAGGTGTAGTGAGGGTGAGAGTGTTGTGAGGGGTGTGAGGGTGTGAGGGGAGCAAGGGTGTGTGAGGGGGTGTGAGGGTGAGGGGGTGTGAGTGTGTGTGAGGGTGAGGGTGAGTGATGGGGTGTGAGGCTGAGAGTGTGTGAGGTGTAGTGAGGGTGAGAGTGTTGTTAGGGGTGTGAGGGGAGCGAGGGTGTGTGAGGGTGAGGGGGTGTGAGGGTGAAGGGGTGTGTGTGTGAGGGTGAGGGTGAGTGAGGGGGTGTGAGGCTTAGGGTGTGTGATGGTGTGTGAGGGTGAGGGTGTGTGAGGGTGAGTGAGGGTGAGAGAGGGGGTGTTAGGCAGAGGGTGTGTGACGGTGTGTGAGGGTGAGGGTGTGTGAGGGTGTGTGAGGGTGAGTGAGTGTGAGTGAGTGTGAGTGAGGGTGAGTGAGGGGGTGTGAGGGTTTGGGTGGGTGACGGTGTGTGAGGGTGAGGGTGTGTGAGGGTGAGTGAGGGAGTGTGAGGGTGTGTGAGTGGGTGAGGGTGAGAGTTAGGGTGTGTAAGGGTGAGGGTGTGAGGGTGACTGAGGGCGTGTGAGGGTGAGGGGATGAGGGTAAGGGTGTGTGAGGCTGAGGGGTGTTGATGGTGAGAGAGGATGAGGGGGTGAGGGGGTGAGTGTGTGAGGGTGAGGGTGTGCGGTGTAGTGAGTGTGAGAGTGTTGTGAGGGGTGTGAGGGTGTGAGGGGAGCGAGGGTGTGTGAGGGGGTGTGAGGTTGAGGGGGTGTGAGTGTGTGTGAGGGTGAGTGAGGGTGTGTGAGGCTGAGGGTTTGTGACGGTGTGTGAGGGTGTGTGAGGGTGAGTGAGGGTGTTTGATGGTGAGTGAGGGAGTGTGAGTGTGTGGGTGTGTGCCGGTGTGAGGGTGAGGGTGAGGGTGTGTGAGGGTGAGGGGTGTTGATGGTGAAAGGTTGCGAGGCTGAGGGTGGGTGAGTGTGTGTGAGGGTGTGTGAGGGTGTGAGGTGTAGTGAGGGTTAGAGTGTTGTGAGGGTGTGAGGGGAGCAAGGGTGTGTGAGGGTGTGTGAGGGTGACTGATGGAGTCTGAGGGTGTGTGAGTGGGTGAGGGTGAGAGTAAGGGTGTGTGAGGGTGAGGGTGTGAGGGTGACTGAGGGTGTGTGAGGGTGAGGGGATGAGGGTAAGGGTGTGTGAGGGCGAGGGGTGTTGATGGTGAGAGGGTGCGAGGGTGAGGGGGGTGAGTGTGTGTGAGGATGAGGGTGTGAGGTGTAGTGAGTGTGAGATTGTTGTGAGGGGTGTGAGGGTGTGAGGGGAGCTAGGGTGTGTGAGGGTGAGGGGGTGTGAGGGTGAGGGGGTGTGAGTGTGTATGAGGGTGAGGGTGAGTGAGGGTGTGTGAGGCTGAGGGTGGGTGACGGTGTGTGAGGGTGAGTGAGGTTGAGTCAGGGCGTGTTAGGCTGAGGGTGTGTGACGGTGTGTGAGGGTGAGGGTGTGTGAGGGTGAGTGAGGGTGAGGGTGTGTGAGTGTGAGTGAGGGAGTCTGAGGGTGTGTGAGTGGGTGAGGGTGAGAGTTAGGGTGTGTGAGGGTGAGGGTGTGAGGGTGACTGAGGGTGTGTGAGCGTGAGGGTATGAGTGTAAGGGTGTGTGAGGGTGAGGGGTGTTGATGGTGAGAGGGTGCGAGGGTGAGGGGGGTGAGTGTGTGTGAGGGTGTGTGAGGATGAGGGTGTGAGGTGTAGTGAGTGTGAGATTGTTGTGAGGGGTGTGAGGGTGTGAGGGGAGCTAGGGTGTGTGAGGGGGTGTGAGGGTGAGGGGGTGTGAGTGTGTGTGAGGGTGAGGGTGAGTGAGGGTGTGTGAGGCTGAGGGTGTGTGACGGTGTGTGAGGGTGAGTGAGGTTGAGTGAGGGCATGTTAGGCTGAGGGTGTTTGACGGTGTGTGAGGGTGTGGGTGTGTGACGGTGTGTGAGGGTGTGTGAGTGTGAGTGAGGGAGTCTGAGTGTGTGTGAGTGGGTGAGGGTGAGAGTTAGGGTGTGTGAGGGTGAGGGTGTGAGTGTGACTGAGGGTGTGTGAGGGTGAGGGTATGAGTGTAAGGGTGTGTGAGGGTGAGGGGTGTTGATGGTGAGAGGGTGCGAGGGTGAGGGGGTTGAGTGTGTGTGAGGGTGTGTGAGGGTGAGGTGTAGTGAGTGTGAGAGGGTTGTGATGGGTGTGAGTGGAGCGAGGGTGTGTGAGGGTGAGGGGGTGTGAGGGTGAGGGGGTGTGAGTGTGTGTGAGGGTGAGTGAGTGGATTTGAGGCTGAGGGCGTGTGATGTTGTGTGAGGGTGAGGGTGTGTGAGGGTGAGTGAGGGGGTGTGAGGTTGTGAGTGTGTGACGGTGTGTGAGGGTGATGTTGTGTGAGGGTGATTGAGGGTGTGTGAAGGTGTGTGAGAGTTAGAGGGTGTGAGGGTGAGGGTATGAGGGTGTGTATGTTTATAAGTAATTTAAATGTGTGTTTCTTTTTAATATGTGTTGTATTAATTAAAATGTGATAGAGCTTCCCTTTTGAATTGTCCTGCCTTATGTGTATGTTTTTATGTAATTAAACTGCGTGTGTGTGTTTTGTAATATGTGTAGTGTTATGTGTGTGTTTTGTGTCTGTGGACTCCCGTATTAAATGTAATATTGTTAAAATGGCCGACGCAATGCGTCACCTTGACGCTACCTACGTCAGCGTTCTAGTTTTTTTTGTGTGTTGTGACTGATTACTTTTGATTGACGTTTATTTGTAGCCAATCGGAGCGCTACGTTTTTTACGTAGCGCCCCGATTTGCTTATGTCGACGGTGGGATTCCCCAGAAGATCGAGAATCGTGGTGCGCGGAAGGCGTGTGCTTGTTCGTGTGCTGTTGCTGCGTCGTTTGACAGGTAAGATTTAATTTCTAAGTTATTTTTTATCTAATTTATTGTAGTATCTACAGTATGTATAAAATAATTAATGTTTATGAGTGTATTCATCGAAATAGTGAAATTTTTTGTTAGCGATTGTACTATTTGTTACTTTTTTATTTAAAGAAAATTTTAATCATTTTTTAACGTTGATATGCAATGTATATGTTAGCGACCACTCTAATTTCATGTTTTTTTAGCTGATGTTTGTTATTTGACGTACATGAACTGTTTTTTGAACTTCGAAGGGCTATTTCGTTTCGAGTATATTTATGTATGCGGTTTATTTTCTTTTTTTTTTTAATACTTAAATGCATTGTTTAGATTTCTTTTGTTACTTTGAGTGGAATACTTTGTTGTATTTTTGGAAGAATTGCAATTAGGCTGTGAAGTCTCGTGCTTTTGTGATTACGCACTTTGTTTGTGTTTTTGATTTTTTCTGGCATTGTTTAATGGTTTATTTTCCCTTACTTTAGTAAGTGCTTTATGTTGTGAATTTGTTTCCTTTAGTTCGCTTTGTCCACTTTTAAATTGTTGTATTATTTGCTGTGTATTTAGATGTTTGCCTATTTTGTGTGCATTTATGATCTTTGTGAAAGAAATGTTTTATTTTACAATCCCTTTCTTCATTTTTGTGTATTAATTGCTGCACTGTCCTTGCGTTGCATTAAGTTTTAATTTTTGAATAGCTACAAGTGTGTAATCCGATTTTTACGTATTAAAATAAATGTTGCCTAACGCTATTTATGTGTGGAGTTGGAGGGTGGAGTTGTAGTTGGAGGGTAGAGTTGTAGGGTGGTATTGTAGTTGTAGGGTGTAGTTGGAGGGTGGACTTGGACGGTGTGAGTGTGAGGGTGAGTGGATGTGAGGGTTTGGGGGTTTGAGGGTGTGTGATGGTGTGTGAGAGTGATTGAGGGTGACTGTTTTAGTACGAGTGAGGGTGTGAGTGTTGTGAGTGTGTGTGTGAGGATGAGGAGGTGAGGGTAAATGTTGCCTAACGCTCTTTATGTGTGGAGTTGGAGGGTGGAGTTGTAGTTGGAGGGTAGAGTTGTAGGGTGGTATTGTACTTATAGGATGTAGTTGGAGGGTGGACTTAGTGATCATTTTTACTCTGTGAATATTGTACACTTCAAATGTATTAATGTTGTGAATCGTTGTTTCAGAAGCTAATCGAGACCTATGTAATGTTGATTGATGCTGTTGTTAACGCTGAATCAAAAAACAAACACATCAGTAACTTTTTTTATATTATGCATGCAAAAAGTTATAATTTTTTTGTAAGGTACACATCAATTCGCACTGCAAAAGCTTGGCTTGCATTAACATAGATGCGCAGTCATTTTGTCTGTGTTTGCTCATTAGAGACAATGTTTACCTCCTTTTAAATTTTCGACTACAGATGCGTATTAATTGTGGCAAAGTATAAGTATGAAGCCACCTTTAAAAATTGTATTGTTTTTGTTGTGTAGTTTGAGTGGAATACTTTATTGTATTTCTGTAAGAATTGCAATTAGGATGTGAGGTCTCGTGCTCTTGTGATTACGCACTTTCTTTGTTTTCTGGATTCTTCCCGCCATTGTTTAATGGTTTATTTATTTTCCCTTACTTTAGTAACTGCGTTATGTTGTGAATTTGTGTCCTTTAGATGTCTTTGTCCCCTTTTAAATTGGTCTATTACTCGCTGTGTATTCTGATGTTTCCCTATTTTGTTTGGATTTATTGTTTTTCTTAAAAAAATGTTATATTTTACAATCCTTTTCTGCATTTTTATGTATGAATTGGTGCACTGTCCTCGCGATGCATTAAGTTTTCATTTTTGAATACCTACAAGTGTGTAATCCGATGTTTAGTTATTGAATTAAATGTTGCCTAATGCTATTTATGTTTGGGGTTGGAGGGTGGATTAGTAGTTGGAGGGTGGATTAGTAGTTGGAGGGTGGAGTAGTAGTTGGAGGGTGGAGTAGTAGGGTGGTGTTGTAGGGTGGAGTTGGAGGGTGGACTTGGACGGTGTGAGTGTGAGGGTGAGTGGATGTGAGGGTCAGGGGGTGTGAAGGTGTGTGATGGTGTGTAAGGGTGAGTGAGGTTGACTGTGTGAGTATGAGTGAGGGTGTGAGGGTTGTGAGGGTGAGGGGGTGAGGGTGTCTGAAGATGAGGGGGTGAGGGTAATGGGGTGTGAGTGTGTTTGATGATAGGTGTGGGTGAGTGAGGGTGATAGTTTGAGGGTGAGTGAGGGTGAGTGTTGTGAGGGTGTGAGTGTGTGAAGGTGAGTGAGGGTGTGCGAGTATGAAGGTTGAGTGTGTGACTGTGGGTGAGGGTTGTGAGGGTGAGTGAGGGTGTGTGAGGGTGAGGGTGTTGAGGGTGAGGGTGTGTTGGTGAGTGATGGTGTGTGAGGGTGTAAGGGAGGGTGAGGATGAGTGAGGGTGTGTGAGGCTGAGGGTGAGGGTGGGTGAGGGTGTGAGTGGGTGTGAGTGAGAGTTGTTGTGATGATGCCTATAAGTGTTAATTTTTTCTCCGTGAATATTGTACACTTCAAATGTATTAATGTTGTGAAGCGTTGTTTCAGAAGCTAAGAGACCTATGTAATGTTGATTGATGCTGTTGTTAGCGCTGAATCAAAAAAAAAACACATCAGTAACTTTTTTTATATTATCCATGCAAAAAGTTTTCATTTTTTTTGTAAGGTACACATCAATCCGCACTGCAAAAGCTTTGCTTGCATTAACATAGATGCACAGTCATTTTGGAGGGTGGAGTTGTAGGGTGGTGTTGTAGGGTGGAGTTGGAGGGTGGACTTGGACGGTGTGAGTGTGAGGGTGAGTGGATGTGAGGGTCAGGTGGTGTGAGGGTGTGTGATGGTGTGTGAGGGTGAGTGAGGGTGACGGTGTGAGTATGAGTGAGGGTGTGAGGGTTGTGAGGGTGTACTTGGACGGTGTGAGGGTGAGTGGATGTGAGGTTCAGGGGGTGTGAGGGTGTGTGATGGTGTGTGAGGGTGAGTGAGGGTGACGGTGTGAGTATGAGTGTGGGTGTGAGGGTGAGGGGGTGAGGGTGTGTGAAGATGAGGGGGTGAGGGTAATGGGATGTGAGAGTGTGTGATGATAGGTGTGGGTGAGTGAAGGTGAGAGTTTGAGGGTGAGTGAGGGTAAGTGTTGTGATGTTGTGAAGGTGAGTGAGGGTGTGCGAGTTTGAAGGTTGAGTGTGTGACTGTGGGTGAGGGTGAGGGGGTGTGAGTGTGAGGGGGTGTGAGGGGGTGTGAGGGTGAGGGGGTGATGGGGTGATGGTGTGAGATGGTGAGTTGGTGAGGGTGATTGAGGGTGTGTGAGGGTGAGGGTGTTGAGGTTGTGGGTGAGGGTGTGTTGGTGATTGATGGTGTGTGAGGGTGTGAGGGAGGGTGAGGATGAGTGAGGGTGAGGGTGGGTGTGGGTGTGAGTGTGAGTTGTTGCGATGATGCCTATAAGTGTTCTTTTTTTCTCCGTGAATATTGTACACTTCAAATGTATTAATGTTGTGAAGCGTTGTTTCAGAAGCTAATAGAGACCTATGTAATGTTGATTGATGCTGTTGTTAGCGCTGAATCCAAAAACAAACACATCATTAACTTTTTTTATATTATCCATGTAAAAAGTTTTCTTTTTTTTTGTAAGGTACACATCAATTTGCACAGCAAAAGCTTCGCTTGCATTAACATAGATGTGCAGTCATGTTGGCGGGTGGAGTTGTAGGGTGGTGTTGTAGGGTGGAGTTGGACGGTGTGAGTATGAGTGGATGTGAGGGTCAGGGGGTGTGAGGGTGTGTGATGGTGTGTGAGGGTGACGGTGTGAGTATGAGTGAGGGTGTGAGGGTTGTGAGGGTGGACTTGGATGGTGTGAGTGTGAGGGTGAGTGGATGTGAGGGTCAGGGGGTGTGAGGGTGTGTGATGGTGTGTGAGGGTGAGTGAGTGTGACAGTGTGAGTATGAGTGAGGGTGTGAGGGTGGACTTGGACGGTGTGAGTGTGAGGGTGAGTGGATGTGAGGGTCAGGGGGTGTGAGGGGGTGTGATGGTGTGTGAGGGTGAGTGAGGGTGATGGTGTGAGTATGAGTGAGGGTGTGAGGGTTGTGAGGGTGATGGGGTGAGGGTGTGTGAGGGTGAAGGGGTGAGTATGAGTGAGGGTGTGAGGGTTGTGAGGGTGAAGGGGTGAGGGTGTGTAAGGGTGAAGGGGTGAGGGTGTGTGAACATGAGGTGGTGAGGCTAATGGGGTATGAGAGTGTGTGACAGGTGTGGGTGAGTGAGGGTGAGAGTTTGAGGGTGAGTGAGGGTGAGTGTTGTGAGGGTGTGAGGGTGTGAAGGTGAGTGAGGGTGTGCGAGTTTGAAGGTTGAGTGTGTGACTGTGGGTGAGGGTGAGGGTGTGTGAGGGTGAGGGGGTGATGTTGAGTGATGGTGTGAGGGTGATTGAGGGTGAGGGTGTTGAGGTTGTGGGTGAGGGTGTGTTGGTGAGTGATGGTGTGTGAGGGTGTGAGTGTGATTGAGGGTGTAAGGGTGTGTGAGGTTGTGAGAGTGTGTGAAGGCGTCTGGGGAGGGGGAGGAGAAATATGATCCTGGCTGTGTGCGTGGAGAGAGAGGGGAGGTGCTTGCGGCTGGGGGCTGGGGAACAGATGGTGAAGGCTGGCGAATTGAGTTGTGCATGCTCGCTTGGAGTCGTGGAGTTTTGCAAGTTGCAGGCTGCATAGTTAAGACCAGGGCTTCAAACTGAGCCTGCAAAGGGAAGCCGCATTGAAAGCCCCCTCAGCCCCCCACCCCATCAAGGCACACAAAACAGATAGAGGGCTGCCATTTTATTTTGATTTTGTTGGGCTCACCAGCATTGGAACGCTGCCGTTCACTACCACACATCTAGGGTAGTGTATTTATTGTTTTCGGTACAAGGCTAATTAATGTGTGTTAGTTATTCCAAATTCTTTTAAGAAAATGAGGCTTCCAACATCTTTTAGTATTCAATGCGAAGATGTCAAATGCGGGTTTAAGACGAGACACGGCCGTGAAACTGCTGGGAGAGAGAGGGGAGGTGCTGGCGGCTGGGGAGGGGGAGTAGAAATGCGAGCCTGGCTGTGTGCAGGGAGAGAGAGGGGAGGTGCTTGAGAGGGGAGGTGCTGGCATCTGGGGAGGGGGAGGAGAATTGCGAGCCTGGCTGTGTCCGGGGAGAGAGAGGGGAGGTGCTGGCGGCTGGGGAACAGATGGCGAAGGCTGGCGAATTTTGTTTAAGAAATAGTCTGTTTCAGTGGGCAAAAAATGAGTTGTGCAGGTTTAAGGGTTTAAGACGAGACACGGCCGTGAAACTGCAGGGAGAGAGAGGGGAGGTGCTGGCGGCTGGGGAGGGGCAGGATAAATGCGAGCTTGGCTGTGTGCAGGGAGAGAGAGGGGAGGTGCTGGCGGCTGGGGAGGGGGAGGAGAAATGCGAGCCTGGCTGTGTGCTGGGAGAGAGAGGGGAGGTGCTGGCGGCTGGGGAGCGGGGAGGAGAAATGCGAGCCTGGCTGTGTGCGGTGAGAGAGAGGGGAGGTGCTGGCGGCTGGGGGTGGGGATAGCCGTGGGAGGGAGCCTTGTCGCTTTCATGTGCACATGCTTTTAATGTCAATGCGCTTGCGCATTGAGCTTCAATTTGACGGGCACTGCAAGGAATCGCCATGGAATCGCAAGTTGGTTGAAGTCTGTTTAAGCCCCCATAGTCTCGCAAGCTCAATGCGCATGCGCATTGGCAGGCGAGACCTAAAAACTGTGGGAGCATGGGAACAGTGTGCAAAAGAGCATACAAAACAGAAACCCCAAAGAAACAGGGCAACACTGCAGTGTTCAAGGATAGAGAAAGAGATGAAGAACAGAGCAGAGCCCTGAGCAGCTACCCAACCAACACATAGACAGCAATCCCCCAACTCTCCCCAGGAGACAAGGAACCTGCGTAAAAGGCATGTCACACGTAGCAGGCCTACAACCACTCCCTGAAACAAGGAAGGGGATACAGTCCCAACAGGTAGGAGTGACCAACCTCCACCCACCCCAGCCTAGAGGGCAATCACCCCCCACAAAACAAGGGCAAGGCGCGACCAGAGAGCCCCAACCCAGAGGTGGTAGAGGGGGCCAGGCGCAGAACAGCAAGAGGAAGGGAGTAAGGAAAGATGGAAGGAAACATCCCCTGACCTGGAGCCGCCACAGCAGCGGGGCATAGGAGCACCAGAAGCCCCACCTTCCCAGAACCAAAGAGGAGGGAAGAACAGGAACCAGACAGGAACCAGACAGATAGCTAAAGAAGGCACTCACAGAGGACAAGGCCCCCACCGGGAGGCGAGTACCAAAGACCAGCCCAGGGGTCCTCGCAGAACGGGGAGGAAGGGCGGACCGTGAAGGAATCTGCGGCTAGAATTGTCTCTACCAGATACATCGTTACCAAAGGTAAGTAACTTGTACATCTGATAGAGACTACTAGCCGCAGATTCCTTCACACAGAATAGATACCCTAGCAATACCCATGGGGAAAGAAGGTCTGCGAAAGGACCCAACCAGTCTGGACAGGACAGAAGGCCCACAGGGGACCTGCCCGTAGACCAGGGATGCAACCTTGTCCCTACCAGGCAAGAGGACCCCCACAAGTCAAACGCCAGCAGCCCCAGAGGGATGTAGGAGGAAGAAGGAAGAGTGGAGGCCCATACACTCACAACAGAGGAACCAAGGACCAGGCCGGAGAGGCCGAGACACCCCACTCCGCCCACAGGACAACCGAGCTTCCACCCAATGCCAGGAGAGGCAGAAGACAAGAAGAAGCCCAGAAGGTCTGAGGAACCAAGGAAGAGCCGTGCCCACCTAAAGGGAAGGCAATAGGTCAGCCAGAAAGGCAGCTATAACTATAAGCGGCTAGAAGCATGAATGACACTGAAGCATCCCAGCTCTCAAGACGAGAGTAGGAAGGAGAGGAATAGCTGGACCTACCACTACAAGGGCTGCACACACCAACTCATGAAGCAATAGCAACATACCAAAACGCCATAGAGTACGGGCACCAAAAGGTAACCAGCAGAGCAGATCTATATAACAGCTACCACTACCCCACATAGGGTACGGTAAGTCCCAAAACAAAGGAACCCTCTTTAGAAGAACTTTTGCAGAAGAGGAGAAAGCAAAAGCAAAAGCACCACAGGAAAAAACAGCCCTGCGGAAGGCTTGACATCAGCCAAAAGAAAAACAGAAGGCCTAATCTCAGGGCCAAGTCTGTTTAACAAGTCGAGTAAAAACATACACCCAGGCGACAAGGGCCATCCAGCAGCCAACAATGCCAAAGTCCCAGCAAGGAGGACTCAATGGCCAGCAAAAACCACCTACAGCAAGGGCATCCAAAGGCCCAAACCCAGCTCAGGTCAGCAGTCACTGAGAAGGGGAAGGCGGAGGAAGAGGAGGAGAATAAGGTGGAGGAGGAGGAGTAGAAGGAGGAGGAGGACGACAGAGCCCCGCCAAAAACCTCTGGAAGGCAGAGTCAGCCGGAGCATGGAACAACAGGCTGCCATCAAACGTAAGATCAATGAGTTGCTCCTGAATGTTCTTAGAGAACACGCCGTCCCGAAGCAAAGCATGGTGACGGAGGGCAACTGAGGAAGCCATAGCCCGGCCCAACACCTCTGAGATGTCCAGAGCGGAGCGGAGAATAAACGCCGCTAGACCCCGGCCATCCAAAGCATGATGTCATAAGTCCACCTGAACATTCTCCTGGGAAGCCGCGGAACCCAGAAACTCAGCCGAGCCCACAAACAAGAGGAGGCCCTGACCAATACACAGAAGGTGCTAAGGGCCCGCAGGGCCTCGCTAGGCGATGCGAACATGTTGCGCCACCAAGAGTCAGAGGCTGCCTTTTCAAAAAGCTGACCTGCTGGGAGCGGAAGCCCTATCGGCAAGACCCTTCGTCTGTCCCGGAGTAGCGGACGTGCTTCATAACTTGAAGACAGCGCGTGTTTCGCCACCTCCGTATTTCAGGAATCGAACCACGAGAGGGAACCACGAGGGTAAACCGGCATTAGGGTTTATCAGCGCTACAACTGCTGCAGAAACCAAATTAAATCGGCAATTCGTCGGAGAGACAGACCTGACGCCCAGATATATACTGATAAAAAATGCCTAACATCTGCTAACCATAAGGAATGAGTGACACCGCTATAAGGCAGCGCCTAAACTAATCTTGGTTCTTAACTGTATAACAGTACATTAGTCATGGTGACGCAATGAGAAACAGACCCCAGATGAAGAATATACATTAACTCTCTAGGGTAGGGAATTGTCACCTCTCTGGTCTCTTAGAGGAAAAAAACCCAATACTACAAGAGAACAGTACTGCTTCTGTACATTAGTACTTCTTTAGAAATTGATGGTAAAGTCCTGATGAAGGCATACTCTTACATGTCGAAACGCGTCGACTGGATACCATCTAATCTTTTTAATTTTTTGTGAATACATATGTATCACTTCATGGCAATTTTATCAAATCTGATTAATGCACTGAATTTTATCATTTTCTTTTAAATATATTAAAAATGTATTTTTTCTAAACTGCACTAGTTTGGTTGTTTAATCTATTGTGTAAATAAGCATATGCCTGGGAGCGTTGTTTCACATACGCCACCAAGAGTCAAGCCAGCGGGCCTCCCGGGACGGCAGAGTCAACAGTGGCGGCAGGGAGGGAAAAGCGGTCCTCAAGAGAGGACTGGCAGCAGAGTGGTGGAGGGAGAGGCACGCTGGGTCATGTGGCGCCGGAAGGCGTCGCTGCAGAAGGTGTTGAGGCACCGGATCCCCTGAGACAGGACGCCTCCAAGCTCCCTCCAGAGAAGAAAGGAGCAAACCTTCAAAGGGGAGGAAGATCTCCCTCCCACCAGAGCCCTGGTGGAGAACCTCCAAGAGGTGGTCCTCCGGAAAATGAGCAATCAGATCCCCCATGTGCAGAATGTGGAAACCACGTGCGCGAAACCTGCACCTGCCTCTGAAGGGCCCTGCGAAGAAGAAATCAACCCCTCCATGGGTGACGGCTGTAGAATAAGACGGCCGTCCCCGAGGCCAAGCGGGATGGGCAAGGGCCAGACCTGAAAGCCAGAAGGGACAGAGGAATGAGGGACCTGCCGCTCCTCAGACGAACACCTAGGCCTCAGAAAGGGTGGGGAGCCACCCTTCGACGCCGGTGAAAAAGACACCACCAGGTGGCCAGTCTCCGGGGAAGAGGACACCAAAATGCAGCCAGCCTCCAGAGAAGAGGGAGCGTCTGAAGACGAATCAGCTGCACGACCTCTGCGTAGAGCCGTGGAGTCTGCACCCTGAGGTAGGAACCTGCACCATCGAGCGCCGAAGCAGAGACCTGATAGGGCTCTTCCAAGTCTCACCGCACCATGGACAGGAGTGGGCTGGAGCCGAAGTGGCCAAAGGGCTGCACCGGAACGGCGCCGACTCTACCTCCGCCGAGGCAGCCGCCTGTGTGGAGGAACAAGAGGGACCGGGGGAGTGACCCGAAGTTCTCCGGCAGCCTCGGCCCAGAATGTTGCGTAGGTGGTCCGGTGACCTACGTGGTGGCACCAGAGATGACTCGACCTCCCACTCGCCCTCCGACAAGGCAGCCGCCGGCAGGGAGGAATGTGAAAGGCCCAGAGGGGAACGAGGAGCCCCCACCCCACCCCTGCCCAGAGCAGGACAAGAAGAGGTCACCGACCCTTGTGGCGCTACCCAAAGTTTGCACCAGCACCTGGACGGTGTCAGCTCAGCCGTGGATGAGGGCTTTGCCTGCCCAGAGGGCCGAGCGGGGCTCGGGGACGAGACCAGGCGACCACCCTCAACACCACAGGGACTCCCGCGGGAGTTTGCAGCGAGGCAGAGGCACCATGGCGCGAAGGAGGGACACCGTAGTGGCCGCACCCCAACAGCACTACATCCTCCAAGCGGAGGGCCCTGCACGAGGCGAGGGATCCGTCGGCGCCCCAGGAGGAGAATGAGGAGGAGACGCCAGCGAGGCCCACAAAGCCCCCGCGTATGACTCCATCTAGACTCTCGACGCCCCCACACCGGGAAACGGTGGATAGGAGGATGACACATGCAGCCGCATCACCCACGGAGAGTCCACACCCCTGGAAGGCCAAACACCAGCCCCGGGAGACAAACTGTGACACTTACCCACCGGGAGCGACGCTCTCGCAACATCACAGAAGGACAAGGACGACGACCACAGCCGTATCTGAAGCCATCTGCCGAAGCTGATCGAGGGGAGGAGGTCGACCTGGAGAGACCCGCTGATAGAAGTTTCATGCGGTGCTCCCGCTGCGACTTTGGCTTCATTTGTTGACACGCATCACAATCAGTGGTGCCGTGATCCTCCCCAAAACACCACATACAAAAAAGATGAGGGTCCGTCACCGACATAAGACGCCCACACGACGTGCAAGTTTTGAAGCCCGAAGGCATTCGCACACTGTTCCACCAGATAAAAGACAACTGGTGAAGAAAAAAGGCCATAAACAGGCCCGCATCGAGACCGGATCAGGGTTGCATAAGGAAAAAACTGACGTAGGCGCGCTGGGGCGGGGCTTTTGTGACCTCGCTGACGTCATGTGCGCGGATGACGCCTGGGCGGAGTCTCGTCATGTCGCCCCGCCCTCGGTGCTCAGGTATGCTGTGGCAAAAAGTTACCGAATAGATAATTCTACGTGAAGGATTCTGCGGCTAGTAGTCTCTATCAGATTAACTGTGCAGCATCACTCAATTCCAGGCACCTTATATATCATCAGAGTGCCTTGGTATTTTACCCCACAAATGTGTTTATTTGTTATAAAGGGGAACCATTTGGTAATTTGTGGTTGATTTAACCCTGTCCCCTGACGTTGTGAGGAGTTTCTCTCTTTGCTTTGAGGTAAGAAGCAACGTGAGACAGAGGAAGACCTCCAAAAAGGACAGAAGGTTTTTGGGGGTAAACTTAAGTCATATAAAATAATACAATAAGGTGAAGCAGTCTGGGGAGTCTCTCTTAACACCAGTGACCAGCTCAATAATTGCCCAATAATGAGATTGAATGGCTACAAAAGAGAGTGCATTTGTACAGTGGGGTATCATGAGATATGTAGAGACTTATAAACTAGTATCACTGGTAACTATTTCGAGTTGGAGAAATGTGATTATTCAAGCCCCATAATAACCATAACATGCGTCATAAGAAAAAGAAATGTATCCACCTGATGGATTTTAGAAAATTGTGCACTGTGTGACTAATTTATGATTCTCCTGACAACTACCAACGCTGCCTTTTTTTTAATAAACTGTAAGAACACATCCCCCTCAGTAATATCAGCATGCAGAGAATACAGAAGTGTTGGCAAACCGAGCCGAACAAAGGCCTAAAGGGGCAATGAGTCAGGGTTTGACACTTAAGAGCATATTCAGAAAAATTACATTTTACCATGGAAAACTAGCAATAGAAAACAACAGAGAAATTTGAAAAAACATAGTTGCAGGGAAGCGAATATTCTAAAACAAATTACAGTTCTTACAAGAACGCAACAGCGGGCCATCCGGAATCAATAGAGATTAAATTAATTAAATCACTTATAAAAGCAAGAACAGTCGAGACATTGAAGAGAATGTATAAAAATCAAACCCGCTGCATAATGGTTTTGCAATGTGACAGTCATATCAGGAAAACCTGGGTTTTTAGACTAGGTGAGTTAAAAAGACATGTATAAGTAAATTCGGGTTAGCTCTATATCTGTCAACAACCATAACCAACCTCTAGGGTCCAGGCTGAAGCCTACTGAGGAGCACAGAATCTTACCATATAAGAAGTGTGAGCAACAGGTGGCAGGGTTGGACCACAGTCTGAAAGTAGGGTGAGTGGAGGAATTTAGCAAAGGGTCTAGAGGGAAGTTCACATTATAACACTCACTACAGACATCATTCAAGGCAGAGTGATTGATGTATTCTACTTATGATTTAGTAAAGCTTTCCATACCATCACACATGGATGACTTTTGAACTAGAGATGAGAGATAGTTATCCCTGGATTATCCCTGTTCAACCACGGATGACTATGTTTTAACAGTAGTAGCATGAAGAGAAACTGACTTACCAACTAGCTAACTTATCAGGAGCAGATGTTGCTAAGACAATGGTGTTGATGAAACGCCATCGGACATCACACACTTAAGGATCGGTAGAATTTTGTGAGTTTTCAAATTATTCAAAATATATTGCTTTTTGTTCACCCACCGTCTGTTACATGTCATGTTAATGATGTGTTAGTCCCTCCTTTGTGAGGCAATAAGCTCAGGCGTAATTAATGATCATGTAATGGCGTGTGGAACCCAAGAGAAGCAAAACCAGTGGCTTCATGCTTCAAGTGATACCTGCTGAAATGAAGGGTACTGGCCAAAACTATAAAAATTTGCCCCTTCAGCTATATCTCATAGGACTCCTGAAGAGAGGGGAAGATATATAGATAAATGGAATACGAGTGTCTGTATGCGTGGGCAGCAGGATCACACTCAACCTAACAGACTGCATGCACATCACTTCATGCCTTAGGGAGCTCGACTGGCTCCCAATACACGAACAAGCCCAGTTCAAACTCCATACACACACCTTCAAAGCCTTACATAACAAGGGCCAATAACCACATCTCTTTCCACAAGCCCAGTTCAAACTCCATACACACACCTTCAAAGCCTCACATAACAAGGGCCAATAACCACATCTCTTTCCACAAGCCCAGTTCAAACTCCATACACACACCTTCAAAGCCTCACATAACAAGGGCCAATAACCACATCTCTTTCAACAAGCCCAGTTCAAACTCCATACCCACACCTTCAAAGCCTCACATAACAAGGGCCAATAACCACATCTCTTTCCACAAGCCCAGTTCAAACTCCATACACACACCTTCAAAGCCTCATATAACAAGGGCCAATAACCACATCTCTTTCCACAAGCCCAGTTCAAACTCCATACACACACCTTCAAAGCCTTACATAACAAGGGCCAATAACCACATCTCTTTCCACAAGCCCAGTTCAAACTCCATACACACACCTTCAAAGCCTTACATAACAAGGGCCAATAACCACATCTCTTTCCACAAGCCCAGTTCAAACTCCATACACACACCTTCAAAGCCTTACATAACAAGGGCCAATAACCACATCTCCTTCCACAAGCCCAGTTCAAACTCCATACACACACCTTCAAAGCCTTACATAACAAGGGCCAATAACCACATCTCTTTCCACAAGCCCAGTTCAAACTCCATACACACACCTTCAAAGCCCTACTGAACAAGGGCCAATAACCACATCTCTTTCCACAAGCCCAGTTCAAACTCCATACACACACCTTCAAAGCCCTACTTAACAAGGGCCAATAACCACATCTCTTTCCACAAGCCCAGTTCAAACTCCATGCACACACCTTCAAAGCCTTACATGCCAAGGGCCAATAACCACATCTCTTTCCACAAGCCCAGTTCAAACTCCATACACACACCTTCAAAGCCTTACATGCCAAGGGCCAATAACCACATCTCTTTCCACAAGCCCAGTTCAAACTCCATACACACACCTTCAAAGCCTTACTTAACAAGGGCCAATAACCACATCTCTTTCCACAAACCCAACATGACACCTCCATCCTGCCCTATTACTTCTTGCACACAATGACTGTTGACTAGTTGTTGGTCCCATCGCTAGTTGCACAATGATTTGCATTCCAAATTTTCTCATGGAACTTTCTGGTTTAATGAAATTGTAGTCTTCTGTAGTCGTGTTTTGAGCACTACAATTCTGATTTCGATTTTTAATTTGTATTGTATTTGTTTATAAATCTTATGTGGACTGATGGTTTCAATTACGGTTCGTTATTTTTTTATGTTTTTTCATAGATTCATCCGTGAAATTGTACAAATACTCGTACTGAGACCACACAGGAGTTTTTTGACATTTGAAGACGTATAGTTGCAGATTGGTACAAAGACATATTAGCCCATTAGGGCAGAATTGCTTCAGCTACCTATTATCTTAACATGCTGGCAGTGTGTCTTCCCAATGGGTTAAATATTCGAGAATATTCATGTTTTGCTGTGAATTATGTATGAGATAGTCGCCTATTATATAGCATTACGCTTTTATGCATTACCCTGTAACCATCTTGCTATATGCGGGTGGTCCGATCAATGAATATTAGTTTCATGAATATCCGAGTATTACAGACAGGGCAGTACTATTTGGTATTTAATTGAATACTGGAACTAATTGATATCATGCACTAGAGCTGATTTTTTTTTTATTTGATCGTTTTATTTGGTCATTTTGACTATCTCACAATCACATCATTATATTGTTACATTGAATATTAATACAATGTACATGGAAGATTGGTACAATGTATATTGATGGAATTGTAAAAAGACATAACTCTGCCCATGTATACAACGTATTTTCACTGTGTGTACTAATATCTCCAATGTAAGTATTGTAAAATTTGGCCTCCACAAAATGGGCGACATGTTTTGTCATTCCAATAAGTCCCCTTTTAATGTCACTATCAGCACGCTGTACGTAATATTATGTCTAAGTATGCCCAAAAAACTGTGGGGCATATTACCAAGGGCTAGTATCGCCGCTTTCTCGGCAAATTGTGCCGAGAAAGCGGCGATACTGCTAGAGCCCTATTAACAAGGGCACTTCAAAGCCTGGCTCAAGCCCACTTTGCATGTCGGCGATAAACATCGCTAATGACATGCAAAGTGGGCATTCCCACGTCCAACCACATGAAAAATTTGGTTGGAGGTGGGAACACCCTATTACCAAGGAAGGCGATGGGAGGAAAAGACCTGCGATAAATGAGTTTATCGCAGGTGTCCCAACGCCTGCTCTGACCAGGCGTTAGGCATTGTTGAAGTGGGTTGTGGATCATAAAGCTGAATCCACCCCCCATATTATCAAGGACCACATTAGCGCATGAAAACAACGTTTGTTTTCATGTGCTAATGTGCCATATCGCCGACTATCGCCAGATTTCTATTCGCCAGCCTGATGCGTATTGATAATTGCGCGCTAAAAAGGCGATGAAATCCGGCGATAGCCGGCGATACCGGAATGTGCGTTGTGCGTTTTCCAACGCACGCCTCAGTAATATGCCCCTGTGTTTTTACCCTTGATCAAGGCACACAAGCGCCGAAACGCGTTGGGTTTTCGTCTTTGTACCTTGGAATAAATCACCCCATGCACTTTATGGAATTGGCCTCTTATTGTGTAAGGAGTGTGTGCACCGTCGCGTTTATATGAATGGAATACAAGTGTCGGTATGCATGTACGGCAGGATCACACTCAACCTACCAGGCTGCATGCACTTCACTCCATGCCTTAGGGAGCTCGACTGGCTCCCAATACAAGAACAAGCCCAGTTCAAACTCCATACACACACCTTCAAAGCCTTATGTAACAAGGGCCAATAACCACATCTCTTTCCACAAGCCCAACATGACACCTCCACTCTGCCATATTCCTTCTCACACACTCTCCATGAATACCAGCTGGAGGTCAGGCCTTCTCATACATCATTCCTAAAGCTTGGCCCGACCTGCTATTACGCATCTTAGCCGACTACTCAATTCTTGCATTTCACAAGAAACTGAAGATGTGGCTCTACGAGTAGCTTCAACTTTCCAGCCTTAGACCAGAGGTTGCCACTCCTTGCTGCAGCACCAGGATACCCGCCAGGTGATAATGTGATACAAATAACTATAACGTTGCCTAACATACCATGTTGATCAGAGACTACAGGGGGGAATAAGGGGCAAATCGGCGCTTGAGGTATACAAGACCAGCTTTTTTGAACTCTCTATGAACAAAATCAAGAGATATGAACATAAAATGTTTATGGACTGAGGAAGAAACAGAAAGATCTTTTTCAATGTTCTGTGCACAGAAAAGCAGATGATCGCAACTCGATTGACTGCGTTGGAATAGAGTTCAAGATCAATGATCAATTCTCAAATCTGGCATGTAAAACAGGGTTTGGAGTCTAGGTCTGAGGCCACCAGGAAGTGGACCAACGTGAAGGCTGTTTTACGAATTTAAGAACTTCACTTTAGTCATTGTTTTGCTTCAAGTAGTTTCCCTCCATTCAGTTAGTTACTCATGACATGCATGCACGAAATGATTTTAAGTGGCAGAGAAATTGTCTGAACTCGGGACAATGATTTGGTGTAGTCACGTAGGACACAAAATTAAAATCCAAACGATCGCACGAGAACAGCCAAAGGAGTGATCTACATCTTTATTGTCTAATTATAACTAGGCAATTTAGAAGAGACTAGTATTGGCCACATTCGTGCACATTCTTCAAGGGCACATTTAAAATCTCGTTTTTGACACTTGCCCCACAGTTGAACAGTTGCAAATTACAGTTAAAAAGTTGACTATTTCAAAACATGGATGAAGAAATATCGTCCTGGTGATTTGCCCTAAAATTTCCACTTATCATCATCATAATCATTAAAGTTAATGCCAAGAAGGAAATGAGTGTACAAATCAGGCTAGGCGTAGAAACAGAAGGTGAGTCAATAGTGCAAAAAAGTACCTCCCTCTAGATCAAATGCCCACGGTGGCCTGCATATGTTGGTATAATTTGTCCGTGTAGGTAGAGACTTTGGTAAATCTAGAAACTGAACCACCGTCCCTATGATCGCATTGGCTGAACAGTTCCTTACATTTATTTCACTAAAAATCAGTGGAAGGAGGCTCCTCCGGTCACTGGCAAAAGCGGGACAAACACAGAGCATACAGGCTCGGGATTCTTTATAATATAAACAGAACATATCGGTCCTGATTTACAAAGGCAAACTTAAACTTTTGTGCAAGGGATGGTATCAATTAAAACTAAAGGAAGAGGGTCTGTCTCAAAGGGAAAGGAGAGCGAGAGATAAATAGAGTCCCCAAAAAGGCTGTACATCAGAGTATCATTTATGTAGATATTGTCCGACATAAATGTTGTGTCTTAAATATTGTTTACAAAAATACTACCCCACTGGTTGTAGATTTTCAATTATTAACCGTTTTTAAATTAGATTTAGGGCACAGTATTTATACCAGACGATATTCTGTCGATATTCATTCCACAGTCCAGTGGTACCACAAATGAACATGAAGTCTTTACGCTGGATATGGGCTTGTACTTAGCAGCTTGGATGTGGGTATCTTGTGGGCCTCTGGGTATTGTCAGTTGCAAATGCATCATATAATCCCACTGTGTCCATCTCTCATGCTTTCGTCAGCAACCTCCATAGGTGTCTCTTGAGAAGGCATCCAGTCAGACAGTGTGGGTGAATATCCTGCCATGAAGATCAATCATTTCTTTCTGTCCTCCAAGTTGAAAAGCAGGGCCAGACTGACAATGCCGGGCAACAGGCAATCCCCAGTAGGCTGCCAGGGGTGGGGGCCGTTTTTTTGGCTGGGGCCGGTTTTCTTGCTGGGGGCCGATTTATGGTCCGGCCGCAGCATCACGTAAGAATTAAAAATCAGAATTCACTAAGAATAGTCAGTCACTACTCTGCGTCTTTCCTTGCTCCGTGTGGGGGGTAAATAAAGCACAACTATCGTGGAGTGGATTATCTTGTGCAAAAATCCATAAATAATGGAACTGTGCTGCGCACCATTCAATAGGGGGAGGGTCTCTACTGCCGCACTGGTGGTGACATGCGCATGGTAGTTCGATAATAAAACGTGCGCGTGCGTGACCCGTGAGCACAGGTCGGGAGGAGCATTCCAAACTGTCTAAGACAAGTCTTTTTATTTATTTTTTATAAGTCGCAGATAGGCACCCCATAATTCAATTATTTGTAGCCACTGCCTGATAGTCCCCCCTGTTGCCGCCCGCCGGTTGGACTGCAATTTCAATCCTGCAGTGCCCATGGAGGAAGCCAGAGAGAGGAGTGAGTGAGCCGTGGTGAACTTGAAGGTGGCCGACCAGGGCACTGCAGTTTTACAGAAGCCTTGATCCTGAGTTCCAGGGTTGCAGTGCTGTGTCACCATCGAATGAGAGTGGTGAGCGTGAGCGGCCTTGGTGGCAGGATGGCAGTAGGCAGCATGGGCAGCGACACTGACCTGCTCCGTAATTTCGCTGTGGTGCTGCCGTGTGTGACAGTAGTACTTTGAACTACTATCTCTCGACTCTCGCCAGAAGACAAAGCACTGACTCTGAGAACTGCTGACACGACTTCCCCTGCACATCATACTATGAAGCCGCTTGACTCCACAAGTGATTGTAATCTTTTGTGGCCTGACGGAGCCCATATCAACGCACTGGTGCTGTCTGAAAAGTCAGGAGGAGAGCAAGTGATGGATATTGCTGGTGAATTCCATTTGAGGCTCCAGGGTGAGTATGAGGGGTCATTTACATCTGCGATAAAAAATAACTGCTCAGACATTGGCACACGTCATTCTCTACTAACAATTAAGCAACGTCATGCTCGGAGGCGAAACCATTGCACAAGAGGGGGTCTAGTTTTTTTCTATGGTATCCAGTGACTTAAAACTCCACTATCACTGTGACAAGCAATACAAATGCCAAGGGTGTGTGGGACGCAAGCGAGGAAGTTCAAAAAGTGTGAAAAGGAAATTGTGATACAATTAAATAGAGGCTCCATTTAGAATAGTGAACAGAGCCGGACTGGGAACTGAAAGCAGCCCTGGCAAATTTTGCCAGACCAGCCCCCGTCCCGCACATTGCGAGCGAGCGAAGCGAGCATACCTGAACGCTACTAGGGGGGTTTGCGGGGGTTCTCCCCCCCAAGAAAATTTTGGAAAAACAGACCAAAAAAGTTAATTTTACAGCACATTTTTCATTACATATTCAAATTGTATCAACTTTCAAAGCACAGTAAATAGTAGATGATGACCTTAAAGAATATCAGGTTTCCCACCCAGTTATATGTACCCATAGACATTCTTTCAGAGAGCACCAAAAATAGATACAAGTAGTGAATCAGAGAGATCAAAGTAAAAGTGAGACCAGCCCCCACATGGTGTGTAGCGAGCAAGCACAGTGAGCAACCACTACTAGGGGGAGTTTGGGGGTTGAACTTGCCAATTCGGTGTAAGCCAATTTTGCCATGTTTGAATTGAAAGAGCGCAAGCACTTTAGCACTGGTAAGTGGTGGTAAAGTGCACTGAGCCCAAAGAGCCAACAAAAATGTAATTTTTTGTTGTAATTAAGCAGATCAAACCGGATTTTAATTTGGAGGAATCTGAGGGCGACGAGGACTTATCTATCTAGGTCTCAGCATTCAGTATGAACAATATGTATCTAAAAAACATTTTACATGTGCTAATGGCGCTGGGAATTTTTCTGAGCTTCCTTCTATATCTCCTTGGGTGCCTGAAGAAAAGGATGCAGTTTAGAATGCAGGCATTTATCATCAGTTAGTGTCCTTTCCAAGTTCAATCATGAGATTAATTACGTACATTGTTTTTCAGTCTGCAAAGAAGCTAGGACAGTGTGTCTTAATTTATGGGTTTTTTTTACCAGAAAGTGGCAGCCCGAGTCCAACATATATTTTGGTGCACAGAAGAACTACTCCCTTCTAAAGCAGATATTTCTGCATCTATGTGTTAAATCTAATGCAAATTACTCATGCCACCCTTGTTAGATCATTATACATCTATCTATACCAATATAAAAAAAGAGAGAGCCCAAACCTTTGAGGCGAGTAATCCTAGGAACCACAGCACCAATCACAACACCCAATACAGCGTTGGAAAGGGCAGTTGCAGCAGAACGACATAGGCTATGCCGATGCCCACACATTTAAAAGGTAAAAGAACCGTGCCAGCAAAGTAGTCCCTTGTGGGTGTGGGTGTGTCTGCGTTGTGCTGTGGGCCTGTGCTGGGGCGGGACAAATGATGGGGGCATGTGGTACATTCCGCCCTTCATGCCATGTCTCATATCATGCGCTGTGGGCGTGTGCTGGGGGCGTGGGCGTGTGCAGGGCGTGGGATTACGGAAAAAAAGAGAGCGTTGTGCCCAATATTTCATTGTTTTTTCTTCCCAGGTTCTGTACATTCCAGCTCCGGGTGTCCACACTGCTCCCGTTAAATACCCCTGTACCCCATAATCATAACCCACCCTTACTCCTTAAAGTACCCCAACACTCTTAAACACTAACCCATCTTAACCCTATAATTATACCCTGTACCCCAAAACACAAACCTATCCCTAAACCCTAAAATACCCCTGTACCCCAAAACCAAAAAGTAGCTCTGAACCCTATAAACACCCCTATACCTTAAAACCCAAACCTACCCCTGAACCCTAAAAATAACCCTGTACCCCAAAACTCAAACCTAGCCCTAAACCCTAAAAATACCTCTCTACCCCAACACCCAAACCTACCACTGAACCCTAAAATACCCCTGTACCCCAAAACCCAAACCTAGCCCTGAACTCTAAAAATACTCCTGTACCCCAAAAATCAAACCTAGCCCTGAACCATTAAAATAACCCTGTACCCCAAAACCCAAACCTACCTGAACCCTAAAATACCCCTGTACCCCAAAACCCAAACCTAGCCCTGAACCCTAAAAATACCCCTGTACCCCAAAACCCAAACCTAGCCCTGAACACTTAAAATATCCCTGTACACCTAAACCGAAACCTAGCCCTAAACCCTAAAAATACCCCTATACCCCAAAACCCAAACCTAGCCCTGAACCCTAAAAATACCCCTGTACCCCAGAACCCATACCTATCCCTAAACCCTAAAACTACCCCTGTACTCCATAACCCAAAACTATATCTGAACCCTTTAAATACCCAAACACCCCAAAACATATACCTCAGTACCCCAAAACATATACCCCTATACCCCTACTTACCTTATCCAAACATAAAAAAACATACTTTTACCATTCATGCATTTACAACGAATTTCGTTGTAAATGTATGCGTGGTAAAAGCATATAAAATGTAATGCCATGCGTTATAATGGCATTGCGGAGTCATGGTACTTGTGTAATGAAAGTATGCGGAGTGATGGTATGTGGAAAGAAAGTTGCGGAATAATGGGTGTTTACCCTTTCCCGGTATGTACATTGGTGGCACGGCGGCCCACATCTCCAGCAACATACTCATATTTTTTCACCACCGATTTGAAAAATGAACAGGTCTCTCTCATTGATGGCCAGCACTGACATACACTTTTAGACACAACTCCCGCCACAAGTTCTAGAATTGCGAACTTTAGAGCTGGGGAGCTACGTTCGAATCTCGGCATCAGCTCAACATCCTGTGATTCCAGTCAAATCGCTTTGTCTCCCCGTGCCTACCACAAATGAATGTGTTCTTCTGTAATCTAAATTGTGCTCATGCCATGTTATCGAGTTCGCGCTATATAATATTGCAAGGAAAAATAAAGTAGGGAAACTCGAGTTCACACACTACTGAACGCGCACTCTTAAGTGCATCAGCAGTGCACTGTGAATCGGAGCGTTTCACAGGCCTGTCACAGATAAGAAATGCTATCAAAACGAAATCCTACAAAACCATGTACTACTGGCCGACAGCAATTCATACCCGGACAACGTCGGGACGGGCTGCTAGTCGTTAAAACAGTAATCAGGCTAGAAACAAAGCACCCAACATACCTTGAGCATATAACCAGTTCTACGCTCTTACTTGAACCATACAGAAACCTGACCTACTCCCCTTTGTAATAATAGATGTAGTGTTTTTGATGGTTAATGTAAAGCTTCCTTCTCCATACAACTTCAAATTGGCAGCTGGAAAGAATATGTACAACATTGGCAACATTCTCAGTTTGAATATTAAGTCTATTAAACAATATGCCATGTTTTAAAAATCATATCCATGTGCCATTGTACTCCAGAACCACCCATTATTCTTAAGTCACAGTGCCTTGTCACTGCAGCACAATTTGTTCCTCGTCTGGCTCCCAATTGTTTTTCTTCTATGCTCTGTGTGCCTTAGTACCCAAAGGCTGTGCAAGAAAGGCTCTAACAAAGTTCACTTGCAATTCCACGCCTTCCTGCCTTTATTTCAACAGAGAGACTTAACTATTGTTTATAATACATCTCCTTTCACCTCTTCAATTGCATTTTGTCAGATGAGCCAACCAAGTAACTTTATGAAATTTACATGCAGAATGTATGCTTAAGGCTCAAGTCACTTAATTACGATTTATGCGAATTAACTTTGAAAGCACAGTATTATTAAATCTTAAATTTAGTGGTGGTAATTAAACACTATTCAGTACTCGAGTTCATTTGCTGCATGGCAGCCACTGGCAGATTTGCTGTTATGAGCTTGGCATTTTAGCAAAAAACACAATGATTTGAATGGTGTCATTGCTTGTTACAATACTAATGCAGATCTCCACCATACATTTTTAGGTGAATTAATATAAGTACCTTATCTCAGAGACTCTGGCTGGTAAGAATGAAACTCAGTTAGGGGAGTCCACTGGCTAGGAGTAGCAGCTCCCACCCCTGGATTGCCCTTGGGTACTCATGGTGTGGCACTGCCCTTGTTGGTTTCTACCCCTGCACCAGGTGTAATGAAGAAGGCATGAGCAGAAATAGAAACTAAAGAGGGTTTTAAATGGCCTATTAGTGTGTGAAGTGCCCCATACCTGACGACTTTTAAAACTTTTGACTATAAGAGAGAGGAGGAGGAGGGGGCATAAACAAGGAGAGGTATGGCTAGCGAGTAGCCTGAGAGCCACACCTCTCTCTCCTCTAAAACTCTAGCAGAAGCTTCAGAGGCTACCACTAATTTCCTAGGGAGGCTGCTTGCAACCCACTTTATGGACGTCAGCAATCCAAAGCCTCCACACACAAGCTGGAAGGCTGCTCTGTGCAAGGGTTTCCAGCTCACCTTGTCTAGCACTATGATAACAGCTCTTCCCCAGGTGACCATGCAAAGGGAGCCAATAGTGCGACACACACTCACACCATGTGAGGTAGCACTTCTAGCTTCCACATCTTGCCCTCGCTGCCCTTGGGCCCTTAGGAGCAAGTGGGACTAGGAGGCTGTTGAAGGGCTTGGGCTGGGATCAGAGATCAACTCTGTGATTTCATCAGAGGATTGGTGATGTAATTTGCCTAACACTGCGCCTTCTGTAGAGAACTCTGTGCAGCTAATTCGTTACAGATTGGAATTAATGCAAGGCAGACCCAGCCTTTTCAGCTTTCTGAGGCCAAAAAACACGGATACTATTCAGCTGGATAATCAGTTCCTTGGACATTAAAAACGAAACATCATAGAATACACAAGAATTGGGTATTATGAAACAGCAAGTCTCTTTCTAAAACTTCTGTCAGATTGCACACTGGGAACTGCAGCTACCATACCGTCACTGTGGCCCGATTGCATCTGTCACAGCAGTCCGGAAAAAAACTGATCGCCTGTGCCAGGGCACAAAACAGAGCTCGACAGAGACCCGTTTCAAAGCCCCCTTAAAAAAACTGCTGGTGTTCAGACCCAGCCCACTTAAAGCCCTGCTGGTCTCACATTTTGATTGTTTTGTCTTTTTGGGGGTTTAAATTGAATACAATTCAAGTTATGAGCACAAAGGTGTAGCTTTGTATTTTTAACTTTGCTTACCTATTTCTGTGTACTTGTACATCGTTTTTTCTCGGTAACAGCCTTAAATTCATAGTACGGCCACTCATTCGTTATTTCTGTTGCTATGTGTTTTTGCTTGTTATTTTTAAAAAATTATGTTCTTATTAATTTCTATAACGACAGTAGCAATATTCATTCAAGCAAAGACAGTTAACTCCCATCCCCCTCCACTGAGTCCCAGTCACATGATATATGGTACAGTAATGAAATCCATCCGCAAACAGAACACCCCAAATAAAAAACAGGATGGGACTTGTATGTACCCCAACATAATTACCAAACACATCCTTGTGTATTACAAGAGGTAACTTCAGCCAGCATCTCTGGTATTTTTACAACAAAACAGTTTTGTAAAATGTACTGCCTTTTAAATGCCAGGTGGCCCATGTCACTGAAGGCAAAAAAAGCAGGAGAAGGCTGTAAAGAACTGAAAGAAGGAGGGAAAGAAGTATAAGTAGAAGGCACGATAAAAGAATTAAAGACCGAGTAGGACAGTGGAGGTGTCCTCCTGAGGTTTCATTAATTATACGAATTTAAAATCTGCTCGAAAGCATTTGTACTCACACAGGTGTCAACACTTTTGTTAATAAGAAAATAAATACACATGACAAAGAATGTACCCATCAGAGAGAAAATGTGCATAAAATCTATTCCTAAAAAGTAGTGTGAAGCTTATGGTGTTTGAACTTGTTTGTCTGGCACTCTGCCACTGCCTTAAAAGGGTCTGTGTGTGGGTCGTGTATGTGTTGCTTGTCCTGTCACGGCCCACAGGGCAAAAAAAGGGCCATTCACTGGCTCTTTCAAACTGGCCCATCTGAGAGTCCCGGATGACCAGATAGCCCTGTTATCATTAAAGAACGCCTGAACTAAAGCAGTCAGTCAGTCAATTTATCTTTATTCGATTATTAAAAATCATAAAAGAAACAAGCATAAATATATAGTAATTCATCAGAGCACAAATTCATACATGAGTTTACATAATCAACATCTTAAAGCAGTCTGAATTGGGCGAGTCCTTGTTTATGCCCCCTCCTCCTCCTCTCTCTTATAGTCAAAAGTTTTAAAAGGCATCAGGTAGGGGGCACTTTCCACACTAATAGGCCCTTTAAAACCCTCCTTAGTTTCTATTTCTGCTCCTGCCTTCTTCATTACACCTGGTACAGGGGTAGAAACCAACAAGGGCAGTGCCACACCATGAGTACCCAAGGGCAGTCCAGAGGTGGGAGCTGCTACTCCTAGCCAGTGGGCACCCCTAACTGATTTTCATTCTTACCAGCCCGAGTCTCTGGGATAAAGTACTTATATTAATTCACCTACAAAATGTATGGTGGCGATCAGCATTTGCTATATAACAAGCAATGACACCATTCAAATCATTGTGTTTTGTGCTAAAATACCAAGCTCATAACATCAAATCTGCCAGTGGCTGCCATGCAGCAAATGAACTAGAGTACTGAATAGTGTTTAATTACCACCACTAAATTTAAGATTTAATAATACTGTGCTTTCAAAGTTAATTGGCATAAATCGTAATTAAGTGACTTGAGCCTGAAGCATATATTCTGCATGTAAATTTCATAAAGTTACTTGGTTGGCTCATCTGACAAAAATGCAATTGAAGAGGTGAAAGGAGATGTATTATAAACAATAGATAAGGCTCTCTGTTAAAATAAAGGCAGGAAGGTGTGGAATTGCAAGTGAACATTGTCAGAGCCTTTTTCGCACAGCCTTTGGGTACTAAGGCATTGTAGCACACAGAGCATAGAAGAAAAACAATTGGGAGCCAGACGAGGAACAAATTGTGCTGCAGTGACAAGGCACCATCACTTAAGAATAATGGATGGTTCTGGACTACAATGGCACATGGATATGATTTTTAAAACATGTCTTATGGTTTAATAGACTTAATATTCAAACTGAGAATGTTGCCAATGTTGTACATATTCTTTCCAGCTGCCAATTTGAAGTTGTATGGAGAAGGAAGCTTTACTTTAACCATCAAAAACACTACATCTAATATTACAAAGGGGAGTAGGTCAGGTTTCTGTATAGTTGAAGTAAGAGGATAGAACTGATTATATGCTCAAGATATGTTGGGTGCTTTGTTTCTACCCTGACTACTGTATTAACGATGTATAATGATCTAACAAGGGTGGCATGAGTAATTTGCATTAGATTTAACACATAGATCCAGAAATATCTGCTTTAGAAGGGAGTAGTTCTTCTGTGCACCAAAATATATGTTGGACTCGGGCTGCCACTTTCTGGTTAAAAAAAAAACCCATAAATTAAGACACTGCCCTATTTTCTTTGTGGACTGAAAAACAATGTAAGTAATTAATCCCATGATTGAACTTGGAAAGGACAGTAACTGATGATAAATACCTGCATTCTAAACTGCATCTTTTTCTTCAGGCACCCAAGGAGATATAGAAGGAAGCTAACTCAGAAAAATTCCCAGCGCCATTAGCACATTGAAAATGTTTTTAGATATATATTGTTCATACTGAATTCTGAGACCTAGTTAGATAAGTCCTCGTCGGCCTCAGATTCCTCCAAATTAAAATCCAGTTTGATGTGCTTTATTACATCAAAAAATGAAATTTTTGTTGGTCTCTACTGGCTCAGTGCACTTTACCACCACTTACCAGTGCTAAAGCGCTTGCACTCTTTCCTTTCAAACATGGTAAAATTGGCTTACACCGAATTGACAAGTTCAACCCCCTAAACTCCCCCTAGTAGTGATTGCTCACTGTGCTTGGGGCTGGTCTCACTTTTACTTTGTTCTCTCTGATTCACTACTTGTATCTATTTTTGGTGCGCTCTGATAGAATGTCTATGGGTACATATAACTGGGTGGGTAACCTGATGTTCTTTAAGTTCATCATCTACTATTTACTGTGCTTTGAAAGTTGATACAATTTGAATATGTAATGAAAAATGTGCTGTAAAATTCACTATTTTTGTCTGTTGTTTTCCAAAATTTTCTTGGGGGGAGAACCCCCCCAAACACCCCTAGTATCGTTCAGGCTCGCTCGCTGCGCTCGCACGCAATATGCCGGACGGGGGCTGGTCTGGCTAAATTTGCCAGGGCTGCTTTCAGTTCCCAGTCTGGCCCTGTTGAAAAGATGCACTGCTCATTAAAATATAGTGCCAAATGCTGGGTTTTCATTTTGCGTAGTTTCTCATCATATATTTGCGTAGTTACACCAAAGAAAATTCTGCACACCACTAGTGCCCTCATGCATTGTAAACGGAAAAGGAAACCCAAAGAAATGTTAGATTGGCACAATACTCTACTGACTTGGTCACTCACCGTGGGATGCAAGAGGATATAATGGCAACAGATACTTTTCAAAACTTAATCTCAGTATACTGTTTCGGAAGCTCAGTAAAAGAGAAACTAGCTCTAGCTCTTAGCAGGTGTCGTGGGAAGCATGTGCTTTTAAGAACAGTTGCCCTTACTCACCCAAAGGTGACATACGTCATCATTGGGCTATGCTCCTCGCCAAGCCGGTGCTGCAATGCAAGGTTTCACCTTGAACATGCATATATGCAGGGCACAAGTCGGGGGTACACGCGGGTGGATGGTGTCCACCCCACTTCTTCAAAAGGTGGACGCTGCCCACCCTGGCAAGAAGTTGGGCCACACTAAAATAGATGCTGAATTCGTCCCGGTGTAATTTCCAAACACCGGGACACTTTCAGCAGCGCGTGCATGTTGTTATCTGCTTTCGATCCACCACAACGTGCAGGTGGGGAGGGGATGGGGCTGTAGTTTTTTCTGACTCCTGCTGGGCCCATAACAAAGGCTGAATTTGAGGGGTCATAAGGCCTCCTTTTGTTTGAGTCTCCTGGCTGGCAGCAGTCAGGAGCCTCACACCTAGAAGCAAATGCAGCAGAGGGAAAACAAAGGCTCACACCTTGGTAGCACTTCAAACATACTTAGGAGACGCAGCTTTTCACTTTGTTCAGGCTCTATTTAGGAGATATGCATGCACTGTAAGAAGTCAGGTATGTTGATCTTTCCCAGTATTTGCACAAAATAAATAGCATTTATATAGCGCTTACTACCCCTGAGGAGTTGTTGTAATAATTTAAATAGAACTATTTTTTCTTTTAAAGCACTATGGGTAGAGGACGCTTTACACTTACAAAAGGCAACATTGGTTTGTGTGAAGCTTACAATAGTGTGAATCTTCTGCCTAAATCAGAAGAGTTTGCAAGTATACTCGAAATGTACTCAAATGTACTCATGATAGACCTGCTAAACATATATGTGAGGGCTTAAGATCTGATGTCACTTCATGTGATGCCACTTCCTGTGATGTCATGCGCTGTGATGGCACGCACCGCGATGTCACGCGCAGTGATGCCTCTTGCATATTGATTAATGAGGTTAGTCCCCCATCTTCTTTTTTTAGGACTTGTGCCCTGGGTACATGCCCTAAATCTCTGATTGATTCACATACCGAATTTTGCCCGGTACTGTTCCTGACCTCGCTGTATTAGCTATCGGGCTTCAACCAATCAGCACCTTTGACCCACCCATGTCAGACGCACCCACGTTAGGCCCACCCTGCCCTATGTAGGTCCATATCATCTGGATCCATACAAATGACATGAGACAGATCGTAGTGGATGGCTATCATTGGCCTTGTTTACTTGACCCAGATACTTTTAAACCCCGGTGCATCAGCTTCCAATACCTGGAGAAGCAAGGACGGGGTAGGCTAGTCGCACTCGTTGGAGCTGTGGGCTGTCTTAAGTGTTCTCCTGTAAGCAGGCACGGGCGCTCTGGGAGCCCGGTTATGCTACAACGTTGTCCCCCTGCCCAGTACACAGTTTGGAAAGACTTACAGCGTTATGTTGACCACTTGTATTTTTACAATACAGGTCGCTCTCTGATGTGTCATCCATGCTATCCTATAAGGCAAGTTGCCCTGACTTTAAGGAAGGGGAGTATCTGAAGGTTTTATGCTGCAACCCTTTTTTAAACACTTCTCACTGCAACTTACTGAGCGGGCATGCGTTAGCATGTTTTTATGGGGGCATGTAGACTCCATACATTGGCAGTATTGGTCCCACAAGGGGCAGCACATCACTTTCAATGTAATCAATCAATCAATCAATCAAAGACATTTATAAAGCGCACTACTCACCCGGAGGGTCTCAAAGCGCATGGGGGGGGGGGTGCCGCTGCTGCTCGAACAGCCAGGTCTTGAGCTTCTTCCTGAAGGAGAGGTGGTCTTGGGTCAGGCGCAGGTCGGGAGGGAGGGAGTTCCAGGTCTTGGAGGCCAGGTAGGAGAAGGACCTTCCTCCTGTTGTCGCTCTTCGGATGCGGGGGACGGCGGCGAGGGCGTGGCTGGTTGATCGGAGATGGCGTTTGGGAGCATAGAAGTTGAGGCGGTTGTTGAGGTAGCTCGGGCCTTGGTCGTGTAGGGCTTTGTGTGCGTGGGTGAGGAGACGGAAGGTGATTCTCTTGTTGACGGGGAGCCAGTGCAGGTCTCTCAGATGTCCGGAGATGTGGCTGCGTCGGGGGATGTCGAGGATGAGTCTGGCTGAGGCGTTCTGGATCCGCTGGAGTCTCTTCTGGAGCTTGGCGGTGGTTCCGGCGTAGAGGGCGTTGCCGTAGTCCAGACGGCTGGTGACGAGGGCCTGGGTGACCGTCTTCCTGGTCTCGGTGGGGATCCACCGGAAGATCTTCCGTAGCATGCGCAGGATGTTGAAGCACGACGAGGAGACGGCGTTGACTTGTCTGGTCATGGAGAGGGAGGAGTCCAGGATGAAGCCTAGGTTGCGTGCGTGGTCTGTTGGTTTGGGTGCGGTGCCCAGGGCGGGGGGCCACCAGGAGTCGTCCCAGGCGGAGGGCGAGGAGCCCAGGATGAGGACTTCCGTCTTGTCAGAGTTCAGTTTCAGGCGGCTGGTCGTCATCCACTCGGCTACGTCTTTCATCCCTTCGTGAAGGTTGGCTCTGGCGGCGGCGGGGTCGTTGGTCAGGGAGAGGATCAGCTGGGTGTCGTCAGCGTAGGAGATGATGTTGAGGTTGTGTTGGCATGCGATGGCCGCAAGGGGGCTCATGTAGACGTTGAAAAGGGTGGGGCTGAGTGAGGATCCTTGAGGGACGCCGCAGATGACTTCGGTGGCCTCTGACTTGTACGGTGGTAGGCGGACTCTCTGTGTTCTTCCGTCGAGGAAGGAGATGATCTATTCCAGTGCCTTCTCCTGGACTCCGACGATGCTGAGGCGCTGCACTAGGGTGCGGTGGCAGACAGTGTCGAATGCCGCGGAGAGGTCTAGGAGGATGAGGGCCGCTGTTTCTCCGTTGTCCAGCAGGGCTCGGATGTCATCGGTGGCAGCGATGAGGGTGGTCTCGGTGCTGTGGTTGGCTCGGAAGCCAGACTGTGAGGGGTCGAGGGATCCATTCGTCTCGAGGAAGGCGGCCAGCTGTTTGTTGGCGGTCTTCTCGATGACTTTGGCTGGAAACGGGAGGAGCGAGATGGGGCGGTAATTCTTGAGTTCGGTTGGGTCCGATGTTGGTTTCTTTAGTAGAGCGCTGAGTTCGGCGTGCTTCCAGCTCTCAGGGAAGGTGGCGGTGTCGAAGGAGGTGTTGATGATGTCCCGCAGGTGGGGTGCGATGACAGCGTCGGCCTTGTTGAAGACGTTGTGAGAGCAGGGGTCGGTCGGAGATCCGGAGTGGATAGAGTTCATAGTGCGGATGGTGTCTTCTGTGTTGATCGGGGTCCAGGCGCTGAGGGTGGTGGTGGGAGGCGTTGGTGCGGTCGTGGGGAGCGTTGTGTGTGTGCTGAAGCTGTTGTGTATGTCAGCGATCTTGTTGTGGAAGTAGGAGGCGAGGGAGTTGCAGAGGTCTTGCGATGGGATGATATTCGTTGTTTCCGGCGTTGGGGTTGGAGAGCTCTTTCACGATGTTGAAGAGTTCCTTGCAGTTGTGTGCGTTGTTGTCCAGCCGGTCCTTGAATGCTGTTTTCTTGGTGGCGTGGATCAGTTGATGGTGCTTCCGGGTGGCGAGCTTGAGGGTGGTCATGTTGTCCAGTGTTGGCTCCCTTCTCCAGGCTTTCTCGAGGGCTCAGCAGTTCTTCTTGGAGCTCTTGAGTTCGTCGGTGAATCATGGGGCCTTCTTGCTGCTGGGTCTGCTGGGCGGGGTCCTCAGTGGGGCAAGTTCGTCCGCGCAGTTGTTGATCCACTTCGTGAGGTTGTCCGCGGCCTGGCTGGGGTTCGCTGAGCTGGCGGGAGGGTGCTGGCTCAGGGAAGCGGCGAGCTGGTCGGCTGTGATCTTGTTCCAGCTTCTTCGAGCGACCTGTTGCTGGTGGAGGTGGGTCGTGTTCTTTTTGAAGCTGAAGTGAACGCAGCTGTGGTCCGTCCAGTGGAGTCCAGTGGCGTGGCTGAAGGCGATGTCTTTGCTGGATGAGAAGACGGCGTCGAGTGTGTGTCCGGCGAGGTGGGTGGGGGTGGACACCAGCTGCTTGAGTCTGAGGTTGGCGAGGTTGTCAAGCAGGGTGGTGGTGTTGCGGTCGTTGTTGTTCTCCAGGTGGAAGTTGAGGTCCCCGAGGAGGATGTAGTCATCGGAGGGGAGGGCGTGCGGGCTGATGAAGTCTGCGATGTCTTCGCTGAATGGTGTGCGTGGTCCCGGTGGTCGGTAGATCAGGGTGCCTCTGAGGGTGGTCTTGGGGTCGGTGTGGATCTGGAAGTGTAGGTGTTCGGCGGTTGTCAGGGTGTCGTCGGTGTTGGTCGTGATGCGAATGGTGTTCCTGTGGATGATGGCGATGCCTCCTCCTCTGGTCTGGTTGGCGTGGTCCCTCCGGATGATCTTGTATCCCTCTGGGATGGCGATGGCGGACGCTGAGGAGGCGTTCATCCAGGTTTCTGTGAGGAAGGCAACTTCAGGAGCTGTGGTGTCGAGAAGGTTCCAGAGTTCGATGGCGTGTCTGTGGACGGAGCGGGTGTTGAGCAGGATGCACTTGAGGTGGTTGCTGCTGGTGTTCGGTTTGGCGGGTGCTGGTGCAGGGCAGGTCCGGATGCAGGTGAACTTACAGGCGTGGCAGCTGAAGGGTCCGTGGGTGCGTCTCGGGGTGGCTCGGTAGCATCCCGGGATTCGGCTGGTGTTGAGTGCGTTGAGGGCGGCGGCGTCGTAGGTCCGGCGGGAGGGCGGGCGTCTGCGGGGGCCAGGGGGTCTTGCGCTGGGCGCGGTCCAGGCGCGGACGGGTGCAGACGGGCTTACCTTTGGCGCACCTTCGGCGCTCATTCGGTGCTCCCGCTGCGCGCGTCCGCTGCGCGGTCGCTGAGGGGGCGTCATAAGTGAGGAGCCTGGGAGGGCGGGTCAGCTGGGTGGCGGGTTCGGCGAATGGGATGGAGGTGGGCAGGGCCGCAGGGAGTCAGCGGCAGGAGCTCTGGGCGGCGGCCTCAACCCGGGGGCAGTACAACATGAAAGGGTGTGTGTGCCTTCACCATTGTTTTTATAATATTCTTTAATCATATTGGTTTTTCTATGTTTGTTTAAACATTAATGTTTTCTACTTTTAACCCAGGTTACCGCATTCAGAGCACTCTGCTAAACGGTGCATTGTAATGGTAGTAAGATGTCAGTTGGCACCTTAGCACCATTTGTATTGTGTGGGGTTTTGAGGTAATATTGAGCCCTACACTCTGAGGAGAAGATTAGGTCACATCTACTTGTTTTTTCAGTCCTGACAAAATGCCAACAGATCAATCTGCCACTACATATGATCTGAAACATGTTCACCTTAAATATAGATCTTAGCATACTAGCGGGTCTACAGGTGACCAACACCTTTTCACTTACAGAGAGAGAGGGATCATTACTTCCTAATTTCTCTATAATTTCTTTTAATCTCAACATCAACCAGTAAGATCACATTAAATACATTGCGACATCTGGTTGACAGTTGATTTCATATTCACACTTTTTGCCAATCTTCTCACACATTTGGACACAACATCTTTTGTCTTACTGTGCTCATCTGGCATATTCTGATTAAAAATGTCCATTAAAGTGCCCTCTCACGGGGTCCTTCAGCCATTGCAATGCCGGTCTGGCGTGGAGCATAGCCCAGTGATAAAGCATGTCACCTTTGGGTGAGTGAAGGCAACTGTTTCTAAAAGCACCTGCTTTCCAAGACATCTGCTAACAGCTAGAGATAGTTTCTCTTTTACTGAGCTTCTGGAACAGTGTACTGAGATTTAGTTTTGATATATATGAGGAGAGTGTATACTAGACCATTTTTTTCCCCGTCCTCCTATGAGATACATAACAGATACTTACCTCCAGATACATCAATGCGTATTATTAGAATCTTAGATTTACAAATTTACAGTCAAATGCAGCATGTCTCATTACTCCAAGGTATTTTGCCCAGTTGCTGAATGTTTTTTCAAATTTCCTCCTAAGTCACTACTGCCGGCCGAATGCAGTACAGTGACTGAAAATCAATCATGGGAAAAAAAACTTTATTCAGATCAGAGATGTCTTCAAGACGGGACCTTCAAAAGCTTTTAAAACTGGAAGCTACTAATTAAGGTTGGTAAAATGACTACAGCCTCTTGGCTCATATATGAATCATAGGGCCCCTCCCTAATAAAACACATGGGGCCAGATGTACGACCGTACTAATTTGCAAGTCACAAATTGCGTAGTTTTGCGTCCCTCAATTTGCGACTAGCAAATAGGAATGTACAACAGTGTCTGACCATTTGCAACTTTCAACGATAGAGTGACAAGCGGAGCAGGGAGGCCGGTTCTCAAAAACCAGATGGTCAAATGCGATATCACCCCAAAAGGACAAAATCTGAATTAAGCACGAATATCAAGACATCCAGTCATGTGCGCTTCCTTGGCTTTTCCATCCCAAAATAGGTCTTGAATGTGAAGACCAACAAATCTCGGTGGCTCCCTTGCACTCAATGACAAAGAACATACCAAAGGATTTTAAGGTTATCCAATTCAGAAGAGATCACCCTGTCAGAATGAAGGACTTCCAGTTTCTAATTCTAAGAAGAAGGAACTCGCTAATCATAAAGAGACGAGCCTCAAATTGATTATGGAGGACACTGCAACAACAAACTATATAAGATTTTTGTCCTGATGAAGGTGTAAATACAAATGCCAAAACGCTGCGTCGACAACCTGTATCTCTGTTTTTAATGTTTTTTATGTGTATTCACACTTTTTAACTTGATTGTATGGCACTCTTGTGCATAATGTTGTAATGTATTGAATAAACTGTGCATATTTTCTTAAGAACACAAAAACATTTTATTTACATTTTTTTATATTTGTTTATGAATATGTTAACGTGGCACTAGTAGGTTCTTGAGTCAATAGTGGAAGTATAATACTGTCTTTTCCTTCATGGAAGTATAGGGACTAGCTCTGTTGTCCAACAGTGTCTGAGACACTGTTTGCGATTCCTGATGGAGTTGCAAATTGCCTGCCTCATTAATATTCATGAGGCAGGTGCAATGTCCAACCCCATTAGGAATACTTAGCACTCACAGTGATGGTGGCCTGCTGAGGTCAGCAGACCACCATGTCTCAGACTGTTTTTTTTTAAATAATGTAGTACAGTCGGGTTTGTTGGCTAGACCAATTGCTTAGTATTCAATAATTAATATGGAATGAAAGAGATAATTTACAAGAGCATACTCTGATAAATTACTTTTTCGACATCCAACGGAACACACCAACAAAACTACTCATTTGTTCAAATGTAGTATTTACTCTTTTAGTATATGGCTGTCACATATACAAATTCAACAACACATAGCATAAAATAGGGTGACTTTCATGAGCCAAGTGGAAATAAAGTGACAAGGTGGTATTGTGAGTAGGATATACAGGAGATAGAGGTAACATACATATGTACAACATAACAATTCATATGGGTATGTCCTTTCATGATTTATAACACGTTATCAAACACCCCTATGTAATTCATATTTTTTGTGGTTGAGGAAACCTATGTACATAACCTGGATAAAGAGCATTGACGTTTCGACCCAGGGGTATGCGCAAATTGACAAGCGTCACAGCGGGTCTCGCTCATGACAGAAAAGGGGAGTAGACAGCCTATATGGGGCAAAACAATTTACGCATGAGTTAGGTGTGTTCCATAGTTATAAAAATAACAAGTTGGACACAATTAGTGGTGAACTCACCAAATCCAGGTGTGGTAAGAATTCACACAAGACAAGTGTTGTTTTTATTAAGAAGTGGCTTGCGTCAAAATGCTGCGGAATCAAGTAGAGCAAGGTACAGGGTTAATTCAGCCTTGTTCTGTCATCAAAATGCGGGATATTCATTTGAAAGTAAAGACGGTTGTGGTAAACTTACCACGCATCCAGTATCTACAAAGGAAGCCTGTGATGGTCAATTCAAAAAACGCGTAAATCCAATTTTCATATATATTCTGGAAAAATTGGAATCAGTGAGGGACTAATAGAATGACTCTATGGAAATTGCTCTTCCAAAAAAGCGGTGGTCGACTTACCACAGATATATTTTATTTTGTGAAAATGTTCTGGGCATGAGTCCACCATCCGGTTGGAATCTATGAATTAAAAATTGCAGGGGGACAGAATTTAGATGCATTGGCTTGAATGCTCTGGAAGTCAATTAGGAGTTATGAAGGTGTAGCTGCAGGTCTTGCTCGCCAATTGATACCTCTGCGCTGTTCTTGTGTCCCTTCGTGAGCCTGCGGTGATACATTTGCAAGTAGCATGACTGTATATGCAACATATTGCCCTTTTTCTAAAAAAAGAACATGAGTCTGGTAGCGTACAGGGGCTGTTTTACCAGTTTCAGGTTCCCACTGACTCCTCCCATTGGTTAAATGGCTTTTTTATGTCATTACTGTTTGTACTATATTGTTATGCTAGTTACAGTCCTGAACTCTATGGTGCACTCATTATGTTTTTTAGGCTTCTGAAGGAAAGTCTCCTTGATTTAAGGTGAGAGCCTTAGGCCACATTTCTGCATGACATGACTGATAACATGGGCAGTGACACCCTTAGCTCTAACAAAGGCCCTAGACCCATGTGAGCTTTTAAGGCAGGCCAAAACATGTTGGCTTAACTACGGTCTTTTTGAGACATTGCAAATCAACTACAAGACCCAAACTCCGTTCTTAGTTATGTCTAGGATACCCACTTATTAAAGGAAATTTCCCTGGATGTACCCTGAGACATTTTTACCACTTACCTTCTAAATCCCTGCCATATATCCAGCTATGTTTTATATAAGAACTACCATCCTCTATTGGTTGAGTCCACCCTGGTTGTACTATCATACCAGGATGTGGATCAGGACCGATGTTGAAGCATGTAACTATTAAGTGGGTGAGGCTTCTACTCCAACATCTATATATTTCTCCCATGACTGTCCCTTCTGACAACTCTATTCTATCTTCCCTTTTGTGTTTGGGATTATAGTTCGGAGAACTCAATTAGGATTCCTTTTCTCCTGTTCTCTCATTGTGATTAAAAGTCAAATTGGTCTACCTGTTGGAGTCTGGTCCCTCTCATATCAAACCCCCTTTAAAGGATGTATGTGCTTTTAGGACCATTATCTTTGTTTTAGAGGAATTTACTTCCAGTCCACAAGAGTTGCAATAATCAGCTAAACTATTTAAAAGATTCGGCAACCCAAGTGGGGTACTAGACAAAAGCACAGATTCATCTGCAAATAGCAATGCAGAAACTGACAAACCTCCAATTTAGGACAATCATGAATGCAAGATGATAGGAAATGTATCACGTCATTTATATAAAGGAGAAAAGGGTGGGAGCGAGCACACATCCCTGTCGCACTCCGCAGGTGATAGATATATGGTCTGTGAGTTCCCCCAACCCCACATCTTACTTGGGTAACATTTCCTTCATGGAGCCCTATAAGGACATCTAATAGGATGGTATCTAGACCTATTCCTTCCAAGGTTGGTAACAGTTTAATTTCCAAGGACCATGTCAAAAGCAGCCCTCAGTATTATAAAAGTCATGTGTAGATGATCTGAAGAGAGCAGAGAGTATTTCCAAGCTTTGAGAGTTAAACGAAAGGCCTGGTCAATTTTGCCTATTTTGGGGTGTAACCCTGCTTGAAGCGGGGATAGAACCATGTGCACTTCTAGCCAGTCTTGTGAACGATCAAGAACTTGGCGACCAAAAACTTTCTGAAGATTATCAGTCAAATTGACTGCCCTTTAATTACAAGGAAGTGTTCTATCACCCGTTTGTGAATGGGTATTATTTCAGCACCAATCCAGGACATAGATATGTTGCCTCCTGCCAAAATTATATTGCAAAGTGCATTTATATACGGGGCCCCATACCTCAGACTCCGAATATTAAAGGTCCCCAGGAACCTTGCCCGGGTCTGGTGCCTTGCCAGGGCGAAGATATTGAATGACCCTATACGTTTTCTCAATTGTAAAAGGGGTAAAGTCATCTTTTACTGCTCTAGCCCAAACATGTAAGGCAATTTCTTGCTCAGCTATGGATTTGAATTTAATTTGAATTTAAAAACATGTGTTGAGCGCGCTTATACCAAGCAGTTTCATGGCGCTTTGAAGATTACGACCAGCAAACAGCAGCAGGAGAGGGCATACTAAGTGGCAAAGGCACTAGAAAAAAGAAAAGTTTTCAAGTTTTTCCGGAACTCTAAATAAGAGGATGAAGTTCGGAGCGCCAGGGGGAGGGAGTTCCAGAACACTGGTGCAAGGGCCGCAAATTTCGCCCTGCCAGCTTTCTTTTTCTTAAAGCGGGGTATGGCCAGGAGTGCCATGTGGGTAGAGCGGAGTTCTCTGCCCGGAAGGTAGGGACTGACAGCTGAGCAAATGAACTCAGGAGCAGTGCCCATCCTGGCCTGGAAAGTGAGGCAGCCTAGTTTGAATAGGGACCGTTCTCTCACGGGCAGCCAGTGCAGGGCCTTCAGCAATGGAGTGGCTCTATGGGATTTGGGCAGTCCATGAATCAGGCGGGCAGCCTGATTCTGCACTAACTGTAAGCGGTGTATGGCGTAGGCCGGCGCGCCGTTGTAGATTATGTTTCCATAATCAAGGCGCGAGAGCACCATAGCCATTACGATGACCTTTAGCGCCGGAAGGGAGAAAAAGCGGGATATTTTGCTGATTATCCTGAGAGAGAAGAAGCAGGAGGATAACACCGAACTAACTTGGGAGTGCACGGAAAGTTGAGAATTAAGCAGAATCCCAAGGGTTTTAACTTTAGGGACCGGGAGTGGGGGGGCACCAAGTGGTGAGGGCCAAAATGATGGGGACCATGGACTGCAACCACCTCCAGTCAAGACCAGCTCAGTCTTGTCTGGATTGAGCTTGAGGTGGTTGCAGTTCATCCAGTCCTGAACAAATAACATAACAGTTTGAACATTCTGAGCGGACGAGGGGGAATGGGAAAGATTGAAGATTAGCTGGAGGTCGTCGGCGTAATTGAAGACCGTGACCTCCAGCTGCTGTAACATAAAAATGAGGGGGTAGATGTATAATTTAAACAAAAGGGGGCAGAGTGATAAGCCCTGGGGGACGCCACACTCCACCTTTCGGGAGGCGGCAGTGAAGCCAGCAAGGTGGACCGCTTGAACCCTATCACACAGGAAGGACTCAAGCCATGAGAGGGCTGAGCCCTCTATGCCCGCCGCCCTGACACGGGTGAGAAGGATGGAATGGTCCACCGTGTAAAAGGCGGCGGACAGGTCCAGGAGGATAAGGGTCTGTGGGAGGTTGGTGTCGATGCCCTCGTGAAGTCCATCCATTACCGAAATCACTACCTTCTCCGTGGAGTGTAGAGGCCGGAAGCCCGCCTGGCGGGGGGAGAGGCAATGATTTGTCTCCACATGAGCGCTCAGGGTGGTGGTAACGTGGGTTTCCAAAACCTTTCCCAAATAGGGCAGCAGGGAAATGGGGCGGTAATTGGAAGGGGATGAGGGATCGGCGACAGTTTTTTTCAGGATTGGAATAACAACCGCTGCTTTGTGAAAATTGGGGATGACACCGTTACTGAGCGAGTCGTTAAGGAGTGTGAGGGGGGGGGCAGGGCAGGCCAGGAAAATTTCTCTGAGGACGTGGGCGGGCCCGAAGTCCAGAGGAGAGCCCGATTTTACCCTTTGGAGCAACGGGGGAAGTGAGTCCATAGTCAATGGAGGAATGATGGTCAGTTTAGAGGCAGTGGGTTGGGGAGAGGGGTTAACAAATGTTGGTGAGGGAAGGGGTATATTGATTTTGATCTTTGCAACCTTCTCAATGAAGAATTCGTTGAGCAAGTTGCATAAATGTTGGGAAGGGGGGATCGTTGCTGTGGCTCTATCAGATGAAGCTAATTCATGTACCGTGGCAAAAATGTCTTTGGACTGGGACTCTGCCGCTAATATCCTATTAGAGTAAAAATCAGTCTTGGCCTCAAGAATAGCTTTTTTATAGGCCTGGAGGACAGAGAGGTATGCAGTTTTCAGTACAGGGCAATAAGCTCTCCTCCAAGCTCGCTCAGCTCTCTGCGCAGCTAGCTTTTTTGCCTTGAGGTCAGAGTTGAACCATCTATTAGCTGCGTGAGCCCTTTTGACCGTAATCCGTCTCAGGGGGGTGAATTCATCGCCCGATTGGGTCAGCCAGTTGTTGATGGTTGCCAGCTGAGCTGGGGCTGTGAGGCCTGAGAGGTCAGGGCTGGTCTCAGCCAAGGACGAGCAGAAGGACGGCATATCAGCTTTGCCCCATTTCCTGAACCAGATATTCTTACGGAGTAGAGGCTTGGCATCAGGGGCTAGGGCAAGGGAAAATGAAATAAGGGAGTGGTCGGACCAGGGGCAGGGGGAAACGATGGGAGGTGACGTGGGGACATTTAAAGCCCAGATCTGGTCCAACATGTGACCGTGGGTATGAGTGGGACTGTGAATGTGGGATGTGAAATTGAGACTGGTCATGAGATCAGTAAAGTCCTTAGAGTGGGAACTTTCAGCTATGGGGGATGCCATCTGGGGAATAGTAGCATACATATTCGAAAAGTATTCCACTCATTGCTGGGGTTGGACTTTATATTCAACTGTACGTTGAGGTGAAAGGTCACCGTGTGAGAAAATCTGCCGGAAAGATTTCTTGTCTTTAATTTTAGAAGCTTCGGAAAAAGCCAGTTAAAGTTAATCCAGTCCTGCTTCTGTTTGGCAATAATTGATTTATAATTTGCACTGGATGTCTTAATCTGAATACGATCGCCCTGTGATGGCCCTAATTAATTGCGCTTTAGCTTTTCAGCATTCACCTGAATACCAGGAATGGGGTTGGGTTGTGGTTTACTTTTTTTCTTCCTTTTTTTTAAATATATTTTTATTGCAGGAATCAGTAAATCAATACAGTAGCGACCAGCATTGTATCATAAGCAACATATACAGAATAAAGCCCACCGACCCCCCTCCGTAAAGTCTGTACACAGCCAACTAGCCCATAACCCTAGGGTTGGGCGGCGAAATGCAACAGGGGTCAGTAGAATGCTGGAGCTGGTCCGGATAACACACTGTCCGTCATCCGCTTTTCTAAACAAACCCAAAACCCCCAAAATAACCCCCCCCTCGAAATACCCGTTTAACTGTGAAACCCCCCCTCCCCCCCCCCCCCCCCACCATCAGCGCCAGGGAGCTTATCATCATAGGATCCACTACTTGACCCACGGGGAAGGTAATAGTACTGTCAATGCTGACGTTCATCGGGACTCGGGGCGAGTCGCTTCTTCACTTTCGGAGTCGCTGGGGGCACAATAATCCCTGAGGGCCTGCACCAGCGTTTCCCACTCCAACGCGGCCTCCTGCGCCTTCTCATTACCCTGCCTCCAAGCCAGCTGGTATCTCAGCGCGCTCTCACCCGCCGCCCATTTCAAAAGCTCACTGTGCCATCTGCTACCTGCTGGACCAGCTCGTGCCTTCCAGTTCCTGGTCACCTCTCGCTTAGCAAGTAGGAGCCCCAGGTCGATAAATTTACTGGAGATTTTATTCCGGGGGATGTGGGGGAACCAGTGCAAGAGCCCTACCGCCACATCGAATGATAAGTGCCTCCCCGTCACCTCCTCCAGAGTCGTCGCTACCTCCTGCCAGTAGGACGTCAGTCCCGGACAGGCCCATAACATGTGTAGGAGGTCCGCCTCCTGAGCCGGGCACCTAGGACATTCCGCTGAAGCCGTGGCAAAATAACGCCTGATCTTTACCGGGGTCAGGTACGCTCTATGGAGAACATAATAGTGGACCAGTTGGAAACGGGCGCTACGTGTACCCCTCCAGGCACGTCTCACCAATTGGGCCCAGGTCGTCTCCGGGATCTCCCTACCAATGTCCTCTTCCCAGCGGGACTTCAATGTGGTGAGAGGAACCAACCCCTCGGTAATCAACCTGCCGTAGAGGCAAGTGACCGCCTTCACCGTGCCCGCCGACATCATCACGTACTGGCACACCTGAGACAATTGGGGTTCCTCCAGCACGTTCTGCCAGTGCGCCTGGATCGCTCGCACAATGGCCGAGTGCAGCAGAAAGTCGCCCCGGGGATCCCAAAGCGGTCAATGAGATCCTGAAAGGACAGGAGCGCTCCGTCCTCGTACAGATCCCCGACGAGCTGTAAACCAGAATCCTCCCAGTCCGCCAATCGTGACCAATCCCCTCCGTGGGGGAGGGCCGTCAGCATCCCCAACGGTATTTCAGGCGCATATGGCGTCCGTAGGCGGCCTCTGGCGTGAGCCCGATTCCAACATAGTTGGATAGTCCGCTCCTCCATCGACAAGTCCCGTAGGACCAAGCGTTGTCGCAGCGCGATAAAGGAGAGGACGTGCCTGGCCATACCCGTCCCTCTACCGTCTTCCGGGCCTCTGAATTCCCTAGCTATCTCCTGGGCGAAGGTCTGGAGTTGCGCCGCCAGATAGTACTTCTCGAAGTCCGGCACAGCAAGCCCCCCCTCGTCCTTCGGCCTCATCAGGGTATTGAGGGCCACCCGCCGCCGGCCCGTTCCCCAGAGGAACCCGACCACCATAGAACGTAAGCGACGAAACGTGGCCGGTGGGACCCAGATCGGCAAAGTTCGGAAGTAATACAATAGCCGGGGGAGCGCCACCATTTTGAGCAGGGCGATACGTCCCGCCACTGAGAGCGGCAGCGTGGCCCAAAAGTCCATGCAACCTCGAAGTGCTCGAATACAACGGGCAATGTTCCCATCTAGGAGGTCGGGTTGGTCGTGGTAAACAAATACCCCAAGGTATTTAAAGCAGTCGGGCTCCCATCTGATCTCCCTACTTAGCGCAGGGGCGGGGGTACCCCTGCGCATCGGAAAGAGACAGGTCTTAGACCAATTCACTCGGAGGCCTGAAACCGCTCCGAACTCCGTTAGCGCCAATTCCGCTCCCCGCAAAGCGTCGACTGGATCCTCCAGGAAGAGCAACAGGTCGTCCGCATATAGCGAAACATAATGCGGGCCCGCTGCCGTCCAGAAGCCCGTATAGTGGGTTCCCGAGCGAAGGTGCATCGCCAGTGGCTCCACCGCTAGTGCAAAAAGAAGCGGGGATAAGGAGCACCCCTGCCGCGTGCCACGTTCCACCGGATATCGCGATGAAATCAAAGGGCCCGATCTAACCCTGGCCGAAGCGGAAGCATAGAGGACCGCAGTCCATTTGACAAATCCCTCCCCGAGGCCGAATCTCCGTAACACCGTGCATAGGTAGTCCCACTCTAGGCTATCAAAAGCCTTCTCCAGGTCCACCGACAAGACTACCGGGGACGGGGCATCCACAAGTGGTTCCCCAAGCAATCGGAACAACCTTCGGATGTTCATAGTCGTATTCCGCCGTGGGATGAAGCCGGCCTGGTCCTCATGTACTAGGGAACTCATATGTCCCAGCAGCCTCGAGGCCAAGATGCTGCTCAATATTTTGTAGTCTACCGACAGCATTGATAGGGGACGGTAGGATCCCGGGTCAGATGAGTCTCGGCCCGGTTTGAGGAGAGGAACCACCAACGCTTCACACATCGAGCCAGGGAGTCGACCCAACCTCTTCGCCTCCCTGTAGACCACCAGTAACCGAGGGGCCAAGAGGTCAGCGTAAGCTGCATAGAACTCCACCGGAAGGCCATCTAGGCCCGGGGTCTTGTTCCTCGCCATCCGTTTGATGGCCCCGCGGATCTCCCCCAAGTTGATATCAGAGCCCAGGGTTTCCGCTACTTCCTGTCCTACTGTGCGGAGTTCCAGTGGGCGAAGATAGTTATCAAGCCGGTCTGGGTCACGTGCGGAGCGACTGCGGTATAAACTTTCGTAGTAATGCCGGAAGCATCTAAGAATCTCCGGTTGGGTGCATACCTCGGTCCCATCTGCCCTACGCATATTTGTCGTCGTCTGGGACTGGCGCGTAGGGTTGGCCAACCACGCCAGCAACGCACTCGACCTGTCTCCCTCCGCAATAGACCGGACCGTATAGGCCTTATAATCAAAACAGCGGAGCCGCTCGACCTCCACTGCTACCCTCTCCCTCGCCTCTACCGTTTGTGTTTGCAATTCCGGGTGTCCGGGGCGGCTAACTTCAAGCTCGCGGAGTGCCCGGTCCGCTGTGTCTAAATCAGCCAGGTTAACACGCCTCATGCCCACCTTCTTAGAGATACAGTAGCCCCTCACCACTACCTTAAAAGCGTCCCATTCGAACGCCCTAGTACTCGCGGAACCTCCGTTGGACGCAATATAATCCGAGATTCTCTCCCCTAGGTCCGCCTTGAAGACACTGTCCTCGAGGATCTCGGGGCGCATCTTCCAGGTGGGTACCGCCGGCGTCCCAGGAAACCAGCGAATGTCCAGCAGGAGGGGGTTATGGTCCGAGATGGTCCTCGATAAGTACTCTGAACGGACCGCTGCCGAAACTAGTTCGGGCGAACCAAGAAAGCCATCTAGCCTGACATGCAGCTCATGGAGGCTCGAGAAGTATGAATAATCCCTAGACGCGGGGTGATGCGCCCTCCAAACGTCCGTCAAACCCCAGCGGGTCTGCCAATCTTGACGACCCTTAGCCGTGCGACGGACCGGGGAATCGGGGAGCGGGGGATGCGAGCGGTCCAAGTCCACATCCACTACGGAGTTAAAGTCTCCCCCCAGCAGGAGGGGCCCGGCGAGAAAGTGGGCCAACGAGCCCGATAACCTGGAAAGGAAGGCAGTCTGGTCTACATTAGGAGCGTACACACAGCAAACGTTCAGGTCCCTCCCTCCTAGAGTGCCTGAGATGGCCACGAAACGCCCCTCTGGGTCCAACACTGTCCTCGTGACCTGGAAGGGAACCCCTGCCCTGATCCATATTAGCGCCCCCCTGGCATAAGCAGAGTACGCCGTGGAAAAGACCTGCCCTCGCCATCTACGCTGAAGCGCCGCCCCTTCCGCCTTGTTCAGATGCGTTTCCTGCAGCAGCGCCATTTGCACTCCCCTACGCACTAAATAAGCATGGACCTTGTGACGCCTGGACATAGTGTGCAGCCCCCTCACGTTCCAAGTAACACATTTCAAGTTAGCAACATCAGCCATTGTCCCATAGTGTTCTTGCACAGTCTCCCCGTTCGGGTCCCCACAAAGAAGAAACATCAATCCTCCCAGCGCTGATGGCGGCCATTTTCCCCAACCAAAACCAAACCACCCAAAAACCAACAAAGCCCCCCCCCAACCACCCCAGAACAGGACCCAAACTGCACCATCTAGATCCCATCCAAACCTCGACGTATATCAACCCCAGAACCCCCACTAGTCCTACGGTCGCCACCGTAGGAAGGCCTTATGGGCCAGGTGCGGGCTGGGCGGAGGCAGCGGGCCCTCGTCGCCCAGGCTACCAGGACTATAGCAAGCCCCCCCCAGTGTCAAAACCTTCCGGGGCAAGAGCAGAGGCCCCCCAACCCTCTCTCCTTCATTGTCAGCAATAAAGGACGGCAACCGCCTCCCCCCTGCCGGGCCCCCACCCAAAACAAGGCAGCATACCCCGTTACCCTTGTCCATCCAGAAGGTCCTCCACCGATTTCGGTGTGATCACCGGTGTATGGGTACTGTCTGCCACTGAATCCTCCGAGTTCGATGGTGCCCCCTGAGCACCCGGGTTTTCTTCCTCCCCGATGGCTTCGTCTCTTGCTCCCGACAGTTCCGACAGAACTTCCAACACTCCCCTCCGTTCCGATGATGTCTCCGCAGTCGAGGGCCCTCCGGTGCGGCCGCGGCGATTCCTGACCCTCTTGGATCGCCTCCGTTGTTCCGGCTCATCCGCCTGTTGGGTCGAGGAGCCAAAGCCATCTTTCCCTGTCCGGTACAGTTCGAGCCAGTCACAGACCTCCTCCGGGGCGTCGAAGAACTGGGTTTTGTCGTCGACAATGACGCGGAGCTTTGCAGGATATAGGAGTGAATATTGAATGCCCTCACTCCTGAGTTCGCGCTTAACCGCTAGGAAGGAGAACCGCTTGCGCTGCGTCTCGTAGGTGTAGTCAGGGAAGATGTTCACCTGACTGTTCGCAACGTGGAACGGGCCATTGTGCCTGGCGGCATTGAGGATCAAGTCCCTGTCCCGAAAATGTAGCAACCGCGCCACCACCGGCCTCGGGGTACGTCCCTGCTGTAGGGGCCGTGCTGGGACTCTGTGGGCCCGTTCTAGAGTGTAGAAGGAGGACAGACCCTCCGGGACCACCGTGTCTCGGAGCCAGGTCTCCAAGTATCGCACCATATCGCCATCCTCGATTTTTTCCGGCAGGCCCACCACTCGGATGTTATTCCTCCTGTTGCGGCCTTCCGCATCCTCCGCCCTCCGTTCGAGGGTCTCGATTCGGGATAAGGCGTCCTTTATCGTCGCAGCCAAGGTTCTCTGCGCCGGTTCCAAAGTTTTCACCGTGCCCTCCACCTCCTTGACCCGGTCTGAGAGTTTGCCGTGGTCCGCCCTAAGGAGGCCCAGGCCCGTCGCCACCTGAGCAATGTCCTGTTGGAGGGCCGACCGCGTAGCCTCTATCGCCTCCAGTACACGGTCGAACTGTTGCTGCAGTGGTGCGCTACCAGATCTTTTCGGGTCCCCATGCTCTTCCTTGTCCTGGGCTTCAGAGTCCGAGGTGGTCTGGTTGGATCCCTTGGCTCCTTTAGGTTTCCCCATGCTGCCAGGGGCTCTCCGCGAGGGTCCCGGAGTAGGCGTCTCCGTGTACAGGTGTCGATCACGACCTTCCCAGGTGTTCGTTCTCACGTCGGGTATGGGCGATCTCCTTCTCCAGAGCCTTTGGAGACTCCGCCGCTTCGGCTCACGCCACCGCCACGGCGTCCGAGGGCACCGATGAGGGGGCGGAGACAACCGTCGCCGGGTCGGGCAGACCCGTTCACCCACTATAGCTCCGGGGTGAGGGCCACCAACTCCCTCGGTTGATCTGTGGCGCCAGAGTGTCGCGCCTCCCATGTAGTTGGACTGGCCTGAAAATCGTAGCTAGTTGCGGAGTCGCGATGTGGTCCACCGCCTGGATCAGAGGGCACCCGCACCCGGTGCCCTCCAGTGCGTGGGCACCCGTCCGGCCGTCCAACCAAGTATGAACCCAATGCAAAAGGTCCAATCCTGTGAATGTCCAATGTCTGGAACAACCGAGGATGGTGAAGCCGGGCGCCAGTCGACACCCGCGACACCTCTTCAACTCAGTAGTTTCGATCAAGGGGACAAAGGAGTCCGGGCGCCATGTTGGGTCGCACTCCGCAACTCCGCAAACTTCGGCATTTCTTCGGAGCAACCCTCGTCCAAACTCCACCAAGGCCCCCGGCAGGGTGTCGTCGCCTCGCTCAGCCGAATGCGGGGTCTGGGGTGCCCCGCAGCCTCCGATTTTCAGGATAATCTCGGGCTTAGTCCCGGAGCCGAGCTCTCAGGCGACCATCGCCATCGGCGCCCAAGCCACGCCCCTCACTTTTTTTCTTCCTTGTGGTCATTTCTTTGGTGCAAAGGGCGTGTATGGCCTTGAATAGATCATGTTGTAACAAGCCAAGAGTGATCTCTTTAAATGGGAATGTTTGGAATGCCCCCACAATACAGTTAAGTGCAACGTATATTTGTATTGGTATGATGGGCCAGATGTAGGTATTTAGCGATTCTAAAATACCGTATTTTAGAATCGGTAAATGCTATGTAGGAAATATTTTGGTTAAGTATTTCCGAAACAGTACGGTTCGGTATTTACCGAATCGGTATTTACCGATCCGGTAATTCCCATTCATTCCTATGGGCCTGGAGGCCCATAGGAATGAATGGGATTTACCGAAACGGTAAATACCAATTCGGTAATGGGGGAACACATTCAGGGTGGCAGGGTGTCACATTGACACCCTGTTGCACCCCTGAATCGTGCATGTATGCACATGTGGCACACATACATGCCACATGGCACTTTTGGACATGCACAAAAATGCTTTTCCAAAGGTTTTCGATATTTACCACCAACTTTTAGTTGGTGGTAAATACCGAATACCGAATACCGAAACTATGCAATTAACTCATTTGAGTGCTCCCTACATTGCAGATTTGGTAATTTACAGATTCCGTATTTTAAGGAATCGGTAATTTACTGATTCCTTAAAATACCGATTTGGTAAATTACCGAATCTGTAAATTGGCCATCTACATCTCAAAAGCCTAATACCTGTCTGTAACGGCCGAAATTCGGTAATTGCGGCCGTTACCGACCGGTATTACGCTACCTACATCTGGCCCATTAAGAGGAAGACTTACCTTGGCCCTTTTGACAGCCTGTTTGTTATTGGAAATCGACAAACTTACTTCAGAATGAAGTACCGAAATTGTGTTAGTTACAAGCAAATTGTCTTTCGTTGTCATCTTAAGGGCATTATCATCGCTGTCTGTTCCAAGTCTAACACATGGTGCCAGAGATCGGTATCTAAAATGATGTAATCTGTAAGACTCTGGCTATGACTTCTTATAGATGCCGGGGCAAGTTGATAGCCTGACCTAAACCTGACATTACAGGCACGCAAGCCAAAGATCATAGTGAGAGGCAACTGTAGGGCAGTGGCCGCCTAGTTTCAAAGTGATGTTACCTCTATCCTCTGGACCCCTCTTGCCTCATCCTCCCCTTCAGTAATAGATGATAACCCTTCCATCGACTCAAAGGTGGTATTACAATTTCTGAGAAGTGATGTGCCAACAATTTTAATGTAGGAGAGTCGGTATTCCTAGATGTTGTGCGATTGTAGATACTGTACACTTTTACCCTGCACCCATTTTGTCCGTTTATGCACAGGCCTTGTTGGTCTTTACTTTCAAGCTCTATTCTTTTATTGTCACACGGGGCATATTCTTAACCCAGACCAATATCCCGGCTGAAAAGTGACCTACCCCGGATAGTACTGCCTCAAGACTATGATTAGTGAACCCTGCATGAAATTACTTTTCAGGGCCATGTTTCTTGTAATAAGACCACATCAAAGGGGCTAATAAAAGCGCCCCAATCCACACCTGCAAGTGTAGACCTGCTTCGTACCATGACAGTACTGTAAATGGTACAGTGCTCCTTTCATCAGAGCAAGATGTCTTCATAGTGACATAATCAGAGCTTATCATAACAGGTTTTGGTATGTAAGCATCAACATTAGTTTGATGGAAAAAAGTTGAGGTGTTAAAATTGGCAGACTCGACCACGTTGTCTCAGTATGCGCGCTTGGAGATGGAACATAAGCACCTCTGCGTGTGCATAAGCATAGTGTGTGAGCATATTCAGGTGTATGTGAGGGGATACTCAAGCAGGTGGAGCTGATGGTAAGTGAAAAGCTTTTCAATCGATCCACTTCACTCGATGGGGACATCTCTGGCCCCCTTGGATTAGTTACCCTCCTTTGAACAAACTTGCTTGCGCTTCCCTGCCCACCTCGAACTTGGGGTTCTGAAACATGCTGGGGAGAGGCGTGAGGAGTTCTATTAGTTTGGTAACCCAAACAGCTCTTAATTTGAATCATAGGGCCACATTTATGAGGCCATGCATCACTTTTACGCCGCCGGTGCGTCACTTTTTGTGACGCACCAGCAGCGTAAAAAATGTGCCTTGTTGCACCATATTTACAAAGTAAGGCATCTAAGTAGATGCGTCACTTTGTAAACCCCTGCGCCACATTATACCTGCGCCAGGTATAATGTATGCAAGGGGGGCGTATTGACGCAAGGAAGGGTCGTAGAAGTGACGCAGTGAAATCTATGAGATTTCACTGCGTCACTTTTAGGACGTCATTGCGTCAAAATCTTGCGCCTGCCTCACAGCAGGCGTAAGACTGATGCAGGCCCTTTCACATGGGGCTTGCCCCATGTGACAGGATGCATTGCTGGAGTTGCGTCACTTTTGTGACACACTCCAGCAATGCGTCACTTTTGCGCCTACAGATACGTTAGAAATACTGACGTATCTGTAACTCCTTGCGACATGATGCGTCATACTGTAAATATGACGCATCATTGGTGTCGCAAGGAGGGCGCAATGAAAAGTGATGCATCGCTGTTTTCACGCAGCGATGCTTCACTTTTCATAAATGAGGTCCTTGGTATCTTCGGGTGAATAAGATGGGCATTCAAGGCAGCTAGTAGGCCATTAGCTAATGTTATTTCCCTCAGTGATAACTTGATTGTATCCCAAGAGTTATTAGGGCTCGTCAGATGCTGAGCGAAAAGTGCACAATTGAAGGACACTGTCTGAGCTCAAATCCAATGTGTCACCTTATTCACTAAGGAATCTGTAGGCTTCCTTTGGATTCATTTGAGCCTTGGAACATTGGTCATATAGACTAGGCATTGGCTTTTGTACCCACGAGGAGTTGAAGCCAACCGATTGAAGGCTAGGAATGGGTTGTCCTGGTTCTTTTTATGCTAACGTTTATGAGTACCATAGGGAATATTAGATGTAGCTCTTTGGAATAAAATGTATCGTGTGCCTGACGAGGGACGGTAAGTCCTTTGATCACTTTCATACCCTCGAGTAGCAAAAGGCAGCTTGGATGCTTTTGACTCTTCCCTGTTATTGCGAGACGCTATGTTGATTGCATAATCAGATACATTATCAGCTTGGGGTACTTCTTGTATGATGGAATTAGACTCTTCCCTGTGGTTAGCCTATTGGAAAGCCAGCAGCCCTGACAGCTTTGTCACGCTTCGAATGGTGCAGTTAGGTGTTTTTTAAACTCTCTCGAAAGGTCTAAGTTCAGCTTTGATAGAATTCACTTTTCGACGCCCCAACCATCCCTATCCTCATATGTGAGTTAGCATCATATGGCTAACTGATGGAGTACGTATATATGCACGTTTTGAATTATTCCCGTTTGTTACCTGATTATTCAAATGTATGTGTGACGATATTAGTTCCTTAGCTTAGCTTGTGTGCCGCCATTTTGTGTAGCCCTCTGTGTCTGCGAGTCGCACTCGCTCATCTGCCCCTCCCGTAGGAATAGAGAATTTCACTAAGACAGCAGTTTTCGTTTCTCAGCTTACTGTGGCCGAAACTAACAAGTCTCTTTATCAGTAATGTTCTCATGCCCCAGAGACGCTGAAGCCTAGCTCCATGGCCTTGAGTAAAGATAGCGATGTATCCTTTGTAGGTGCAGATGCCTACTGTATGAGGACATTGTTCACTGGTCTGGGTTTCAGTAATTTTCCAGAAGGGGCGTACCCTAATGAACTGTGTTGCATTATAATGTATTGCTGTGATGCAGAGAGTCAGTCCTCTCGTTCGCACTCCTTGGAGTGAGGTCGGACAGGGCCCTCTCATATGAGTGTGTTTGGCCTAATAAAGACTATTGTTTATTCTTCTCCACTGTCCGGCTGACTTCCGACAGAATTACTATAGGTAAGTGCGGTAAGTCACTCAGGTGGATTTGAGCCACGCTTATCAGATGGCGCCCGAACAGGGACCCCGCGATAAAGATCTTTCTCACCCGTAGGTGGGTAGCAGAAGACCGGGGACCCGCTGGTCGGCATGGTGGGTTCCCGGGTACCCATCTGATGCCGAGCTTGGTTCTCGTAGCGCTGCCCCACCCTGCTGATCAGGAGAGGTCCCGGTTCGGATCTTACGCCGGGGTCCAGAAGGCGGAACCTGGAGCTGACCGTGTTGGTCCTGGCAGCCGGAGGTGGAGAACGGTAGAGGTCGGTGCCGCCTATGGAAGGTGAGTGGTCCGCCTGTGATTGTTTAAGGAACTGGAGTGTTCCGGGAGACTAGGGTGTCTCCGGTGGTTTGAGGAGCCGGTGTGCTCCTGGGGCTAGTGTGCTCCGGGGAACTCAGAGTGCGAGCAGGCGCTCTGACAGACTTGACGAGGTTGGGAGAATATCTGGATATATTGTTTGTAGTAATCTGACCGGGTGGTACTGCGGTGAAGGCGTGGGTCATTGCGGGTGGATTTCGGAACTTACCCTGAACTCCTAGAGTGGCGGTTCAGTGGAGGTGAGTCCTGGGTCTCCCGTGGTAAAGTGCGCAGTGATCCGTAGTGCCGCACGGGAGCGGATGTGTTCTCCATCCTCAGAACAGTTAGCGTACTGTTCGGTCTGCGGTAGGGTCCAGGTTCCCCAGGACTTGGTCGACGGGCCTTGTCCCATTTGGTAACACGTGTTTGGAGGTATTTTATATGTGTGTGTGTGTGATTTCCTAACGTATAATTATATGTGTGTATGAATGAGCTCGAGCTAGTGATTTAAGGTGACGAATTTGAGAAGTGCTTTATTTTACACCAAAGTAGAGATGCCGTGTTTTAGTAAGTTGCGATGTTTTGGATGTTGCTGTCGTGTTTCAGATTCTAGACTGGCTGAGAGCCAACATGCACCCCCTGAGGGCACTCCAAGCTTTGATATGTATATCAAGCATGGATTGCCCCCGATTTTGTTTGGCACTTTATGGCACCGGTACACCGCTGACAATGTGGATTTACAATGGCCCTTGACGGGTTCTTTTGAAGAAGCTAAATTGGACTATTTGCAGGACAAATTGTTTGCTAGGCGTAGCCGTCAAAGTATGTTTGATTCTTTAAGAGTGTGGCAGAAAGAAGCCAGGAAACGTAAGATGAGAGAAGAGAAAGAGGCTTTTAAAAAGTCCGCGCAGACAATGGCGCAGAAAGCGAGAGAACATACTAAGAATGAGAACGAGCAGCGTTTGGAGCGCGCAGATAGGCTTTGCAGGTTGAAAGAAAATAAAAGTTATGTAGTGCGAGAGGAGGAACAAGATGAGATGGAGGACATTTTGAGTACTCGACCCCCTCCTCCTTATGCCCCGCAGTCATTGTACCCCTCTCTGCCAGCTTCGGCCTCCACTAGTGGGGTTCCGGGTCCATCGGCAAGTGCCCCACACCAACATGGCGCAGCGATTTCTGCTTCCCCGCCCTCGACACCCCTCGTTTCTTTGCTCCAGACCACTTCACCCGCGCCCTCCCAATTTTCTCTAGCACTCCCTACTGTTTCAGCTAGCACCACCCCTAGTCAGGAGATGTTGACGCCGAGTCGAGGCGCAGGTAGTGGACTGCTCTCACAGGTACGGAAGTTGCTTACGCGTTCTACATTTGGTTTAGATGAGAAAAGTATAGTGGCCAACCAGGCATGCCAGTGGGCTAGGAATAACATTTATTCGTTTGAAGACATTTGGTCCACAATGAAAGATTTTGAGCCTTTGATGCAACAGCACGCTTTATGGCACATGTCAAATGTATTAATACCGCTATGGGAGCAGGGGTATGGAGGTGTGGCTCCGGCGACTTTGCGAGATATACAGAGCGGAGCCTACAGAACGAATACTGGGGTGAAGGAGGTGATGCGCAGTCTACGCACCTTATTGCATTATAGGAATGAATTGCCCTCTGCAGGTACGCCCCATTTTCCAGGTATACATCCAATGCGTGAGGTGCACCCTATCTTTCATCCCGAGATACCCGAGATGGTAGACCCAGTCACGAGGGCTGTCACCAGGAATAGGGTAGATGCACATTTTCAGGAGCAATGGGTGTATACACCATGGAAGAGAAGTGAGGTATTAGCCTTAAAGGCTCAGTTGCCAGATTCTAGAAAGAACCCTACTGCATACTACAAGGAGTTAACGGAAGCCGCGTCTTCCACTGTAATGACTTTGGCTGATGTTGAATTGTTTTTTGGGCTTCTGGTCCCAGTCGATGTATGGCGGCAGGTGAAGGGAACAGATCATTCGGAAGAATTGGGGGGTACTTGGCAGGAGTTGCAGGATTGGGATAAGGAACGTAAGCCAGGAGAAAAGCCGAAAGCCGAGATTTTGGCGTTGCCGGGGCGCATAATAAAATACATGCACGCTCTCATACCCCCGAAGAAGGTAGACTGGGACAAGTTGACGGCTTGTAAGCAGAAAAAGGATGAGGCAGTCTCGGACTTCTTCACGAGGTTTGAAGAGACGTTTATGGATTTTAGTGGGCAGGATGTGTCACAGGATGGAGGGTTGCGACTCTTTGTTAATAGGTTTGTCATGAACTTATTGCCCGAGATTTCAGCAAGATTGCAAGCGTCGGAGAGTACATGGACAACATCCTCTCCCTCTGGTATCCTCAGTATGGCACAGTATTATGAACACAGAGAAAATGAGAGTAAGGACAAGCAGGAAAAGAAGGCTAAGGATTTGAAGACTAGGGTTTTGTTACAGCAAGTGTCGAGGGGTCGAGGAAGAGGCGCGGCGCCAGGACGTGGTGGTGGCGGCTATGGGAGAGGTGAAAGTAGAGAAAGATTAGGACCGAATCAGTGTGCGAAGTGTAAGCAAGAGGGACATTGGTGGAGGGATTGCCCTCTGTTTCAGTCGAATGCCGGTTCAGGCCGAGGACGAGGAAGAGGTAGTGGTGACTCTGGGAGACAGAATGCACGGTCGAATGGAGGGGGGAGGCCAGGAGGAAATTACTTCGACAATGGCGCAGACAGGCAACAGCTGCAAAGGGGCGGTGGTCAGTACTATAATGATGATTACTCAGTAGATGATCTGACAGGGTTCTCCCATAACTAGGACAGCGTAGGACAGAGCGAGGGACCAGTGCCTGTGGAAGTTGATCAGAGGGGACCCTATGTCGAGGCAGACTTATTGGGGTCTCAGCAAAAATTTCTAGTGGATACGGGTGCAACGAAAAGTTCAGTGGCTCTTTCTCGGGTCCCAGGGGCGGCTCTGTCTGGAAAGAACAATATCTCTGTGGGTTTTTCAGGTACCCCGGTGATTACCCCCATTTCCAAACCCCTTACATTAACGATTGGTCCTTTCACTGTTGATTCACCGTTCCTATTGACATCGAATTGTGGAGAAAATTTACTGGGCTTAGACTTATTGAAGAGGTTGCACGCCACCATTTATTGTTCTCCGGACGGCGTGTACCTCACGTTAGGCCCGACTGTTGCTCGCCCACTGCAATGTTTCTCTAAAGATGACCCACTACCACCTGAATTTGCAGGCATACCCGACAGTTTGTGGTCGGTCAATGATACAGATGTGGGTAAAATGGATATCGCCCCGGTAACAATAAGGGTAAAGGTGGGAGCGAAGCTACCCAGGGTACCACAGTACAGAATTCCTAGGGAGGGTGAGAAAGCCCTGTTACAAATAATACAAGATTTGATTCGGTCAGGTGTAGTGGAAGAGACGGATTCGAACATATGTAACAGCCCCATACTACCGATCCTTAAAAGACGGTCGCCTGAAGCTACAGATAATACTCCTGATGTATATAGGTTTGTGATTGATCTGCGCCATGTGAATAGAGTAGTGGAGCCACAATACCCGGTGGTCTCGGACATCACTACGATATTGACAATGATTCCCCCATCTGCTAAATATTTCTCTATTCTGGATCTGAAGAATGCTTTCTTCAGCATCCCAGTACATGAAGACAGCCGTTATCTCTTCGGATTCTCATTGGCTGGCCGAAGCTTTAGGTTTAAGAGAATTCCCCAAGGTTACACAGAAAGTCCGAGCATATATAGTCAAGCACTGAAGGCGCAATTGGATGAACTGGAACTTCCACCTGGCAACGTCATGTTGCAGTATGTGGATGATATCCTGATAGCATCGGACGACGAGAAGGGTTGTCGGGATGCTACGATTAAATTACTGCATCATTTGGCAAAAAGGGGGCATAAGGTGTCCCTTCCAAAGTTTCAATACTGTCGAACGGAGGTTACCTACCTAGGTCACCTCCTTTCGAAAGTGGGGAGGAGATTGACGCCAGAACGCATAAAAGCGATAACTAATATGAAGGTACCTAACACGCAGCGAGAGGTGCGCGCATTCTTGGGCATAACATCGTATTGTCGCCAGTGGATACCTAATTATGCGCTACTAACAAAACCCCTATTGTATCTGACTACCAAAGAAGTGCGCGAACCCCTACCCTGGACCCCTGATTGTCAAGAAGCGTTTGAGTCACTAAAAACTGCTTTATGTTCTGCACCCGTTCTGGGAACACCTGATTACCAGAAGCCTTTTGTTCTTTATGTACACGAGGCGGAAGGTTGCGCGTTGTCTGTCTTAACACAATGTTTCGGAGGGAAACAGAGACCCTGCGCTTACTTTTCTGCAATGCTTGACAATGTGGCAAGAGCGCTGCCGAGTTGTCTGAGAGCCACGGCGGCTGCTGCGGTCTCTATAAGACAATCGGCAGGGCTTGTATTGGGTTCAGACCTCACAGTAATGGTACCGCATGCTGTGGACATTTTACTGAACAGAACACAGACGCAGCATTTAACGAGTGCTCGTCTTACCGGCTATGAAATGACCCTTTTTGCACCCCATGTAACGATAAAAAGGTGTGCTACACTGAATCCAGCCACATTGTTACCTGTCCCCACAGATGCAAAGGACAATGACATACACGACTGTTTGTTTCGGACAGAAGAAGAGACAAAGGGGAGGGTGGATCTAACGGACAAGCCCTTAGACGAACCGGACGGGGAGTTGTATGTGGATGGGTCTTGTTTCAAACTGGCAGATGGTACATCGACGGCAGCATATGCAATAACAACATTACAGACGGTAGTGGAGACCTCTAGGATACCTTACAATTCGGCCCAAGCTGCAGAAATTATAGCCTTACTGAGAGCATGTGAATTGAGTGAAGGACTGGACGTGAACATTTATACTGACAGCCAATACACCTTTGGCGTGGCTCATAATTATGGGCGACTGTGGGCAGAACGGGGATTTCTGACTTCACATGGACAACGCATACAGCATGGTCCACTGATATTACGACTGTTAGCAGCACTGACGTTACCCAAGCGATTGGCTGTGATAAAGTGTAGCGCACACAAGACAATAGTGGATGATGTGGGACGAGGCAATGCCTTTGCAGATGAAACGGCAAAAGAGACTGCTCGGACAAAATTACCACGGATGTTTGTGGCAGGTCCAGCTAGATGGGTGCCAGATGTTAACATGTTTGCAGATACTGTACAGAGTGTGAAAAATATACAAGAGAAAGCGACTGAAGACAAATTGAGGACTTGGAAGGATGGTGGGGGGTGATTGGATGCTGATGAATGTTGGACAGATGTGACCGATAAGAGACGATGGTTACTTCCGAATGCATATGTTCTTCCAGTGGTGACGATAGCTCATGGGCCTGCACATATTAGCGCCAAGGGTATATGCAAGCTGTTGGACCCAGTGTGGAGCAATAAAAATATCTCCAAAGTGGCGACTCACTTGGTCCGACAGTGCATGGTATGTTTGAGGCACAATCCTGGAAAGGGTACCCCTGTCCCGGTGGGAAATTTTGCACCTCCCTCTTTCCCTTTTGAGGTGATTCAGATGGATTATATTGAGATGGAAAGGGTCAACAATCTCAAATACGTCTTGGTGGTTGTATGCGCTTTCAGCAGATGGGTGGAGGCATTTCCAACAAAGGACTGTACAGCCATTTCTACTGCAAAAATGTTAATAAAGGAATACTTTTCTCGCTTTGGATTACCTAGGGTGATCTGGAGTGATAATGGCACGTCCTTTAATGCGGAATTAATGAAGCAGATATGTAAAGGCTTACAGATTTCCCAAAAGTTCCACGCGGCCCAACATCCTCAGGCCGCAGGACTTGTGGAACGATTTAACGGAACGCTCTAATTAAAGATGGCCAAAATACAGGAGAGTACAGGACTCCGTTGGCCAGATGCCCTTCCTTTAGCCTTGCTTTCCACGAGAGTAACTGTTAATTCCAAAACGGGTATCTCCCCCCATGAGGTAATATTTGGCCGTCCGCCCAACGTTTGGGGAGTACCCAGGCCTAAGTGTTTTTCTGAAATTCAATACCCTTTGTTGACAGACTACTTGTATGCTTTGACTAAAGATTTTCGTTCTATTCATCAGCAGGTAGCAGACACCCTGAAGCAGTTGCCGGAGGGGCCTGGACATTCCATTAACCCAGGGGACTGGGTCGTCGTACAAAAATATCAACGGAAGTCCTGTCTGGAGCCAAGGTGGTCGGAGCCACGACAGGTGCTCCTCACCACACGTACAGCACTTCGAGTGGAAGGCAGGAAGGCGTGGATGCACGCATCACACATGAAGAAAGTCCTGCTGCCGTTACCCTATGATCAATGGGTAAGAGAAGGCATTGCTGATGAGGAACATGAGCAAATACCCAGATATGGTCCCTTCTCGGATGCTTCACTGAGGGGAGAGGAGCAAAGTGGCAAGGAGAATTCAAAGTCACGTGCAGAACCAAGTGCTTCAGTGAGCTCTGTTACTCCCGTTGCTACTAGTGAAGAGGCGTCAGAGAGTTCAGTACCTGCCATAGATACACCTGTTTTGTTCACTGACCCCGAAGTGCGAGGGAGCACTCGCTATAATCTGCGGCCCCGAAAAAAATAAAAAAGGTGACAAGTGTAATGGACTAAACACTGTAAGAAGGGCTTAGTGGACATTCTGATATAACGAAGATTTAGTGGTAGGGATGGACTTGTAAGAGCCCTGGTGTTTAGCCGAAGATTGTGTTCTATGAGACTATAGAGTGGTGTGGGGCCCAGATTAAGTGCTCCTCTGTCTCAATTGCTGTGTGTCGAGCGACGTGGGAATAAGGTATGGACGGTAAAAGCCTGCCTGTGAGGCTTTGAAGGACACAGGGAGAAGATCCCTTTTTAGGGTTGAAGAACCCCTCTGGCCGGTTTCGGTGGATCATATTTTTGAACAATTTTAAAAATGTACCCTTTTGGTCGCTCCATCCCTGATGAGGAGCAGCCCTTTGCGGCTCCTCCAAGACCCTTGCCTGATTCTCCCTGGTTGGCCCTTTCCCGGAAGGGAAAAATAGTGCTCCTTATTATAGTGCTCCTTGCTTTTATAGTGACTCTTGGTATATTGTTCTTTCTGGATAAAGCCTACCCCGTTCATGTGTTTGCACCAACACCTACTGCTGTTCCTGAACATAACATGGTTACTGTGGATTATGGTGAACGAATGCTTAGACGAGGTTACAAAGAAAATGTTTTTATAAAGACTTTGCACCATGCTCATGCCACCATAAACATTACAGATTGTTGGGTTTGTGGGCTCCTACCTTCTGCTGCCTACAAGAAAGATAGATTTCTAGCGCTTCCTTTGACACCTGTGAATAGTTGTGTGGGGTGGTATACTCTCATAGGTCTTGTCAAATATTTTCAGCAGCCAGATTTTCTGACTCCTCGACTGCAGAATAGGGGATCGACAATGACAATGCGAGTACGTCCTCTGCCCCCCTCTTCCCTTGGACGGATATATACTGACGGACGTTTTGATCAGACATTTATAGAGACGTGTGAGAAAAAGGTGGGCCGGTTTTTAATTCCAAATGACACTGACAAAGTTAGGGAAAGCTTTCTACAACTAAATTCCTCCTTGTCTTACAGACACCCACCGAAGGGTAATGACAGTGTTAAGTCTCTGATACCCCTGGCTGTAGTGGGTCCGTCGCCATTCTTCTGTATAGAGGGTAGGGGCCCCATCAAGGTTGGTAATAGTTCTTGTAACGTGACGGCATTAATACGTTTGCCTCTCAGCCCGTCTTTGGTTACTCCCCCCAGCATCTATTTTGTGTGTGGAGATAATGGATACTTATGGTTGCCTGAAGGTTGGGGTGGGGTATGCTACTTAGCCTATATGATTCCTCCTGTATATGTGGCAGCCTCCGACTATCACAAGACTCATCGTAGGTTTCCCAGTCCACAAGAGCAGCGTAAAAGGAGGGAACTTCAGGTAGATGACGTTGACCAGACAGACACCTCTCTACAGCAATGGACTGATTTTTCTAAGGGCCTTCTGCCTTTCTGGGGTCCGATATTTAATAGTAGGGCCATTCGACGACTGTCTAGGGTAATGGAAAAGGTAGTCCTTACTGAAGCTGACATTGCAACTAACATGTCCGTTGAGATTCAGGCTATGAGATTATTTACGATTCAGAATAGGATGGTGCTCGACGTCATCCTGGCAGATAGGGGCGGGGCCTGTCGCGTCATCGGGACGTCTTGTTGTGTTTATATTCCAGACTCAGCTCCGACTGTTAACTTGGCAGTACAGAAACTTCATAGATTAGCGACTGAACTCCATCAGGATAACGGGACATGGTCCTTACAAGGGTGGCTCTGGGGCGCTTTCTCCTCTTGGGGTTGGAAAATATTGATGGGTTTAGTTGGTGTGGTGAGCGTAATACTGACATGTTGCCTTTGTGTATACTGCCTTCCCCCATGTTGCTCAATGTGTGCTACGAATTTGCGACCACGAAAGAAGGCGTCAGGTCAATATATTGCCTCTATCATTACTGACATTCCAGATGCAAATTGGTTGATGTATATTGCAGATGATGTTTTTGAATAATAATGATGCTCTGCCCTTAGAATGGATGTGACGGCGCTACCTTTTGGCAAATAAATATGGCTACAGTTAGCCAATGATGCTAAAAGGAGGGTCTGATAGAATTCACTTTTCGACGCCCCAACCATCCCTATCCTCATATGTGAGTTAGCATCATATGGCTAACTGATGGAGTACGTATATATGCACGTTTTGAATTATTCCCGTTTGTTACCTGATTATTCAAATGTATGTGTGACGATATTAGTTCCTTAGCTTAGCTTGTGTGCCGCCATTTTGTGTAGCCCTCTGTGTCTGCGAGTCGCACTCGCTCATCTGCCCCTCCCGTAGGAATAGAGAATTTCACTAAGACAGCAGTTTTCGTTTCTCAGCTTACTGTGGCCGAAACTAACAAGTCTCTTTATCAGTAATGTTCTCATGCCCCAGAGACGCTGAAGCCTAGCTCCATGGCCTTGAGTAAAGATAGCGATGTATCCTTTGCAGGTGCAGATGCCTACTGTATGAGGACATTGTTCACTGGTCTGGGTTTCAGTAATTTTCCAGAAGGGGCGTACCCTAATGAACTGTGTTGCATTATAATGTATTGCTGTGATGCAGAGAGTCAGTCCTCTCGTTCGCACTCCTTGGAGTGAGGTCGGACAGGGCCCTCTCATATGAGTGTGTTTGGCCTAATAAAACTATTGTTTATTCTTCTCCACTGTCCGGCTGACTTCCTACAGAATTACTATAGGTGAGTGCGGTAAGTCACTCGGGTGGATTGGAGCCACGCTTATCAGCTTACACAGATCAGATATCCTTTGGTTAAATGTAAGGTAGCCTTAGGATCAATGTTTCCCCTCCTTAGATTATCAATAAGCACGTTTGTACTCTCCGGGCTTATTGATCGTGGTTGCAAATCTGTAGAAAGTGGTGGAGGTTGATAATTTATTAAATCTGCTAATGGAGCAAAACGTGATTACTGCACACGATATTAGGGCGTAAGGCTGTTTGATTATTTGATATTTCCTGTGGGAATGGCGAGTCATTGTTAATGAATGACTGAATTGTTATTGGATTTACTTGAAAATTATGCTCTGCTGCTTCCAAGGCTATCACGTTAGTGCCAAGATTGTTAGTGAGTACACTGGTCTTATCTCCTTTTTTTTAGTAAGTGGTTTATTTTAGATCTTTTATCCTTACTCTAAACTCTCCCTTGCCCCTTGTTAAGCATATCCTCCACCTCTTCAATTAGATTATCAATATCAGTTAGTGCGCAGTTTTCTGCTGCATCTTTTTACGCGGTCTTGGATTTTGGCCCTGGTCCCCTTATGGGCTCTGTAGCCTGTCTCTTCTCCATATTAGGAGCTCAAAGTACTCACGGTTAGTTGGAAATCTTGCACGCCTCAATGTGTAGAGCGACTGCCGAGCCTATCTAAGGCCTGGTCGCCCCCACGCTCCTGTAATGCTCCCACTGCTTTGCTGCCTTTTTTGCTGCCTTCTACATCTCGATCCTGCTCGGGCGATCCAGCCGCCGCTGAGCCGCCCGCCCGCATCTGCATCTTCCCGCCCCTGCCTCCCTGCGGCCCCGCCTGCCCATTCGCCGCCCGCTCCCGCCAACCAGCTGATCCGCCCACCCGGCTCCCTATTTAAGGCGACCGTGCCCACCAGATCGGGAGCGACTGCCGAGCCTATCTGAAGCCTGGTCGCCCCCACGCTCCTGTACTGCTCCCACTGCTTTTCTGCCTTTTTTGCTGCCTTCTACATCTCGATCCTGCTCAGGCGACCCAGCCGCCGCTGAGCCGCCCGCCTGCATCTGCATCTTCCCTCCTCTGCCTCCCTGAGGCCCCGCCCCGCCTGCCCTTTCGCCGCCCGCTCCCGCCAACCAGCTGATCCACCCACCCGGCTCCCTATTTATGATGCCCTCGCACACGCGCAGCATTGAGGCGCAGCGGGCGCGCCGATTGTGCGCCGAAGGCACGCCAAAGGCAAGCCCGTCTGCGCCCGTCCGCGACTGGACTGCTCCCAGTGCCGGGACCCCTAGCCCCCGCCGATGCAAAACTACCCGACAGACCTACGACGCCGCCACCCTCAACGCACTCAATGCAGGACGGAACCCTGCCTGCTACTGAGTCACCCCGAGACGCACACACGGACCCTTCGCCTGCCAAGCCTGCCGATTCACCTGCCTCCGGACCTGCACCACCCCCGCCAAATCGAGCACCAGCAGCAACCACCTGAAGTGCATCCTGCTGAACACCCGCTCCGTTCACAGGCACGCCGTGGAACTCTGGGACCTGCTTGATGCGACAGCACCGGACGTTGCCTTCCTCACCGAAACCTGGATGAACGCATCATCAGCGCCCAACATCGCCATAGCCATCCCGGACGGATACAAGATCACCCGGAAGGACCGCGTCAACCAGACTGGAGGAGACATCGCCATCATACACAAGAACACCATCCGCATCTCGACTAACTCCGACGAAACCTTCACGGCCACCGAACACCTGCACTTCCAGATACACACTGACCCCAAGACCACCCTCCGAGGCACCCTCATCTACAGACCCCGGGACCACGCACACAATTTAGCGAAGACATCGCAGACTTCGTCAGCCTGCATGCCCTGCCCTCCGCCGACTACATACTCCTAGGGGACCTCAACTTCCACCTGGAGAACAACAACGACAGAAACACCACCACCCTGCTGGACAACCTCTCCAACCTCGGACTCAAGCAACTGGTGAACACGCCCACCCACTACGCCGGCCACACGCTTGACCCCGTCTTCTCATCCAGCAAGCACATCGCCTTCAGCCACGCCACCGGACTCCACTGGACCGACCACAGCTGCGTCCACTTCAGCTTCAGAAAAACTGCGACCCACCACCCGCAACAGGTCCCCCGCTGAAGTTGGAGCAAGATCACCGCCGAGCAGCTCACCGCCTCCCTCAGCCAGAACACTCCCACCAACACAATGGACCCCAACGAAGCAGCCAGCAACCTCACCAAGTGGCTGACCGCCTGCGCCGACGACCTCGCACCACTAAAGAACCCTCCCAGCAGACCCGGCAGCAAGAAAACCCCCTGGTTCACCGACGAACTCAAGGAATCCAAGAAGAACTGCCGCACCCTCGAGAAGGCCTGGCGGCTCGACCAGACCACAGACAACAGGACAGCCCTCAAGCACCCCACCCGCAAACACCATCAACTGATCCCCGCCACCAAGAAATCGGCACTCAAAGAACGACTGGACAACAACGCCCACGACAGCAAGGAACTCTTCAGCATCATCAAAGAGTTCTCCAACCCCAGCGCCGGAACCAACGACATCACTCCCTCGCAAGACCTCTGCGACTCTCTCGCCGCGTTCTTCCACCGCAAGATCGCCGACATACACAACAGCTTCGACGCTCAGACCAGGCACCCTATCACCGAACCAACGCCCGCCACCACCACCCTCTGCAACTGGACGCCGTTCAGCACCGAAGACACCACCCGCACGATGAACTCCATCCACTCCGGATCACCAACCGACCCCTGCCCACACCATGTCTTCAACAAAGCTGACACCATCATCGCACCCCATCTCCGGGAGATCATCAACTCCTCATTCCACACCGCCACCTTCCCGGAGAGCTGGAAGCACGCCGAGCTGACCGCCCTCCTGAAAAAGCCAACGGCGGACCCCACCGACCTCAAGAACTACCGTCCCATCTCGCTCCTTCCCTTTCCGGCCAAAGTCATCGAGAAGACCGTCAACAGACAGCTTGCCACCTTCCTCGAGACGAATGGATCCCTCGACCCCTCGCAGTCCGGGTTTCGGGCCAACCACAGCACCGAGACCGCCCTAATCGCAGCCACCGACGACATCAGAACCCTGATCGACAACGGAGAAACAGCGGCCCTCATCCTCTTGGACCTCTCTACGGCGTTCAACACTGTCTGCCACCGCACCCTAGTGAAGCGCCTCAGCAACATCGGAATCCGAGAGAAAGCACTGGAGTGGATCATCTCGTTCCTCGCCGGAAGAACCCAGAGAGTCCGCCTCCCCCTGTTCAGATCCGAGGCCACTGAAGTCATCTGCGGCGTACCCGAAGGATCCTCTCTCAGTCCAACCCTCTTCAACGTTTACATGAGCCCCCTCGCAGCCATCGCACGCCAGCACAACCTCAACATCATTTCCTACGCCGATGACACCCAGCTGATCCTCTCCCTCACCAACGACTCCACCACCGCCAGAGCCAACCTACACGAAGGGATGAAAGATGTCGCCGGCTGGATGAGGAACAGCCGCCTTAAACTGAACTCAGACAAGACGGAAGTCCTCATCCTGGGATCATCACCCTCTGCCTGGGACGACTCCTGGTGGCCGCCGGCCCTGGGCACCGCTCCCAAGCCAACGGACCACGCACGCAACCTGGGCTTCATCCTGGACTCCTCCCTGTCGATGACCAGACAAGTCAATGCCGTCTCATCTTCATGCTTCAACACCCTGTGCATGCTCCGCAAGATCTTCAGATGGATCCCCACTGAAACCAGGAAGACCGTCACCCAGGCACTCGTCACCAGCCGACTGGACTACGGGAACACCCTCTACGCTGTAACCACAGCCAAACTTCAAAAAAGACTCCAGCGCATCCAGAACGCCTCCGCACGACTCATCCTGGACATACCCCGACACAGCCACATCACCGGACACCTGAGAGACCTGCACTGGCTCCCCGTCAGCAAGAGAATCACGTTCAGACTCCTCACCCACGCACACAAGGCTCTCCATGACCTGGGCCCCAAGTACCTCAACGACCGCATGACCTTCTACACGCCCACCCGCCAGCTACGATCGACCAGCAACGCCCTCGCCACTGTACCACGCATCCGCAGAGCCACCGCCGGAGGTAGATCCTTCTCCTACCTGGCAGCCAAGACCTGGAACACCCTCCCCATCCACCTCCGGCGAACCCAGGACCACCTCTCCTTCAGAAAGCAGCTCAAGACCTGGCTGTTCGAGCAGTAACATACCCCCCCAGCACCTTGAGACCCTCCTGGGTGAGTAGGGCGCTTTATAAATGCCATGATTGATTGATTGTTTGATTGTAGATGTCCCAGACAGGAAAAGCCAACGAGGGTGGCCCTGCCCTTGCTCTTCATGGCGTGCATGGGACCTGGACAGGCACAAACTTCGCCCAGCCGCGAGCTTTGACCAAGCACGGCCCGCGCTGAGGGAGTACCGGTAGCACTATAAGCACGCTATTCAGGCTCCTCCCCCGGCCACAGGTGCTGTTCAGTGCCTCCTGGCGTGGTGGTGTTTGGGACGTGGAGTCCTCACTGGTAAAAACAATGCCAAATCATTCCTGCACTGCAGGATTATAGGAAGCACTATAAGCGCGTTATTCAGGCTCCTCCTCTTTGGCCACAGGTGCTGTACAGTGTCTCCTGGCGTGGTGTAGTTTGGGACGTGGAGTCCCCTTCCGGTAAAACCAATGTCAAACAGACATTCTCTTACATCGCTCCTAAAGCGTGGAATGGCCTTAGACTCCACATCAGAGCCTCCTCCTCTTCCGCAATAACCTGAAGACCAGGCTTTTCAGTTTTGCAACCTACCATATGCAGGGCTAGGCACATACACCTGCTCAGTGTCAGGATACTCTCGCAGGTGATAGTACACTTTACAAATACACATAACATAATCTAACAGTAAAAAATGCATTAAAAATTTTAACCTGTTTTTGGTTTATTAAAAGTATATTTTTTAAACTTTTAAAGGTTGTAACTTTAAAAAATGCATTTCATTTTTAATAAGTTACATATTAATGTACCATATTTTTAATACTGGGTTGTTGGGTATGCTAAGGAGTAGGGTGTGTGTTAATGATGTATATATTAAGAACATTTCTTTTTAATTATTAATTCACTAATTTTGAGTTAATTATTAAATAAAATATATTTTACAATTTTAGGGCCATATGTAGGTAAATCAAGAATACCGAATCCTTAACACTATCAGTGCTACAGCAATTCCTCCTCCCACGCTGATGATCTATGAATCCCGTTGTTCATGACGAGCTCAGCTCGTCATGAGCACACGACCAGTGTACTGCATTACGAGCTGAGCTCGTCATGAGCATGGAAGGGGTTAATACCGAATTTTACCGAATCGGTATTAAGTATTCGGTAAACGCAATGTAGATAAAAAAATCAGTAAACTTTACCGATTTGTTAAAATTCGGTAATAAATACCGAATGTGAACGAATCGGTAAAAAAAAAGTACCGAAAGAGGAATACCGAATCGGAGTTACAGAATACATTACCGATTCGGTAAATACCGAATGGGTAATTCAAAAAATCGCAATTTGTTGAATCAGCCAATCCTGCATCACCCAATTACCTCCCAAACAGGAAGTGGCCACACACAGGCAGCTGCACAGGACCTGGAGCTCACTGTGAGGCAGGCAGGCAGGTGAGCTGAGGAGCCAGCAGCAACAGAGCCTCACAGCTACAAGCAAGAAAACTAATACAAGAAAACAAGCAAAGAAATGGCAAGCCAGGACAGGGAGAAGGAGGGAGGTGACAGGAAAAGAAAACTGAATTTCAGTGACAAGGAGCTGGAGGTTCTGATCCAGGATGTCAGCCAAGACCATCACAAGCTTTTTGGAGCCCAGTCCCACCAAGTGCCAGAGTCACAGAAGAGGCAACCGGGACGAAATCAATGCCATAGGTATAACCCAGCGCACCATAGAGGACATCAGGAAGAGGTGGTCCGACCTCAGGAAGACAGCTAAACAAAGGATGGCAGAGAGACAGAGGGAGGCTGCAAAAACAGGTGGAGGAAAGAACCGAGCCCCAGCACCAACACCACTGGAACTGATGGTGGAGTCCACCATCCAGCCGGAGAGTGTGAGTGGCGTGGGAGACGCAGACAGCTCCACCAGAGCAGCAAGAAAACAAGGTAAGAAGCATGCCAGCATGCTGTGCTATCCCCTTCACAACCCCAATCCCCATAGTGGCATTGGGGCTCCCACTCCACTCCATGTCTTACTGATTACCTGCAATGCATTATGGGTGATGTAGTCAGAGGGAACCTATGTATAGGACAGTCAGGCTAGCAAACACAATAGCATGGTAAAGTAATTGGCTACCTCAGGACAATCACTGTGCTCTGTAGGCATGATGTTTAATGTAATTCCATTGCAGACAGAGCAGTGAGTACATCTACATTTGTGTCATTACAGGCGAGTCATCTCGCAGTGCAGCAGAGGGCAGCAGAGCAAAGTCAGCCAGGCCAGAGGGGAGACAACATGGATGACAGCATGCCTGCAGAGACCACAAGCTCGGCGCCATCACAGCCATCAAATCCTCCACCACAGCCATCCCCACAGCGCCAGGGAAGGCCGCAATCCCCTCTCACCCAGTCCCCACTGCGACGATCACCAACACCACCACCACCACAGTCAGGCAGGAGGCATGCCGTGGCCACCCTTCAGCAGATGGAGGAGTCGTCAGAGGAGGGCACAGTGGGTGAACAAAGTCCAATACTTGTGGGATCCAACAGGGAGAGGGCTGGTACTCCATCCAAGGGTGCCCACAGTTCATCCCACCGCCGCAGGGCAAGGCCGGACAGTCCAGAAGCATCCGAGCAGGGTAAAAGTGAGTTTGCTGGACTGGAAGGCAACATGTTGAAGGTCCAGCGCCTGCAATGGAGGGAGATGAAATTAATGCACAGGGAGGTGGCACACATCAACAAGCACATGCACAGGATGGAAAAGGGCATCAGTGCAATGGGAGACAATTTGTGTGCGGGAATGGAGAGAGTAGCAACCTCTGTGGACAACCTCTGCAGCCAGCTTGAGCAGGACCGTCTTTGCAGGCGCAGGGAGAGGCAGAGGCTACAGGCCTTTACCAAGTCTGTGAACCGGCTGGCCACTACTACATCACTGATGTGTCGCAGGTCCATCACCATGCAGGAGGAGATGGCGCATTGCAGCAGGGATGTGGCCAGTGGGATGGTGTCTATGACCTCAGCTTTAGAGATCCTGCAGAATGCTAAGGAGGCCACAATGGAAGGGGGGGGACGACAGTGAGGAGGCTACCAGCCGTGGTAGCATTACGTCCTCACCCACCGAGTGCAGGAGGCGCAGTGAACGTCACGGGGCTGCACAGGGACAGTCCAACACACCAGACAGTGTAGCTAGTGAACGTGCACGTGCAGCGCGTGGACGCAGGAAGTAGAGACCTATGCCTGTTGCCATACATGAGATGGGTGATGTAACCCATGTCCGATTGTGCATTGATCACAATACTGGAGGTGTGCTTAATAAACACCTTCACATGTAACTAATACTGGCTCTGTCTCGTTACTCACTCAGAAATAGTTTGACGTAATCTCTGCCCGTCTCTGTCTCCCATCATGTTCATTTGCAACACCAGCTGCGTCGGGCTCTGGCTGAGGGTTGTCCTCGTCCTCGTCCTCTGAGTCAGTTAGTTCCACTGATGTTCCTTTGTTTGTGGCCAGATTGTGTAGCATTGCACATGTAGCAATTATCTTGCAACATTTGATGGGGCTGTACAGACGTGCACCTCCAGTTTTGTGGAGGCAACGGAATCTGCTTTTGAGCAATCCAAATGTGCGCTCCACCACGTTGCGTGTGCTCCTATGTGCCACATTGTATCTCCTCTCCCTTGGGGTGGTTGGGTTGAGATATGGTGTGAGTAGATAAGGCCGGAGGGGATATGCGCTGTCACCTATGTACAGAAGTAAGTGCCATGAATTTGTGTGACCAATAGCTTGAGCCAGGGTGTACATCAGGTTGTGTCACATTTACTTACCTAGTAGGTATCCGTCTCCAAATTCACCAGCAAGCAGACGTGTATGGATGCCACTGTACCGGAAGATGTACGAGTCGTGGCTACTCCCGGGGAATTTGGCCACGATGTCAGTTATAATGCACTTGGAATTACATATCACCTGCACATTGATGGAGTGGGTGGACTTGAGGTTTCTGTAGATGTATTCACTTGCTGCAGGTGGGCAGATGTGTGTCCCATCGATGCAGCCAATTACGTGTGGGAACTGCGCAAGTTGGTAGTACTCCAGCTTGGTCCTCTGCAGCTCCGCCTGTGTACTGAGGAAGGTAATGTAATGTTCCATTCTGTCCATCATGGCATCCAGGAAGGTGTTGAAGAAACGGGATAGACAGCTATGTGACACACCACCCACTGCGGCTATCACACCCTGGAAACTTCCTGATGCAAGGAGGTGCAGGCAACAGAGTACCTGGACATGGGTTGAGATTGCGTGGGCCCTTGGTGTCTGATGCTCCAGATAGGGTTTTAGGTCCCGTATTAGGTCAAGGATGGTATCTGGGTGCAGTCTGTACCTTTCATAGATTTCAGGTTGTCAATTGGAACAATGTGATGCGTAGTCTGTACACCCGCTCTTCCCGTCTCCAGATCCTCACTCCTGCTGCTCTCAAGCATAGCCGCCTGGCTATGAGGTAGAGGGCCGCCATTGTGTTCACACAGATGATTTTTGGGCCTGTTTTTATGCACTGCACCTGGTTACCACCTGCTCTGGAAAAGTGGTCAATACCAAATCGTTATTACCGATTTTGGTCATATTCGGTAATTACGAGGTTTGCTACATCACGTTTTAGGGGTTTTTACCGAATCGTTATTTCGGATTCGGTATTCATTGTTTCGGTATTCTCAGATCGGTAAATAAGGAATCGGTATTTGTTTACTGATTCGTTATTATCGATTTGATTCATTATTACGTACATCTCACATGGCTAAATACCGGTCGGTAACGCCGAAATCGACCCATTTTCGGTGTTACCAACCGGTATTTGGCCACCTACATATGGCCCTTAATCATTTAAAATGTATTTTTACACGTTATTTAAGTGGTAGGTTGTTATCTTTATTAGAGTTTTAGGTGAAAAGTTTTTTCAATGATATGTAATAAAATTGTTGTATAAATTATAATTTAAAATGCCTAATTAATAGTTTTTTTAAATGCCTTTACTTATTAATTTCACATGTTTCTATGTTTATTTTTATAGAGATATAAAAAGGGTTATATTGATAATAAAGTAACTAGTAATGTGTGATTTGTTAATTGTTATTGACTTATTTTGTAGCTGATTTTTAGGGTTTGTAGTGGATGTGTGCAACATATTTTCTTTTCTTTTAAAATATTTGTTATTAAATAGTTACCAGTTAACTGATATTACTGTTTAAAATTATAAATAGTTTTATATATATATATATAATAAATTAAATAATGCTGATTATTTCTTTGACATAATTGACTTAAACATTTTTGTACAGTTTGGAAATGTAGTTCTTTTTTTTTTACATTAGCTATTGAAGATTAATTCAGAATTATTTTGTGAACTGTTTAATTCAACATTTCAATTACATTTTGTATAATTTTTAAATACTTAATCTCATTTTTATATCGCCTTGAAATTAGAATATAATGCACACACATAATGTGCTGCATCCCTAATATTGCTGTATGTAACATTTATATACTGGCAGTGTATAAATGCTTAGATTTTTTGTTGAGCTATTCCAATATATGCAGTAACTCTGAGGCTTTCATTTCTTCTTAGGCTTTCATTTCTTGCATTTAAATGAACTGTTCTTTTAACCTGAATTTGTTAATCTGTGTAACAAACTGTTGTTAAGTCAATACGGGTCCATGAGCTAATAATGACCTAGTTGTTGATTTAGGGTTACAATTCAACTGCAAATAACAGGCAATTACCAGTGGCTTGTTTTTGTTTAACCGCACCATCGCTAGTCAGCAGGCGCAGCGACAGTAGAGCGCTCCGAGGAGTCTCTCTGACTCACACTCATGACCTAATGCACCCTTGGGAGAGAGGGGGCAAGCCACACCGAAACCATTTTTGTGGGTGTAAAAGGCTGCTTTATTGAAACAGGTGCATATCACAATTTTATTAACACTGGCACTTGCCTTACAGTGCTCAAACCTCTCTATACATAAAATACCTGACCCGTTGTTCCCCCCCCCACTCCTACGATCCCCATATCATAACCCCACCCTGCAAAATACAATAAATAACTTTCCATAACAATGATATTACACAATCTTACGATATAGCATTTATAAATCCTAACCTCCCGTGACCTAAACCCCTACCTGCCTTTATGCAATTGTAACTAACGAACCTCTAATATAAACATATGCTAGCTGTTTACCCTTACCCTGCTCCTGTTCACAAACTCCCCATACTTACCAAGTAACTACAAAACTTTAGCCAAACTTGGCCAACTTTCAAACAACCCCCCCACCCAGGAAAAGGCAGTAGCGTAGGCGGAAACACTGCATCCCCGTTTTCCTGCCCCACCTGCCTCCTAGGCCTGCACCCCCCTTAGGTCCAACAGAAACCCCCTGTTCAGCCTCTGGGCACTCCCAGCAACCTGGCCAGTACTTACCTCAGTTCCAACAAATACAAGTCCATGCCCAGCCTAGATAAATGGACCCCATCCCCCCTGAAAAATTCTGGTGTGTCTTATCTGATATCTCTGTGCAGAATCCTGGCATATCCCAACAGGTGGCAAAAATGCACCATCTCTACATTTACCTTTCTTCTGGCCTTGTCCACAGCCCCTGCATTTACGGCACCCTTCCAAACCCTACGCGATACAAACTCCATCCACAATACAGCGCACCCCGACGACTGCCGCTTGATCACGACCAAATCCCGTTTCATGCACCTCATCAATGCCAAGCCTGTCTCCCTCACCATATCATTTTCACCTAGATGAATGACCAATACGTCGGGGCACCTACCAGCCACCAAAATCTGTAAAAGTTCTTTCTAGAGCCTTCCCCCTTTCCCTTTCCAACAAACATTGAACAGTTCTTTATTAAAGCCAAGATTCTCCCGAAATAGCTGGCGCGAGCCCGGACCTGTGTCCACTTCACAAATGAATGACCCACAATCCAAATGGACATCTCCCTGGCGAGGGGACCCATCACAAACCTGAAACGAGAAACATGAATAAACACAGGGAAAACACATAAGCACGCTACAACAGGTCTGGAGCGCTGTGCACATAATGCTGGTAACAGTCTGACAACCACCTGCCCAAGCTCATGGTGTCACCACGCCCCCAACCCCGATTGTTTGCTTCCGACGCTGCTCCAATCCAAAAGGAATGTGTCCCGAAACATTTGCCGTCTATCCCCAGCCGAGCCAACCCTTTTCTCAATACTGCCAGGAGCTGAGAACCTTTCACCGCCCGTCCATCAGAATTCCTGAAAACCAACCCCAGCGTATCCGAGGCCAAGGACCTCCATCTCATCCCCACCTATACTCGCAAGTCATGCCTCAATCGGCTACTTGTAAAGAGACCCATCGTCCCCCGCCCCTCTGGTCCATTTTTGATTTCTTGAGCCACAGGCAAACCCTGTTCCCACTGAGGGAAACCTCGGTCCATAACAACCCCTCCTTCCATTTGGAACCCAACAACTCCGAAACCAGAAAAGCCCCAAAAGACATCCACAAAATCAATGTAGAAAAAATGCAAAGCTCTGTCCCGTCCTCGCATATCCCCAGCAAAGTCTGCAAATCCCGCTCCAGAAGTTCCCATGACAGGGGATTCCTGACCCTGGCCACCCTACCACATTCTCGGGCCCAACCTTCCAACATGCATGACCCTAGCTCCCCCGTGGACGGCGCGTAGCCCCACAACAACTTTCCCATGAAAGCTATCCCTGCCAGTTTACCCACTATTGTCACCCTTGTGAGCCCCTTCTCGATCAAAGACAGAATAAACTGTATCACATCTTCCTGCCAACCCGCAGGCGAATACCGCCGCTTTGCTCCAGAGCACAAAAACTCCGCCCATGATGTACTGTATGCCACCTTCGTAGATTGCGCCAGCGAACCTAAAACCAGCTGCAACATCTTGTGTTGCCTATATACCACAAATGCTGCGGCATGCTGGTCGGGGTCCTGTCCACGTTCTTGGCTAGCCCACAGAATCTCCCCCACTGTGAACGAGACAAAGCATCTGCTATGTCATTGTCCACTCCTGGCAAATGCACTGCGCGAAAGGCAATATCATGCCACAAGCAGCCCAGCACAAACACCCTCAGCAGCTTCAAAACTTGTGGATCCCTAGCAGACTGAAGGTTCACAACTTCTACCACTTCCATGCTATCTATTCTGAACGTCACCCTTTTGTGAGCCAGCTGCTCCCCCCGACAGCGTGACTACCACCAGCGGGGAAAAATCCAGAAAGGCTATGATTCGTCCCCCTTCTGCCCACTCAGGGGGCCACTGTTCTGCGCACCATTTCCCTTGCCAGTACAGTCCAAATCCCTCACTACCTGCCGCATCCGAAAAGATTTGCACATCCCAGACCCTTTCACCCTCTCGCATCATTGGGACCCCATGCAAGTTCTGTAGAAAGAACTGCCACATACGCAGGTCTTCCCTCACCCCTGCTAACAGTCGCACATGATGATGAGGAGGTTTCCGTCCTGCCAGTGCCCTGCTCAGTCGCCTACAAAAAGTATGCCCTACTCTCACTACCCTATATGCAAAGTTAAGGTGTCCCAATAGCACCTGAAGGTCTGTCACTGTGACTTTCTGTTGTGCCAACATAGCTGCCAGCAGTCCCAACATTTGCTGCTTTTTGTCGGCCAGGAGGTGTGCCTCCATGGCCTCAGACTCCAATTCAATTCCTAAAAAGGACAGTGCCGTACAAGGCCCCATCATTTTCTCCGGTGCCAGCGGCACACCATATTCCTCCATGATCTCCTGGAACCTGTCCAGCGCCTCCTGACAATCCGCAGAGCCTGAGGTGCCCACAAAGAAAAAGTCATCCAGGTAGTGCGTTACTCCTTGGTGACCCATCCGTTCCAAGAACAACCATTGCAGGAACGTACTGAAACATTCGAACAGTGTGCAGGACATAGGACAGCCCATCGGCAATGGCTTGTCCACGTACCAGCGCCCGTTAAAATGGATCCCCAGTAGGCCCCAATCGTCTGGGTGGACTGGAAGCAGCCGTAATGCCGACTTAATCTCACACTTTGCCATCATCGCCGTTGCGCCCGCGCTCACTACGAGTGACATGGCTGCGTCAACTGATGAATATGATCCCATGGCCTCCTGCTCATCAATGAAATCATTTACCAAGACGCCTTCGGGCCATGACAGATGCTGTGTGAGGCAAAACTGTCTTCCTCTTTCTTCGGCACCACTCCAATTGGTGACACAATCAAATTTTTTAGAGGCCAATCCTCAAATGGTCCGGCCATGCGGCCCTCACACACTTCCTTATCCAATTTGTCCTGCACCACCTCAGGGTGCTCTTTGCCAACCTCAAATTGTCAGCCCACCATTTTGTCCTTGGTCCATCGTACCCAAGTCGAAACCCCTCTAGAAACCCCAACCGCAATCGTTCTGCAACCCCCGCGTCCGGATAACCCTGCAGGGCTGAGACCAAATTGTCCGTTCTAACTGGCGCACAAGCCCTTTGGCCTAGGCCCCTTGGCCGCTCGCTCACCCGCGAGCTGTTGTGGAGTCCCTGACTTAAACCCACGGCCTGACCCTGCTGGTTCCCTTCCTGCTGATTCTGACCCCCCAACATTTAACCAAGGCATGCCCGCTCCATCCACAACCAGAGCACTCATGGTGAAACCTGCAATTTTCCCATGTGCACAAGCCATTATTATAGTCCCAACATGCCCCCTTGGATTCTGACTGTCCCCTCCCTGCTGCCCCCACCACTCCTCGGGTGGGGCGGCCCTGAATGGGCTGATACATTATGGGTGGCCCACTGGCCGTAAAAATTGTCTTCCCTGACCTACCTAGCCCCATCGTTTGCTGCCACAGGTCCGTGTCCACCTCTCCCCATCTCGCCTCAGGATCCCACCCAATGCGAGCCCAAAACTCTACGTCATATTGGGCCCAGGCATATCCCCCCAGTAACCTGGGCCTTTCTAATCACGTTCATGTACTTAAATATGGATTCGACCTCTCAGGGAATTTTTCACAGTACACGCTGGCATAGATAAGAAATGCCGCCGTCCAGTTCTCTATCGTAAGTGGCACCTTCGTCCATTTCTGTAACTCGTTTTCCTCCTCTTCTGACCCTTCCTTTGCTCTAACTTCCCTGTGAAGGAACTTCAGTATCTCCACATACTCTCCCTTCCATATCTGCTCCTTGGTGGACAACAATAAATGAGCCCCCAACGGTTTCGTGACACCCATATACGGTAAAAGTTTTATCTTCAACTCCTTACTTTCCAATTTGCTCTCTGCCTCCCCTGTCAGCTCGTCTCCCGACCCCGTCTTGTCCACCCCTGACCTCTTAGTCTCAGTGTCAGCCGGCCCTTTACCTGGGCCATCATTTTCCCTGGTATCCTTACCTGCGCCCTCCAGTAACCCCTTTGCTGTGTCCACTGTCCCCATAAAATGCAAAGATTGTCGCGTTGTTCCTAATGACAGAGAAAGGTGTTGGTACAGTCTGTAGTGCAAGTGGATTAGAACAGGGTAGCCTGGTGGTTTCCCTGGGAATCCATTTTGTTGGATTTAATGCCCTCACACACCCTTTCAGGTGTCATGCTTCATCATTTGGGCCTGTCCCCACCCCCACATCCATCACACGTACCCTTTCTCAACCTACCCCGACGTCCCCACCCCTCCCCCCACTCCCACCGATACCATAAAAGTGGCTGCTCCAGCCGCCCGTTTACCTGGAGCTAGAGATTCCATTCAACGCTCTCTTGTCCTTCCCACCGGGGGGGGGGGGCGACCGGTGGGCTCCACCTGGCGTTGTGACATCTGCAAAATACTATGTACACCATTATTCGGCCCCCCTCTCCCTCTCTGTCTCTCAACTCTCCCTCCTCCATACTATCCTCATCATAAATCAATTCCTCATCCCTAGAGAAACCAGCCCTCACAGCAGGCGGTACATACTGTATCCTTTTACAAACATTTAAATTAATTTTCTCGGTGGTCCTCCTCCAATGGTGCTCCCCGAGCCATTGTGGTCCCGTTGTTGTTGGGGCCGGCGAGCCCGCTGTGGGCCTACTTCTGGGGCCTCGAAGGGATCCACCGCCGGTACCGGGTAGGCTGCCCGAGGCTCAAACCTCCCTTCTCCTTGGCTCCATTGGGCCGTTCCCAGCCCTACCAAGTCTGGTGCCCCGCGTCGATACACCTCCTGCAAGAGAAAAGTATGATCTGGTGTGCTGGGCCCCACTCTCTTCCCTTGACCAACCCAGCTCCGCTTCCCACCTACGCCTAAGGTGCTAGCCGCCCACACCCAACCCACCACGCTAAGATCATCCACCTTCTCCGCATCGCCCCATCCCCTTCCTCCTCCTCGCTCCAGACCATCACCCCCATTCCAGAACCTCCCTCCCGGCGGGCTCCCCCCAAACCCCCCCTTACCTTCCCCCCTACCCCACCCACCTCCTCAACCTCTGATGCGCCCCCTACCCCCCTAAACCCTGGGGAAAGGGGCGCAATCCACCCCTGGCTCCCTGCCAACCTACCCGTTCCCTGGGAACCCTCACCTCCTCCGCCCAAGAATCAAATATGTCCAACCCCTCACAGTCTTTCTCACTCCCCTCTGACTTCAACAGCAAGGGCGACATGTCCCCCACACCCACATGCCAGGCCCCCAATCCCACCAGCCCTCTCTACCCACTGCAGAAGCCCTACTTCCTGGTCCCCCCAGGGGGCCCCCTGCCGCCTGCTCTAGGACCCCTGCACCCCCTGCTGCACCCGCTCCATACGCCAGCTCTAGGCCCTGCCTGGGACCCAGGGCAGCAGTCACAGGCCCTGCGTACCACCCCTTCATTGTCCCCTCACCCCACTGCCAGACGGGGCCCTGTGGGACATACCTGCGCTGCCGCTCATAGTAGGGACCGTTCTCTTCCCCTGCGGGCGGCTCATTTCTTCCTGTGTGCGAGCCGGGGAGGTGCGCGCTGTGCTTCCTCGCCAGGCTGCCTTCTTGCCCCCTGTAGATGCAGCTGCATACCCGGGACGCACTCCCCCGCCGGGCCTTCTTACGGCACACTACCCGCGCCTCCTCCTCAACCCTGGACTCCTGCTCCGCATTACGAGCCCCCAGGGCTGTGCTCCTAGTATCCGCGCAGCCCTGGTCACTCACCGTCTTCCGCACAGCCTTGCGGGGGTGGTGGAGCAGGCCACCATGGCGGCTGCCACCCCAGCTGACGCGCACCGCACCGGGGCGACCCGCCCGCTGGACCAGGCAGCAACAGTTCCATGCGGACAGCCTTGTTGAGGAGGCGGATTGCCTCCAGCACTCTGTAGTACTCACCAGCCATAATCTACACAGCAATTCACTCCTAACAATGACACTCCGCAAACTATCCTAGACACTAAGGCCCTGACAAAAAACCTATCTAGGCAGCACTCCCAGCCACCAGGTCAACAAACCTAAAATGGTGGCTGGGAGGGCGCGAAAACCCCTTACCTCCCTTGGGCTCCTAACTGATGATTTGGCCTACAATTGGGCTACTCCCAATGTAGCCCAAGGCCCCAAAATGGGCCCAGTCCCTCCCCCTCACAATCTGCCCAGGGGCAGACCTCGCGGTGCTTGGCGGCCCCCCAAACCTCCCATGCCCGGCCATCCTCTCCCGATGCACTAGAGGTGCGCAGAAACTCGTCTGGGAGCGTGAAATCAAGGCAGACGCATGCGTGTGTGCTGCCTCTCCCATTTGATTAAGCCACAGCTGAGGTGGTAACTGTTTAACAGGTGGCGAGCCTGGTTGCGGTGGTGAGTTTTTAAAGGGAGCAATTGCGTGACTACAGTGAGCCCGGCCATGGCGGGTAATCGTTCAATTATATATTTAAAAAAAGATTTGAGGGGGAAACGATTTAAACTCCCTCTCCACAAAGAACCCTGCCAGTCACACCTATCCCCTAGACATCATACCTACGAACCCTGCACCCCACATCCAAGGGACTGCTTTCCCCAACGACAACTCCTCACCCAAGCCGCCATGCGGTAAATGCCACCCATACCACCCCACTTCCCAAACCATCTCCCCCCCTGTTCTTTTTGCCCTCAATAAAATTGCCCCTCCACCACCCGACCACAAATTCTCTCCCATCACATTCATCTATCCCTGTGATCCTAGGAAGAAGTAGGACCCCGTCCTTCCCTGCATCGCTCAGACCTCCGCAACAACTCACCTCTTTCCCCTCCTGTTCCCCCACAAAAACTGAATGACCCCAAACCCCTCAACTGCATGCTGGTCAACTGCCGTTCAGCTTCCTGCCATGCAACTGAAATTGCTGAGACCATCCTCAGTGAAAGCATTGAATTCACTTTTTTGACGGAAACATGGCTCAATGACCACTCCTCATCAATCCTTGACCTGCTCTCTCCCCCTGGTTATTCCATCCTCAGAAAAGACAGGCTTATTAAAATTGGTGGGGGCCTCGCCATAATTTACGAAGGTGAACTCCAACTCACACCTGTATGTACCCTGACCTTGCTAGTTTTGAATATCTTGGTTCTGAACTCACTGTTCATGGCTCCCCCCGATTCGTCTACATAATATTTACCATACCCCTGGTGATCCTCTGTCCTTTGTCAAAGAATTGTCTGATCTCCTTATCCAATCAGAGATTAACAACTCTAGTAACCTCTTCCTTGGGGACTTCAACCTCCACTGGAACAAAATTGACAACCACTTGATCAATCTAATAAATGACCTACTCGATATCAGCAACTTGAAGCAACTTTGCAAATCTCCAACACACGCCAATGGTGCCACCCTTGGTGCTGTTATCACCAACAAGGACCTTGCTGTTCTTTCCCACATTATCCCCATTGACTGGTCCCCGACCACCACCTCATTCTGTTCACGATCAACAGCTCTGTGCCCCCCCTCCTCTAATACAACTAAGTAAATGAAACTAACCAGAAATATTCACCTTATCCCTCCGGGTGAGCTGGAGACTAAAACAAAAGACCACCTACGACATACTCTTCTCTCTCATAGTACTAGTGACCTCACTGAGCATTATAACAAATCCATTGTTGGGGTCCTTGCCCAAATCACCCCAGCCAAACTAAAACTACAAAAAAGCAAACCATCCAAATCCTGGTTCAATACCGACCTTAACAATGAGAGGCGAGTTCTCAGACAGCCGGAACGCACTTGGAGGCAACAGCCCTCCCCCTCAAATCTTGCCCTCCTCAGAGCCGCAAGGGCCAACTACAAAAAACATATCTTTAATGAAAAAGTATCCTTCTTTCGGTCACAACTTGACCAGGCAGAAAATCGACCTAGGGAATTATTTAACATTGTTAAAAACCAAACTACCTCAGCCCCCCCAAAACTTCCGGCTACGGTTGAAAGATGTGAAGAAATCCCTAGCTTCTTCTTAGACAAAATCACCAAGATTGACCTATCCTTCGCCGTAACACCCCCACATAACCAACCTCCCCTCCTCCCCTCCTTAACATTCTCCCTGTGTCTCCTTCCATTCCTATCCCTCCCTCGGACGCTGCTCAACTCACCATCGCTGTCACCCCCTCGGTACCTCAATACACTGTCCCCCAGCGAAAGAACAATGCTTCCTGGAATAACTTTTGTCCTGTCTCAGAAAGTGATATCCTTAGCATCATCTCCAATCTGAAACCATCCTCACATACCAGAGATCCTATCCCGGCCCATCTAGTTCAAGAACTAAAACACATCATCGCCCCATAGTGGACCTCAATCATCAACTCCTCCCTTGCCACCAGTATTGTCCCTGCATCCCTCCAACTAGGCCAAATTACCCCCATCATCAAAAACCCTACAGCTGACCCCAATGACTTAAATAACCTGCGCCCTATTTCTAACCTTCCTTTCTTATATAAGACCCTGGAAAAATGCGCCCTGCGCCTGCTGGGCAAACACATTGACTCATTCAACCCTCTTAGATGCCTCCCAATCAGGTTTTTAAAAGGGCTGTAGCACTGAAACAGCCATGCTCAACATCACTGACGATATCCATCGCTCCCTAGACAAAGGTGAATCCTCTCTTCGCGTTCTTCTTGACCTCTCCGCTGCCTTTGATACTGTTAACCATGCTGCCCTACTCAACATACTCAAATACCATGTTGGCTTTGACAGAACTGTTCTCAAGTGGTCCTTTTTCCAACATAGAACCCAACAAATTAAAATCAGCAATTTCCTTTCCAAGGTTCTACCAGTCACCATGGGCGTACCCCAGGGCTCCATTCTCTCTCCCACCTTATTCAACATCTTCATGAAACCCCTCACCCTCATCCTCAAACAAGCGAAAATCGGTTACGACTTCTATGCTGACAACACCCAACTTTACTGTAGGAGCAATGTTCTACATCTCAACGATGCCATGACTAAGATCAAACTATGGTTCCATCGCAACCACCTCAAACTCAACCCAAAAAAACCTGAAATAGTTTCATTCTCTCCTAAAAATAACCCTCTGCCCATTTATCACATTCATCACTGGATCTCTGACATCAAAACCCTCAACTGCTCTCTCTCCATCTCTAACTCAGTCAAATCCCTCTGCATCAGCATTGACCAGAACCTCAGTCTTACCCCCCACATAAAAAAACTCGGCCAAAGGTGCTCTCTCTATACTCCAGCATCTCAAAAAAATTCAAACCCTTCATTCCAGCCGGTGACTTTATATCGTTGGTCCTCTCGAGAATTGACTACAGAGGTGTGGTGCCGCGGCCAGGGCGACTGACGCTGGAATCTGGGGCTCACGGTTCGATCCCCAGTGCCAGCGGCAGGTTAGCCTAGCACCATGTGACTCTGGGCAATAGCTTTCTTAATCCTGCCGACGGCCCCAGCACCTAGAGACCCTTACGGGTGATTGTTCACGCTGTACAAATGTGGATTATTATTATTATTATAATGCCACTCTCGCAGGAACTCCTAAAGTCCGCCTTACCCCTATCAAATCCATTATCAACCTTGCTGCCAGGCTTCTTACTGGCTGCAAACGATTTCACTGCATCTCCCCTGTTCTCAAAGACCTCAAATGGCTCCCGATTGAAGGCAGAACCACCTACAAGACTGCTTGCATCACCCACAAAGCCCTACATCAAAATAGCCCACCTTACCTCACCGACAAACTCCACAAAGCGGGCTGCACCAGAACAACGAGGAGCACTAACGCTCTTATCCTTGTCCCTCCTCAACACAATCTAGATCTTTCTCTGGAAATGTCCCTAAAGAGCTATGCTGTAACCCCTCCTACCCCCACTTCAAAAAAGACCTCAAGCTGCTCCTTCTCAACAAATACTGGGGCTCTTAATACACAGCAGCTGGCTATCAATTCCTACTCTGCTTTATCAGTATTGATCCCATCCACTCATTCCTGCTCTACTGTCTTCGATCTGTTGTTTGACCTTGCTCTTCCCTGTTCTGCACCACTTAAAAGATGCGCCAGGTGTACAAATTGTTTATCTTATTATTTCAATCTACCAAACCTATACTTCAACTTTGTATTATCAATAACTTGTAAAGCGCTCTGATACTCCTGGGTCCAGCCAGCGCTATATAAAACCTTTAAAATAAATAAATAAGGGGTTACAGACCTCTATCAAAGAAGCATTGGAGGACACTATGTCTAAGAGGAAGAGGCGCACTCCTTCAGAAAAGGAGTACTTCTTTGACTCTGACGAAGACAGACCAGCAAACCCCAAAAAAGGGCAGAAAGACCCTAAGAAAGACCAAGCATCTGAATAGACCCCTGAACACCAGGTTATGGGCAAGGAGGGATGAACCCCTGTCCTTCACCAATGGTAGCCTTAACACTACAAAAGACTGGGGTAACCTTCTTGCTGCAGGAGATGATGATTGTCTTCTGCAGCACAAGAAGGAGTGATGTCCTCAGTGGCACAAAAGAGAACCAGGACTCACTCAGCCGGGATAAATATGTGTTCGATGCCAATTACAATGAAAAAGAGTTTGAGGAGTTTGTCTTTGACCCTGATGAAGGTTTAAATACCTTTGAGAGTGGGTGTGGCCAAGATGGCGGGCTGAGAGGACGCTCTTGCCGTGAGCTCCCGAGCCCCTGGAAAACCTGCACCTTTCTACACCGCTGATCTCCCCCGGATCGAGCGGAAAACACACCCAGTACTCCCCGTGGTGGCGTGGAGCAGTCCGCAGCCCTCAGTTACCAGCTGCGGCGGCGGAGCCGCTTGAGAACCAGCCGAGGCGGGGGCCGCCGGAGGACTCACCGGGAGACCCGAGGACCCCTCGATCACGAGGCCTTGGTAACCCTACGAGGGGAGCCTGTAGCACGGAGTGGACCAACAGATTGCGAGCGACTCGACACCGCGACCGTCCCTGTTGAGATCTGGGACGACCTTCCTCGGCGGAGCTGCATTGGCGGTGGGAGTGGAGGCGGAGCCGACAGGAAGTAGCTACGCAAGCCCGGGGATCAGGTAGGCCGCGGGGCCTGCACCACGTGGCGCGGCCCGGGGCCCCTCCTCTGACCGCTGCTGGGCGCTGCCAGGCCCTCCGGCACCCACGGTCGCCTTCGCGACCTCCGGCTCCGACTGCCGCACACTCTGCAAGACTAGCCCCCTGTGTGTTACTCGAGTGGACCAGTGGGGAAGGACTGCTGCGATCCCCGAAAACGGGCCTAGCCCGAATCATCGGATGTTGGTTCGGGGGCGATTGCTGGAGGGACTGTTCGGTGGGGCCCTCGGTGTACCGGTAGGCCCTGACCTCCGCTTTGGGCGGCGCAACACATAGTCTGGGAGTTGAGACTACGCCACTCTGGCGCTGGTACCCCGGGCCGGAACGGACGGCCATTTTGGACGGGAGCGGAGCGGCTGCATCGACCCTCATCCAAGGCGTGCGGGGGCACCTCCCTGGGAGTGATTCCTCATCGGCACGAGCAATGTGGACTGCCACACACTGATGGACTGCTGCCCCGGCCAGTAGCGCTTCCTCACCACGGCACGCGGGCTTTCGTGCTCCCCACCCCTCCGGGATGTCGAATGCCAGGGGGCAGAAGAAGGGCGAACGGACTTTGCCGGACATGCTGGGATGAGGCGCCCCGAGGCAAGACAGGAACCAACCCGCTCCGAGCCCCCCGACTAGTTCACGGGGTGCTGAAGGCGGGGAACCCCCGGTGACTAGATCGTTCCTGGAGTCCCTGTTCAGCTCCTTGAGGGAGGACTTTCAGGCCTTGAAGCAAGAGGTGGCCGGGGAGGTACGGGAGGTCCGGAGAGAGGTGGACTCCCTGGGAGAGCGAGTGAACACGGTGGAGGCGGCTGGCCACTCCAGGGATGAGGAAATCACCCACCTGCAACAGGAGGTCCTGAGGCTGAGGGACCAACAGATCGATCTACAAGCCCATGCTGGAGACCTTGAAAACAGGTCCAGACGGAACAACATTAGGGTCCGTGGAGTTCCATCCAACGAGGAGGGTGAAGACGCGGCCACCTACTTGGGAGTCCTGTTTCGGGAAATTCTGGGAGAGTCCGAAGACTTCCCAATTCGGATCGACAGAGCGCACAGGGTTGGCCGGCCTCGCAGGACCTCGGTGCCTCCTCCGGACATTTTAGCCTTCTTACCAGATTTCCCCTTGAAGGAGCGGATTCTCCGTGAGGCACGGCGGCAACAGCCTTTCCGCTTTAGAGATCACCCAGTGGCTCTCTACCAGGACCTGTGCGCAATAACACTGCAAAAACGGAAGGCCTTTAAAATTGCTACAGACTTCTTGAGGGAACATGGCACGCAGTACTCGTGGGGGCATCCCTTCCGCCTCATCTTTCGCTGGAATGGAACTTTGCATCAGCTCCGGTCCCTCCAAGATGTATGCGGGGTGCTGGGAATCACTGCATCGGACACGGACACCCCGGCGCCTCGTCGCAGACGGAGCACGCGAGATGGCTTGCAACTGGTGGGGGAACGGCGATCCCTGCCGCCCGCGAGGCCTGACTCGCCTACAATTCGGGCAGAAATGTCTAGCGCCATACAGGAGGCCTCTAGGACTACGGCGAATGGCGATGTGGCCTTGACGGTGTTGGAGGTGGTGGCTGGACGTCCACTTGAGCGACTTTCCACGGCCTTGTCCGCTGAGGACCGGACTGGGACAATGACGTATTTTGACTGGTTTGGGGAGAGGGGGGTGGGCAGGGGAGTTGAACGGGCAAGTTTGGAGTTTGGGGGTTCACTGGGAGGCTGGGGAAGAGGGGGGAGTGTGGGGATCCAGGGAGGGGGGGTTCACACAGTTGGGGGTTTGGGGGTTCGGGGACTGTACTGTGCTACGGGGTGGTTTGCTTTCACTGTGTGCTGGGGCCACTCGCTGCTGCCTCTGATTTTCGTCCGGTGGGCCTTGCCCGCCTTGATGAGCGTTTTCTGGTGTCCCCTCACTGATGGCCCTTAAGATTGTTACCTTGAATGTGAAGGGGCTGAATAACCCGGTTAAACGGAGGGCTGTACTGTCCCTCCTGGAGGACTCACAGGCAGACATTTGTCTTCTGCAGGAGACCCATCTGCTAGCTAAAGACTGTCACAGGCTGCGGACCCCAAAGTTCCCCACGCAGCTTTTCTCTTCCTGCGCTTCCAAGACGGCAGGGGTAGCGCTTTTGATATCTAGGAGGTTCAAGGGGGAGGTCATGCAAAAGGTAGCGGAACAGAAGGGGAGGCTCTTGGTGTATAGAATCAAGGCAGGGGGTCTGGTGTTCACTATAGGCTCCATATATAGCCCCAATGATCACCAGGATCAGTTTCTACACAGGGCACTGGAAGACGTGACGTCCACTCCTGATAGACACATCGTGATTGGGGGGGACTTGAATGTGGTCTTTGATGCATCCCTGGACAGGTCGGTGCAAAGGCGCCTACAATCGGGAGAGCTCTCGGGCTCGGTTCGTACCCGTTTGGAGGAGCTTGATATGCACGACATGTGGCGCCGCCTTCACCCCGCGACCCGCGCGTATTCCTATTATTCCCACGCCCACAAATCCTATGCAAGGTTGGATCATCTCTTGGTGACGGGCCCAATGTACGAACTGGCCTCGGGCGCCGACATGGGGGTCCTGTCTCTCTCAGATCATGCTCCGGTGGAGGGCACTTTCCGACTGCCTCCGGTGTCTCCCTCGAGAGGGGTCTGGCGCCTCAGGGACACTCTGCTGCACAAGCAATCGGTGGTGAAACAGATCCGAGAGTCCATAGAGGAATATAAATGTGTTAACGACAACGACGACACCACCCGCGCGACGCAATGGGCCGCCTTGAAGGCTGTGCTCCGTGGCGAGTTTATTGCCATCTCCTCGGCGGAGAACAAAGATCGCCAGCTTAAGAAGGACGAACTTACCCACCAGGTGCGGGAGCTAGAACAGGTGCATCAACGGACGGGAGCCCCTCGTGTCTGGAGGCAACTTAAGGCCGCCAGGAAACTTCTGTCCGCGCTTGATATGGACAGAGCGGAGTACGCAGTACTTCGCCTGAAACATAAGTACTACACCGGCGGCGACAGGTGTGGCCGGCTTCCGGCGCACAAACTCCGTGTGCAGCACCAGCAGCACCGGGTGAGGGAACTAGCGGTCCCCACTGGAGGGACGGTCACGGAGGATGGACAGATCGCGGACGTTTTCCCGTGGTTACTATGCTGACCTCTACGCCGGTGTTCCCCCCTCAGCGTGAGCCGAGGCAGACTATCTGGAGTCGGTGTCGCTCCCGTCCCTAACGCCGGACCAGGCCCAATATCTTGAGCGGGAGATTCGGATTGAGGAGGTGGTCACGGCTATCTCCCGACTCAAAAACGGGAAAGCCCCGGGGCCCGACGGTTTTATCCCTCTCTTTTATAAGACCTTTTGTCAGGACCTCGCACCACTTTTGACGCGCCTGTTTAACTCGTTCTATGAGCCGAGCGCTATCCCCCGGAGTTCCTCCAGGCTACGGTATCGGTGATCCCTAAACCGGGCAAGGACCGGACTGCATGCAGGTCCTACTGACCGATTTCACTTCTGAATACAGACCTGAAGATTTTCACCAGTATTCTAGCGGCACGTCTGGCACTCCATCTCCCGGGTATGGTTGACCCGGATCAGGCCGGATTTGTACCGGGCCGGCAGACTGTCGATAACACTAAAAGGGTGACCCATATACTGGAGAAGGCCTGACGGATACCCGGGGAACGCCTGCTCCTTTCCATTGACGCGGAGAAGGCGTTCGATAGAGTGCATTGGCCTTATTTGGAGAAGGTATTGGGCAAATTTGGCATAGGTGAGAAGTTCAGGCACCTGGTATTCAATTGCTACCGATTCCCATCCGCGGTAGTGAGGGTGAACGGATGCAGCTCTCGGCACTTTCCAATAGAGAGAGGCACCAGACAAGGGTGCCCACTGTCGCCATTGCTTTTCGCTCTTTATATGGAGCCGTTCGCACAAAGAGTTCGCCAGAATCCCAACGTCACGGGTATCCGTATGGGGGAGTTCCATCACACCCTTAGTCTCTACGCAGACGACGTGATATTGACGCTCGACGACCCTAGGAGGTCATTGCCTGCTTGTATTGCTGAATTGGAAACCTTTGCGACTGCAGCGGGTTTCAAGGTAAACCTTGGGAAGTCGGCGGCCCTTGACATTTCGCTGTCCGGCGCCACCAGGGCTGACTTACAGAGGCTCTTTCCGCTGAGCTGGTCTAGGGATCAGGTACCCTATTTGGGGATTCTCCTAGCACCCTCTCTTCCTGCTATGGTTGAGGCCAACTATACGGCTTTGAGTAAAAAGATCAAAGAGGAACTTGCCCATTGGGACAAGGGCACGTTGTCGTTGCTGGGTAGAGTGGCCGCGGTAAAAATGACCCTCCTGCCGCAGGTCCTGTACCTCTTTCGGGCTCTCCCGTTGCAACCCCCCAAGGGATGGCTTGGACGGACTCAGTCTGATATCACACGCTTTGTGTGGTAGGGTCGTAAGCCAAGGCTCAAGAGAACCATAGCCACGCTAGCGCCTGAGTCTGGTGGCCTTGGTATACCGGACCTGCACAAGTATTTTCAAGCTGCTCAACTGCGCTACTTAGTGGAGTGGAGCCGGTGGGAATCGGACAAACATTGGTTGTTTGGTTGTTTCAGGACCAGGCGGTGGCGGGCAGGACGCTGCAGGAGGTGCCCTTCCTGCGGAGGGCCCACCGCCCCCCCAACCTCTATGCGTCCTTCGTAACGCGGGTCCCGCTCCGAGTATGGGACTCTGTGTCCACCGGGCATGACCTTACCACTTTTCCCTCTCCTTTCATGCCAATAGTTGGTAACCCGGACTTTGGCCCGGGTATGGATCCGGGAGCCTATGAACTCTGGCGGGCGGCCCGTTGCTCCGCCTTATTTCATATGTATGGCCCGGAGGGTGCGGTCTCCATCCAGGATCTACGGCGGGACTACGGTCTACCCGAGATGGAGCGCATGCGATATATGCAGGTGCGCCACTGGGCGCTACAGCCGCAGGTGCGAGCATCGGCGGACCGGAAGCTAACGGCCTATGAGCGTTGGCTGGTAACTCGCTCATCGGACGCCAAGCTTATATCTGACCTTTATAAGTTGTTGCAACCTCCCCCCTTTCACATCTACAATCCCGGGAGAGAGCGGTGGGAACGGGAGCTGGGGCGAGCGTTGAGCCACACTGATTGGGACCACATTTCCTACCGGGCACGGCACTCTGCCTACCACACTGGGCTCACGGAGACTTTCACAAAAATTATGACTTATTGGTATCGCACCCCCGAGAAACTACATGAAATGAACCACTCAATACCCAAGACTTGCTGGCACAACTGCGGTCAGACTGGCACACTCACTCATATACTATGGGACTGTCCCCTGCTGACTCATTACTGGGAGGAGGTGCTGAATGAGGTTGACCAGTGCTTTGAGATTGACTTACCCCGCTTTCCCGCCTATGTTCTACTGGGCTTGCCAAATGGTTTAATGTATCCACTAAGGTCTAAGAAAGGTAGGCAGATAGCGATCGCCCTGGGATCGGCAGTACAGAATATACTCATTCATTGGCGCACTACCACACCTCCTACTGTTGTTGGCTGGCTACATAGACTGTGGCATGTCCTAGGCATGGAAAAGATGTCCCTGGTGGTGGCGGGGGAGGTGGACACCTTTGAGGAGCTGTGGGCACCATTTCACACATTGTTAAGGTCGGAATTCAAGGAAATCACTTGCCCTAGATATCTCAGATGCTACGGCTGACGCCGCCGCCAGATCCCCCAGTCTGAGCTGGCTGAGTAGTCAGTTAGAAGGAGGGATGGATACTACGCTGCCACAGTGTGAAGGCGGAAGGTTGATAGCACAGTACAGGGGGTGGGGGAGGGAGTTGGGGGGTTGGGGGTGGGGGGTAGTTGGTTGGGGGGGAGGGTTTTTTTTTGTCTTTCTCCTTCCTTTTGTTTCGTTCCCGCCCACAGGTGCGCTAGCCATATGACTCTGGTACAAATGTGCCCATCGCACTGCAAGAACTGCCTTCACGTATATGCTGACTTGTACACACTGATTTGCGGGATGCACCTGTGGTTATTTGTCTGTAATGTTGTCCTTTTTCTTTTCTTACTGCAATAAAATACTTTAAACTAAATACCTTTGAGAGCCTAGACAATGACTTACAGGGCACTTCAATCACTAAGCTAGTTAAGGATCCTTTGGGGAAGGATATGTTCAGCCCAGATACAGCGGCGCTAGTGCAGGTAAGAGTGGTGGGGCGGTGGGGCCGTGTGGGGGTTATTTTAACAGACAATGACAAGGAAAAATTAATTATGTATTTATTTTTCCCATGTCATCGTCCATCGAAATACCCCCCACATGGCCCCACCGCACCCTACCGCTCTTACCTGGACAGGCCACGGCTGCCCATATATCATAAGGCACCCACGTAGCTCTGAGTGGTGGCCACTGACACAAGTGGCAACATTTATAAAACATTGAGAGGCAGTATTGGAATTTGATATGGGCTGAATGCCCCAGGCCACTGACAGATAATAAGGCATGTCATACACCCAACCATGATCCAGAGCTAAGAACATTCCTGTTCAAATCAGGTAAAGACCCCAGAAAGGGCCTACATTGATTTCTAAAACAATGTCAGGACCGACTTTTGGACGTCTTGGACCGTTTGGCACGTATATTAGACATGGCTGAAGAAGCACACATAAATAACACAGAAAAAGACGTGGAGTTCTTAAGGGGCTGGAGCCAAAGGGCGGTCTGGATGTTGAGCATCGCCAATGCAGGCCTGATATCTGATAGCAAAAAGGACATCCTTACCTTTGGGGCTCCTATTCGGGCGCAACTTCATTAAGGCTTAGGGCAAGTACGTGTCCACTTTTACTTCTTTGAGTAGGGCTCAATATAACATAAGGCATGTGTTTGGGAAACACGTTTTTGAAAAGGCTGATGGGAGGGAACTGCTGTTGGCTCAGGAGGAACAAGGTACAACATTACACTCAAAGCCAGTACTCCCAGAATTCAAAGGGATATGGCAGAGGTTTCCAAATCTCATAAGTATTCGCCAGATCGAGAGCCGAAGGGGGAAGAGATAGAGCTCAAGGTTCATGACATGAAGGTAAGTGCCACGATTTATACTGGTTCTTCCCAAATAAAGGTAGATGGAAGGCTAAAAGTATTTTTACACAAATGGGGAGAAGTGACAAATGGCCCCTGGGTTCTGCAAACTATAATAGGTTTCAAGATAGATGTTTAGGAAACTCCTTTTCAGAGCTCTCAACCCCGTGAGATTGTCTTCGACAAGAGAGAAGGGATTTGGTGGATGTTGGCATTGCTCAAATGTTGTAAAAGGGCGCAATAATAAAAATTGTAGACTCAAACGTAATATTTGTAAGTGCAATATGGTGACCTTTCTGAGAGAGGAAATCCACTAATAATATATTTAGACAACATCATGCTGATGAGTCAGGTAAAAGCAGAGTTAATGGAGCATTCATGTTTGACAACTGAACTTCTAGAAGACCTGGAACCCATTGTGAATGTGGAGTAGTTAGTATTGGTACCAAGTCAGTCATTGGATTTCTAGGTTTTCAGGTTAATATTCTATGAACCCAGTTACTTTGCCCTTAGAAAAGATAAACAAAATAAGGAACGAAGGATGATACATCCTAGGAAAGGAGGTAGTAACACGCGGGACTTGGCAAGGAGTAATGACCTCCTGTCCTCTTCTATTCAGGCAGTTTCTCCAGGAACCCTGCCTTACAGGGTTCTCCAGAGGTTAAAGGCAGTAGGTTTGAAGAAAGGTCTATGGTATGTGGATTCAAGGAATTTGTCTCAGAAAGCTCGAACAGATCTGGAGAGGTGACTGAACAGCCTAGAGATCTGGAATAGCAAAGCTACTTTTAGAAATTTGCCTGAGTTTATTTTAGAGACAGATGCCAGTACTTTGGGCTGGGGGGGCTCGCCTGAACAGCCTAGAGACAGGAGGGAGTTGGGCAAGAGAAGAGAAACTTTTGCACATAAATTGATTGGAGTTTATGGCAGGACTGAGTGATTTGAGGAGCTTCAAAACCTACTTACGTAACAGTGTTGAATTTTCAGAGGTTTCTCATATCAATCACCTGGAAGGTTGTAAATCAAAATAATTAACAGATCTAGCAAAGTGCATATGATATCTCTGTTGGGAACACCAAAATGATTTGTTGGCATTCCAGGCGAACAAAATCAGAGGGCAAATTGGAATTCACGTCATCTCAGAGATTTTAGTGATTGGCAACTGAACCCAGTGAGTTTCATGAGAGTGAACGCTCTGAAGGGCCCCGTAGAAATTGATTTGTTTACAAGCAGACTCACATGTCAAGTGGCAAGGTATTTCAGTTGGAGACCAGACCCAGGAGCCATAGCAGCCCATGCCTTTGGACAGGATTGATTAGCAGAGGGGGCTTAAGCTTTTCCGCCATTTGCAATTATCCAGCGAGTATTATACAAAGTCTGTAAGGAGTGGTGCAAGTTAATTCTTGTGATCCCCTTTTGGGCTTCTCAAGTTTGGTCCCCAGGGGTAACGGAGCTGGCAGTAGAGGAACTTCACTTTAATCCGGTACATCAGGGTTTACTGGTGAGTCCAGATGGAGAGGAGCACCCTTTGGTAGTAGAACGAAAGTTGAACCTTCTTTTTTGGAGGATATCAGGAGTTCTGGAAGATTCTCTGGCTTATCAGGAAAGGCTAAGGACTTACTGGACAAGTCATGGGCACCAGGTACTAGGAAAAAATATAAGGGGTTTGGTGTAGCTGAAGTAGTTGGTGCGTGGAAAGGAGTCTGGATCCTGTGGAGGCTTCTGTGACAGATTTAGCAATTTACCTAGCTGAACTATTTCAGGCAGGTTTATCTTACAAGACCATTAATTGCTGTAGGTCAGGCATCTCAGCTTGCCATACCCTAGTAGGTGACATCGCAGTTAGATGCGACCCACTAATATGTAGAATGATGAAGGAATCAGACTTAAGAGACCACCTAGGGCTTATTACGCTTCCTTATGGGATGTAAATTTGGTATTCAAACTCTTTGTTTCATGGCCAGGAAAAAGTTAACTTTCTCTGAAACAGATTTGCCAGAAATTAGCAAAACTTCTCTGCTTAGTATCTTTAAGGAAGGTTTCAGATGTTAAAGTTCTAGAGAATTGCAACAGAATTTATTCATTAGATGGTGTCCATTTTGATATTTGGAAGAAAACAAAAAATATGTCTGGTCATAATTTCTATCATTCATTCAAGGATTGTTCAACTGTGTGTGGTAAGTTGCAATAAGGTATATGAGCAAATAATGCTAGGATTTAGGCATGATAGTGTGTACGGGATCAGGACCAGGAGAGGTGGGAGGGAGCGACTCTGACACGTTGAATAAAGTTTTCAAAGAGGGTTTTATTTTTAAGTATGCTTTTCTCCGTCTACTAGTTTGTATAATACGAGCAAACTCGTCGGGTTCCGTCCTGACTCCTTTGGGAAAAGATGAGAGTTCCAGGGCGTTTCTTCCACGCAGGTGCCGATAGTTCTCCAGACCGGAAGTGTAAGTGGTCGTCGGGGGCCAAGGTCCTCAACTCCAATCGTGCGTGGGAAGAAAAGAAACAACAAGGAGACAGGCTGACGACCTCGCAGGATGATAGTGGACTAGGGGGTGAGGGACACCGAGTGAAGGAGTGCAACGAAACGTAAGCTCTAGTGCCTATTAGTGCTTGTGAAGGAAAAGGGACAGTGAGGCTACGCTTTTTAGCAGTTTCACTCATTTACTGTACTATTCCGATTCACCCAGCCCGCAACTTTGCCCCTTACCTTAGCAAGCCACACTCCTCCCGCGAGAGTGTGGCGGGGCGATTCGCAGGACCGTTGGCCTCCTGGCTTGTTGTCCACTGCTGGGCTTGTCAGGGCTTCTTCTCTACAAGGTTCCGGTTCCGCACTCCGTCTCCAGGCTCGTCCGTCTTCTCCTTGGGAAACGCTGTACGGTGCTTTCCTGATTCCGCCTTCTTTTGAGCGTGTGACGTTGCCGGTGGGTGGAGCCTCGTCTCCCTCGTCGGCAGAGTTAAAGGAGCCGTATTCGTCTTCAGCTTCGTGTCCCCAGGTTGCTTCTGAGCCTGCGCGAGCCCATTCCTCCAACCAGGCTGAGTCCGGCTGCTTGTCGGAAACAGAAAGGGGAACAGCTGACCACCAGGCTTTTAGGTTATCTGGACTGCATTTTCCAGTACTGTCGGACACGAGTCCCACCCCGTCACATGGTGATACTCAACTACTAACATCCTATGTGAAACCACATCAAACAGTATCTACTGCCACAATAGCTAGGTGGGATAGAGCAATAATGAGAGAGGCAGGCATAGATCTATTAAAATTTGGTGTACATTCAGCCAGAGGCACAATGGCCAGTAAAGTATTCTGGGCTGGCGGCTTTCTTTCCAAAATCATGAGAGCAGCAGACTTGTCCAATGCCAGCAAATTTCTATTTGAGACCAGTGAAGCTTGTAAGCAACATAGTTATGGAAAACTTTGAACATGCATAATGATAGCCTACGGTCTTGTAATGAAATGGCAATTTCCCAATTAACATGCACAGAGAATCTTGATTTCATTAAAGGCAATGGAGGCTATCATTATCCCAGCCACTGCACCCGCAGCCTGTATTACTTGTACGGGTAGGGTGAAAAAATGCATGAAGAGAAAAAATATGAAGTACTGTCTGTTTAATAAAAAAAAAAGTATTGGTCTTTATATCCACCTTTGTGGGGAGAATATTATTAACTTGTCTTGTTTGCCGTAGTAAGCAGTTCTTGACCGGACTGGACCAAGAGGAGAAGATGAAATTCTTTCCTGACTAGTACATCATGTGAGATGTTTCAAGTTACTTCAAGTTATCTTAATGTTGCAACCCAAAAAGAGGAAGATAGCTGTGCATCATGGTCATATATACTGTATTTTAATTCCAGAATGGATAATTTTACTTTTTGACACTTTTAAGTTCTTTGAAGGGCTGCATGTGGGGCAACAGTAAAGGTTTATTGCAGACTGATAGCCTCCGTTGTCTTTAATGGAACCAAGATTCTCTCTGTAGGAGAGTAGGGTCCGCTTCCTATGGTTGCCCCCAATTTTTGCTGTGTTTCACTGGTTCTTCGACTTTAGTCTGGCTGTGGCACTACTAATCAGGACCACAGCCTATCTGTTCTCTCTTTAAATTGATTCCATGTGCATTAGGTATATACCAGATTGGTTACTCAGTTACCTTGTGAGCCCCTAGTATCTGGTACCTTAGGTACCATGGACATAGGTACCCCAGAGGCCTACCAGGGGCTGAAGCATGTATTATGCCACCCCTGGGAAGCCTTCCAAAATGGCACCACAGGCCTGCACTTGCAGCCTGGGTAAGGTGGTGCAAGCACCCCTTACTGGGATATTGTATACCTATATCCACCATTTAAAACAGACACATATTAAATTATAAGTCACTCGTATGGCAGGCCTTGACAATCCTGAAGGCAGAGTGCTTGGTTTTGTGCGAGAGGGTGCCCTAGCATGAGCTGAGCCCCTCTGCAGCTTTTGGAATCCCTTCCTTATAGCTGTTCTGCGATGAGGCCATACCATATACTCTTAAGTGCATTATAATCAAAACATGTAGTGTTTGGTGTCAATCACTTTCGAATACTACCCCCCCCCGCCAGTCTGGCAGCGGGGGTAGCATTCCACCCTTCCAGACAGGCTTTAGTGTATTGGGGCAGGGTGGGTTGCATTCAGTGAATGCTTTTGAGACACTGCCTGGGGGACACAAGGTGCTCCATGCATTTCCCAGTTCAAACCGGTTGCTGGGGCACTCAGCCCCAGCTCTGGCGTGAAACTGGACAAAGGGGAAGGGGTGTAACCACCCCCTCCCCAGGTCCTCCCATAGGTGTGACCCTAGAGTTAGTCCATCCCCTAAACTTAGTATAGAGATGTGGGACCCGAACTCCTGGACATCTTGCAATATTGCAACTGCACCTACTTCCCGAAGTTTCCCGAAGTTGTGCATTGGGCTATTTGTTGCCCTGGCCTGATCACCTTTTGCACCAAAGCTGAGAGGCCTACACTCCATGAGTGTTCCGTGAGTCCACTTTTTTCACCCCAGCTCCAGGCTCCTTTGCGATCCCTAGTCTGTTGGCTAGTGGGTCCCCATGAAGGACAATCCTTTGTTTCTTGAACTTTCCTGGTTGCTTCCGAGGTGCTCTGACTCCCCTCCAAAGGGTGAGTCCCTCAGACCTTGCTGGTCTGCACCGAAGCCAATCTTGTCATCTTGCATGGGTTGCTGTTGCCAAGGCTTGTTGGGTCCAATTGGACACTGACGCTGCAGCACTCGACATCCTTTGTGGGACAGCTCGAATCCAGCTCCTGGTCATTTTCAACGCCTCCTGGCCCTCGTGGCTGAAGCATCAAGCTTCGCCTACTTCACCTTAAAGCACCTGACATCGACTGGCATCTTCCTGTCGCCATCCTGGTCACTGGCTAGTGACCCAGACTCTGTCCCCTCTGCTTTCAGGTTCTTCAGATCTCCGATCCACCCTTGGATCCACCCAGACACTTTTCCTCTGGTCGCCTGCAGCACTTCTTCGCAGCTCTCAATTGGAATTGACGTCGAAACCCGTCACCAAAAGACACCTATGCACCCGGCTTCCCTGGGTGAGGTAACACGAGTACTCCGGTGCTCCCGTGTGTCTTGGCTCTCGAAGTGTCTTAGTCTAAAGGGGTTCCATCGTAGTTCACTCCGAAGTGTCCTTAATCTTTAAAATTGTAACTTGCTTTTCCTCCATAGAAGTCAATGGTGATTTGCGGCTGTGTTTAAACACTGCACACATCCCCCGTGGGTCTCCTGCGTCCCTACCTTGGGTGGTTCCTGGTTTCCCCAGCGGTTCTACAGGCCCTAGGCCTCACTTCTATCCCTCCCGTGGTTCGTATACCACTATTTTGGTATATGGTTTGTGAGGCCCCTAGGGCATAACGTATAATGTGCTATTTACTGTGTGCTATTTAAAGTTCTTGTGTGTACTTTCGCCTCTAGCCTCATAAAGAGACTAGAGTGTTTGTGTTTAGAATAAATACATATATATTTGAAATATACCTTGTGTGGTGTACTTTCGTTTGATCATTCAAGAGATTATAGATTGGTAAAACAAGCTGGTTTACATTCCTTCAAAACTTAGCCTGAAGGCTGATCTCCACAGCTACCACTAGGATAGCTTTCCATAAAGGTTGTCTTAAACCTACCATCAATATGGGTCGTTTGGACTGGTGCAAGGTGCCCACTAGAATAGTGGATATCATATGCCAGGCCAACTTCTCACACTCTCTGCATGTTCATTGGAGAATCATCATTCTCCTTTCACTGGTTTGTTTGATGCATGTCAGGAATTCTTCATTAGTATGTGTTAGTTTAAGGTTTATTGGGATTTTTATTTCTTCTGATGTTTTTGGGGCTCTTTCGGTTTGCCTTGCTACTCACCTTGTTCTTGCAATCAGTCTTTTGGCATGTGATATTGCTGGCAATTGGCAATTGGCCTAAGGGACTTAGGGTGTAGTGTCTTTAGGTACAGGTTCTGAGGATGTTCGTAAACTAGTGTTTGCTTCTCTTAAGTCCTATAGGACATTTATTACCTGTTTTTCAGTTGTGTTGGGGGGGTGGTAGTGTGATCTTACAGTTTCCTGTCATCTTTTGTTGTAGCTCCACTGTAGCATATGAATTGAAATAATATTTAGAGCATTTCGAAAACGTTCTCTTCTTACTGGTACTCTCCTTGCTGTTTGGTGTATCTCCTACAATTTATCAGAGATTTTCCTTTCCATGATGTTACATATGTCCGAGTTTCAGGCCTTTTGACACATTTCAGTTATAATAATATTTAAAGTATGTGTTACATATAATAATACTAAATCATATTATATCCGTTATTACATTTTTTAACATATTTTGTATGATAAATCTGTTCTTATTTTCTGTTGTTGAGTTGGCCCTTTTGCTATTTTCCAGCTCTTTGTCCCCTGTTCATTTTTAGGTCTGACTTGAAAGTGCAGATGGCTTTGGACCCTATGTGATCAACATAAAAAAGAGCTTCAGGACTAGACAGTGAGGGGTTCTGGCTTCACTCAACTGTTGATTGGGTAGAAGTTGTTCGCTTTCAGGAAAAAAAGTGCTTCCTCCCCACCAGCTGTGATTATTTTGTTTGTTTATCTAGATGCCTGAGCCAGCAGCAGTACGACTTTGACCTTTTGGAACACTCACTGTAATATTGTAAAAGTGTCTTAGATAAGTATATAATTCACAGGGTTTATTTTCCCTGGAAGTAGCACCGATGGAAGGAGGGCTCTCATGAGCAATGAATTGCTGTTTTCTAATCCAGGCACCCTTCCACCATTAGACATCAAAGTACAGTTGTGTATTTGAGAGCAGGTATGGATTGCCCAGGGCTACACCAATTTACATGGATTTTTATGTCTGGATTGGCAGCATAGCAGTTACCTGATTGTATGTGATAAACAAAGAGCTTTCGGAGTACTGCCTGCTGATAAAGGGGCTTAGGCTGTACCCAGAGTACAGGATATTATAGGGCCAAATGTAAGTGTTTCCACTACAAAAAAGTGGTTGTATTGCACTTTTTGGCTTGGGGCAAAGTGTGTAATCAATATAGCAGGACTTGGTTGGTTATTGAGGCAGCCAATCATTATTGTGAAATGTTACGAAAAAGCATTAGGCCTGATATATTCATTTTGAAAAGATATATTCTAGTCAAGAGACATTTAAGGATGGATTTGGTACTTCTCCATATTGCGCCAAATTGTGGATATGAAAGATTTGCACTATGAGAATCCTTATTAGGCCCTCTGGGAAAAGAAATTAATTTGCTTATACAACTATACTTTTATATATCTTTCTAATTGTATGTGTGCTTGGCGAGTGCTTTGTGGAAACGTTTACACTCAGAACAGTAGGCCAGAGCTGGTTATGGTGATAGCCATCTATACTTTTTTAGATATTTGTAATTTTATAACTGTATGCTTGATGGTTGCCCATTTATGTTCACTTGAAATAAGCCTGTGTTGGGTAAGATGCAACCCCAGCAGTAAAGGGCATAGGCCTGATCAGTTCACTGAAAAAAGGTATGGTAGATTATATGTGGTTGATCTGTTTATTATGAAATGTTATGTAAGAGACCGTAAGCCTGACCTACTTATTGTGAAAACAATAGATTAACTGCAATGGGCGTTTAAGGACACAACTTTTAAATTCACTATACTAAAGCCAGGAAGGAGGTATTTTGTTACACAGGATCTCACAGAATACCATAGTAGACGATGGTTTAGGATTTAGTGACCCACAAAACAAACTGTGGGGATATACTAGGTGGACTATGCTAATCCTTATTAGGCTCTCTTGGGAGAGAGAGTATTTTGCTTTGCCAGCTGTAATTGTGTATACAATTGTAATGTGTTGACTGTACACCTGATGCTTGTTTGTGGGAAAGTTTACACTCAGTACAGTAGGACTGGGTTGGTTATGGCGGCAAACCATTGATAACATCAATAAATATGATTGGTGCACAGGAAAGCGTTATGCCAAATACCTTAGGCCTGGTTTGTTTATTATAAAAGGTTATTGTAAAGGCAGTAGGGGAGGCCTTTTTTATGAAAAGCATTTGTAAAAACCAATAGGCCTCTAACAGTGAATTGTTATCTCTCTATGTTACAAGCTTTGGAGAAGTACTGTGTTACATGTAATCTGACAGATTACCATATCGGACAAGGGTTTCAGTGCTGGTCATCTACTCTGGCAAACCCTGGGAGTAGAAGATTTTCACTCTGATGATTCTGATTATTCTTTCCCTCTTGTCCACTGTTGGACTTGGCCCTTCTGGCAGGTTCACCCCTAGACTTTTTGCTTGTAATGGTGAGCCTGGCTCCAGGAAGGCTGGATGGGTCTGCCCGGTGGTGAGTGGGAGATTGGCATGCTGATGGCTGGGGAGGAGTGTACCTGGTCCCTGATGGGCCTGGACTTTCCCCACACAATGCTGGCTTCGCCCCCTGTGGTGCGACTGATGACCCTAGCCCTGCCAGTGAATGAAAAGGGTGATTGAGCATATCAAGAGTGCTCACCAACCAGCTGCGACTGGTTTCTCCCCCACCCTGCACCTACAGACAAAGGATTTCAGTGTATAAAAATGGGGCTGTGTCCCCACTGAAACTGTTCTCTTCCAGGATCCTGAGGGGGCTGTTGCTGCTGTTGCTGGGCCAGAGGACCGCCACTTGGAGTGTCTCCCTGCCTGGAGACCCAGTGTGCTGGCTCTGGGCCCAGCCTTGCCCCCTGCCTGCCCTAAGGACTTTTGCTGGGCTTATTTGGCCTTCTAGCACCTCGGAGCACTTTTCTCTGCCTCCAGCGCTGAGGAGCGCTTTATTTTGGTCCCGCGCTCGAGAGCGCTTTATTGGTGCCTTTAGCGCTGGCAGCGCGTTATGCCCACCTCGAGGTATTGTGGACTTCGCCATTCGAGCGGCTGCCCACGCCGCATTTGCCCGTGGAGTCACCGCCGCAGCCCGGAGGAAGCAGCACCGCCTTTGCCGAGCCGAGGAGAAGCCAAGGAGCAGCTGCTGGCGTCACCCGGGAGCCGCGCTGCCATTGGCTGTGGCTGCGGGAGGCTCGCCGGGTGACCTGTGCTCCGATTGGCCGACTGGAGGAAGGAGCTGCCTGCGGGGGCCGCCCGAGGCTCCCCGAGCTGGAGAGGAGCCCCGGACCTTCACCGGAAGCCGGTGAGTGCACCAGACAAGGGAGGGGCGCCGGGACACATTGTCGGTGTCCGCCCCCCTCGGTAGCGCGACCTCGCACTTTGTGTTTTGAGCCCAGAGGAGGCTCACGGGGGCCTTCGTCTTTCCTCAAGAGCCCGAGAGGCTCAGGGCGCACCATTGCCTTGGGAGTCCCCAGGAGGGGGACTCCCGCTTACAGCGCCCCCATTGTTCCAGAGCCCAGAGAGGCTCATAACGGCGGCATTTTGGCATCACCAGTCCCCAGGTGGGACTCCCACAAACTGCATCTTTGTGATCCAGAGCCCCGAGGCTCCTGCCCATATGTTGCTTGAGAGTCTTGAGAGACTCAGTGCCACAGTCCTTTCTCAAGAGCCTAGAGAGGCTCCCCGGGGGCATTTTTATTTAGGGGCCCATTGTTGTTTGAGAGCCCAGAGAGGCTCTAGGGGGCACATCTTTGTTCTAGGGCACAGAACCTGCGAGGTTCCCACGTGTGTGGCCCCCAACACCTTCATTACAGCTGCCCAGCACTTTGTTGGCAGCTGCCACATTTAGGCCCTGACATTGGGACACAGGGACTGCCACAGGTGGTGGCTAATGTGGATTTTGCGCTATTGTGTCTTCTTTCCTTGCACCTCTGAATGTAGGTTCTGCATCATGTGTCTCCTTTCCTTACACCTCTGAATGGGTAGTTTATTCATCATGTGTGTTGTGGCTTTTACACCTCTGAATGTATTGTGATGCATCATGTGTTTCCTTCCTTGGACCCCTACAGGTATAGCGATACTTAGGTGGTTTCCTTCTTGCTAGTACAGGTGGTACTAGCAAGGCCCAGGTTCCTTGTGTGATCTCCTAAGATAGTGAGGTCCTGGTTACCAGTAGTGACTAGTTGTGTGCTATTTTGTGCTACAGTGATTATTATTCCATGTCCTAAGTGCTAATTCTACCTAGTGCTGAGTTCTAAAAGTGCTGATTCCTGACAGTGGTCCAGGTGGCCCTGTCTTGTACATATCCCTTGTAAATTCTGCCCGTGCCTGTTGGCACATTGTAAAGTGTGTGTTTTTATCTAATGTGTTTTGGTGTAATACAAAGGCTATTTGTAGATATAACCTTGTGTGGAGTTTCCTTTGTAGTGGGCCTTGGGTGTTGTTGCTGGGGTGCGTGCGCAAATACTTAACTCATATCGCCTCCAAGTTTAGCCTGGCTGCTCGCGCCACGTTACATAGAGGGTGAGCAGGGGTTATCTTGGCGTGTAACTCCCTTGCCCTAAATTAGGAGTGGTGGTCTCTGACTGACCTTGGCGCAAGCCCTGGCCAGCCGGGGATCCCATTTCTAACATTGGCCACTTACTTTCAAAATGGCGCAAAATTATTTCAGACCTTTGAGTCCCAGAGATGGTCGTTGACTATGACATAGAATTCTGCCTCCCTCACCACCCTAAATCCCCTCGCTCCCTACCCATACATTTTTCCACTAGAGGAGGCAACCCCGGTTGACAAGGAAATTGCGGACATGGTTCAGAAAAGGGTCATCATACTTGATGCCGCCGAGGATGGTTTGAACGTTCTAGCTTCATTATCTTCAAAAAAGAAAAAAAGGCATTAGGCCTGTCATAAACCTGTGCTCTGTTAGCCTGTTGGCAGTTTATCATCACTTCAAGTTAGAAGGCATCCAACATCTATGCCAAACTATCCTTTCCTGGAAGGCTCAACCTGGCAGACCCCATTTTTCAATAGCAATCCGCCCCGAACACCAACCCCTTCTAAACTTTAAGTGGAGGTTGTTGCCTTCACTTTGGGCTATCCTCTGCCCCTTGGCTTTTCACCAAATTCATTAGTGTGGTTGTGGTATGCCTCCCTGCCAGGGGTATTTGTCTCATTACATCAATCGAAAACTTTTTATTTTGAATTTAACAATCCACAATACATACTTTTCATCAGACAAACAGGATAAAAAACTGTACAATACATAATTCATAGTACATAAAATATAAAATGCCAAGAATCACATAGAACCTGCAGGCGTCGAAGCTCTTAGGAGAGGCATGTTTGCTATGTCAAACGACAACACATTGCAGTAGTGTTATCTGCGAGGATATTAAACCCACTGGCATGGCAAAAACCCGAAAGGATTCATAAAATCCAAAATAAAGCATAAAATGCAATAGTTCAGTGACAAAGATCAGATAAAAACAGTAAAGTGCAAGTGCAAAAACATAGAGCTACATTTTAAAAGATTGTGTTGATTAGTAGATGCTGTCAGAATCGGATCAGAATTTCAATAATGAACAGTGCGACTACAAATAAACCAAGCAGTATGTACATTTTTTGCCATTGCAATAACAATAACCTCCCTGGTATCAAAGCTTAAAATGCATAAAGCTGGTGCATATTAACTAAATCCCAAAAGCTTACACACAGGTTTGATATTGATCCTGTGGACGGGCATACGGAGAGCATAAAAAGGCAAAATGATGAAGAGTTTCATCAACTGTAGTGAAGAAAGGATACCTACTGGAGGTTCAATATTTCTCACCCCAATTGGCACAAAAGCTGTTCACAGGCAGAACCCCATACTTTGATTTTAAAAAAGTTGCAGCGGAGTACATCCCGGTACAATGTCAAGGAACGACTCATACACCGGGGAAATCTTGAGGTCTAAAAATGTGTCCGTCATACTCTTTGCCTTTACACACTTCAGTTCCAACCACAAATGTTCCCTGATGGACTCTTTGACCAAGGAGCGAGAGACTGTTTTCACCACACCTGGGGGATGGCAAACCAGTCTCATAAAGCATTGTTTTAATGTATGCAAACCAAGAGATCCTCTCACAGCCAATGAATCTTAGGAGCACCTTTGTTGTTATTCTAAATGATTCCAGCTCACCTAAAGTCCAAAGCCTGAGCCAGTACATGATAAGTCCAAGCATCAGGCTAGAATTGATTGGGTAAACACATATATCCAGAAATTGTCTAAGCCATGGAGCACTTTGTGGGAGTTTACCAAGACTCCTAACGATTCTATTTTCCATGATACAAAAGGGCATCAACCCTCAAATGGTCCCAGAGCTCTGCTCCATACATGACTGAACTTTTGAGTTGTATTTCTCATCGTATATTTAGACAACCTTTTACTAATGCAACCATTCAGGACAACCATCTCAAATTATCTCGATTGAATAATATATCTTGTTTACAATCTAAGGTTTCTATAAACTTCAAAATGTTGTCCTGCTCTCTGACCCAGACAACATACTCTACGGGATTTACAGTGGACACCATCATCTACACTCTGAAACTTCCCCCATGAAGATTTCTTGCATCAAATAAGAAGTGGGGACTCACCTAATGGCACCTTCATTGTTTCTAATATCCCTTTCCCACCTAATCAGCATTCTGACAGCCTCATTTCAGGAATCTTTACGGCCTCTCTTCATTAACAAGCTCTGGGGCGCTAAAAGGTGCATGTCTTACTTCAGGCTTCAATGGTTCAGATCCTATCCTGTTGGACGGAGGTCAGGAATTGCAAAACTGTTTGTGGCTCCAACTTGGACACAGTCATCAGGTCATATGCAAATAGGTCAGGTTGGAGTGCAAAATGCAGTGACCTGTCAACAGTGGGCTTGTGGTCTTCCTAAAAGTATCCATATATCAAAGCTGAAACTTCTTGTAAGCACCTTTGCCATTCAGAGTTTCACAAAGCCCTAGTCTAATTGTTGTATCCTGCTAAAAATAACCAACTTTTCAGCAGTCAGATAGGTGAATAGGCTGGGCGCATGAGACCCAAACCCATTGCTGATCTGTTCAAGAACATCTGTGAGCACTGCATTTGCAACAACCTCTCAGACCTCTCCAACTCCATGGTGGATCGGTTTAGGACTCCAGTGATTGGATGTCAGACAAGGAGGTCTTGCTTCAAGTTTCTCTCTCTCTCCTGGGACCTCTAGATTTGGACCTTTTTGCATCACATCTGAACTGTCATCTTCAGGTGTCTGTGAGCTGGCGTCTGAACCTGAATGTCGAAACTATGGATGCCTTTCTTCAGGATTGTCCCCTCTTCACTCTTATGCTTTCCCTCCCTTAGTGATTCACCTGCCAGAAGGTTCTCATTACACCTCATGAGCTTTCTCAACCTGGTTTCCTCATCTTCTGGAGTTTACCACAGATGTCCCACAACTTCTCCCTTCTTTCAACGTCCCTTCTGGACCAAGGAGGTGTTCCTACAACCATGGGATTTAAGGTTGTATTTATCTTCTGGCATGAGAAAGCTCCTCGCTATGGCTTTCCTTTTGTTGTTTTCCTGGATCCCTGTTTAATGTCACCCTCAGGTTGTCAGAGCTTTTCCTGAAGCCCCGGAGGAAGGTCACTCTATAGGCTTGCTCCTACTTGTCTACCTGAATTCCGCTTGAATGATGACCTCAAGTTGTACAAGTGTTTCTCATTGCTGTTGGATGCATTCCTGGTTCTTCTCTTGCAGTCAGCAATAAGAAGGCATGTGGTGCTGGACAGGCTATCATACTGGCATGGTGACATCATAAGCTTTTATGGCATCATGCCTTATTGATGTTTGAAGGAGTAGTCAATGAAGGGATTTGCAAATTACATTCACCTCATTGCCTTTTATAAAATATGAGATTTCCTCTTCACTGAAGCTAGGAAAATCCCCATTACAATGCATGTGTCTTTTCAGGCTGTTTAGCTTCTGGTGAGCATCATCTTGCAACGACTCAGACATTCCAGTGACACTAAGAGTCATGTGATCTAGCAATATGAAGGGGGTCTGTTGGAATATTAGCATTACTTCCTGGCTTACCATGGTGTGTCTTGAGGAGTGCATGATCAGCAACTGACCATCCAGCACTCCGGTGTACAGTTGGCACTAACTCTACAGTCTAGCCCATCTGCTTGGAACACATATGCTGTCCTATTGTCTGGCGGTTCATTCATAGGGACCCTGTCTGCCTGGTTTACCAATGGAGTCTACCTTGGGCCATGCAAGCTCTGGGCACTATGGATGTCCTGTGTCTTTTGCACATTTTTGGGACTCATCCTCACTACTCATTGACTACTCTGGTGCACTTTTTTACTCTTCCTTAGTACCAGGCACATATCTCGCAGACAGCAAAACAACAACTATTTTCAGAGGCACTGATGTGCAGAAGGCACCCTGTGTCGTTCACCATGTCAATGACTATTGACACCACACTCAACACATCAAGAAAAGAACTTTCAAACAGCCACTCTGAAGTAGGAAAAAAAGGAATCAACGATCACGGAACTGTAAAAAGAGGTAAAATCTATACACTTGGTCCATAGTTTGTTTCATTCCTCCTAGGAAATTAGTACCGCAAAAGGTACTCCACCCAGTGAGTGTACTATTACTTCAGGAGCAACATGCAAGGGCCATAGGATGATTGACCAGAATCTTGCAGGAGAAATAGCTAATGACAAGATTGATTTTACCGTAGCACTTGTTTGCCCACCCCGCCGATGCCTGGTCGCACACATGACTACAGACCGAACATGTGATGTTCACCGAATATAACATTGTAGTTACCTTTCTTTTACAAACTGCTTGTTGACACATCACCGTTGCATTAATTGTTCCCTAACGTTTTTGTGCTACCCATTTATTTCCAGTTATTCTACTCTAGTTCTCAGGTCCTATGATCCTCTAAATTCCATATGTGTATTACAAAGGCCGAACTGGCTAACAGTACTGTCATGTGTGTGTCACTGTGTGCATTTACAATACATATAAATCAGCCTGTAAACTGTGGAGTTTGTAACCCTGACACTGTCTTATCAAGCTTTGCTGTACTGGACAACTGTCGGGAAATATACATAAATGTCAATAAATATGGGAGCATATTTAAAAGCAAGTGGCAGGGAGCGGTTTAGCTCCAAAATTGCTAATGAACTCTGTCACTTTAGAAACTCAGGGAAGCGCGGTATTTACAATAATATGGTGCAACCCTGCATTTCTACCTGTACTAACGCTAAAATCAGCTGCCTAGTACCAACACAGGGACGCTTGCACCATAATGCAAGGGTGCCTGCATTGAGAGAATGATTGTTAATGTGCAGGAAGTTGTCCCTTCCTTCACATAAACAATCTAGAAAGGCGATTTGTAACTCCTATGTGTGCTGCATTGTGTAGCACACTTAGAAGTTGCAAATCGTGATTTTTCCAATGATTGTTTATGTGCTGGAAGGAACACCTTCCTGTACATATACAATCATTCATGGCATTGTGCTGTCTCTATGTGTGCTGCACAATGCAGGACACATAGAAGCAGCAAAAGCGAGGAGAAATAAAGCATTTCTCATTGTTTCATGTTAAGACCAGGTTTTTCCTCTTGTTTCATGTTAAGACCAGAATTTTCCTGGTCTTAATTTTGGTTCTGTATCCTGTTTGTACAACCCTTGTAAATAGGGGGCAGCGTCAAAATCAATGGGGGCTGCGGCGGAATGTCCACCCCAACACCTATTGCCCACCCCTTTCACGCTAAGTGTAGCGTGAAAGGGGGCCTTATTTACAAGGTGGCATTAATCCACGTTAAGTGGCTTAATGCAGCCTTGTATAGAAGTCTAAGCCCCTATCGCCACAGGAACGTCGTTAAAAGTGATGATCCTGTGGCGATAGAGGTTTGTAAATATGCCCCAAAGTTTCTTGACAAAAAATAAAAACATACAAGGGCCATATTGAAGTATGCAGGAAAGAAAAAGGGCCCTTTCTTTCTCAAGGACTCTGAGATAATGCATATTAATGGCCTTTTCTCTTGATACTAATGCAACCAGTTTTGGTATTGCCTCCACACCTGAAACATGGGATATTAAATATGGCCTCCTTGACTCGGCAACATAGGCACCAGAACCATCTAATAAGATGAGCCTGAAGAACTTGTAAGGTTCCTGGTTGTTTCTGAGGGCACTTGTGTAGGCACCTGAGCACCTAGCTGCCACTTGCCAGTGGATTCCAGTTCCTGCTTGTTCCATCCTGATCCAGTTGCCACCTTCTGACCAAGTGTCACTGTCACTGCCCAGGTTTTCCCGCCCAGGTTTTTCCTGCTCACCGTTCTTCCTGCCAACAGAAGCCCCGCCCACCCCTGGGCCTACTTATTGCAGGGTGCAGTGCAATTATGCTATAAGTAAGCCCATCGGTGCCTGCTCTTGCATAGACCGTGCCCTGCAGAAAGAACCCTGGTCCCACGGCCATCTAACGCAACACAACTAACACAGCCACCACGGTAGCCAACGAATGGCACCACTAATCCTCCGCCATCCTCACAACCTCAACAGCACACACTAGCAAACATGCTGCTGCCACGCATCTCCGAGCACCATGGTATGACCTTACGCCTGAACCCATCGCGATTTCAACTGTGACACCTCAGACGTCAACACCACCAGCTCCAACCAACTGATGCAAGTCATCACCACCCAACACCAACTGTCTGCCTTGCTCCTCAAAGTCTGATCCCTCGGGTAACACTCCACCAAAATCTGGGACCTCCTCAACAGCAACACACCTGAACTTCTCTTTCTGACCGAAATATGGCTCAACCCAGTTTCCAAGACGGACATCTCCACAGCTGTCCAGCCTGCCTACAAAATCAAAAGCCAGGACCGAACCCACAGCCCAGGCAGAGGGCTTGTGATTATCTACAAAAACACCTGCACCTCCTCCACTGACTCAGACACCAACCTCATGGAACACCTCCACTACATAATACGAAGGAACTGAAATGCCACCCTTCAGGGAACCATTGCCTACCGTCCCCCGGGCCCTAAGTGGAATTCTGCAACCACATTGCAGACTTCTTTGCTCCCCTCTAGCTGTATTAGACAGCTAGGTTAGATAAAGCGCAGGCCTCCAGCACTATTGGAGCGCTGAGAGAGGTAGCTTCAACCAATCCTGGCTGTGTTCTCATGCTGTGAGAGCAGCGCCAGTATTGGTTAGTGCAGTTTCTTGGGCCTGTGTTGGAGCATTCCTGGAAGGGAGATATCCAGCGAAGAAGGACATTGCTTTGCACCTCAAGGTAAGTATTACCCCCATAGGAACATGACAGCTGCCACTGCACCCGCGCCTACAACATTGTCCACAACACCAGTCCAGCTTACCTCATCCACCGCCTCAACTTCTACCAACCCACCAGACACCTTCAACCTGTGTCCCGGAAAAAGAACACCTCCCTCACATCAAGAAGACCAGAAGTGAAGGATGCTCCTTCTGTCGCATACCTCACAGCCAAAACCTGGAACAACCTCCCGAAATACCTAAGTACATCCTTAACCCTCACGGACCTCCAAAGTATTCTCAAGGCATGACTCTTCCAGACAGAACAGGCATGATCTCCTCCTCCCCCCTCAGGCCTGCGCTACTCAGTGCCTGGATACCCTCAGAGGTGATTAGCAATGCTCTACATCCTCAAATAACCAAACATAAAATAACAACATCAAGGTACCTATTCTCACCACAGATGCCGAGACACAATCATGGCCCCACCAGTCCACAAACTGAGTGCAGTTAGACCACTGCATGCGTACATCTTCCAAGCAGCCACTTTTGCTTTGATCTGGTCAGTGAGTGGAGAACCAGGTTATGCTGGACGGATGAACCAGGGGAAAAAATTGGGACTCCCCTTTCTCTATCAATCACTATATTTCCCCTTGACCTCATACTTCTTTGGGTATATTCCATCTTCTCCTGCCCTTGTCCAGTAATCTTCATCATCCTGACCCACAGTTTGGCATTATGATCTACTCGGACATACCCGCCACTTACTTATTATCTCTTTACGGCTCTTTTTCTGACTGGGCGAGTATCCCCGCCAGGGCTGATACACTCTATCTCATTCCTTCTCGCGTCCATGATTCAGCACTGCACACCCCGCCTTGTAACACTGATAAGGTCCTCCCTGAATGTTCGCAGATTGTCTCATTTCATTAAGCTATTGAAACACGAAGGTCACAGATATCCCCTTGCTTCTGCAAAACCACTTATGTTATCTGAAGCTGGAACAAGCATACTAACTACTTTGCAAGCACTGTCTCCGGCAGCAGTCACATATTAGACAATGATTCCAAAAGCAATTACATCACACCTAGTTCCAGACGCAGCGGAGTAGTGATTTTTTATGTAAATCTCTGCCCCACAAACTGCTCTGCTCTTGGTCTAACCTGGAATGCAGGCATGTCTGCGGGGCTTAAATTAATGGACACAGCACCCTGGGCTTATTTATGATGGCCTTGCGTCAGTTTTGCGCCGCCGGTGCGTCAATTTTTGTGACGCACCAGTGGTGTAAGAAATGCACCTTGTTGCGCCATATTTAAAAAGTGACGCATCTAGGTAGATGCGTCACTTTTTAAACCCCTGCGCCACATTATACCTGCATCAGGTATAATGTATGCAGAGGTGGCGTTCCACCACAAAAAACCTCGTAATAGTGACGCAGTGAAATCTATGAGATTTCACTGCGTCACTTTTAGGACGCTGTTGCGTCAAAATCTTGCGCCTGCCTCACAGCAGGCGTAAGACTGACGCAAGCCCTTTCACATGGGGCTTTCCCCATGTGAAAGGACGCATTGCTGGAGTTGCGTCACTTTTGTGACACACTCCAGCAATGCGTCACTTTTGCGCTTACAGATACGTCAGAAATACTGACGTATCTGTAACTCCTTGCGACATGATGCGTCATACATTAAATATGACGCATCAGGAATGTCGTAAGGAGTGCGCAGTGAAAAGTGACGCATCGCTGTTTTCACGCAGCGATGCGTCACTTTTCATAAATGAGGCCCCCTGCTCTTTGTAAACCCCAATGCCTGTAAGAAGTGTCTTCTTTCTTGTTGTCCCATGTTTATATGCTGTTTAGCTCTTTCAAGCTGCTCATGACTGGGGACAGTAAACTAATTTTAACCTTCTCCTAGACAGCATATGCCAGTTTTAACATGTGCAACGATGGTGATAAGGCGGATATGCGAGATTGAATGACAGCCACAGCCTCATGGAGATTTGGCACCTCCCCCCAGGGGCTGTGACTTCATGTGCCTCTCTAATGTACATTGCACGTCGTTGAGTATTGACTCCTGTGATGCATTGATGTAACCCAGAGGATAGAATTTCATACCACTTGATACAGACTGGGTGTCAGCAGCGGTACGTGCATGTAAGAGCAGTGGGGCTGGGTGGGTTGGAATTTCGACAGAAGACGAGGGAAAATGAATGAATTATTTAATTTCCCCTCAAATTCGTCCGTCGGAATACCCCCCACCCGCTCCACTGCTCCTACCTGCACTGGCCATGGCTGCTGGGTGCCACTTAATGAGTAACCCCCTCCCACCCTTACCTATGGCTCATGCAGGCCATGAAATATAGACAACCCTGAAGACAGAAGGACACTCCATCCATCTATCAAAGTATATGAGGAAGAGAATGAGGCTTCTGTCTCATTGGAACAGGATCTGTGGGCTGCTAGTAAGGTGGCGTACGGACTTCAGTATTGGAGATTCAGCCTGAATTATGAGGTGCCTCAAGACAGAACAGCTCAGACTGGAAACGTTGATTAGAGAGCTTACCAGAAAATTCAGTTTGCACCCACCACCTGAGCTTCAGCATCAGTTAATTTCAGATAGATTTGCCCTAAATTCTTTCTTCCCTGCTAAGGCAGAGTATTATTTGATCAAGTTACAGCAGTGCCTTTAAAATGAGGAAGAAGGCCAAGAGCCTGTTTGTTTTCCAAGTGCACCAGAGGTATTTGCAGATGCAATAGTAGCCGTCCATACATGACATCTCAGGTACACTGATAAAGTAGCCACTGAGAGCACCAAGGGTTTCTGCTAAGAGAGCACTTAGGCAGAAGAAATGTTCAGTTCTCTTAATTTCAGCCACCATGTAAAAGCACAGCTCATTACGCCAGCTCTTCTCCCACTAACAGCCAGCCCATTCCATGTAATGTATATAAAAATCCAAACCCTGCTTTTGAGCAATGTTAATAAAATAAGTTTAAAAAAAAGAATACAAACCCTAAATTAAAGTACAGGCCAGGAACATACTGTTAAATAGTAGGCCACCACACACCCCCCTCCAACAATAAAACAAGGTAAACAACTTAATGAACTCTGAAAAAAAAATTAAATAACAGTGTGGTGAATACCACCGAAAACCTGGAAGGAAAAACATTTCAGTATCATAGGCAAGAAGGTTACAGTAAATTAGGGAAAGTAAAGATGGGAACAATATTAAACCCACAGGAGATAAACCCATTCACAGGAAATAAGAGTAGATTACACATAGGGGCATATTACCAAGCAATAGCGATAATTATCGCTATTGCTTGGTTAGAGACAAAAAATTACCGCAGACCTGCGGCGATTTTTATCGCAAATAAACCTTGGTATTACCAAGGTTTATCGCAGATGCGATAAAAACAGCCGCAATGCATGAATATCGCTGAAAAGTCAGCGATATTCATGCATTACCGAGCTAATGCTCTTAGCTATGTTATCCACCTCCCATTGGATAACATGGCTAAGAACTGCTCAGGGCAGGTTAAAGAAGCAAAGCTCTCGCAACCACAAATCAGTATAATCAGGGAAAGAAAACGTTTCAACAAAGTCTTTAGCAGTTCTGTAATAAGCAACAGCAGATCCTTGTATCTTTATCCTTAGGAAGGTTGTTTATTTGATCCACATTCAGCCGACACGTGTTTCGTCGTGTTTAAAGTTGAGTCAACACGACTCTTCAGGGCTGATAAAACAGAAAACAACGTAGATATAGCATATCTCACATGTTTAACATGTTAAAAATTGTGCGATAAGTGACGAAGATAGGTCTTGAAGTGCATGAATGTGAAGCCTTATTTACCCACGAGTTGCTTTGGTGTCTAGCGTCAATCCTCTAGAAGGTTCAAACATGCTTCTTCAAAACTCTTAATAAAAACAATTACGGCGCATAGTGGATTGGTGACGACACATTCAAAGATGTGAAATAGAAACTGTAGTGCTCTCTAACTTGCCGTGCTCTCGACGATCCTACATTTGGAAAGACTCAGGGCGGACATGTGTTACTATTGATTGCTGGACGGTGTGAGTGAGTCCGTGACGATCAATAGATCAAGGTGCATTGATTACTAGTGAAAATTGTGCTTAAAATTCCTATGCCTTATAAAATCCGAAAATGCATACCTAGTGGTGTGACCCACTGGTCAGTAGGTCGGACTTAATGGACACTTTAACTTCAGGTGGATAGTTCTGTGTGTCGAGAAAGGAGGGAGGCATAAGAGTGAGGCAAGCAATTGCATATGGTAGGGTGCTTAAAGAATTTACCATTGGTCTTGCTTACCAGTATGTAAAGTTAATGACACTCAGAAAATAAACAAAGATTTTCTGCTCTGAGTTTAGAGCAATCGAATTTTCATCCGTTTAAAAGATCTCCAAACCAAGTATGGTGGACGAAAGCAAAGATATACTGTATAACAAAGGAGATTGTGATGGATTTAAAATATATCTTGTAAAGGTAAATAGATTCAGTTGTGATTTAGTCACAAATAAACAAAAAGGAACGTAACTGGATACGTGTGTGTATCTAGCCGTAGAGGGAGGGGATCCAATTAAAGTTTCATAGAAGTGGATTAGGTTCGATCCCTCTGTGGATTGCGAACTATATGGACAATGAGACAGTGTAAGACGGTAAGCGATAAGAGCGGATAAAATATCGCTTAGGTCAGGTTTTGAGTCTGCCCGTGTGTAGGCAGATCAAGTAGTATCAAGACTCACCAAAGTTGTGGTATCCCTCCTCTGTGTGTTCCCGGTCGCCGTGTTTCGAAAGACGGACATGTGACCGGAAGCAGGAAGTGCTTTTATACGATATTAGCCTGAAAGACTAGAGCGTGTGTGACGACTCCTAGTCCTCCATGTTGGAAGAATGGTATCATTGGAATAATACGTAAAACCTGGTTGGTTATAAGGTGGTATAGTGGCGAGTGCACACCATGAGTGAAAGCGGTGCCTGATAAGTGTTCTCATTGGTGACATGACAATTATATATACAATACAAACTGTTAATGTATTACAACGAGAAGTCACGTAATGATATCGGTTTAACAGATGATATTGTAAACATCCTTGACTCATACAATAAATGTATGTTATGGGTGATAAATGTTAATCTGGTGTTCAAAAGGCATTGTCCAAAAAGTTCTACAATCCAGTTAGAAATGGTTTGTATCTAACCTATTGAGTATACTTGTGTTGAACATTTATAATTGCTATACTGTTTTACATCTTACAACATGTTGGGTATTTAGCTGCCCAGAAAAAATTGAAGTTCTTGGTCATAGTTAAGCCTGTGTTCCACGCATTGCAAACGCATGATCCACGTAGCTTCCCTACGCCTCAGTATGAGTTCTCGATTACCCCCCCTAATGTTCAGAGGGATTGTGTCTATTCCGAAGAAACGCACATTGACTTCATCCTCTCGTGGTTGACATTCTGCAATGTGTAAAGCCACTGGGTATTTCGGATCTCTTTTCTGAATGGCTCTCATGTGTTCAGCCATTCTCTCTTTCAGGGGTCTGATGGTACTGCCTACATAGATTTTACCACATTGACATTCAATGATATAGACCACGAATCTAGTTAAACATGTAATGTTATGCTTGATGTCGTATTTAGTTCCATAAAAACCATTGAATGTCTTAGTCCCATGTTTGCCCCATATGCACATGGAACAAAAACCACATTTGTAAAAGCCAATACTTCTTGTAGTTAGCCAGTCAAGTGCAGCAGTTTTGTGTGGAACTGTAGGACTGAGTTTGTTTTTAAGTGTGAAGCCTTTTCTGTATGTGATAGCTGGTCTCTCAGAAATACATTCTTTGAGAGCAGTATCACCAGTTAGTAAGTTCCAATGTTTGTTGAAACTTTTCTTGACAATTTGATTCAAAGCATTAAATTCGGTGATTAGTCTAATCTTCTGGGTGGAGGAAGCAGGCTCTGTGCGTTTCTTCAAGCAATCTGATCTTGAGGTGCGTCTAGCCCTTTTCTCTGCAGTTTCCAGTGACTTCAGGGAATAACCTCTCTTAAGGAATCTATTCCTCATGTTGGTTATACAGTTCTCTAACTCGATCGGTTCACTACAGTTACGTCTCGCCCTGAGATATTCCCCATAAGGAATTGCCTGAATCTGGTGTTTAGGGTGAGAGCTGCAAGCATGGAGGATGGAATTACATGAGGTCGGTTTTCTGTAGAGCTTGCTTTGTGGGACATTGTCTTTTACATAAAATTCAAGATCTAAGAATTCCATCTTATCTTTGCTGTGTTGCATGGTGAATTTGATATCCCATGTGTTGTTATTAAGATATTCGAAAAAGGATGAAAGTAGGTCCTCCGTACCGGACAACAAAAGAAAACAGTCATCGATATAATGACCCCAGAAAACAATGGAGTCGATATATCTGGCTCCTTTGGTTCCCCAAATTAGATCAGTTTCGAGAGCTCCCATAAATAAATTAGCAAAAGAGGGCGAAAACTTGGAGCCAATGGCTACCCACCTCTTTTGTCAAAACCATTTTCGGTCAAAGATGAAGTAATTGTTCTCTAGGATAAGTTCCATCATTTGTAACAGCATCTTCGTGTGAGCCCACAACGAAGCTGGCCTGTTCGAAAGTATTTTCTCCATAGCTTGCATTCCTAGTTTAGGATTGATACTGGTGTAAAGAGACACCACATCCATCGTCACTAGTAACGTGCCTGGTTGCCACTCAATGTCAGCCATTATGCTCAATATGTGCTTGGAGTCCTGGATATGTGACGGTAGATTCTTGACTAAAGGTCCTAAAAAAAGGTCCACATATTCAGATAATTTCTCAGTAGGACCCCCTATTCCCAAGACTATTAGTCTGCCAGGGGGAAATGGAAGGTTCTTATGTATTTTAGGTAGTGTATACAACCATGGAAAGGTGGGTTTGGACACTTTTAGATAAAGTACTCGTCGTCATCCAAAAGACCAGATTGCTTCCAATTGAGTAGTAGTTTGTTTATTTGAATCGTCAACGGACCCATAGGATTATGGGTCAGTTGTTCATAGCATGTGCTGTCATTAAGTTTATTTTAATACCTCGTTGTTGTAGTCAACGAGATCCATAACAACAACATTGCCCCCTTTGTCTGCCTCCCTGATAATGATATCAGGATTGTTACTGAGGGTGGAGAGTGCTAAGCGTTCCCCCTTTGCTCAGGGCAGGTGTTAGCTTTTGGAGATATTCGCGCTTGGAGCGAATATCTCCAAAAGTTGGTAATAGGAGATAGCAATGTTAGCAACTGTTTCCAGTCGCTAACATCTTGGCACGCCCACTTTGCATGTCATTAGTGATAAATATCACTGACATGCAAAGCGGGGCCCAAGATGGTCGCTATCTCCTACTAGCTGTCGCTAACTGGTGTTAGCGACAGCTAGGTAATAGGGAGATAATTTTATCTCCGCTTTCTTGGCTTTTAAAGCCAAAAAAGCGGAGATAAACCCACTTGATAATATGCCCCTAATCCTTAAAATAGGAGGGTCTCCTGCTGGTACATGGTCCTACAGATGGTAACTTTGTGGATAACCCCTGCTCAACAACTGTATAGTGTTCAGGGCTGATAACTTGTTCGCTCCCATTACGCAAAGAAACACCCACAATTCCCCCTATGCATGAGGCGCACCTCGCCAGGCGAGACATGCTCCAATCTCACCATTTTCCAATAACACCACATTTTTCCTGAATTCCTCAACCCGGAATGGTCCCATGAACATGGACCCTCCATTTACAGACCACTTGGTTCATTTGACATATACATACTCTCCTACTTGCCATGTTCTATGAACAGCACCAGGTTTAGCATCAAAGAAATGTTTGTACTTTCTTTGATGCTTCACCAATCTTTCCCTATTGGGATACACTGTTTCTCTATCCCAATTCAACCATTTAGGAGTGAGTTTGGAACCAGCCATGTGACCTTTCAAACTATGAAAATAGTATTTGTTTGTCAAAAAGTTGGGAGTTGTGTGGTGTGCCCAGAGTTTCTCTCTTAATAGTATGCGGAGAAATACTCTGCCACAGCAACCTGGGCACACTCTCTCACTAAACTATTCATTGTTCCAACTAACCCCTTTCACCCGAAGAGAATACAGTGCAGTGCGTTGATGCTCAATAGGCACATCTTGAAGGAAACTCTTTATCTACTGAGACACAAACTGAACCCTATTATCAGTAAGAATTATTTTCAGGGTCCATTCAAAGGTAAACACGTCTTTTAGAAATCCCATTACACTTGTGATAGTGATAGCATTAGTACAACAAGCAGATACCCACTTGGACATATAATTCGCCAACACAAAAACAAACCTTTCCCCTGGAGCCAGCAAATAAAAAGGCCCAACAATGTCCAATCTCAGTTTGTACCAAGGCTCATGTGGCACCTAGACAGGGTGACAGAAGTGCTGCTCTCACCGTGGTGGTTGTGTCACTTCCTGCACACCACCATCAGTCTGTTGTTAGTCTTTCCGTCTGTCTGTCAAGGCCAGCCCACCAATAGCTCTCCCTTATACTTGCCTTGGTAAGATTGCGGCCTAGATGCCCCTCATGTGCTAAGTTCATTATCTTATTTCTCAAACCGTCAGGTGGGATCAGGCTGTCACCCCTGAGCAGTTTACCATCCAGAATACTTAAATCCTTCTTCCCTCCCGATGAACATTTTTACCTCCTCTGACAAAAACCTACGATCAAGCCATTCTTCAACATTATGTTTTTTCACCAGCACCCAAGTTTCATCCATTTCACACTCTTCACTCCATTCCATTTCACTTAAGTCTGACTCCATCACCCACATCACTGGAATATCAGTCTCCTAAAATGCTTTACTCCACCAATGGTAGTCTGGAGAGACAGTCTGCTGCAGCTTCCTGAAGCCTATGTTAATACTGCACTTTAAAATTAAAATCGAGTATTCCCTCAACCCATTTCTTGTTCCTGGGGGCTGCTCCTCTGAACCTTTACATGTAAAAACCTGTACCAAAGGTGTGTGATCAGACCTCAAGGTGAAAGGCAGACCCAAGAGAAAGAATTTAAATTGGTGATTTGCCCAAACACATGTAAGTGCATCATGCTCAATTACAGAATATCTCTCCTCTCCGCTCTCAGCTCCCTTGAGATATCATGATGCAAATGCAATAACTTTTTCTTCTCTATCTTTAATTTGGGCCAAAACAACTCCAAACCCTCTGAGGCTGGCGTGAGTTGTGAAGATGGTTTTCTTAGTTACCTAAAAATGTCCTAGACTGGGCATGCTCCCAATCATTTTCTTGACCTTCGAGAAAGCCACTTCACATTCAGCTGACCATTCAAACCTGGTACCCTTCTTCAGCATGACTCTCAATGGCAACACTATAGCAGCAAACCCCTGAACAAATTTAGAGTAAATCCAAGGAATGTCTGAACACCATCTTTGTCAGAAGGAGCTCTAGTGATGGACTCTGTTAAGTTCACTTTGGGCCTGATACCTTCTTCTGAAATGGTGTGCCCAAGGTAAGATACAATGTCCACCCTAAATCTGCCTTTCTAATGCTTTGATGTGAGTCCACTGTCCATTACTTTGTTTAAAACTGGTTTCAATATAACACCATGGATTGCTGTGTCCTTGCCATAGACCGCAATGAAATCCTGGAAAGGGTAAACATTGATGACTCCCTCCAGGACTCCCTTCATTAATCTCTGAAAACGTTCAGCCGCTGAAGCCAAACCAAACGGCATTCTTTTGACCGTGAAAGCTCCAAAGGTGTAACAAATGATGTTAGATGGCGTAAGTCTCTATGCAACATCATGGTAAGCTGCAGAAAGATCAATCACACTACATCCCTGGGCTTTGCTGAACAGAGACAACGTCTCTGCGATATTGAGAAGGGACTGATGGTCCACCCAAATACACTGATTGAGGTCCCTGAATTCCGCACACATTCTCAACTTGGACCCAATTTCTTTGGGTGCGAGAACCACAGGGGCCAACCACTGAGATGATTCAATTTCTTCCACTAAAACCCTTTCTTTCAGCATGTCCAATTCTTCTTTCAAGAGGCCCATCATAACATTGGGAACTACAGGTTTAGCACCAGTTTTGCGGATCATCTTGCTTTCAAATCCCAGCAGAGAAACTAAACCTTCCCTGAAAAGTTAAGGAAAGTCTTCAACCACATCTCCAGCCTCACTGGCATTGGCTATAAGAGTGACTTGGGCCCTGGCATTAGGATTTAGAGTAATCCCTAAATTCTTTTGGTTTAGCCAACCAAAAAGGTTGTATCCTAGTTTAGCCACATATACTTTCCTTCCGTTTAACAACCATCTACATTTATTTTCATTATGGTGTACCCAATGAGATACATTTCCACACCACTACAGCCACCAGGGGATATATCTGGAGCACACAATTGTATATTTTCATTGCCTTAAATGCGCTTCCAGTTTTTGTCACCAATGAGAGTGAATGGGAGTGTCTCCACGTCTGTTCAATATCCCCCTATAAGGGTTCCTGAGACTCCTAAGCCTGTAATTGAAATATTTGATCAGTCCAAACAAATTACATTCTTGTCATTGAAAATGACCAGTCTGAGTAGTAACGTTTTGGACCCAGATTGGATAAACATTGTAACCATGTACGACCCGATTTATTTCCAGGAAACATGGGAGGTCGAGCAGGACAACTGGGATGGTTATCATTCATTCATTTCATACCGCTGCCTTCCATTAAGATCAGGCAGAGCTAGGGGAGGAATCATAACTTTATTACAAAATAATCTACGGGTGGAAGTTATTTTATATCATAATGTTTCCCCCTTTTATCACTTATTTTTAAAAGGTCCAGATGAAGACATTATTGTTTTAGTTAATTTTTATAACAATAATTTTACTGGAGACATGAAAATGATTGTAGACCAGTTGTAGATAATCAATCAATCAATCAGATGTTTGTTAATCGCGACTACTCATCCGTAAGGTTCTCAAGGTGCTGGGGGGGGGGGGGTTGCAGGCTCCAGTCGATCAAGGAGGGTGTCTGTCAAAGAGCCATGTTTTGAGGGTTCTTGCGAAGATTGGGAGCGATGTTATCTGTCTGAGGTGGAGCAGAAGATCGTTCCAGGCTCTGGCCGCGCGGAAGGCGAAGGAGCAGCCTCCTGATCTGGTCTTTCTGGTACGGGGGACCACGGCGTAGGAGAGCTGGGCTGATCGTAGGGTCCTTTGGGGTGCGTGGAATTTGAGTTGGCTGTTCAGGTATGCTGGTCCGGTGTCGTGGAGGGCCTTGTGAGCGTGGGTTAGCATCTTGAAGGGTACTCTAGTTTTGAAGGGGAACCAGTGGAGTGTGCGCAGGTGCTTGGAGATGAGGCAGTGTCTTGGCAGGTTGAGGATCAGTCTTGTGGCGGCGTTTTGGATGTTCTGTAGCTTGCGGGTGAGGTTTTTGTTTATTCTGGCATAGAGTGCGTAGCCGTAGTCAAGCCTACTGGTGACCAGGGCATGATTGACGGCCTTTCTGTGTTCGAGAGGGATCCATTTGAAGGTCTTACGTAGGAGGCAGAGGGAGTGGAAGCAGAAGAATGAGATGGAGTTGATCTGGCAGTCCATTTTGAGCTCTGAGTACAGGATGATAGCCAGATAGCATGCGTGGTCCGTGGGGGTTCGCAGGCTTCCGAGGGCGGGGGGCCACCAGGTGACGCTCTATGTGTGGGGTTTGGACCCATGATGAGTACTTCCGTTTTGTTGTTTTTTTGTTGTAGGCAGCTGTTTTTCATCCATTTGGCAATGTTTTTTATGTCTTCTCGAAAGTTGTGTCTGGCGGTGTTGAGTTTGTTGGATAGGGACAGGATGAGTTGGGCGTCGTCTGCGTATGACACAATGTTGAGTTCGTAGGTTCTGATGATTGGTGTGAGCAACCCATGTAGACGTTGAAGAGCGTAGGGCTGAGGAAGGACCCCTGGGGGACTCCGCAGGTGGAAGGTTTGGGGCCCAAGAGGAAAGGGGAGAGTCTGACCTGCTGCGTTCTGCCGGAGAGGAAGGAGCGGATTCAGTTGAGGGCCTTGTCTTGGATCTCTGCGTCGTGGAGTCTGCGTATTAGGGTGCGGTGAGAGACTATGTCGAACGCCACTGAGAGGTCAAGGAAGATGAGGGCTGCTGTTTTTCTTTTGTCCAGTAAGGTACGAATGTTGTCTGTTGCGGCGAGGAGGGCGGTTTCCATAATGTGGTTTCTTCTGAAGCCGGATTGGGAGGAGTCGAGGATGTTGTGCTCTTCGAAAAATGTGGCGAGTTGGCTGTTGATGGCTTTCTCTATGACTTTCACTGGGAACAGGATCAGGGAGATGGGTCTGTAGTTTTTGAGGTCGGTGGGGTCCGCCGAGGATTTCTTCAGGAGGGGGTTGATCTCAGCATGTTTCCAGTCGTCAGGGAATGAGGTGGTTGCCAGGGAGCAGTTGATGATGTGACAGAGCATGGGTGCGATGGTGTCAGCGGCTCTGTTAAAAATGTGGTGGGGGCAGGGGTCCGTGGGGGCCCCGGACTGGATTGACTTCATCGTATTCAGTGTGTCTTTGGTGGTGAGGGCTGTCCAGTTGTGGATCGCTGGATTCAGGGTGTTGGGGGTGGTTGGTGAGGGTACAGTGTGTTGGTTGTCTTCGTCGAAGTTGTCGTAGATGCTCTTGATTTTGTGGTGGAAAAAGGTACGAGGTTTGTCGCAGAGGTCCCGTGAGGGAGGAATGTTGGTGGACTCGCTGGTGAGGTGGGCGAACTCTTTGATGATGTTGAAGAGTTCTTTGCTGTTGTGTGCATGAGTGGAGATTCTGTCTTCAATAGCTGTTTTCCTCGTTCTTCTGATGAGTTGGTGGTGGGCATTGATGGCAGCTCTGAAGTTGTTTTGGGCTTCTGGGGATTTGATGTTCCTCCATTTCAAGGCGGCGGCAAGTGCGTCTGGACTCTCAAAGTTCGGTGGTGAACCATCTAGCTTTCTTGGCATGGGTGTTGTTGTTTTTCTTGAGGGGGGCTATGGTGTTGGCGCTGTCGGAGATCCATCTGTGCAGGGTTCGGGCTGCAGTGTTGGGGTCGTCGTTTTCCATGATGGTTGCGGGTGGAGTTCCTGAGTAATGAGGTAAGCTGGTCGGCGGTGATTCTGGTCCAGTTTCTTCGTGGGAGCAAGTGCTGGTGACTGTGGATTGTGTGTGTTCTGAAAGTGAAGTAGACACTCCGAAGTCCATGGGAGTTCAGTGGTGTGGCTAAATATGATGGAGTTTCCTGTTGTGAAGAGGGGGTCAAGGGTGTGTCCTGCTGAGTGCATGGATTTGGTCATGATTTGGCAGAGTCCAATGTTGTGGAGGTTGTCCAGGAGGGATGTGGTGTTGGCATCCAGTTGGGTGTCGAGGTGGACATTGAGGTCTCCCAGTAGGGTGTAGTTGGTGGAGGCAATTGCATGCAGGGAGATGATGTCCGTGATGGAATTGGCAAAAAGTCAGCGGGGTCCAGGGGGTCGGAAGATGAGGGTTCCTCGGAGGGTGGAGGTAGGGCTGGCCAGTATCTTGAAGTGAAGGTGTTTTATCAGTTCTGTGGGCTCGTCAGGGACTGTGCTCAGGTGGAGGGTGGATTTGTGGACGATGGCGATTCCTCCTCCCAGGCGGGTGGGGTGGTCCTTCCTGGAGATCATATATCCTTGGGGAATGGCGATGGCGATGTCCGGTCCCGAGGTGGTGTTGGCCCAGGTTTCGCTAAAGAACTCTACGTCTGGGGTGATGCTGTCGAGGATGTCCCAGATTTCGGTAGCATGTGTGTGGAAGGATCGGACGTTGAGGAGGATGTATTGCAGGGACTTCGGTTGGGTTGTGTTCTTGCGGGCGGGTTGCGCTGGGTCCATGGTCTTGGCGGTGCTGCAGGTGTGCCTGCAGCAGTGACAACTGAAGGGTCCGTGGGTGTCGGCTGGTGATGCTAGCTTGCATTTGTTGTTGCAGCCTGAGTTGAGAGCGTGGAGGGCCGCTGGGTCGTAGCGTTGCGTTGCAGTGATCTAGGGTTGCTAGCGCTGCTCGCAGTCGGGTCGTGGACGGGTGCAGACGGGCTTGCCTTTGGCGCATTGGGGGGGCGTCCGCTCCTGCCTCCATTATGTACGGGTTGGGGAGGGCTGGACAGCTGGGAGGCGGGAGCGGGGAGGGGAGCTGGATTGGGCCGGTCGCACTGATCGTGCTGGGGGAGGGGCCACGGGGGCAGCAGCGGCGGGGAAAAACAGGCTGAAAAAGGCAAAAGGAAAAAGGTAAAAAAAGAGAGAAAGTGCCAATAAGGCAGCAAACGTGCAAGAAAGAGTGGAGGAAAGACACAGAGGACAAAGAAGGAGAGTGAAAGAAGGAGATTGAGATGAGGGTAAAAACGAGTGAAAAACTGAGAAAAGACGCAGAAGGAGAGTGAGGGGGAGCTTGAAATAAGGGGAAAATGACCGAAAATGGAGGAAAGACCCAGAAGGAGAATGAAGGGGGAAGATAGAAGTGAGGGGAAAAAATGAGTGAAAAGGGAGAGAAAAAGCGGAGCAAGCGAATGGAGACAGATTTCCACTGGACCACCAGGGATGAGGCGCAGGTGAAACCTGTGGGTGGAGGAGGGCCTCGAACACCAACACTCGAGAGTGCAGAGGCTCGGGGGAAGGCCTCACTTAATGGTGGAGGCGACCTGTATTGGGCCGGTCACACTGGTATATTAACAATTGCTCCAGCACTTTAAAATTCACCACAAAAATATTGTGGCTTGGTGATTTTAATGCACATTGCTTACAGCTGCCAAATTCAGCAGCTTGTGGTTTTAACAATGATGAAGGGGATCCCCTATATTATTGTAACCATAATCAGTATAGTAAAGCCCTGAACAGACTTCTAGTGATCAACAACTTAGAGATCTGTAATCCGATTGACATCTCCTCTGGTATGTTGTAAAAAATGTTCGGCATACCCTCTCAGGGCACCACAATTGATTATATAATCATAGCGGAACCCCTCAAAAAGTATCTCTAGTTGGGAGATCAATTATTTAAATTGTAGTGATCACGCTGCAATCACTGGTAAACTGAATTGGGCAGGCACTCATTTGGAACAGATATGGCACATCAAACCTACGATAACAAAAACCTAAAATGGGCTTTAGCAGACAAATCATCCCTTGTTCCAAAAATAATCACAAAGAGTTAGAGGGACATTTTAACATTGCCTAGAATCTGCATCCAATCCAACACAAGTAACCAGGGCATTTGAGTCTATATTAACTGAGGTCAGGCACCATCTATCCAGGAAAAACCGATTACCAAAACATCAGGGTCTAGTTAGTTTGATCAATCATGTACCAAGTCCCTAACATCCCTGCATCAGGCCCTAGGGGCAATCCCTAAAGATTCGACCCTAGGGAAGCAACTTCACTCCCAATATGATGAGGCCAGGAAGAAAATAATTAAAATCCTAAAGGAAGAAGCCTGGGAACAACTCCACTTAGCGGTGATCTAAAAAAGCTCTAAGGATTTTTGAAGTATTATTAACGCTCCCTTCCTAAAACCACCATCAGCACCTACACTGGATTGCCATGTGGATGAGGTATCATGGGTCGTATATTTCTCTTGCATATTTGATCCTATTCCGGAGGGGGTGACATTGCAGAATGTACCCACGATCCCTTTCATTGAACCACCACTGATCTTTGATTATTACGATATCAGAGAAGCCCTTACCCAGTGCTCCATCAACAAAACACCAGGACCGGATTGTACCCCTATAGATTTCTTCATTGATCATCCAGATTTGTAGGGTCCTATGCTGACAATTTTTTTTACCGCAGTTGCAAAAGTGGGCCCACCTGATTCATGGAAGAAATTCCTTCTAATACCAATTTATAAGAAGGGAGGCAAATCCAAAGCCAAATATTATAGGCCAATATCATTGTTGGACAGCACGGCTATACTCATGGGTAGGGTTCTAGTGATTCGCTTAGAGGAAGGGGCCGCCAAAAACAAGGTTTAAATCCCGGTCCAATATGATTTTAAAAAGGGAATGGGTACCCAAGATCTGTGCCTCAACCTAAGACTATTAATTGCCAAGTATTCACAAGCAAAATCTATCAGGTTATGCTTGGCATTTATGGACATGTCTGCAGCGTTTGAAGGCGTGGCACATGAACACCTATGGAAGATAGTTGAGGAAATGGGCATAGATGGGGCTATCATACTTTTTCTCAGGCAGCTTTATACATCAGTCACAGCCTGCGTCAGATGCGGGAGAGAAGGGGAGTGCACTAGGGTATGTCTAATCAATAGAGTACTCACCCCATTTCCTTTCTCTATCTACACTAATGGGGTAGAGGCACCCCTGTCGGACTCAACACCAGATGTTCCTAAAATGAACAACGTTTGCATCCCAATTCTCCTGTATGCTGGCAACACACTGCTATTTGCCCGCATGGGCCCAGCCCTACAAAAGTTACTAAACATTTATATAACTTACATGCAAAAATTAGGGTTTAAAACTAACGAGGCAAAGTCTTTCATCCTAATCTCTGGCTGGAAGGACTGGAAGGTTCCGAGCTTTTATATCTCTGGAAAAAAATAGCCCCTACCGATACCTTTTCTTACCTAGGTGTAACATTTGATAGGTAACTTACATGGTCCCATATGCTCGGTAGCAACCTACGGGGCAGGCATATGGTGTTATATCAACCCGTCTGCACTCTAGTGTTTCCCAAAAGATGTCCTTCATCACTTGGTCGGCCTCCCCATAAGCTGCTGCAACCTTATTATCCACACAGAATTGGAGGTCCCATATTTGACCGATACAATCTCTTTAGCACCAATTATCCTATGGCACTCTATCTGGAGAAGGGAGTCTATTCACATTACCCAAAAACTAATTGAAGACTGTTTATCCATGGAAAATGTCCATAGGATCCCATGGATTTCCTATATCAAATCTAATCTCTCCTCCTTAGGTTTAGAGCGCTTATTTGTTACCCCTAGAGACTGTTTGAACATTTTAAAACGGGAGATTAAATCCTGTTTCCTTAAACAAAGGGCAGATGCCAGACTGCAAAGAAATTGTGCAAAGGTATCGGTAAAAGTATACCTTCAAGGTCCGAAGGCTCCGGAAGGGACAATGTCTGTGTTATTTACTGTGACAAACTCATGCCATAGATTCTTTTTAATCAGATTCCGATTGGATTTTATCCCTTGTGCGTTGACACACCCTGCAGGAATCTATTCTATAAATGAATCACCCTTTAGTCCCAGCGACAGTACCTCTGCACAATCAAATCTACATATTTTTTTCTTCTGCAAATTTTACAGGGAACCTCGCAACATATTTATTCTGCCCCTGATGCACAATTTTCACTTTAAACAGTGCTGTGTAGCAATGTTCTTTTTACAATCCCTGCCTAATTCTATGGTTTGCTTCTCAGTGACATCCTTTTTAACGCAATCATGAAAGATCAGGCGGCTATAATACTAGCGAATAAATTTTAAACAGTTCTTATTAATTGTTTTTTAATAGTGGTTGTTATAACTTTGTTTCATTTTCTTTATACTGACATGTACATAATTTTCGATTCTGCACTGATTGATTGATATATTAAATTGTATTCATCTGTACTTTTATGTTCTTATATTATAATTTTCGAATAAAGTAATTTGACTGCTTAACTGAGAGTGAATGGGGAGCCAGTGTCTGCTAACACCGTGATCTCCTAGCCATCCACAAGTATTTAACACTCCGGAATTACAACACAGCCAACATCCACATCTTCACTCATCTGATATACACCTCTAATTTGATCCAATGAAGCATATAGTATGGCATGTTGATGTACTTCTGGCTGGTCATCAATGTAGTGTACTATAGTATTCTGACACACTCTTGCCAGGTGTCCTCTTTTGCCACACACCCTGGAGGATACATTTCTAGCATAGCAATTTGGGCTGTTGGATAAGTGATTGGTATTACCACACCTAAAATATTTAATTATTTTCAATTCAATCGTTTTCACTACATCCTTCATGTCTTTATGGTACTACCTCTGCTTTTAGCACTAGTACTATTTACCTTGACAATAGTGGTTCTCACTTTGTGCACCAAAGCATGATACTCATTATCTTCCTCAGTGCCCAAGGTAAGGTGGGCTACACTTTCACCAGAAGTGGCAGGTCTATCCCGCATCTCATTGACCCACCCGTCATATTTCCATACTTTCCACCATAGACATTGCATATCGCAAAGTGGGGTTTTTCATAAGCAACTTCTCCTGTACCCTGAGTTTATTAGTACAGCATACCAATTGATCTCTTACCAAAAACTCTATAAAATCACCAAATTTGTGCACACTAAACTCTTGAGTGAAGGTATATAATGGCCCACTTTCTCTGTCTTTTTATGAACCGTCATAAAAAAGTTGTCTCTCCATAATTGCATTAATCCTAGGACCAAACTGTTTCTCCAACAACAACATAGACATCACCAAAATATCTCCGTGGTCCCCTTTTGCATTTCCTATGATGATCTCAATCAGTCTCTCATAAATGTTATGGTCCTCAGTTCCTAGATTGAGCTATAAAGCTTCTTGTTTCCTTGCTGGTGAGAATTTTTCTCCTCCAATCGTAATTAAATAGGGGTAAAAAAGTTTTTGATATTTCTTCCACTGTAGAATCGGATCACCTGCTTCCGAGAGAAATTGCGGAGGCGGAGCCATTCTTCCTGCTGCCATTGCTTGCACGAATAGTCAATTTGGATCCTCAAAATAATTTATAAGTACAGCAAGTTAAAATTACCAACTGAAATAATAAGTTACCACAATCAGTGTTTTAAATGGGAAAAAATAAGTGCAGGTACTCATCAATGGAGAAGGGGCAATTGTAGGCAAGGCTGGGGACTGGGCCTGGAGGCAGACATTTAACGGGAGCCACATTTTCTTGGTGCCAATTGTGCTTGATAATACAGAAATATTTCTGCTGTCTGTAGAGTATTTGGTTTTTCCTCCCATGTGCAAAAGGTTACGTTTATTATTTTGGGAATGTCATACCAATGCAGATTGTCTTTGAGCCTATGCACATATGGGACATAAAAGTCCTTAATTTTCTCATTGTGCACAACAGCTATTGTAGGCAAATTCACTAAGAAACCTGGATAACAATAAACCTATTCCTTTTAGCCTCCATTCTTTAGGGTACACCTTGCATCTCTACATCATTTTCATCTCTGGTGCATCCTCCACTTTTCACACAGTAAACATCAAAACTGAAGGCACAGAACCAACCCAAAGGATAGGGAACATTTCCAATCTGGTATTCAACACAATGCAGACTACACTACTGTCTCAACCATCATCTATTATACAGCAGGCACCCACTATGGTCAATCAAAACCATCCACAGCTCCTTCAGTGGGAGCATGAGGTACCTAATGTGAGCAGTGGGCAAGTGAATTGATTACAGGAACTAAAGTGGTGATACATATGATGAATGGCCTCATATATAAATGGCTGAGATGAACGCAATGGGATGAGTTGAACTAGCATATGCCAACGTAAAATGAATGAAATGAACAACAAGAGGTACCAGCGTAAGCAAAGCAAGCACAGGGCATATGTGCCTTGAACTGCTGGGTCAGGTGAGAATTGTGAGGTGAGAAAGGATGGGTCTGTTAAGGCAGGTTGAGTAAATCAAACATGGTGAGCCAGTACAAAGTGGAAGAGTCAAGCACATCTTGCATGATGTAAGCAAGGGTTGGCAAGAAAAATACAAGATGGGTGAGTCATGCACAGGTGAGCACATGGTGGTCTAGATGATGACCGGTTCAGTAAAGCAAGAAATCTGTGTATGTGGGAGAGACAAGTAAAGCTTGCATAAAACAAACACAAGATAGGCAAGGCATTTAAAGGCTGGAAAAATTTAGCACATTGTAGGTACAGTGGGTCCCTGAAGGTCAGAAGACCATGGGATTTTAAAGTAGTTTTTGTAGCATGGACAAGGCCTCCTGGGCATTTGAGAGGTGCAAAAGAGATGTTAGTACAATTTTCTAGCATTTGGATGTTTCCTACAAATACTCTCCTGATAGTACAAGCGTAGACATTAGGAAGAACCATTTTGGTTTCAGAAAAGAGCTTCATTTGGAAGTTGCAAAAGACAAAAAAGGTTCCATCCCTGCTTCTCTTCTTTCCAAAATATTGGATCACCAACAAAAGACTTTATGTGCGGGCTGGACTTTATGCACAGTCTGGACTTTATGCACGGCCTGACTACCTCAAACAACAGAGACCCTGGCTGTAGTACTGGCCCGGAATGCAAAGGCTGTGTTGCTTTTTACTAAATGTAATTAAAGCTTTGCTTTACTGCAATATGAAACACTGGCAAACTCACCTCTGTGTCTTGATACCCCGCATTGAAAAACACACAAACAAATTAAATATGCCATCTATTGAATCCTGTCACACTAGATCTCAAAACGCCGTCTGACATCATTAAACATTATATAGTATTTTCTTTTAGAGAGATGCTGGCCTGGTCTAATAGAATTGTGTTTTTTCTTAGACTGGAGAGTCCTTTAAGGGGTATGAGTTCATCAGTTTTTCAATAATAGGACAACACCTGCTTAATGCATAATCACAACTGTTCAAGATCACCTATGGTGTGAGAGGCTCAGTAAAGCCAACATTTTTTAAAAGAAGGGTTTGAGGAAGTGCCTGAACAAGAAGACAGAATGTGAGGAGGCTACACCTGAAAACAATCACACTAGTCATAAAGATCAGTCAGTAAGTATCATGACAGTGTGCGTTATTTTGAAGACCATTCTTTTTCAAGCCACTCATTTCCATTTGTTTTTCTTGCCCATCTCCTTCTGCGTCTCAAAATCCATGAGATTTTATTCAACACCTCTTTTTCAGTGCCAAGGAAACCTGTTTATTATCCACAGTCTGTTGAACCCTAGCATCCATGCTTGAACAAGCCGCCAACTTCTTGCTTTCACACCTGCAGTATTCATTGACTGCCTTCTCTCCTATGACTGGGGGATCTTTATATTGTGTTTTGCGGGTCATCTGCCACTCACCCTCAGTCTGGCAAACCCTTTAATATGGAATTATGCTATCTCTGGTTCACACAGACCTGGCTGGACTCCATTAGGTGGCTGTGAGTTTGTCTTCCCACACTAAACACGCTTATTCACACATGCTCACCCATCACATGAAAAAACTCACACACGTTCACAACCACTCACACACAGTTTGACTCAGATAATTAGCTAGCACATTTACCACATGTTATTAGCCAGAAAACCTAGACTCAAACTGGCCCTTCTGGATCTATGGGGGACACCCCTTATCCAAAATAATCTCTTAAAATTCAGAAAAAGTCATATTCATGCACACAATAAAAGGCATGCAAACATGAGACGAGGTTGCAGATTACAAAACTGATGATGGAGTTCATTTTTTAATGGGCAACTAACCTACAGACATTCAACCCTGATCTTGAGTGCAGGGTAATTTAGTTAATTGTTGGTAGGTGGATATCACTGATGTTTGTAGAGTACTTGCTGCCCAAAGGGGCCTTTTGGTAATTTCAAACCTTTTGATAATAAAAAGGATTAAACCCACAGCGTTAGAATCAGTTTTTCCTCTGAACCTCAAGTCTGTCTAAATTACTCCATCCCAAAGTTCTGTTATAGACATATGTAGTGGATTCCCAGTTTGTTTTTTTGCTTTAGCGCATCTTCCCCTAGAAAAGTCAATGGAAAAATTGGAGCTTGCATTTCACTTTACCAGAGTAATACTGCAATTTGGATGAGTACGTGAAACTTGTCAAATGGACACAGGTAGGCTGGGACGGGTAGAGACAGTAGTGTGGATGCTGTTGGGTTGCCTGCCTGCCCTACAATGGACTGCCCAGCTGAATAATAATCGCCCAATATATGGTAGTGGCAGGGTCGGATTGAGATCACAATTTGCGCCGCGCCCCAACAAAAAAAAGTGGCCCACATCCCTGGATTACGCCTGTTCCTAAAACAGCAAATCTCATTGGGATAATTTTTAAACACAGGTTTGATAAATTATGTATTTTAAAGCTCATAGAACCAGAAAAATCAGTGAAAAATAGAAACGCTACATTTTAGTCAGGCAGGCAAGGTGAAATAAAGTGGTCCACAGGCCACAACTTCTGATCTGGCTATGTTTCACACCTGGATGTTACCAGTATTCGAATGTCCTTGCCAGTATCCAAACGAAGAAAATCACCTAAAGCTGGTAATTTCTCCTCTGAGCGATACGCATGTTCAAGTTTAAGCAATAAACATAAGGTGAAAGCAGTTTAAAATGTGTTGTATAACTGCTTTAATGACACATGACTGATGGTTAAAACTAAAAAAAAAAAGAAAGAAAAGTCATGTTGAAGAAATACAAACTTTTGTATTATTGTATAAATACTCCATTCTCATTATTATGTTGCAGCCTAGTGACAGTAACCTTTCCTCTTTAGCTTCAAGTAATAAGAAATTATTGTGACAAAGTGATATGACATTGAATGGTGGATTCCTCAAAATGTTTTCAGGGGTGTCCCACACTCTGAATGAGTCCCACAGGGCATTGTGGATATATGGGATGTTGACTCTGGTCTTTGTGAGCATACAGGGTTGCTCTTGTCCAACATTACCTGGGTAGAGAAGTGGTTCGTCTTGAATAGGGCACAAGACTGACACCAGGCAGATGACTTGGTTAACAGTTTATCATTGTAACACTGGAGCAAGTTGGGCACAAAGTTTTCATTGTACAGTGCTGTTGCATTGATAACATATTATACCCAATGTCAGGCATGCTACTTTTGGCAGACCGGTGCTGCTTTTGACAGACTAAGGCTTAGTTTGACAGCAAAATACGGTTGCATAGTGTTGGTATACCTCCTCTGCATAAACATCAACCGGAACAATAACCACATAAGGCATACTTTAAAGCAAATTCTACATTCTACATCTGTCCTACAATGCAGTCTGAGAAACTGATCATAGAGGTGTTTACTTTAGGTGGCAGAGGTTTGCCTCTGGTTAGAGATAAATTGCATTTTCATGTGTCAAATAGCTGAACGATGTCTCAGTCTACCCATAGGTCAGGCACTAGACAGCTGAGTTGTCCCTGAGGTAGCAATGCGTCATCACCAAAGTTGAGAGTGGAAGTTGATATGTGCGTTGAAATAGTGTGTGAGAACTGAAGAATGAGTAAAGAGTGTGTGTGTCATAGTTGACTCTGGACACAGCCTAAACCATTTTTGATTTTCTGTGTGGGTATGACGTGCAAAGCTAAGGCAGCCTCCCAGACTAGTATTGGGCTCCTTCAGTGTATTTCTAAATCCTTTGTAAATAGCCAGACTACCAAGTGTGGGCGGACAGGAGACAGGCATTCCCTCGATTGAGCAGAGATAGTCTTTGCCCATGTCCTGTACTTTTGTTCTCTTTAAGAAGTTAGCTCATCAGATTTGTAGGAGTAGTGTGCAAAGGCCGCTCACTGTTTTGTGGTGGTCACTGGGGTTTCTTTGAGCTAGAGATTCCTAACCTCCCACTCCTACCTACTGACACTCGAAGACAAAGACAGTGGCTGGTCTCCATGAAAGAAATAAGCAACAGAAGCACAATTGCCTGAAACCCGCACCAGAATTGTGCCTGAAGAATACACCAATTCCATCAAGAAATACTGTATAAAAATGGAGCTGAAACTGCAAGTCAGTGTTTCAGGTCTTCTCCTGAACTGAGTTGGAGAAAAGTCTGTGATCAAGAGCGGGTGTCTCTAACAGTCAGCCTCCACACTGGGAAAGGGGACATCGCCTGGCTTCCTACCTAGCATTGCTGTTAGAAGTACAGAGGATCTGCCCTGAGAAGAGGAGGCTGCCCTTGCTGCTGAAAAGAGCACTGGAGGTATTTTTGTAGAGGTCTGACTCAGGTAGAGTCTAGACTAGCTGCCTGGATAAAGAGGAGATGGCTAGAGGAAGGACTGAACAACTAATGAGGGACACCTGAACTACGAATCTTAAGGGAAGATCAGCACTGCAAAGCCCTGTAGTGAGCCACTGTACACCTGCTCTCTGAATGTGTACCCTAAACTGGGTCTCATGGTCCTCTCAGCTATCCTCACTGGTTTAGGAGAGTTCTGCTGGGTTTCTCATGCAGATTGAATCTACATATGTTTAGGGTGGGGAGTTCGGTTGCTATGGGATCCGTCCATTACTGTGTGGCTCCCGTATAACTCTAAAAAGCGAGACACTGAAAAGACTGAACATGTGACTGCATTTCTTGCTCTATTGTCAAAACTGTTCATGGTGCTGTGAAAATAATTCGCCCATATCCTTTGCCGCCATTAACAGTGCTGCAGCTAAGGGGTCCTGGAGTATGGGCATTTGGGATAACTGTAGACCTTTACAGGGATCAGGACCTGCGTACCTGAAACAACATTTACTATGGTACCATCCAGGCAGAATGCTTCGCTCTGCTCAGAGCAAACTTCTCCAGATACCCAAATTTAGGAAAGTTTTTGGGGAGGAAGCAGTTTTCTCCTCAACACCGTAAAATTGTAGAACTCACTTCTTTTAGCCATAATAAACTGCCCAACCTTACTCTCCTTTAGAAAAGCACTGAAAACCTGGCTTTTCTCAAACTAAATCTTACCTTATTACTCATTTCCAGCAGACTTCTCCGCAGCAGCGCCTAGACACCCTTAGGCATTCGAGTGCTATATAAATTTTAAATTCAATTCAATAGCAGGTGTAGTAATAACTGCAGTCATAGTACTGATTTTGTTGCTGATAGGATTATACTCACCCATGTCTCTGAGTTTAACCAAGATGAGATCTAGAATCATTCCTAGTACCCCGAGTTCTACTGATAGCAGTTTTAATTCACTGAATAAGAGGGAATTACACGTAGATTTACCTAAAGGAGATCTTTCTTCAAATGTGAATTATAAATTGCTATATGAGGAAATTGACACCATGGATTATGACATCTGCATGCAATTACCTGCATCAGCTGAAGAGGGTACCACGTACCATCATATTCCTTTGACTTATGGTGTTACCTGTAGCCTGTTAATGAGTCTTTTGCATGACAGGGTCATATTCAGTATTATTTTTCAGATTATGTTTTCATCTTTTCAGAAGTTACCGTACTTAAGCACTTAAATCGCCACCCTGAGACAAAAAATTTAGAGAGCAGAAGGATTCCTTAACCCTTACCATGAAACTATACACTGTTTATGCATATTGAATCAATTTGACAACTGTGGAAAAGAGCTTTATAAATTCAGTTGAAAACATAAGGAGAGAGATGGAATCTAAATGAAAGTAAATTCAAATTTGATATCAGTGGGCAAATAAGAAATTGAGCATCAAGTGGAAGGAAATCAAGCTGCATTAAGTTTAGATTGAAAGCACAAAGGGAAATGATCCATATTTAGATAAAAGGCTACAACAGACACAAAAATAGTGGTAAAGACTGAATGTGAATACACCTTTGAAGCTAAAGGGCATTAGGAATAATTACTTGCTGGTAAATATTATGTTATTCCTTGAGTTTATTATGTTTGTGGAGCATATACATATTTAATGTTGCCCAAAGGATGGTGCGGTGCATGTGATTTAGGCATGCTTTTCCTAAAAATGTATCATGTGGAATATTTTAATCATCATGTGTGGGAACAGAAGTCCAGACTCAAAAGAGGAACTGGTGCTGGAGAAGTAGTGGGAGATATTTTTGGTGTACTGATTCCATCTGTAGGTCTGATTTTGAATGACATCAAGATTAGAAAGCTGTTCACTATAGTGGATAAACTGTGTACTGGTACAGTTGGAGCCTTATTATCTATGGATACTGAAATGGTTGCTATAAGAAACATGGTTTTGCAGAACCGTCTTGCTTTAGACATCCTCTTTGCGAAAGAGAGTAAAGTCTGTTGGATGTTAAAGGTTAAACAATGTTATACTTACATCCAGACAAACATAACGATTTCAAAGACGTTTATCAAAAACATCACTGATCTGAAGGGAGATTTGATGGAGTTAGAAGTAGCAAGCTCTTGGGAAGCAGTTGGAAATTGATTTTCTCCAATAGGTAAATGGTTTGGAGATTTGGGAAGGGAATTAGTGGGATTCATCTTGAAATCCCTTGTGATAATTGCTCTTTGTGCAATATTACTGGTTTTGATCTTTAAGGGACATAAGAGAATGCAAGTAAAGGGGGAAGTGAAAAGAAAGGGAGCAGATGTAGAGTTAGAGAGTAAGAGTAGATACTATGATGACATGAAACATCTGGAAGAGTACAGACAAAATGTTATGAAGCCCATGAGATTCAGATTGGTCCATCAGATAAGATCTGTATCTTGATTGTGATGGCTTGATTCGCCATCAGAGGGGGGATTGGAGCAGCGTAATTTTAGCTCCACCCTTACATGTCACAGAAGTGCAAGCGTTACATGTACTTACCACTATATATATGCTGAGTGTCTAAATTTATTAATGACTAGCAGCCCGTCCCGACGTTGTCCGGGTATGAAATAGAATGTGTGCAATGTGTGTAATAGGAAAGGGAAATTTATTTTGAAATCTCGCAGTAGACAACATTTTTAGCATGAAGTGTCACAATAGTTAGGCATGTGTGTGCAGATACTATGTGTACCTCGGAGTAAGAAGTATTAGCAGATGTCTCTAGTGCGTAGGTACTCCACTTCCGTAGGTAAGCGTGTGTGAAAGTGCATTCAGTTGTAAATTTCGTGTCCCCGCAGGCACGCTGAATCGCGTCATCCCCCGCTTGAGGCCCGGCTCCAGTTTTGTTTGATGTTGTGCTTGTGGTGTAAAGTTGTTGATGCAGAGAGTTGAGTGGGTGACAGCGTGCGCTGGAGTTGCTGCGCGTGTGGGAAAGTTCAGTCAGTTTTAAGGTCGTGTCCCAGCAGGCGAGCTTAGTCCCGTCATCCGCCGCCTGAGCCCGGCTCCAGCCCTGGTTGATGTTGTATGCCTGGTGTCAATTCGTTTATGCAGAGAGTTGAGCGTGTGACAGCGCGCAGGAGACGCTGCAGTTAGTGTCCCCGCAGGCACGGTCCTTTATGCAGAGAGTTGACTGGCTGACAGTGCGCAGGATACTGTGCAGTTATTGTCCCCGCAGGCACGATCAGTCGCGTCTGCCCCTGCCTAAGCCCCGGCAATTGCCGCACCAATTGGCCTTGGCCGCGCCCCCGGCCCAACGCCGACGTTTGTTTTCCACACGCCCTCAAGGCACGTTTTATTTTGGGGGGATGTGCCACGCGATTTTTGCCGTTTGTCGCGCCCATTGGCCACACCCCTTGGTGCAGCGCAATTGCAATTGCTGCGCCCATTGGCCTTGTTCCTGCCCCCAGCACACGCCCCCAACACAACGCACACGTTTAAGGAACGCTTTTTTTGTTGTCATGCCACGCCACGCCCACAAGGGACTACTTTGCCGGTAAGGTTCTTTTACGTTTCTAATGTATATGGGGGGCAGCTGTATAGCCTATGTCCATCTGCTGCAACTGTCCTTTCCAATGCTGTATTGGGTGTTGTGATTGGTGCTGTGGTTCCTGATATTACCCGCCTCAAAGGTTTGGGCTCTCTCTTTATTATATTAGTATAGATATAGACAAGTGAAGTATTCAAGGTATTACTGAATTGCATTCACTGTAGAAACTAAAGTTTCATAAACTTGTGCACATTAATGTTTAGCCTAACCAGGAGGAAGAAATGTAGTTCTTATACATATTGACACTTGTGTTTTATTTTATGTTGCATATATTTGAAAGTGTTTTACTTACTGTAATCACAAACTTATTTACAGTTATACTGCTGCATTTATTTTAAAGTTATACGTGCACACATTTGCACAATTTAGTGTTTAACCATGCCAATTCAAGTAGGCTTGAATTTCAAAATGCATTTTTGTTTGGCTTGCATGTTCTCTCGTAAACAAAGAAGGAGTATCACCATAGATATTCATAGACTCTTAATGGGATGTGTGTTTGAAGAAAAGGAAGGAATTTTTCCTTTTATAAAAACCCCTTACTCACCAGCCTAGTGGTGACATGCTTCATCATTGGGGTCCACCCTGATGACCGAGTGCCATCAGGGTGTGCTACAACACCTGAATTACAGTGGAGCTGATTTGTGAATGTTTGAGTGCAAAAAAGAATGTTAAACATTGTCCTGGTATAAACTCAAAAAATAAATTATATTAGTGAGTAACTGGACAATGTTAAAAGAGGTGTGGAGATACTTTGAGGGTAGGTATGACCAACTCTGTAGATACTCTTGGTCATAACTACCCTCAAAGTATCTCCACAACTCTTTTAACATTGTCCAGTTACTCACTAATAAAATTTATTTTTTAAGTTTTTTGCACTCAAACATTCACAAACCAGTTCCACTGTAATTCAGGCGTTGTAGCACACCCTGATGGCACTCGGTCATCAGGGTGGACCCCAATGATGAAGCATGTCACCACTAGGCTGGTGAGTGAGGGGTTTTTATATAAGGAAAAATTCCTTCCTTTTCTTCAAACACACATCCGTTTAAGAGTCTATGAATCTCTATGGTGATACTCCTTCTTTGTTTGCTACATACCTACCCAGGGGAACAGGAGTAATCCCCATTCACTTTTGGTGAAAAATTCCCTTACTCTCTCCTTTTGTTGTTACTTGCATGTTCTCTCCCCTGCAGATGCGGTTTAAAGGCTTTGTTAGTTAGAGAAAGGAGTACTGTGTATCAGTGATTACGAAGCCGAGGAGAAAATCTCGGCAAAAGACGTGCCGAGCTAATGAACGGGGAAAAGGTGTCTATTCATCGTATATCAGTAATGGTGTTTCCTTCAAGGCCGTGTGAATGTCCAGGTTTCACAAGATGGGCACATTCTATGATGTTGCCAATGGGCACATGAATAATAATTATTCTATTGGTTCCTAGAAGTGTAGTATGAAGATCATACAATGAGACTGTATCTGTATGTTTTAAGTAATGCATGCACTGTTAGAGTTTAGAACAGATCCCTTTTAGACCTAGAGAGGTACAGACGTCTCTGCTTGCCCTATTCTTGAGAGTGTAAATCTATATGCTAAACACTTGGGGCCCGATTCACAGAATGTACTTAAGACTCAATCCTAAACTTACTACTATTTTGGTATTCACAGAATGCACTTACAACTTTTGGCATTCACAGAATGCACTTACTACTTTTGGTATTCACAGAATGAACTTACTACTTTTGGTATTCACAGAAGTTATGATTTTGTCTTAAGTTTGTCTTAAAACAAACTTAATACAAACTTAAGACAGACTTAAGTTAGGATTTTGTCTTCAGTCTGTCTTAAGTCTGTCTTAAGTTTGTCTTAAGTCTGTCTTAAGTCTGTCTTGAGTCTGTCTTAAGTCTGTCTTAAGTTTGTCTTAAGTCTGTCTTAAGTCTGCCTTAAGTCTGTCTTAAGTGTGTCTTAAGTTTGCCTTAAGACAAACTTAAGACAAAATCCTAACTTCTGTGAATACCAAAAGTAGTAAGTGCATTCTGTGAATGCCAAAAGTAGTAAGTGCATTCTGTGAATACCAAAATAGTAGTAAATTTAGGATTGAGACTTAAGTTCATTCTGTGAATCGGGCCCTTGTCGTCTCTTAGAGATTTTCTACTGAAATCCTTGCTATGCCAACACCTTCCTATTAAACAGTCTTATTCTTTGAATTCCGAGAGATTTCACATTCTTCACCACCCTCATTCTAAACTTAGAACCCAAATTAGATGACTTTAAACTTTTGCTATAGGTATTTATGTGGCTGTGCTTGTCACATTTCATTCTATTGAACTTGATTTACTTTGTTGACTAATGCTTTCTTTTGAATTCTGTATCTGTGCTTAATTTGCACTGATTTGATTTGATCACTAACTTGTAATAAACCTTTTGACTTTAGTTACTGATTTCTGGTCCTTATTGTGTTGGAAAATGGGTTAAACAAATTTGAACTGTTTTTCTGAATGCTAACTCTCTTTTTCCTCCGCCAACCACACAGGTCTGTCACATGAAAATTGGAATTGTGTGCCAGCGTGCCATCAAGGTTCCTGTCTCTCCAGTTTTTGGTATATTCCTAGGTCAATAGTTCATTATTTTTTACTGAGAAGGTGTGGTGCAACATGTTTTATTTTCACACTGGTGCCAAGCGGGAGCTGCGGAGAAAGGACAGTTATAGATGATGACAAACACAGGGAACAGCTGTGGAGTAGCAAGTAGTTGGCTCATTAGAAACTGGAAACATTCTCGCCAGAGTGAAGAGTCGAACTTGCCTTTCAAGCCTGTTACTCTGCGGGTACACACACTCAGTTTGTGGACCCGTGGACCACTTGGCAGCGAAGTCCTATGACACGTTGTGTCTGGATGCAGTAGAGTAGGTCTATAAATCACGGCATGGCGCAGTGCTTATTTTCTGGAAAAAGAGTGCATTTGACATTACTGTGCTCTTGTCAACCATTTTGGGGCGCGATAGGATCAATCAAAGACGTTCTTTAACAGGTGATTGGTGGTCATTTTTTATTGTGATCCCCAATGAGATCTTTTGATGAAGTGGCTGAATCAGCCAAATAACTCTTCATTCACCATAGAAGCAGAGCCACTGTTGCATTAAATGGAAGCAGCCAAAGTTGTGATAGCATTACATTAACAACTTTGCTGAGGAGGTGCATAGCAAACTTTGGCCGAGGGTTCGCTTTTTCCCACAGACCCCATCTTTGTTTCAGGGTTGAAAAACTTTCATGACGTTTATTCAACACTGCAACTGTCATCTTTTTGGTGCATGGTAAGCAGTGGACAATGATAGCTACTTTAGCTATTTGAACTTGTTATGGTGCTTATTGAATATCCTAATAACTAGTGTAGTTATTTTAATGTAATCTTTTTTTTGTACGAGTGACCACGATGAACACCTGCATTATTTTATTATTTTTGAGAGGCCATCAAACGTCAGTGTCCATTCTTCCTCCGAGATTGTTTATTCTGGTTCTTGGATACCATTCTTAAATCCGTGTTTCTCATAGCATAGAATGTTGAGTGGCCAGCCAACACAAGAAGTGCCTATAGGGTGTGCTGTAAACTATGGCATGCTTACCATGGGGTCAATTGTACAGCACAAAGGATGTCTTGCCTCTTGAAACATTTGGGTGGTGAAGGTTTAGGAGTTTAAGCAGCTGATAGAATGGGATAACGCAGAAGAGCTGGATGTGCTTAAATATGTCATTAGGAAAATAGAGGACTGGTACTGGATAAAATAAATACCATGATGGAAATGTGTAATTTCTATTCGATGAGGTACGAAGAGGATGAAACTATGCACCAATATGAAACGGTTCTATGAGCAATGACATCCACATGTCACATTGATAACATTACTTATGAGCGGTATCTCAGTGAAGAATCTCTGTAAAATCTATTGGCTTTGTCAATGGTTTTTTTACATGTAGCACAGCAATTGAGCTGCTGTGCAACACGGCTTTAAATTTTGTAAACAGCAACAGTTGTGAACGACAACTTTGGAATGTTCGAGCTCCGGGCGTCTACCACTCCATTGTTTTCAATGGAGCTCCCAACACTCCAATGTTCTAATAAGAGTCACACTGTTAATTTTAGTTATTTTTTATTTTGAAAGTTTTATATAGCGCGAACAAGATCTTTGCAGATATCAGACCGCTTTACAAAGGCAAGGGGTAAGAACAGGAGAGTGCATAACAGGCATTTGGGCATAGCGTAATTGTGAGTAATAAATGAGTGGTAGGGTAGGTACATGAGGGAGCATAGTCAGGCAGGTAAGTCAGTAATACAAATACTTTAATTCCCCACCACCTCCTGAGGGGGCGCTGGACTGCTCGCTTTCGCTAACCTGACTGTCGAATGCTAAAGGGCTGTGCCTGTTACTCAGTTTTTTTTTTATTGCGAAATAGGTCATTGTGTAAGGGCCCCAATCCCCACATTTAGGGCCAAGTAAATCCTGTTTGCCGTGTGGCTCCCGAACCTGTTGCAACAGTGAGTAACTCTAGGCGAGTTCCATTCCAGAGAGAACAATGATCTCCTGACAACGACAATAAATACATTCTTGTTGGCTTTTTACATGCAGCTGGTTGTTTACATACTACAGTTGTCTCGAATTCGAATCTAACAAAATAATCATTGTTTGCGTTGGAATAATTCAACGTGACCACAACTTGATTTCAACTTAATTTCCAAAACATGCATGTTGAGGTTGGGGTGGGAGGGCACACCCGAGGAGACCGACCGGAACATCTTAAAGTGTAGAGAATATCATGGCTGTGTTGGTACCAGGTGAAAAATGTTACAGACAGTGGAACGTGATGGGCGAGAGGCAAATTGTCACAGGATGCGCGACAGGAATTATGGGCGTTTGTTCCGCTGAAGAAACGACCAATCCATTATGTGGCTGTGTTATTAGAATGGAGCCGCTCCAATGCCATAACGATGAGCGATGGGTTCAATTCCGTTCCTGGGTGCCCTGACCTGACTCTGAGCCCCATAGGTGCTTGGTTCAGGCCAGAGTCTGGATGTATACGTGCTCTTTGCGTGCTGACATCTCGGAGAGGGATGTGTTCTCCTTCTGTTTAATAAGCAGTTAGCAGGAGTGTCTGTCAGCCTGATGGTACATTAGAAACAAATGGCACAATAGCCTCGTGTTCATCGGTCGCCATTGGTTACCTATTGCGGTGTGTATCACAGACTGCTCGCACAGCTAGTTACCCATATTTATCGAGAATGCAAAATACCTCGTGGCATTTAAACAATAATACCCCTTCCTACCTATCTACTTTCTCCCTCTGCCTCTGTTTCTTCCTGTTTCTGAAACAGTGGCAATACTAACAGTTTACGAAAATTTTCCTCTAAACCAAAGACAACTGAAGTTGAACAGTGCACACAACTGCATCATGCACTCACGCACATACACTCAACATACAGACACTGAGGAGTGAAATGGGTACACAGGCTGTGATTACCATGCAATAAAAGACAATGAGCTTTTAACTGGCCTCCTCGGTGGGCTCCCTCCCTCCTGTGCTAGGCCCCATTCCTCCAGTGTCCACTGCTGCTTGACTAAGCCTCATGCAAAAACAACAATTGATGGACCGAATGCAGAACAATGTCATACATTCACCCCTTTACAGAGATCTGGGCCTAAATCCATCGTTTTTTCCTCACCATGCCATTTCAGTTTGAACCAAGCCATATACAAATCAGTCTTGACCCTGCGCCCAATGGGAACAGTCCAGCCCGAACTGCCAGGCCAGGTCCTCCCTGGACTGGATAAACACAAACACAGAACCCGCTCTAAACTGGGACAAACATCATGAGCATACCCCAAACCACATCTTGGTTCTAATCCTTAAGTACCAGCTATTCAATCCTGTACGCACTGGTTGCTCCTTTCTCTAATTTAAAAAAAAATCTCATATGTGTCTGACCCCAGTACATGGATGAACTTGTATGTTTCTCACACTCAAAGATTTTTGCACACCATACTCAACAAAAAATGTGTAAAGGTAGTGGAGGCACCTCATGGAAACACCACCATGGGAGCTACTGATAGGTTCTCATCAGTGTGCTCCGATTTTCATCATTGGCAGCCTCCACAACCAAAAAGAAAGTGTGAAAAAATGTGCACAAATGAAATGAAAGTGTGAAAAGGTAAAACACGCACCACAAATAGTATTCGTGTGCCCACCAATCCTGACCCCCTACTGTCAAAGCTAAAAATTCCCACTCTTTTTGCTTTCACACACTAATCACGAGCTAAACAATCACTGGCACAACCATCAATTTTAATCACTGCCATGTGTTTGCTCAATTTAAAATCAAGACCATCAATTCTTATGGAAAGCCAACATGTTTCATTGCCTTGTAACAAATTTCCGTCTATTTCTTCAGGGCTAGGGGTATGTCCTCGCCACACTGTTAGTTCAATAATGTACCCAGTGGTTGCCCACACCTTGCATGCCAGCAGCCACCTTTCCTGGGGATGTGTACGCGTTCACAAAACCCACAAGTAATTATCCAGGGAGGACCTGGCTTGGCAGTTCAGTCTGGACTGTTCCCATGAGGCACAGGGTTAAGACTTATTTGCATATGGCTGGGTCTAAACTGGGGTGGCATGGTGAGCAAAAGAATGATGGATTTAACCTAGATCTCTTGACTGGGGGTGAATGTATGATTTATTCTGCATTCCGTCCGTCATTTTTTTGCATAGCACTTTTAACCCTAAGTGGGATGGGTATGCCCAGATGTGGGTCCCTTGCTTACTGTGCCACTGAATTCAAGCTGGTCTGGCTGGTGAAGGGTAATACCCAGAAACCGGTCTCAGGATGCTTGTTTCCGGTCCAGGGAGGACCTGGCTTGGCAGTTCGGTCTGGACTGTTCACAGGATCATGATTGATTTGCATATGGCTGAATCTAAATTGGGGCGGCATGGTGAGCAAAAGAATGATGGATTTAACCTAGATCTCTTGACTGGGGGTGAATGTATGATTTATTCTGCATTCTGTCCATCATTTGTTTACGTAGCGCTTTTCACCCTGAGTGGGATGGGTATGATCAGACGTGGGTCCCTTTCTCACTGTCCCACTGGATTCAAGCTAGCCTGGCTGATGAAGGGTAATACCCAGAAACCGGTCCCAGGATGATTGTTTCCGGTCCAGGGAGGACCTGGCTTGGCAGTTCGGTCTGGACTGTTCCCATGAGGCACAGGGTCAAGACTGATTTGCATATGGCTGGGTCTCAACTGGGGTGGCATGGTGAGCAAAAGAATGATGGATTTAACCCAGATCTCTTGACTGGGGTGAATGTATGATTTATTCAGCATTCCGTCCATCATTTCTTTGTGTAGCACTTTTCAGACTAAGCCTCAGCATATGTAGATCAGTTACTCGCATGCCTCTTAGAGGAACGGATATCACGTGAGTCAGTTGTGTTTGACACCCACTGCTAAGAAAAGGGATTCCCATGACTTAGCTGACTTGGCTGGCATATGAATAGGATCATGGTGGCTTCCCAAACAAGTATCCTTTACTTCTCTCAGTGCTTTGCCCAAAAGTGGAATATACTCCATTGACCAGAAAGAGAATATACATGTGTTTTCTATCATTCATTTGCGTCTGCTCACTGAAGGATGAGCTGTAGTTTTGCCCGCAAATGTCCAGAGCTGGATGCCCTGTATATACCTCTTAAACTCTCCTAGTGACAGCAGGGACTCGCATTGCACATTTTTCCAGGGCTGTCATTTGATCATGTCTGGGGCCTCTCTACTGTAACAAGAGGTATCTTGGAAATGCAGCCAGCTTAATGATGCTGCATTCACTGAGCCTGAGGTATGATCGGTCAAGTTACCAAGGGATAGTTCAAAGTTCAATCACTGCTCTCAAATACAAATGACCCTGAGTGAAGCTTCAGCAAGGATGTATCAGGCCCAACAATCTTGCAGCCAATGCCCAGTATATTGTGTGTACAGTCAGCTGAGGCTATGGCACAGCGCAGACTTGTTGCATGAACCGTGTATACACCTGAAACATTCCTGGAGTGGCGCCAGTCATGTGAAGCGCCTAGAACAATTGTCAGTTACAAACCAGAACCGTTTCAAAGCATGGGCAAAGTGGGCCCTGGCCCAGGGGCCCCACAGGGCTACCTTTCAGAAGGCCCTCTGATAGAGCCAGCTCTGTTCTGCAGAGAATCCTTCCTGATGACACCGAATAATTTTCAAATGGATTGTTTTTAATGCCATTTTCCTGTAATTTATTTTTAATGTGGGGAATGTGTGTGAGCCTATTGAGGACATTTTGCAGAGAAAAGTTGTGTTTATATCTCATGCAACATCCATAAAAAATGTTTTTAGATCAAAACAGAACCTCACATATGAGAAATGGGAGGGTGCCGCAGAGATTATTTGCAGGAATAGTAGCGGGCTGCTGCTGTGTTATAATATTGAAAACACACTTCACTATCCCCGAATATTAGATGTAATTCTCTCTTCTCACTCTTGGCGGACTCACTCTTGGCGGACCACCACCACTACCCTTACCTCTGAGGCGGCAGGAATTGCACTGGAAGCAGCCTGGTTTCTGCTTCATTACTCGGCACCCATCTACAGCTAGCGGTACCCGCTGCGCGGGTCCCGCGTCGCGAGGGAGGTGACATCAAGCGTCCTGTTGCTCCTTTGGACGTGGAGCGATCCGAGGCTCCTGGACTCTGCAGGGCTGCGAGCAGGCGGGGAGGCGCAGGACTACCTGTCCCAGGAGCGCCCGCCCGCCCTAACTCACACCACCTGGCAAGCTCTCCCTGCAGGCCCCTCCCCCTTTTTGCCGATTGAAAAGAGAGCTGCACCGGACTACTGGTGGGACTCTTGGCGGACCACCACCACTACCCTTACCTCTGAGGCGGCAGGAATTGCACTGGAAGCAGCCTGGTTTCTGCTTCATTACTCGGCACCCATCTACAGCTAGCGGTACCCGCTGCGCGGGTCCCGCGTCGCGAGGGAGGTGACATCATGCGTCCTGTTGCTCCTTTGGACGTGGAGCGATCCGAGGCTCCTGGACTCTGCAGGGCTGCGAGCAGGCGGGGAGGCGCAGGACTACCTGTCCCAGGAGCGTCCGCCCGCCCTAACTCACACCACCTGGCAAGCTCTCCCTGCAGGCTCCTCCCCCTTTTTGCAGATTGAAAAGAGAGCTGCACCGGACTACTGGTGGGACTCTTGGCGGACCACCACCACTACCCTTACCTCTGAGGCGGCAGGAATTGCACTGGAAGCAGCCTGGTTTCTGCTTCATTACTCGGCACCCATCTACAGCTAGCGGTACCCGCTGCGCGGGTCCCGCGTCGCGAGGGAGGTGACATCAAGCGTCCTGTTGCTCCTTTGGACGTGGAGCGATCCGAGGCTCCTGGACTCTGCAGGGCTGCGAGCAGGCGGGGAGGCGCAGGACTACCTGTCCCAGGAGCGCCCGCCCGCCCTAAATCACACCACCTGGCAAGCTCTCCCTGCAGGCTCCTCCCCCTTTTTGCCGATTGAAAAGAGAGCTGCACCGGACTACTGGTGGGACTCTTGGCGGACCACCACCACTACCCTTACCTCTGAGGCGGCAGGAATTGCACTGGAAGCAGCCTGGTTTCTGCTTCATTACTCGGCACCCATCTACAGCTAGCGGTACCCGCTGCGCGGGTCCCACGTCGCGAGGGAGGTGACATCAAGCGTCCTGTTGCTCCTTTGGACGTGGAGCGATCCGAGGCTCCTGGACTCTGCAGGGCTGCGAGCAGGCGGGGAGGCGCAGGACTACCTGTCCCAGGAGCGCCCGCCCGCCCTAACTCACACCACCTGGCAAGCTCTCCCTGCAGGCTCCTCCCCCTTTACGTTAGCTACCTATAAACACCCAGGGCAGACCCGCTGCGCGGGAGCGACCGGGAGAAGCCCGGGGCAAGGGCGGGACCGTCTGTGGCCGTCCGGGGCCGGTAGAGGTCGGGTCGGGCTACCCCCCTAACATCATCTTCCCATCTTTACTGTAGCACCTGGTATCCACTAGCTGGTGTTTTTTAAAGTGTATTACCAGGCCATTGTCACAGTAGCTGCTACACTGTTGGTAGAACTCATTTCATTTGACTGTGGGATGTTGAATTGATTGTTTGTTTGCATATTGTGATTAGTGTCAGATCTGTTAGTGTACGGCTCAAAAATGACCTTACGGTCAGGTAAAGAAAGGCAAGTCCAGGTTTCCACCTCCAATGGTACTTTTACAGGTACGATTGACCAGTTTTTTAAACGCACCACAACTATATTGGAGAAGGAAATAGCTCTTGCCGAAAAACGTCTATCGCTTGACCTAATCACAGGCAAGCGATCCTCACTTGGTAAAATTAATGAGGCTGTCTCTCCTGTCCCACTTTCCCTACTGAATGAAGATAGCTCCGATGTTAATGTGCACTTAGTGGTAGTGACTGCCTCCACAAGTTAAACACTGGATTTAGAGGGGGCTAGTAAGGATAATGTATCTGTCACGGCCCACGATAACATGGTGAACGGAGGGACTATTTACCATGACCTGTCTGGTGAAGAAACAGGTCTTTCAGACTCCCCCAATCTTGCCTTAAGCAATGAGCGAGCAAATTCATCTATCCACTCCCAACACCCACCCACTCACAATCCTGGGAAACGCAAAAGGGTAGATTCGCATGATTTAGGGGAACATACTGAGGGTTTGAGAACTACCTTTATATCCCCCACACAGATACCCACTTCCATTGCAGTGGTTCATCCTGAGGAACATAACACCACAGTTAACATCGTAGAAGGAATACTTCTGGCTAAAATAGAGTTATTGATTAAATCTTTACTCTTACCGTTATTCGAACGGACCAGATTATTAAATACAAAAATGGATTCTTTAGAGACACTGGTAAAAGACAATAAAGCGGCAACCAATAGAATTCACGCCACTATAGCCTCTAAGGGTACAGCCCCAATAGCCCCAACCTTTCCGAAGACTAACATTGTAAATAATAAAGATGGGGGTAATAGATTGAAAACGGGACCACCTATCACAAAAGTTCCACAGCAAAAACCCGTTCCTGTCATAAAGAAAAAACCTACTACTGAGAATATACCCCAGCAAAAAGTCACGGAAGGCTCTACAACACATTCCCCTGCTAGGAAACATCCTATCCCTACCAGTCATCATGACCAAAATACACGGCCCAGGATTAAATCTGTTCCAAGAAAACAATGTGTGAACCTTCCCCCTGAGTCACTACCTTATAACATCATCTTAACTGGCGTGGCTCCCCTAGGGGATGGTAAGAGAGAAACACACAAAGACCTTTACAATAAGGTAACATTCTGGTTAAACAAAAATCGCCCACTCCCTCCAAACTCGAATATTGAAATCCTTAATGTTAGGAGGGTGGACTGGGTAGGTTACAGTAAAAAAGATCTTGAGGGGGATTGTGTGGTAATCAGCTTTAGAGAGCCATGGGTTGCTGAATACATTAGTAGGGAACCTAGATATGGCAGACTTGGGGATGTACAGACTCTATCTCTGCATTATTTTTATCCCGCACTATATTCTAATAGAGCCCAAACACCGTACCATCACTATAGAAGGGAAAGACCAAGAGACAGATTTCATTTTGAAACACCTATCTACCCATTGTTTCAGCCCCACCTCTCGAACCGGTTTGCCCCCTTATCTGGTCTGGATGGTGTGGACTGACTTGATAATGAGCCTTCGGTAACTGAGTTGACTGGTGTCATAGTGAATTGTTCCCCCACCAATCATATATCTAAAATGGACAGGATCGTACCAGAGTATAGAGAAAGTACCCAGGGGAGTATAGGAAGGGGTGAAACCTCAAACTACACTCCTAGACCCTTGACCCTTGGGGAGAATGTGGATCCAGTTGATATTTTGCCAAAGACATCAACACATACCCTTACGGTCTTATCCTGGAACATTGCAGGGTTAAAGGGGAAATTGTCAGAGGCTGACTGGGGGTCTTTTGTGGATCTACACGATGTAATCATACTACAGGAAAGTTGGTCAACTGATGCCATTTATCGGGTTGGTTACCTCAATTATTACAAACCAGCCTGTAAAGGTTTAAAAGGTCGCCCCTCTGGAGGCCTTGTTATTTGGATTAGACAATCCTTAGGCTTTAAAATCATAGACCTTCCTACTCCTAGTAATGATATATTAGTCCTGAAATTAACCAGCAAAAATAACCAAGACCTCATCCTGATTAATATATACGCAAGAGGGCGACCTGGGGGGAAGTCAATGAGAACGGCAGATGACTTAGATTCCCTACTGAATAACATCGACAGAGACAAATGCGTAATGGTGGCAGGGGATTTCAATTGTTCATTTGAACCGATTCCCAATTTGGAAAATGGGGGATACGAGGAAGTTGATCAAATTTGGAACATTCCCCATTTAACTATTCCACCTGTCAAAAAAGTAACAGAGGCTGTTATGCAGTGGTTAGGTCTTTGTCTTGAATGGGATCTACGAGCAGCGAATGGGAGGACAAAATCAGACCAGAAGGGAAATGCTACATTTGACAACTCCCATTATTCTAGCCGCATTGATTACTTCCTAATTAGGATGGAGTTCTGGAACCTACTAGAGGATATGGAAATAGTCTCAAGGCCAGAAAGTGATCATAATCCTCTAGTAATAAACCTATTATTAAATGGTGATCCACATACAGATACTGTAACCAATTTTGCAACTGCCGAGGTTGTTCTTACGAACGATTGTAGAAGGGTACGTTGGGCTAGGTTTCTGGATAATCCCACCATTATTGATAAGGTGTCAAAAGAGGTTTTAGCAGCTACGAATCTGATAGCGCCCATATTAAACGAAGGTACATCACTGGAACAAATTGGGATGATTCATGAGTCCCTTTTTAACAAAATCAAAACTTTTTTTATTGAACCAGTAAAAAGAAGGGAAAATGGCTCGGCTCAAACAGGAGCGAAATGGTATAATAAGACTTGCCGCCTTGCCCATAGCTCCCTGATAGCTGCTATTAAATCTAAGTCAGCTATTGATATCAAACAAGAAAGGGTTAATTACAAGAAGGTGCTTAAACAGGCAAAAATGAACTGGGATGAACAACGTTGGTTAGACTTATATAATGCTAGTACTTCCACTAACAAACAAAAATTCTGGGAGGTTGTGAAATGGGGAGGGACTGGGGACCAGCAAGTACCTGTCAATTATGTCCCTGCTGAGAAATGGGTCAAGCATTACTCGGCACAGTTTAGTAACACGGAACGGATCTCCCTTAACACTAGGGAAGATACCAGTGTTCCGACTGTGGTACCCTCACATGATCAGATTGTCTTCACAGAAATGGAAGCTATTAAAGCTTTAAAACAAGTGCAGAATGGTAAAGCTCCTGGAATGGACTGTGTCCCTGCGGACCTTTTTAAGCATGCTCAAGTACACTGGGTCCCTTATATAACCATCTTAGCGAATGCCATAGCTAGAGGGGTCAGAATACCAGACTCGTGGAAAGGGGCGGAGATGTTACCCGTGTATAAAAAAGGGGATAGGACTGATGCGGGAAACTATCGACCCATCAGCCTTATCGACGCCCTACAAAAGGTAATCGCCAGAATGCTGCTAGGCAGAATCCAGCTCTGGATGACAGAAGTTGACATCCTGTCGCCACTGCAGGCTGGCTTTAGGGCTAATATTAGCACAGTTGACCAAATACTTAGATTTGCTATGATTTACTGGAAGACTGTGTTCTTAAGAGGAGGCACTATATTCGCAGCATTTGTGGATCTCAAATCTGCGTTTGATTTGGTCCCCAGAGGAAAGATGTGGGCAGCTTTAAGGAGAATGGGTGTTCCTACTGCCCTTCTAGAACTTACAATCAGGATGCATGAGGAAAATTTCGCCAGAGTTAGATGGGGTAGTCAGGGTCAGGTAACAGACTCCTTCCCCGTGACCCGTGGAGTGAGACAGGGCTGTGTCTTGGCCCCCACCCTATTCATACTTTTCATCAACCAGGTGGTCAAGTTCCTCTCAGCTACCCCGACAGATGCACCAACACTGGGTGGGACCAAATTTCCCCTTTTAATCTTCGCTGACGACACCCTAATTCTGGCTAAAACTCAGACGGGTCTTCAGGTGGCTATTAATAAATTTGTGGACTTTTGCAATGAAAATGACCTCGAAATTAATGTTTCTAAAACCAAGTTCATGGTCCTGACAAAAAATAAACCATTGAGGGGTCATGTAACGATGAATGGGTCTAGCCTAGAACAGGTTGAGGTTATGACATATTTAGGTGTTGCAATAGACTATAGGTTACGCTGGAAAGAACAAATAGCGGCACTTAGTCTAAAATGTGCTCGTTTATCTGGTTGTTTAGTGAAAGAGCAACGTTGTTCCTTGACCAAAAGAGTTTTACCAGCGCTTAAAATTTATAGCGCCAAAATCAGTACTGCCATACTCTACGGGGCTGACATATGGGGGAGTGTGGATCTGGCTGTTCTAGATAGGATCCAGAACAAATTCTTTCGCAACCTAGTCAGTCTCCCCCCTTCCACGCCAGCACTACCACTCATGCTGGATATGGGCTTTTATTCTATTAAACATCAAGCCCAATATAGGATGGTGGCGTTGTGGAGACGCATATGGTCTACCCCGGAACTTGCCATGTTTGCCCAAGAGATACAGGACGTAAGAGAACAACAGGGGGCAGGGGATATACCCTGGTTTAAATCTATTAAGATCACTCTTACTAGAATGGGTCTTTATTCGCTCTGGTCCGAGCCGGGTGCTCACATCTTCCCATCAAAGAAAGATTTTAAACTTCTCTTCTGGTCCATGGTTAAAGAAGAACATGTTGTGCTCTCGGAGAAAACCAACCTGACAGGCTTGTTTTTGATTCACAAAGTAGTTCCGCATACAGAGACCTACTGGGACATTATCCTAAAAAGTTTAGACAGGAAACTTTATCATCAGTTTCGTATAGGTACTTTGCCACTAAGGGATTTTACTAGTGGATGGCAGAACTCAGAGTCTGCATCTTGTCCGTGTTGTTCTGAAAGCAAAGAATCAATAGGTCATTTTCTATTTGTATGTACTGCTTACCACGAACCACGCCATAAGTGGCTGAAGCCAATCTGTAAAAGATTAAACACTCGGGTGAGCAGGGAAGCGCTGATGGCCCTGAGATACAACACAGCCGAATGGCTATCCATAGGGCTGGCAAAATTCCTTGGGTGGGCCTGGATAATTAGATCAAGGTATGTTCGTAGCACTTTAAGTTGAAAAACTAAAATAACCTGCCATAGCCTATCTATCATACTTGGGCAGTACTAATGTATTGTTTGTTTTTTATACATACTTGTTTTAATCTTTTTATGACGACTTCATATGTACATTTAATTGAGCTTTTTAAACAAATTCCTTTTTGTCTGTTTAAAATTTTCATATTTTTGATGTATGTCTTGTATTATTATGCTTGTCTTTTATGAAGAAAATTAGAAATAAAGACGTTAAAAACTGAACTGAGATGTAAATACATCTAGACTTTGGACGAGGGTGCCTGCGCATTCTCAGTGTCCTGACCACAGAGGGCCGAAAAGAGCTAAAATTGTATAATAAATTCAAAGCTGTCCCAAACAGGGGTCCCCAAAATACGTTTGGCGAGGACCCCAACAATCTTTAAGATGTCTCTGCCCCAAACTACAAAAGGCTTTTCTTTCAGGAGCAGGGTGAGTCTGCAACACCACAGAACCCAAGGTGGACCACCCAGATGGCAGCAAATGTGGGATGTGAGATACTCAAAGACAGAGGAAACCAAGGAGGTGTAGCAGCATTGGCATATGTACAGCGCTTGTGCGTAACTACACAGTAAAAAGTGTCTAGTATTTGCTGGCGGTTGCGGGTGGTGGGCACTGGCATTCGTTTTTGGGGAACGAGAAATTCTTTTTTCAAGCAGGAGACAGAAAGGCAGACAAGGGAAAAAGAAGGAATGATAAAATATCTACGATAGTGAGATTAAGAGTCAGAATGTGTTAGGTGGTGGAGAAGGGATCACTGACAGAATATCGGAAACAAAGATATCGTGTGGACGAATATCCCATCAAAAATATTGAGGACCGAAATTTTGAGAAATTAAGTGCAAATAGGTAAGTATAGATTTACTATTCTTAACTCCACATCTACGTCCCTTGAAGATATATATATATATATATATATATATATATATATATATATATATATATATATATATATATATATATATATATATATATATTCACAGAAAAAACCATAGGTTATAGACCATATATAGTTAGGAATTTGCATTTACAAAACCTTGAAAATTCACTGAAAAAACCATAGGTTATAGACCATATATAGTTAGGGATTTGCATTTACAAAACCTTATTTTACTCGCATAAAACCATTGAAATTCCATATATAGTTAGTTGCGCTAACTATATATCGCGCACCCGCAATCCACTGCTGATGATGTCACATATTACATCATTCATGACATGGTCAGTGACATCACTGATGACATCACTGATGACATCTCAAATGACATCACTGATGACATCTCAAATGACATCACTGATGACATCACTGATGACATCTCATTTGACATTACTGATCACATCACTGATGATATCATTCATGTGATACTACGATGAACCTCTTCAGACTCTAATATAACCTTAGATACAATCAGTGTAAACAGACACTCACAGACTGTCACTCATCCATGGAGTTACTCACACACCTAGTCAGTCATGCAAAGAATCAATCACACCTCCATTTCCTCAACTATACAGTTATACAAACTTTACTTATTCAAACATATACTAACACATATTTACTCTCTTATACAATCCCTGATACAAGTTCACAATGATCCATACAGCCACTCACACATTCACTGGCTCTTATGCACAGTTATTTATATATGTCAACTCTCACATGTACTGTGTTTTACATATGTACTTACTTTGACATGTAGCACTGAGATATCCATTCACTCACCAATACACTCATGCACACAGTCAACCGCCCATACAGCTGTTTCCACATGCACTTTTGAAACCATACATCTAGTGAATCAACTGCTCACACATCTATGCACAGAGTCATACACCTTCCAGCCACCCACACACACACTCAGTCTCCCATACAAATACCTGGGCTACCAATCAATAACCCATATAGTTACTCATATAGCTACTTATCAACACATGCAGCAGTTTACAGAACAACAGACATAATGATGCACAAATTAAGACAGTTTAGTCACTAACCCATGCACTCAGTGAGACATATTTAATCACTCACTCATACAGTCAGTCATGCACCTACTAAATCCTTCATCCAGACACTTATACATCCACTCATTCTTCAATATGTAAGACATATTTACACTTTACAGAAACATACAGTCACTGGATGTTGTCATCAGTGATGTCATCAGTGATGTCACTGACCATGTCATGAATGATGTAATATGTGACATCATCAGCAGTGGATTGCGGGTGCGCGATATATAGTTAGCGCAACTAACTATATATGGAATTTCAATGGTTTTATGCGAGTAAAATAAGGTTTTGTAAATGCAAATCCCTAACTATATATGGTCTATAACCTATGGTTTTTTCAGTGAATTTTCAAGGTTTTGTAAATGCAAATTCCTAACTATATATGGTCTATAACCTATGTTTTTTTCTGTGAATTTCATTGGTTTTTTAAAAGCTAACATCGGTAACTGTAAAATGTATTCTTCTTTAAATCTTAAAATATATTTTAGATGTTTATTAATAATTTTTTTTTTAATATTTTTTTTCTTCGCTTCCAGTTCGCGAACCGGGAAGCTTTCCGTTAGCTCATCTTGATGCCGCGACCTAGTCCGCGAACCGGTCAACGTTACGTTAGCGGAACTGTGACGCGTCGCGGAAGCGCGACGTATCACGTTGTCGCGTAATGCGTCTAATGACGCGCCGCGTTAGCGCTCCCGGAAGTGCTCCGGACCGCGAACCGGAAGTGATCCGGGACGCGGCGCGCACCGCGTAACGTAAGCGGAACAGGTCATGTGACTTGTTTATCAAAGTTTTCATTGGTTCATTTCACTTTTGGTTTCCAAATGATGTATGACTAGGTCATGTGACCTAAAAATAACACTTTTCATTGGTTCAGAACTTTTGCTTTTCCCAAATCATGTAAACCCCTCCTTCTTTCCTCACTCTGACTTTCATCTTGGTGAGAGAAAGACCATTTTCCTGGAGTTCAGCAATGGCTTCTATACTTGCTGCAGCTGGTGCACCCCCACCACCACCTCCACCTCCTCATAAGAAGAGAGGACCACCAAGTCAATTTATCTCCAACAGAGAGGAGGAAGAGGAGGAAGAAGAAGAAGAGGATAGAGATCAACCAGAATTTATCCCAGAGTTGCCCCGTGTTTCTAAGAGGAAAACAAGTTTCATCTGGCAGTTTTTTTCCATCCCTCCAGGGCAGAAGAAGGTCAATGCTAAATATGCCACCTGCCTCATCTGTAAATACAGATTGTCTAGAGGCACAGAGAAAAAATATAGTATGGGCAACTATACTATGCATCGCCATATGGCCAGGTGGCATCCCTTAAACTACAGCCGGGCTGAGTTAAGGGACCTACAAGATAATCCCCCGACAACTCCTGTGGCCAGATCTACGTCAACAATGTCTTTGACAGGAAGAGAGGCACAGGAAACTGTGCCAAACATTCAACCAAACTTTAAACATATGAAGTTTACCTGTATATATTGTGGTGCTATGCTCTCGTATGGGAACATGAGCGTGAACTTGATCAATATGGTGTTCGAAAACCATAAGTGCCCTAATGCACCCAAGCAGTAATTTTTTTTTTGCTCCTGTTGAGCCCTTTTCAATTCCTGTTTTTTTGTTGTTTCCCCTCCATAAAAAACACAAAAAAAACATAAAACTGTTGTAAAAATACAAAAAAATCAAAAAATGTTCAGAAAAAAAAATAAATAAATAAAACAACAAAAACAAAAAAAAAAGTTCTTTTCAGAACTACCTCCCCTTTCAAATAAAATTGCTAGAATGTTTATCACTCTGGCAAGCTCTATTTCTTTTGGTTCGCTTCAAGTTCGCTGACCGGTTCGCAAACTTGAAGCGACCCAAAAAAATATTTTTTAAAAAAAAAGAAGAGTTAGTATAAGGGAAGTAAACAGAGAATAATGTAAAAAGAAAGACAGCTATAGAGAGTAAATCAGAGATACTGTCAGTGACATCATCAGCAGTGCATTGCGGGTAAAAAGAGTAGAAAACATTTACCTTATAATTCTTGTTACCTTTTTAAAATATTTTTTCATACTTTCAATCTGTAAAAGAGAGAACAAACATTTCCAAAAATATTAAAACATGTATTCAAAAATTAGAAAAGACAAGGGAAAAGGTTCAAGAACAAACAGTTTTTCAACAACTTTGACATTTACAGAAGTCTCTGCTTCTCTACGTCCCCTACACAATCCTAAAGATATATATTTTAAAGAAACTGTATCTTGATGTTGATGAACTGAGGCCTATTTTGGAACATGATGCTTTTTTTGCACTGCTAATGTCTCACAATAGTGATGCAATAGCAGCGCAAAAAAGATGTAAAGCCATCATAAAATTGGGTCTAACATTTTAAATGATTGTTTCAGGATGCAAATAAGATGTGTGCTTTCAAGAGCTTTCTTTGAGGTGAGGCCTATTCATTTTTTTTTTAAAAAAACAGTACCCAGAAGTACAGCACTGTAAGCATTAAAATTGACACTTACAGAAGACTCAGTTTCTCCATATCTACCTCACATTTCTAAATGTATATCATAAGTACAAAAAGCAGAACATTAATTATACATATTAAATGGTTTATTTTTGCTGTTCTCAGAATGTATCAAATTTCACTTAAATCAGTGACTTGAAGGTATTCATCATGTAACAGCGGGGAAAAAAAAACACAATCAAAATGATTGTGTTTAAAAAACCCATTCAACATAAGAAATCTGAATTCAAAACTCCTTAAAATTAACTTACTTTCAATGACGTCGAAGGATGTCCTATGAACAGCGTCCACTGTGTTGTGCTATAAATATTGTCAGCCCGCCACTTTCTGAAAGAAAACCTCCAACGATTCGAAAAATATGTTACATACAAGAAAAGACTTCTCACATTCTACCACATGTTTCCACTTGGCCAAATCATGTTGCAGCTATTCACAAGTCTTGTAATTCTTCCAATCAAATCCCGTCATTTTCTATTTTCGCAACTTTCAAAAAGAAAACATTTAAGATAATTTTCACAATCCTGGACTACTAATATCTTACCCTTCTTTGTCACTCATGTTCTCCTTTTCCTATGACACTGATACTGCTTACTATGAAGCAGACTTACTTGCATCAGGTTTATATAGTCGGATTTTACAAAATAACATTATAATTAAAAGTTTTGGACCAATAATCTAGACAGCATTGCAGACTTACATTCCCTCAACTTGATGAACCTTTTCCAATTCTTCACAGGAAATCCCGAGATTCTTTCTTTAAAATTTTGGTTTTAAAAACACCAGGTAAGAATTTTTAAGGTCAAACGGCAATTTTTTTTTGAAAGTTACAACGGAATCATTGCAGAATGACCAGCCGTTTCGAGACTTTAAGTAAGCTGTATAATGTCCTGAAGTTGTTGAAGGACCATCGTGATAGATAATTGCTACAGTTACAAAAGTCCTTCCTGATATTGAAAGCTGAGAAGCCACAAAATTTGTTATTAAAGTTGACAATTTTGATCCATCAGGCCTACATCGTTGCATCATTAAAATGACATACTGTCCATATCTACGTATAAGTAATGTTGACATCATTTCAGATTTACATTGGCTACACTCCATGTTGTGATCCGCTGCATTTACTAGCTTATTAAAGGAGACTGATTTACTGTCTGGCAAAGTTAAATATATAAATCTTTCTGAGTCTACACTAGTAGTACTTGATACCCTACAATTCTCGCAGTCATGCTGCCATTGATAAGAAAGCCCAAACAGTTGATCTACATCTACACCCTCATCTTGCAATATATCAAGCATATACATTAAAAACTCCTGACAATCTTGCTGATTATTTTCAGAGAAGTCTGTTTGACCTGAACATTCATCTAACAGATAACGAACTTCAGACACACTTTCTACTTTTGTTCGATCAGTGCTACATTTCTCGAAAACAGAATTCAACAAACAGCATAAAATTTGTTCTGAATTCAACAGAATCTGTTCTTTTAAACTCTCTAGTGAAAAGAGAACATTAACCACTACATTTGCATAGCAGTTGACACCAGAACTGTTTTCAAATTGAAAACCGACAACATCTTCAACAGAATCCACTTTCTTTCTGCTAACAATTTTCGGTTCATTGACTTTTAGTCTTTTTGCAACAACCTCCCTACTATTACTGCTATTTCTACGTTTCCGGCCTACCACACGTTTCTCAAACAAAGGATATTGAGGCAAATGTGGCGCATACTCTCTTCTTAACCTATTGTATTCCTTAACACAATCTAGATCCGCACAAATGTTTGTGACATCACAGTCAATTAAGTACAATCCCGATAAAGTTCTAACTCGTGACAATGCCACATATGCCATACCCTCCTTGAACACAGAACTGCCAATATTCACCAATGCACAGTCTACACTTAAACCTTGCGATTTATGGATTGTCACCGCATATGCCAAGCAAACAGGAAACTGTTTACGGCGAACATATAAGTCTTTAACAAGCAAAAACCTAGCAGAACAACGACCAATTTGCTGTACTTCCTCAATGCCATCAAATTTAATTCTTAAAAATTCTATTCCATCTCTATTTCTGTATTTCTCAAAATCAACAACATTACCCATTGATCCATTTACCAGACCTCTTTCTACATGTAAATTCCTTCTCAAAATGATTCGGCAATTTAAACACACATTCAAAGTCTTTTCAAAACCCGCTGTTTTAGATATAGTCTTCTCTAATGAATCCAATTTTGATTTCAAATTGTCTGACAAAATAATTGTTGATCCCATATGCTCTAATTTGTCGATAGCTTCAAGTTTCACAATCTCTTGCTTTTCTAAATTCAACATTTTGTTGTTGAAGATGGCACATTCTGCAAGAGTTGGCATCAAACATATCCCGGATTTCTTCTCAGTAATTTTCTTAAAAATATTCTCAGGCACAATCTCTTGTTTGGGATATAAATTGGACAGTAATCGTGCATTTAAAGCTTCTTTCCCATGCTCGGTCACTTTTCCAATTCTAATATCTTGTAGAATATTCTTGTAATCTTCATCCTTTGCTTGACGCATATTTTCATGCAGTTCAGCATAATTGAAGTTTAACCATATATTGACGTTGCCAATGCTCCCTAGGCACTTCCTGGTATCTTCATGCGTGAGTATTTTGAACACAGGTTGACCTTTTACTGGTGTCAGCTGCAGAAGATCTCCGAAAACAATGATGTGTTTGCCACCAAATAACACATCATATTCAGTTTTAAGTACTTCTTGCATTCTCAAATGCACAAAGGCAAGCATGACATTGGAAACCATGCTTACTTCGTCAATGATAAGTAGTTTCATTTTCCTCAAGACTCTTGAAACTTCACAGCAAGCATCCCCAGATAACTTGTTGTATTGTAATTTGTTGTCATGCTCCACCGGCAGCATCAGTAGACGATGCAAAGTAATACCTTTAATGTTATGTGCTGCCAGTCCAGTAGGAGCGGTGACAACACAAGACAGCGATGACTCAGTCCTTTCCTGCAAATAACAAGAGATTGCTTTAATGAGGAAACTTTTTCCAGTTCCCGCTTCTCCACTCACGTACAGTCGGACAGGCTTCAACGATGTACATGAGCACTTGTTCTTCTCATGACTTAATCCGTGCTCAATTTCCTTGGTAACTTCATCATATATTTTCCTCTGCTCAACGTTGAGTTGTTTTTCCAAGTCTTCTAAGTTAACTGAATCCTCCTGAGCATGTGCCATGGCTCTTTCTACTTCATTCATAGCAGTGGCAGCTTCATTTTCGATAATAGGTCCTCCAAGTGGATCTTGACTCAATGAAACAGAACTCTGACTGTCCTGAGAACTGTCTCTGGCAATCTCGGCTGCAATCGTTGCTTCCTGCTCAATTTCCAAAGTTAGCATTTCTTGATATTTAGAAAAAGCAGGACATTCTATGGACTCCTTGGCTGCATTGAAAGAGTCTTCGTAACAGAGGAAATCTCCAAGCAGTTCCTCTTCTGCACGCCAAGGCTTGAAAAGTTGCAAAAGTGCTAAATAAAAAAACTCCTTTTTTTCTGGAGATTCACCACTCAATTTTCGATGGTTTACTAATTGGCATTTTCTTTGCTTGACCAGGCATCCCTCACTTCCAATTACAGCATACACTCCTTTCTCAATATCTTCTTTGATGTTCCTCTTGAATATATAATTTTGGAGAACCTCATATAGACAAACATTCTCAAGGTGACTGCTTCGATTTGGATAATATGTATCCAACATGTTGGTCTTCAAAATGTCGGTACTGTTTGGTTCCTTTTCTGCCAAATACTCAATTTCCCGGACAGGTTTTAGAACTCGATTTCGCGTTGCAGCAAGACCAAGACTCGCCCAAACGAGACTCCTGGATTTGGCATAGAGACTTGCTGAAGACAATCGATCAGAACATTCGTAAGCTCCGATTTCTCGATGCGACAACATCTTCAGACTGAAACTGTACAACTTCTTGCTGAGGCTCTTTTCATGGGAAATGTCCTCCCACATATCCTTCAGTTCGGTCTTTTCTTTTTTGGTGATGTAAGATGTCACATACCGAGCCACAGCCATACAGTTGTCAGCCACAAACTGTATATCCATGTTAGCATTCCACATGGACAAAATCACTGGGTTGTAGTCATTGATGTACTTGGACTCTTCGTTCCTTTTCAAATTGTATGTATTCTTGGGTGATTTCCTCGTCACATTATGTCGCAGCGAAGACATCAAACTGTTCACTCTTCCTTTAGAAATCACCGGTCGTGGAAAGTTGAAACGACATTTGGTGTAGAACTTCTCCTTGTTTCTGAATTTACGACGACAGTACTTTCCACAACGATGGCTTTGGAAACGTAGAACTTGTTCTCTTAGACTTTTCTTCTCCGTTGCGTTTGGAACAGCACACGTAGAATACTGTTCGATGAAATTCATCACTAAGTCATCCGGATCTGTTCCAAATTTAGGTGCATCCTTGATCCACAACAACATATGTATATGAGGGGCACCTCTTGCTTGGTACTCCTTTCTCCAGAAGAAATCCAACACCTCTCCAAGAGGTGGATTCTTTTTATTTGTGATGAAAGACATCATAGCTTCAAATCTATGATTGAAGTACCTGCATACATTCACTGGATCCAAAGAACACAGTTCTCCAGGTGTCTTGAATTCAATGTTTTCAATATTTCCATTTGCCTCTCGTAGAAATTCAAGTAAGTCTTCCCAGCCATACTCGGCACAGCTCAGAGTGAGGAACCATGTTGGAGTTCCTAAGTTCCTCAGCATACATTTTAAATCACCATGACGACGGTACCAGTACTCATTAGTACCACGCTGACACGCCATGAGATTAATTAAGTGAGAATCCAAAATACTGTCTTGGACATTGACTTTATGCATAAAGTCACTTGCCGAGATGTTTCGCATCTGCATACCACTTTTTAAGATGTGGTTCACTGCATATGACAGTCCAGACAGATCGCTTTCAAACAGGAGATGAAACAAATAGGGAATGCATTGCCGAAACCTAGGATCTTCTGCATACAATCGTAAAGTCCGGTATTCAGACGCAGGAATTTGATGAGGTCGCTCATCATATCTTCCTCCTTGACCTGTGGGAAATAGCTGTGGGAAACACCGAGCTTCCAAACTTTCCTCCCAAACACTAATGGGACTCCCTTTGGCTTGTTTCATTTGAAACAACTCAATAGCATTCCCCATGACTTCCTTGGAATGCAAAGGATGAACACTATAATGTTCATATATTTCTTCACTTTTAGAGGCCTCTACTTTCTCAATTTGGCCAGCACACAAATCGCTATCCTCTTCATCACTTACTTCCTCTTCTGCAACATATACATTCTTATAGTACTTATTATTTTTCTTCAAATACACTGTTGCCTTTTTGACTTTCCTAACATCCACTAAATCTTGCCATATTTTCTTATTCTTTGTCGGAACCCCATTAACCAAGATAACCAGAGGTTCCTCTTCCACTTTTTCTATTCCAATTGTGTTAATGTTTTTGTTCAAATCTAGAGGCAAATAAACAACTCTTCCCTTTAATCCTCTCTGTAAATCTGCTGGAGGCAACTTCCCTGTCTTTGGCTCCATTCTTACAATAGCCTGAAAGGGATGGATACTTTGAATCAAAATAGATTCATAAGTATTTAAATCCTTCAATTCAGAAGGAATCTCAACCAATTCCAGATTATTATGAACTGCCCTAGCAGGCATCTGGTTTTGGTTTAATTTATTACAACAATAAGTACACACACGTTGATCCGATCCCAAATCAAAATAATTTTCTACCATCAAGTATGTGGCAAAATTCTTCCATTCACTATTATTTTCCCTTTCACTTTTTGCATATAAATCCACTACCTTAGTCTGATTCTTATAATAAGTGCGTCGACAACATACACAAGTGAAATTAGGCCTCTCACTTGATTTCATCTGAAACGAGGCAATTTCCTTCTGAAAATTATCTGTACTGGAAACCTGTACATTATCTTCCACATTACCCTCTACTTCAGGGTCAATTTGAACATTCTCATCTTTACTATCAAAGTAACAAAACTCAATTTCTTCACAAATATTCTTCACATCTATTTCAGAACCATGCAAAAGAGCAGCACATAATTGTTTAAGCATAATTGCTGGACTCTTAGCATAATACAACATTCTCACTAATTTTCTCACTTTATTATGATGCACTGCTAGCATCCTGAAATGATGAAAAACACTCTGGCATACTCTCCTGGAAAGACAAGCCAGTGAATGACCACGCAAACCTGTCATTTGTCTCACTCTGCAAGGATCTAAATCTTGCAACAACTTCATTTTCTGCTTCAAACTTTTCTTATTAAATGTCCGTATAAAATCACAAAGCAAATTGATGGAAACCTGTCGCACACTGCAAATAGAACTACACTTCCAAATGTACACAGGACCCTTAGGACGTCTTCCTAAAACCTCATCACTTAGCGCCTCTTCTGTCTCTGTTGTCACAAGTTGTTCTTTTTCAACTGGACAACCATCCTTCACTTCTTAAGCTCGACCACTGGTGTCAACTGCAAACACCAAATCATTATCCTGAAAATAACTCTCCTCATTAAAAAATGCCTCACAACTTGAACTATGCATCCATTCTCCGGAAAAAACTTCACAAAAGTTAGTACGATTTACTACTCTCTTCCATCTACTTTTTGTTTTGAAATCAGAAATTACCTTGCTTAGTTTCCTAATTCTATTGATTACCAAAATAAACAACTTTCGCTTAATTTCAAAAGCATGATCAATAATTTTCTCTACATTTTTCTTCTTCTTATAAAATGCCGCTTTCTGTTGGCCTTTCTTTTTAATATTTTTCAATAAATTAACTAATATCCTATTACGGAACATTCGATTTCGAATGTCCCTAAACTGTTGTTTCCTTCTACTATCATGCACAGAGTTATCTCTTCCTCTACCAGTAACATTTGTGATGGGTCTCTCCTTTCCATTTAAATTACTTTTCTTTTTGTGGACTGAAACATTTTTTTGAGCAAAAGTTTTTTTACTACAAATATTTCTTAAGAATGATTTCGTGCTCTTACCCGGACCTTTCTTGCTGTTTTGACAAGTATTTGGGGAAGAGGACTGCTGCAATAAAACATCATCCTGCTGTCTTTGACGTTTTCTAGCCTTTCTTATTCTACTTTTTGTAGGCATTTTCCAAACTATGAAAGAATCTGCAGTTGAATCTGTGGAAAAATATAATATAAAATGTTATTAACCACTATTACCAAACAGTAAATAAATAACAGTCATCTAAAACTTAATGCCGTACTAATTATTTTACATAGCAAATGTTTTCCACCAGCACTGCATCACAAAAATGACACTCAATGGTACAAAACAGGCATACAACAATTATAAATCACTCCCTAATATTTTAAATGATTAATTCAGGATGACGATAAGATGTAGCCTATCTAAAGATTTGTTTAGGCCCAGATCTTTAGACTGGGGTGAATGTGTGTCATTGATCCACATTCAGTCCATCACCTGTTTTGTTTATTTGAGGTGAGGCCAACACATGGTTGCAGATAAGATTTTCAATGAAAAAAACCAAGGTAAAAAAACATGTGAAGGCCTACCAATGAAGTAAATCATTAAATGAAAACCAATACATTTCTGGAAATATGCACTACTAGTGCTTCATAAGATGTTTTGGGTCATATTTATAAGGCATTTGAGTGTCTATTATGCTATTTTACGTTCTTCATGGTGCAAATTTATTGTAAATACGCTCCCACCTGCGGTTGGCAAATTTAGATTTTGATTATGGGAGTTACATAGGCATGTTAATAATTTCCCAAAAATGGTGTATGACCCCAAACAACCTTTGAAGCAAATGCTCTTAGCCATGTTATCCACCTCCCATTGGATAACATGGCTAAGAAGTGCTTGCAAATGGGAAAAAAAACGGCCGCAATGCATGAATATCGCAGAAAAGTCAGCGATATTCATGCATTTTCCAGCAAATGCTCTTAGCCATGTTATCCACTTCCTATTAAATAACATGGCTAAGAACTGCTCAGGGCCCCATGAGGAACGCTTTCCATTTAAAAAGGGAAAAATAACATCAAAGACACTAAAATGCCTTCTAAATATGACCCCAAACAACCTATGAAGCTCTAACAGTACATATCCTGAAATTTAATTGATTTCAAAATTCGTTTTTAAACACAGCATATAAATCAATTGTATACCTGCATTCATGATGAAATGACTAAAAATGTCCTTGAGACACATGAAAGTGTTTTCTGGAATGCCCTAGCACCATTTTTGGGACACTATTAACATGGCTAGGTAACTCCCATAATCAAAATCTAAATTTGCCAAGCGCAAGTGGGAGCGTATTTACAAGACACTTGCCCCAAGAGGAACGCTTTCCATTTAAAAAGGTAAACATAACATCAAAGACACTAAAATGCCTTCTAAATATGACCCCAAACAACCTATGAAGCTCTAAAAGTACATATCAAGAAATGTAATTGTTTATCACAAATGCGATTAAAAACGTCCGCAATGCATGAATATCGCTGAAAAGTCAACGATATTCATGCATTATCCAGCAAATGCTCTTAGCCATGTTATCCACCTCCCATTGGATAACATGGCTAAGAACTGCTCGCAAATGCGAAAAAAAACGGCCGCAATGCATGAATATCGCAGAAAAGTCAGCGATATTCATGCTTTTTCCAGCAAATGCTCTTAGCCATGTTATCCACTTCCTATTAAATAACATGGCTAAGAACTGCTCAGGGCCCCATGAGGAACGCTTTCCATTTAAAAAGGGAAACATAACATCAAAGACACTAAAATGCCTTCTAAATATGACCCCAAACAACCTATGAAGCTCTAACAGTACATATCAAGAAATGTAATTGATTTGAAAATTCGTTTTTAAACACAGCATATAAATCAATTGTATACCTGCATTCAAGAGGAAAGGACTGAAAATGTCCTAGAGACACAGAAAAACGTTTTCTTGAATGCCCTATCACCATTGTTTGGACATTATTAACATGGCTATGTAACTCCCATAATCAAAATCTAAATTTGCAAAGCACAAGTGGGAGCGTATTTACAAGACACTTGCCCCATGAGGAACACTTTACATTTTAAAAGGAAAACATAACATCTTAGACACTCAAATGCCTTATAAATATGGCTCAAAACAACCTATGAAGCTCTAGCAGTACATATCCAGAAATGTAATTGATTTCTTAAATCGTTTTTAAAAACAACATATCTGTTTCAGCTTACATAACAGACCATGGAATGGGCTCCATGTACCACAATAACTTGTGTTACTGCATGCCAGAATGCTACACCAAATATGCAATTACAATTTCTCTATGAAACTAATTCTATTAGTATATCACTAGAGACAAAACCACATTTTAAAAACACAGCTTTCTTCATCATTTTCTCCTTAAATCATACTATTCTCTATCTAAATTAAATAAATCTTTTCTCACCTTAGCAAATATTTTTTGAGTTTTGAAAACAGTCTCAGAAATACACCAAATTGTCTTCAGCAGAAGAAAAAGGATGCACTCCAAAGGCTGCAGCTATTGAAAGCACAGAAATACAGATATTCATTTCACATATCTCTCATATTAGCCAATCATACCTCTTCCCTCACTTTTTTCAAATCAAAACCCTTCCCCCCTCTGCCCTCTCTGCCTTGTTTCCATAGCAACCACCTCCTGGAAGACCTCTCATGTTTGCAAATTCACACAACAATGTTTCAATTGAACTCTGAACTCTCAGTGCACCTGCGTATCCAGTGCAATCTTTCATTAAATGTTTCTTCCTTGACCATTCAAATTACATGTTTCAAAGAACACATCCATGCACCCTAACTTTCTGTTTCCAGAAATGGAAATGCACCAATCACTGCTAATGAATCATTAGCATTGGAAATCCACAGTTTTTTTTCTTTAGAAACTCCTACTGTTTCAACTGCCCTTTCATTACCACACTTCATCTGACTGCAGAACAACCTTCTCCCACCATGTTTAAGGTCTGGATTGTTGGACATAGTTACATCCACTGGGCTCAAAGGTATGCTGAGAACAGAAATTTACCTAACCTCAATTTACAAGATGTGGAAATTAAGTGGTTGGGCCAAAGAGGATTAAAATGTCACCAATTGATACCATTGGTGAAAACCTTTATGCATTTGCCAAAACCTGACCTGTTAATAGTGCACTGTGGAGGTAATGATTTGGGCACTTTGACAGGGGTAGGTCTGGAAATGCTTTTAAAGGACACCTTTGAGCAATTAATGGCACTTTTTCCTCTAACTGCCTTGGTATATTCCAATATATGCCAAAGACAGAAATGGAGGTGGTCCAACCAATTTTGTCCACAAATTGAGAAAGCGAGGAAGCATGTAAACAAATCTGTTTCAGCTTTCATGAGAGACCATGGAATGGGCTCTCTGTACAACAATAACTTGCGTTACTACATGCAAGATATCTACAGAGGAGATGGAGTTCACTTCTCAGATGAGGGCAACAGAATTTTCATTCTGAATTTAAGACTGTGCATTGGTACCTACTTATAAGTACCTAAATGTACCATAAACCCAAAAGCTCTTCTCAGAGCTACCCTTCATCTGATCACTCACAATTATTATTTTTTTCTAACTTTTTTCACTAATTTTCCACAAAATACGCTCCCCGGGGCGCTACCCGGTTCGCGAACCGAAAGCTAACCTCGCGGAATTTTAAAAAAAAATGTTTTTTTCCGCACATATAAGCCTCCTCAGCCACCCTCAGAAAACCTAGAGGGTCAAGATAAGTCTACCATGACCCCTTCTACCCATTCTAAACATTATTTGCCCTCCATCTTGTATCTTAATGCGACCGAAACACAAAATGGTGGACTCCCGTGACGCTTAAGGTTCGCGAACCGGGCCGCTTCCCGGAAAGCGGTCCTAAAAAAAAGGTGGGAAAGTAATTTACAGAAAAACGACTAGAGACACTCTCACCAAATATAGATTAGCTCATACTACATAACAATCCCTTTCATTTTCACAAATTTGATTGAAATTCCATTTAGCCATTAAGCCTGTAGACCTCTCTAAGTACCGTGAGGTAAATTACTTCACAAAACACATCTGAAGTGTTGGAATTGACAACCAATGAAAATGTTACTTTCATTTTCTACTTTTATTACCTGACATTTGATTGGTTATATACCCGTATATATATAAAGGAAGAGAAGGAAACACAGCCATTTTGACTACTACTTCTTGTTGTACCTCACATTTCAATAGCTTCCAAAAACTTCAACTTCTTTGTGAAGGTAAGTTATAATTTCTAAAAATGAAATATATTGTGCACTATAACTTAATATAGTAGACTTTTTCTGCTAGATATACACTATCCCTCTGTAGTAGTAATGTATTTAGATAGACTTCTCTGTTATAGTTATGAATGGAGTTAGGCTTGTCTTGGTTACATCACATACACTTTTTTATAGTCCTATTTCCACTCTGATACTATACACTGCCAAAAGATAAATTCACTGATAAAAACTGACTATCTAAAATTAATCCCAACATTGCCCTATCTCTACTAATATATATTTTTTTAATCCAAATTTCAGGCAAAATGGAAGGCGAGCAGCAAGTTTCTTTTGAGATGGACCTGCAAGAGAGCAGCCAGGAATTGATTGAACAAATTGACATGGAATTTATGGATGAAAGCTTGGATAATGAACTGCTGCAATGTGTCCAAGCAGTAGATGCCCTCCTTGCAAATGAGGACATTTTACAACCTCACAGATTGCAAAGAATATTTCAAGAAAATAATGACATTTCAGACACTGAAATGTTAGAAAGTTTAATAAATTATGAAAAACAATCAAAATAAAAAAAAACTTTAAAAAAAAGAAAACAAAAAAAAACGAACAAAAACAACAAATAATTAACATACAGTATTAGAAAAGTCTATCATTCTTTTATCCTTAAAGTTCGCTGCCCAGAACGCTTTCCGGTTCGCGAACTTGGCGCTTACCACGCAAAAAAAAAATTTTTTTTTTTTTGGACCCTCCTAGGCCCTTTTAAAACCTCCACATAAAACCTAGGGGGTCAACGAGGATCTACTATGCCCCCTTATGGTAATTTCCCCCTTTGTTTTGGCCTCCTCTTGTCTCTCGATCCTACCGAGAGACAAGATGGCGGCCGCTCCGGACTGTTTAGAATGTTGACAGACACCGGAGGGCCAATCAGCTTCGCATCGCAAAGTTCCGATACGCGAAAGGTTCGCTAACCGGATGGCTGCCCGGAGCGCTGTTACAGATATATATCTTGATTTAAACGTTAATTTCTCAAAATCCACTGAAGCACATATATTGAGACCTAGCAAAGGCACATCGGGCTAACAGTCCCTACAATTTTGCCAAGTTTCGTGCAAATCCATTCAGCCGTTCGGCCTAAAAGTGAGTCCAACCGCCCTACGGAAATTAACATGGAAAAAACGCGTTTTGGGACCCCCCTTTTTTCTCGGCCCCCCCTCCACAAAACCCCCCCTAATTTTCAAGGGCTGCTCAGAAACAAAATGTGCCATTTTCCTGAAAATTTCAGCCAATTCCGTCCACAAACGCCAAAGTTATTAGGCATAGAATTTTCAGAAATCCCATAGGGAAAAAATCCTAACTATATATACCTACTGGCGACCGCCAGTAGGTAATATATATATATATATATATATATATATATATATATATATATATATATATATATATATATATTACCTACTGGCGGTCGCCAGTAGTTATAGATATTTAGGACCTAGTTACCATAGGAAATTCCGAACATTCTATTGGGAATAACTTTGGCGCCGATTGAGGGATCTGCCTGTAATTTTCCTTAAATTTGCCTCGCTGCGCTCCGCTCCTTCCCTGAAAGTTTTGGGGGGATTCGTCAAGCGGGGGCCAAGAAAAAAGGGGGGTCCCAAAACGTGTTTTCCCCATGTTAATTTCCATAGGGACATTCTGACAAGGCTACAGCTCGAACGGCTGAATGGAATTACACTAGATTTGGCAAAATGGTAGGGACTGGTATGCAGCAGTGCCTTTTGTATGTTTGGTATAAATCCCTCCAGTAGTTTTTGAGAAAATTGAATGTGAAATTGAGTCCAATGCAATTTTCCATAGGACCTTTAGACACACCAAATGGCTGAATGGAATTACTGCAAACTTGGCAAAATGGTAGATCCTGGTATGCAGAAGTGCCTTTTGTATATTTGGTGAAAATCCCTTCAGTAATTGTTGAGAAAATCGACTTTTTTCAATTATATATCTATGGGCGGGACATGGTGCGCGCACGGGCTTGCTCCGTCCTTGCACTGTCCTTGCAGGTGCGCGGACCTTAGCGTGCACGAAATTCTGATTGGCTATTGGACGCCTGTCAACATTCCAGTCAGTCGAAATGAGGAAGTGTTGTCCGCCATCTTGTTTTTGTGGCAGATGATAGTGGTTGTAAACAGAAGTGTAATAGTTGAGAAGGAGGCAGGGTAGAGATTCCTGAGCTCCCTAGGTTTTGTTATGGGGTCTTTAAAGGACCCGGAAGGTTTAAAAATCGCTGGGGCTGCGCACTGTGCGCAGACTTCGGCTCAAAAAGACAAAAAAGAAAAACATTAAAATAACAAGTTTCAGTGTTCAGATGTTGGTTGAGTGCAACATTGAGTGATGACTCTTTCACCTTTGGGTTTAGGTAGGTGTTTTGTGGAGAGTTAGTATGGTAATTGGTAGAGAGCATTGGGGGTAGGTTGAACATTATGTGAGTTTGAAAGTTTTGATAATTTGAACCAATTGAAATGTTACTTTGGTGTTAATTTTGTGTGTGATAAAATGTGATTGTCTTGGTATGTGAATATGTATGAGAAATGAGAGACATTTTGAGATTTTAGGGCTCCATTAGGATGGCGGGCGGATTGCCCCCACCAGGCTGCCGGTAGCCACCACCAGCCTGGCGGGGGAAATCCACCCACCATCCTTCCCTGTATTCCCCCTGCCATATTAGAATGGCGGGGGGGACCACGGCGGAGCAAAACACCGCCCGCCACTTTTCCCCCCGGTCGCATTGCGGCCGGGGCGGAAAATGATTAATATGGTGGAGGTGTCTATGAGACACCGCCAGCCATATTACAATGGCAAGTGTGCAATGCCTTTCCGCGGCGGCAATGCCGCCACGGAAAGGCAGGCGGTGTTCACTCTGGGGGCCCCCTGTGGGCCCCCGGAGTGAAGGCCAAAGGGGGGTGGCACCCCCCTGCATTTGCATAATCAAAGCGGCAGGCACCGCGCGGTGCTTGCCGCTTTGATTACGTAAATGCTGCTAAGCATTTTTAGTATTGTGGCAGGCGGAGCAGAGAGCTTCGCCCGCCACAATACTATAAATACAGGAAGTGCCCGCCACTGTGGCGGGCACATCCTAATGGTGTGTGCGGGACCCCCGCCCTTAGGGCGGGCAGTCCCGGTTTCCGACAGGATGGTGGACGGGCAAAGCCCGCCTGCCATCCTAATGGGGCCCTTAGTGTTTGAGGTATACTTCTGAGGTGTGAGATTGACACAGAATTTACTGTTCAACAGTTTTCTAGAAGGTGAGTTGTTAATTTGTAAGGAGTACTAAGGTAGATCTGGTTGTACTCAGATGAGGGCTGTAAATGAAATGGCATTTGTAAAGCTTGCAGTTTAGAAAAAAAGAGGATGGCATTCACTGCACTTGAAATTTAAGAAATGATTGGTGCTTTTTGAAAATGCAGCACAGCATATTAGGGTGCATAGTTTTGTTTTTTAAAAGAAGCAATTCTGATGGTTCAGAAAAGGTTATTGAAAGGAACATTGCACATGATTAGCTGTTATATTGAAAGGTCAAATAATCTTGCTGGATTTATTTGCAACATAGTATGATGAACTTTTTACCTGTGTCCTTCTTAGGTGGGAGTTACCATGGTAACAGGTTGAATGAGCACTAGGGGGATGGGTGAATATTATGTGAGTTTGAAAGTGTGGGAATGTAGAACCAATTGAAATGTTAGTTTCGTTTTGAAATAGTGTGGGAAGACATTTCATTGGTTAAGACCTGAGATATGTGTGAAGAATGAGTGGGAAAGTGTGCCATTTCTGGTTCCAGTGTCTGAGCTGCATTTCAGAGAATCTGCTTAAGAAAATCTGCTGTGTGTTTGACACTGTTCTATATTTTCAAAAGCGATTTTAAAGGTGAGTAATATAGAGAGAGTGCTGTTTGCAGTATTAGGAAGCATAACGAGCATATTGGGCTTCATTACTGTTGTATTTTGAAAATGAGTCAGGTTTCTGCATTGTAGTGTAGTGCTCATTTAAATGGGTTGTGCTTGTGTGTAAAATGATTTACCATGCTAAATGTTTTTTGAAAAAATATGTGGCTTAAAGACTTTTGACAAGGATCACAGTGAGTGTCTGTGTAAATTAAGGAATTATATTTTCACCTTTTTCCATAATGTTAACTGAATGATGCATATTAGAAATGACATTTTGAAATGAGTTAGGTTTCAGCAATGTAATGTAGTGCATATTGAAATGGGCAGTGTTCTGTGTCTAAATCGATTTACCATGCTAAATGATTTTTGCTGAAATGTGTGGCTATAATATTTTTCACAAGGGTCACACTGTGTGTGTATGCGAATTAAGGAATTATATTTTCATCTTTTTTCCATAATGTTAGCTGTGTGTGCTTACAGTTTGTATCTTTTAGTTTATAGGGTAGACTTCTTTTTAAATTGTTTTTCATGCTTGGATTCAATGCTGGTATAGAGATAGTGTAATGGTTTCATTGGACTTGTAAATATGCTCCTTTTTTAGAAGCGCCTAGCGCAACCTTTAACATGGGTGCAAGCAGTGAATGTATGGAGAGGGATAGGAATAGCAGATAGAAAACAATATGAAATGGTGTGGGAGATGTATAAAGGATTTCACTAATGGCATCAATTGAGATGGAATATAAGATAAAGAGGGGCATATTTACAAGCCCCTTGTGCAATGTTTGACGTGGGTGCAAGCAGAAAATGCATGCAGAGTAATGAAATTGGCACACAGACAAGAATATGAAATGGTGTGAGAGATGCGTAAAGGATTTTACTAATGGCATAAATTGAGATAGAATATACAAAAAAGAAAGGCATATTTACAAGCCCCTTGAGCAATGTTTGACATGGGTGTAAGCAGAAAATGCATGCAGAGTAATAAAATTGGCATACAGACAAGAATATGGAATGCTGTGAGAGATGTGTAAAGGGTTTTACTAATAGCATCAATTGAGATGGAATATAAGATAAAGAGGGGCATATTTACAAGCCCCTTGTGCAATGTTTGACATGGGTGCAAGCAGAAAATGCATGTAGAGTATTAAAATTGGCACACAGACAAGAATATGAAATGGTGTGGGAGATGCGTAAAGGATTTTACTAATGGCATAAATTGAGATAGAATATACAAAAGAGAGAGGCATATTTAGAAGCCCCTTGTGCAATGTTTGACATGAGTGCAAGCAGAAAATGCATGCAGAGTAATAAAATTGGCACACAGACAAGAATATGAAATGCTGTGAGAGATGCGTAAAGGATTTTACTAATGGTATAAATTGAGATAAAATATACCAAAAAGAGGGGCATATTTACAAGCCCCTTGCGCAATGTTTGACATGGGTGCCAGCAGAAAATGCATGCAGAGTAATAAAATTGGCACACAGACAAGAATATGAAATGCTGTGAGAGATGCGTAAAGGGTTTTACTAATGGCATAAATTGAGATAGAATATACAAAAAAGAGAGGCATATTTACAAGCCCCTTGCGCAGTGTTTGCATGGGTGCAAGCAGAAAATGCATGCAGAGTAATAAAATTGACACACAGACAAGAATAAAAAATACTGTGAGAGATGCGTAAAGGATTTTTCTAATGGTATAAATTGAGATAGAATATACAAAAAGGAGAGGCATATTTACAAGCCCCATGCGAAATGTTTGACATGGGTGCAAGCAGAAAATGCATGCAGAGTAATAAAATTGGCACTCAGACAAGAATATGAAATGCTGTGAGAGATGCGTAAAGGATTTTACTAATGGCATACATTGAGATAGAATATACAAAAAAAGAGAAGCATATTTACAAGCCCCTTGCGCAATGTTTGACATGGGTGCAAGCAGAAAATGCATGCAGAGTAATAAAATTGGCATACAGACAAGAATATGGAATGCTGTGAGAGATGTGTAAAGGGTTTTACTAATAGCATCAATTGAGATGGAATATAAGATAAAGAGGGGCATATTTACAAGCCCCTTGCGTAATGTTTGACATGGGTGCAAGCAGAAAATGCATGTAGAGTATTAAAATTGGCACACAGACAAGAATATGAAATGGTGTGAGAGATGCGTAAAGGATTTTACTAATGGCATAAATTGAGATAGAATATACAAAAAAGAGAGGCATATTTACAAGCCCCTTGCTCAATGTTTGCATGGGTGCAAGCTGAAAATGCATGCAGAGTAATAAAATTGGCACACAGACAAGAATATGAAATGCTGTGAGAGATGCGTAAAAGATTTTACTAATGGCATAAATTGAGATAGAATATCCAAAAAAGAGAGGTATATTTACAAGTCCCTTGTGCAATGTTTGACATGGGTGCAAGGAGAAAATGCATGCAGAGTAATAAAATTGGCACACAGACAAGAATATGAAATGCTGTGATAGATGCGTAAAAGATTTTACTAATGGCATACATTGAGATAGAATATACAAAAAAGAGAGGCATAATTACAAGCCCCTTGCGCAATGTTTGACATGGGTGCAAGCAGAAAATGCACGCAGAGTAATAAAATTGGCACACAGACAAGAATATGAAATGCTGTGAGAGATGTGTAAAGGGTTTTATTAATAGCATCATTTGAGATGGAATATAAGATCAAGAGGGGCATATTTACAAGCCCCTTGCGAAATGTTTGACATGGGTGCAAGCAAAAATGCATGCAGAGTAATAAAATTGGCACTCAGACAAGAATATGAAATGCTGTGAGAGATGCGTAAAGGATTTTACTAATGGCATACATTGAGATAGAATATACAAAAAAGAGAAGCATATTTACAAGCCCCTTGCGCAATGTTTGACATGGGTGCAAGCAGAAAATGCATGCAGAGTAATAAAATTGGCATACAGACAAGAATATGGAATGCTGTGAGAGATGTGTAAAGGGTTTTACTAATAGCATCAATTGAGATGGAATATAAGATAAAGAGGGGCATATTTACAAGCCCCTTGCGCAATGTTTGACATGGGTGCAAGCAGAAAATGCATGTAGAGTATTAAAATTGGCACACAGACAAGAATATGAAATGGTGTGAGAGATGCGTAAAGGATTTTACTAATGGCATAAATTGAGATAGAATATACAAAAGAGAGAGGCATATTTAGAAGCCCCTTGTGCAATGTTTGACATGAGTGCAAGCAGAAAATGCATGCAGAGTAATAAAATTGGCACACAGACAAGAATATGAAATGCTGTGAGAGATGCGTAAAGGATTTTACTAATGGTATAAATTGAGATAAAATATACCAAAAAGAGGGGCACATTTACAAGCCCCTTGCGCAATGTTTGACATGGGTGCCAGCAGAAAATGCATGCAGAGTAATAAAATTGGCACACAGACAAGAATATGAAATGCTGTGAGAGCTGTGTAAAGCGTTTTACTAATGGCATAAATTGAGATAGAATATACAAAAAAGAGAGGCTTATTTACAAGCCCCTTGCTCAATGTTTGCATGGGTGCAAGCAGAAAATGCATGCAGAGTAATAAAATTGGCACACAGACAAGAATATGAAATGCTGTGAGAGATGCGTAAAGGATTTTACTAATGGCATCAATTGAGATAGAATATACAAAAAAGAGAGGCATATTTACAAGCCCCTTGCGCAATCTTTGACATGGGTGCAAGCTGAAAATGCATGCAGAGTAATAAAATTGGCACACTGATAAGAATATGAAATGCTGTGAGAGATGCGTAAAAGATTTTACTAATGGCATAAATTGAGATAGAATATACAAAAAAGAGAGGTATATTTACAAGCCCCTTGTGCAATGTTTGACATGGGTGCAAGCAGAAAATGCATGCAGAGTAATAAAAATGGCACACAGACAAGAATATGAAATGCTGTGATAGATGCGTAAAAGATTTTACTAATGGCATACATTGAGATAGAATATACAAAAAAGAGAGGCATAATTACAAGCCCCTTGCGCAATGTTTGACATGGGTGCAAGCAGAAAATGCATGCAGAGTAATAAAATTGGCACACAGACAAGAATATGAAATGCTGTGAGAGATGTGTAAAGGGTTTTATTAATAGCATCATTTGAGATGGAATATAAGATAAAGAGGGGCATATTTACAAGCCCCTTGCGCAATGTTTGACATGGGTGCAAGCAGAAAATGCATGCAGAGTAATAAAATTGGCACACAGACAAGAATATGAAATGCTGTGAGAGATGCTTAAATGATTTTACTAATGGTATAAATTGAGATAGAATATACAAAAAAGAGAGGCATATTTACAAGCACTTTGTGCAATGTTTGACATGGGTACAAGCAGAAAATGCATGCAGAGTAATAAAATTAGCACACAGACAAGAATATGGAATGCTGTGAGAGATGCGCAAAGGATTTTACTAATGGTATAAATTGAGATAGAATATACAAAAAAAGAGAGGCATATTTACAAGCCCTTTGCGCAATGTTTGACATGGATGCAAGCAGAAAATGCATGCAGAGTAATAAAATTGGCACACTAATAAGAATATGAAATGCTGTGAGAGATGCTTAAAGGATTTTACTAATGGCATAAATTGAGATAGAATATACAAAAAAGAGAGGCATATTTACAAGCCCCTTGCGCAATGTTTGCATGGGTGCAAGCAGAAAATGCATGCAGAGTAATAAAATTGGAACACAGACAAGAATATGAAATGCCTTGAGAGATGCGTAAAGGATTTTACTAATGGCATAAATTGAGATAGAATATACAAAAAAGAGAGGCATATTTACAAGCCCCTTGCGCAATGTTTGACATGGGTGCAAGCAGAAAATGCATGCAGAGTAATAAAATTGGCACACTGATAAGAATATGAAATGCTGTGATAGATGCGTAAAAGATTTTACTAATGGCATAAATTGAGATAGAATATACAAAAAAGAGAGGCATATTTACAAGCCCCTTGCGCAATGTTTGACATGGGTGCAAGCAGAAAATGCATGCAGAGTAATAAAATTGGCACACAGACAAGAATATGAAATGTTGTGAGAGATGCGTAAAGGATTTTACTAATGGCATACATTGAGACAGAATATACAAAAAAGAGAGGCATATTTACAAGCCCCTTGCGCAATGTTTCACATGGGTGCAAGCAGAAAATGCATGCAGAGTAATAAAATTGCCACACAGACAAGAAGATGAAATGCCTGTGAGAGATGCATAAAGGATTTTACTAATGGCATAAATTGAGATAGAATATACAAAAAAGAGAGGCTTATTTACAAGCCCCTTGCTCAATGTTTGCATGGGTGCAAGCAGAAAATGCATGCAGAGTAATAAAATTGCCACACAGACAAGAATATGAAATGCTGTGAGAGATGCTTAAAGGATTTTACTAATGGCATAAATTGAGATAGAATATACAAAAAAGAGAGGCTTATTTACAAGCCCCTTGCTCAATGTTTGCATGGGTGCAAGCAGAAAATGCATGCAGAGTAATAAAATTGGCACACAGACAAGAATATGAAATGCTGTGAGAGATGCGTAAAGGATTTTACTAATGGCATCAATTGAGATAGAATATACAAAAAAGAGAGGCATATTTACAAGCCCCTTGCGCAATCTTTGACATGGGTGCAAGCTGAAAATGCATGCAGAGTAATAAAATTGGCACACTGATAAGAATATGAAATGCTGTGAGAGATGCGTAAAAGATTTTACTAATGGCATAAATTGAGATAGAATATACAAAAAAGAGAGGTATATTTACAAGCCCCTTGCACAATGTTTGACATGGGTGCAAGCAGAAAATGCATGCAGAGTAATAAAAATTGGCACACAGACAAGAATATGAAATGCTGTGATAGATGCGTAAAAGATTTTACTAATGGCATACATTGAGATAGAATATACAAAAGAGAGAGGCATAATTACAAGCCCCTTGCGCAATGTTTGACATGGGTGCAAGCAGAAAATGCATGCAGAGTAATAAAATTGGCACACAGACAAGAATATGAAATGCTGTGATAGATGCGTAAAAGATTTTACTAATGGCATCAATTGAGATAGAATATACAAAAAAGAGAGGCATATTTACAACCCCCTTGTGCAATGTTTGACATGGGTGCAAGCAGAAAATGCATGCAGAGTAATAAAATTGGCACACAGACAAGAATATGAAATGCTGTGAGAGATGCGTAAATGATTTTACTAATGGTATAAATTGAGATAGAATATACAAAAAAGAGAGGCATATTTACAAGCACTTTGTGCAATGTTTGACATGGGTACAAGCAGAAAATACATGCAGAGTAATAAAATTAGCACACGGACAAGAATATGAAATGCTGTGAGAGATGCACAAAGGATTTTACTAATGGTATAAATTGAGATAGAATATACAAAAAAACAGAGGCATATTTACAAGCCCTTTGCGCAATGTTTGACATGGATGCAAGCAGAAAATGCATGCAAAGTAATAAAATTGGAACACTGATAAGAATATGAAATGCTGTGAGAGATGCTTAAAGGATTTTACTAATGGCATAAATTGAGATAGAATATACAAAAAAGAGAGGCATATTTACAAGCCCCTTGCGCAATGTTTGACATGGGTGCAAGCAGAAAATGCATGCAGAGTAATAAAATTGGCACACTGATAAGAATATGAAATGCTGTGAGAGATGCGTAAAAGATTTTACTAATGGCATAAATTGAGATAGAATATACAAAAAAGAGAGGCATATTTACAAGCCCCTTGCGCAATGTTTGACATGGGTGCAAGCAGAAAATGCATGCAGAGTAATAAAATTGGCACACAGACAAGAATATGAAATGTTGTGAGAGATGCATAAAGGATTTTACTAATGGCATACATTGAGACAGAATATACAAAAATGAGAGGCATATTTACCAGCCCCTTGTGCAATGTTTGCATGGGTGCAAGCAGAAAATGCATGCAGAGTAATAAAATTGGCACACAGACAAGAATATGAAATGCTGTGAGAGATGCGTAAAGGATTTTTCTAATGGTATAAATTGAGATAGAATATACAAAAAAGAGAGGCAAATTTACAAGCCCTTTGAGCAATCTTTCACATGGGTGCAAGCAGAAAATGCATGCAGAGTAATAAAATTGGAACACAGACAAGAATATGAAATGCCTTGAGAGATGCGTAAAGGATTTTACTAATGGCATAAATTGAGATAGAATATACAAAAAAGAGAGGCATATTTACAAGCCCCTTGCGCAATGTTTCACATGGGTGCAAGCAGAAAATGCATGCAGAGTAATAAAATTGCCACACAGACAAGAATATGAAATGCCTGTGAGAGATGCATAAAGGATTTTACTAATAGCATAAATCGAGATACAATATACAAAAAAGAGAGGCATATTTACAAGCCCCTTGCACAATATTTAACATGGATGCAAGCAGAAAATGCATGCAGAGTAATAAAATTGGCACACAGACAAGAATATGAAATGTACTGAGAGATGCGTACAGGATTTTACTAATGGCATAAATTGAGAGAGAATATACAAAAAAGAGAGGCATATTTACAAGCCCCTTGCGCAATGTTTGCATGGGTGCAAGCAGAAAATTCATGCAGAGTAATAAAATTGTCACACAGACAAGAATATGAAATGCTGTGAGAGATGCGTAAAGGATTTTTCTAATGGTATGAATTGAGATAGAATATACAAAAAAGAGAGGCATATTTACAAGCCCCTTGCGCAATGTTTCACATGGGTGCAAGCAGAAAATGCATGCAGAGTAATAAAATTGGCACACAGACAAGAATATGAAATGCCTTGAGAGATGCGTAAAGGATTTTACTAATGGCATAAATTGAGATAGAATATACAAAAAAGAGAGGCATATTTACAAGCCCCTTGCGCAAAATTTAACATGGATGCAAGCAGAAAATGCATGCAGAGTAATAAAATTGGCACACAGACAAGAATATGAAATGTTGTGAGAGATGCGCAAAGGATTTTACTAATGGCATACATTGAGACAGAATATACAAAAAAGAGAGGCATATTTACCAGCCCCTTGTGCAATGTTTGCATGGGTGCAAGCAGAAAATGCATGCAGAGTAATAAAATTGGCACACAGACAAGAATATGAAATGCTGTGAGAGATGAGTAAAGGATTTTTCTAAAGGTATAAATTGAGATATAATATACAAAAAAGAGAGGCATATTTACAAGCCCCTTGCGCAATCTTTCACATGGGTGCAAGCAGAAAATGCATGCAGAGTAATAAAATTGGCACACAGACAAGAATATGAAATGCTTTGAGAGATGCATAAAGGATTTTACTAATGGCATAAATTGAGATAGAATACACAAAAAAGAGAGGCATATCTACAAGCCCCTTGCTCAATGTTTAACATTAATGCTGGTATAGAGATAGTGTAATGGTTTCATTGGCATATTTACAAGCCCCTTGCGCAATGTTTAACATTAATGCTGGTATAGAGATAGTGTAATGGTTTCATTGGCATATTTACAAACCCCTTGCGCAATGCATATTCTTTTCTGTGTGCCAATTTTATTACTCTGCATGCATTTTCTGCTTGCATCCATATTAAATTTTGCCAAGGGGCTTGTAAATATGCCCCTCTTTTTTGTATATTGTATCTCAATTGATGCCATTAGAAAAATCCTTTACACATCTCTCACAGCATTTCATATTGTTTTCTATCTGCTATTCCTATCCCTCTCCATACATTCACTACTTGCATCCATGTTTAAGGAAGCGCAAAGCGCTTGTAAAAAAGGAGCATATTTACAAGCCAAATGAAACCATTAGCACTATCTCTGTACCAGCATTGAATCCAAGCATGAGAAACACTTTAAAAAGAAGTCTACTCTATAAGGTAAAAGCTACAAACTGTGAGCACACACAGCTAACATTTTGAAAAAAGATGAAAATATAATTCCTTAATTCACATACACACTCAGGGGCAGATTTATGAAGGGCTTGCGCCACGTTTACGCCGCCGCTGCGTGACGCAATGGCGCGGAAACTCGGCGCATCCCTGTGCCCTATTTACAACGTGACGCATCTAGGAGATGCGTCACGTTGTACAGCACTGCGCCATGAGGAGGCGTTTCCGCGCAGGGGGGGGGGCGTTCCTGCGCAGGAACGCCTCTTGAAAGTGGCTGAGTGAAATCTATGAGATTTCACTCAGTCACTTTCAGGGCAATGCTGCGTCAAAACCCTGCGCCTGAAGCAGGCGTAAGGCTTGAGGCAGCATTGAAAGAATAGGCCCCCCAGAGTATTGCTGGAGCTGCGTCGCGCTTGCGACGCAACTCCAGCAATGCGCCACATTTCCGGCACAGATGCGTCACACATCTGTGACGTTTTTGCCCCATGGTGCGCCGCATCATAAATGCGGCGCACCATGGGTGGCGTAGCTGTGGCGCACTGTGGCGCATGTTAACTGGCGCATCCCTTGGGATGCGCCAGTTAACATAAATCTGCCCCTTTGTGTGCTGCTTGTCAAAAATCTTAAAGCCAGTCATTTCAGCAAAAATCGTTTAGCATGGTAAATCGTTTTAGGCACAGAGAGTGAGATGACACATACACACAAACAGACAGATCGTGTAGGCAGAGATTGAGATGACACACACATACAAACAGAGAAATGGTGGAAGGAGAGAGTGAGATGAGGTATGCATAGAGGGAGATGGTGCAGGCAGAGAGTGATATGAGACACACAAAGAGAGATGTGAACTAGTGTTTATAATGTTTAGTTAATGTAATTGCTATGTGCTATGTTAGTAGTGGTCTATAATATATCACATTCTTCTTTTCAACAGATTGTAAATATCTACAGAGTCATAATAGATTATGCCTACAAAAGACCGCCAAAAAAGACTTTATAAGAAAGCTTTATCGACCAAGAGGACTCAACTAGAAGATTCATGCAAATGACAATCTTCAGAGAAAAGAAAAAATGCTCCTGGTAAGCAAACCAAGACTTTTTTAAGGAAATTGTTAAAATTCAGAAAAAGTCAAGAAAGTGTTTCTACGAAAAAAAAACAAAGTCTAAATATAAAGAAAAAGCAGAGGTCACCAAAAAATGGTATAACGGTACGAGGAGATTATAGTGTGTCTGGTAATCGTAGGACAAATCAGTTTATTGACATTCGTAGACGAATGTTTCGTTACAGAGTAGTTTTGAATCTATTAAAAAATCTTAAGAAATACAATAGGAAAACAGCTTTTTACAAGTTAAAGAAAAGAATAGAAAAGTTTGTTGATCAGGCTTTTGAAGTGAAGAGAAAGCTGTATATTTTAGTAATCAATAGAGTTCATACACTAGATAAGGCAATCAATGATTTGAAATCAAAATGTAAGTGGAAAAGAGTAATTAGTCTGACTAATTTTTGTGATGTTTTTTCGGGAGAATGGAAGCATAGTTCAAGTTGTGAGCCATTGTTTAATGAAGAGAGTTACTTTCAAGGTAATGTTTTGGTGCATGCTGTTGACACCAGTGGTCGAGCATATGAGGTGAAGGATGGGTGTCCAGTTGAAAAATAAAAAATTGTGCCTAGAAATGCAGATGAGGTGTTAGCTGATGAGGTTTTAGGGAGATGGCCTAAGGCTCCGGTGTATACTTGGAATTGTAGTAGTATTTGTAGTGTGCAACAGGATTCTATTAATTTGTTTTGCAATTTCTTACGTACATATAGTAAGAAAAGTCTAAAAAAAAAGTTTAAGATATTGCAAGACTTAGATCCTTGCAGAGTGAGGGAACATGGTCATTCACTGGCTTGTCTTTCTAGAAAAGTATGTTAGAGTACGTTTCACCATTTTAGGATGTTAGGAGTGCATCAGACTAAAGTGAGAAAAATAGTGAGAAGGTTGTATTATGCAAAAAGTCCAGCACCTAAGCTAAAACAGTTAAACAGTGCTCTTTTGCATGGATCTGATTTAGATGTGAAGAAGATTTGTGAAGAAATAGAGTTTTGTTACTTTGGTGAAAAAGAGGACACTGCCGAAAATGATACAGTAATAGAAAGTAATGTGGAAGAGAATGTACAGATTGTAAGTACTCAAAATTTTGATCATGAAATTACAAAGTTTAAGGTAATTTCAAGTGAAAGGCCAAATTTTTCTTGTGTGTGTTGTTGACGAACTCATTATAAGAATCAGACTCGGTTAGTTGATTTATATGTTAAAAGTGAAATGGAAAATAATAATGAATGGAAGGATTTTGCAACATATTTGTTGGTTGAGAATTGTTTTGATTTGGGTTCTGATCTATGTATTTGTAAATATTGTTATAATAAATTAAATGAAAACAGAATGCCTGCTAGAGCTGTACATAATAATCTTGAGTTGGTAAAGATTCCGTCTGAAATGATGGGTTTAAATACCTATGAGTGTATTCTGATTCAATGTGTGCATCCTTTTCAGGCTATTGTTCACATGGAGCCTTAGACAGGGAACTTGCCTCTTTCAGATTTACAGACAGGATTAAAGGGAAGAGTTGTTTATTTGCCTTTAGATTTAAAGACAATTATTGACACCATTGGCGTAGAAAAAGTGGAAGAGGAACATAAAGGTTTTCTAGTTAATGGCGTTCCTACAAAGAGTAAGAAAATCTGGCAAGAATTAGTGGATGTTAGGAAAGTGAAAAAGGCAACGTTGTATTTAGTAAAAATGATGTATATGTAGGAGAAGAGGAAACAACTGTAGAAGAGGACAGTGATTCATCAGCTGGACAGATTGAAAAAGTAGATGTGTCTAGAAGTGAACAGATTTATGAGCATTATAGGGTTCATCCATTGCATTCCAAAGAAGTAATGGGGAATGCTATTGAGTTGTTCCAAATGAAAGAAGCCAAAGGAAGTCCCATAAGTGTATGGGAAGAAAGCTTGGAAGCTCGTTGTTTTCCTCAATTGTTTCCAACAGGTCAAGGTGGAAGATATGATGACCGACCTGTTCAAATTCCTGCGTCGGAATACCGGACTTTAAGATTATATGCAGAAGATCCAAGATTTCGTCAATGCATTCCATATTTGTTTCATCTTCTGTTTGAGAGTGACTTCTCTGGACTATCTTATGCTGTGAACCAAATACTGAAATCTGGAGTACATCTTCAAAATGTTTCGGCAAGGGACTTTATGGATAAAGTCCAAGTGGAAGACAGTATTTTGGAATCTCAGCTAATCAATCTCATGGCATGTCAGCGTGGTACGAATGAGTATTGGTTCCGTCGTCATGGGGAATTGAAATGTATGCTAAGAAACTTAGGAACTCCTACATGGTTCCTCACTCTTAGCTGTGCTGAGTATGCCTGGGAAGACTTACTTGAATTTCTTCGAGAGGCAAATGGAAACATAGAAAATATAGAATTCAAAGCACCTGGAGGACTGTGCTCTTTGGATCCAGTTAATGATGGTAGGTATTTTAATCATCGATTTGATGCTATGATGTCTTTCATCACAAACAAAATAAATCCTCCACTTGGCGAGGTTTTGGATTTCTTTTGGAGAAAGGAGTATCAAGCAAGAGGTGCTCCTCACATACATATGCTACTATGGATCAAAGATGCTCCCAAATTTGGAACAGATTCGGATGACACAGTGATGAGTTTCATTGAACAATATTCCACATGTGTTGCTCCAAAAAGTATTGAAGAAGACAATTTACGACATCAAGTCTTACGCTTTAAAACCCATCGCTGTGGAAAGTACTGTCGTTGAAAGTTCAAATCCAAGGAGAAGTTCTACACAAAATGTCATTTTGGATTTCCACAACCAGTAATATCTAAAGGAAGAGTGAACAATTTTATGTCTTCACTGCGACATACTGTGACAAGAAAATCACCGAAAAATACATACAACTTGAAAAGAAATGAAGAGTCTGAATACATAAATGGCTACAACCCAGTCACTTTGTCTATTTGGAATGCTAACATGGATATTCAATATGTTGCTGACAACTCTATTGCTGTGGCTCGATATGTAGCGTCTTACATCACAAAATCAGAAAGACGGAACTGAAGGAAATGTGGGAGGATATTTTGCATGAAAAGAGCCTAAGTAAGAAATTATACAGTTACAGTTTGAAGATGTTGTCACATTGAGAAATTGGAGCATATGAATCCTCAGATCGATTATCATCAGCAAGTCTGTATGCCAAATCGAGATCCATCATTTGGGTGAGTCTAGGTCTTGCTGCAACACGAAACTGAGTTTTGAAGTCTGCACAAGAAATTGAGTATTTGGCGGAGTTTCAACCAAACAGTACAGATATTTTGAAGACAAACATTTTAGATACATATTGTCCAAATAGAAGTAGTCATCTTGAGAACGTTTGTCTCTATGAAGTACTGCAAAGCTATACTTTTAAGAGAAATATGACAGAAGATATCAATAAAGGAGTATATGCTGTAATTGGATGTGAAGGATGTCTGGTGAAACAAAGAAAAGGACATTTGATTAATCATCGTAAATTGAGTTGCGAATCTCCTGATAAAAGGGAATTTTACTATTTAGCTCTTTTGCAACTCTTTAAGCCATGGCGTTCAGAAAAGGAACTACTTGGAGATTTTCTCAGTTTTGAAGATTCTTTCAATGCAACCAAGGATACCATAGAATGTCCTGTTTTTTCAAATTATCTGCAAATGTTGAACGATGAAATACAGCAAGGAGCTACCATTGCAGCAGAGATTGCTAGAGGCAGTTCTCAAGACAGTCAAAGTTCTGTTTCGTTGAGTCAGGATCCACTAGGAGGACCAATTATCCAAAATGAAGCTGCACTGCCATGGAAGAGGTGGAAAGGGCCATGGAACAAGCTCAGGAGGATGTAGTTAATTTAGAAGATTTGGAAAATCAACTAAACATGGAGCAGAAAAAAATATATGATGAAGTCACAGAACAGATTGAGCATGGTTTACGTCATGATAAAAAAGAGTGCTCATGTACGTCATTTGAACCTGTCCGACTGTATGTGAGTGGAGAAGCCGGAACTGGGAAAAGTTTTCTGATTAAATCAATTGCAACTTATCTGCAGAAAAGAACAGAGTCATCACTGTCTTGTGTTGTTACTGCTCCAACTGGGTTGGCTGCACATAACATTAAAGGGATTACTTTACATCGTTTATTGATGCTGCCAGTAGAGCATGATAATAAATTACAATACCACAAGCTATCTGGAGAAGCTTGTTGTGAAGTTGGTAGAGTCCTGAAGAAAATGAAACTTCTTATCATTGATGAGGTAAGCATGGTTTCAAATGTGATGCTTGCTTTTGTGCATTTAAGAATGCAAAAAAATCTTAAAACAGAGCATGTTGTGTTATTTGGAGGCAAACACATCATTGTGTTTGGAGATCTAGTGCAGCTAACTCCACTGAAAGGACAACCAGTGTTTAAGATGCTTACGCATGAAAATACAAGAAAGTGCCTAGGAAGCATTGGAAATGTGAATATCTGGTTATATTGTTTGTTTGTTTGAATAGCTTTATTTCGATATATTAGCATATCATAAAAGCATTACATTACAAAAGTAGATAAAAACAATAACAGTGTAACCGTATAACAGTGCACATTATATAAAATCTACAAGATCGACAAAAAATATCATAAAAGTGGATTATTTGCCCAGGCATAAGAACAAGTTAAAGCAGGTTCAAGCAAAAAAACACATTACTGGAGCAGCAATTTCTTTGCAGATCTTATACGCCAAACCCAGCCCAAAAATGTTGCCATGCAACAGGCGAAGAAGGGACGAGCATCCGATCGTAATATGCGTAATGCTTCCAGGTGCGATCTGGTGCCCAGGCTCCTGCATAGTGGCTTCAACCATCTCGACCTGGGCGCTGCATATGCGGGACACTCAAACAACAGGTGGGCAATAGACTCAACCCTTGAATCACAGAAGGGGCAGTATGGAATGGTTTGTAATGGTGGCTTCCAAGTGGAAGTTAACAGCCCTAAGGGAAGTACTCCCACCCTAAATTTGAAGTACAACGATCTGTCACCCGGGTTACAAATCAAGTCCAGGTATGGTTCTCTATAAGGGAGCTCCTTGATTAAAAGAAACTCAACAACAGATTTGCATAGCTTAGAGTTGCACATTCTCTCATTAGCCACCCATGACCAGTAGATCTTCTTGAGTATCTGTTTAGGTGGAGCTGTTCTATTGGCCCAAGCGTCTCCTAGACCCAATTAGTTGAGAAGCCGCTTGACTTCCCTGAGCCAACCGACCTTATGCCAGCCCGGTAAGGATAGGAGTTCTCTTAGGGCATCAGCATAACTACACAGTTCTGGTACATTCCATAACCGGGCCCATAATAAGAGGGGGCGTAGCCTAGCTTGTTCACATATTGGGCGTGTACCTGCGTCAAGTAAGAGAGGGGGTGTAGGGGTACTGTGTGGTAACTTCATAAGGTCCTTATGGAAGTTGTTTTCGAGGTAGGTTAAGGTGTCGACTCTCTGTACACCCCACAGTTCCGCACCATACAGTGCCGCACTCACCACCCTTGCCCTGTAGATGTCTAATAGTGCCCCAATGGGTTTGAGAGATGAGGCACGTTGTTCTTTTAGCAGGGCCCCTGTGACCCTCTTATGAGTCAAAAAAAACTTTTGGTGATGGGCCTTCCAATTCATGGTGTCACAGAGTCGAATGCCCAAATAGTCGAACTCCTTGACTCTTTCAAGTGGGACAGAGTCTAGAACAGGAGGAATAACAGATTTCCTAGGGGGGTTTAGAACAAGGAATTTGGTTTTGCTTACATTTATAGTTAGGCCCTTGGTGTCACAGAAGGTCTTAAAGCTAGAAAGCAACTTTTGAATGCCTGCTGGAAATTTTGAGATTAGGAGGGTGTCATCGGCAAATAGGAGCGTAGGTATTTTTCTGCCAGCCAGGGACGGTGCGTCTGTAGGTTGTTGAAGAAGATGCTCCACCACTCCGTTAACATAAAGTGAAAACAGAGTGGGGGCTAGCACACAACCCTGGCGGACGCCCCTATCTACAGGGATGCGGGATGTTTTTTGCCCCTGGTCACCCCACCTAATCTGGGCAAAGTTGCTATCATGGAACTTGGTAAGCAATCCCAACAAATAAGGGGGGATACCCAACCCATCTAAGACATTCCACAGTTGGGCTCGTGGGACCAGGTCAAAGGCAGTCCGTAAGTCTATAAAGACTAAATACAAACTGCCCTTGTCCAGTACGACCACTTTCCAATACAGCATTAGAAGGCGAAATGTCTGCTCGATAGTGCCTGTCCCTGTTCTAAATCCAGCCTGGAAATCTGACAAAACCTGGTTTTCTTCGGCCCATTGCAGGATCCTACCTAGTACTACTTTGCCCGCAACCTTTTGTGTCGAGTCAAGCAGGCTAATTGGGCGATAGTTCGCTGGGTCGTCCCGACAGCCTTTCTTAAAAATCGGGACGACCTCAGCACCCCTCCAAGAATCAGGAAGAGAACCTCCCAACACAGCCTCGTTCAGGAGCGAGGCAATTAGTCTACTCCACACGTATGGATTTTCCCTCAACAGATCGCCTGGGATTCCGTCTGGGCCAGCAGCCTTGTTGGCAACAAGGCACCTGATTGCCCCTTCTGCTTCCTTAATACTGAAGGGGCAATCATTGATTGTGGTGGCATCTGGGAATCTGGATAGAAAACCCATGTTTGGTTGTAATACACCTGGTGGGACGGAGTATAGCTTGGAGAAACGGGCAAACCAGGCCTCACCTGGGATGTTACAGGTTAGTTGTACATCAAAGGGCTTATCCCTGGCTCTCATCAGATCCCCAAACCCCTTGGAGTCTCTTTTAGTACTCTCCTCCATTAACTCACTCCAGAAGTTGTATTCATGAGCCTCCTTAGCCATGGCTATAGTTTTTTTATATGATTTCCTGGCAAGTCTGATTTTGCCTGGGTCCTTGGATTTCACTGCAAAAATGAGCTCCCCTTTAGCAACCCGGCATTTTGAGGAATACCACTTGTCTCTTGCTTTGGAGGCACCTCTCGTTGCGGCCCTCACCCTATTTTGAGGAATGATAAACAGTTCACTTAGGGCCGCAATGGTTTCTGTGAAGGTCGTTAGGACAACTTGTTCGGTGTTTCCCAAGGCGTCAAGACGCGACCCCACGGCTGACATTATAGTCCTTGCTTGCGCCATCCTTCCCTCATCCGCTGCTACTTTAGCCCATTTTAACCGCCTACCACAGTTTGAAGGAACAAGTTCATTGGATGTTTTCCACGTGTAGGCGGCTTTGGCTTGGTTTCTGTCGTGCCACGGCGGGGTGAGGGTCAAAGATAGAGGATTGTGATCGCTGTCGCAAGACAATAAGACTTCCATGTCTTGATGAAACGGCCATAGGTTGTGGTTTAACATAAAATAATCTATTCTGGAGGTGTGTCCCACCCTGTTGTAGGTGTGCGCTCCCCTGTGGTCTGATTTGGAACGACCATTAGTTGCTCTCAGGTCGTATTCCATACAGAGTGCGTTGATGTCTATTGCACTCTGCGTCCATTTTTGAATCGGTTCTAGGGTCAGCGTGGGAATACCTCTCCTTGTATCATCTTCCCAAGTGTCCAAAATGTCCTCCCTAGCCAGTGGCTCGAAGCAACAATTAAAATCACCTGCGAGGAGAACATAGGAGTCAATGCTGCAGGCTTCTAGTTCACTGTTTAGTCCTGTAGAAGATAGCGATGATACCCCTCCCCTGGCCCCCCTTAAATAGAGGTTAAACACTTCTAGCTTCCTACCTCCCTGACAGTGTATGGTTATTCTCTGGAGATCAGGAGATTGAGTGGTTTTATGGCTTACACTTAAACCCAGTGCGATGCTGACCCATATGAGAAGACCGCCAGACGGGCGACCTTTACTACCATATTGTTGGGAAGCTGGAACGAAGTAAGTAGTAAAACCTACTCTGTGCCTAGGTTCTAGGCACCAGGTTTCTTGCAATAGACAGATGTTAAAAGGATCCACAAAGGCGTTCCACTCTGGGATGTCGAAATTGCGTGCAAGCCCTGCCACATTCCAACTTAAGATCTTTAACGGAGTTTTACCTGGGGTAACCCGCCTGGGCGAAATGACAGGTATAGCCGGATTAGGCTCCAATCCTGCCTCCACTGCAACAGCTATATTATACCTTTGGGAGGGCTCGTTCTGTGATTGGGTAAGAGCCCTGGCTGCAGTGTTCCGCTTCCCATCTGCTGGAGCCATCCGAAAACGTGACAAGGGAATCATACAGCTCCTGCGCTACTTCTTGGGTTTCTAGAGTGCTTAAGGTGTTCAATGCCCCCTCTGTTGACAGATCATGTAGCGTTTCTTCAAGAGATGTGGGGTTAATGTCAACAGCTTCTGTCGTCGGGAATAGGGATTCTGAGGTCCCTAAGGCTAGAGGGGATGGAGCCTTTTCCGCTGATCGAAAAACAGATTGCCTTGGGAGTCAGTCTACATCTTCGAGACAACCAAACCTGTTCGTAGTTGGTGGCCCATGCCAGCGTCTAGGGAAATCTTGGTATTTGTTTGAGTGCCCCCTCCATGTCTGATGACGTACCAATGACCAGTCACCTTCCTGGTTATGCATGGGGCGTGGCGGATAAAAGAAGGACAACGGCCTGGGTATAATGGTATTGTATGAAATTCTTTTGTAGTACTCATTATTGTATTGTGAACTAATGACAATACATATTTAAAGTGAAGAATGCTTTTTTAGTCTTTCTTTCTAAAATAGTTTGAATTACAAACTGTTGGTTGTTTGTGTAACAAAACCTTTCTTTCAGACGGGGACCCCCCTTTACATGTACTACCTTACCGCCCAGGTCCCCGTGACTGCTTGGGTTAAACCCTTCTTCTTGTAATGGGTATAATGGGAGAGCCTTCACCAGTGGGCCATGAGCAAATGTGGTGGGCCGTATATGGGTCCTCGAATGTCACCACTATACAGTCCCCGGGACTGGATTTCCTTGAGGGACCCTCCCAGGGAACTCGATGAACCATTAGGACTCTGCTTCTCCGACCATTTGGAATTGGTCTGTTCACATTGAGCCAGTGCATTATCTTATTTTTCAGAGACCAATGGTTCTCGTGGTGATCATTTTCAATCTGGGGGCGCCCGTCAATACAACCACGTAATCATTGGCCTCCGGAGGAAGATCAATATAGCCCCCTCTAAAATTATTCTTGATGCGTGGGCCCTGGGTCGGTTGGTGAACAGCTTCGCTGGCAGATGACCTTAGGGGAACGCCAGCATTGGGATATACAGGAGTTTGAGAAGTGGGGAGCTTAGGAGTCCTAGTTGGAAGAGCAGCAATATTTTGGTCCACACCCACAGTCCGAGGTTTAGTAACCGGCCGTGTTATAGCGGGTGCTGGAGGGGGAAGTTGTAGGGCTTGTGGGGCTGGGTCTTCTACTAGGAGGCCTTGATTTTCTAGACTTCTCAAGCCAAGAGTGGCCAGGGCAATAATGCTCTTTTCCATCTCTAGCAGATTATTTTCAATGCGTGAAAGTCTAAGGTCTAGGGGAGAGAGAAGTTTCTTTAAAGTTTCCCAAACTATACCTATGAATTCCCCGTCCTTCCCTTCCTGGCCCTCTAAGTGTAAGCCCTCATCCTCTGCAATTGTGAAGATAGATGCAGAGGCTGTTCCCTCTTTGCCCCCCTCTCGTTGTGCCTGTGCCAGAGAGGCACACCCTCCTATTGCATTAGACACAGGTGCACTTCCCACATTCAGCTGGTGTGCCACAGCAATTTTGGCCTTCTTACGAGAGTAAGCAGACCTAGAATTGCGTTTCCTTTTGGGTAGTTTACCTTTAGTGTTGTTACATACAGGTATGTTTGGGATTACCAGAGGAGGGGAATTAGGGGTAACTTGCTGATTGGAAATGGCCACGGATAGGTTCTGTTTGTCTGACTGGGTTGCTGGACACAAGGATGGGGGAGAAGTGGGTGGGATCGGGGTCTGATGGACGTCTGCCTGTGTAATTACGCAGCGGGGAATGGCCAGACGCTCCGGAGTAACAGCAGATGCTATATGTCCCAAGGAGGATTTTTTTGACCTGGCAATATCCTGGGACAGCCTTCTGGCAGCAGCCAAATCCAGGGAGACACGAGTCTGTAGTTTGGAAATTTCTTTGTCTATGGCTAGATTAGTGCAAGTAATAAAATCGTCCAGGGGCCGTTTGTTGGTGGCCCACCCTTGGCGGCCCTACTCCGGGTTGTCCGAGAGCACATGGCTTGACAAGATAGGCGCACCACCGAAACCGGCAATACAGTAAGGGGAATACAATAATAACCCAAGTAATCCAGGTAGCTGAGCAAAGAGTGATAGGGGGTGGCCCAGTCCAGTCCTCCCAGTCCTCGAACGGCCTCAAACGGCCCGCTCTTTGCCCGGTCTTCGCCCCGAGCTGCGTCCCGCGCTGCGGGAGTTGGGGCTGTGAAATAAGGGGCGTGTTGGGCGGGGGGCGGGCCAGCAGGGAGAGCGGACTGGATGCTGGCTCACCGGTCTCGCAGGGACTCCTGGTTGCTGGAGTCCCCGCACGCTCGCAGCCCCACAGAGCCTCACGCCCAAGCTGCCGCCGCCTTCCTGTTCCTCTTCCTTGGATAACGTAGCCCCACGCACTCCTGTGCGAAGCGGCACCCGCGAAGCGGGTGCGGCGAGAAGTGGGTCGGTTTGCCTTGTCAAACAACGCCTGGTCTGTGATGCCTCTGTCAGGTGAGATACGGTGTCCCAACAAGGGAAGGTGGAGGGCGCCTTTACAGACCTCAGGTGGGCGGGGGCGGGCCAGCAGGGAGAGTGGACCGGATGCTGGCTCACCGGTCTCGCAGGGACTCCTGGTTGCTGGAGTCCCCGCACGCTCGCAGCCCCGCCGAGCCTCATGCCCAAGCCGCCGCCGCCTTACTGTTCCTCTTCCTTGGATAACGTAGCCCCACGCACTCCTGTGTGAAGCGGCACCCGCGAAGCGGGTGCGGCGAGAAGTGGGTCGGTTTGCCTTGTCAAACAACGCCTGGTCTGTGATGCCTCTGTCAGGTGAGATACGGTGTTTGGTTATATTTTAAATATGCAGAACTCCTTCAAAACATGCGACAGGTAAAGGATGAAGATTATAAAAATATTCTACAAGATGTAAGAATTGGAAAAGTAACTGAATATGGCAAAGAAGCTTTACAGTCACGATTAATTTCAAATTTGTTTCCAAAGGAAAATAGTCTCCCAGAGATTATTTATCAGAAAATTGCTGAAAACAAAACTGTAATATGCTTGATGCCAACTCTTTGAGAATGTTCAGTCTTCAACAACAAAATGTTAGAGTTAGAAAATCAAGAGATTGTGAAACTGGAAGCTATTGATAAAATAGAGCACAAATAGTTACTATTGTTTTGTCAGAAAAGTTTAAATCAAAGTTGGTTTCTTTAGAGAAGACAATTTCTAAAACTGCTGGTTTTGCAAAGACTCTATATGTATGTTAAAATTATCGTATAATTTTACGACGGAATTTAAATGTGGAAAGAGGTTTAGTAAATGCGGCGAGAAGTGGGTCGGTTTGCCTTGTCAAACAACGCCTGGTCTGTGATGCCTCTGTCAGGTGAGATACGGTGTCCCAACAAGGGAAGGTGGAGGGCGCCTTTACAGACCTCAGGTGGGCGGGGGGCGGGCCAGCAGGGAGAGCGGACCGGATGCTGGCTCACCGGTCTCACAGGGACTCCTGGTTGCTGGAGTCCCCGCACGCTCGCAGCCCCACCGAGCCTCACGCCCAAGCCGCCACCGCCACCGCCTTACTGTTCCTCTTCCTTGGATAACGTAGCCCCACGCACTCCTGTGCGAAGCGGCACCCGCGAAGCGGGTGCGGCGAGAAGTGGGTCGGTTTGCCTTGTCAAACAACGCCTGGTCTGTGATGCCTCTGTCAGGTGAGATACGGTGTTTGGTTATATTTTAAATATGCAGAACTGCTTCAAAACATGCGACAGGTAAAGGATGAAGATTATAAAAATATTCTACAAGATGTAAGAATTGGAAAAGTAACTGAATATGGCAAAGAAGCTTTACAGTCACAATTAATTTCAAATTTGTTTCCAAAGGAAAATAGTCTCCCAGAGATTATTTATCAGAAAATTGCTGAAAACAAAACTGTAATATGCTTGATGCCAACTCTTTGAGAATGTTCAGTCTTCAACAACAAAATGTTAGAGTTAGAAAATCAAGAGATTGTGAAACTGGAAGCTATTGATAAAATAGAGCACGAAATAGTTACTATTGTTTTGTCAGAAAAGTTTAAATCAAAGTTGGTTTCTTTAGAGAAGACAATTTCTAAAACTGCTGGTTTTGAAAAGACTCTATATGTATGTTAAAATTATCGTATAATTTTACGACGGAATTTAAATGTGGAAAGAGGTTTAGTAAATGGAGCAATCGGTCATGTGGTTGATTTTGTGAATTACCAAAATAGAGATGGGATTGAATTTTTGAAAATTAAATTTGATGGAATTGAAGAAGTACAACAGTTTAGTCGTTGTTCTGTTCGATTTTTGCTTGTGAAAGATTTATATGTCCGCCGAAAACAATTTCCTGTTTCTTTGTCATATTCAGTAACTATTCATAAATCTCAATGTTAAAGTGTAGATAGTGCTTTGATGAATATTGGATGTTCTGTCTTCAAGGAGGGTATGGCATATGTTGCTTTATCTCTAGTCAGAACTTTATCTGGATTGTACTTGATTGATTTTGATGAGACAAAGATTAGTGCAGATCTAAATTGTGTAAAGGAATATAATAGGTTAAGAATAGAGTATGCTCCAAATTTACCTCAATATCCTCTATTTGAAAAGCGTGTGGTAGGCCGAAAAAGAAGAAATTAGAAAAATTGTAGCAAGGCTGTAGCAAAAAAAAGAAAAGTAGATGAACCTGTAATTGTAAGCAGAAACAAAGAGGATTCTGTTGAAGATATTGTTGGATTTCAGTTTGGGAACAGTTCTGGTGTCAACTGCTATGCTAATGTAGTGGTTAATGTTGTTTTTTTTCTCTAAAGTTTGCAAGAACAGTGTTAGACCCGTCTGCTTCTGAGAGTCCCCTCACCACTATGATTTCTTTTGTTCCCCTGTACCTCCCAAAATTTGTCGCTTTTATTTGTCTACCAGGACCTTTTTGTGTGCTGTTTCAATGGGGCTAGATGTTCCTTGACGCCCAGTTGTTCACAAGGTTTTTGGCACCTATTCACAAGACACCTGGCGAAACCTGTGACATTATAGACTGGGATTGGCAACCTGTATGAATGACCTCAAAATGGTGGCCATCTATTTTCCTCATGAGAGTGACTCCCTGTGGAGCCTCCATGAACCCTGACCTTTCAAGGTTTTGGCACCCTTTTACTTGGTGCGCATTCCTGACAGGAATTACTTTATTTCCCTCAGGTACACAAAATGGCTGCTCTAGAACCCCAGTATGGTGGCTGTTAGAGACCCAAATACCCCAGTAGTGCCATGTCATTGGCCTAACCCAAAGAAGGTTCTAGAACCTACTGGCACGAGCCAGCACCTCAGGGCACTGGCTATATAAGGTCCAGTCCCTGGCGGCCATTTTAGATGACCAAAAGACTAGATAGGATAATGATATTCCAGATCTAGGTGAAGAAGGAGATTCCAGACTTGACACCAGATTGACACCTGCCCTGTTGACCCCTGAGGCGGCTGGTAGTGTGGCAGTAGAGCAAGCAAGAGTCACTGGCGTGGATCCTGACTGGCGTTCCAGTCAGCTGTGTGTGCGGTGACCTCGCGCCTACAGCGCCTGCCCAGCGAGTGCCTCGTCACCCCCAAGAGACTGTGGCCGATTTTTCGTGTGCCTCCCCGCTCCCCCACCCCCGGTGGCGAATTACGACTGACTCGGGTCGCGAGGCGAGAGCAAGTTCGCCGCGACCACGAGCGTCTTCTGTGGCCCTTGTGTGACAGGCGCCTCCAGCGAGGAGCTCGGACGTCTCCGAGCTCCACCGGCGTAGAGTGCTTTCTGCGCAGACTGAGGTGAGGTGGTGCGCCGGGGCAGGGAAAGGCCGGCCTCCGTTGGGCTGGACTACTGTCTCTGCCCCTCCCCAGTGGATCGGCGGCTGTAGCTGTGGGCAGGAACCATCCCTGTTTGAGGAAGTCGGAGGGAGGTCCGTGGAGCCACTGAGAACCCGTCGCTGGCGAGAGAAGTGCTGAACCCGACTGAATCGCTTTTCGATTGCAGCCGATGTGAGGTGGGCCCGTTTCTTCAGGTGGGAAGCGCTGTTATAAAGGAACTGTGAACCGGCATTTATTTGACTGAGCGCGAAGATTGTGTGACCTCTTCGGCAGCCCCGTTCGGCAGTCTAAAGACTTGGAACTGGTGCCGCCTGAGTGCTAGCAGGGACAGAAACCCCTAGGCGCGCTTAGACCCCCACCGGCAAACAGAGATCTCAACCCGGTGGCAGCCGAGTGTAAATGAAGTGTTCACTGTCTTTCCTTGCCTTTTAGATATACGCGCATAACCCCCGTGTGATTCTTAAAGAGTCCCAGCACTCCCTGTTAAGCCCAGAGAAGCCTGTGTACACTAATGGTGAAATCGTCATAAACTGTAAGAGTAATCTTTCCAACCTGAAATGTATTTGCAAATGTAGTGTTCCTGAAGTATTTAATTGGTGGCAGCGATACCAGAATGAATCTGTAGATGTTCTTGAACTGAACCAGTATTTACTCTGCTACACAGACAGTGATATTTATGCTATTTATTGAAGATATTTATTCCCGATATTTATTCTATTTATTGACAATATTTTCTCCTGATATTTAATCTATTTATTGATGAACTGTACTCCTAAGCTTATTTATTGAATCTATTCCAAAATCGAAACCCAGCAAATTGTGACCCAAAAGAAATGTAATTGTGCTTTCCTAATTGATCCCCATTCACAACAGAGAATTTTTACATAAAGGAATCGTATTTTTCTACAACAGTGGTGTGGTGTCCTTCTTTTTGGTGGTTGTTCAAGGAGATATTATTGGGTCAAAGCCGGCTTAACACGATAGCCTTCACTTGCCTTGACACTTGAGCCAAGCTACCCCCTTTGTGCTGGGCTTGCCCATCGCAGGTCCAACAAACAGATTGTTGAAAATCGGGATCAAAGTTTTTTTTGTTTGTTGAATACTTTGTTTGAGAAATGTAGCAGTGATAGAACAAATATAGAAAGTGTTTCTGATATTCGAAATGATTTAGACATATGTTCTGGTATAACTCAATTTTCTCAGGATATTCAGCAAGATTGTCAGGAATTTCTAGTGTACATGCTTGTTGTATTGCAAGAGGAAGGTATAGATGTTGAAAATCTTTTTGGCCTTTCTTATGAATGGCAACATGTCTGCGATAATTGTTCCTTTTCAAGTAGTACAACAGTAGATACTGAAAGATTTATATATTTGACTTTAGCAGACTGCAAATCAGTGTCTTTTAATAATCTAGTTAGAGCAGCTGATCAAAACATGGTTTGTACCCAATGTAACTCTGCAATGCTATCAACATTATTTATACAAAGTTATGGACAGTACGTAATTTTAATGTTCCAACGATGTAGACCTGATGGAACTAAATTAACAACTTTAATTAAAAATGTTGTGGCTTCTCAATTATCAATTTCAGGAAGAACCTTTGTAACAGTAGCAATTATTTTCCATGATAGTCCTTCAACAACATCTGGACATTATACAGCTTATTTAAAATGTCAAAAAGGCTGGACTTATTGTAATGATACTGTTTTGACTTTCCAAAAACGTTTGCCTTTTGACTTAAAAAATTCTTACCTAGTGTTTTTACAACCTAAATTATAGGAAAAGTAATTGGCCTAGAAAGATTGAAGCAATTAATAAAAGTTAGTCATCAGGATACTATATGATGTTCAGATTCTAATAGTTTACTGGTTATTTAAGGTTTTATGGACATGATACACATCCTTGGGTGGAGATATAAATATTGTTAGGTGTTACGAAAGACGTTGGAGCTTTTCTTGCAGAAGGTTGGGAAATGGAAGATCAAGAGTATTATTAAGTATTTTCCAAACCAAGGAATTTTTACGTACTATTTGGCCATGTGGGAAAGTATATCAATGAAAAATGAGGTTCTCGGGTAAATGTTGATAATATATGTTTTTACATAAGTTTGTAATGATACTCAATTGATTTTCAAACAACGTTTGCCTTTTGACTTAACAAATTTTTACCTAGTGTTTTTAGAACCGAAATTTTAGTGAATGTAATTGGACAATGAAGATTGGAGCAGTTAATAAAAGTAAGTGTGTTGTTCAAAATTAGTTTGTGAGTGAAAGTGATCAAGATAATTAGTAAACTGGCAATTGTCATAGAGGTAGTGTAAGTGTATCCCATAGTGAGTGATATCAGTATTATAGGAAATGTTAATCAAGAGTAAGTCAGAGGTGCAAATATAATTATTGTTAGATGATGAAATAGCTGTTGGACTTTTCATTCAGAAAGTCGGGTAAATGGAAGTTTAAAACTACTATTAAGTAATTTCCAAAAAGAGGACTTTCTGTATACCATTTGGCCATGTGGAAAGGTATGCAAATGAAGAATATGTATTTCGGGTAAATGTTGTTAATATATGTTTCTAATATCACTTTAGTTTGAGAGTATAATAATGAGATACTGTATCTTGGAAATTGCTGTTTGGAAGAAAACATTTAAGATATGTTTTTTTCAAGTTTTGTGTTTTTTTTAAACACAATCATTTTGATTGTGGTTTTTTTGCCCGCTGTGATATGATGAATAGTATTGAACTCACTGTTTTTAGTGAAAATCAATATATTCTGAGAACAGCAAAAATAAACCATATAACATGTTGTACAAGTTAATTTGCATTTTGTATTGTGAAATATATATTATAACTGATTTGTTTACTCTCTTCCACAGATATTACATTTATAAGGTAAGTTCGACTAATAAAAAATAAATTTTCATTACTTTTTTATTTCTGTTTCTCTCTATCCTTCCTTTACTGCCTCTCTCTTAACCTCACTGCTTTCATCCCTTCAGTTTCTCACTCCCTTTCTCTTATGTTCTCTCCCTTTAACTCATCCACATTTTGTCCCTGAGTTTTCTTTTGCTGCTTCACGCAGTCCCCTTCTCTCACTCTTTCCTTCACTCCCTCTATTTCCTCACTCTTTTACTCTTCTTGTCTCATGCTCATTTGCCTTTATTCATCCTCTATCACCTCTGTTTCATCAAACTTACTGTCATTCTTTTACCCTGCGATTTACAAAAGGGGGTGGTGATGAACAGAGTGTCTGAATTGAGCAGACCACTCTTACCCAGTCCAAAGATCAGGGCTTGATCCATCACCGTTATTTATCTCACTGCCCCATCCCAGCTCAGAACCTGGCTATATGCAAATCAGTCTGTCCCTGGCCCAGTGCATCATGGGAACAGGGCAGACTAAACTACCAAGCCAATTCTTTACCAGAAAGGAGACAAGCTACCGGGGACCGGTTTCTGGCATTTCAGCCTCTTCGGCCCGGCTTGCTTGAATCCTGATGGAGCAGTGAGAAAGGGACTCATGTCTGAGTATACCCTGCCACACCTATAGTGGCCAAAATCGATTTACAAAAGGGGGTGGTGATGAACAGAGTGTCTGAATTGAGCAGACCACTCTTACCCAGTCCAAAGATCAGGGCTTGATCCATCACCGTTATTTATCTCACTGCCCCATCCCAGCTCAGAACCTGGCTATATGCAAATCAGTCTGTCCCTGGCCCAGTGCATCATGGGAACAGGGCAGACTAAACTACCAAGCCAATTCTTTACCAGAAAGGAGACAAGCTACCGGGGACCGGTTTCTGGCATTTCAGCCTCTTCGGCCCGGCTTGCTTGAATCCTGATGGAGCAGTGAGAAAGGGACTCATGTCTGAGTATACCCTGCCACACCTATAGTGGCCAAAATCGATTTACAAAAGGGGGTGGTGATGAACAGAGTGTCTGAATTGAGCAGACCACTCTTACCCAGTCCAAAGATCAGGGCTTGATCCATCACCGTTATTTATCTCACTGCCCCATCCCAGCTCAGAACCTGGCTATATGCAAATCAGTCTGTCCCTGGCCCAGTGCATCATGGGAACAGGGCAGACTAAACTACCAAGCCAATTCTTTACCAGAAAGGAGACAAGCTACCGGGGACCGGTTTCTGGCATTTCAGCCTCTTCGGCCCGGCTTGCTTGAATCCTGATGGAGCAGTGAGAAAGGGACTCATGTCTGAGTATACCCTGCCACACCTATAGTGGCCAAAATCGATTTACAAAAGGGGGTGGTGATGAACAGAGTGTCTGAATTGAGCAGACCACTCTTACCCAGTCCAAAGATCAGGGCTTGATCCATCACCGTTATTTATCTCACTGCCCCATCCCAGCTCAGAACCTGGCTATATGCAAATCAGTCTGTCCCTGGCCCAGTGCATCATGGGAACAGGGCAGACTAAACTACCAAGCCAATTCTTTACCAGAAAGGAGACAAGCTACCGGGGACCGGTTTCTGGCATTTCAGCCTCTTCGGCCCGGCTTGCTTGAATCCTGATGGAGCAGTGAGAAAGGGACTCATGTCTGAGTATACCCTGCCACACCTATAGTGGCCAAAATCGATTTACAAAAGGGGGTGGTGATGAACAGAGTGTCTGAATTGAGCAGACCACTCTTACCCAGTCCAAAGATCAGGGCTTGATCCATCACCGTTATTTATCTCACTGCCCCATCCCAGCTCAGAACCTGGCTATATGCAAATCAGTCTGTCCCTGGCCCAGTGCATCATGGGAACAGGGCAGACTAAACTACCAAGCCAATTCTTTACCAGAAAGGAGACAAGCTACCGGGGACCGGTTTCTGGCATTTCAGCCTCTTCGGCCCGGCTTGCTTGAATCCTGATGGAGCAGTGAGAAAGGGACTCATGTCTGAGTATACCCTGCCACACCTATAGTGGCCAAAATCGATTTACAAAAGGGGGTGGTGATGAACAGAGTGTCTGAATTGAGCAGACCACTCTTACCCAGTCCAAAGATCAGGGCTTGATCCATCACCGTTATTTATCTCACTGCCCCATCCCAGCTCAGAACCTGGCTATATGCAAATCAGTCTGTCCCTGGCCCAGTGCATCATGGGAACAGGGCAGACTAAACTACCAAGCCAATTCTTTACCAGAAAGGAGACAAGCTACCGGGGACCGGTTTCTGGCATTTCAGCCTCTTCGGCCCGGCTTGCTTGAATCCTGATGGAGCAGTGAGAAAGGGACTCATGTCTGAGTATACCCTGCCACACCTATAGTGGCCAAAATCGATTTACAAAAGGGGGTGGTGATGAACAGAGTGTCAGGAACAGACTAATTTGCATATAGTCAGGTTCTGAAACTGGGATGGTGCAGTGAGCTAAAAAACGGTGTTGGATCTAGCCCTGATCTCTTGACTGGGTGAGAGTATTCTGTTTAATTCAGAGACTCTGTCCCTCACCACCCCTTGTTGTAAATATTTTTGTCCACCCTAAGCGTGGAAGGGTATACTCAGATGTGAGTCCCTTGCTCATTGCACCATCAGGATTCAAGCAAGCCGGGCCGAAGAGGCTGAAATGCCAGAAACCGGTCCCCGGTAGCTTGTTTCCTTCCCAGTGTAAGAATTGGCTTTTGTAGTTTGGTTTGCCCTGTTCCCATCATGCACTGGGACAGGAACAGACTAATTTGCATACAGTCAGGTTCTGAAACTGGGATGGTGCAGTGAGCTAAAAAACGGTGTTGGATCTAGCCCTGATCTCTTGACTGGGTGAGAGTATTCTGTTTAATTCAGAGACTCTGTCCCTCACCACCCCTTGTTGTAAATATTTTTGTCCACCCTAAGCGTGGAAGGGTATACTCAGATGTGAGTCCCTTGCTCATTGCACCATCAGGATTCAAGCAAGCCGGGCCGAAGAGGCTGAAATGCCAGAAACCGGTCCCCGGTAGCTTGTTTCCTTCCCAGTGTAAGAATTGGCTTTTGTAGTTTGGTTTGCCCTGTTCCCATCATGCACTGGGACAGGAACAGACTAATTTGCATACAGTCAGGTTCTGAAACTGGGATGGTGCAGTGAGCTAAAAAACGGTGTTGGATCTAGCCCTGATCTCTTGACTGGGTGAGAGTATTCTGTTTAATTCAGAGACTCTGTCCCTCACCACCCCTTGTTGTAAATATTTTTGTCCACCCTAAGCGTGGAAGGGTATACTCAGATGTGAGTCCCTTGCTCATTGCACCATCAGGATTCAAGCAAGCCGGGCCGAAGAGGCTGAAATGCCAGAAACCGGTCCCCGGTAGCTTGTTTCCTTCCCAGTGTAAGAATTGGCTTTTGTAGTTTGGTTTGCCCTGTTCCCATCATGCACTGGGACAGGAACAGACTAATTTGCATACAGTCAGGTTCTGAAACTGGGATGGTGCAGTGAGCTAAAAAACGGTGTTGGATCTAGCCCTGATCTCTTGACTGGGTGAGAGTATTCTGTTTAATTCAGAGACTCTGTCCCTCACCACCCCTTGTTGTAAATATTTTTGTCCACCCTAAGCGTGGAAGGGTATACTCAGATGTGAGTCCCTTGCTCATTGCACCATCAGGATTCAAGCAAGCCGGGCCGAAGAGGCTGAAATGCCAGAAACCGGTCCCCGGTAGCTTGTTTCCTTCCCAGTGTAAGAATTGGCTTTTGTAGTTTGGTTTGCCCTGTTCCCATCATGCACTGGGACAGGAACAGACTAATTTGCATACAGTCAGGTTCTGAAACTGGGATGGTGCAGTGAGCTAAAAAACGGTGTTGGATCTAGCCCTGATCTCTTGACTGGGTGAGAGTATTCTGTTTAATTCAGAGACTCTGTCCCTCACCACCCCTTGTTGTAAATATTTTTGTCCACCCTAAGCGTGGAAGGGTATACTCAGATGTGAGTCCCTTGCTCATTGCACCATCAGGATTCAAGCAAGCCGGGCCGAAGAGGCTGAAATGCCAGAAACCGGTCCCCGGTAGCTTGTTTCCTTCCCAGTGTAAGAATTGGCTTTTGTAGTTTGGTTTGCCCTGTTCCCATCATGCACTGGGACAGGAACAGACTAATTTGCATACAGTCAGGTTCTGAAACTGGGATGGTGCAGTGAGCTAAAAAACGGTGTTGGATCTAGCCCTGATCTCTTGACTGGGTGAGAGTATTCTGTTTAATTCAGAGACTCTGTCCCTCACCACCCCTTGTTGTAAATATTCTTTTACCCTGCATCACCCCTGTCCCTTTACTGTGCTACCCTCACTTATCCTCATTCCCTATACTTCACTCCCCTTCTTCTTAGTCTTCTCACCCACTCATGTTAAGTCAGTCCCTCTGTTTCACTCCCCTTCACCTCTCTTTCCTTCCTTTGCCCACTCACTAATTCCCCTTCTGTCACTCACCTAACTGTACTTCAAACACACCTTTACAAAACTCCCTGTGTCCTCTTACTTTCTCGGTACTCTTCCATCACTCCCTCTCTCTTAGACTCACTGTTGTTAACGCATCTGCACTAATTCGCCCTTCCCTCTCCCTCATTTCCCTTCCCTAACTCCTCTTTCCTTGTTCTCCTGCTTTGTCTCCTGTATTGTGAATAATGTATTATAACTGATTTGTTTTTTCGTTTCCACAGATATTTCATTTATAAGGTAAGTATGACTGACCCCAAAAACTTTTTTATTTTTATTTTTGTCTATCCTTCCATCGCTCCCTGTCTCTTAGCCTGACTCTCTCCATCACCTCATTCTGTCACTCTGTTCCCTCACCTACACTACCTTATTTTCCGTTCTTTGATCCCTCACTGAGTCTCCTTCTATCACTCCTTCCTGCACTCCCTGTGTGTAGTCAATCACTCACTCCCATTGTCTCACGCTCACTCGACTTTATCCACCCTCTATCATTTGTCTTTCTTCAACTTCACTGTCCTTCTCTCACTCACGTCACCCTTGTTTTGTAAGGCTGCTTCCCTCAGTACCCTTTATTCCTATCTTTCACTCCCCTTCTCCTTTCTTGTTTCCCTCACTTACCTTTTCTCAGTTCATCTGATTTACTCCCCTTCACCTCTCTTTCCTTCTTTTGCTCCCTTACTCATTAACCTTCCCTCACTCACCTTACTTCACTTCACTTACTCCTTCTGTCACTCCCTTTGAGCTCTGACATCCTCACTTCTCTTTCTTCACTGTCTCTCTGTTAGCTCTACTTCCTCTGTCCCTTCACTGTCTCACTGCCCTTCCCTTACACTCACTCTCTTTAACTCACCCACACTCCATCACTTGTCTTTCTTTGCTCCTTCACTCAGTCCCCTTTTCTCACTCTTTCCTTCACTCCCTCTGTGTCCTCACTCCCCTTGTCTCACGCTCATTCGCCATCTCTCTTTTGACTGTGCTATATCTTCCTTTGTCTGTTCCATGTTTCTCTGTGTGTGTGCCATCTTACCCTCTGTCTGCACAATATATGCATGTGCGTGTGTCATCTTACCTTCTGCTTGCACCATCTCACCCTCTACCTGTTCTATCTCATTCTCTGTCTGTACCATCTTACTCTCTACCTGTGGCATGTGTCCCTCTGCATGTGCCATCTATCTTTCTTGACTCTTAATCTCCTTCCTTCTCTTTTGTATTGTGAAATATACATTGTATGCATTATAACTTATTTGTTTCTTGTGTTTTACAGATATTATATTTTTTTAAATAATTTCTTTAAGTTTTTTTATATCTTGGTAAGTATAAGAAATAAAAAACTTGTTTCGCACCAGTGTCTAAGTTTTCATTATTTATGAGGTAAGTATGAGAATCAAAAATAAGTTTGTTATCACTCTCTTATTGTGACAGAATAACTGCCTCACTCTTTCTCAGTCCCTTGCTCCCTCTCTCTCTACATGTCTCTCCCTTACATTTAATCTTCTTTGCTCTCTCTTTCTACCACTCCTCTTCTTTACCACAGTCAGTTTCCCTCTTTCTTTATTTTGTTAGGTTTGATCTTATTCTCCTTCCTTCACTCTGTTATCCATTTCTTACCGGTTAGTAAACCTTCATTTACTGGCACTCCACTTCCTCCAGTGCACTTCCTTCTCTCTGTTTCTCACACCTCTTCCCTTTTGTGTTCACTTTTGTTTACACTTCTTTGTTTTGAAAACAGTGCCACAGGCCCTTAAATATTTGTTAGTTACCACCGAATACTATGCGGCCTCCAGGCCCATAGGAATCAATGGCAATTACCGAATCGGTAAATACTGATTCGGTAAAATGACTGAATTATACAGATTCGGTAATTTCAAAAGAGAAATTACATACATCCCATTTACCTACTCTTAAATATTGAAGTAGTATAATTTGGGGCCCGATGTAGGTAGGCATTTACCGGTCGGTAACGGACGAATTTGGCCGTTACCGACCGGTAAATGCCTTTTCCTATGTAGGAGGCATTTATTTACAGATTTGGTATTTTTACCGATTCTGTATTTACCGAATCGGTAAAATTACCAAATTGGTAAATACAGACTCGGTAAAAATATCAAATATGTAAATTCTAATGTAGGTAGCACTGTTGACAGTGCTAGAGGCGTCTAAGAATTCGTTATTTACCACCCAATACAATTGGGTGGTAAATAAGGAATTCCTGTGTACATGCACATCTGTGCATGCACACCTGTGCCATGTGGCACACATACATGCCCTAAGGGCAGGTATGTTTGTCACATTGCACACAAGCCAAAAACAGGGGTGCTACAGGGTGTCAAAGTGACACCCTGTTCCCCCTGGCAGGATTCGGTATTTACTGATTCGGTAATTACCGAATCGGTATTTGCCATTGATTCCAATGGGCTTCAAAGCCCATAGGATTAGTGGCAAATACAGATTCGGTAATTACCGAATCGGTAATTACCGAATTTTACCGAATCGGTAATTAATTCGGTAAAAATACCTACATCCCCATTGCCAGTTCTTAAATACCGAATCGGTATGATTCTGCATTTAAGAAGTGGTAATCTGGGCTTACCTACAACGGGCCCTCGGTATTTATGAGTAGGTAAATCGAGATTACGTACATCTGGCCCATTGAGGCCCATTGGAAGTAGTACAGTATTCTATAGGTAAACACTTTATAGGTTTATGCTGTACCACATCCTTATAGTTTTGCACTTTGACATTCACCATGACAAACTTTTACATACAAACATAGAAATGTAGTTCTTTCTTTAACCAGTAGAGGTAGTTCTAAAAAGAACTGCTTTTTTTGTTCATTTTTGTTTTGCTTGAAAAACGATGTAAAAAAATAAACTTTTTAAGGTAGATAATTGTTCAACCGGAACAAACTATAAAAAATAAAGAAAAAAATTATGGGGTGCACCTGTGCTTCCTGTTTTTTTGCAGGATAACTTGAATTGGCACTTGTCCAAAGGCTATTAGTTTCTGGCAACAAATGCATTGTATCATCAAATTCTTAAGTTCTGGTTGGATATTTGCAACCATTGATGCTTGCATTGGTGGTGCTGTTGGATGAGAAGAAGTGCTGGGAGCAGAGCCACTGGCGTAATGAAGATTGAGGGGGCCTCCCTGCACGGTGTGAAGAGGGGCCCCCCTCCGGGCTCTATCAGGAGCTCTCTGTCCACAGTTTAGTGTCGAGGGGGCCCCCTGGAGCTTAGGGCCCCCCTGCACCGCGGGGGCTGCAGGGGCCTGTGTTACGCCCCTGAGCAGAGCCCTGCTCCTCTGATGATCTTTTCATTACAGCTTTACTCCAATTGTTTGGGTGTATATTCTTGACATGGCGTTCCATGCTAAAAGTGCCAAAGCTGTACTTCTTCTGTGGATCCCCTCTGGAAAGTACTGTGTCACAGATTTTGCATGTGACAAAAGGCGCATTTACCTTTTTCTGTCCTTCTGGGAATTAAAAAAATTTCCAAACTATGGACTCTTTTGGTGATCTAGGGGTTTCAGGAACAAACTCAGGTTCCTCATGTTCAGAATGCTCAGATTCCTCATGTTCTGAATGCTCAGGTTCCTCATGTTCTGAATGCTCAGGTTCCTGCTGTTCAGACATTTCAATAGATTTTTCTGGAGCAAAGTGCTGATGAAAAAAGTTGTTTCTTCCTCGAAAGCCAAAGAAGAATGATGAACATTGGAGGGGTCTTTCAACAATTGGAGTAGGAAGTATTATAAACCAATTAAATCTTTTGTTTTTAGGTCACATGGTTGAACGTAAGCTTACGGAGCGCTTACGTTGCGTTTACAGAGCGCTTACGTAAGATTACGTGGCGTTTACGCTCTATTTACGGAGCGCTAACGTCATCTTACGATGCGTTTACATAGTACGCACCCTCGCGAGATTTATAATTGCTTAAATAAAGTTATATATGGTCTCTGAAAGTTTAAATTAACATGTTCTTTTTTATCCCAGATAATGTGTACCTTTACATTGTGCAATGAATACGTAGATATAACGATTTAAAGTTTATAAAACTTTCTAGGGTAAGAGCTCGAAGCTTTTACGGTGCGCTGATGAAGCTCTTATGTTGCATGCACGTGAGACGTACCTTCGCGAGATTTGTTACTACTTCAAAAAGTAATATACTGTTGTTAAAAGTTAAAAAAAAACATTTTCTACATTAAAGCAGATATTGTCTACCTTTAAAATCTATGTTAAAAACGTAGATATTATGTTTTAGAAACTTAAAAAATTTGTCGGGGTAAGAGCTCAGAGCGTTCACGGTGCGCTGACGCTGTCATATACAAAAAAAACTTGCAAATAAAAATTATATATATATTATATTAAATATATATATTCACTGAAAAAACTATAGGTTTCAAGCCTTACATAGTTAGGTATTAGCATTTAAAAAACCTTGCAAATTCACAAAAAAAAACATAGGTTTCAGGTCATATATAGTTAGGTATTAGCATTTAATAAACCTTGTAAATTCACAGAAAAAACCATAGGCTTCAGGTCATATATAGTTAGGAATTAGCATTTAAAAAACCTTGCAAATTCACTGAAAAAAACATAGGTTTCAGGTCATATATAGTTAGGAATTAGCATTTTAAAAACCTTGCAAATCCACTGAAAAAAAACCATAGGTTTCAGGTCATATATAGTTAGGAATTAGCATTTAACAAACCATTGAAAATGCTCCTACATAGTTAGTTGTACTAACTATATTTCGCGCACCCGCAATCCACTGCTGATGATGTCACATATTACATCATTCATGACATGGTCAGTGACATCTCTGATGACATCACTGATGACATCTCAAATGACATCACTGATGACATCACTGATGACATCTCAATTGACATCACTGATCACATCACTGATGATATAATTCATGTGATAATACGATGCACCTCTTCACACTCTAATATAACCTTTGATACACCCAGTGTTAAACACAGACTACCATTCTTGAAACCATTGACACACCAATACCAGTTACTACATATGCACACACTGATTGCTATGTCTATACACACATCCAATCATTTACCCATAGAATCACTCATACATACAGTCACTCATTAATACAACACTATCACCTGCACTCAAACACCTATACAGACACTCACACTCTGCCACTGATCCATGGAGTTACTCACACATCTAGTCAGTCATGCAAAGAACCAATCACACTTTCATTTCCTCAACTATACAGTTATACACACAACACCTTACTTATTCAAACATATACTAACAAAAACTTACTTTGTTACACAATTACTGATACAAGTACACAATGATCCATACAGCCACTTGCACAATCAGTGGTTCTTATGTATAGTCATTTATATATGCCAGCTACCCCCGCACACACTCAGTCTCCCATACAAATACTCGGGCAACCAATCAATAACACATATAGCCACTCATATAGCTACTGATCAACACATGCAGTAGCTAACACAACAACAGACATACTGATGCACACATTCAGATAGTTTAGTCACTAGCCCATGCATTCAGTAAGACACATTTAATCATTCACTCATTCAGTCATGTACCTACTAAATCTTTCATCCAGATACTTATACATCCACTCATTCTTCAATATATAAGACATATTTAAACTTTACAGAAACACACAGTCACTGGATGATGTCATCAGTGATGTCATTTGAGATGTCATCAGTGATGTTACTGACCATGTCATGAATGATGTAATATGTGACACCATCATCAGTGGATCGCGGGTGTGCGAAATATAGTTAGTACAACTAACTATATAGGAGTAATTTCAATGGTTTTTTAAATGCTAATTCCTAACTATATATGACCTGAAACCTATGGTTTTTCAGTAAATATATATATATATATTACCTACTGGCGGTCGCCAGTAGGTAGTTATAGTTAGGATTTTTTTCAATGTTAAATCTCAAAATTCTATTTGGAATAACTTTGGCACCGGTTGACGAATCTGCCTGAAAATTTCCTGAAAATGGCCTCGTCGAGCTCCGGTTCTTCCTTGAAAGTTTGGGGGGGATACGTCAAGCGGGGGCCGAGATAAAAGGGGGGTCCCAAAACGCGTTTTCTCCATGTTAATTTCCATAGGGCGGTCGATTTCACTTTTAGCTCGAACGGCTGAATGGATTTCCATCAAACTTGGCAAAATTGTAGGGACTGGTAGCCCGATGTGCCTTTGCTATGTCTCAAGATATGTGCTCCAGTGGATTTTGAGTAATTTAGGTTCAAAAAAATATATATATCTATAGGCGCTCTCCGGTACGCGCACCGGAGTGCGCTCCTGGCGCGACACGCGACTTGCGCGCAGAAAGCTGATTGGCTCTTGGGTGTCTGTAAACATTCTAAACAGTCTGGAGCGGCCGCCATCTTGTGTCTCGGTAAAATCGAGACACAAGGGGTTTGAAAAAAAAGGGGCAAATGACCATAAGGGGGAAGAGTAGACCCCCTCTGACCCCCTAGGTTTGATGTGGGGGCTAAAATAGGGTCCTGCGGGGCATTACATTTTTTATTTTTTTTTTCGTTTTGCGCGGGGGAAGCGCATGGTACGCGCACCGGGGAGCGAAGCACGGGGAAAATCCAGGACCATATTTATGAAGGCCTTGCGCTGCCAGTTTTGCGCCACCTGTGCGTCAATTTTTGTGACGCACCAGCGGTGTAAAAAAATGCGCATTGTTACGCTATATTTAAAAAGTGACGCATCTATCTAGATGCGTCACTTTTTAAATATAGTGCAACGAGGCACATTTTTTTACACTGCTGGTGCGATGCGTCACTTTTCTGTGCGCACTCCTTATGACATTCCAGATGTGTCATATTTAATGTATAACGAATCATGTTGCAAGGAGTTACAGATACGTCAGTATTTCTGACATATCTGTAAACATAAAAGTGACGCGAGGCAGGCGCAAGATTTTGACGCAACAGCATCCTAAAAGGGATGCAGAGAAATCTCATAGATTTCAGTACGTCGTTATTACCAAGCTTTTTGCGGGGGAATGCCCCCTCTGCATACATTATACCTGACGCAGATATAATGTGGCGCAGAGTTTTAAAAAGTGACCCATGTACCTAGATGCGTCAATTTTTAAAAATAGCGTCAGGTATAATGCATGCAGAGGGGGTGTTCCCCCGCAAAAAGCTTGGTAATAACGACGCAGTGAAATCTTTGAGATTTCACTGCGTCACTTTTTGGATGCTGTTGCGTCAAAATCTTGCTCCTGCTTCACAGCAGACCTTTCACATGGTGCTTTTTCCATGTGAAAGGACACATTACTGGAGTTGCGTCACTTTTGTGACGCACTCCAGCAATGCGTTACTTTTGTGTTTACAGATACGTCAGAAATACTGACATATCTGTAACTCCTTGCGACATGATTCCTCATACATTAAATATGACATATCTGGAATGTCATAAGGAGTGCGCACAGAAAAGTGACGCATCGTACCAGTGGTGTAAAAAAATGCGCCTCGTTGCGCTATATTTAAAAAGTGACGCATCTAGGTAGATGGGTCACTTTTTAAAATCCTGCGCCACATTATATCTGCGTCAGGTATAATGCATGCAGAGGGGGTGTTCCCCCGCAAAAAGCTTTGTAATAGCGACGCAGTGAAATCTTTGAGATTTCAGTGCGTCACTTTTAGGATGCTGTTGCGTCAACATCTTGCTTTTTCCATGTGAAAGGACACATTACTGGAGTTGCGTCACTTTTGTGACGCACTCCAGCAATGCGTTACTTTTGTGTTTACAGATACGTCAGAAATACTGACATATCTGTAAATCCTTGCGAATTGATTAGTCATATATTAAATATGACATATCTGGAATGTAATAAGGAGTGCGTCCAGAAAAGTGACGCATCGCTGTTTTCACGTAGCGATGCGTCACTTTTCAGAAATGAGGCCTCCAGTTTATTCACTGTGTCACCTCTACGACCCTTTCTTGCGTCAATACGTCCCTTTTGCATACATTACACCTGACGTAGGAATAATGTGGCACAGGGGTTTACAAAGTGATGTATTTACCAAGGAACACCACTTTGTAAATATGAATAAATAAGGTGCATTTTTTTATTGGAATGTTGTGTCACAAAAAGTGATGCTTTGGTGGCGTTAAAGTGACGCTTGGCTTCATAAATGAGGCCTTCTACTTTCAACTCCAGCAATGCATCTTTTCTTACCCTTCCACACCCCTCCTTTTCAACATTTTCTTTGAATATCAACATTCCCCATATTCATTCTTCTTCTCATAACTTTCTTTTCTAACACTCACCTTCTTTCAGTCCTCCTACTTCACTTCTTTTTTCCTCTCATACCTTTCTGTTCTTTCTTACTCATTCTCCTTTCAATTATCAATGCACTATATTTCACTTACTCTTTATTTTTTTAAGAATATAGCTCTTTGATGAGAATTGGAGGTAGTTCTGAAAAGAACTTTTGGTTTTCTTCTTTTAACTGAACAGGAACAAAAACAGGGAATGGAAACTGCTCAACAGGAGCAAAAAGAACAAAAAAAATTAGGGGTGGAAAGGGCAGCGATGGTTTTCTAATGCTCGAACCATGAGCTGGACACTTTGTTCTCCAAAGGTAAGTAGTTGATTGCAGTATCTGCATCTGAGGACACCATGGTTAAAAGCAGGTTGTATGTTTGGCACCTGCTCCTGCGATTGCCCTCTCCCAGAAGAAGTTGCTCCTCCGGTTGATGTAGAGGCCCCATCTCTGGGAACCTCTTGTGCCAGAGCCCTGACACTTTCCCGGGCAAAATTCTGGGGGTGCCTCCTCTCCACATGTCGGATCATCGTAAAGTTCCCAAAAGAGTACTTTTTTGGGGTGTCACCCCGTGACAGGACCTGTTTGCAGATCCTGCACTCCACTTTTGGTGCATTCACCTTCTTCTGGTCAGCTGGAATCTTAAAAAATTTCCATATGAAATGTTCCTTCACCTTTGGGGTAGGAGGCTCTTCATTGATGAACTCAGGTTCATCCTCACTGCTGGATTCTCTGGCAGCCATGGTAAATCACGAAAGATCCAGGTGCAAAAAACAGGTCTTTCAGTCACAAAAGTGAAAGAAGAAGTGAAGGAAATGGGTGGGGATTTCATTCATTGTAAAAAAAACTGTTAGCAACCAATGAAAAGTGTTATTTTAGGGTCACATGACCCGACGCGTTTACGCTGCGCGCTCCGGAGCACTTCCGGGTGCGTTTACGCAGCGCGATCGTAGGCGCTTCCGGGGCGCAAACGTGGCGCGATCGAAGGCTCTTCTGGGTGCTTTTACGCGGCGCGAACGTAGGCGCTTCCGAGGGCACTTACGCTGCGCGCCGAAGTGACGTCATCAAACTTTTACAGAAATGCATAATCATTTTCCTTATAAAAAAAACTGATTTTATTTGTATGGTACGAAATGTTTTGCATTATTATTAACTTTTCATTCATATTTTTTTTCACGAACGACAGTAGCGCTCTGGGTGCGCTTTCAGGTGAGCTCACCGGAAAGCTTACCGGAGAGCTTTGCTGAAAGCTTCCCTGAGCGCGCACCCACAGCGCAAAAAAAAAAAAATATATAAAAAAAAAATGAATACTTACAAAAAAACAGCAAATTGTAAAAAAAAAAAAAAGGGTTAGAAACTCGATATAGAAAGGAATTAGCATTTAAAAAACCTATGAAATTCACTGAAAAAACCATAGGTTTCACACCAGTTATAGTTAGGAATTAGCATTTAAAAAACCTATTAAATTCACTGAAAAAACCATAGGTTTCACACCAGTTATATTTAGCTGGAAATTTTACTGATATAAAACCATTGAAATTCCCACGTTATAGTTAGTCGGACTCACTATAACTTGCGCGTGCAATGCACTGCTGATGACATCACATATTACATCACTCATGACATGGTCAGTGACATCACTCATGACATCACTGATGACACCATCCTTGTGACACAGTGACAGACCTCCTTTCACTGTAAAGTAACCTTTGAAACACATATTCAAAAATAGAAACTAACATTAACAAAAAAGTGGATATACCCATACCAGTTACAACAACCAATTCAGTAATTTCGCCATCTATATACAAATTCACACATTCACCAACAGTTTTATGTATTCACTCATACATATACTCACTCAATCATATGTAGTGATACCCCTATTCATCCTGTTACACACCGACAGTCATCAAAAAGTTGCTCACACATATACTCACACATGCAAATAAACTAATAAACATCCATTTATTTGCATATACAACTATACACACATTAGCACATTACTTCTAAGGAAACTTACACATACTTACTCTCTTAAACAATCACTTATAGAAACACATACTTATTTAAACAGGAACTCTTTCAATCTCTCACTCTCACATATACTTACTTACATACATCAATTCTCATATATACAAGATTAAAACATATGTAGTTACTCATAAAGACACTAGTGAGAGAGGCATTCACTCTCTAACACACACATATACACACTCATCCACCCATACAATCCTACACAAATGCTGTCTTCAAAACACATACAAACAGTGAGTCAGTCATTGATGCATCTATGTGCTAAGTAACAGCCCCACCAAACCATACAGACACTCATACTGATACTAAAAAAACATCTAATAACCCATATACACACACATGTAGCTACTCACCAACCCATGCAGCCACTTATACACAAAGTAAAACACTGATACATATATTTAAATATTTAAACATTACTCGCTAATATATGTATTCACTAAGATACACTTAATAAGCCAGTTAACCAATCAATTTTTTTAAAAAAAACATCCATTTAGACACTTATTTAAACATTTATTCTTCCATCGACCTTAACATATACATATATAAAATATATTTATTTTTCAGAAAGACACACATTCACTGGACGATGTCATCAGTGATGTCATGAGTGATGTCATCAGTGATGTCATGAGTGATGTCACTGACCATGTCATGAGTGATGTAATATGTGATGTCATCAGCAGTGCATTGCACGCGCAAGTTATAGTGAGTCCGACTAACTATAACGTGGGAATATATTACCTACTGGCGATAGCCAGTAGGTATATATAGTTAGGATTTTTTTCCTATGGGATTTTTGAAAATTTTATGTCGAATAACTTTGGCGTTTGAGGACAGAATTGGCTGAAATTTTCAGGAAAATGGAACATTTTGTTTCTGAGCAGCCCCTGAAAATTTGGGGGGGTTTCGTCAAGGGGGGGCCGAGAAAAAAGGGGGGTCCCAAAACGTGTTTTTCCCATGCAATTTTCCATAGGGCGGTTGGCCTCACTTTTAGCCTGAACGGCTGAATGGATTTACACCAAACTTGGCAAAATTGTAGGGACTGGTAGCCCGATGTGCCTTTGCTATGTCTCAAGATATAGGCTCCAGTGGTTTTTATTAAAATTAACTTTGAAAAATATATATTAGGCTACATTGGGCTATATATATGTTGGAGCCCAAATGTAGCCCAATGTAGCCCAATGTAGCCCAATGTAGCCCAAAGATGGCCACCAGAGACAAAAAAAACAAATGTAGCCCAAATATCAGCCAGATGTAGCCCAACTATAGCCCAATGACAGAATGTCCCAGAGTGTTCTAAAGAACAACTAGAGTGCTAACAGTCCTACTTATTACAAAGGTATGGCACACCTGAAGCCATCTTGATTGGAATAAAGTGGTAACTCTTAAAACATTTAATTTAAAAAGGAACAAAATGAGGGGGTTCATTTTGCCATAGAAAGTATGATTAGCGAATATATGACGAAAACCCTAAAACACTACCCCCAGCATGACCCTACACTACACAAACAGTACAACACTACCCTAAACCCTAAAACACTACCCCCAGCATGACCCTACACTACGCAAACACTACAACACTACCCAAAACCCTAAAACACTACACCCCAGCATGACCCTACACTACGCAAACACTACAACACTACCCTAAACCCTAAAACACTACCCCCAGCATGACCCTACACTACGCAAACACTACAACACAACCCTAAACCCTAAAACACTACCCCCAGCATGACCCTACACTACGCAAACACTACAACACAACCCTAAACCCTAAAACACTACCCCCAGCATGACCCTACACTACGCAAACACTACAACACTACCCTAAACCCTAAAACACTACCCCCAGCATGACCCTACACTACGCAAACACTACAACACTACCCAAAACCCTAAAACACTACACCCCAGCATGACCCTACACTACGCAAACACTACAACACTACCCTAAACCCTAAAACACTACCCCCAGCATGACCCTACACTACGCAAACACTACAACACTACCCAAAACCCTAAAACACTACACCCCAGCATGATCCTACACTACGCAAACACTGCAACACTACCCTAAACCCTAAAACACTACCCCCAGCATGACCCTACACTACGCAAACACTACAACACTACCCTAAACCCTAAAACACTACCCCCAGCATGACCCTACACTACGCAAACACTACAACACTACCCTAAACCCTAAAACACTACCCCCAGCATGACCCTACACTACGCAAACACTACAACACTACCCTAAACCCTAAAACACTACCCCCAGCATGACCCTACACTACGCAAACACTACAACACTACCCTAAACCCTAAAACACTACCCCCAGCATGACCCTACACTACGCAAACACTACAACACTACCCAAAACCCTAAAACACTACCCCCAGCATGACCCTACACTACGCAAACACTACAACACTACCCAAAACCCTAAAACACTACCCCCCAGCATGACCCTACACTACGCAAACACTACAACACTACCCAAAACCCTAAAACACTACCCCCAGCATGACCCTACACTACGCAAACACTACAACACTACCCAAAACCCTAAAACACTACCCCCAGCATGACCCTTCACTATGCAAACACTACAACACTACCCAAAACCCTAAAACACTACCCCCAGCATGACCCTGCACTACGCAAACACTACAACACTACCCAAAACCCTAAAACACTACCCCCAGCATGACCCTACACTACGCAAACACTACAACACTACCCTAAACCCTAAAATACTACACCCCAGCATGACCCTACACTACGCAAACACTACAACACTACCCAAAACCCTAAAACACTACCCCCAGCATGACCCTACACTACGCAAACACTACAACACTATCCTAAACCCTAAAACACTACGCCTAGCATGACCCTACACTACGCAAACACTACAACACTACCCTAAACCCTAAAACACTAGCCCCAGCATGACCCTACACTACGCAAACACTACAACACAACCCTAAACCCTAAAACACTACCCCCAGCATGACCCTACACTACGCAAACACTACAACACTACCCTAAACCCTAAAATTCTACCCCCAGCATGACCCTACACTACGCAAACACTACAACACAACCCTAAACCCTAAAACACTACCCCCAGCATGACCCTACACTAAACATTCACCACAACTCTACACTACACTAACACAACACTACACTACACAACACTACACTACACTACACAATCACTAACCCACGAAAAAATTAACACAAACCCACTTACCTCTCTCGTCATCGTGGTTTTCACAACGCAAATGCATTTACCATACATGCCTTTAAAACGTAAATCTTTGTAAAGGCATGCGCGATAAATGCACATGCGTTTTGAAAAAATGCGGGATAATGGTATGCGAAGTCAATGACCTTGCGGGATAATGGTATGCGGACTGAAAGTCTGCGGGATAAAAAATGCGGGAAAATGGCTGCAAACCATGATTAGCAGCAGACTTCCCTGGTGAGCACTAGCTTTACTACAGTGATCTAATGAGCAACTTGAGTGCTAACATTCAGAATTTATGGCAAATGTGTGAAACATCTGAATGCCTTCTTGATAGAACCAAAGTAAACAAGCATTGAAAATGCAATAGATCTCGCCCTCGTTTAAGTTAAAGCCATTCTGTTTGTAATGAGGTGGCTTTTTAGCTTTGCTTTTATTAGTGGTTTTAAAACTTTCATGTACATAACATGCATATGTATGCATATATGTATATGTATGCATGCATTTATATTTATATAGATATGCAGATTATATATGTTTATATATGTATATTACCTACTGGCGATAGCCAGTGGGTATATATAGTTAGGATTTTTTCTCTATGGGATTTCTGAAAATTCTATGTCTAATAACTTTGGCGTTTGTGGACGGAATTGGCTGAAATTTTCAGGAAAAAGGCACGTTTCGTTTCTGAGCAGCCCCTGGAAATTTGGGGGGGTTTCGTCAAGGGGGGGGCCGAGAAACAAGGGGGGTCCCAAAACACGTTTTTCCCATTCATTTTTCCATAGGGCGGTTGGACTCACTTTTAGCTCGAACGGCTGAAAAGATTTACATGAAACTTGGCAAAATTGTAGATATGGTTTGCCCGACGTGCCTTTGCTATGTCTCAATATATGTGCTCCAGTGGATTTTGAGAAATTAACGTTTAAATAAAAATATATATCTGTGACAGCGCTCCGGTTAGCGCCCCGGTTTGCGTACCTGACGCGTAACGGAACTTCGCGAAGCGAAGCTGATTGGCTCTCCGGTGTCTGTCAACATTCTAAACAGTCCGGAGCGGCCGCTATCTTGTCTCTCGGTACGATCGAGAGACAAGATGTGGTGAAAAACGAAGGGGGAAATGAAGGAAAGGGGGCAAGGTAGACCACTCCTGACCCCCTAGGATTGATGAGGGGGATATTAAAGTGCCCCGCGGGGCAACAAAAAAAATTATAATTTTTTTGCGATTTTACGCCGTAGAGGCGCGTCCCGGTACGCGAACCGGGCAGCTCACCGGGCAGCTAACCGGGCAGCTAACCGGCAGCGTAGCTGTCAACATTGTAAACAGTCCGGAGCGGCCGCCATCTTGTCTCTCGGTAGGTTCGAGAGACAAGATGTGGTGAAAAAAGAAGGGGGAAATGAAGGAAAGGGGGCAAGGTAAACCCCTCCTGACCCCCTAGGATTGATGAGGGGGATATTAAAGTCCCCCGCGATTTTTCGCGGTAGAGGCGCTTCCCGGTACGCGAACCGGGCAGCTAACCGGCAGCGTAACGGGAGTCCGCCATCTTGTGTTTTTGGAGCGTCCGGTTCGCGTACCGGGTAGCGTCCCGGTAAGCGTAACAAGGGGAAAACCAAGAGAAACAGTAAAAAAAAAATTAAGGGAAGAGATTTCCAGCAAACTTGACAAAATTGTAGGGACTGTTTGTTTGATGTGCCTTTGCAAGGCCTCAAGATATGTGCACGTGTGGATTTTGTCTAATTAAGGTTAAAAAAAATATATATATCTGTAAGCGTGCTCCGGCACGCTTACGTTACGGGTTTTGTTTGCGCTGCAGAGCCGATACGTCACGGTTATGCGACGCGTCATGAGGCGTCTCACGTGGCTACGTGATACGTCACGTAATAAAGAATATATTTTACAGCTATAGATATTAGCTTTTAAAAAACCAATGAAATTCACTGAAAAAACCATAGGTTATAGACCATATATAGTTAGGAATTTGCATTTACAAAACCTTGAAAATTCACTGAAAAAACCATAGGTTAGAGACCATATATAGTTAGCTGGACATTTTATTGACATAAAACCAATGAAATTCCATATATAGTTAGTTGCACTAACTATATATCGCGCACCCGCAATCCACTGCTGATGATGTCACATATTACATCATTCATGACATGGTCAGTGACATCACTGATGACATCACTGATGACATCTCAAATGACATCACTGATGACATCACTGATGACATCTCAAATGACATCACTGATGACATCATGACACACCAATACCAGTTACTACATACGCACTCACTGATTCCTACGTCTACACACACATTCACTCATTCACCCATACAATCACTCATACATACAGTCACTCATTATTACAACACTATCATATGCACTCATACACCTATGCAGACACTCACACACTGCCACTCATCCATAGAGTTACTCACACATCTAGTCAGTCCTGTAAATAATCAATCACACTTCCATTTCCTCATCTATACAGTTAAACACAGAACACCATACTTCAGTGACATCACTGATGACATCACTGATGACATCTCAAATGACATCACTGATGACATCTCAAATGACATCACTGATGACATCATGACACACCAATACCAGTTACTACATACGCACTCACTGATTCCTACGTCTACACACACATTCACTCATTCACCCATACAATCACTCATACATACAGTCACTCATTATTACAAGACTATCATATGCACTCATACACCTAGTCAGTCCTGTGAAGAATCAATCACACTTCGATTTCCTCATCTATACAGTTAAACACAGAACACCATACTTTTCACACATATACTAACACATACTTACTCTCTTATACAATCACTGATACAAGTACACATTGATATGCACAGAGTCACACACCTCCCAGCCAGCCACACACACACTCAGTCTTCCATACATCCACTCATTCTTCAATATGTAAAACATATTTAAACTTTACAAAAACACACAGACACTAGATGATGTCATCAGTGATGTCATTTGAGATGTCATCAGTGATGTCATCAGTGATGTCATTTGAGATGTCATCAGTGATGTCATCAGTGATGTCACTGACCATGTCATGAATGATGTAATATGTGACATCATCAGCAGTGGATTGCGGGTGCGCGATATATAGTTAGTGCAACTAACTATATATGGAATTTCATTGGTTTTATGTCAATAAAATGTCCAGCTAACTATATATGGTCTCTAACCTATGGTTTTTTCAGTGAATATATATATATATATATATGTGTATTTTATCAAGGTACATAGATGTCGAGTTATACACAGTAAAACGTTGCTTACCTATAGAAACTTGCTTTCATGATATTCTTGACACAAAATTTTGTCCAAACAATATTTTTTGTGCAATATTTTTTTTAAACAACGCAAAAAAAGAGGCATGTGTCGGTGCCAAGACTAGGCAGCATGGTGTTCGGCAACCCTGGCATTCAGCAGCATTATCAGAAGGCACCTAGAACAAATTCTGTGATCCTTCACTTTTTTTACTTTTAAGCTTTGGCTGAGGGTCATCCACATCTCTTGGAACTGGGTCTCACTCAGTGGTACCTTAGTCTGAGCACATGCGTGTGTTCCACCACCATGGGAAACAGATGTCGGCTCTGTGGGAACTTATTTGTTTTTGCTTAGCCGACTGTCCATCTGTCACAAGTTTTGTTGAAATGTGAGTAAACTGCAGCACAGGTAAGTCAAAGTATGGAGTGGAGGGAAGAGCAAGCAAGGTGCAGTGATGTTGTTCAGTAGGTCCCCAGTGAACTTGCTCTTAAATTGAGCCATAAGGAAGGCATCATTTGATAGGGAAGATGGTCCTTAGTAGTTTGCGCCCATTATGCATTCCTTAGGCGGGAGCAGGATTGATGGGAACCTTTTGTACTGGGTGCGGGGGCTTAATAGGTGATGTCAGAATATATGGGCTAAGAGGGGGCGTCCTTCACCCTAGCAACTGGCCCAAGGGAAGAACAACTGGCATTGCATCGGCCACGCCATATTAACCGCTCTCTGACGGGGATTTCAGTGTAAGGCTGGTGCTGAGCAGAGTTCAGTGCCTTGGGAAGGCTCAAACTTGACCCTGGCTATAGTTTTCACGCTCTGACGCCTCCCTCTGTTTCAAGCAGCCTTCCCTTACTTGGAATGCAGCAGCCTGTAAACCTGAAGCCCTGCTCCATTCGCTCTATCCAGCAGGAGCCTGTCACGAACCTCCCTTTCCGCTCCACCTACTGCTGATTGCCAACCCTCATAGTGTGTGCGTGGCAGTTATCAGCTGCCATTCCCTACCTATTACATCACGCTTGTCCTGGGCATCACTCCCTCTCTGTGCCTCCAATGCTTCATCACCACCTCGCCATTATCATCACATTCTCCGTATTTATACTGAGTGCATGGCAAGGCTGCGTTGCCTCCCCCCCACACTCCACTTGTGTAGCAGTGCCCACTGCTACACAAGTGGAGTGTGATGGTTGGGATCATCTGACGCTCTCTACTTTTCCTCCACAGGAAACAAGCATTGGCATAGCCAAAAGGTATTGCCTATGGCTTTGCCAAGATGTTTTACATGTATACAGCAACTCTCCCAAATCAGGCAGCAAACAAACTAACTATCTCAGTTTCTACAGTTTACACAAAGAATCAATTTAGATGCAAATAAGTGGGAAGATTAATGGAAACCAGCGTCAGAGGAAGTCTCTCCTAATTCTACTGCTCTTATGACACACAACTCAGGAGCAGGCCACAGCCCAACAACAGTGCCAAGCCGATCCTAGAGAGCACACATCCAAGCCAAGCAAGAAGCCAACTTGTGACCCTAAAAGATCCAGGGAAGATCAAATTAGCCCCAAACCTACAAAAGATCATCAACCAAAATGACCCAATTAATGTTTATTAGAATTATCCTCGCAAGGAGATTTCTGATTTTAAAAAAACCATTAAGACACCGATCCGGATGGACCTATGACTTGCACGCGTTTCTTCCTTAGAGGGATAGGGCGGAGTATACAAAGTAGGCATTGTGATGAATTGGCCTACATGGATCAGAGTTATAATCTTCAGCAAGAAGGATGCTTGGGTCCAATGGACCAGTTTGTCTGTGAAGAAGGAGACGTATGGAGGCTGAGATGATACCTGTAGTTCACTGATCCTCCAGGCAGATGTAATCCGATCCTAAGAAGCCTAAGAGCGTAGGTATGAACCATCTCACAGGGAGCACACATTAGCAAGATAAGAACTAAGTTAAGGTCCCACTGATGTAAAACAAAGGGAGCTGGAGCTAACAAATGTTGGAAACCTTTAATGAACCTATTTACAAAAGGGGACTTGAAGAGGGTAGGCTGATCTGGCTACAGCAGGAAGGTGGAAATGGCAGAAAAAAACCTTTAACGTGCCCAAAGCAGAGCCCTGCTAGCCAGGGTATGGATAAACAGAAGAACTTGGGAAAAGGGTGCAGTAAAGGATGAATCTGTTTGGCTGTACACCATGCCACAAACTTGTTCCAACAGCAGGTGTATGCCGTCTTGGTGAAGGGATGCCAGGCTGCTAAGATAATATTGCAGATTTTGTGTAGAAGGTCGAAAGCTGTAAACTGCCGCCACTCAATCTCCACATGTGAAGGTGGAGCGTTGACATGTTCGGGTGGAGAATTAAACCTGCTGCTTTGACAGAAGATCCTTCCGAAGGGGCAATCTGATTGGAGGACCGATGGCCATGCTCAACAGCTCAAGATACCAAACTCTCTAAACCCCGTCCGGAGCCACGGGGATGACTTGGACCCGGTCATTTCTGAGCTTCTTGAGAAGTGGTATGGGCAGAAAGGTGAACAGTAGGCCTGAGCTCCTCTCAAGATGTAAAGTGTCTCCAAGCAAGAGCAAGCTTGGAAACTCCAGCACTTAGAAGTGCTGACATTAAGTGTTCTCGGTGGTGGCGAACAGATCTAACAAAGGCTCCCCAACATCTGAAAGAGACTTTGCACCACCTCTGGAAGAAGATGCCATTCATGATCTGCTAGGAATTATTGGCTGAGTTTGTACACCCTGGCGCTCAGAGAGCCCGCCATGTGTTGAACCACCAGGAAAATGCCCTGACATTCTAACCATGTCAGGAGATACAGGCCTCTTGACAAAGGGTCCACAATCCCTCCCTGCCCTTTTTTTTGCAGTACCACATGGCGGTGGTATTGACCGTGAACACCAGCTCTAGCCTTCCCTTGATAGTGGGTAGAAAGGCTTTTAATGATAGCTGGATCATCCGGTGCTCCAACAGGTCGATGAGGAGTTTGGATTCCAAAGGAGATCAGAGGCCTCTGATCTCTACCTTTCCCAGATAGCCTCCACAGCCTAGGAGTGACACATCTGTCAATACTGTCAGATCTGGTTGGAGAAGGAAGAGGGGTCTGCCGCTGACCCAATCATAGTTCATTAACCACCACTGCAGTTCTTTTGCAGTGCCCTCCAAGATATGGACCATGTTAAAGAGATTTCCCTGATGCTGTGCCCACCGGAACTTCAGATCTCACTGCCGACCATGCATATGCCAGAGGGCCTGTGTCTCAAGCAGGATACAGGGAGCAGGAGGGCAAGGGGCCCAGTATCCTCAGAGTCAGTCTCACCGAAATACAGGATGGAGGCTGAAACATCAGTATCATAGCATGGATATCCTGGATTTGGCATTCAGGAGGATAGGCCTGAAACTGCACTGTGTCCAGAACAGCGCCAATGAAAGGGAGCATCTGAGAAGGGGTAATGGTGTGACTTTGGCACGTTTATAGTGAACACCAGTGAATGCAGGAGGTCCATCATAGTCTGAAGGTGGGATACAACCGCCTGGGGTGAACTCGCCTTCAACAGTCACAACTTGAGATAAGGGAAGAATAGCACCCCTGATCTTTGCAGATGAAAGCCATTGCCTTGTTGAACACCCGAGCGGTGCTGGTAAGGCGAAAGGGAGCACAGTGAACTGAAAGTGCTCATGGCCTACCATGACCCGCAGGTAATGCCTGTGAGCAGGCTGGACAGGGATGTAAAAGTATGCGTCCTCCAAGTCCAACACTGCCATATAGTTTCCTGGGTCCAATTCAGATAGGGCTTGAGCAAGTGTGAGCATGTAAAATTTCTCCTTTTCAGGAATTGAGAGAGCAAGGTCTAGGATCAAGCATTTGCTTGTAAAGTGGGGCCATTCATCCGTAACGGTCTAAAGGCGCTGGGGGAGGGGATATGCTGGTTTGTCGAGGCATTGTGGTTTAGTCGAAGATCCAGGTCTTGAGTTCTTTCCTGAATTGAGGCAGATTGTGATTGCCTGAGGTGGAGAGGCAGGATGTTCCAGGTCTTTGCTGCAAGGTAGGAGAAGGATCTTCCTCTGGCTGTGGTCTTGCAGATACGTGGGATGGTGGTCAGGGCCAGTTGGGTGGAGCAGAGATCTCTGGTAGGTATGTGGAATGTGAGGCTATGGTTGAGGAGGATAGGCCGAAGGCCTCCATCCTTCTTGGGCATCATGAATTAGCGGGTATAGAACCACGGCCTACTTCTTATGCCAGCGCCCTCTCTATGGCTTCCTTGGCCAAAAGAACCACCACTTCCTGGTGGAGTATAGGGATGTGGTCCTCCGTTAGCTTTTTGCAAGTGGGTAGAACGAGTAGTGTGATAGTCACAAAGAGAAGGGAGTAGCTCCTTTGGACAATCTGGAAAACCCAGTGGCAGGATGTGATAGGTCTCCAGTGGTGCAGGTGATGAGGTGCCCTGCTGCCCACTGGATGCCCATGATGGCTGTAGGGCAAACTAAAGAGGTTTGAAGGCTGCGGCTGCCGGGGGTGGTGGTGGACTGGCCCAACCTCCGGCTACCTGACCTACAATGTTTGTGGGTAGCATGTCCTCAGCCATGCAAGAGCTGGAAAGTTTGTGTGTCATGGTGGCTTGGCGAGAAGAGACGCGTCTGGAAGCCCTTTCTGTGACTACAAAAGGAGCGAAAGGTGGACTGGGGTTGGCATGGGGCCATGGAAAGGCCTAGGGATCTGACCGTAGCTCTGCTGTCCTGGAAGTGTGCTACTGTGGAATCTGCCTTGTCTCTGAAGAGACGGGAGACATCAAAGAGCATGTCCATGAGCAAGGCCGGGAAATCCCCCCAAAAGCAAGTGATTCTCAACCACGAGTGGTGCCGAATGCCCACCAACAATGAAACTGATCTGCCCAGGGAGTCAGTTGTGTCTAGCTCACAGTGTTTGGTGAACTTAGCTGAGTCTCTCCCATCAGCAAAAGCTTGGGAGAATATGGCTCTCTCAGACCATAGGCTGCACCTGCTGCGCATTCGAGTCCCAAAGTGAATGGGAGTAATGGCCCAAAAGGCACACAGTGTTCACCGACTGCATTGGCAGGCTAGTGGAAGAAAGCATCCTAATTCCCATGTTATCCAGCATCTTCGGTTCCCTATCCGGTGGAGTGGTTGGGAATATGCCAAGATTTACTATGGAGGAGGTGGTTTGGACCACCAAGTCTCTGGAGTGGGGGGCTGAGTGAGGAAGTTGGGGTCCCCTAGGGAAGGGCGATGACAGCAGGCAAATGTCCTATTCACAGGAGGCCCTGTCAGGGCTTGGGCCAGGCCTGAGTAGGACTTCTGTTAGGACTTCATTAAATCGGAGTAACGGTTTTGTGGGGGAAACTCCAGGTTGAAGCATCTGTGTCAAACTGTCTGTCTGCTACTGAGGACAGTGTAAGGTCTAGGACCTGAGGCACCCTTCACACCACCATTGTGAAACAGGCACCCTCCTTAATTGCCAAGGTAGGAGGAGAGACCAAACCAGTATCTGGGGACGTATCCAGTCCACTAACTGGCATCCGCCTAATCCTCACTTGCTGTTCTCAGTGATCTCTAGGGGCTGGTATGCATCAGGGTCTAGTGCCCCCTCCCAGTACTCCCCAAATTCTAGTCCATAGGAATAGGGCACAATCTCCAGTTTGGATGGAATGCTGCCAGTCGGCACCGGAGTTGGCATCAGACGATGACTGTCCAACTCTGTGTCAGAGTAAAACATGAGAATGGAGTTGGCGCCACCGGTAAGCGCTGGTGGTGCCAAGGATGTTAGCAGTGGGTCGGCACCTGAGAAGGTTGAGGTGGCTCAACTGGTGCCAGATCTGGACCATGTTGGAGAGATTCCCCTGATGCTGTGCCCACTGGAACTTCAGGTCCAACTGCAGAGCCCACATATGCCAGCGGGCATGTGTTACATGCGGGAGGCCAAGGGGCCCAGTAACCCCAGAGTCAGTCTCACTGAAATCCAGGATAGAGGCTGAAACATCAGTATTATAGCCTGAATATCCTGGATTCGCCTTTACGGAGGATAGGCCTGAAACTACACCGTGTCCTGAACAGCTCTGATGAAAGAGAAGGGGTAAGGTGTCACTTCGGCATGTTTATTGTGAACACCAGTGAATGAATGATGTTCATCGTAGTCTGCAGTTGGGAGACAAATGCCTGGTGTGAGCTTGCTTTCAACAGTCAGTCCTCGAGATAAGGGAATACTAGCACCCCTGATCTCTGTAGATAAGGCCATCACTTTTGTGAACACCCGAGGGGTGCTGGTAAGGCCAAAGTAGAGCACAGTGAACTGAAAGTGCTCATGTCCTACCATGAAGCGCAGGTAACGCCTGCGAACAGGCAGGTCAGTATGTGGAAGTATGCATCCTGCAAGTCCAGCGCTACCATCCAGTCTCCCAGATCCAAGGTAGACAGGACTTGATCAAGTGTGAGTATTTTGAATTTCCCCTTTTTCAGGAATTGAGAGGGCGCAGGTCTAGGATAGGCCAAAGGCCTCCATCCTTCTTAAGCACCATGAAGTAGCAGGAATAGCAACCATGACCTACTTCTGATGCTATAGTTGCCATCTTGCACTGAGTAGCTGCACCTTATTTGACCATTGTATGTGTTTTAGTGTTTCATGTTTTTATTTTTATTTTTCCTTACTTTACCAGTAGCTGAACTGCGCTGGGGAGCCTGTGGAGTACAGGGGAGGGGTGTTCCTGGACCCTTTGTTTGTTGTTTTACCTTCCCTGCACTATTTTAAAATTGTTGCGCTGCGCAGCGCTCCCGACTACGCTCCCTGACACACCCCCTTGATGCCCTGCTTCAAAGCTGGCTCAGTAGTGTGTCTGTGCAGCTTCAGGTAGGAAGCTTTATTAATTGGACATCAAGTATATTTTAATTTCCATGTAGCACTAGGCTGCATTGTGTGAGAGAAGCCTGGCTCTCATTTTCTCCTATAGCCTCCATTTTGCACAGAGTGGCTGAACCTTATTTATTAATTTAATGTGTTTTTAGTCTTTCCCATTTTTATTTTTATTATTCCTTACTTTATCAGTAGCTGCACTCCACGAGGAAGCCTGAGGAGCACAATGGGGGTTGCTGGACCATTTGTTTCCTGTTTTCTTTAACCACACTATTTTTATAATTATCACGCTGCACAGTGCTCCCACCCATGCCCACTGACACACGCCATTGACACCAGGCTTCAAAGCCGGCACGATAGTACATCCGCGTGCAAAAGGCACGCCTAAGGCAAGCCTGTCTGCGCTCAGACCCCGTTCGGTGCCAACCTCCCTGACAGTTTTAGCACCCAAGGGAATGGTGGGCTTCACCACTCTAGACATGAGCTGCTCGACATAAGTCATTTAGGTAAGAAATGCTTGGTCCCTATTTTGAATCTGTTTGAGTGCAATGAGGTACTAACTTGTCCAACCTGCATGTCCTGTCTCACTATTACCAAAATCAAGGCTTTTCATTTTCCTAGCACTCTAACTGCGGCGCGTGGTAAACGCGTGCTCAGCTGGCATTGCACTCTTATTAATGTTAGATCTCTGGTTAAAAAGGTGTAGAATTTGCTGATTTCCTGGATTTCCAATCTCTTGATCTTGCTTTTGTTACCAAGACCTGGGCTGACGCTGCTTCAGGCCTAGACCTGAACTCAGCGTTCCTAGCTGGTTTTTCTATCTTTAGGCTGGACCATGAAGGAAAAAGGGGTAGTGTCTTGGCCATCATTTACTGAGAACATCTAAAAATCAAATTTCCGGTGCTCCCAGTCACTCAGGATTGTGAAGCACTGTCTTTCAAAACTGAATTAAATAAATACCATTCTTTTAGTGGAATACTGATTTATCATCCTCCTGGTCCCAGAGCTGCTTTTATTAAAAATATTGGTCAATCAATGGAACTGAATTTTAATTCCTCAGACTTTACGGTTCTTGAGGATTTTAATTTCGAATTAGAAAATCCCCAAGAGAAGGAATCGGCTCACCTTTTTGATTTAATGGCCATTCTGTGCCTAGCTCAACTGGTTATGGGACCTACTCATGTGTCCAGCCATCTCCTCAATTGTATTTTTTCGGATAACCCCCAACTCTAAACACAGTCCTCTCTTGCACTTGGTTGGTCAGACCACTTAGCGGTTATGTTTCAGCTTATCTGGCCGTTAGGAGATTTAAACATCAATAGGCCTCAAAGTAGTAGAACCTGCTGTCTCTGGCACAAGCTTAGTGCCTATATGCTAAAAACCTCTGTCGTAGCCCAGAATCTGCCTGTGGTTTCCAATGAATTGGACTATGTGGCCAGTAACAACCATCTCTGGTTAGACTCTACTCTCAATTTACTTCTTTAAAGTATGCCAAAGTCACAGAGAGCAAAAACAACAATTGATGGGCAGAATGCAGAGCAATATCATACATTCACCCCAGTACAGAGATCTGGGCCTAAATCCATCGTTTTTTTGCACTCCTCACCACCCCAGTTCAGACATGGCCATATGCAAATCAGCCTTGACCCTGTGCCTCATGGGAACAGTCCTGCCCGAACTGCCAAGCCATGTCTTTCCTGGACTGGAATCAAGCATCCTAGGACCGGTTTCTGGCTATCAGCCTTCTTCAGCCAGGATAGCTTGACTCCAGTGGTGTGGAGAGCATGGGACTCACGTCTGAGCATACCCATCCCACTCGGGTGACAAATGCAAAAACAACAATTGATGGACAGAAAGCAGAACAATGTCATACATTCACCCCAGTACAGAGATCTGGGCCTAAATCCATTGTTTTTTTGCACTCCACACCACCCCAGTTCAGACATGACCATATGCAAATCAGCCTTGACCCTGTGCCTCATGGGAACAGTCCAGCCCGAACTTCCAAGCCATGTCTTTCCTGGACCGCAATCAAGCATCCTAGGACCGGTTTCTGAGTGACCCTTTCTGAACCCTGGTTTACAGAACAGCTTAGGCTCCAAAACAGCAGTGCCGTAGACATGAAATAAAGTGGAAAACTAACTTTAATCCTAAGGAAAAATAAATGTACAAACATAATATTCAATTATACAAAGAACCGATTCACAAAGACAAATTCTGTTATTTTACAGCTAAAATTGCATCCTCAAAGAATTCTCCCAATGATTATTTTGCAACAGTAAAGAAACTTCTCAAAACTAACTGAGAATAAAACAATTTGGTTAACCAATCTTTTTTTTTTTTTTTTTTTTTTTTTTTTTTAAATTTTTATTTCCATAATTTGCACAATTTACACATCATACATTTATACATTTATACATTTCGTATATTACATTTCATATTGTTTGCCTGTAAAGTAAAACATAGGAACACGACAGCGAAAAGCCAAAAAAAAAACACAAAGGAATAACCCATAGACCTACTGAGGCCCAATATTCTCTTTCCATCTAGTTATGGGTTCCCATATTCTTAATCCTCTCATTTTACCTCTGATCCCTTTTCTGGAATAAATAGGCTTCTCCAAATTATAGGCTGCCAACAAATTAGCCAACCAGGTTTGCATGATAGGTGGGTTTTTATCTAACCATGCTCTAGCTATAGTCAGTCTATAAACTGCAGCAGCCACAAAGATAAATTCTTTATGTATTATATCTCCAACGTGATCCATCCCCAACAATAATATTGATGGTGTGAGGGTTATACGTAGCTTCAGTGACCTAATTAAAAATCGTTCAACATTTTCAATCAGTGTGTACAGCTGTGGACAAGTAGCAAAAACATGTATTATATCCGCCTCTGGATGATTGCACCTTGAACAAGTGATGCCCGTAGTTCCTCCCCATTTAGCTATTCTAGCTGGGGTAAAGTATAAGAAGTACAAAGTCTTATAATGCTGCGATTGTAAAGGTGCTGAACATAGAACCGTACGCGCAAGCTCAAGTGACTCTTGAAACAATTCTTTTGGAATACTCAGTTTAGATGCCCATTTGTTACTAAATTTCTCCATATCATCTACTTTTCCTTTCACCAGGCATGCATACAGGCTCCTAATTGTACAATCTGCAGAGATTTGTATTTTCTCTAAAATTTCATTACTCTGAAATCCTGCAGGTCCTCCCTGTTTATTACCCAAAAAGCTCCTAACCTGGAGATATTTAAAAAAGGATCTCCTATCAATGGCGAATTTCGTCACTAGATCTGAAAACTGTAACATCGCTTCACTCCCTCTGAGGTCCCCAATCTGACCAATTCCCCTTTCAGCCCAGCCAGCCATTGTACTATCAGCAAAAATTGCTGCGGGTAATGACCTATTCTTATACAATCTGACATATCTGTTAAACCTACCAAGGCCTGATTTCTTTAAAAAAACATTCCAGATTCTAAGAGCAGCATTTAGTGTTTTAAACCTGGTCCTTTTGTAGTACCCATACTCCGTACAATTTAAAAAAACAATTTTCAGCTTCTTCACTCAGAACAGCCTTATAAATTTCTGTCGACATACTTGTAACTTTTTGTGTCTTGCCGCCTCCCCCAATTAACCCCTGCATATACTGCAGGGCAGCAGCCAAATAATACATCCTGAAGTCAGGCACTCCCCACCCCCCTTTTTCTCTCGGCAAAGCCATAAATCTATAAGCCCTTCTCGTCTTACCTTGCGCCCATATAAATTTATTCAAAATAATCTCTAGTGAGTTAAACCACTTATTCTCAAAAAAAAGGGGGATGGCTCTGAAAAAATAAAGGAACTTAGGAAGGATTAGCATTTTAATAACATTTGTAGTTCCTACAAGAGACAAATGTAAATTGTTGAGCCTTTCCAGGTCATTTTTAACTTTTGCCAATAGGGGGGCGATATTAATTCCCACAACATTATCAATGTCTGCCGAAATAGCCACCCCTAAATAAACTGCCGAAGTAACCACACGCGGATCATTACAATTAGAATATCCATTTTCTACAATCTGCGTCTTTGCTTTATTAAGACTATACCCAGAGATTTGCCCAAATAACTCCGCTTCCCGTTCAACTTGACCAATTGACATATGAGGGTCAGAGGTGAGAATTGCCACATCGTCTGCGTAGGCTAGGGATTTGACAACGCACCCATTCAATCTAATTGGCGTGATCAAAGGATTGCCTTCTAGTCTGTGGAGCAATGGTTCTAAATACAGGGCAAATAACAATGGGGATGATGGGCACCCCTGTCTTGTCCCCCTTCCTATAATGACATCTGCTGAATATCCTCGATTAACTCTGATTCTGGCTATAGGATCAATATATAACCCCTGTATAGCCCTAATAAAACCCTCGCCTATCCCCGACCACCTCATAGTTTGCCATAAATACTTCCAAGAGACCCTATCGAATGCCTTCTCGGCGTCTAAGAAGAGTGCTGCCATAGGGTCTCCCAGGCCACCTGCAGCGTCGAACATAGTTAGAACCGTCCTGGTATGCTGCGTTGTCCCTTTACCAGGTATAAAGCCGTGTTGGACGGGACTTACCAAACTCTCAATAACCCCTGAAAGCCTTGCGGCTAATATTTTAGAGTAGACCTTGACGTCAGCATTCATCAATGTGATTGGTCTATAAGATCCAGTATCTTAGCGCCGGGACACCCCCGACGGGGGTAGCTGTGCGCTCTACAAGAATCATAAATAAATATTTTTTGGGTCTTTCCCTTTTTTAAGGATTACAATAATATCTGCCCCTCCCCAGGATGGGGGAGACCCGTCACCTTTTTGTGCTGTAATCATAATATTGAACATATCATTAAGCAATACATCCTTAAATACTTTATAAAATTCCACCGGAATCAAGTCCGGCCCTGCAGCTTTGCCTGATGGTAGGCTATTCAATGCTGTATTAAACTCATCTAATTGTATTGCTGTCTCAAGTTCTTCTCTTCCATTTTCAGATAATTTACAGGTCTCAACTCCCCTTAAGTACCTCTCAATATCTGTGAAGCTCTCTTCCTTCTCTGGGGTATAGAGGGATGCGTAGTACTCCCTAAAAACCTCTCTCACTTGTTCTGTCTCGCTTACCAAGTTACCCTGTCTATCCTTAATTTCTTTAATATCCGAAGTAGCAAGTCTCTGTCTCGTGCGGACCGCCAAGATATGTCCTACCTTTTCGCTTAATTCATATACGCTCTCCTTTTTGGACAAATAATTAATTGCCTCTTTCTCTGCAATACATTCTACTGCTTCTGCTTTCACAGCTATAATCCTATACAAATGTGATTCTACTGGAACATTCTGTATTAAAGCCAAAGCAAGACCTTCTTCCTCTTTTATCAATCTCAGTCTTACCTCCTCCAATCTCGCTCTCTCCTTCTTCTGTCTTGCTAGGACAAAACTAACTGTCTCCCCCCTTACTCCTGCCTTGAAAGCGTCCCAGACGATACCTGAGCTGGCAGATCCTCTATTAATTTCCCAATAGAATTTTATCCATTTTTCCATGTGACCTCTGTATGCGTCATCTGTTAGTAATGATCTTTCGAATGTCCATTGTGAACTAATTTTGTGACCCTGTCCTAGTTTAAGAGTTAAAATCAACGGACTATGATCTGATATTATCCTAGGTTGTTTCTCAATATGGACATCCTGGAGTATTATCCTAGAAATTAAAAAGTAATCCAACCTAACCAAAGTCCTATGCGGGGCCGAGAAGAATGTGCTACCATCTACCTGTTGTTGTGAATTAATCCAAGGATCTACCAGGGAATTATGTGTGACCAAATCTACTAGAGCCTTATATACTTTCTTCTTCCTGCCCCCATAATGTCCACCCGTCTGCAAGCAAGAGCCATCTGGAACATGTATGTTTAAGTCTCCGCAACATACTATTGGCTCTGGCCATTGAGCTAATTCAATATCCAAGTATTGTAAAACATCCGGATCATCCTCAGTAGAACCATAGATTGATGTCAGTGTAAAAACCTTTCCTTTAAAACAGATTTCAAGTATGACCCATCTTCCCCACTGATCTTCTTTCTTTCTTTTAACTGTTAACTCCCTAGTCTTTCCCAAAACTGCTACTCCTCTTGTTTTTGTCCCTTGTTTAGTGTTAGCCAATAACCTATAGCCAAGCTGTTCCATTAGATAGCCTCTTGTACCTTCAATATGTGTCTCTTGTAAACACACCAAGTCCAATCTCAAAGATTTTAGCAGCGCTGCCACCCTTAACCTCTTATTAACACAGTTAAGACCACAAACATTAATTGAGGCGATTCTACACGTCATCATACTTCCACAATTTCCTTATATGAAAAACTGAAATTTTTATATACCACATACTCTGGAATATGTAGGATGTGTAATCGTGCTGAGTCAAACATTGTGTATCGTGCGACTGTACTTCTTTTTCCCCCCCTCCCCCTCCCGCCCCCCTCTCTCCACAGTTCCCACCCCGGTCTCCCTCCCCCCCCTCCACAGGCAAATAGGTCAACAGACCTATGTGTGGCCGCTTTTGAATTGCGTCAGTCGCTTCCCCTCTCAGCCTAATCTCATCACTAGCTGAGTCCATGGTTCCCCTTATCATTTACCCAATCTGTACTTATAGTGAAACCCCAGCTATCATATCCTAGTCATCAGCTTAAGCCCCCTTCCTATTCTTCAGCTCTTCAATGAACTGTTGTGCTTTAATTTCGGAAGTGAACACTCTTATTTTCCCCTTTGTTACAACTTTCAATTTAGCAGGAAAAAGGAGGTATGCCTCTGACCCTAATGCCTGAAATGGTGCGATCAGCTGTCTGAGCCTCCACCTCCTCTCCACCGTGACATGACAAAAATCGGGCCTTGCAAAGAATGCGGTACCCTCAAATACCCTCTTGCTATCTGGTCTAGCTTTGGCAATAATCTCTTCCCTCAACAGGAAGTTACCTACATTTACCAGGATTGCTCTGGGATAGGAGCCCTGTCCATCTTTCCTGGCCCCCTGTTTCAGTGTAAAGGGATATCTATGGGCACGCTGTACCTCTTTATCCCACTGCCAATCTGACTCTGGAAAAGCCCCTTTTAACATGTTCACAACAAACCGCCTTGTATCCTGCCCCTCAATCCCTTCTGCCACACCCAAAAGTCTAATGTTATTTCTTCTTTGGCGATTTTCAAAATCTTCCAACTTCCATTGGAAGTCCTCCGAAAGTTTTTCTTGATCAGACTTAAAGGATTTGAGATCGCCCATCTCATCTTCCAGCTTGCCTGTCCGCTCTTCAGCCTCTGTTACTCTTTCGGCTAGTTCATCATAGAGCTTGTTCATTTTCCTCATTGTATTTTGAATTTTTTTAGCGTCCTGTCTTGCTCTACGGCTTTCTGCCCTTGCCTCCGTTTGCATCTGCTTGAGAGTATTAAACAGAAGTTCGACTGGGAACTGATGCACTGTGTCTGAGCCTGCTGGGGCAGGACCTAGGTTATTATCATCCACCTCCTGGTACGAATGCGATGTCGCTGAGTAATCCCATAATAACTTTTTCTGGGCCTCCTCAAACCCCCCTGCCAGCTGTCTAGATAGCTGCAAGGACTTCCTTCTAAGGGTGGTATCTTTGTCAATACTTAAGTCTGAGTCTGAATCTGATTGTTCACCCTCCTCTGAGCTACCAGTGCTTGTTTGTTCAGGATCTGTCTCCTCATTCAAAGAGAAAAAACAATCTCCCTCTGCCGAGCCACCTTCGAGCTTACCATCTCCATCACCAGCACCATTTTTGCTTGCCAGGCTGAGGGAGCTTCCCCATGTTTTCAAGGGCTCCAAACTCGCTAACTTCATTTCATTTTCAACCACCAGCAGAGCACCTAACATGTCTGCATTACCAAATTCAGCCGTGGGAGTGCCTTGGCTTTCTTGATTTCCCATAGATTCTCCAGCCTCAGCCTCAGTCTCAGTCTCAGTAACAGTAACAGTAAGAGCGTTATTCCCCTCTGGCTGCATCTTTCTTTCCCCAGTCTCAGTCTCAGTCTCAGCAACAGTAACAACATTATTACCTTCTGGCTGCATTTTTCCTTCGGGTTGCTGCAGCTTCTCTGGTCGTGTTTGCCCCTCTGCCACTATCACGAGTGTGTCATTAGCGCTGGTCTCCTCACCGAGCTCTGTCTTGCCGCCGAGACCGTGATTCAGGCGTTGCCTAGCAACCTCTGCAGTAGCGTCGACAGCGTCCTCGAGGACGCTCTCCTGAGCTGGTTTTCCACTGTTTCCCTCGGGTCCCATGAGTCCGCTGATTCCGCTGCTGCTAGCACTTCCCCGTCTTTCTTTTGGGCCCTGTAGACCGTCCATGCGCTGGAGAGGCCTCGGGGAGAAAGCTTCAGTCACGGTAGGCTGCCGCAACAATGTATCTTTACCTTTCCATTTGTCTTGTTGTCTGCCGGTTTTAGTAACATTGCTTGCGCGAAGAGTGTGCTCATCTGAGCTGCTGCATTTCAGATCGGATTTCTTTTTTCCTCCAACCACGACCCCTGTTTTGGGGATAGCACCCAGATTAGCGCCGGGATTGCGCAAGGCTTTACTCATCCCAGTTGTATTCACTGTTAAATCACTCGGTCCACTCGGCGTCTTCTTGTCCTTCTTATCTTTTTCTCTCTGCATTTCTTGTTTTTCTTGCCTTTCACTTTTCGTCATTTTTGTGGGCATCGTGGACATCGAAGACTCCTGCACTTGAGCTTCAGCCTGCTGTAACAGGGTTTTCCTTTTAATCCTTAGCGCGATTGTACTCATCAGGATTTTGGCGCTTTTCTTCAGACAGTTGAAAACACGATAGCAGTAATAAACTTGCTTAGCTATTAACCCTGAGTAGCTTAACTTTAAAAGCTCTGGCTCATCATATACCAGCCATATCAGTGCCATTCAGAAGAGGCTAGGAAGACCATGGATTCCAGCTATACATTCTGCTACTCTTCCTTAGGCTGGAGAAGGGAAAAAGTGCGACTGCTCACAGCAATCCAGCGTCGGCCATCTTGCCTACCGGTTAACCAATCTTTTTGTAATGCATTTGCTTTTTTTTTCAAGACAAGGTCAAAGCAGTATACAACATATTTTCAGCCAACAATGAACCATCTCTCTCCCTGGCTAATGATGCCTTGACCAGTAAAATTGATGCAGGAGAAACGCGGGATATCTCTCCCGGTGGAGATACTCTTTTGGATGGTAGTGTAGATATCTATCCCAACTATACTGCTGCCTCTCAATCCACGGTTAACCATAGCTACTTTTTCCATGTTTTCACCACTAACGCTGGCACAAACTCAGGACTTACAAAGGAAAATGAAGCTGGGTCCCCCCATGGATACCGGCATGCCCAAGATCATGCATGCAGTACCGGAGATTACAGCTATGCATCTTATGGGCATCTTCAATAGAAAGTTTTGCACTGGATAATTTCCAAAAGCGTGGAAAAAAGCTTCCATTCTTTCTCTCCTAAAAAAACCAAACTTAGATGCTGCAGATCCCAACAACTATCAGTCAATTGTGCGTCTTACTTTCCCTGAAAATGTTTTTGAGAAAGCCATTCATTTGGAATTAACACTATTTATCAATGACAACCATCTTTTAGACTCAACTCAATTTGGCTTCAGAAGTCAACATAACACAGAATTCATGGCTTTAGCAGAATTAAGATAGACCCTTGAGGATAGTGGAAATACTACCCTGATCTTATTAGACCTTACAGCGGCATTTGATTCTTTCAACCATGCCTTAGGTATTGAGCATATTTTCTCTCTAGGTATCAGGGACAGGGTTCTGTCTCTGCTAAAATCTTTTCTTACTTACAGAGATCTATTCGTTTTCATAGAGGATTTTCATCTCTTCCTTTTCACTGTCATGTGGGGTCCCACAAGGCTCATCACTGAGTCCGATGCTTTTTAATTTATATGTATCTCCCCTGGCTAGACTGATAAAAATCGTTTGGCTTCTCTCATTGGTCTTATACACCGACGACACCCATAATGTGGTGTCAGTAGCCAGTAAACCCTAAACAACTGCCTCCAGATTCCAGAACTTTATGTCTCAAATCGGGAGGTGGTTTGATGACGACTGTTTCAAGTTGAACGCCTCTAAAACCGAGGTTCCACTATTTGGCAGAAATACTCCCTTGTGGTCTCCGTTATGGTGGCCTCACAAACTTGGTACACATGCCACTCCTGCCACGAAGGTGAAAAATCTAGGGGTGCTTCTTGACACAAGTTGTCTTTTGAAGACCACATTAATTCCACTACATCCCCCTCCTTCTGTATGATGAAACTGTTAAGGAAAGTTCTTCCTTTAATTTCTAAGGAATTGCAGAAATTGCTTGTCTCTGTCCTTATCATCTCGAAAATTGGATTACCGCAATGCACTATTCACTAATGTGCAGAAAAGATTCCTAAATAAATTACATATTTTACAAAATGCGGCAGCTCGCCTGTTGTTCGGTATTCCCAAATGTAAGTCGGCTGCACAGGCTTTGTTCTACCTTCACTGGCTCCCTGCCAAGAAACATATTGATTTTAAAGCTCTCTGCATTTCCCCTTAAAGCATTGCATGGCTCAAACCTTGAATTCCTCAGGAAGCGTTTTCAGCATTATTCTCCCACTAAAATGTTGCGCTCATTTTCTGCTCCTAATGTAGTTGTCTCAAATTTTAAAAGATCCAAATGGGTCGCAGGAGCTTTGTGACCTACACTTCCAAACTGTGGAATTCTAGGCCACTGGATCTGAAGATAAAGGTTGATTTGCTTGCCTTTAGGAAAGCCATAACAACATGTTTTTCAATCACTAGGTATTCTGCTAAGCTCTTCTTTTTATACTGAGGGCAGCTCCTATTTCTGAGCACTAGCACCTAGACATCTCTGGGTATTAGAGCGCTCTAAAAATCTTATTTTCATGTAATTTCATTTAATTACCAATTAATGCAGTCTCAGTAACATACTTTACTTTCAGATGAAAGCCAAAATTGTGAGCTTCTGATATAGCTTCCCAAACCAATATGACTCTCACATAATGAATGTTTTATGTAAAATGAAAACAAACATGAACTGGAGTGTGGCGGCCATCTTTGAACTATAGTCTATGAATGCACCTACCTGGAAGCATCTTGCTTACTAATTAAGAATGTGTTGTTTGCTCACGCCTCCCTCAATTGAAAGACTGATTCATACTTCGACTATCTTGCTGAATCTCATATTGTTGGAGTACCACTATGAGCTTCGAATGGACTTGGAATTTTTCTTTAAAGGAGGTATAGTTCATCATACACTTAGATGAACTAAAGTAACGTTCTCGACTTGGAGAGATAATCTCTCATTCCTTTGGTAAACTTTGAACTACATAATTGATTTGGCTTTTTGAACATACTATGAACTGTATTCAATATTATTTAAGGTAGCTGAAGGATTAGGTTGCAGACATATAGTATTACACTAACAGGAATTACATCTTAGACAGCCATTTGCCATTATATATTTCAGGTAAACTATTTTGAATTGATTAGCACATGTATCTGCAGTGTTACATAGATTTAAAAAATAAATCATAATATTGCATTATATGACTCAGTTCAGGAAAATAAGTAGTACATTTGTTTGTTTACTCTCTTCAGAACTAGAACACATAAGACAAATACATGATAGGTCCAAGGAAGAATGCTACGCAGTAATGTGTATTTTATCCCAATTTCCCTTTCCCCCTGTGTACTCAGGTGTGACTTTTAGCCTCTTTGGAGTGAGTGCAAGGTGGGTGAGATTGAGCAGCATTGAGGTCTAGGCATTCCTGTGGTGGAACCATGAGTTTACCATGGTTTTAATGTTGCTCTGACACACCCAGGGAGCAGAAGATTTGCCTTTAATTAATCTTTTTTAGGCTAATAAAAGCAGATGTATATTGTTTGTAAATGTATACACATTGAACAAGTTGCTTACATTTTGCCACTCTTTCCTGTAAAAATTCTATCCAATCACAGATTCTTCACCTGTAGAATATTCCACAGGCGCCAGACAGGATCCAGTGTTTTTTACAGTTGTGCTCCCATGCGCCACTAGGTGGCGTTGTGCAGCTCCACGTCAACTTCGTTCTGCCTCGGAAGTGACAAAATGGAGCCGCATATAGGCACCAACCAATAATGCCCACATCTGAATTAACTTTTTCCATGTCCTCTGATGTGTAGTGCAAACAACTTTCAGTACCAGTGTGCATATTTCAAACTTAGGAACTTTTGAGATGGCAAAATGAGGCACTCTACAGTACTCACCAGAAAGAGTGTTACTGATGGTAAGTAACTTGTTCTTCTGATGGTTACTTGTTGTATATTTATACTAACTTCAATATGACTACTTGGTGTCTGTAGTCCTTTCTTAGTCTTCTTATCTTACCAGTCTCCCATATTACCTAAGAGTGTTCTATCTGTGATATGAAGATTCCAGCCTTGGCAATTGATGGTCTGGTCAGCTGTGAGGTGTACTGCTCTGCTGAGTAACTTAATAAATATATCTTACTAACCTGAAGATGTGTCCGGCTGCCTACCTAATTTATTTACAACAATACTCCTAACTGCAGATTCCACATATTAAGAATAGATACCAAAGCAGTACCTTCCAAGATAGAGGGTCTGCGAAGTGGGCTCAGACAAAAAAATCTTGCAGGACTGAATGGGCGAAATGCCCATCCTGTCAGTAAGCTGACTGTCAAGGCTGTAGTGCTTCATGAACATGTGCACTGATGCCCATGTTGCAGCCTGATAAATATCAAGAACAGGCACTCTGTATGCCAAAGCGGAGGTGGAAGCCTTTGCCTTGGTATGAGCCCTCAATCCTACCAAAGACTTGACCAATAGACAGCCAATGCATAGGAGCATTACTTTAGAAAGTCCTTTTATGTATTACCTTACATTTCTTTGCCCCAGAGAACCACAGAAAAAGCAGATTGTTAACCTGATGGTCTTTGGTATGATCCATGTAAAAAGCTTAGAGCTCCTTTGGGTCAGCCAATGGAGTGTGTCCTACTCTTTCGAGGGGTGAAGCAGAACAAAAATCGTTGGAGGGTGATGGATTTACCACCATAAAAAACCATCACACATTTAGTCAAAAAGCCCAACATGGTCCTCCATATCAGTTTCCCTGGAAAAAAGGCGGTTTCGAGAAGTTGCACAGAAAGCACAAGGATCTCATGTGACAAGTTGAATTGATCGCAGAGAAGAAGATGGTTTAGAGAGTCAGAATATACAACATGCAGCTGTGCATTGGATCAAAGGGGGTACACAAGCAGAACAAACAGTTTGAGTGGGAATATGTGCATCAAACCTTTAAAGAACCACATCACAACAGGTGATTTCAGCAAGGATGATTGGTCCTGCAGATGTACATAGGCAAAAAGAACCAACAACTAACCTTCATTGTTGCCCACTGCCTGACCTTGCTGGGCCAAAGATAAAACAAGCCACAAAACATCCAACAGTTTGGTTTGTAGGTGGTTTGTATTATAGACTACACACCAGGCCACAAATGTGTCCCAGCACCCTGTACACATAGATTTTGTAGAAAGATGCCTACCTGCAAGGAATATGCTAAATTACCACGCAAGCTTTTTTTCCGCATGCAACAACGCATGCCATTACTCCACAAGTCAGAACAACGACTTGCTTTAGTGGGGCCCTGGCTGTTGGAATAGTATAATTTACTATTCCAACTCCAGTCTGTGCAATAGTAGAGAAGGTGTTGGATTTTAAATCGAACACGAAAAAATACTCCAGTAGACCACGGATTGGTCGGTTGAGTGAGGTTTAAGAAACTATCTGCTCAAGCCGAGGACCGGAACCGATGTAGGCACACTGAAGGGTGAGATCTTCAATTCAAGACCACCCTCATGCTGTCCGGTCCTGTGTGAAGCAAGCCGACTTCCCTAACTGGACGCAGCCTGGCAGCTCACACAAAACAGTACATTTTACACTTGAGGAGCAGCTACTCTGCCCTCACTATATTGTTATGATAGGGAACCCCATCCTTCTTTACCTCCCATAGGGGGCCTCCTTGCCCTGAAGAAAGTCCAGGACCTTTACGGCCACAGAGGACTGAAACATGTTGGCACTAGGGTCATAGGACCATAATATCCTGATACGACCCACTTGTATAAATAATTGTTATACAGTTTTTTAACTTCCTAGATAGACCCCAAAATAAAGGGACACCGGGGATCTGTTTAGGTGATTTCAATTTATCTTATGTTAAGCCCCCTCCTCGAATATATCAGAAGAGCTTCCCAATACTGTGGTTGAGCCCAGCCCGACTTGTAGAGGTCGGGGTGACCCGATGATGAAGCATGTCACCACTAGGGTGTGTGAGGGTAATATAAATAAGTGAGTTTATTTCCCTAACACACACGGTTGCGTTAGACACAACCTTATATTTTAACCATCAAGTAGCTCCTACTTCCCTACCTTTTAGACCGCAGGTATAGTTTCTGAAACCTCACTCAACCGACCAATCCGTGGTCTACTGGAGTATTTTTTCGTGTTGTACTTTTCTGGGAGGATATACTCCGGTTACCTCTCTTACCCTCAGGGTAGTTTGTTCACCCAATGCCCGTTTGTGTCTCTGGATTTTAAATCCAACACCTTCTGACCCCTCCACAAGTTGTTGTTCCAACTTGCAGAGTAATGGCATGTGTTGTTACAATGCGGTCGTTGTGAGAACCGCGTTGTAATTGCATGCGGTGTAAACGATGTTTACCAACTGCAAGGATGACAGCTACACCCGCAGGAGGTAGGTCGAACATAGTCAGCTTCTGCTGCTCAATCTCCATGCATAGCTGTGTCGATTTTGCAGGCTTAGGTGCAGAACGGAGTCCTTCTACTCTGACAAAAGCCCCTCTCCTCTGGTACACTGATCAAAGGACAAATATTCATGCCCAATCCGGAGCCACTGGGATGATTTGGATCCAGTTATTCACGATCTTCTTTAAAACTTGGGTCAGGAAAGGCAGTGGCAGGAAGGAGTACAGGAGTCCCGTGCTCCACTCTAGCCTGAATGTGTCTCCTAGGGGGAGCACTCTTGCGAACTCCAATGTGCTGAAGATTTAACACTGCACGTTCTCGGCGGTGACTAATAGATGTATCCAGGGCTCTCTCCGCGGTCAGATGTCCTGTGCCACCTCAGGATGCAACTGCCATTTGTGATCTGCTAGGCATCACTGGCAAAACTTGTCCACGCTGGCATTTTAAAAAACCCTATGTGAGGACACGGAAAAATCCAAACCTGTGCAGTGCACTGCAAGTGTCCCTAAGGTTTCAATTGTTTTATCTTCTTTTCCCACATTTCAAAAGTTGGTTTATATTTCATCTTTGAATGTCACAAAGTATTTAAAACAAAAATGTATTGGAAACGAACAAAATAATTAGTATCTTGAATACAGAGATTGTACTTATTTTGTTTGTTACTAATACCTTTTCGTTTTAAATACTTTGTGACATTCAAAAATGATATATAAACCTATTTTTGAAATGTATCCCTATCAAAAATATTGACTGCATGCATAAAATGTGAGAAAAGAAGATTAAACAATTGAATCCTTAGGGACACATGCAGTGCACTGCGCAGGTTCGGATTTTTTCCGTGTCCACACTTCGGCAATTCTTACACTGGGGTCAGGGCTATACCCCAACACGCAGTTGCACGCCAAAAGAAAAAAATTCATTTCTACACATATTACACTTTGACTTTGAACCTGATAAATAAGGTGTGCAGGTCGAAACACACTTACAATTTTAAAAAAACCATCAGGTTATTTATGATCTGGGAGATGCTCTGATGATCCAGCCATCTCCAGAGGCACAGCAGCTCTTTGCAAAGAACCCAGGACCCAACTTTGCCCTACCTGTTGCAGTACTACATGGCAATGGCTTTTTCTGTGACAACCTGTCCCAACCTTCCCTTGATGGATGGCAGAAAGGCCTCCCATGGCAGGTACAAATTCCACAACTCCAACTGATTTATGTGGAGCTGGGTATCCACCAGAGACTAGAGACTTCTGGCCTCCATCTCTCCCAGATGACTTCCCCAACCCAGCAGAGACACAGCCATCATCATTGTCAGCTAATTTTGGAGACGAGTGAGGGAGTGGTCAATTTGCAGTATAGCAGCCACCACTGAAGATCTCTTGCAGTCTTCTCTGAAACCTGAATGACATCTGACAGCTTTCATTGGAGGGGCCACTGGGACTTCAGGTTCCAATAAAAAACCTGCATATGCCACCTGGTAGAAAGGACAAGCAAGATGAATGAGGCCAGCAGGCTAAAAAGCCTCTGAAATGCTCCCAACTAAATTCAAGAACAAGACAGAAACATTGGGATTACAGCCTGAATGTCCTGGACTTGTTGTGATGGAGGAAAGGCTCTGAACTGCATCATATTTAGGACTACTCCTATAAAAGGAAGCCTCTGTAAAGGAGTCAGGTGTGTCTTTGGCTTGTTGATCGAGAACTCCAATGATGTCGGGAGGTTGGCTGTCATTTTGTAGGTGATCTAGGACTGACTATGATGAGCCTGCCTTCAACAGCCTGTCATAAGATCGGGGTGGGGTAAAACTGGTATTTCCAACCTTAAAAGACAGGCGACAACCACTGCCATCACTTTCGTAAACACCCTAGGGGTGCTTGTAAGGCTGAAGAGAAGCACATAGAACTGAAAATGCTCCTGGCTGACCTTGTATCACAGTTAACATCTTTGGAATTGCAGGATGAACACATGAAAGTATGCATTCTAGAAGCTATAAAGCTGCTTCCGAATGCAAAAGCTTGAGACAACGATGGCATACCATCTGAGTTTTATAAACCTTTTGCCCAGCAGATCGTCAATGTTTTAGCAATATTGTTCAATGATTTTTTAAATGGGGTGAGATTCCTGCGGAATTTACAGAGGCGCTGGTTATTGTTTTTTTTAAAGAAAGATAAGCCGGAAAGGTGTTCGACTGTGTACAATGGGACGTCCTTTTTATGATTCATTCATCAGTTTGGTATCTCCCCTAAAATGGTTAAACTAGTGCGGAATCTCTACACCAAAGCTACAAAAAATGTAACTTCACAGTCAGCTGAAGTTATTTCCATCTCTTGGGGCACAAGGCAAGGGTGTCCAATGTCACTAGCACTATTCGTTCTGTTTGTCGAACGTATAGCTGCTGCCCTGAGGCAAGATCCTGAGATGTGGCTTCCATTGCCCGACGCTCCCAAGCTCAAGCTGTTTGCCGACAATATAATTTTGCACTTGGCTGGAAATGCCACATTTGACAACGCTTTTCTTAGAATCAAACTGTTCTCGGAAACTGGGGGCTATAAGATTAATCAGGCCAAGTCCGAGGTGCTTCTGTTCCATTGCCCCACATGATTCTTCCTTTGGAAATAAAGCAAAACTTTTCAGCATCTCGCCTCGTAAAGTATCTAGGTATCTATATACATAATGACACTGCTGATCTGTTCAAACTTAACTATTCTACCACTCTTGGTAAAGTTTGCAGACTTTTAAATAAGTAGTAGAACTGGCTGCTATCCATTATTGGGCGTGTGGCCATTATTAAAATGTCAATTCTCTCATTATTTATTTTTATTTTTTCCAATAATATTATTTTGGTTAAGCAGGCATTTGTTCTTGAAATAGATCAACTTCTTCACAGGTTTTTCTGGAAGGGGAAAAAACGTTGTACAAAGGTACAGACACTACAGATGTCAGTTGTCCACGGAGTGTTGGCACTCCCCTGAATTCTGAATCACTACAAAGCAGCTTTTTTTGATTGGCTGAATTGTGCGTCAGGGGGTCCCCTGGTGAGTTGTTTCTACCTCCATTATATAATGAATGAACAGGGTGGACTTGCACCGTCCCTGTTGAAAATCCCTAGACTATCCAAGCGGTACAAAACTCCACATATGCTGGTAAGGAGATTTCGACATTTACAGGTTGAATGCTGTTTTCTACTGACTAATAATCTGTACCTTTATCAGAAATAAAAAAATTAGGCCTATCCATTCCGAAATTGATCATCAGGAAATGGAAAAAGGCTGGATACTGGGTTTTGGGCCATTTTCTTTTGGGAGGGCAAAATAAAACATGAGCATTGATATTTGAGAAGAGGGACAAGGTTATGGTCGAGTGGTCATTCTCCTACCTTCAAAATTATAAGCATCTTCTATCATATATATGTTCAGGTAGCTGACACCGCCAAAGATCATATTAGCAGAGCACATTTCCGAATGAAGCTTGCAGGCGTCGGGAATTGGTATCAACTGTTATATTCACACATGCATGGGTCTACAGCCAGGGTAGCCTTTTTCTCATTGTCATCACTTCTTGAAGGAAGGATGTATTATCCAAGCTGGCAGCTGTACAATCTCATGGCTTATAAAGTCATACTTGGAGCCAATTATAAACGTATGGCTTTACTTCGAAATGGGCTCTATATTACACCCCGCATCGTACCCACTTAATGTACTCGTCTGCGTCGGCTAACTGCTTTAGATGCGTTCAAGTCTGTGGGCTTTGGGCCCATAGAATATTTCTGTGTCCAAAAATATTTACTTTTTGGAGCAAGGTTAAGGAGGGGTTAAGTCATAAACTACAATTATTAGTCAACCTAAATCTACAAGGGGCACTATTCGGGATTCCTCCCGTTGAGTGCTCATTAACATTACATCAACAACAACTTTTTTTATAGTGGGTCATTAATAGCCAAATCATTGATCTTGCAGAGACGGAAATCAATGCTTATTCCAGGATTTGAGCTCTGGGTGGTTACAATTAAACGGCTTAAGAAACATGAGGAACTTTATGCTCAAAGGAATGGCGCAACCAAAAAAGCTGTAGGAATTCGGGCCCCATTTTAGGGGGACTTGAATCTAAGGATGGCAACTAATAAGGTAGCGATAGCATAAAAATTCCAGGTTTTTAGATTGTTGTGTTTGTATTTGTATTCTTTTCGATCTATCATGCATTGAAGAACTAATCCTGCTTGTACGAATGCATTTCTATCATCCTGATTACTAAAATAAAGATGAAAAAAATAAAGAAAATATGCGTTCTGTAGGTTTAAAGCAACCGTACGGTTGCCCTGATCCAGGGCAGACAGAACGTGGACTAGAGTGAGCATTTTGAAATTGTTCTTCCTTAGGAAGACATTCAGAGGGCAAACATCCAAAATAGGGCAAAAGCCTCAGTCCTTCTTCAGCACAACAATATTGAGGGAGTAACAACCTGTCACGGCTTCCAGGGCCAGCACCATCTTGATGGCCCCTTTGGCTAGTAGAACCAGCATCTCTTGGTGAGCGATGGATAGGTGCTCCTGTAAAAGTCAGTCTAATGTGGGAGGAAGATGAGGTTATTCAGAAAAGAATGGAAGGGCATAGCCCTGCTGGGCGATCTGGAGGATCCATCGTGCAGATATAAGGGCCTTCCACCCTAAAAGAGAATGTCTGATTGTAGTGTAGTTCCTATTTTCCCAATAGGCTCTGCGCATTTGAATAACATAAACAGCAGTGTAGACGTAGGACTGAGGTCATCTAGGTCTCTACTGACTATGTTAAACTTAATTTAGGTTTGCGCCAGCTAGCTCAGAGGTCACTAGAAACTTTCTTGAATGAATAGGGAGGGATGAACTTCCCTGACTCAGACAAGAAGGGTTTCAGTTTCTGACAACCGCATAAACATGACAACTTTGCTCCCTCAGAATAAGAGTGTATCTCTAGAGTTGTGTGAAAACAATAGGCAGTTATTTCACTCAGTCAACTGTGAATACTTAGTTTCACCAGAGTGCAGAGAAATAGAGAGACAGGCGTTTTCAATAAAAGGTGTTATTTATTGAGCAGTCTTCTTTCTCATGCAAGAGAAATGAATTGCCACAATTGCAATACTTATCATAAAGTAAAGTGCGCACAGTAAAAGTAGTATTATGAAATAATACTGTAAAAGCATTGATATGGTTTCTTAGCCATATGATACTTTAAAATGGATAAAATATATACATACATAAAAACATTGACTAACGTACTCAACTGGTGCTTCTAACTACGCCTACCCCGGTGTACCTGACCTAAGCCTAATACTTGGGAAGGAGTAAGTAAGTAGCAGTTTAAGTTAAGTTGGTTAAGATTGTTTTGCCAAGAATCTGCATCAAGAATTCTCTTAAGGGTTTAGTCAGCTCCGTACCTTGGTAATAGAATGTGGGAGGTCTGGTATCTCTTTCCTCAGGATTCAATCTCCCAGCAACCTGCAAGGGTAGGCTGGAAACACCGAAGCTGGATTTTCTCGGCTGGAGAAAAAGACAGCGTCTCTCTCAGTGCGTCAAACGGGAGGGGCGGCTTCCCTGGGCTCTCGCATCAGCTGGGCTCTCGGGCAAGTAGATGGCCGCTCTGCTCCAAACCACTGTGTGTTTTCTTAAGGCAACTGTTGGTATATTTATACCTGAAAGGTGCCGAGTTTGACGTAAGGTTGGACATAAGACGTCACTAAGAACTAACAGTTCTTTCTAGACTCCAGGAGTTCTTGTTAAAATCAAAATAAAAGCAGGGGGGGATTTCCCGGGCTGCTGGAGGCTTGGTTTGTTTAAAGAACGCGTTGTGCTTTCTAGGAGTCGATGGGAGTAGCCGTGCTGTGGACTGCATGGGCTATTACTGAATATGGATATGATTCTTATGCCTTTATCAGGATATTATTGATTATAACCACATAAGGGCAAGAATCGGGAATATCGAATTAGGGTCCTAGATAAAACACAACATGATCTGCCTTCAGCAGGGTGACTTTGCGCCACTATGGGCAAACTAAAGCTGCTTGAAGGTTGATGCTGCAGGGGCAGAGGATTGGGTGGAACGGTGGTCCTGGTGACCTATATGATGTTTGCTCAAGCAAGGTCCCCCGCCACAAACGTTGTTGGATGACTGCTGAGGTGGTGGCAGGGCCTGGTGGTGTCTATGTGACAGCAATATGGCATAGCTATGAAAGGGTCAGGATGCTAAGAAAAATAATGGACATGGGTTGAATGGTCCAAGGAATATGCTGTGGTTCTGCTTGCACTAAAGCATTCAAGAGCAGTATCACCCTTTTCATCAAAAAGGTGACACCCATCAAATGAAACATCCATTAGAGACACTTGCATGCCCCAAAAAGCCAGTGGATCATATCTGTGTTTGGCGATCGAGTACCACACCAGTGTCAACTGCGCACCCCAAGCAGTCAGTAGTATCAAGGCCTTCCCTGATGACATTTTAGCTGCATCCTCCTTTGGGATTGCCGCCAAGATCTTGCAGGCCAAGTCCTGAAGGGTGTGCATATAACTGCCTAGGAGACATATTGCATTGACTGACCTTAACGCAAGGTGGCAAAAGAGAAAATCTGCTTCCCAAGGGCCTCAATCTTTTCCAACTCCATGTCTGAAGGGGTTGTGGGTAGTGAGTTAGGGTTGACTTTGCTAGTCGAAGCTGAACAACCAAACTCCTGAAAGTTAGGCGCTGCATAAGAAAGTCCAGATTTCCCGGTACCGGTCTGTGGCACCAGGCCATCTGCCTGTTCATTGGTGGGCTAGACCAAGGCTTCTCCCAAGTAGCAATAAGGTGTCAGCCAGGGTTTCATTAGAGGGAAGCAAAGGCTCATATGAGGCTGGCCCAGGGTGCAAATCCTCATTGAGGAAATGTGTTTTGACTTCAACTGAAGACTACTCCAGGTGCAAGGCCTCAGCTGCAGGCCTAAATACAATCCTGAGGGTTAGTCCAATCATGTACTGTTCACTCGGTGTTTTCCCACGCCTATTCTATTTATAATTTCAAATTAATTCATAATACCATCAGTATTCATACTTTTTAATTGTCTTAATTTTCACCAAAATTAATTTTATCTACTGTGAGTCATTAATTCTTCATGATCATCTCAACACTGTAAATTACATATACATTTACATTTTGTACATAACATTATTTTCCTTAATTCATGTCAAAATCAATCAGCATTGACATTTAACAAGCTCGATGCATTTCGGTACCCTCATGGTACCTTCCTCAGGGGAAGTACTTATTTGGGATAATATCTGCGAAGTCTCCCTAGAGGTGCTTTGAGGTGGGTCGAAATGCTGTATGTAACGTTTGCTTGTGCGGGAACCTGAAAAGATGATGATCTACGTGTATCGTATATGTATATTCTCTCGACTTTTCTCATGAACGCCAAAGATCCCGGGATCTTTGGCGTTCGTGAGAAAAGTCGAGAGAATATACATATACGATACACGTAGATCATCATCTTTTCAGGTTCCCGCACAAGCAAACGTTACATACAGCATTTAGACCCACCTCAAAGCACCTCTAAGGAGACTTCGCACATATTATCCCAAATAAGTACTGTCCCTAAGGAAGGTACCAGGAGGGTACCAAAATGAATCGGGCTTGTTAAATGTCAATGCTGATTGATTTTGATATGAATTAAGGAAAATAATGTTATGTACAAATGTTAATGTATATATAATTTACAGTGTTGAGATGATCATGAAGAATTAATGACTCACAGTACATAAAATGAATTTTGGTGAAAATTAAGAAAATTAAAAAGTATGAATACTGATGGTATTATGAATTAATTTGAAATTATAAATAGAATAGGTGTGGGAAAACACCGAGTGAACAGTGCATGATTGGACTAACCCTCAGGCTAGTCTTAACCACAGTTGAATCCGGGAGTGACAACCCTCACAATCATAGCACCAACCAATAAGAAGGTTTAACTTTCCTAAAAGCGAGTGCTCCTCACGCACCCCACGTTCTTGGCCTAAATACAATGACATACAATGCACTCTCCTCCTTTGGGAGAGTGAGTGGCAAAACCAACACTGTGTCAGGGCAGGTATCCAGCCCAAAGGTCTTTTGCAAGCACGAATAGATATTATCATCATCACAGTGTGGGGTCATTCCCCCATCATCACGGTCATCATTATCAGGCTGATCAAAGCCCAAGCCAAATATGTAATGAGACCTCTGTGTAAGGCTTTGCCGAAGAGAAAGAGTTATGTCTAAATCACAGCGTATGGAAACTGGGTACGTTGGACTGGAGTCAAGGTGGGACTGGTTGAGGAATTGGCTACACGATCGGATATAAGGAGTAAGATCGCTTAGTACTTTGAGGATCTCCTGATTTCTCTTTGGAGAGTGGACTTTTTGAGTGATCTCGACCGTGAAGAGGACCATGTCGTAGGAGCGGCCTCGGAAGCAGGAACATGTGCGCATCCTCAGCTTGGAGTGAGAGTGGAACTTACGCGAGGTCCATGACTTCTTTGGGTATTTAGCAACATGTGCCTTCATTTCACAGCCCCAGATTGCCTTTGTGTGGACGAAGGCACATTCTTCACGCAACTTGGGAGTCCAAACAACAGAGGCACTACAGGTCCATTGCTGAAATCTGTTTCTGGCAGTCATGGAGCAGTGAAAACTCTGCAGTCTTTGGGGAGAGCATCATTACTGTGAACACTGAAGTTCGTCAACTAACGAAAAGGGAGCAGAGTTCAGGAGCCACTTTTGATGGCATGGAAAGAAAGGAACTTAGGTTAGTGCACAGAGTGGTGCATAAATGCCTGCTGTAAATTGTTTGGGATACATTCTAGCGCCTGGGGAATATTTTATAGGTCAGGAATTTGCGGTTAAAAGTATCCATCAGAAATCATTTAGAAACTGTCTGACTGATGGTTGTTTTGTGTGAATGCTTGAACTCTAAGCAAATGCTTGATTTGCCTATGGAAACCATGCAAACCATAACTTGTCCACCAAATGCAATGCTCATTACCTCAATGTAGAATTGTAGGATCCTTCTGCATGTGCACCCCCACTTTTTGCCTGGTGCTAAGCAGGTTTTTGACTAGTCTGGGATCCTGCTAATCAGGACCCCAGTCTATCTGCTTTCTCCTTAAACTGTAATGTTATGTACTTAGGTGCACTCCAGAATAGATACTGGTGTACCCTTGTCAGTCCCTAGTATATGGTACCCATGTATTTAGTGTATAGGCACCCAGAGGGCTCCCATGGGCTGAAGCATGGAGTATGCCACTCATGCAACATGGAACTACAGGCCTGCCATTGCAGCCTGTGTAAGATGGTGCATGCACCACTTACTTAAGATATAGGTTTACTATATCTAAGGGTCACTGCACTTAAAACCCACAAGTCGCTCCTATAGCAGGTCTGGACAATCCATGAAGGCAGGGTGCTTGGTTTTAAGTGATAGGGTGCCATTGCATGAGCAGGACACCCCTGCAGCCTACGGAGTCCATTCTCCCAGGTTGTTAGTGAAGCAACCATTTAAGACATATAGAGTGGTATTATGCGACCGCGTGATGACCAACTCTAAAACGGCTGAAAGTAACCCTATTGTCTTTGTGTCAAACATTGTGGAATCATACCCCCACACCAGTAACCGGTGAGGGAGGTATGATTCCACCCCTCAGAAGCAAGCTTCTTTTCTGTGTTTTGTGTATGGTATAGTTGTGAATTGCTTATTCTTTTGTGCTTTGTAATGTCTGATGTTTTTCTCCTTTTTTTGTAATTGAATGTGTTTCGGATTTATTAAATTTGTTTTCTTGGTTGTTGGACTTATAGTGTGAACGTCGACCTCTACTTTCTTTACTGCAAATTATGGGCTGTTTTTTCCTTGTTTTATGAATACTTATGCATTATTCATCTAATGTTGGTTCACCGTGATGTATTTGTTGTATTGTCATTGAATGAATTTATTTATATGCTTTGTCTAAGATTCTTTTTTTTTTTAAAGGAAAATGGTTCAACATTGAATAATGAAAAATAAATAAAAAATTCAGTTGAGCTGTTCTGTGGGTGGAATTTTTTGATACTTTGCTTCTAATGTCCTATTCTTATTGATAGTTGGGGACATCTTTTTCATGTTGTACAGTCCACTCCTGTGCCTCTGGCCTGTGAGTACACTTGAAGGTCAACTTTGCTTTTCTTGGACTACCCTCATTGCTCCAGGCCTGCCCTGACTCCCCTTGCTTTGGTCCGAACCGTAATCTTCTTTGACCTTCTGTGTGGGTTGCCGTTGCCAAGGATTGTTGGTGCTCCTGCCGGACTCCAACCCCTTAGCACTCGACATCCTTCATTGGACAGCACGTACCTGGCTCCTGTTCATCCTCGACTTCTCTTGGTCCCTGTGGATGCAGAGTACCCCTCGATGCACCTGAAGCATCCGACATAGGTGAACATTTGTCTACAGTGCCCCTGGTCAGTCCTGAGTGAACCAGACTCTGTTCCCTCTGCTTTCAGGTACTCTTTGACCAGAATCCATCTTTGGATTCCAACTGACACAGCAGTGATGAACAACATGTGGAGGGTCCCAGTGTCTTCCGTGGGCTGGAGAGTAGCATGGTCAAGATCCAAAGAATGCAGGGGAAGGCCATCCAGTCGGTGCAATGGCAGATGAGGCACCTGAATGCAAACATGGAATACATTGGGAAGGGCATCACTGCACTGGTTGATGAGAACAAAGAGATGGCATCAGGTATGAGGGAGATGGCTGCAGGGATGCAGGACATGTCGCAATCCGTGCTTCTCTTGTGCACAAAACTAGATCAGGACAGAGCAACAAGGAGGAAGGACAGGCAGGAGGCACAGCGACACACCAAAGCTGTTAACTGCCTGGCCACAGCAACTTCCCTTCTGTGCAGGCAAAGTGTCAACATGCAAGCGGGCTTAGCACACAGCAGCAATGAGGTTTCCAGGGGCCTTGCAAGGGTGACGAGTGCTGTAGAGGTGCTGTTGTATGCACAATCAGCACATATTGCTGCACTGGATGTTCCTGAAAGCACCAGTAGGAGCAGCATGACAAGCCCCCCTGTTGCTGAGACATGGAGGAGTAGCAGGCTCCATGGTGCACAAGCTTCCCACACACCCAGCGAGGACAGCCAGCCAATTATATCTGGCACCGGTAGGCCTACCCAAAAATGACTTATGCTGCCCACACTCCATGACTTTTAATGGGGAAGTGAGCCAGGACTTCCATTACAAATGGATAACATTTGTGTTGCACATTTGTGCCTTTGAGTACCTGCGTAGTGCCAACAATTAAACTACGTTGGATACATAGTCCACCTGTCTGTGTCTCATTACTTACTCAAAAATAGTTGCGTGTGATCTCTGCCAGTCTCTGTCTGCCATCTGTAGCTGACGCAACTCCTACTGTGTTGGGGTCCGGCAGTGCATGTTCATCATCATGGTCCTGGTATTCGCACAATTGCACCTCTGTGCCCTTCTTAGTAGCAAGGTTGTGCAACATTGCGCAAGTTGCAATGATCTTACAGCAGATGAGTGGTGAGTACTGCCGTGTGCCTCCGCTTTTGTGGAGGCAGCAGAACCTGCATTTTAGGAGCTCAAAGGTGCGCTCAACAACGTTCCTAGTGGATTTGTGTGCCACGTTGTATCGTCTCTGGCTTGGCGTCGATGGGTTCAGATAGGGTGTCAGGATAAACGAGCAGACGGCATATGCGCTGTCACCTTTTGGAACATAATAGGGCCATTGATCAAATGCACAACAACACATACATCTGCAATATCTATCAGGGTGTGTCACAGTGTTTTACCTAGCAGGTTACCTTCTCCGAATTCCCCTGCTGTCAGGCATGTGTAGATCCCACTGTTCTGAAAGATGTAGGAGTCGTGGGTGCTTCCCGGGAATTTGGCCACAATGTGTGTGATGATGTTGTTGGCATCACAGATTACCTTCACATTGATGGTGTGTGTTGACTTCCTGTTGCGGTAAATGAACTCTGTGGCAGCAGGTGGGCAGATTGAGATGTGGGTGCCATCAATACAGCCGATGATGTGTGGGAAGTGTGTCAGTTGGTAAAAGTCTGTCTTTGTCTTTAACAGTTCCACATGTGTGTCAGGGAAGCTAATATAATGATGCATTCTCTGAATCATGGCCTCTAGGAACTTGCTGAAGAAACGGGACAGGCAGCTCTGGGACACCCCACCTACCGCAGCAAACAACCCCTGGTAACTCCCAGAAGCAAGCAGGTGTAGGCTGCAGAGCACCTGCACATGGGGTGGGATGGCATGCGCCCTTGGTGTTGGGTGCTCCAGGAGTGGGTGCAGGTCCCTGATCAAGTCCAGGATGGTTTGGGGGTCTAGCCTGTACCTTTGCAAGATATCTGGCTCAGTGAGTTGAAAGAGCGTTATCCGCTGTCTGTAGACTTGCTCCTCCCGTCTCTAGACCCTCTCTCCTGCTGCCTGTAGCCGTAGTCGCCTTGCTATCGCGTAGAATCCCGCCATTCTGGTCACACACTTGCATTTTGAGGCCTGTCCCTGGTTACCACCTGCTTTCAATTCATGGTAATTACAGACTCTTAAATACCGAATTTCATGAAATTCTGTATTTTAGAACTTACCTACATCTCAATAGTCATTTTTTGGCCTTTCTTATTTACCGATTTGGAAAATACCGATTTGAAAAATACTGATTTGGTAAATTCCGTTTCTGAAAATACAGATTCGGTAAATTCTGATTCGGTATCCTCCGATTCGGTAAATTACCGACTCGTATTTACCGAATCGGTCTTTAATGGGCTCCTACATCTCAATAGCCCAATACCGGTTGGTAACGGCCGAAATTCGGTATTTTCGGCCGTTACCGACCGGTATTTGGCTACCTACATCTGGCCCTTAATGTTTTCTCCCGACAACGAGAATAACTTTTGAAGTTAGCACACAGCGTTGTATCAACTCTGAAATCGACCTACGCTTTTCAAAACAAAACTTCTAACTTTGGAACTCTATTTTTCTACGATTTGATTAGATTTTTTTTCCAAAGTCGGACCTTTTTTGGCACAAAGTACTCTGCTTAAAGTAGAACTATTCTTAGAGAACAAGAATACTTTGAATACTTCCTAGAGACAATATTTGACCTTGTCCACAAACCAAAATAGTTCATATATTCTGTCATGGAATGGTCTCGACCTTTCTTCTGGATTAAGAGCCATTTCATGAATGTAATTTCGTGATTCATTCGGATAGCGTTTCCAACATCATACTATATGCTTGGAATGAAATCATTCCTTTCAAATGCGTACAGTACAAATGCTCATTTTCGTGTACAACCTCTTTTTAAAATGCATTTTGGATGGGATTGTAAACACATGCTTTAGATATGTTTTAAATGCTTATAATTTAGTAATGTCGAACATAATAAAGTGGAGTGGGCGTTGTATAGCATTTTAAGAGCCTAGTGTAATTTTCCCGATTCATGCCCTCATATAGGTATAAATAACCTTGTCCTTATATAGACATAGAAACCATAACCATATTTAGACAGAGCCCATGCAGTCCAAATACGGCATGGATACTTCCACTAGTTCCGAAAATCCACAACGATTTCTTGAAAAACTTGCCTTCAGCAGTTAAGGACTTCCCTTTGCTTGAATATTGATTTGTCCAAGAACTCATGGAGTTTTCAAAGAACTGCGAGCCTTTGATGACGTTTTTATGTCCAACTTTACGTCAAACTCGGCACCTTCAAGGTATAAATATGCCCACACTTGCCCTAGCAAACACACTGTGGTTTGGAGCAGTTCGACTATCTACTTGCCCCGCACAGCTCGCTGTAGCAAGTGCCGAAGGAAGCCGACCCTCCAGCAGACGCACTGAGAGACGCTGTCTTTTCTCTTGCCGAGAAATCCAGCTCCAGTGTTTCCAAGCTCCCCTTGCAGGGTGTTGGGAAATCGAGTCCTGAGAGAGAGAGATACCAGACCTCCTTCATTCTAAACCAAGGTACGGGGCTGATTAGACCATAAGAGAAATCTTGGATAGATTCTTGGCAAAAATTACTAAACCTATGCTACACATCACTTACTTCTTCCCTTGTACTAGACTTAGGTTAGGTACACCGGGGTAGGCGTATTTTAGAAGCACCAGTTGAGTACTTTTAGTCATTGTTATTTATGTATGTATTTTATGGCTTAGAAACCATACCATGCTTTTACAATATTATTTCATAATACTCTTCTTGCTGTACGCATTATACTTTACAGCCAGTATTACGATTGTAGCAGTTCATTTCTTCTGCATGAGAAAGAAGATTGTTCAATAAATACCTTTTATTGAAAACGCCCGTCTCTCTATTTCTCTGCACCTCTGGTGAAACGAAGAATGCGCAATTGACTGAGTGAAATATTTATCTATTGTGTCCAAAACTCTGAAAAATACGTTTTTATCTTGGGGAAACAAAGTTGTCATGTTTATGCGGTTGTCAGAAACGAATCCCTTCTTGTTTATTTGAGAAAATTTCTAGTGACCTCTGAGCTAGCTGGCACTCACAAATAAGTTTAATATATTCGATAGAGACCTAGTCGACCTAAGTCCTACGTCAATTCTATATGATATATTATTCCAATGCGCAGAGCCTATTGGGAATATAGGAACTACACTACATTAGACAGGGCCAAAATGCAACAACAGCGGCCAACCCCAGCTGTTCTTTGTTTTTGTCCATGCACAGCTGGATTACCAGAAGGGACTGCTCCCAAACCATCACATGTAGTCAATGGCCAAGTACAGTAGCAGTGAATTGAATACTTTTTCCCATTTTAACTGGATTTGTGAATACTATGCTGGAAGTATTTTTTTGTATATTTTCTGTATTGCTGGTGGTCCTTTTGGGCTTCGCCACATTGGACTAGGGGGTAGGGATAACTTCACCCTAACCCCATATGCCTTCTTTTTGTTGGTGCTTCCCGCGCAGGTATTGGCTAATGTTAGTCCCAACAGAAATTTCCTTTGATGGGGAGCCAATTAGGATGCAGCAATTTGGAATCTGCAGTCAGATTCACGATTCCCCAATGCATAACAGAAGAGAAAAAGCTCTCTTGCCCAATGGTATGTCTGTTTTTTTTCTAATGGGATGCACTAATCCTCAGCGGATGAACAGAACCCTTTTTCAAAGCTAATTTATCTGAAACTTCTTCAAACCAAGGAAAGGAACTTATTTGGGTAAAGTTAAACTTACATGCCAGGGTTGTAGCAATTCGGTCCACCTATTTTTTTATATATCAAGGAGGGAGAAAAGAATCCTGAGTAAACTGGAAATTTCACTTTTGATTACTCCTACCTTTTTAGGACCCCTCCTAACAGATCTGCACAAAACTTGCTATGAAGAAACTTATTGTGAAGAAAGTGGATGTACTTTGTTTTGGAAAGTTTTGTAATAATCTGTCAAATGGCACCAACGTTATTAAGAAAACAAAAAATGCCTTTTGAATTGAAACTCTGACTTAATCATAATTACGGAAGCACTATTGCTGTCTCTGCAATACAGATGTGCACTTATATTGAGGGAGTTCGGGTCAGCCCAGTGGTTAATTTCTTAAACAATAAGTGCCAGGGCTCTTGTCAGAAGGACGCTACAGTTTGCATCATCAGTTGCCCCTGCCAGCACTCCCAATGACAGTGCCAACACAACAACTATCACAATCTTACATGTGCGACAATTCATAGTATTCCAGGCATCCAAGGTATAAGAATAGCTTGGCAAGCAGTTATTAGTCATTATAAATGTAAATCGAATTAATAAACAGCTGTTGTTGTGCTCATACCTAAATTAGGCAGACAGCGCCACCACGTGGCAGACTGCCATAGGTGCAGGTTCTGGCAATTAAGGGCCGGTGCCGGGCACCTGAAACCACTGGCTCAAATTAAGCACTGGGTCAGCCTTCTTCTGCCCTTGGTCTTTTCAAGTGTTAATCACTTTCAATTTTGATAACAGCATACAACATGGAGGAACATTTTGCCTCATCACACATGCTTATCTACCTGAAAATCAATGTGCCTCAGTGTCAGAGTGTGTGGACCAGTCTTAGGTTTTCCATTTTCTCTTTCCTATGACCACTTTCATCTCTCCCTCCCCCCCTTTCTATATTTTGGCGGGTTTTAGGGCATTCTGCAGATGCCCATACAGTGCTACCATCTCACATGCTTATCATTCATTTCATATGTAGTGCACTGCATCCTAGCAGTCTCTGCTTCCAAAACGGGCAGCCATCTTTGAATGATATTGTACACGGTGCATTATTTGTGTCAGCCTGCAAAGATTGCCATCATGTTTAGAAGGGTGTAGAGACAGAATATTGAATCAAAAATATAAATGTACACAAATATTGTGTAAAAAATATAGTGGGTCAGAAATATCGATTGACAAATCCACATGGTCAAAAATATCGAATTTAGGTAAGTAACATCGATGTTTAAAAGCGTAATTATCAAAAATATCGGTTTTTTTATTAATGTTATGTGTTTTAGTATATATTTTACATGCATTTGATGTATATTTTTTGTATAAGAATTGTTTGTACTTTTAATATATGTGTAAAATTTTTAGTAGTCATGAAAAATAAATTATTTGATTTTTGCGTTTTTTGTTCCTTAGGGGTTGTGGGTTTATAGGGGAATAGGGTGGGAAGTAATTTAATTATATACAATTGATTGATTATTTTTAGTAGTTAAGAATATTTTTTTATTTGAATTTTGCCTTTTTAGTTCCGTAGCGTGTTGTGGGTTTATAGAGGATTTAAGTATAGTAAATTTATTGAATATTTTTATTTAATATTGTTTGTTCAATTGAGTTGTTTTAGTATTAAATGGGTAATGTAATTTATCATTAATTAATAATTGGTTGTAAATTAATTTTAATTAGTTAATTGGTAATTAATTATGGTCATTGTGTAATGAATTTTAGGTGTGTGTTGTGGTGTTTATAGGAGTAAAGGGTAATAAGTATTTTGTGTTTAATTAATTATTATATAGTTGTTAATTAATGTCAATTATTTGATATTAATTTTGTTTAATTGTTTTTTTTGCGTGTTGTTTTTAGCTTTAAATTGGTAAAAGGAGGGTATTAAATACGTTTTTAAATATTTAATTATTAGTTTTTAATAGTATTAGTTTTTCTTTTTAAAATAATATTTAATTGTTTTTTATTATTTTATAGTTTAATTTAGGTGTGTGTTGTGGATTTTATAGTGTTATAGTGTTAAAGAATGTGTACTCTAATGTTTTTTATTAAAAAAAATTTTTTAATTCATTAATAATTATGTTAAATATTTTATTTCAAAATGTTGAAGTGTTTTGTTATTGGTGTGGTGTTATAGGGTAGGAAATAAAAAAATACATTTGTTTTAAATAATCTTTTGTGTTTGGTATTATTTGCTGCTTTTAAATCATTATTGTTTATAAATGTATTTATTATTTTATTTTAAATATTATTTGTAGGTTTTTGTTCTATGTAATTAATATTATAATATGTTTTACTTTTATATGTTTAAAATATAACATTTTACATATTTAAAATATTGTTTATTTTTATGATTAATATTCTGTAATTTATGTTATTTTATTGATTAAGTGTTATTAGTAATTTTTGTTTCTCTGCTATCCAACACTTTCCTACATCTGCACTCACTGGAGAGGGAATAGTAATTTTTACTCTTCCGCTGTCCAACACTTTCCCTACTGTTGCACTCACTGGAGTGGTAACAGTGATTTCTGCCCCTCCACTATCCAACACTTTCCCTACTGTTGCACTCTTTGGAGTTAGAACAGTATTTTTTGCCCCTCCGCTATCCAACATTTTCCCTACTGTTGCACTCACAGGAGCTGGAATAGTAAATGTAATTCCTCCGTTATCCAACACTTACCATACTTTGGCACTCACTGGAGTGGGAATAGTAATTTTTACCCCTCCACTATCCAACACTTTCCCTACTGTTGCACTCTTTGAAGTGGCAATAGTAATTCTTACCCCTGCGCTAACCAACACTTTTCCTACTGTTGCACTCTTTGGAGTGGGAATAGTCATTTTTTCCCCTCTGCTATCCAACACTTTACCTACTGTTGCTATCACTTGAGTGGGAATAGTAATTTTTACCCCTAAGCTATCCAACACTTTCCCTCCTGTTGCAGTCACTGGAGTTGAAATAGGAAATTTAATTATTCCGCTATCCAACACCTTACCTACTGTGGCACTTATTGTATTGGGAAATGTAAGTTTCTTTTTTTTAATAGTTTAATGTTTTAATTTATTATAGATTTTTTTAATATTTTTAAATCATTGATATATTTATATTTATATTATTGTCATACAATTTAAAGTTAAATAATTAAATAAAGATTATATTTAATAAATTATTTTTAAGTACATATATGTATATGTATATCTTTATATTTTTGTGTTTATATTTTTTATTGAGCTTATTTTTTAAATTAATATTAAATGTAATTTTTTTGTTCAAAATAATAATAATAATTAATATATTTACTATATATTCTTTTATTTTATAAATATATTTAAAACGATATTTTTTACATCTATATTTTTTATACCCCAATATTTTTGATTTGATATTTTTGTACTTAACTGTTAAAGTATTTGAGTTGATATTTTTGGAGTCGATATTTTTTTTCTTCGATATTTAGAACATCAGTTTGTTACATCGATTTTCTATCAGTGAACCATCTTGGATTTGTGCACTTGGAATGGTACCATGAGCAAAATATCATTTCAAGATGGCTGCCCAGTGTGATGTTTACTGAATGAACAACTCGAAATAGTATTGCACATACTGTATCATTGCTTAGCCATTCCAAACTAGCCAACATGTTGCTTCTAATCATGAAAGCCACATTTGAACTTTAAAACAACAATATACTTTATGCAGTAGCAATGCAATACTTTTTTTTCTTGCTAACATATGCATTAACATGTTTTCTTGAATTACTTTTATTTTTTTCGGTTAATCTCATGAATGCCTGTTGAGTTTGTGTGTGTATTTGACTGTAGATGTGTAAGTGGGCAAATTCAATAATGAGGCAGTGGGGGATGAAGATACATGAGTGCAAAGATGATTGACAGAGTGCAGGTATTTCGACTTACTGAGTGCCTAAACTGGCCATTGACTGAAGAGTCACTTTTAGTTCTAGCAGACCTATTGCCAATGCTTGTTAGGTCTGCACAATCCAAGGCCTTTTATTTTTAAACGGAAATACAATGTACTCATAAGTGGGCTTTGTGTCGGCCTCCATCATTCACTGACTTATTTGGCTCAGGATGCTGCAGCCATGGGTTTATGTCAGTCACATCCTGGATCAGTCCAGACCAGAATCCTTTCTGTCCACCCAGTGACTGCTCTCTCTTGTCACTAGGACACTGCTCACACAGTAACATGTCTAACGCCTTTTCTGCCATGCTACCAAGATCCTGCTCACGCCATGTGCACGTCCGGCAACCCTTCATGCCTTTCAGCTCTTTTCCTCGTCTGCTGCCAAGCCACAGCTGGTCATTAGCACACTAGAGGGCTTACAACAGCTACACACAAGTACTGTCAAAGCAAATGTGTGCAGCTTGTAAATCCCAGTGAAAGACAGGCGCATTGATTTTGACAAGGTTTGTTTCAGAGAACCCACAAACTGAAACATCCACGCGTGATCAAATTATTTTTAATTAGCTGAAGTAACTTCACAGCTACTTCTTCCGCCCTGTTCCCATTCATATCCCTATAAAGCAGTGGTGGAAGTGGGCGAGATCGGAAGGGCACGGCGTGCCCCTACTTTTTAAATGTAACTCATTCCGTTCCCCTACTTCTTTATTTTAAAAATGCGTCCCAGGATGGCAGGGATGGTCTAAATGTAAAAAGTATTGCGTGATGGTTCAGCCCTGTGTGATGCAGATTAAGGAAGGCCTCTGAAGTCGCCACGACCTCCTCTCCCTTCCCCTCTGTATCTGAGGCCACACTGTAGGAGAAGCGTTTCACAGTAGGAGTAATCAATCAGCAGCAAAAACGGCTTCCTTTGGTGCTACAGTGATTTACACCTCATTTAGTGACGAGGCCCCCTGCCTGTGAAGTGAGTGAGAAGTACCAGGCCTCCTAAACACCCTCCCACCCCCGCCCTGGGCTCTGATCACGAAGTGAGGCATTGGGCGATTTCACTTCAGCATGGGTCTTCAAGAGGCGTGGCATGCGCATATCTCTCTTCAAGCCCCCCCCCTCTAACTGTATAACTCGCGTATGTGGAGGGCATAGATACGGTGCCAGAGAGGTCACGGATTTGTGTACAGTAAAGATCATCAATGCATTAACTAATGGCACTCAAACATTTTGAAGAAATTAGCAATAAACGTGTTTGAGAACATAAACTGAAAGACATATCCGACCCTCTTCTTGCCCAGCAGAGTCTGTGCGGCAGAGATTGCAGCAATCTGTGGTGAGCAGGGAAGGAAAAGTTGAGTTTTGTAACACTGGCTCCTCATTTAAAAAACAAAATCTGTTTATTTTACAAGCCTGTCTCTTGAGTTTACTTTCGCTTTCTGTCCCTCCGAAACTTGCTCTTTCTGTCACTCGAATCGTGCCTCTTTTTAGGTTTTGACTGGCGAAAACGATGCGAAAGCATCGTTTCGCTAGGCGAAAACCTATTGATTACAGTATGTGGGGCATGGAACGTCCCTAGTCTCCCATTGGCTAGCTCCATAAATGGAGGCTAGCCATTGGGAGAGGCCTCTGTCCATCAATGCCGGACCAGATTCGGGGGCGCTCCCGAGAATTTTTGGCTTTTGGCGACGTCACGCTACGTCAGCCAAAAGCCAGGAACGCCCCCGAATCTGGTCCGGCATGGTCACCCTGCCTGCCAGACGCTGCTCCCTCATTCCTCACTCTGCTCGCAGCCCTCCGTGCCCACGCCTCATTGCTGCAGGCTGGCGTAGCTCGGCTGTCGTCGTCTGCAGCCTCGCCCCGACTCAGGCCAGCTTCCAGTGGAGGCCCGGCTCTCTGGTGCACTTATTCTATTGGCATTGACGGCGGCGAGTTCGAAAAAAAACATTATGATCCAACATGTGTTACTCTACTATCTTCTTAACTGTTTTATTCATCACTGGCAAGCACGTTCTACCCCCCACCACAATGACCATCCTTCCCACTGCTTGTCGTCACCCTTGCTCCCCCAGCCACAAGTGCCAGCTATTGTTGACCCCAACAATTTAAACAACAAAATCTACAAGTTCCAGAATGCCTTGTGGTGCTGGATGCACATAGCACAGTCGGTAACTGCACCAAAAGGGGAAGATCATGTGCGAGACAGGGAGGTGGGGGTAGGTAGATGGGGGTGGGTTGGGACAGATGGGTGGGGTGAGGGGGAGAGTAAGAGGGGGGGATCTTCACCTTCTTGTGCTGGTCTGGGTTTGGAGGTCATGGATCTCTGCCAGAGTGGGGCTGGGAGGAGGAAGGCAGATTCATGCAAGCTAAAGGGGAACGTGGGAAGAGCACGCAGCCCTTTGTGCTGTCTCCAGTGCATGCAGTGCTTTCGCTCAGACTCCCACCATCTCCATACATAGTCCCCTCCATACCATCTCCATATACAGTCCCCTCCATACCATTCTCCATATACATAGTCCTCTCCACACTGTCTTCATATAGATAGTCCCCTCCATATCTGTGAATAAAGCTGGATGGGGCAGCGCTCTGGAAGGTAAACCGCACACACAAAGTGGTGCATACCGCTGCACGGAGTGCTGTCGTACTCCAAAGTGCGTTGCAAATCAATAACCTATTCTAAAATATGACGAATCAACAAGCACACAACAGGCTTACACACCAGTGATGAAACTTCGCTAGCTGGGACAAGGCAGCTGCTGAGAGATGGCCAGATGTCAAACTGTGGGTGCCTGTGTGTAGGAGGTGCCGAGCTGCTCTTCCTTTCATTCACTGGGATTCCATTACTCATGCGCTGCTCATACGGGGTGCACTGTAAATGATAGCGGCGACTGCTGGAGCCTAGTCTCTCTCCGCTTCTTAGTCCAGCTCACAAAGTGCTTGCTCTTTTTTGGAATGCCCCGTCCCTCGGACGGAAGTACCAGGCGCTAGGACCCCGCGGCTCTCCCTCCCTGTCATCGGCCCGGGCTCAGCAGCTCTAGCGCAGCGCTGTCCCCAGCATTTCAGAGGCTCTGGTGTATTTTGCTATCTTTCTTCGTGCACAGACAAATCGATTTTAGGGAGACGTATGGCTGCACTTGCAGTTAGAAAACGTTTTTAACACGCAGAAAAAAGGTGAGGTTGATCTCATCTACACACATTATTCACGCCTTGCTATATTGTGTATTTTGAGGAGGGTTTGTGTGGTTCCTTCTGCTCACAGCACTTTTCACCTACCTTTACGTTGAAGTCAGCCGGGGGCTCAGTGGACTGAGGTGCGCGCACGAGTTTATCCTTTCCTCATAGATTTCTCTCGCAGCCGAGCGCAGCCTTTCATCTTCATGAGGTCGATCAAACCGCAACATTTGATGCAAACATAGAATCTGTTATTAGTGCTGAAGGCCCACTTTAATAACTCTGCTGTGCAATAACTTGATGCTGTGGCTTGTAACTGTACGCATATATACAAGACCAATATTTGAACAGAGGTCTGTGTCCTGTTACTGGGTGAGGAGGGACTTGAGGTGGTTGGAAGATGGAAGGGAATGGTTTTGGGAGGTGGGTGGTCAGAAACAAAGTCCATCCCAGGTGCGCCTTTGGATTTCATTAATTTCCCATCCTCCTGCCTGATTTTGAACCTGTAAATAGTTGCTATAAAAATCAAAACAAAATCTGTCCAATCTTGGGTTTTGAGTTACAGAGGCCTGCCATAAAGGTATCTGTACATGTGGACTCTCTGTGGGGCTCCCAGTGGGCATGCATTGAGAAGCCAACAAGTGCCCCCAGTGGACAGTAGCAAACTCAACAGGAGGGGCAAACGCTGGGAAAGGTATCTGCACGATAAAACAGCCCATGTGGTTCATGTGCTAGCTGCAGATGTGTGTGCAGGTTATGTGTTTCAAGTGACCAGAGTGCCTGCTGTAAAGGACTGTGTATGTTTTAGGAGGTGTGATCTATGTGTAAACTGCAAATTATAGTGTTTTAGATACTGCAGCCTTAGGGTATTTGCTTTAATGTGTATACATCTTGCAGGGACCGAAGGGGTGCGACCATGGTGACAGAGCACAGACACTTAGTGAGCTTGCTGGAAAAACCTATGTGTAAACTACAAGTTACAGGTTTGATTACTTGCTGTTAATGGAGTGGCTTCATGTGCCATCTGTGAAGATCTGTGTATTTATCCCGCAGGACAAGAGATTGAACCGAGAAAGATAGCATGGTGGTTGGGGTGCCTGTTGTAATCATCTGAGTACACAGATTGGGGGTTCGCTCTGACTGCTTCCATGGCCAATGCAGCCTGGAACACCTGTCGCCACTACACCTGGCTCTGGTGCTTTGCAGCAGTTTAAATATTTTAGAGTTTCTGGTTGCTCAAATGGGTGTATTTTCTGATATGTATATGTTCCTCTCGTATTTATTGCTTGATTTTGCTTGTGAGAAAGTGTCACTCATAGTCGTTGAATGTCACTCATAATTACACTGAGATTATGAAAATGTCACACAAAAGCAATCTGAAACATTGGCAGCTAGGCCCAGCATCGGGGAGCCCTCCAGCGTGCAGAGGTAGAGGGAGCTCCGGGGGTCACTCCCACCCCCGCTGACACCAGGCACCGCAGCCGGGCCGGCCGCTCGTACCCGCAGCCACATCCTGCCGGGGTGTCAGGGGATGCGCCGGGAGCAGCCCCACAAAGGGAGCGGCTGACACACGGAGAGGGTGGGACAGCCCCCAGGGGGCCGGCAGGATGGCTCTGACCAAGAAGCACATCTACACGCGGGTGAGTGGGGGCCGGGAGGCCGTGCACATACAATCTGTCTGCACATCTGGCTGTTTTAAATGTGTGTTATCAATGTACACGTATATGTGGGTTTAGGTTCGTGATATGTGTTCACAGATGTGCATGTATCTATGTGCCTGTACATTGCACATGCGCATAAATATATATGTAGATATGTATACATACATACGTGTATCTTTTCAAAGGTCTTATAATGTCACCGAGGCCTCCTGTGACAATAAGCCATGAAGCCGAGGGCCTCGTGGCTTGCGACGCCCCTACACCCACGAGATTGCTTTGTAGGACCATACCCACACAGATTACCCTCTATGTGCTCCCATCCACCACCTTTTAGGTTGGAGCACAGATGGTGCCTGGAGCTCACTTCCCAGTGCCAGGTGGGCTCATTTTCCGAGTCAGCCTGTTCCCGAGTCCACCCCCGGGTGCTGGTCCTGTGAGTGGCAGGTCTACGGGGGCCTCGGGAAGTGACGTGGCCCTCCCCCCTGCCCTCCCCCTGCCCCTTCCCATTGTGTGTTTCCTTCATCTCTGCACTTCTCACCTCGTCGCTGGTAGCCCTGTGCGGGGTCAGTGGTGGGCGGTGGTGTGTGTCTGTGTGTCTGTCCCTTTCTATTGTGGATTACAGGTCGCCGGTTTCTGACGTCATTCTTTCTTTGGTGGATGAGAGATTCAGCGATACACATTGGCCTTGCTTGGTCCTTTCCTTGAAAGGGTAACATGTCTTGTCTTCATTCCGCTGAACAGATGGGCCGTACTCCCCCAGGGGCTCCTAGAAAGTCCTGATGCTGCAGATGTTTCCACTGGAAACTATTTATACCAGGTCGACCGAAAGTGCCACTGAAGTTGCCTTTCACGTCTTCTGGTGGCAAGGCCAAAGAACTCTGTGGTATACAGTGATATGCTTGTTGTTGTTGCAGTTTTATATAGCGCCAACTCGACCCGAAGGTATTGGAGCGCTTTACATGAGCATCAGTTACATTACACAAGGACACGTTCATTTTTGGTAGGCACGGGGAGATTACGCGATTTGCTCAGAATCACAGGATATTGAGATGACGCCGAGACTCGAACCTGGTTCTCCAAATCCAGAGTCAGCAGCTCTGGCTGTTCAGCCAGTTTCAAGGCCTGTCTCCAGTATCTATAGAGAGACAGCCCACACAACGCATAGTCTGGCTCACATATCATGTGTACAGTCACTCACGTTCAACCCTAGGATTCAGCATCTTTGGAAAAGGCGGGAAACACACCAGCCCCAACCTGCCCCATCTTCAACAGAGAAGGCCAGTGCACTGCTGGTCAAAGAGTGCTCGAAATGCCATGGGGTGCCCAATATCCTCATATGCGGAAAGGCTCAGATGTGACCTAAGGCAAGTAAATGGTCCGGCACTTTTTAGGTTTTGCCTAGCCGATGCGTACGAAGTGCGCATGCGTTAGGAAAAACGTGATGATTTCTCTCTGTGGGGCATGGTCCGTCCCCACTCTCCCATTGGCTAGCTCCATAAATGGAGGCTAGCCATTGGGAGAGGGCTCTGTCCGTCAATGCCGGACCAGATTTGGGGGCGTTCCTGGGAATTTTTGGCTTTTGGCGACGTCACGCTACGTCCGCCAAAAGCCGGGAACGCCCCCGAATCTGGTCCGGCATTGCCGGCACTGGCACCCAATGGCTAACTTGGAAAGCTTATAGTTGTGAATGAAAGGATCGATTGCCCTTTAAAAATAACGGAACACTTTGCATTTTCTGTGCCACATTGCAGGTAAAACCATGTGTTACACACAGAAGCATTGCCCCGGTCACCCTGCCTGCCAGACGCTGCTCCCTCATTCCTCGCTCTGCTCGCAGCCCTCCGTGCCCACGCCTCATTGCTGCAGGCTGGCGTAGCTCGGCTGTCGTCGTCTGCAGCCTCGCCCCGACTCAGGCCAGCTTCCAGTGGAGGCCCGGCTCTCAGGTGGATGGAGTGGCCTGCCGCACTGCTTTTACACTCCACTCGTTAAAGTGCCGGTGCTTGTGGCTTCGAAGGGGACTCCTTCCCGCCAGTCACCCGGAGGACGGCCCTCAGCAGGGCTCAGCCCATGGCTTGCTCCTGGGCCGCAACGCAGGACAGGCTGCTATGTATTCAGTATCACTTTGCAGCAGGTACATCGGGAGCGTCTGCACATGTTTGTGTTGTCCAGGGCTGCTTTACAAACATTTGCCGGCCCTCTGGTGAAACCGGAGTCTGTATAACTGTCTCACCCTCAGCTATAATCGAAGCCACGGGAGGGCACTGGCAGTGCTGGGTGTTGGTGTTAAGCATGCAGCGAGCTACGAGCGCACAATGACTCCTAGTGCAGGCTGAGTTGTCTCCAAATGCTTACATAGATTAATGCCACCCACCTTCTCTTTGGTACCCATTTCGTGGACAGAAAGATGACAGTAAAGCTTTTGGGGTCCAAACCCTGTTGGTGGGACCAGTCCTGGTAGAGACGTGAAACGTGGCAACGGCAATGGTACATCTGTCAATTATAGGAAGCATTATAGTAGCAGGAAGATGATAAAATTATGCGTGCCTGTCTTTAATGATACGGCAGCCGGGATTGCTGCACTGGTATCACATATATCGACAGTTGTTTATCTGTGCAGCGCCAGAGATGCAGGGCGGTGGCTGCGCTGTGGCAATCTTCTGTGGGTATTGATGCAGCTCATGTTAGTGTGTGTAGAGTAGGGCTGTGTGCGGGGCATCCGACCCCGACACACAACGGATTGTGTAGTTTTAAGATGTATGTATGGTGCTGTGTGGATGTAAGTACTGGAATGACATGGAATGTTGAAGGGTGTTGCTCTATGTTGGAAATGGGATTTGCGCAGCTTGAAGCATTAATTGCTGGCTAAGATTATACACCTTGGGATTGCCTGTCTAACTACAGCTGAAGCAGGTTGTTGTGCCGGTCAAGATTGATGTTCTTGTTTCCCAACAGAGTGCACGACTGCTCTGTGGTTTGGTATGGTGGTGCACCAGCAGAGAGCTGTTTCCAGCACAAAGAACCCCGCAAAGTGCTGTATGTATGAAGTGGGTACACGGGCAGAGTACCAGTACTGGAAGTTCAGGAGAATGCCACGCTTTGGTTGAGCACCACTATCAGACGAGTGTGCCTGTGGTGTTTTATAAAGGATGGACTGTGTTTTTACTCCATCGGCCGCCACCTAGGTTTTCTGGCACAGTACTTATGAATCTGGATGGTCAGTTCAAAAAATCCCTTTCAGGGAAGGGAGACTACTGCCTTCTTTCCTATGGTCCATTAGAAGTATTCTAGGGGTCCTGGACTTCACAGAATACCCCCTTTCCTCGCCTGAGGTGGAGGTGAAACAGAGGTATTTTTAAGATCCAAGGGACTGATGGTTGAGTTTTTTCTGTCCTGTATCGTGGACTTATGCCCGCCAAGGGCAAGCCAGGTGTTGAAGACTAGCCTGCAATCAGAATGATGTTGTTTGACATTCCAGACTGGTATTATATGAAACTTTCTTGAAGACTGACATAAAGTTGTGAATTGATCGCAGTGTCACCACTGGCTATGTGTTTTGATCAGAAATGTAGGACATGAATTGTTTTAAAGGTCAGAGGTTAAAAGCAGCTTATATAATCGAAGCAGCAAGTTGGACATTTTTATGTCAGAAAAAACTGCCCCCTACCTCTGTGAAGTACTCTGACTCTGCTCCCTACCCTCCCTTGGCGCCTAAAACTGTCCCCTGCCATGCACCCTACAAAGCCTCGACTTAGTAAACTGTCCCTTCTCTGTGTGCTTCGAGGCCATACAATGTAAGCCTAGGCACAAATGGATGGTTGGATTTGTGGGGTAAAGTTTTATTTAATGTGATTTTATGTAGCGCAAACTTTACCCGAAGGTGTCAGAGCGCTTTACATAAGAACCAGTTGCCAAACCTAAGGACTTTGATTTACATGCGTTAAGTAAAAGATACAAACAGGAAAACAATTGAAATGTACTAGATGTAGTCACACAAAGAAGAGACTCGTTATGTTTCCATATATATATGGAAGGGATATGAATAGATGTACTGCAAGAGTCACAAACGAATGTTAGAATAGAAAGGTCTACTGCATATACTAGTGAATACAGTCCTCTCTAAATACAGAAAAAATGAGTTATATTTAGAGGGGTCGGAGTGGGACACAGTGGGTGGATAGATGCATGATGGATGAATGTATGCATGATGTATCGGTGGATGGGTTGTTGGTTGGATGGGTTGGTGGATTGCATACATTGTTGAGGGATTGGCTGTATATATGCATCTATCCATCCACCCATCCATGCATCTATCCATACACCCATCCATACACCCATCCATGCATGCACCCATCCATGCATCCACCAACTCATCCATGCAAGCATTACAACAAGAGCCCGCAGCTCCCCGTCTCTCCTCGCCCCCCCTTCCCTGAGCCCGCAGCTCTCCTTCGTCTCTCCTCGCCCCCCTTCCCTGTGCCCTGCTATTGTAAATGACAATGCCATTTATTTATGTTACAAAAAAAACATAAATAAAAATAATGTCAAGAGCAATGCCAATAGCTCTAACTTTAACAAAGGCAAAACCATTGCGCTGCCTGCGCTCTTGTATCTCTCCTTTCCTGGTCTCTGTTTCCAGCTCCTTGTCTGTCCTCTAGTCTCGCCAACTTTCTCTTCCCTTTTCTTCCAGACTGTCTCACCTTCTTCCAACTTCCTTTCCCCTTTGTATATCACCTCTTCTCTATACTTTTCCGCTTTATCTTCGTTCTCCCCCTCCCATCATTCTTCTATTTAATCCCCAATTTCTTAGTCTTTTTATTCCACCCTGCAGGTTCCTTTGCTTTTCAATCTCTCGTGCCACCCCCCTAAAGTAATCTCACATTCTCCTCTGGCTCCTTCTTTGTTTCCAGCCTTTACTACCTCCTTGTTCCGATCCCTCAAGTCCCCTTCTCTAAATTGACTTTTTCTTTTCCTCATCTCTAACCCATCTCTCATCACCCCTGTTTCTCTCAACCCCACTGCCCCAACTCTTTTCTTAGCTCGAGAGAAAGAAGGAAACATAGGCCTCACCCTTCTTGTTCAGCTACTGTGGTGTTATTTCTCTATGCATAGTGGCAGGCAAATGATTCTGTGCTGCTTGTACTAAGATTCTTTTGATGTGGGAGATACTGCAAGTATATTGGCATCCCCTTGAGTTGCCGTTACTATGGTACCTTTGATCTGAAATATTCCATGGTTGGGGTTCAAAATGTGGTTTGAACTTCCCTCCACTTTGATTGGTGTGCAGCAGCAACACAAGGTCTCCCATGTTCAGTGTGCAGGTCTTTGCTTACCTGCATTGCCTTGCAGCTTCACTGTTTTTCTGTTCTGCTATCTCTGATTTCTTCTGAGGTCTCAACAGGAGGAACAAGTGGCTTGGGACAATCTCTAATTTCTGTCACTCTCCATGCATGGCAGCTGGAGCTGTCTTAATGTCATTAACACATATATTACACCACAAATAAACGTGTATCTATTGGTTGTATTAAATATTGTTCGTTATAAGATGTAACTGGTCAGTGAAATGCCAAACATACTAAACATATTAAAAATTGGTAAGTTTCCCAGAATACCATTGCTTTGGTGTTTAGGTTAGACGTTTTAGGGAGGAGCAGCCCGTATATGTGCGCTGTCTGGTGACCAACCCTATTGAGGTTGCTCATGTATTGTATGATGGTGGGTGTTGCATGCGCTAGGTTCGCTTTCGTTATGGCTGCTTTGATTTTGAGAAACCTGTACAGTTCTATGTCTGGGAAGTCGTGTGTTTGTTTGAGGGTAAGGAATGGAAGTGGAGTGGCGTTCTTTTCAAGTTGTGCGGGGTGAGTAATTCCTTTCTTGCTCCAGAGCGATTCGCTCAGCGTTCTCCCTCTATATTGTACCCTGGTGTTGAACCAAATTGATTCCCACTTGGTGCCTTTGATGCTCTGTCGTCTGTCCCATCTACCTGTCTACTCTCAGTAGTGCTTGTTTGGTGTGTTTTAAGATGGGGTTGCTCCCTACCGGGTGTTTGTTTGCCGTGAGTGGGACCTTATAAGCACAGTGGTAGGCAAGGACATACAGCCAGGGCTTATCGGAGTAGTAACAGCCTTCATGGCACCAGATCTACACATCAGGGAGGATAGAGACCTGGTAGACCTCCTACTTACAGCTGCAGTTAAAACCATTCTAGCAAATTGGAAGAACACAGCCAAAGCCACATTCAGGAGCTGGATTAACTGGGTCAGCTTCCTTAGAAGAGCCGATAACATCACAGCAAAGCTTTCACCAAACCACACAGCGAAGAAGGAGATATGGGCAGCCTTAGACAGACATCTAGAGTCACACAAACCCCCATAGGCACACAACCATAACAAGAAGAACACGAAACAAGTTGGGCTAAAGGAGGTCAACTAGATCCCCCCAAGCCCCCCCTCTCTTACTTTTCTCTCTCTTCTTTACCTGTCTCTTTGCCCTACTCATTCCAATGAGGAGCACAAATGTAAATCTCAACAAAGCCTATGCAAAGTAAGCCTAATGTAACCACAAAGGCGCCAATCACAATGTCAGTACCCTTGCAATACTTTATTTTTGTACTGATAAAAAAATTTCTTAAAAAAAATCTTTGAAATCAAAAATAAAAACAATTGGTATGTTTTGCTCTTTTTAGCCACACCTCTGACTCCGCCCACTGACCCAATCCTCTGTTATTCCCACCTCCTTATGTTCCGCCCACAGTTCCCCTACTTTTTTTCCCCAACTTCGACCACTGCTATAAAGAATATGCTGACAGGTGGCAAGATAATTGCAATTATTTATTGAATTACAAATCAGACACGTTTATGCACAAAATTCTTCCTACTGCAAGTTATGGAAAGTCACAGACTTAAAAGAAGAACATTTCAAAATAGGACAGATACCATCACAGCTCAAAAGAAGAGAAGCATTGGAGGAGAAAGAGAGACAGTACAGGCGAACTGATGAAAAGACTAAGGGCGTGAGAGTGTGGAATTTTGAGATAGGATGGAATGGTGGACAAGGAATGGGGAAAAAAGACGGGAGAAGGAAAATAGAAAATGATCAGAGTAAGGATAGCAGAACAGAGAGATGGAGACGGGAAGAGAGGATAGATAAAAAGAAAGAAGGATTACAACGAAACGAGGGAAGAGAATGGCTGGATTTATAGATTATAGGAATTAAGAGCTTGGGACAAAAGGGCGGGAGAACGCAAATGAGAACACAGAATAACAAATGAGCAACAAAGCCAGCAAGAAGTATAAACGGAGTAAGAATAAGATAAAGAAGGATGGGGAAAATAGGAATGAAAGTACGGAAGAGAGAAAAACTGAAGGAAAGCAATGAAAGGAAGTTCTGCTGAAGCAAAGGAGGAAAAGTTTGAAAGAGAAGACATACCTTACGCTTACCAAAAGCTATCACCTGGTGACAATTCTAGCAAGTAGCAATACCAGCTAACTGAAGACCCTGCCCCTTTTCAACCTAATATACCACAACAGTAATCCCGGCTCTCTGCCTGCCAGGGACAGCAGACATGTAGGTGTGGGAGTCAGTAAGGATCTGTTCCCCATGCGGTGGGCTACCCACATCAGTTCCTCCTACAGACTTGTCACATCTTCCAGTGTTTATAACATGTAATAACACAGATAGACCCTCAGAGTTCCAGCCTCGTTTAAGCGACGGTGATGCTGTCACTCTACAGTAGCCAGAATCCTGGAAAGGCGTATACAGCACCAGAGAATGCACGGATGGTGTGTTCCGTCCACACCTGAGAATGTCTTCATCAAATACCCCCTGCTCACAAAACTCTTCTGAGTTTGTTCCAAGTCAATTTTTTTATCTTCATTGTCTCACCCATCTGGACTTTATTTTTTAAAGGTTTTTGTTATTTCCTTGAAAAGATAATAAACCTTCATCTCTGGGCCATGCGTCACGCATCCATTTTGAAAGGACTTCTCATGGGCACTCAACAAGCTGCTTCCTTCCAGGCATGGCAATATTTCCGAATGGCTTATTCTGGAGCGGATCCAAACACGTCAATGTCCTACTGTGGAAAACTTGGGGAAGACTATCACAGTGATGACGATGCAGTGCTGTAATTTCCTGAATTACCTCCCAGGTTTTGTTTGTCTGCTGCTTCACAGCTTGTTATTGGACTGGAGAAAGAACTTGGTTATGGCCAAGGAGTGGAGTTGGTCAAAAAGGAAGATGTAAGAAACACAAAGCCAGCGTTCCAAGATGTTCTTGCAGAAGATAAAAAGAAGAAAGAACATTTCTGTGTCTTATAACAGTAAAATGACAATTAAATCAATAATAATAGACAAAGCACAGATTAATATCTGAGGGTCAAAGCAAACGTCTGACGCTATATGTTATAGCTTCTGCACCTTCTTGTTCGCATCAATCAAGTTCAGTTTGACTTTGTTCTGGAGAAAGCTAACAGAAGACCCATGTGGGTGTATACTATGTCAGGGTTATGCAAATGTCTTTTATGAAATGGGAGCTCCCATTGAGAACTGTCAAAAATGTTTGAACCAGCCCCACTGTACACGACCTCCTGAGTAGAACTTGGCCACTGGGGCAGAGTAGGGTCATGAACGCACTTCCGACCAAGGAAGCAGCTAATTTGCCCGCCGGCCACTGGGAAAATTGCACAGTAGTGTAAATGCGGCCCCAAGTGAGATTATTGGCCAGAATTATAGATCCCAGCTATGATGTCTATAATTTCCTCATGGCTTCCTCCATTTGGGGGAAGCTTCTTTAATGTATATTATCGAAGTGTGTGGGAAGCTAGCAGCTACCACCATTTTAGCTGAGAGAGGTGTCCAAGACCTTTTGCTTCGATAGAATGGAATACATTTTAAGACAAGTGAGGCGATGAGGTGTATTCTTTTTTAACTTGTCATTTCTGCTTCTCATACTGACAAGCATCCTACCTAGAGGGTTGCAAAGTTTTTCTCTCGTGATCTTCAGGAAATTCTTCTGAATACTACGAATACTACCGTATTATTGCCAGTTTCCGTAGAGAACAAGGCAAGAATGTGAACAGAGTTAAATGTGGCAATACCACACATTCTAGGTAGGAAACAAGCTATAAGTCACTTCACTCAGGTAGTAAAAACTTTGACACTCCGACCAAATAACACACTATAGGTCACAATGAGGCGAAATGTATCTCATACTCGAAGGGTTACCGCCAGATCGTCAGCACAGTATATTGGTCCTTGTAGGGATGGACTGATCCTTGCAAACAAAACATTTCTTTCTCAACCATGTATAGGTCCTTTCAGTCTGGTGGGCCAAACACAGGACTCTCTGAGCGAAGGAGTACTAAAGACGCAATAAAAACAAGGCTTCATGGGAATTGTAATTTTGGTTATGGTACAACTCACACATATTGCAGTACTGCCAGAATGCTCAAACAGGCCAGCCGCTCTCTATTCCCTACTCTCTACCTAAAAAAAGGTTTCTCAAGGCTTGGTCGTGATATATCTTCCTGTATTAAGAGAAATCACCACAGGCAATGTCTCTGTGTCTCCGGTTTGAACAAGACATCCAATTAATGGTGCCACCACATGTAGGAGAGAAGAAAAAGTGTGTTTGTTTGCCCAGGACCTTGCTATTCATTTTGGCAAAAAAAAGGTGCTCAAGCTCAAGTGGGAAGAAGTGTGTCCAGAAGGAACACTTCCTCCACTATTTCCAACTTGGGTCCACTTAACTCCCAAGGGTGATGGCACAACGGCAAAGGCAATGCTGCATGAGACCTGAGTGCAGTGATCAATGGAGGTGAAGGAAACTCCAATGTGGGGGCAAAAATGCTAACAAAAAGTACCTTTCTTAAATTTCACAAGTTCCTTAAAAGTTTTCAGCTGCTGTAATGGCGTAGCACGATTGTGTGTCTACCCTTATCTAGCAGCTTATGTGAGAATGTATTGCCCTCACAGTTTAATCGTCCCCTCTTTCTACATGGTTTTGCACACTTATTGCTCACTCTGCCACTTACAGTGCAGGTTGTACTGTCAAAGTTTGGTTCTTCAGTTTAAGGTTAGATCTTTAGCCACTACATTTTTAGCTTTCGATATATTGCCAAGATGGAACTGACCCAACAAATGAACCCCTGGTGCCTTAAGGAGGGATATAGATCTTTTTCAAAGGTTCACCAGTGCAGTTTTGTGATGACCCACAATACAATCATAGAAGCACAACACAGTAATGATCATGCAGGGGAAGAGACCAAATGGAGGCGCTTCTTCGTGGCTCGAGTGTGCACCATACCAAGCCTGGCCCCTAGCAGCCTTTGCAACAATAGAAGCAAAGACTGTCTGCCCTTCTTCCTCAAGCTCAGGCCACAGCTCTAGGAGACAGTGGTCTGTAATCCCATGCCCTCAATGGGAATTGTTTATCTTCTTGTGAGTATGGAAAAGAGCATTATGCAAAGACCAAATACAGCCCTCTTTGTACGGGTACCAACACGATGGCTTCTGGAGGCTCCCTTAACTCAATCAAGAACTCTATAAATATATAAATAAGGTAGTTTCCTACATTCAGTTGAAGTTCAGAAAGAATTATAGTGTAGGGCTCAGAATGTAAAGTAACAAAGATCTGGCATGAGGAAGCAGAGGGGGGAGGATGAAGGAGTTAGTCTTCTTCCTTGCCCATTGCTGACTGGAGAGAACAAGGGATAACTTCAGGGGCGGCCTGGCAGGTGGGCTTGAAATGTTCCAGTGTGTTAGGCCACCAACTACTCTCTCCATAGGCCACACCAACTCCCAACTGGAGAGGCTGACATGATTTCAGGGCTTTTGTGTTTCAAAAAACGAATATATATATATATATATATATATATATATATATATATATATATATATATATATATATATATATATATATATATATATATATATATATATATATATATATATATATATATATGTGTGTGTGTGTGTGTGTGTGGTTGCATCATCTCTGTGGTGATAGCTTGATAGCTGTGGCACAAGCCTCTCCCACCGACAATGGGTGGCAGAGAAATGCAACACAGACTGCTTGGTGCATTACAGCTATGCTTGGACAGCAACATTTAAAAGGGACCACCTTATGATTGAGGCCAAAGTAGGTCTCAATACTAGACTAGAGTTAATCAAACAAAGGGACATTCTGGACCCCTCTTCACCCAGGATTGTCAGTGATACAGACCTGGGAGAAGGGAACTGAATGTAACTTTTTTTTTCACTGGATGGATGGAAGAGATGCAGCATGGACTTTTCCCTCTCGATTCAAACATCGTGCCACCATTTTGGATAAAGAACTTCCAAGTGCCAATGTGTGCTGCACATTTATTGCCTGATCTGGAATTGGGCGACAGAGGAACATCTTTTACTTTGTGCATTATGTCGTACAATACCCCATACGCGTAGAGTGCTCTAGTGTAGTCATACCACCCTTATGGCATAAGTAATCCCACTTTAGGACTGTCATCAGTAGTGAATCCACTGACAGAGATTTAAAACTTCCACCACAAATACGCATGTGCAGCATTGGGTATTGGTGGCCATCAATGCTTCACCCCACCGTATACCGGCACAGCCATTTCTAAAACAATGCTACAGTTATAGTGTATGTGCCCAGGCTAGCTCTGCAGACTGAAGTTTGAGGGGGAGTCCACCTCACTTTCTCCTCAAACGTGCTAGGCATTTAATGACGGGCAGATACGAGAGCTCCTTAGAAAGAAACAAGGAATTTCTGCAGCAACTGCAGAATTCATATGTGCCTTTCTTCTGCCAAATTAGCAATACTCTATTTCTTCGCTTAGAAGGAACCTGACACTCTGATAAAACACATTTTTAGAACACTTTCCTTTTCATTTGTTTTTTTTTCATTTTCTGGCTGGAATGGGTTGAGTTGTAGGAAAGGAGGTACATCCTTAATCCAGATTAATCCACACTCCATTAGTTCTTGAATTTTTGAAAATCTGAAATCGACTATCCCAAATCTCATTGGGAATGTTTCATTGTTACTAGTTTGAAACAGAAACTCTAACAATGACAGTGTTTACTCTTTCATAGCATTATAGTAAATCGAAAGTATATTAACAAAAAACACAATTAGCTAAACCCTAAACTTAAATGAAAATAGAAGCAGAGATATTAAATCTTAATTTCTCAAAATAATTACACTGGAAACCTTTAGTTATGGTCCCCTGGCTGTGAACCACCGCAGGCCACATGCCTCCCCTACAGTTGTCAATGTCTTTATTGTTTAGAATCCAAGACAGTAGTATTGTTGTGTTTTTGTCACTACTTAATGATTTTACAAAATGCCCCTTGTCACTATGCTGCCTAAACCTCTGCTTATATATCATCTGTTTCTTCGTTGTCTGCCTACTGCTCGGACTTCTAGTAGGGCCTATTTTGTGATCAATAAAACCCAATAAATAAAACAAATACACAACTGTCTCAGTCTGTCAGAGCATAGTTGGAAAAGGATGCAGACTATGAAAGGTGAGCTGAAGGAGTACCATGGTAAACTACACCTACATTCTGTAGTGTGTGCCAACCAAGTGGGACAGTCCAAGCAGGGGCACTGAACATCCGCTCGGCTTCATTGTGTCAGTTGCCGTGCACCCCAGATGATCGATTGTGATATTTTCCTCTTACAGGAGTGGACAGATTATTATTGTTCAGCTACTTACAGGGGGGAGGGAGAAATGATCAAGCCGAGCATATGACCAAGGCATCTTGCAGCTAGGAGTGTCCACTGGCCCCTGACACTCCCTGGAAAAGAATTCTCCTCCCAAACAAGAAGATGCTTCACCTAATTTTACCCGAACCTAGGACAGTGAGCACTGCCATTGCAAGGTGCCTTGTCCAACGGCCGCCATTTTGAGCAATCATCTGCATAGTAGGAATTGGATTAAACCCGTTACCTAACCAGAAGGATTGCTTACCCAGCTGCTGCTCCTAGCAGTTTTGTCACAAGCTAAAAAAGAGGAATTCTGAGTGCCAAATTCACTGGCACACAATTTGTTAACTGAGAAAGAATAAATTGGTTCTGCAGAGATTCGAACATGAAACCTTTAGATTATAGAAAGAACAGAGTAGCAAGTTTGTATCTCACTGAGCTGACGTATAATCATACATACTGTTTTTAAGAGCCTATCTCTAAGAAAAGTTAGGCCTCAGAAACATATTTGAGTTATTTATTCTAAAAATGATTTTATTTGCATACCTTTCTGGTTGCAGTCCTCCTACTCGTTTGTATTCTAATTTGACATTACTGTTCGTACGAATCATGATAGCTCTATGTTATAATATGCCTGCTGTCTTTCAGTCCTAGTCTCGCTTGATACAATGTGTTCCTGCTCGAACTAAATAATGAACCTTTTTGAGGCGCAACAATTTGGTAAACCTTTAGTGGCAAGAGCTAGAGAGTACTACAAAGCTTGACAAGTCACACACAAGACCATTCCAAACATTCAGGGAAAGTGCTCCAAAATTAGGATGCTGTAGTGAACAGGTTTTAAAAGAATGAATGGGGTATTTGCCAGAATTCTGATATACTGTAGATGGGGGAAGGAAAGCCACTCCCTCTCAAACAGGCCATGTTGTTTCGGGGTTATTCTTCCTTCAGCAATCATTTAAAGTCTCTCAAAGTCCATCCAAACTCATTCTGAAAGATATGACAGAGTTTTTTTTCTTCTGCTTTTTCTCCATTTACTTCATTTTCAGTGTGCACTTCATATCCGGGCGTCACTCGCTACCATCCTGTTTTTCTTTCTTTTCTGATCCTCGAGGTCCACACCCTGATCTCCTTCCTTTCTTTGGTTCACTAATCCTCCGTTTCTTTTCCTCTAAATCCACATCTACTGCGTCATTACTTTTCTAATTCCCGTGGTTCTTTCTCTTCCTAGCGAATTTAGGGGTCCATTAGGATGGCGGACGGACAAAGTCATTCCGCCATCCTGTCCGGGCCGGTACCGTCCGCCACAAGGGCGGAGGAACCGTGCCCCCAATTAGGATGCACCCGCCACAGTGGAGGGTGCATCCCGCATTTTTAACATTGCGGCGGGCGATGCTTAAAGCACCGGCCACCGCAATGTGAAAAATGCTTTTTGTGCGTTTCACAGCACAACATGACAGGCACCGCGCTGTGCGTGCTATGTTGTGCTGTAAAATGCAGGGGGGGTACCATAGGTACCCCCCCATGTGCACCCCCCCCTTCACCCTGGGGGCCCACAAGGGGCCCCCAAAGCAGGAACCGTATGCCTTTCCGTGGCGGCATTGCCGCCACGGAAAGGCATTCCTCCTAGGCCATCCTAATATGGCTGGCGGTGTCTGATAGACACCGCCATCATATCAGGCCTTTGCGACCGAGGTGGAAAAGCGGCGGACGGTCTTCCCCTCCACAACGGTCCCCCGCCATTGTAATATGGCGGGGAAGAAAGGTGGCGGACGGGCAAGGATGGCGGACGAATCGCCACCGCCTGCATGGCGGTGGTGAACCGTCCGCCATCCTAATGGACCCCTTAGTTTCCAGTCATCTCACTATTTATTGCCTTTGTTCTCCTTCCCCATCTCCCTTCTCATTTTCTCACCTATCCCACTCCTAATTCTCCTGCCCAATGTTTTATTCCCTCTCAGTCGCTTCTTCTCCAATTTCTCTTTCTATTTTTTTAGTCCTTGTTTGATATATTTGGTCCATTTATCTATTTGCGCCCCCCATTCAGGCCCCTTTCTCCACTATTTTCCTTCACACTTTTCGTTCATCTTTCCCAATTTCTCACTCTCACATTCCCTCGTATTTTTCTCTTTCTTTTGCTTCCTATATGTTGCCCTCCTTCTTCCTCTCTCCTTGCCACTTTTCTGTTTTTGTTGCTCAAATACCCATTCTTGTGTTTTACTCACCACTTTACAACCCTATTTGTCTTCCCTTGTTCAATATCATTCCACTTTTCTTTCTTCCTCCACTTTTTCAGTTTCTCCCCCTTTAACTTTTTTACTCTGCTCTTCGGTCATCAATCTCTCTCTTTGAAAACTAAGGATGAGAGAACCAAGTATTGCTTCGAGGTAATCCAGTGCTCATCGTGTATCTGTGTTTTTTTGACCAGGTATTGTAAAGAGGCAGGGATTAATACAATATTGAGATGTGTGTTTTTATATGGTGGAGGTCATTCTCTTTCTCTAACTTGAGCATGAAGCTTTTCACAGATGTCCATTTTTGCCAAAAGCTATAAAAGAAATATCAGCTTCTTGCCATAGTATTGCAGTCCTAGCCCTATCCAAGATAAGCCCAACCGTAACATCCCCTCCCAGAAATGTGGATGCTCTCGTTGTCAGAATCCTGATGGGGGTAAATGATGGCTCTGCCTCTGAAACCGGCGATCTATTTGGCACTATTCACAGAAGGAACATGATTTGGTAACAATGGATAACACAATGAAATGCTGGCAAGTTCCTGTGGGTCATGTCAAGCAAAATGTCCACTTCCTTCTTCCTCCTGTAGAAAAACAATGGATGAGGAGGAACGGATGTCGGTTGGGGTGAGCAGGCTGGACTTGGCTCATTTCTATCCCACTCCACAGGGAGTGTGATCATCCCAGGCAGGGATCAGTTCACCACCTGAGGGACAAATCTTGCAAAAGGGAAACCCAACCACCGAGGACAGCACAGCAAGCCGGCGGCAGGGAAAGGCAGCAAGTGTCTCACATCCAATGATTCAATGTTCAGATCCACACCCCAGAGCTCAGAAGGTGGAGGGGTTGTGTGCAGCCAGCAGCACCCACAGCATCAAGGAAGGGAGCAGGTATTGGAGATCTCACACCATTTATCCTTTCTCCTCCTTGATCAAGAGCTGAACGATGTCTCCTGCCTTTCTGATTAGGGGACAAAGGACGCTGAGTTCCTGATGTCTCGCTGGGGGTTGGGTGGGTGGCAATGAGGTGTATGGCATTTGTTCGGGTCACAGCGTTTCTTAGAAAGGGACCAGTGTGGAAACCATACTGTTCAACAGAAAGAAAGGAGAGAGACAGAGATAATCATTAGAGGTAGTCATTGAGCATAAAGGAAAAAATACAACAGAATAGAAAAGCATTTAGACATCTAATACAACATTTCCCCAGTAAGTCAATCTAAGCAGCTTGCCTAAAATTCTGATCATGAAGTAGCACCTGCTGAGTGCCCTCTGTGGTTATAACAAACTTGAAAGTCCTTCTACTTCGGTCCACCAGTACTACGATGTTAAAAGGATCTGCACTGCTGAATCCCTATCCCAATTTCTCTTCCCCTTGTGAGTTACCTACCCACCAGTGCTCTCTCACTATTCCGCAAGTACAGAAGTCTAACTATGAATCCTTAAATTAAGTCCCCTAAGGATGACCAACTAAAATTGCCCTTCTAAACAACATAGCTCAGGGTTCTCGTTCCTTATAACTGAGCGGTACATTCCCAGTCTTAATGAGCACACAGAGTACTCCATGTCTTATTTAAGAAGCAGAGGATTTTCCTTCACAATGATAAAGCACAGCATTTTCAGTCCTAATGCACAATCAGCACGTTCTCAGTTCTAATGACCATCAAAAGCATTCCAACCCTAGATGACCAGGGAGAAGATTCCCAGTCCCAATGACCAAGCAGATCATTCCAAGTCTTGATACCAAAGCATAGAATTCCCAGTCCTAATGCCTAAACAGAGGGGTTCCTGTACTAATGACCAGTTAGAGGATCAGAACACTCTCAGTTCGAATGATCAATAAGAGTCTTCTCAGTGGAGGGTATTTCCAGTCCTAGTGGTCAGGTCAAGACACCCCTATCCTAATGGCGAAACATACTGGTCCTTGCCCTAACAACCAATCAGAGTGTTACTTCTGCTAGTAATCGAGCAGAGCATTCTCTGGCCTAATGACCAAGCAGAACATCCTGTGTCTTCTCCTAATGGCCAATCACAGCATTTACTGCCCCAATGCAATCAGAGAGTCTCTTAAGTCACAATACCCAACCACAGCAGCTTCTCTTTCAAACACTAAATGGATCATCGCTTTCTCCACACCAAACAACTTTCACCTCCTCCCCAACCTTCCAAACAGTTTCCTCTCAAATAGAACAGACTATCTTTTGCTAACTTACAATTAAATGCCCCTCTTCCAGCCAGCAACCAGTATCGCCAAGTTTGACCACAGAATCTCATTTCTTACGTACCTACCACACCTCTAACACTCTCACACACCGAGAGCAGCAAAGCACCATTTTCCAAAAGTGACTGTTGAGCCCTCAAACAGAGAACCTTGCCTTCAGACAATACCTTCACCCCCATATCCCACAACAAGGGAAAATAAGGCATAGGGTCTAGCATCAAGTGAAGGAATGTTAGAGGAGACTCAATGATGCAAAATAATGATCAACTGATAATTCAGAATAACTCAGAGTTCACTCACCATTACCAGTGTAGCTCGTCAAACACTCCCATAGCGGGCGGAAGCCCCCACCCTAAGAATAAAAATGTAACATTTTAGGTTTGGTGTAGGTAGGTTGCTGTAAACAGAAAAAATGCAGTGTGTTAAATTTTTTGAAATACATTATATATGTGTAAATCTTCCGATTTTATTCTGTTGCTCGTCCCAAATGTATTATTTTTTAAGGACATCCATTTTGAGAGCTGTTTCTAAAATACAATTGGGAAGTGTGGCATAGTGGACGGGATTTCTTGTATTCTAAATGGCAATTAGATTGCTATTACTTTTATGTTATTTTTTCCACCTCCATAGTTTCAGATTGCTACGGTTTGGCTCATTTATTTCAGTTTACCATTATATCAATGTGGTAAATGCCCATATATTTATTTTGCCAAAGTTTATATTATTTCTTTTACATTTTTGATTCCTTTTCTTAATCATTTACTTTTATTAAGTAAAATATGTACTTTAATTAGTATTAGGTATACATATATAGTGCGCATGGAGATATGCAGAGGTTAATATGCTACTTATTGCCGCTTTCGATTGTGGAGAGAGCCATGAAGCACGAGAGGCAAAGCCTCATGAGACGCGCAGTCCTGAGCGATCCACTGCGCTCTTCTCCTCCCTCAACATTGGTAATAAATGGCATGTTCTACTCTGTGCGCATGCATATATGGCTTATATTTGGTTTAACAACTATAGTTAAAGAAAACCAGGGTGCAAGGAGTTAATGAAAATCAAGATGCAAGGGCTAAAATTTGTACAGCAGATAAAGTCACACTCAAGAAATATCCCGACTATTAGGAATTCTTTCCATGTGTAAAGTAACTGCTAAATGCTATCTGATCAGGCGCTATGCACAACCCTGCCTAGGCAGCCAACCCCTGCATGAGTGGACAATCCTTCTCTGCACCTTAGGCCAGGCTCTGTACTCAACGCCTACCGTGTTTTTTGGCCATGCACAATGATGCGTTGTGAGCTGCACTCAAATCACCCCCCCCCCCGTCCCATGGGGGCTCAACCCCCTATTTTGTACAGCCTTTAGCAGGGTGCAGCGGTGGATCGACCCTGTGCCCAACCCACTGCAGGCGGGCTACCTCTGTTGCAGACAGTCAATGGTCTGCACAATAGCAGTTGGCCAAAGGGTCTGGTCTTTGACCAGATGCTTTTATTTTTTTTTTATATTTTTGGTTACCACAGTATCAGAGCGAGTGTTGCGCTGGGTACTGGTGGACATATATTTTGCTTATTTGAATTAAGGGTGTGGGGGTCTCTTTGAGAATTGCTGGCAGTCACGGTGTGCCCACCCTGCTCCCTTTATGGGGCTTTTCAATTTGTTTTCAATAATCAGGGACCAAATCTCCCTAGTCCTGTAATGGCAGACTCAACGCTTTTCTCACAGTTGCAGTCAGCCAATCAAATCACTCGGTACCAGTGTATCAGAAATAATGACAGAACAAAATAACTCCACAGGACAATCAGAAGACCCTACTTTTTAATTTTATGGTACCAAGGCATCCTGGAGAACTCCTGCGAGACAAACTGACCGATACAAAATGCGTTACTTACCTGTACAGTTATCCAGTATTGGTATCTTTCATAGATTCACATGCCTGAATCATTCCTTGTAGTCGGGATGGGAGTCCCCGGTACATAAGTAAAGTAATGTCCCATTAGACATAGAGAGTAATAGGTCTAAGGCCTTACATTAGTAACATATCCAGGTCCTTTTGTAATAAGGACCAAACTCTTAGAGAACAGCCAATCAGCTATCACCACCCTCTGGAACCTTCCTGGAAGGGGCTCTAGTCCCTCAGATTTTCGTTAGCACAGTGCTATGAAGAGGTGCAACTGAGAGTCCTAGGTGAGCCCTTCCAGGGGAGGCGGGTGGGTTGCATGTGAATCTATGAAAGATACCAATAATGGATAACTGCAGTTGCAGGTAAGTAACGCATTTCCTATCCAGTATTAGGGTATCTTTCATAGATCCACATGCCTGAATCAGAATAGAAATCAATGATAAGCACATTTCTATTAGTACAGAATGCATAAATTCACCATATAATAGACATATCAATGTGAAAATGGAAAGCAATAAATTGCAAGCATGGCAAAAAACATAGAAATAACAGGGAATTGTGTGTCTAAAAAGATAAGAAAGGTTGGTGGGAAGGAAGGAAGGCTCACCTCTATCGAAATAGATGATGTAACACCGCCTGTCCCACTGCAGCATCCTTCATTAGTGTCATATCCAGGCAGTAATGCTTGGTAAATGTATGCAGCATCTTCCATGTTGCCACTCTGCAAATGTCTGTAATAGGCACACTAGCAAAAAGTGCCATAGAAGTAGAAACTGCCCTAGTGGAATGGGCACGAATTCTTGATTGTAAAGGTTGGCCTGCTTGTTGGTGACAGAAGACAATAGCACCAGAGATCCATCTAGAAATACTTTGTTTAGTAAGTGGAAAACCCTTTCTAGGTAAACTGTATGCCACCAAGAGTTGGTTGGACTTGCGGAACGCTTTTGTCCTGTCAAAGTAGAATTTTAGAATGATTGTAGAGATCTTTCGGCTGCTGTTTGAGGATTTGGAAAGAAGGTCTTTAAGACAATACGTTCATTAGGGTGAAATTCCGACGGGACTTTGGATACAAATTTTGGATTAGTCCAATTACCCTATTGTTCCTGACTTACTCGTCTTGCGGATGCAAGGGCTAGAAGAAGTGCAGTCTTCCAGGAGAGAAACTTGAGGTCAGCTCTATGTATCGGCTCAAAAGGATGTCTCATAAGTTGAGCAAGGACTGTATTGAGCTGCCAAAGTTAGAGGTGGGGATTTTACAGGAGGGAAAGTCCTGAATAGGCCTTTGAGAAATTGTTTTATTAGTCTATGTGACCAAAGAGAAGATCCCGTAGAAGATCTCCTAAAATGGGATATTGCTGCCAGGTGAACTTTAATGGAAGAGGGAGCAAGACCTGAAGTTGCTAGATGGAAAAGGTATGGTAATATCTCTTCTGGAGAGGAAGTGAGGGGATGCACCTTAGCAGATCTACACCATACACAGAATTGCTTCCATTTGAAGGAATAGGTCCTATTTGTACTGTCAGCTCGAGCCCAAGCTAGAGCTGCTCTGCAGTCTGGAGGAAGGTTTAGACCATGAAATTCTTGGAACTCAGTAGCCAGGCTGATAATTTGAGAGATGCTGGATCCGGGTACTGGACTTCTTCCTGATCCATTGTGAGGAGAGATGGAAACGGCATCAACGGGATTGGCGGTTGCAGGGAGAAAAGATGGAGCACCGTGAACCAATGCTGGCGAGGCCTGCTGGAGCTATTAGGATTAGCGTGCAGGGCTCTGCCTTCATCTTCCTGAGGACTCTGGGAATCAGGGGAATCAGTGGAAAGGCGTAGGCAAATACGTCGAACCATGTTATTGAAAATGCATTCCCCAGAGATCCCCGTTGGGGATGCCAGCTTGTGAAGTGCCGGCATTTGGCATTGTGCTGGGTGGCAAACAGATCCAACAGTGGTTTGCCCCATTGAGAGAAGATGCTGTTGAGAGTATGCTGGTTCAATTCCCACTTGTGGTAGGTTGTCTGTAGCCTGCTTAGCGAATCTGCCAGTGTATTGTCTTTTCCTGGAACGTACTTCACTCTCAGGGAAATTTTGTGCTGAAGCGACCAGTTCCGGATTTTTTTAGATTCTCAAGAGAGTGATAGTGAAAGAGTTCCTCCCTGTTTGTTCAGGTAGTGCATCGTCGTAGTATTGTCTGTTCTGATGAGCACTAGAGAACCTTTGATCCTGGGAAGGAACGCCAGGAGGGCTAGATAAACTGCTCTCAGCTGCAGGAGGTTTATGTGCAGTTTTCGTTCTGAAGATGACCACCTTCCACTGATCTAAAGCTATTGAAGGAAGGCTCCCCAACCTTCTAGAGATGCGTCCGTGGTTATCACTTGGGGAGAGGCTTGAGTTAGGAAAGATAGGCCTCAAGAGAGATTTTACGGAAGAGTCCACCAGGGTAGAGCAACGACCATCTGAGGGGTCACTTGTATGATGTCGTCGAAGGATCCGTCGACTTGAATCCACTGAGTGGAAAGAGACTCCTGGAGAGGATGCATACGGAGGTGACAGTAGGGAACTAGAAGAATGCAGGATGACATCATTGCAAGAAGGGATTTGAACAGGCGCACTGAAAGAGATTTTCTTTTCCTTATGAATTCTGCCAAATGTAGAAGTTTATGTTATCGCTCCTGTGATGGGAAAGCTTTTTTCAGGACCGTGTCCAGGACAGCTCACAGAAATGTTATTGGTTGAGAAGGATGTAGGACTGATTTGTCTGGGTTGAGGGTGAGACCCAATTGTTTGAAAAGCCGTCAACAGGCTCTGGAAGATCTCCTTGAGCTGTCGAGAGAGGGTGCTTTGACGAGCCAGTCGTCGAGATAAGGAAAGACTTAGGGCCCGATGTAGGTAATTTCATTTTAGCGGTTCATAAATACCGATTGATACCGAATCGGTATTTATGAATTGGAAATCAGTATGTAGGTAAAAAATGGTAAAAAATTACCGATTCGGTAACAGTCGGAATCCTGACTCGGTAAATACCGAATCGGTAATGTCCGAATCTGTATTTACCGATTCGGTATCACCCATTCAACCCTATGGGCCTCCATGCCCATAGGAATGAATGGGAGATACCGAATCGGTAATTACCGAATCGGACATTACCGAATCGGTATTTACCGAATCGGTAAAAGCCGATCTCGAAAATTCGAATGGAAGACATGTGAGCCACTCAACCAATCAGGGACACCCACCACACCCCACAACAAAGCCAATGTGAAATCAACCAATCAGATGCAAGTACCACACCCAGTACCTGGAGTTGGCCACACTCATGCAGGTGCAGAGCCACAGAACTGTTTGGAGAGCTGGAGGGGAGACAGAGGAGCAGGCTGCACTGAGCCCAGCAGAGCATCACCATGGAGTCCCAGGAAGCCCAGAAGGATGGTGTTGACCGAAAAAGGAAGATCAAATTCAGCACAACTGAGCTCCAGGTGCTGGTGGAGGAGGTAGTGCAGCATTACAGCCAGCTTATTGGGAGACAGTCTCTGCAAGTGGCAGAGTCTGTCAAAAGAACCACCTGGCTGGCCATCCAGAGCAAAGTAAATGCCCTTGGGATCACACATCGTGAAATAGAAGACATTAAAAAAAGGTGGTATGATCTGAGGATCACAGCGAAAAAGAAGATAGCAAACCTGAGGAAAGAATCTGCAGCCACAGGTGGAGGGAAGAGCCGTGCCCCAAGCCTCACAGAACTGGAGCAGATGGTGGAATCCACAATGGAGCCTGAAAGCTTACACAGGATTGGGGATGCTGACAGCTCAGCCAGAGCTGCAAGAAAGAAAGGTAAGATGCATGGACATGAATCCCCACCCATTCCCTGGGCCCTTCCCCAATGTGGGTTACACATGCACAATCCAGAACACATGTCAGTACTCACCAGCAATGCATCATGGTAGTCGTAGTCATAGGAACATTCATTAAAGCAGCCAATACAGAATACTTTATGCCATGCCACACTCCCCATACACAAGCAGTTGCAGCTCAGGAAACTGTGCGACAGGAATTTGTCCAATGGAAACACACAGATGATCATTGTCCATGTCTTCCCACAGGAGAGTCATCGCGCAGCGCAGGGAGGGGAGGCAAGTGCACCAGCGACAGCTGCGAGGAAGAAGCCCACAGACAAAGCAGGACCCAGCACTGTCCCTGAGGACACTTCCACTACGCAGGCACCCCCAGCAAAGGAGGAAGACACCACAGCACAGCCACAGTCACCCCTGCTGTTTGAGATACAGACTACGGCAGTACCTGCAGGTGCCACAACACCAAGCTCAGGGTCCTCTGTGCAATTGAGGCCAAGGAGGCAGGACGTTCCACCACTCAGGATCCTGGAGAGCTCTGATGAGGAAGAGGTGGGGATCAGACACCTAGCACTCCAGCACTGCCTGGGAACGCAGGGCAACATGGATCATTAGGATCTGGGCGTGCAAGTGCCCGTGGTCGTAGGGCACGTGAGCAAGAGGAGGGACATGAAATGCAGGGGGTCTTTGCCGGGTTGGAAAGCACCATGGTAAGGTTCCAGGGCATGCAGGCCAAAGGGATCATGGCAGTGCACAGACAGGTGCGCATCCTCAATAGCAGGATGTCTAACATTGATAGGGAGATATGCTCCATGGGCCTAGGAATGGAGTCCATGGCCAAAGGAATGGAGTCCATGGCAGAGGGGGTGAGGGACATGGGTGTGCGCATGGGTTCCCTCTGTGACAGGCTGGAGAGTGACCAGACGGAAAGGCGCAGGAACAGGCACGAACTTAAACAGCTGAATAAATCCATCAACCGCCTGGCAACTGCAACCACCCTGCTATTGTGCACTGCTGCACTGACTTGTCCCGGGGGATGGGGAGGGTGACCTCTGCTATGGAGGTACTGCTGACACAGCAGACAGCCACTGCTGGTGACACGGGTGTCGTGGACACGGAGGAGTCCACAAGCAGGAGTGGATCCAGCACGCCTGTCCATGAGGTTCACCGGAGCACCAGGCTACATGCTGATGACCCTGGCAACACTGCGCAAGTTGGCCCCCTGCCCCCTGGCTCCCACAACATCATGCGTAAATGCAAACATTAACATTTCATCCATGACACAGTATAGGTCACAGTGAAGTGAACTTTGGCCACCCAGTGTGAAAAGTGGATTTTATTTTGTTCATGTGGTCTTGAATATGTGGAGTCCGGTAGTGTAAATTAAACAGAGTGCTCCAAGAAGTAAACCTGCCTGTGTTTCACCAATCTATTAGAAATATCTGTTTGTGATTTCTGCGCATCTCAGTCTGCCATCTGTTGCTGGTGCTGCACCTGCTGCATTGTCATCGGCTTGTTCTGTCCCATCATCCATGTCCTCATGATATGTGAGTTCTACCTCTGTGCCCTCCTTGGTGGCAAGATTATGCAGCATTGCGCAGGTAGCAATTATTTTACAACAGATCAGTGGCGTGTACTGCCGTGCACCTCCACTCTTATGGAGGCACCTAAATCTGCTTTTCAGCAGTCCAAAAGTGCGTTCCACAACGCAACGTGTTGTTCAGTGTGCCACGTTGTAACGCCTTTCGCTCCTGGTGGATGGATTCAGGTAGGGTGTGAGAACAAATGAACGCAGGGCATATGCATTGTCACCTGGGTGGAAAATGAAATTTTGTTTAGTCACATACTCATGATTGATCCTTCTGCATTGACTATCAGGGTGTATCACACTTACTCACCTAGCAGATATCCATCCCCAAAATCACCAGCCACCGGGCGTCTGTATATCCCACTATTCTGGAATATGTAGGAGTCGTGGGTACTCCCTGGAAATTTTGCTACAATGTCCGTAATCATGTTGGCAGCATTGCAGATCACCTGCACATTGATTGAATGCGTAGACTTCCGGTTTCTATATATGTGTTCAGTTGTTACAGGTGGGCATAGTGGGATGTGCGTCCCATCGATACAGCCTATGATGTGCAGGAACTGTGCAAGGTGATAGAAATCGGTTTTGTCTTTGCTAGTTCAGCAGGTGTGTCAGGGAACTCTATGTAGTGTTGTATCCTCTGCATCATGGCGTCAAGGAATTTTCTAAAGAAACGTGACAGGCAGCTCTGGGACACCCCACCTATCGCAGCAATCACATGCTGGTAGCTCCCAGAAGCAAGAAGATGTAGGCAGCACAACACCTGCACGTGGGGTGGGATGGCGTGTCGCCTTGGGGTTGGGTGTTCCAGATATGGGTGGAGGTCCCTGATCAAGGCCAGGATGGTTCTGGGGTGGAGTCTGTACCTTTGCAGGATTTCAGGTTCATATTTACAACAAGGGGTGGTGAGGGACAGAGTCTCTGAATTAAGCAGAAAGCTCTCACCCAGTCAAGAGATCAGGGCTAGATCCAACACCGTTTTTTAGCTCACTGCACCATCCCAGTTTCAGAACCTGGCTGTATGCAAATTAGTCTGTTCCTGTCCCAGTGCATGATGGGAACAGGGCAAACCAAACTACAAAAGCCAATTCTTACACTGGGAAGGAAACAAGCTCCCGGGGACCGGTTTCTGGCATTACAGCCGTCTTCGGCCCGGTTTGCTTGAATCCTGATGGTGCAATGAGCAAGGGTCTCACATCTGAGAATACCCTTCCACGCTTAGGGTGGACAAAAATATTTACAACAAGGGGTGGTGAGGGACAGAGTCTCTGAATTAAGCAGAAAGCTCTCACCCAGTCAAGAGATCAGGGCTAGATCCAACACCGTTTTTTAGCTCACTGCACCATCCCAGTTTCAGAACCTGGCTGTATGCAAATTAGTCTGTTCCTGTCCCAGTGCATGATGGGAACAGGGCAAACCAAACTACAAAAGCCAATTCTTACACTGGGAAGGAAACAAGCTCCCGGGGACCGGTTTCTGGCATTACAGCCGTCTTCGGCCCGGTTTGCTTGAATCCTGATCCCATGATGCACTGGGCCAGGGACAGACTGATTTGCATATAGCCAGGTTCTGAGCTGGGATGGGGCAGTGAGATAAATAACGGTGATGGATCAAGCCCTGATCTTTGGACTGGGTAAGAGTGGTCTGCTCAATTCAGACACTCTGTTCATCACCACCCCCTTTTGTAAATCGATTTTGGCCACTATAGGTGTGGCAGGGTATACTCAGACATGAGTCCCTTTCTCACTGCTCCATCAGGATTCAAGCAAGCCGGGCCGAAGAGGCTGAAATGCCAGAAACCGGTCCCCGGTAGCTTGTCTCCTTTCTGGTAAAGAATTGGCTTGGTAGTTTAGTCTGCCCTGTTCCCATGATGCACTGGGCCAGGGACAGACTGATTTGCATATAGCCAGGTTCTGAGCTGGGATGGGGCAGTGAGATAAATAACGGTGATGGATCAAGCCCTGATCTTTGGACTGGGTAAGAGTGGTCTGCTCAATTCAGACACTCTGTTCATCACCACCCCCTTTTGTAAATGGATTTCAGGTTCAGTTAGTTGGAAGAGGGTGATCCTCTGCCTATACACCTGCTCCTCCCTTAGCCAGACCCTCTCTCCTGCTGCCTGTATCCGTAGCCGCCTTATAATGACATAGAAAGCCGCCATTGTGGTTGCAGTGTTGCATTTTGGGGCCTTCTTTTGTAACCTGTACCTGGTTTCCACCTGCTTTCAATCCATGGTAATTACCGACTCTTAAATACCGATTTTCATGAAATTCGGTATTTTTTGTGTCTTCTACATCTCGATATGCCATTTTTACCATTTCTTATTTACCGATTTGATAAATAAGGAATCGGTAAGTTCCGATTCGGGAAATTACCATTTCTTATTTACCGATTCGGGAAATGGGAATTCTGTATTTTCCGAATCGTGAAATACCGATTCGGAACATTTTTGGTCACATACATCTCGATTCTTTTATACCGGTCGGTAAGGGCCAAAATTGCCGAATTTCAGCCGTTACCGACCGGTATTTGGCTACCTACATCGGGCCCTTGGTGATGTTGCTGTCTGAGGTATGCAGCCACTGGAGAGAGACATTTTGTGGATATGGTTGGGCTGACTTGAGTCCGAATGGCAGGACCCGGAACTGATAATGTCTGCCAGCCACAGCGAACCTCAGAAACTTTTTGTGCCTTCTGTGGATAGGAACATGAAAATAGAAATCTTGAAGATCCAAGGATACCATGTAGTCATTTGCATTGAGAAGTTGCAAGACTTCCTGAATGGTGACCATGCGAAATGATTGTTTCTTTAAGAATTTGTTTAGACTTCTCAAATCTAGTATCGGTCTCCATTTCTTTTCCTTTTTGCGTACCAAGAAGAATCCGGAGTAAAAACCCTGTCCTCTTTGACGAACAGGAACCCGTTTTATCGCTCCCTTCTGGAGCATTGATGATATTTCCAGGAGTAAAAGGGTTAAATGCTTGTGAACCATAGGTTGAGGAGGTGTTTGAGGAGAGGTTTGCACAAACTCCAGCGAATGTCCGAATTGCACTAGTTGGAGAACCCAATGGTCTGTTGTTATTTGTTTCCAATTTTGTAGATAGTGGGATATTTTTCCCCCTATTTTGGAAGGCGGAGAGGAAATGGAGATTGGCGGTAGAGAGAAGTCATTGGCGTTGGGCGGAATCTTTCTGTCGTCCGGCCCTTCCACGAAAGGAAGACTTGTTGTATGAAGTCTGTGCCTGTTGCCTCTGCTGAAATTGTGGCCTGTAGTGTTGGTTTGAGGAGGAGTAGGAAGATCTATACTGTTGGTAGCCTCCTCTGTTGGAATATTGCCCTCTACCTCTTGAGCCTCGAAAAGGGGTACTTTTATATTGAATGGTCCCCAAAGCTCTGGCTGTGTCTGTATCCTTCGTTATTCCTTGAAGGGCTTCGTCAATATGAGTGCCAAAGAGGAGTTGACTATCATAGGGCATGTCCAGAATTTTTGTCTGGATCTGAGGCCGGAATGTTGTTGCCTTAAGCCGACCCTGGCGTCCTAGGACCGCCGCCCCAGCCAGTTGGTGAAAACCAGTAGAAGTGATGTCTATTGCACAATCAATATTTTCTGAAGCTGATCTTTCGCCTTCTAATAGTACTTTCCGCGCCTCCTCTTTAGATTCTTGTGGCAGGGTCTCTAGGTAGGGTGCAATGTCTGACCACATCTGCCTGTTGTAGCGCCCAAATATCGCCAGTGAGTTAAACGCCCACACCGTTAAAGCTGACATGGGAGAAAAACGTTTTCCAATATTGTCTAAGCATCTGGCCTCTTTATCTGGAGCTGAAAGTGGGGCAAAAGTGTTTTTTGACCTCCGTTGAGCTGCATGAGTAATGACTGAATCAGGCTTGGAGTGGCCTATAAGGCAGACTTTATGTCAAATTTGGTCTAAGTCCGTTCTGCCTTTTCTTCTGTAATGTCGTGCAAAGTTACCTATGGAAATTTAAATGGGAAATCAAAGGTTGGGACCCCCCTTTTTCTTGGCCTGCGCTTGAAACAAAAACACACAGACACACATTAGCCTTCCCTCATGCCCTACTTTTTTACTTTTATGAAATTTAGACATGCACATTTTGGTATCCACATTTTTTAAATAACTTGTAATTGCTTTTTCTTGGTACTTGTCACAACAGACAATAATGTAGCATCAGAAACTTACTGTTCCCCATATAACTTTACAGTATCACGCCATATCAGCACACAATGCACACTTCAGGCGATATTCTGGTTACATGCTATCCAAAACTGAAAAGCAATTATTTTGTCTCTGCCCACATTAACATGATTATCATATTGTGGGCCCAGGGCCTGCTCAGCCTTCATGAAATAGGATGAGGAAAATAATGTTATTACTAATAACAGTGTTTAAACTGGGTTCCCTTTTCCATCATCTACAGTGATCCTAGCATTTGCCGAAGGGCCTGTGTTGATCAGAAATACACTTTTAGCAACATGGTGGAATAGAGCAATTTTGGCTCCATCCTTTACACGTTATTGTTGTCCAATTTTGCATTTATTTTGACATTATATTTACTGTGTGCCTTAAATAATATTAACGTGTGTGAACGCTTAGATGCATTAATGAATAGGGCCAGTATGCTTGATTTAATGCATATTCATCAATTAGACGATGCCTGGCAAACCTTATACCCCTTACTGGGCAGGGGATAGGGAGGTCCATTGGGATAAGAAAGTGGTAGGACCAGATAGTGCGTACATTGCAAGACCTGTAACTGGTGGTTGTTAGTGAAAATGGTATCAGCAGACAACCCTTTGCATGCATGGGGCCCTGTACTTTGGGTGAGTTCAATAGCAGCTAGGTCTTGCAGGAAACTGGTCGCCTGGGTGTCAGTGGGTTTATCAAGATGTAAATTAGGATCTCCCAGAACCGTGGTATGGGATTTCCTGACTCACAGGCTAGAAATGGTATCCAGTGAAATTTGGATGAACTGGTTGATGGGGTCGGGAGATCTGTAAATGAAGTCTCCGGAGAATTGCATATGTGAGAGAGGGAGATGACGAATGAACAAAAGTTACTTACCTGCAAAATGTGGTTCTCCAGTATTGGTGTCTTTCATAGATTCACATGCTTGAATAATTCCCCGTTGTCGAAGTGGGAGTCCCACGGTACATAAAATTGTAGTAGTATATATATATATATATTATATATTACCTACTGGCGGTCGCCAGTAGGTAGTTATAGTTAGGATTTTTTTCAATGTTAAATCTCAAAATTCTATTTGGAATAACTTTGGCACCGGTTGACGAATCTGCCTGAAAATTTCCTGAAAATGGCCTCGTCGAGCTCCGGTCCTTCCTTGAAAGTTTGGGGGGGATTCGTCAAGCGGGGGCCGAGATAAAAGGGGGGTCCCAAAACGCGTTTTCCCCATGTTAATTTCCATAGGGCGGTCGATTTCACTTTTAGCCCGAACGGCTGAATGGATTTACACCAAACTTGGCAAAATTGTAGGGACTGGTAGCCCGATGTGCCTTTGCTATGTCTCAAGATATGTGCTCCAGTGGATTTTGAGTAATTTAGGTTCAAAAAAATATATATATCTATAGCAGCGCACCGGTGCGCGCACCGGAGAGCGCTCCAGGCGCGCCACGCGAGGTGCGCATGGAAAGCTGATTGGCTCTCGGGTGTCTGTAAACATTCGAAACAGTCCAGAGCGGTCGCCATCTTGTGTCTCGGTAAAATCGAGACATAAGAGGTGGCTAAAACAAAGTGGGAACTGACCATAAGGCGTCAGGGATAGACCCCTTTGACCCCCTAGGTTTGATGTGGGGGCTATAAAAGGGCCCCGCGGGGCATTTAAAATATTTTTTTTTTTTTCGTTTTGCGCGGGGGAAGCGCACGGTGCGCGCACCGGGGAGCGGCCCTGGGAGCGCACTATGATGAAAAAAGGTGACAGAGTGTTTAAAAAATGAAGTTTTGATTTAGAAATTGGAGGTAGTTCTAAAAAGAACTTTTTTTTTTCTTCTTTTTGTTGTTTTATATTTTTTTTGTGTTTTTTGAACTTTTTGAACTTTTTTTGGCTTTTCAAAACAGTTTTATATATTTTTTTGTATTTTTTGGGGGGGAGAAACAAAAAAAGGGAATTGAAACTGGCTCAACTGGAGCAAAAAAACAAAAAACCCCAAAAATTACTTCTTTTTGGGGCACTTGTGATTATCACCTGCAAGGACGATGAGTTTCACACTTTGTTCCCCATAGGAGATAAGCTTGCCACAAGCAGTGCAAGTAATTTTAAAATCAGCAAATCTCGGCTGAATGCAAGGCATCACCTCGGATGTTTCTGGTTCCGAGGAAGTGGGTTGGTTTCTTTGGGAGGGGGTCCTTGATGAATGGGGGAGGTTACTGGCCAGTTCCCGGAACTCTGCACGAGAGTAGTTGTTTGGATGCTTTCTTGTCATGTGCCGAATCATGGTATAGTTACCAAAAGAATATTTCTTATTTGGGTTGCCCCGTGAAAGTTCATCATTGCAGATGAGGCAAGTGACTTTGGGCGCATTCACCTTTTTTTTCCCCTCTGGAATTGAGAAAAACTGCCAAATGAAGTGTGGTTTGGGTTTATAAGGTGTGTTTTCTTCAGGCAGCCATCTTCTTCTCCCCTCCTCCTCTTCCTCTTCCTCTTCCTCCTCCTGTTCTTGACCACCAATATAATTTGGAGCTGGTCCTCTTGGTTGTTGTGGTGGTGGTGGTGGGGCAGATGCACCAGCTGATGCTACTAATGAAGCCATTATTTAGAGCAAAAAAGTAGACAGAGCAACAAACAGACTGGAAATAGCAACACGAAGGTGAGTGCTCAGCATACAAAGCACTACAACACCCAGCATGCTGTGAGAGTACCCTGTGGGAGCGGCATGCAGAGAAGGGAATTAAAAGTTGGAACGTGCAGCTGAACACTTACTGCTTTGCCCTTTGAGGAAGAGGCTGCTGCCTCGAAACGCGTCAGGGCGTCATTAAAGAACTCTGTAGGAAGCTGCCTGTTTGAAAATAAAGGTTCGAAGAAACTTATCTTTGCGGAGTGGCGTCTTTTAAGCACAGGACACCTTTTGGCAATATATATATATATATATATATATATATATATATATATATATATATATTACCTACTGGCGATAGCCAGTAGGTATATATAGTTAGGATTTTTTCTCTATGGAACTTTTGAAAATTCTATGCCTAATAACTTTGGCGTTTGTGGACGGAATTGGCTGAAATTTTCAGGAAAATGGCACATTTTGTTTCTGAGCAGCTCCTGGAAATTTGGGGGGGGTTCGTCAAGGGGGGGCTGAGAAAAAAGGGGGGTCCCAAAACACGTTTTTCCCATGTTAATTTCCATAGGGCGGTTGGCCTCACTTTTAGCCCGAACGGCTGAATGGATTTCCACGAAACTTGGCAAAATTGTAGGGACTGTTAGCCCGATGTGCCTTTGCTAGGTCTCAATATATGTGCTTCAGTGGATTTTGAGAAATTAACGTTTAAAACAAGATATATATCTGTAACAGCGCTCCGGGCAGCGCTCCGGTTCGCGAACTTTTCGCGTATCGGAACTTTGCGAAGCGAAGCTGATTGGCTCTCCGGTGTCTGTCAACATTCTAAACAGTCCGGAGCGGCCGCCATCTTGTCTCTCGGTAGGATCGAGAGACAAGAGGAGGCCAAAACAAAGGGGGAAATGAAGGAAAGGGGGCAAGGTAGACCCCTTCTGACCCCCTAGGATTGATGAGGGAGATATTATAGAGCCACGCCGGGCCCCAAAAAAAAAAAAAATTCCGATTTTTTTCGCCATAGAGACGCGTCTTGGTTCGCGAACCGGGCAGCTAACCGGGCAGCTAACCAGGAAGCTAACCGGCAGTGTAACCCAAAAAAAAAAAAAAAAAAATCCGATTTTTTCGCCGTAGAGACGCGTCTTGGTACGCGAACCGGGCAGCTAACCGGGCAGCTAACCGGGAAGCTAACCGGCAGTGTAACGGGAGTCTGAGGAGTAGCTGATTGGCTGTCAATATTGTAAACAGTCCGGAGCGGCCGCCATCTTGTCTCTCGGTAGGATCGAGAGACAAGAGGAGGCCAAAACAAAGGGGGAAATGAAGGAAAGAGGGCAAGGTAGACTCCTTCTGACCCCCTAGGATTGATGAGGGGGATATTATAAAGCCACGCGGGGCCAAAAAAAAAACAAAAAAAAAATCTGATTTTTTCGCCGTAGAGACGCGTCTTGGTACGCAAACTGGGCAGCTAACCGGGCAGCTAACCGGGAAGCTAACCGGCAGTGTAACGGGAGTCTGAGGAGAAGCTGATTGGCTGTTATCATTGTAAACAGTCTGGAGCGGCCGCCATCTTGTCTCTCTGTGGGATCGAGAGACAAGAGGTGGAAAAAAAAAGGTGTAAATGAATGAAAGGGGTAAGGCAGACCCCTCCTGAACCCCTAGGATTGATGAGGGGGCTATTAAAGTTCCCTGGGGGGTGAAAAAAAAAAAATTTGCGATTTTTCGCGGTAAAGGTGCTTCCTGGTACGTTAACCAGGCAGCTAACCGGCAGCGTAACGGGAGTCCGACATATTGTGTTTTTTGAACGTTTGTGATATGTGCACGTGTGGATTTTGTCTAATTAAGGTTAAAAAAATATATATATATCTTTAAGCGTGTTCTGGCGCGCTTACGTTTTGGGTTTGGTTTGCGCTGCAGAGACGATACGTCACGGTTATGCGATGCATCATGAGGCGTCTCACGGGCTACGTGATACGTCACTTAATAAAGAATATATTTTACAGCTATAGATATTAGCTTTTAAAAAACCAATGAAATTCACAGAAAAAACCATAGGTTATAGACCATATATAGTTAGGAATTTGCATTTACAAAACCTTGAAAATTCACTGAAAAAACCATAGGTTATAGACCATATATAGTTAGGGATTAGCATTTAAAAAACCTTATTTTATTTGCACAAAACCATTGAAATTCCATATATAGTTAGTTGCACTAACTATATATCGCGGACCCGCAATCCACTGCTAATGATGTCACATATTACATCATTCATGACATGGTCAGTGACATCACTGATGACATCACTGATGACATCTCAAATGACATCACTGATGACATCACTGATGACAACACCCAGTGACTGTATGTTTCTGTAAAGTTAAAATATGTCTTACATATTGAAGAATGAGTGGATGTATAAGTGTCTGGATGAAGGATTTAGTAGGTGCATGACTGACTGTATGAGAGAATGATTAAATGTGTCTCACTGAGTGCATGGGTTAGTGATTAAAGTGTCTTAATTTGGCAATCATTATTTATGTTCTTCTGTAAACTGCTGCATGTTTAAATCAGTAGCTATATCAGTAACTATATGGGTTATTGAATGGTTGCCCAAGTATTTGTATGGGAGACTGAGTATGTGTGTGGGTGGCTGGGAGGTGTATAACTCTGTGCATAGATGTGTGAGCAGTTGATTCCCTAGGTGTATGGGTTCAAAAGTGCATGTAGAAACAGCTGTATGGACAGTTGACTGTGTGCATGAGTATATTGGTGAGTGAATGGATATCTCAGTTCTACATGTCAAAGTAAGTACATATGTAAAACACACTCCATGTGAGAGTTGACATATATAAATAACTGAACATAAGAGCCAGTGAATGTGAGAGTGGCTGTATGAATCATTGTGAACTTGTATCAAGGATTGTATACGAGAGTAAATATGTGTTAGTATATGTTTGAATAAGTAAGGTGTGTATAACTGTATAGTTAAGGAAATGGAGATGTGATTGATTCTTTGCATGACTGACTAGGTGTGTGAGTAACTCCATGGATGTGTGACAGTCTGTGAATGCCTGTTTACACTGAGTGTATCTAAGGTTATATTAGAGTCTGAAGATGTATTATCACATAAATGATATCATCAGTGATGTAATCAGTAATGTCAAATGAGATGTCAGTGATGTCATCAGTGATGTCATTTGAGATGTCATCAGTGATGTCATCAGTGATGTCATTTGAGATGTCATCAGTGATGTCATCAGTGATGTCACTGACCATGTCATGAATGATGTAATATGTGACATCATTAGCAGTGGATTGCGGGTCCGCGATATATAGTTAGTGCAACTAACTATATATGGAATTTCAATGGTTTTGTGCAAATAAAATAAGGTTTTTTAAATGCTAATCCCTAACTATATATGGTCTATAACCTATGGTTTTTTCAGTGAATATATATATATATATATATATATATATATATATATATATATATATATATATATATATATATATATATATATATATATAACATCATAAATATACATATACATATAAATATAATATATATAAATAGACATAAAGAAGAAATGTAAAAGTACCATAGAACAACATAGGCCCATAGAGGTCTAAAGGGAGAATTCACTTTAGTAACATATCCATGTCATTTTAATGGTGCACATTCCAGCCAATCAGGCAGCAGCACCCTCTAGAACCTTCTCCACAGAAGCTCAAGCCCTCAGATTTTCGTAGCACCAAAGTGGCCAAGAGTGCATGAGGAGAAGAGAGCCTCTGAGGGGAGGAAGGGTGGGTCGCATATGAATCTATGGAAAGCATCCAATACTGGAGAACCACAGTTTACAGGTAAGTAACTTTTGTTCTTCTCCAGTATTAGGGTGTCTTTCATAGATTCACATGCTTGAATAAGAATAGAAAGCAGTACGCCAACACATGAGAGTCATAAAAGGCAATAAGAACAAATGCAAGCAAATAAATGCACATATGAACACTGCATATATATATATATCAATGAAAAAACCTTTTATGACAGGAGGCGGGAAGCAACAGAGGCTCACCTTCATCTGAAGAGATTTATTAGCACCGCTTGACCCACAGAAGTGTCTGCAGCATTAGCTGTCTCCAGACTGTAGTGCCTCTTCAGCGTGTGCCTGCTGGACCACGTTGCACGCCCTGCAGATCTGATGTAGAGGCACTACAGCAAAATGGGCGGTAGAGGATGCAACTGCCCTCGTCGAGTGTGCTCGCACCAGAGCAGAAAGAGGCTTGCCAGCCCATTGATGGCAGGAGGAGATGGCAGAAGAAATCCATCGAGTAATAGATTGTTTAGTGTCCGGATGTCCCTTGCGCATCCGTCCAAAGGCCACAAAGAGCTGGTCTGATTTACGAAAAGCAGCAGTGCGTTAAATATAGAATTTGAGACAGCGCTTCAAGTCCAAAGAATGAAGAGAGCGCTCAGCAGGAAACTGAGGGTCTGGGAAAAAAGTCTTGAGAATGACAGGTTCATTAAGGTGGAGGTCTGAAGGAACCTTAGGAATAAATGTAGGATTTGTACGAAGTGTAACAGCGTCCCTGGAGAATTGAAGAAAAGGAGGCTGAATGGTGAAAGCTTGGATGTCGCTCACTCGCCTGGAGGATGTAAGTGCGATGAGGAGGGCAACTTTCCTAGTAAGGAATTTCAATTCCGCTGATTGAATAGGCTCGAAAGGAGGTCGGAGGAGCTGTGATAAGACTAGATTCAAACGCCAAGCAGGTGGTGGACACGGGATAGGTGGAAACATCCAGAACAATCCCTTAAAGAACTGACGAATGATCCGAGAGGAGTACAGTGACGTGGAACCATCGTGACGAAAGCGGGAAATCGGGGCCAGGAAGACTTTAAGAGTGGAATGCGCAAGTCCAGACTTTGCCAAAAGGAGGAAAAAAGGCAGGATTTGCTCAGGTGTGGCGAGCAGAGGATCAACCTTCTCCTTGTGGCACCAGTCACAAAACCGTTTCCATTTCAGTTTATAGGTCTTGACTGTGGAAGGAGCGCATGCATGAGCAAGCACTTCTCTGCACTCAGGAGCAATATTCAGATGTGCAAACTCATTGTGCTCAGGTTCCAAGCGTGAAGCTGGAGAGAGGCCGGATCCGGATGGCAAATCTGACCCTGGCTCATGGTGAGAAGATGAGGCAGGGAACGAAGAAGAATCAGATCGCACTGGGACAACAGAAGAAGATCCGTGAACCACGGGCGACGCAGCCACCTGGGCGCAATCAACAGGATGTGACATGGCTGACGTCTCATCTTGTGCAATAGGCGTGGAATCAGAGGGATCGGCGGAAAAGCGTAAGCAAATTCTCTCGACCAGTTGATTGAAAATGCATTCCCGCTCGATCCGCTGTGGGGATGCCAACTTGCGAAGAGTAGCCATTTGTGGTTGAGTGGAGACGCAAACAGATCCAGCTCCGGCTGGCCCCACAAGAGAAACACATACTCCAGAGTCGGTTGATGGAGTTCCCACTCGTGATTGTCCGTAGCCGATCTGCTGAGAGAGTCGGCAAGGGCGTTGGAGGCACCCGGTACGTGAACTGCTGTTAGCTGGACTTGATGATGAATCGCCCATACCCAGATCTGTTGTGCCTGTCTGGATAACAGAAGAGACCTCGTACCCCCTTGCTTGGTGTTGTCCGTACGCACCAGCAGCAACTTCCCTTCCACCAGCAGCCAGAAAGATTTTAGGGCAGGAAGATAGCCAAGAGTTCCAGGCAATTTATGTGCCATGTGCATTGATCTGCCGTCAATTTGCCCTTGACTGACAACCCTTCGAGGTGTGCACCCCAACCCTCTAAGGAAGCGTCCGTCGTAAGGGTAAGCGTGGGGTCTGTGTCCTGGAACGGCCGCCCGATGGTGATGTTTGGAAGGTGAGCCCACCATTCCAATGTGCCCTGAATGCGGGGGTCAGGCAAACTTTGTTGTTGAACGACCCTGAGACTTGCCGCCATTGTTTGTCCAACTCCTCTTGGAGGACTCGCATGTGTAGCCTGCAATTGGGGATCAGCATCCAAAATGTTTAGGTTTTGATGAACTTGTTGAGGGCTCGGAGGTCTAGGATAGGGTGCCACTCTCCTGATTTTTTCCTGATAAGGAAAAAGCGGGAATAAAAGCCCTTGCCTTGTTGTTATCGAGGAACCACTTCAACAGCCCCTTTCTTTATCATAATTGCGACCTGCGCAAACAGTTCCTTCAAATGTGCTAAGGGGAGGGCCAGAGGGTGGGCGGATGAGAGGAAATTTTTGAAATTTGAGAGCGTGGCCCTTTAAGATGACATCCAAGACCCAACGATCTGAAGTTATTTTTGACCAATTGCAGAAGTGTTGGGAAATTCGACCTCCAATTTTCAGAGCAGGAGAACACTTGACCCGTGGAAAGTCACTGTTTTTTAGAGGTAGCACCTCCTCTGTAGGTGCTTTTCCTTCGATAAGGCCTGGAATCGAATTGCCTATTCTGGGTGTGATAGGAGTAGCTCTGCTTGTTTTCACCATAGGAGCGGTACTGGGAGGAGCCACGAAAATTGGAGGAAGTACCCCTGCCACGTGCTCCACGAAAGGGCCGCTGCCGGTACTGGAGAGATCCCAGGGCACGAGCAGTGTCCGTGTCTTTCTTTATGGACTCTAAGGCGTCGTCCACATGCTTGCCGAAGAGGGACTCTCCATCAAAAGGTAAGTCGAGCACTCTTGCCTGCACTTCAGGCCGAAAAGTCGTAGCCTTAAGCCGGCCCTGCCTCCTTAAGACTACAGCACCTGCGATCTGTCTGAAACACGTAGAGGAAATATCAATTGCACAGTCTATAATTTCAGAGGAGATTTTCTCTACCTCTTGCACGATCTTATGGGCTTCTGCCGTGGAGGATTCCGGAAGTAAGTCAACCAAAGCAGCGATCTCTGACCACATCTGACGGTCATATCGTCCGAGGATAGCCAAGGAGTTTGCCGCCCTGACCGTCGTGGCAGCCATAGTGGTGAATTTCTTTCCAATTGCATCCAGGCGGCGACCCTCCTGATCCGGTGGCGAAGTTAACGGAGTTGCCGGGTTACGTGACCTCTTTTGGGCGGCTTGCGTAATGACCGAGTCAGCCTTCGGTTGTGACACAAGGCATGCAGGTGAATCCGCAGGCGCCTTGTACTTTTTGTCAAGGCGCGGAAGCACGGCCGGGATGGAGTTAGGCCTTTCCATAAGTTTAAGTCCCTCCTGCCATATAAAGTCAATTATTGGGATGGTATGCACTTGCTTCAAAGGTTGATCCTTGAAGTCATAAAGGAAACAGTCTTGCTGTTGACGTCCATGGGCAGATGAAAACGCTTCGCGGTTCTCACCATTAAGTTGTGGAAACCCCCAATGTCCACTGGGGGAGAAACCAGGGGAGAAGCAGAAGGAGGAGGAGACGGGGTCTGGGCCCGATAGTTGTCCCAATCTGTAAGGACAGCGTTGTCGTCCTGGTCTGTATCATTGCGGACGTCATCCTCATCAGTACCAGGATCAGGAAGAATTGGGGCTCTTGGCTGAGCAACAGGAAGTGGCTCTTGTGGTGGAGGAGGCGGAGTAGGCGAATTCTGCGCAGAAGGAGGAAATCAACGATTATAATCATCTAACATGTGCTGAAGGTTTGATATCAAAGACACCGGTATTTGTGCCATAGGAACCTTGTGGTCAACATCCAACTGGTCATCATGAACTGGGAAGAGTGAACCCCTGTCATCATTGTCCTCATCCTCATAGTCCTGATATTTTATATTGAGCTCCGAAGGGCTTGCTGCAGGGCAAAAGGTGTCGTCAACATAAGACCCATCTGAAAAATTCCTCCTCTGCAGACGCAAAGAGTTGAGCAGAGGAGCCAGAACCACCTTGAAGAGGACTCAAAACCAGCGGAGGGGGAAGTTTTACAATAGAAGCTGTCACAACAGTAAAGGTAGTTGCAGTTGCCAGAGAATAGTGTCCCGTCGACGGTCCCGTCGACGGGCTAGTGGTCGAAACAGTCGTCGATGGATTCGCCGATGTAGAACAAGGCGTCGACGAAGAACCGGAAGCCGTCGACGGAGCCTGGACTTTTCCCGTCGATGGTGCGGCTGTCGTCGACGAGGTCTTCTTCTCCGTCGACGGAGCTGTCGGCGAGGAGGTGGTCGTCGACGATGAACTCGACGTGGATGAGGCGACCATCGACGAAGGTGGTACCGTCGACAAAGGTGGTACCGTTGACAAAGGTGGTACCATCGACGAAGATGGTATCGTCGGCGAGTGACGCGTCGACGAAGCCTTCGTCGACGAATGCTTCTTTGGCAAGGTCGTCGACGAGACAGATTTCTTCGCCGCAGACGAGATCTTAACAATGGAGGTTATGGGCCTAACCTCTTGGTCCGTCGTCGACGATGCGGACGTTGTCGTCGTCGTCGTTGTCTTCGTCGACACAGAGCATGTCGTCATCATCGTAGTCACAACGTCGACGGATCTTATCGTCGACGGGCGCGTCGATGAGCTCGTCACGAGCTGGCACTCGTTTTTGACGACGAGGGCACAGCTTGGGACTGCGACGCCAGAGAACCAGGTCCCGTAGGCGTAGAGGCCGACAGATCCCGTGGGGAGACAGACTTTGGAGCATCCATAAAGTTCTTCCTTTTTAGAAAAGGAGAAGGCATCTCAGTCTCCGACCCACGTTTAAGAGAGGTCTTGGAATGGTAGGAAGAAACACTCTCCACATCAGACATAGGATTGTCTGAAGTCTTTAACCTCTGTAGCCAAAGGAGGAGACGGGCCTCTCTATCCTTTAGGGTCTTAGAAGAAAAAGTACTGCAAAACTTGCAGTTCCTCTCCTCATGGTCCGGTACAGACAATAGATGCACTTTTTATGAGGGTCCTCATGGAACAGGCAAAGTTTTCCACAACTAGAACAAGGCCTGAATAAAGATTTCTTTGTTGAAGAAGATGAAAGGTTTGAAGATTGAAGAAACTGAGCAGAGCTCAGGGAGACTCCCTTCACACAACGTGCAGTAAAAAATCTGAAGGCTTGAGCTTCTGAGGAGAAGGTTATAGAGGGTGCTGCAGCCTGATTGGCTGGAATGTGGACCATTATAATGACATGGATATGTTACTAAAGTGAATTCTCCCTTTAGACCTCTATGGGCCTATGTTGTTCTATGGTACTTTTAAATTTCTTCTTTATGTCTATTTATATATATTTTATTTATATGTATATGTATAATTATGATGTTTTATATATATATATATATATACTACTACTATTTTATCTACCGTGGGACTCCCACTTAGACGACGGGGAATTATTCAAGCATGTGAATCTATGAAAGACACCCTAATACTGGAGAAGTCATACTTTTGCAATTGGGAAGTGAGAGGGGCTTGGTTATACATATACAAGTTGCCTTTAATATGATTGTGTGTCCTTCTCCCTTCCTATCTTCTCTGTCTTCACATGCAATATAGTACTTGGAGCGTAGGGCCTGGACAATATCTAGTCCGGACTCATCGTACAGCCAGGTTTCGGTCAAGAAGATAGTGTTAGGATTTTGTTCTTACAGTAATGAACACATTTCCAACTTAAGGCATGGCAGGAATCTACAATGTAGAAGGATCATTTTCCAGCAGGGCTTGGAGGAGCTGGTGTTCTCTGTTGGAGGGGCTCTAGGAGGCATGTAGGAACAGATCATACACATTGAGGGGGAATGGCCAGAACAATGGCGACAGACCCTGGCGTGCTAGAAAACCGCAAGCGTAACCACGCTTGCCTCAACAACGCATCTGCCTTAACCACGCATATGCGTGGTTTAAGCAGATAGCACTCTAGTGTTCAGGATGGGCGGCGAAGCGTCAGAACAGTAAACTCCGGACGGGGACAGGTAAGTGGGGCTTGGGCCGGTTTTGGGGAGGTAGTTTTTAGGAGTGAGTTGGGGTGTTTTTAGGAGGCCTCGGTTTAAGTGATCAGGGACTTTTCTTTTTACTGGGGGCAATGTTTTAGGTCTCAGGGCAGTGGAAGGGGTTGGGGTAGATTTGGAAAGGGGGAGGATTTTAGGACTCAGGGCGGGGGGATGGGGTCAGGGTACTTTTCAGGGCTGGGTTAGGGGAGTTTTTAGGAGTGAGTGGCAGTTTTAAGGCTCAGGATGGAGGTGATCGGGATAGGTAATTTAACTCAGGCAGGGTTTTAGGAATCAGGGGAGTTGAAGGGTTAGGGTACTTTTAGGGGTCAGGGTAGTATATGGTAAGGGGCATGGTTTTAGGCCTCAGTGCAGGGGGGAAGATGAATTTTAAAGGCAAGGCAGGTTTTAGGCCTCAGGACAGGGGTGGTTAGGTGGGGGTTCGAATTTTAGGGCTTAGGTTGGGGGGAGGTTGGAGTAGTGGGGACCTTAGCCATGCATACCCCCTTATCAGTCATGCCTTTAAAATGAAAATACGTGGTAAAGGCATGCGTTGTAAAGGAATGCATGGTTAAGATGCATTTGTGGTTCGGGCTGCATACGTGCCTGTGTCATAAAACCCGTAATAACAAAAAGAGAGAGAGGGTCAAGGGCACTCCCGGTCCCCCTGGTCAATATTGTTAAACAACTAAAGAGTGTTGTGGAGAATATATTTTCAGTGCACACAGAACACAGAGAAAAAGGAGAAAATACCCAGCATACCCAGCATGAGCCACAATGGACATCAGAGGGGATTTTTTAGGAAGCCCTGACTCACCACCCTGGGTGGTGACATGCTTCATCATCGGGCCCACCAGGAGAAGCTGAATGCCTCCCTGGTGTGCTACCACACCAGATTACTGCAGAGCTGATTCTTTGTGGCAAGAGTGTCAAAAAGAAATGTGAGTTAAAAATTTCAGTGACTGTACCATATAAAAAAATTTTATTCAATGGTCATATATGTGGGAAAACTACCAGTTTATGACTTGGTTGTTTCCACTTAAATTGGGGTCAACATGTTTCTGCCCTTATGTGTATGACGCTAAGGCCCACTCTTAACTGAGGACGTGAAAGTTAAAAACAGGTGTAGAAAAATAAGTGCAAAAAACAAACTATAAGTGATGGGGTACCTTCAAGTTAGAGGTATCAGTATAGTTTGTAAATTACAAGATCCACACCCCATGGGTCTCGGGAGGGGGTGGAGGCGACAATGGCACACCGCCCGCAACGCCTGTCACCCGTTGTGCACCTACCGTCTCCTGCTACCGGACCCCGTGGATCTACACCTGTTTTTAACTTTCACGTCCTCAGGTAAGGGTGGGCCTTAGCGTGCCCATACCACCGAAGTACACAAACTGATGGTCCTGACGAAAGCCCAGTAAATCATACACATAAGAGCAGAAACATGTTGACCCCACTTTAAGTGGAAACAACCAAGTCATAAACTGGTAGTTTTCCCACATATATTTTATCCATGCCAAACTGACCATTGAATACATTTTATTTATATGGTACAGTCACTGACATTTTTAACTCACATTTCTTTTTGACACTCTTGCCACAAAGAACCAGCTCTGCAGTAATCTGGTGTTGTAGCACACCAGGGAGGCATTCGGCTTCTCCTGGTGGGCCCGATGATGAAGCATGTCACCACCCAGGGTGGTGAGTGAGGGCTTCCTAAAAAATCCCCTCTGATGTCCATTGTGGCTCATGCTGGGTATTTTCTCCTGTGTCATAAACCCCACATTGAATTTCCCTTGGAAAGGTTGATCGCTGCTGTGCTGGCACTTAATGAATTGGTGTCTGAACCACTACAATGGAGACCTTCCAAAAAAGTCTATGGTTCTTAATTCCCAGTGTACTCTATGGTAAAATGCAAGTGCAATTTTACACATGTTCCCCCCCCTTGATTTCAGTGCAAATCACTCACGTTTTCAATGTATTCATACAGTTCACCAATTTTATAAGCAGTTAAAAACAAATTAAAATGGCATTTTACATCTAGTCGCAGTGCAGCGCCTAAATCAACTGCGCGCCCACTGCCCTGCTGACATTTAATGAGATCGGTGTCTGAGCAACTAGAGCGCTAAACATCCTGGTTCTTAGTCCCCAGCGCACTCTATGGTAAAGTGCAAGTGCCATTTTTAACTTGCTCCGCCCTTGATTTTAGTGCAATGCAATCACGTTTTTGCAGTATTCATGCAGTTCATCAATCCTAAAAGCAGTTAAAAACAAATTAAAACATTGTTTTACGTTTATCGCGTGGTGCTGAACCTAACTCAACCTAACTATTCTCTTACATGCATATATACTGGACTGATTATTAATTTGTAATACAACTACTTAACTTCAATCACCAATTCCTGGTTCTTTTTGTGTAGCCAAATGGGTTTGATGAAAGTTGAATTGTTTTATTATTGATAACTCCCTTGGCCTTTCAGTCAACTTAAAAAGATTAATCAGAAAAGAGATTGTGAGCCAACGACCTATGCACTCTCAGATGGTAGCTTGTTGGATGGTTAGTTACTGAAGCAAAGTGAGTTAGTGCATCCTATTCTGGACTTGCCAAACCCAGTCCAAGACCATAAAGCCATGTCTAGATTTGGAGGATCTGCTGGGTTCCAGCAGTTTGGAAGAAAGTTGTAAGAGCAGAGGAGTGAGTATCAATAGGGTCGCACATTGCAATTGTTTCTGACTAGCTTGGATTTTTTTTAGGAGACTGCGCGGTGTGATGTGGTGATGTTTTAAGTTGCTGTGCGGATGTGGAAGCGCTTCATGCAAAGAAGTGGACTGGGTTATCAGGCTCGATGTAGCCTAGGAGCTTGGGATAGTACCAAGTTATCAGTATAGAAAACACTGTGTTTTAATTGTCAAGTGTTTGTGATGCTAGTTGTTAGATACCGTCGATGGCACAATTGGGATAGGGACATTTATGTCTGTGTAAGAGCAAGGTGTGGTTGGTGTGGTGGATCCCATTGTGCAGGGGTGAAACTATACTAATGTGAGTGATTCCTAGCTGGTGGAGATTTCACTCAAGTGTGTGTCTGAGTAGGCCTGAAAGTGTCACTCTGGACCATTTCTTGTGTGAATGTATACTATTGATTCTTTAGTGGAGCAAAGTTTCTTGAATTTGTTTGGCATTGTTGTTGTGCTTGTATTGCAACATTCACTGGGAATTGTAAAGGAGGGTGAGCCTGTTGTTGTGCTTGTATTGCAACATTTACTAGGAATTGTAAAGGAGGGTGAGCCGCTGCGAGGAGTGAGAAGGACGTCACAATGTTCTGCGCTGAGACTGAACGGTGGTTCTTAGTGCCACGCTGTTATTGGTTGTTGACGCCAAACGAGAATTGAAGGTGAAATTATTTTATTGTTTGAAACAAAAATCTACTTGAGATTGTTGACATTACTGTTGAAAAATGGAATTCTTTAAGGTGATATGAAATCTGATTAGGGGGATGTGAGAATACCTGTTCAAGAGGGGTAGGAGGTGCCCCAAGCCATAAATGTGGGCCTTCTTACATGTATTTGGCTGAGTCAATGGCACAAGAAGACACAGAAAAAAGGTGCATTGATATTTCCATGCTATGGCACATTTAACTTGAGTATCATTGTAAACTTGAGATGGGTATTGTATGAAATTAGGCTGCTTTCTAGGCCAGAACAGTTTGAAGAACTTAATGCCTGTGAGCACGTAGCTCATTTTAGGAAAAGGGAGAAAATATCAGGGAAGAGTCTGAAAAGCAGTGCATAGCTGTGCAGATGCTAGATGGGGTGCAGAACAACTGTGATGGAGAACTGATATGGTAGAGGGAACTAGACTGTACCCTGCATTAACGGTTGAAGAACTTGAGAAAAGGGAAAAGAAAGGGAAGGAGAAGGAGGAAAAGACAGGCAACCAGGGAGTGCAGGTGAACACAGTCACAAATATTCTAGCAATGACTTCCTAGATGTGTTTTTATAAATGCCACCCTCCCGTTAAAATGTGCCCCAACCCAAGGAAATGAATAAAGCAGGTCCCAGTTGGAACTGTGGAATAGCCACTGCACCAGTAAATACGTGTCAGTCTCTCCTGACAGAAGAGAGTTCAGGGATTATTTCCTCTGTGGACGCCAATGCCCCAGATGCAATATGGTTCTGGTCACTATTGGTCCTGCAGTTCATTTGTAGGCCTGGGTGGTAAACTCCACTCTGTGGGAGAGTTCATGTGTTTTTTGCAATTCCACACTCAAGTTCAGTCAAAACTCCGCCTACACGGCGTGGCGAAGTTTACTGGCACGCCGCTCAGGTGCACACCCCAAATTTAATAGTGACTAAAACGAGTTTGTCAGTATCTTCCAGCAGTGGCAGATTAAATTCAATGAGCACCAATGTTTCCATGGTTCGATCACTATGACCTCTATCTAGGGTATAAATTAGCAGATACTGCCCATGTGATTTGTCAAAGTACATTGCTAAGGCTAGCCTGATTAAATGTGCCATTGCACAACTGTGGGGCAGCATGGACAAGTGCATGCAGCGTGCTGGTGCCTCTTTGTGTCCACCTTCCAGTCCACCCATTCCTGCAGGGCATACTGGTATGAGTTTGAGAGGTGTCCTTTTACTACCCTTTTCAAACACCTGGGGCCGTATCATGAAAACGTGGAATCCGTGCTGAGGAAGTAAGCGGCATGATGGATGGCCCTACATTAGAAGTGGACAGAGTCAAACTAGTGAGCACAGCCTTCTGGAGGAGGCTGGGCTTTACAGCTATGACCAAGGACTAAATGTGTCAGCACATCAGAACTGCTTTTAATGTTGATGTTTTTAACTGCTGCAGCCATATTCTAACGGTTAAATTTTTTAGAGACGCGATTTTCTGAATCATCTACTGTATTTCAATATTTTTAAGTTTCCCAATCATTTTCGCTATTCTCTCTCTCCCTCTTCCAATTTTTATGGAGGCGTCAGGATGTACAAGCCCCTCCCTTTCCCTTCTGAATCCAATCAAGCTTTATCCACCTCCCCTCCCAGTGCCTGCTCCTTATAGAGGGGGGTTTGTTGCAAAAATAAGCCAGGGTAACGTCAAGGGGGAAAATTTGCCCTGTTTGTTTTCTGTTTGGAGGGTTCTTTGCTTTTCGGATGGCTGCTGGGGGCAGCTGAATGGTGGCGGGGGAGAAGACCTGAGAGCCAACGATGATGATCTCGCTCAACGATGAGGGCAAGCAGGAGGAAAAGAGAAGACCTCGAGGACTCATCAGTCAAGCAGGACCTGGCTGACGTGATGTCCTCGCTAGTGCACGAGTCTGAAAGGAACCAGAAAAGCCTTTCCAGTTCTGACTCAGAGGTATGGGGGGCAGGGGGAGCTGGTCCTGGCACTGCATATCTCTGCAAGGTGAGGGGGTAACTGGTCTTGCAGTGTGTGAATCTGCTGAAACAGGGTATTGCACATGGAGCTGGAGTGCTCACTAAAAGTATATTTGCGCGGTGGAGTGCTTGTTGCAGATGGGCCTTGCATGCAAAAGTTAGTCACCAAGCGATCCTGATGCAGGCTGTTAGGAATGGGTGGCGTATGTGGGGGTGTCATTGTGTTACACTGCTGCAGGCTGTTAGGAAGGGGGTGCACAGAGGCATGCTTTTGCTGTGAATTGCTTGAGGTCATCATACTCCGCTCGCACGCAGAACTTCATGGAATATCACAGAGTTTTTGAGTTATTCTTCGCTAAGCTCAGCCCAGGCCTATTTTGTACAAACCCGAGACAACAGGAACTATGACCCATACTTTGACAGTCACTAATGGAGTAGATATATCAGCTAATGGTTCAGTGGTCCCAGGAACGGTACCCCCTTTAGGCCCTGACTAAGGTGAATACCCCTTATGTTACCTCTACAACATCAACCATGAATCAGGGAGGATTTACTACAATAGGAGATTCCATGCAAAGATCGTTAAATTCTGACATGTCTATTTGGAATTCACTTCAGCGTGTTATCAATGGTAGTCCTATGGAAATTATAGTCTCTAATACCTCTGTTGTACAGAATGGTATTGGTTCCTGAAAACTAGATAATTACATCAACTGAGCCCCCCCCTCGCCCCACCCCTCATTAGGGCAAAGGAGAGCCCCCCCCCCCTGCTACCAGTGCAGCAAAGGTGAAAAATTAAATGGTAATATAATGAAGCACCATTTTATTTTTCACTGCTCTCAGCCCGAGCAGTGTTTGTGAGCGGGTCATTGCTGCTGACTGGCAGCAATGGAGTGGTGCTCACTCCACCAGTTTACACTGCGCAAGTTTTGTTGGCCGGCCGTCTTGCGAAAGCCAGCCTGACTTGCGCTGTGAAAACCTCTCCAACTAGCTGTCCTAGACAGCCTGGTGGAGAGCAGTCACAGGCACTTAGTGCCTGCAGGAGCGTTGAGGCAGCCCACTCCAGCCAACCCTGGTGCTGTTCTCATGCTGCTCTTCTGCAGCATGAGAGCATTGGCAGAATTGGTAGAAGGGTGATGGCTGAGGCTCCATGAGGTGCCATCACACTGATAGCATTCAAGAAGAAAACAGAAGGAGAAAGAATCGTAGGTAAATGCCTTTTTCTTTTCTTATCTTTTTTTAGTCCACTGACAGACACTGTGAAAAACCCACATTGCCTTGAGCCTCAAGCCCCGAGCTCTCAGTCATGGCTTGTTTTAAATCTGTTAACAAGCCATGATGGAGAGCTTTAGCCTTTGAGCCTAAATACAATGCCTGTCACTGCATTTGGCTCTCCATCCGTTCCACACCCCTCCACCGTTGAGGGTCACCGACCGCCACTGGATTTGATTAGATTTTTCAATGGGTTCTCAAGAGAAAGTGAAAGTTCAGGATTAGGGACAAAAATAATTCAGTCCCCGGTGAGGGAAAATACAGTGAATGTGGTCAGACAAAAGTTAGAACTGGATGAGATGATACATGGAGCTCTTGATCTTCTTCGATTAGACACTTACCAAGAGAACAAATTTGTATTCATGTGTAAAAACCTCACTAAATGCTCAGGACAAGCTCATGATAAATTATATGTATAGGCCCAAATTCATGATATAGATTTAAGCCGACCTAAGTCATTGCAGATAAGTTATTGTGTATGTATTGGTGAGAATGACATTTGCAGTGAGAGAACATCAGGAATGAAAATGCAAATTAAGGAATTAAATAGTAGTATCTGAAAATGGAGGGAGCTAGTCAAGTGGGTAGGCAGATAGGCGAAGAAGAAAGATGAAAAGAAAACAAAGGGAGTGCCAACCCCGTCTTTAGTGGATAGAGATGGTGCTTCAAATTTGCCATTCAGGGAAATGCCTGGTGGAGGTTATGTCCATGTGTCTTGGGGTAGTAGTGATCTTGTGTCGTTCCTAAATGGTTTGCCAAGGTCAAGAGAAAAGCCAGTGGAATGGTATACACTAGTTTACCAATTTGTGAATATTTCACAAGTCTTGTGGGTGGATTTGAATACCTTCTTCAACATTGTGGTACCAGGTGATTTGTGGGCAGAATGTAAAGTGGCTGTAGAGTGGCAGGGGAATGAACCTCAGAGACATCTGATATCAAATGCCCCATCTCTGTTAGTGATCAAAAAGTATCAAAAAGTGATAAAAAATGTTTTAAAGGGAAAATACCAGCTAAAGACATTAATTGGGTTAAGATTGACAGGACAACCAAAGAGTCCAAACAGTCAGTGCATGCCTATTATGAGAAATTGTTGCAGGTGTTTAAGCAGCACAGTGGAATTGAGACTCTCGAAGCTAAAGACATGGGAAATTTTGTGTCTCATTCTGTGAGTGAATTAAGACCAGATAGATGATTCAACATCATTTGATCTGTTGACAGAAAAAACTGGTTGATGAGAATTTATGATATACAAAATATTGTAAGGATGAATTGGAAATAAAACAAATGAGATGGAAGAACAAATTGGTGGTGGCACGGATGAAAGCAGCACATAGAGGAAGTCGGAGTGAACCTTTTTTGGGGAATGTTGGCACTATGGAAGTGGTGTATCACCAGGGAGCCCCTATGGTGCAAGGTGGAAATGGGTTCCCGCAACAACATTGAGGCTGAGATATTCCAATTGACACAAGTACTGGGATTGATGTGGCAACTCTGAAGAAATTGAATCTTTGTCATTATTGCAATAAATTAGGACATGGGAAGTGGGAATGTCATCTCAATCCCAACAGAGTGGTGATGAACAACCAGGCTAAGAATTCAGGGGTTACACATCCCCAGAGTAATAAGATCATACAGTCACAGGGTGTATCGAGACTGGGAATGTAAAGTTATAATGTACCTCAAGCTCCAGTGATGCAGGTTCCATAAGGCCAGATGACACAGCAAAATGCATATGGTCCCGGATTTAACTCAAATCAAGTCCCAAATTTTAATCAGAATTCCTTCCAAAATCAGAATGCTTTTTAACAATTTCCTGTGTTTGATGCACTTGAGGGCTACGACTTTGATCAGTCACAATGACGGTGCCTGAGGGGAGAGGAAGGCTGCATACTTAGAGCAGTCTTAGAGGTAGACCAGAGTTGCCCATTTGTAGAAGGTGAGGTGAATGGCCACCCGCATCATTCTTGATAGATACTGGTGCTACCCACTCTACTATAAGAACAGTGGGCATTCCAAACTTACCTCTCTCAGGAAAAAGAATCCAAGTTGTAAGGCTCGCAAATATGCAAATGACAAACCCCATAACAGAAGAAGTACCTGTTAAAATAGGTTTCTTTGAGGATAATCACAAGTTTGTAGTGTGTTAATCGAGTCCTGGGAGCTTACTAGGACGTGATTTATTGTGCAAAAGGAGAAGCATTCCAGACCCAGAATGAAGATGTACAATTTAAATTGACGAGTCAAGGGCCAGAAGTTGGGTTGTATCCCATAATGACATCTGATGACTTACCACCGGACCTTAAGGATATGGTGAAGTCTGAGGTCTGGGACATTTCAGGAAAAGATATTAGTGAGACAGGGTTGTGTCTTAGCACCAACCCTGTTTTGCCTCTATGTCAACAGTGTAATCTCGCATCTTGACAGTGTCCATAACAATGATGCCCCAAGGATGGCAGGCAGGTGGGTCCCGGCAATTATGTTTGCCGATGATACCCTCCTGCTTTCCAAATCCCCTATGGGGATTCAACGGATACTGGATGGGTTTAGGGACTTCTGCAGAAACCATGGTCTTGAGATAAATGCCGCCAAAACAAAGTACATGATATTTAATCCCACGGCATCCACGCAACCAAACCCGACTCTAGGTCGGTAAGGTTGGAAAGGGTCACGACGTTCCAATATCTTGGGGTAACACTGCATGAGAACCTTTCCTGGGGACCACAGCAAGTAAAATCCTGTCTTAAGTTATCACAATTGGTGGGTGGAATCCTGAAGGTTTCAAACTCATCAACATTTAAGCCAGTGAGTCCAGTTCTGGAGATTTACAAAACCCAAGCCAGAGCTGCAGCACTTTATGGCGGAGAGCTGTGGGGACATTCAGCTAGTTCTGAAATCATCAAATTGGAAACAAACTTTATCAGACGGCTGTTGATACTCCCACAAAGCACCCCACTTCTTCCCCTAAGACGAGATCTGGGACTTTTACCTATAGAAGACGAGCTAGCACTGAAACCACTCAGGTTTTGGCATAGGCTATGGTCAACCGCGGAACTGTTAAATTATAGGCAAGAGCTGAAGCATGTATTGAGCCTTAACAACGCTGATAAAATACCCTGGTTGGGTTTTGTCAAACGTGAATTTCTGCGCCTGGGTTTGGTTGATATGTGGGATGACCCTGAGAGGGGCTTCTCTGAGCGATCGCGCAAAACCCTGACTAGGATGTTTAAGGTCAACAGCCTGAACTCAACCGTGTGCGCTCCTAATGTTGGCATCCTTACCGAACTTCCAAAAGTTCCTATAGGGTTGAGGATTTTATGGACATTATCTTTCCCATTTCAGCAAGGAAGCTCTTTATTCAGTGGAGGTATGGTACTTTGCCTCTTAAAGTTTTTACAAGTAAATGGTCCGCCTTAGATGATAAGTCCTGTCCAGGATGTAGCTGTAGTGTTGAGGATGAAATCCATGTGCTTTTTTTTGTCCCACTTACAGCAAATCTAGGAAGTACTGGCTGGTACCATTATGTAGAAATTTAGGTTTTAAAAATTGTTTAGATTCTTTTAGAATTTTGAAGACCAGTATCTTAAGTTCTATCGTATTTGCTGTTTCTAAGTATCTGCTAGCCATGTGGACGAATAGGCGCAAATTAATGTCTAGCTAATGTTAACGCTAAAATTGGAGAATGTGGCAGTAATTATTATGAGACTGTTATTACGGATATCACTTAAATAATGCAATCTACTGATTTTATGGCTTGTAAATACTCCCCTGTAATAATGAAATGATTGAATGCTTCTATTTAATCTTTTTATTGTATCTTTTATGGCCTTGATGGCCGAAATAAAGAATTTTTGGATTGGATTGGATTGGAAAAGATATTAGTCTCATAAAGGGAGCTGAGCCTGTTTGCATAAAAGTAAAATACAATGTTGAGTATCCAAGAACCCTGCAGTGTAATCTGACCCCTGAAAAAAAATGCTGGGCTTACTCCAGTGATTAAGTCAATGATACCACAAGGCATTCTGAAGGAGATAATGGGGAGTTTATGAAATTCATCCATTATGGGCTTGCAGAATCCTAGCGGATTCCAAATAATGCAGGACCTAAGAAAGATTAAAAGTATCATTTTTCCCTGCTGTCCTGTGGTATCAAATCCAGCTGTAATTTTCTTTCAAATTCCTTGTGAGGGGGAGTGGTTCACTGTGAACATTTGTGTCAGGCCTTCTTCTCTGTTCCCTTGCATGAGGACGGCCAGAACCTCTTCACCTTCCGGTTCCAGAACCGTGCTTTGGAATGGTGCTGAGTCCCACAACGGTATACAGAGATTCCCTCAATTTTTAATCAGATCCTAAAAAAAGAATCTTGAGGCCCTAGCCATGCCCTGTAACTCAATCCTAGTGCAGTACATAGATGACCAACACGCTGTGTCAGATACCCAGGAAGCTTGCAAACAAGATACCATTGTATTGCTGACCCACTTAGGTGAGAAGGGACAAAGTATATAGAGTAAGTTGCAGAAGGAAGTTTTGTATCTGTCATCACATTGAGGAGGGAGCAAGGAAGTTGTCATAGGAAAGAATCTCGCCAACTACCCAGAGAGCTGGTTTTGGGAATGGTGGTCTACTGTCATCAGTAGATACCCAACCTTTCCCTAGTGATCAAGGCTTTACATAGACTGACCGACAAGGATCTATCTGATCCGATACCATGGGATGATGACTGCTTGATTGCCTTCTTAGAGCTGAGAGACAGTCTCTGTCATGCCCTGGCACTGGGAATGCCTAATTACACATAAAGCTTTTACTCTTTTCTGCAGTGAGAGAGAAGGCTACGCTCTCTCAGTGCTTACACAAATGCGTGGAAATGCGAGATGACCTATGGCTTACTTTTCTGCTACTCTTGATCCTGTAGCTGTAGGGCTGCCTGGGTGCCATAAAGCAGTGCCAGCAGTTGGTGTCAGCATGGAACGGTGTCAAAGTATTGTGATGGAACATCCTCTAACTGTTCTTGTGCCACATTCGGTTGAGAATTTGATGACTTGTACTTGCACACAGAACTTAACCAACATTCACTTAATTAAGTACGAACAGATCATATTGACTGCAGGAAACGTGACACTTAATAGATGTTCTACTTTGAATCCTGCCACCTTAATGCCTCTCCCGGAAAATAAAAAGGATGAGGGGGAGGGCCAGCATTATTGTATTGATGTCACTGAACTATGCACCAAGCCGAGACCACATATATGACGTTAGCCACTTATGGAATCTGATTACATACTGTCTGTGGATGGGTCATGTTTAAGAGATAATGAAGGAAATTTGATAGCTGCAAATGCTGGCTGCACAGTCTCAGGGGTAGCCAAAGCCTTTTGGCTTCGAGGGGTGTTCTCTTCAAAAGTGGCTGAACTAATAGTTCTTACTAGAGCTTGCTGTGTCTCTGAACAGCTGGGAGTGACTATATTTACAGATAGTCAAGTATGGCTTTGGTGTCATTCATGACTTCCGTCATTTATGGTCACAGAGGGGATTTATGACATCTTTAGGATCCCCCATTCACAATGGAGAGCATGTCAAGAGATTGTTAGAGGCATTACAGCTGCTTACTCAAAGTGCCGTTGTGAAGTGCCATGATGCTCCCTGTTGTGATGATTATGTGACAGTGGGCGACCGGTACGCTGATGTAATTTCACGATACTGTGCTCATGGGTCATGAACATTCAATGATGAATATGTAAATGAATCCGAAGGTGAGACCAACTATAACCTTTTGCCATCAACAACTGATACCTGAGAGGAAGTGAAGAGTTTGTAGGGGGAAGTGTCAGAACAGCAGGGTTGGATCAGAGCAGGATGTGTGAAGATGATGATATATAGGTTCCTGTAGATGGCAGGCCAGCGTTGCCAGATAACATGCTATCCCCAATGACAAGACATTTCCATGGACCAAAGCATAGTGGGAGGGATGCAATTTAAGGTTTTTTTTAAACAACACTGGTTTAACCAACGATTTAGATGGGTGACTGAAGAATTGTAGACGGATTATGCGGAGGTTGATCAACTTCCACTAACTGTGCGCTGAAGTTCAACTTGAAACTTTAATTGTTTCTTCTCCTGTTTTGGTTGATTATTGACAAAAGTTCATGACTCCATTTTTTTCTTGACTTTGAATTTTATTAATTAGATAATTTTCTTAATTCATTGTAGAACATTTAGCATTCAATGTCCTTGAGTAATCAAAATATATCCTTTATAACTCTGCCCAATGCATTTCGGGTCAGTTCATGTGACCCTTCGTCAGGGGCCTGTGAAAAGACGAATACAGGACCATAACCTTCATGATAATATGAAAATAAACAGTTCTTGCATATACATACAATAAAGTGAATATTCAAATAACATTCCTGAAATTATGCTGATTAGGTCGTGAGTACACTGATGTAACTGATAAATGAGACAGAACATAGTTAAATAAGACAATGATACGGCGGTCCATAGTTAAAAAAGACAGTAAATGTAATGATAGTTGAAAAGTAAAGGGTAAAGGGTAAACTGGACTACAGGGCGGGAATTGCAAAAATAGGTACACGGGATGCAGAAATAGTACGCTTAAGTTTAAGGGACACTTACGCGAGTCGAGGGTCAAATTAAAACCAAGGCGGGGATTACAGAAATAGTTGCGCGGGATGCCGAAATAGTGCACATGGAGTTGGGCAGCACTTACGCGAGTCAGAAGAATATCAGCGATCACGCTCGTAACAGGCGGGTAAACCAAGTATGCTCTCATGGATACCGGACGGGTAAAGGAGGATTACTCGCGGTCATGTTTTAAAGGGCGAGCTAAGTTCCGATCACGTGATCGTGTTTTGACAATGGAAGTCGAAGAAAGACTTCTCAACAATATTATGTGCGGAATATCGAACATATGGGGAAAGGTATCGGACATGTAAAATAGATCTCAAATTAGACGGATGAACAGTGTGTACGCGAAAAGGATAAAATGAATTCCATGGGAAATGGGAAATGATCCCGGCGAGGAGTTACAAGAGAACATGTGAAAACTAAAAAAGGACTAAATAGGGAATAGAAGTGAAAAGAGGCGAGAAGCAAAGTACTCGATATGTGGCTAGACAAGATTGAGTGCAAGGAAATACTATTGCTGTTCAAAACATAATAACTATAGACTCCATTGGGATCATGCAGATAACAGTATAAATAATGATGAAAATCAACAATAATATACATATGATCACAATTGTAAATGCCAGGGAGGCATCTGCCTCATAGGTCATTAAGTGTCAAGAGTTCCAGAGCGGGGGTTAGAATGGTCCTTAATGATGCCATTTATAGGAAACATGAATATTCTATCCGGTCATTCATCCCGGATGGCTGAAGACTGTTCAATTTCTTGATCCAAAAAAATTCGGCTCTTAGCCTTTGTTTTGTGGGGTCCATGTCACTGCGTTGTGGTATAGTCTCCAGTACCGTGAATCTCAGTTGAGAGATTTGGTGATTTGCTTCAGACCAGTGGTTGGCTATAGTTGATTTTTGGTTATGTAGTCGGATGTTTGATTTGTGTTCTGTTATCCGTACTTTAATTTTCCTTTCCGTTTGGCCTACATATATCTTACCACATGGGCATTTGATAGCATAGACGGTATTAGTAGTGTCACAGGTACTGTTGTGTTTTAAGTCAATTTCATAGCCTTGAGTGGGATGTCTCAGTTTGTTGCCCACTATAACATTGTTACAGTGGGTGCAGTTGAAGCATTTACACATTCCTTTGAATTTTGATTTTTTCATTTTGTTAGGTATGGTTGTTAAAATTTCTTTTAGATTTTTTGATCTTTGAAATGCAAATGTGATGTTTTCATTGTACAAGTCTTTTAAGTCTGGTTCCATTTTAATTAGATTCCAGTGACTTTTGATGATCTTTTTGATTTTCATAGCTTCTGTAGAATATTTAAGCACACATACTGTTTTTTGTTCTGTTGTGTTCGACTTGGGTATAAAGAGTTTTTCTCTTGGGATAGCTTTGATTCTTTTCATAGATTCATCAAGAACAGTGGTGGGATATCCTCTTTCAAGGTATTTGTTAATTTGATCTTTCATAGAGATTTCCAATTGTTGTGAATCTGATGTGATACGTTTCAATCTGATTAGTTGTGATATAGGTAAATGTTTTTTCAGAGTGATAGGATGAAAACTTTGGAAATGTAGACTTGAATTCCTGTCAGTAGGCTTAATGTGGACTTGAGTGAAGAAGTTGAAGTCGGTCATGTTGACTTTTACATCCAAGAAAACAATGGATTCCTGATGAATGTTATGTGTGAATTTGATTCTTTCATATCTGGTGTTGATTATACTGATGTTGTTTTCAAGTGCCATTTTGTCACCTTGCCATAGGAGAAAAATATCATCTATGTATCTTCTAAATACTACTAGATTGTTCCTCCAGTCTGGATTGTTGAGAATGAAGTCTGTCTCGAATTTAGACATGAAGATACATGCGTATGCTGGGGCTCCCCCAAAGCCCATAGATGTTCCGTTACTTTGGTTGTAAAAACACTGTTGCCATTCAAAATAACTGTGGAATAGGGCGAATTGCATTAATTCCAAGAGGAATATTTTATGGCTTTCATCCATCTCATTTCTTTTGAGTAGGCTCCATTCCAGGGCTTCCATTCCTTTGTTGTGGGGGATCGAGGTATAGAGCGAGGTCACATCTATTGTACATAGCCAATATTCTTTTCCAGGTAGAAGAATCACTTCGTTGAGTATTTTTAGAAAATCGGTCATGTCTTTTATGTATGTGTTACCTTCTTGAACAATTGGTTGAAGAAACCAGTCAATGTATTGTCCTAACGGTTCGGAGATTGAGCCACAAGCAGAGACTATTGGTCTGAATGGTGGATTTTTCTTATCCTTGTGGATTTTAGGTAACATGTACAGTTTAGGTCTTCTAGGGTATTTTGTCTCCAGAAATTGATGGGTCTTTTTACTGATTATTTTCATGTCAAGTGCTTTGTCTGTTATCTGTTTCAATATGCTCTTGTATTCATCAGTTGGATCAGTATCAAGTGGCATGTATGTGTTGATGTCTTTCACGTGAGTGTTGACGCTTTCAATGTAAAAGTTGGTGTCCATTACTATTAGAGCTCCCCCTTTGTCGGCTCTTTGGAAGGTCAGTTCTTCCTTTTGACTCAAGTTTTTTAAGATGTTCCATTCACGAGGTGATAGATTCGTTCTCTTAGGTTTGGCAAATTTGATTTTTTGTAGATCAGTTAGTATTGATCGTTCAAAGGCTTCAATGGTTTTGTGGGTGATTGGTGCGCAAAATGTACTTTTTGGCTTAAATTCCTTGATTTGACTGTCAGGCTCTTGAAGTGGTATATTTTCATGATTTTTGAAGAAATAGCGTAATTTTAAATTCCTGAAAAATTTGAAGAGAGCTATTTCTGTTTCAGCTGAGTTAGATTGGTAGGTAGGAACAAATGACGTACCTTTGTTGAGAATTTTAGTTTCAGTTTCATTGAGTTGTATTTTAGAAATGTTAATGACTAAGTCACTTTCGTTTGGCTCCTGGTGACTCTTTTCATTCTTTCCTCTTCCGTTTCTTTTGCCTCTCCTTGTTTTGTGGCTTGTGGTGTTTCGTTTGCTGCTGGGCTTATATCTAAAAAAGCCGGTTTTTGAACTTGAGTTTGAGGTTTTTGTAGTTCTGCTGATTTTGAAGTGGATGGGATTGGTGTTTTTGATATTGGCTCTCTTGTTTTTGCGATGTCTGATTCTGACACTACGCTTTCTTGGGATGAGCCCACATTTGATTTTAGTTGTCCTTGTGGTTGCTGCCATTTGCGCTGATTATAAATTTCGGCCCACGTATATACCTCTTCTAATTTATAATCGATCGTGTCACGTCGATATTTTCGAATCTTTCTATCATTAACCTCTTTGGTGTATCTTTCAAGTTTTTTATTGATATCTTCCAGTAGTTGTTGTAAATCTTCCTGTTTGTTCAGTTCTCTTTTTATGCCTTCCAATTCCTCCTCTAGCTCTTTTAGGACTTTTGATAATTCTTCAATTATTAATAAGATTAGATCTAGGGAGCATTTATTTAGAATTTGATACCATCTTTCGATGAACTTTTTATTATTTTTACATAGCATCGGTTTAAGGGCTATTCGTAGTCCCCGAGGAATTCTTTGGTGCTTGTGATAGTGAATCAATGTTGTGGCGTGAAGCCTTTGGTTAATCTCCTTTTTGGATATGTATTCAAATTGGCGTAGTAATTGTGTTACCGTTGAAATTTGCGGTGAGAAGGCTCTGGTCTCCTGTATCAGTCCATAAATATCTTTTGCGGCTTCAGGCGTGAAAGCCAATGTTTCTGCTTTATTAGTAGTTATTTGGGCTATGTCATCAAGTTGCATTTTCAAATTTAAATGTCGGTGCTACAGAGAAAGGTTTAGGCAGTGGGTTCAAAATACAAAGAGTTTTTGGTCTCTGTGCACACTTGCGAAGGATTTTTCTTAATTGTTAGTGATTCTTAGTTTAGCGCTACACGTTGTAACGCGATGCCTATTCGTGTCTTTAATGTAGACGGATTATGCGGAGGTTGATCAACTTCCACTAACTGTGCGCTGAAGTTCAACTTGAAACTTTAATTGTTTCTTCTCCTGTTTTGGTTGATTATTGACAAAAGTTCATGACTCCATTTTTTTCTTGACTTTGAATTTTATTAATTAGATAATTTTCTTAATTCATTGTAGAACATTTAGCATTCAATGTCCTTGAGTAATCAAAATATATCCTTTATAACTCTGCCCAATGCATTTCGGGTCAGGTCATGTGACCCTTCGTCAGGGGCCTGTGAAAAGACGAATACAGGACCATAACCTTCATGATAATATGAAAATAAACAGTTCTTGCATATACATACAATAAAGTGAATATTCAAATAACATTCCTGAAATTATGCTGATTAGGTCGTGAGTACACTGATGTAACTGATAAATGAGACAGAACATAGTTAAATAAGACAATGATATGGCGGTCCATAGTTAAAAAAGACAGTAAATGTAATGATAGTTGAAAAGTAAAGGGTAAAGGGTAAACTGGACTACAGGGCGGGAATTGCAAAAATAGGTACACGGGATGCAGAAATAGTACGCTTAAGTTTAAGGGACACTTACGCGAGTCGAGGGTCAAATTAAAACCAAGGCGGGGATTACAGAAATAGGTGCGCGGGATGCCGAAATAGTGCACATGGAGTTGGGCAGCACTTACGCGAGTCAGAAGAATATCAGCGATCACGCTCGTAACAGGCGGGTAAACCAAGTATGCTCTCATGGATACCGGACGGGTAAAGGAGGATTACTCGCGGTCATGTTTTAAAGGGCGAGCTAAGTTCCGATCACGTGATCGTGTTTTGACAATGGAAGTCGAAGAAAGACTTCTCAACAATATTATGTGCGGAATATCGAACATATGGGGAAAGGTATCGGACATGTAAAATAGATCTCAAATTAGACGGATGAACAGTGTGTACGCGAAAAGGATAAAATGAATTCCATGGGAAATGGGAAATGATCCCGGCGAGGAGTTACAAGAGAACATGTGAAAACTAAAAAAGGACTAAATAGGGAATAGAAATGAAAAGAGGCGAGAAGCAAAGTACTCGATATGTGGCTAGACAAGATTGAGTGCAAGGAAATACTATTGCTGTTCAAAACATAATAACTATAGACTCCATTGGGATCATGCAGATAACAGTATAAATAATGATGAAAATCAACAATAATATACATATGATCACAATTGTAAATGCCAGGGAGGCATCTGCCTCATAGGTCATTAAGTGTCAAGAGTTCCAGAGCGGGGGTTAGAATGGTCCTTAATGATGCCATTTATAGGAAACATGAATATTCTATCCGGTCATTCATCCCGGATGGCTGAAGACTGTTCAATTTCTTGATCCAAAAAAATTCGGCTCTTAGCCTTTGTTTTGTGGGGTCCATGTCACTGCGTTGTGGTATAGTCTCCAGTACCGTGAATCTCAGTTGAGAGATTTGGTGATGCCTCCCTGGCATTTACAATTGTGATCATATGTATATTATTGTTGATTTTCATCATTATTTATACTGTTATCTGCATGATCCCAATGGAGTCTATAGTTATTATGTTTTGAACAGCAATAGTATTTCCTTGCACTCAATCTTGTCTAGCCACATATCGAGTACTTTGCTTCTCGCCTCTTTTCATTTCTATTCCCTATTTAGTCCTTTTTTAGTTTTCACATGTTCTCTTGTAACTCCTCGCCGGGATCATTTCCCATTTCCCATGGAATTCATTTTATCCTTTTCGCGTACACACTGTTCATCCGTCTAATTTGAGATCTATTTTACATGTCCGATACCTTTCCCCATATGTTCGATATTCCGCACATAATATTGGTGAGAAGTCTTTCTTCGACTTCCATTGTCAAAACACGATCACGTGATCGGAACTTAGCTCGCCCTTTAAAACATGACCGCGAGTAATCCTCCTTTACCCGTCCGGTATCCATGAGAGCATACTTGGTTTACCCGCCTGTTACGAGCGTGATCGCTGATATTCTTCTGACTCGCGTAAGTGCTGCCCAACTCCATGTGCACTATTTCGGCATCCCGCGCACCTATTTCTGTAATCCCCACCTTGGTTTTAATTTGACCCTCGACTCGCGTAAGTGTCCCTTAAACTTAAGCGTACTATTTCTGCATCCCGTGTACCTATTTTTGCAATTCCCGCCCTGTATTCCAGTTTACCCTTTACCCTTTACTTTTCAACTATCATTACATTTACTGTCTTTTTTAACTATGGATCGCCATATCATTGTCTTATTTAACTATGTTCTGTCTCATTTATCAGTTACATCAGTGTACTCACGACCTAATCAGCATAATTTCAGGAATGTTATTTGAATATTCACTTTATTGTATGTATATGCAAGAACTGTTTATTTTCATATTATCATGAAGGTTATGGTCCTGTATTCGTCTTTTCACAGGCCCCTGACGAAGGGTCACATGACCTGACCCGAAATGCATTGGGCAGAGTTATAAAGGATATATTTTGATTACTCAAGGACATTGAATGCTAAATGTTCTACAATGAATTAAGAAAATTATCTAATTAATAAAATTCAAAGTCAAGAAAAAAATGGAGTCATGAACTTTTGTCAGTAATCAACCAAAACAGGAGAAGAAACAATTAAAGTTTCAAGTTGAACTTCAGCGCACAGTTAGTGGAAGTTGATCAACCTCCGCATAATCCGTCTACATTAAAGACACGAATAGGCATCGCGTTACAACGTGTAGCGCTAAACTAAGAATCACTAACAATTAAGAAAAATCCTTCGCAAGTGTGCACAGAGACCAAAAACTCTTTGTATTTTGAACCCACTGCCTAAACCTTTCTCTGTAGCACCGACATTTAAATTTGAAAATGCAACTTGATGACATAGCCCAAATAACTACTAATAAAGCAGAAACATTGGCTTTCACGCCTGAAGCCGCAAAAGATATTTATGGACTGATACAGGAGACCAGAGCCTTCTCACCGCAAATTTCAACGGTAACACAATTACTACGCCAATTTGAATACATATCCAAAAAGGAGATTAACCAAAGGCTTCACGCCACAACATTGATTCACTATCACAAGCACCAAAGAATTCCTCGGGGACTACGAATAGCCCTTAAACCGATGCTATGTAAAAATAATAAAAAGTTCATCGAAAGATGGTATCAAATTCTAAATAAATGCTCCCTAGATCTAATCTTATTAATAATTGAAGAATTATCAAAAGTCCTAAAAGAGCTAGAGGAGGAATTGGAAGGCATAAAAAGAGAACTGAACAAACAGGAAGATTTACAACAACTACTGGAAGATATCAATAAAAAACTTGAAAGATACACCAAAGAGGTTAATGATAGAAAGATTCGAAAATATCGACGTGACACGATCGATTATAAATTAGAAGAGGTATATACGTGGGCCGAAATTTATAATCAGCGCAAATGGCAGCAACCACAAGGACAACTAAAATCAAATGTGGGCTCATCCCAAGAAAGCGTAGTGTCAGAATCAGACATCACAAAAACAAGAGAGCCAATATCAAAAACACCAATCCCATCCACTTCAAAATCAGCAGAACTACAAAAACCTCAAACTCAAGTTCAAAAACCGGCTTTTTTAGATATAAGCCCAGCAGCAAACGAAACACCACAAGCCACAAAACAAGGAGAGGCAAAAGAAACGGAAGAGGAAAGAATGAAAAGAGTCACCAGGAGCCAAACGAAAGTGACTTAGTCATTAACATTTCTAAAATACAACTCAATGAAACTGAAACTAAAATTCTCAACAAAGGTACGTCATTTGTTCCTACCTACCAATCTAACTCAGCTGAAACAGAAATAGCTCTCTTCAAATTTTTCAGGAATTTAAAATTACGCTATTTCTTCAAAAATCATGAAAATATACCACTTCAAGAGCCTGACAGTCAAATCAAGGAATTTAAGCCAAAAAGTACATTTTGCGCACCAATCACCCACAAAACCATTGAAGCCTTTGAACGATCAATACTAACTGATCTACAAAAAATCAAATTTGCCAAACCTAAGAGAACGAATCTATCACCTCGTGAATGGAACATCTTAAAAAACTTGAGTCAAAAGGAAGAACTGACCTTCCAAAGAGCCGACAAAGGGGGAGCTCTAATAGTAATGGACACCAACTTTTACATTGAAAGCGTCAACACTCACGTGAAAGACATCAACACATACATGCCACTTGATACTGATCCAACTGATGAATACAAGAGCATATTGAAACAGATAACAGACAAAGCACTTGACATGAAAATAATCAGTAAAAAGACCCATCAATTTCTGGAGACAAAATACCCTAGAAGACCTAAACTGTACATGTTACCTAAAATCCACAAGGATAAGAAAAATCCACCATTCAGACCAATAGTCTCTGCTTGTGGCTCAATCTCCGAACCGTTAGGACAATACATTGACTGGTTTCTTCAACCAATTGTTCAAGAAGGTAACACATACATAAAAGACATGACCGATTTTCTAAAAATACTCAACGAAGTGATTCTTCTACCTGGAAAAGAATATTGGCTATGTACAATAGATGTGACCTCGCTCTATACCTCGATCCCCCACAACAAAGGAATGGAAGCCCTGGAATGGAGCCTACTCAAAAGAAATGAGATGGATGAAAGCCATAAAATATTCCTCTTGGAATTAATGCAATTCGCCCTATTCCACAGTTATTTTGAATGGCAACAGTGTTTTTACAACCAAAGTAACGGAACATCTATGGGCTTTGGGGGAGCCCCAGCATACGCATGTATCTTCATGTCTAAATTCGAGACAGACTTCATTCTCAACAATCCAGACTGGAGGAACAATCTAGTAGTATTTAGAAGATACATAGATGATATTTTTCTCCTATGGCAAGGTGACAAAATGGCACTTGAAAACAACATCAGTATAATCAACACCAGATATGAAAGAATCAAATTCACACATAACATTCATCAGGAATCCATTGTTTTCTTGGATGTAAAAGTCAACATGACCGACTTCAACTTCTTCACTCAAGTCCACATTAAGCCTACTGACAGGAATTCAAGTCTACATTTCCAAAGTTTTCATCCTATCACTCTGAAAAAACATTTACCTATATCACAACTAATCAGATTGAAACGTATCACATCAGATTCACAACAATTGGAAATCTCTATGAAAGATCAAATTAACAAATACCTTGAAAGAGGATATCCCACCACTGTTCTTCATGAATCTATGAAAAGAATCAAAGCTATCCCAAGAGAAAAACTCTTTATACCCAAGTCGAACACAACAGAACAAAAAACAGTATGTGTGCTTAAATATTCTACAGAAGCTATGAAAATCAAAAAGATCATCAAAAGTCACTGGAATCTAATTAAAATGGAACCAGACTTAAAAGACTTGTACAATGAAAACATCACATTTGCATTTCAAAGATCAAAAAATCTAAAAGAAATTTTAACAACCATACCTAACAAAATGAAAAAATCAAAATTCAAAGGAATGTGTAAATGCTTCAACTGCACCCACTGTAACAATGTTATAGTGGGCAACAAACTGAGACATCCCACTCAAGGCTATGAAATTGACTTAAAACACAACAGTACCTGTGACACTACTAATACCGTCTATGCTATCAAATGCCCATGTGGCAAGATATATGTAGGCCAAACGGAAAGGAAAATTAAAGTACGGATAACAGAACACAAATCAAACATCCGACTACATAACCAAAAATCAACTATAGCCAACCACTGGTCTGAAGCAAATCACCAAATCTCTCAACTGAGATTCACGGTACTGGAGACTATACCACAACGCAGTGACATGGACCCCACAAAACAAAGGCTAAGAGCCGAATTTTTTTGGATCAAGAAATTGAACAGTCTTCAGCCATCCGGGATGAATGACCGGATAGAATATTCATGTTTCCTATAAATGGCATCATTAAGGACCATTCTAACCCCCGCTCTGGAACTCTTGACACTTAATGACCTATGAGGCAGATGCCTCCCTGGCATTTACAATTGTGATCATATGTATATTATTGTTGATTTTCATCATTATTTATACTGTTATCTGCATGATCCCAATGGAGTCTATAGTTATTATGTTTTGAACAGCAATAGTATTTCCTTGCACTCAATCTTGTCTAGCCACATATCGAGTACTTTGCTTCTCGCCTCTTTTCATTTCTATTCCCTATTTAGTCCTTTTTTAGTTTTCACATGTTCTCTTGTAACTCCTCGCCGGGATTATTTCCCATTTCCCATGGAATTCATTTTATCCTTTTCGCGTACACACTGTTCATCCGTCTAATTTGAGATCTATTTTACATGTCCGATACCTTTCCCCATATGTTCGATATTCCGCACATAATATTGTTGAGAAGTCTTTCTTCGACTTCCATTGTCAAAACACGATCACGTGATCGGAACTTAGCTCGCCCTTTAAAACATGACCGCGAGTAATCCTCCTTTACCCGTCCGGTATCCATGAGAGCATACTTGGTTTACCCGCCTGTTACGAGCGTGATCGCTGATATTCTTCTGACTCGCGTAAGTGCTGCCCAACTCCATGTGCACTATTTCGGCATCCCGCGCACCTATTTCTGTAATCCCCGCCTTGGTTTTAATTTGACCCTCGACTCGCGTAAGTGTCCCTCAAACTTAAGCGTACTATTTCTGCATCCCGTGTACCTATTTTTGCAATTCCCGCCCTGTAGTCCAGTTTACCCTTTACCCTTTACTTTTCAACTATCATTACATTTACTGTCTTTTTTAACTATGGACCGCCATATCATTGTCTTATTTAACTATGTTCTGTCTCATTTATCAGTTACATCAGTGTACTCACGACCTAATCAGCATAATTTCAGGAATGTTATTTGAATATTCACTTTATTGTATGTATATGCAAGAACTGTTTATTTTCATATTATCATGAAGGTTATGGTCCTGTATTCGTCTTTTCACAGGCCCCTGACGAAGTGTCACATGACCTGACCCGAAATGCATTGGGCAGAGTTATAAAGGATATATTTTGATTACTCAAGGACATTGAATGCTAAATGTTCTACAATGAATTAAGAAAATTATCTAATTAATAAAATTCAAAGTCAAGAAAAAAATGGAGTCATGAACTTTTGTCAATAATCAACCAAAACAGGAGAAGAAACAATTAAAGTTTCAAGTTGAACTTCAGCGCACAGTTAGTGGAAGTTGATCAACCTCCGCATAATCCGTCTACATTAAAGACACGAATAGGCATCGTGTTACAACGTGTAGCGCTAAACTAAGAATCACTAACAATTAAGAAAAATCCTTCGCAAGTGTGCACAGAGACCAAAAACTCTTTGACTGAAGAATTGTGCCACAGATGTGCGGTGTGTCAAAAGATTAATGTAAGAAAAAGAACAACAGTGGCACTGAGTCATATAGGAAGATCAAGTAGACTATTCAACAGCATGAAGAGAGATTTTATCGAACTGTCTGTGTGCAACAAGCTTAGATATGTCCTAGTGACTGTGTGCATCTTTGGCTTGAGTCAGACTGAGGGACTCATTTTAATAATGATGTCCTAAAAATGTTGTGTGCAACATTACAGTGGAACAGAGATTGCATTGCAGTTATCGGCCAGAGGCTTCTGGCATAGTGGAGCAGGTGAATGACACATTGAAAGCCAGACTGGCCGAGGTGTTCATCAACATCTTTGAAGTGGCAAGACGCTTTGCCTATTGTACTCATGAGCCTTCGTAGTGTTTCTGACATAATAACAAGAGTATCCCCACATGAGTTAATCATGGGGAGAGCAAGGAGACTGCCTGCAGTGCATGTAAATGTGCTTGTGAACATTATAGATTAACGGGTCTCGACTATTGCAAGGGACTATTTGATGTTTTCCATTCTTTGTCTGACAGGTTTAAGTTGTTGCTGCTTCTCCATGTCTGAAGTCCTGGCGACTGGGTCCTGGTGAAGTAACACATTTGGAAAATGTAGCTGGTGCCCAGATGCTGTGGGCCATTCCAGTTACTCCTAGTGACGAATACTGCTGTTAAGTGTGGGGGTCGTCCCAACTAGATTCATGCACGTTTTGCTAGTCGACTGGAGTGTCCTCTTGATGATGTGGCAGTACCTCTGCCTGAAGTCTAACCCACAACTTAGAGACAAGAAGAAGAAGGTGTACAGAGTGCTAAGACTTGGCAAGAGCCTGTAATAGAACATCCTCAGCCTTAGGGGGGCCTTGATGAATTGACAGTTGAGAAGTTTTGGCCTGAACTGTTACCTGAGCCAGACTCAGATCCTGATGAAGGGCCTAGCGTTGTGTCACGCCGAGTAGAGACGGATGACCGTTGGCCGAGAAGGCAAGAAAAAGAGAGATTTAGATTGCCTGGTAAAAAGAGCCAGTTAATTATCCTCCACATTTGTTTTTATTAATGCCAGGTTTTCCGCCAATAAAGTTACGCTAGTCGTTACGCTAGTCGACTGGAGTGTCCTCTTGATGATGTGGCAGTACCTCTGCCTGAAGTCTAACCCACAACTTAGAGACAAGAAGAAGAAGGTGTACAGAGTGCTAAGACTTGGCAAGAGCATGTGACAGAACATCCTCAGCCTCAGGGGGGCCTTGATGAATTGACAGTTGAGAAGTTTTGGCCTGAACTGTTACCTGAGCCAGACTCAGATCCTGATGAAGGACCTAGCGTTGTGTCACGCCGTTAGAGACGGATCACCGTTGGCCGAGAAGGCAAGAAAAAGAGAGATTAAGATTGCCTGGTAAAAAGAGCCAGTTAATTATCCTCCACATTTGTTTTTATTAATGCCAGGTTTTCCGCCAATAAAGTTCTTTGGATCAAACCCAGGCATTTTTTAAATCACTTTGTTGCACACACTTTCTGCACATTCACATCAATGAAAAATAACCGCTGTAAAAAGTTGTAGTAGCACACCAGGGAGGCACTCAGCCTCTCTGGTGGGAACCCGATGATGAACCATGTCACCAACTAGGTTGGTGAGTGAGGGTTCTTTTAAAACTTAGAGGGATTTTCATTTTCCTTCCGGCTCTTTGTTTATCAATCGCACTCTTTTGTTGTTTATTTAATACTTCGCTGGGGGACTAAGAGTGGAGTAAAACTTACCCTCTCTCTCCTGTTGTTTAAATATATGAATTTCCATGATAATCACAATCACTGACTAGTCCCGCCCACATGAGGGGAACCCGGAGTACTTTTTCAATATATATCTACTAAAGTGTGGAATTTTACCTTTCTTCATGAAGACCTGCAAAGACACTTAAAAAAGATAGATAATGTAGCCTATATACATAGGCTATCATGGCCGACATCTTTGCCATGAAGATGAAAAAAAGGGTCAGCACAAAGTATTTGTGTACAATTTCAAGATGTTTTTGCAAACAGCATAAATCTCCCTCACAATGCCTTTGTTATGATAGAGATGAAGGACTGAGTAGCCTCATAGGCTGCCATTATATGGCTAAAAAGAGACTGTGCCTTTACGAACCTGGAGACCACCAGTATCCCACCATGTTCAGCAGGTGGCAGTTACTTCAGTTCTTTTTGAAGGCGATGTGTGATCAGATGTAAATCATGTGGATACCTCTGTCCCCTCCACTGGGGAGGAGGGAGGGTTGCTTATGACTTTCATGGAAATTCCCCTATGAGAGAACAGGAGTTACAGGTAAGAAACTATTCCTTCTCTTTTAAGGGATTTCCATGTATAGTCATAATAACTGAATAGAGCAGCCATCCCATCCCCATATAGTGTGGTTGAGGAGACAGAGTATCAACCAGAAAATGTAAACAAATTGTTTTTTGAGGAAAGCCTGCCCTACATGAGCATCTGCTCTCGAGCAGAGTATAGGCAGAAGGGCTTTGGGAATGAATGTACTGATTTCCCGATAGCTGCTTGCAAATTTCCGGAATAGGAAAATTGCACAGTAAAGCAGCCGTAGCCGCTTTTCCCCTGGCAGAGTGTGCTTTAGGTTTAGCTGAGAGTGTTTTGTTAGCCTTTTGATAGCACAACAAAATACACGAAACTATGCATAATGAAATGGATTGCTTGTAGGTAGCTAACCCTGTACGGACCTGACTGTCTTGTGTCTTGTCTTGACAGAAATTTTAGAACTCTCAAAACATCAAGGGAGCAGAGAGTTCTTTCTGCAAAAGTAGAGGGATTCCAAAAGAATGTTGGTAATGAGATTGTCTGGTTGACATGTAAGTCCGAAACAACCTTAGGGAGGAGCTTTGGGTGAGTATTCAAGACCACTTTGCTAGAATTAAATACAGTGTATGGTTCATGAGAGCAGATTGCTTGGATCTTGCTAACCTCTCGGGAAGATGTTATCACCACAAGGAAAGCGGCTTTCCAAGATAAGTGATGGAGAGATGCCTTGTGCATAGGTTTGAAGGGGTTCTGCATAAAGCTTGAAAGGACTACATTAAGCTCCCATGGAGGGGAAGGGCACCTGATCGGAGGAGAAACCTTCTTTAAACTCTCTAGGATATCCAGGAATAGGGGGATTATGAAAAAAGAGGTTTGTGAATGACATATTCTGTAGGCAGTAAGAGCTGCCAGGTGAACCTTTATAGACTAGTATTGCAAGCCAGATTTTGACAAATGGAGTAAGTATGGAAGAATGACGTCTTCCTGGCAAATGGTAGGGTCCTCGTTCTTAGATGAACACCATATGCAAAATCTCTTCTATTTGAAGGCATATGCAGAACGTGTGGAAGGCTCTTAGCTTCTTTGAGGATCTCCATGAAGTTTTGCAGGAGATTCAAATATCCATAGTGTTCTAGTTCAGGAGCCATGCTGGCTAATTCAAAGAGGAGAGATTGGGGTGTACCATCTGGCCTCCGAATTTCATCAGTAGGTCTGGTCTGCATGGCAACTTTAGAAGTGGACTGACGGACCGGTGTAGGAGGTCCATGAACCATCATTGACGTGGCTGCTCCCGAGCTATGAGTATCACCTTGGTTGTGGATTGGGACAACTCGATGAGGACTGCCGGGATCAGGGGAATTGGCGGAAAAGATACAGAAACTTGCCAGATCAGTTATTCCATAGGGCATTCCTCAGTCCCTGGATGGCAGATCCGCGATATGAAGCTTTGGGAGTTGCTGTTGTCTGCAGTGGCAAACAAGTTGATGGCTGGAGTTCCCTACTTTTGGAAGCTGTTTTGGAGGACCTCGTTGTTTAAGACCCACTCGTGGTTTTCTTGCAGGAGTCAGTTGAGGGAGTCTGCTTGAGCATTTTGGACTGCTGGAAGGTGAGTTGCCGTGCTCGTAAGGTCTCTGGCTAAAAGCCATTTCCAGATTAACTGTGCCTCCTGTGACAAGGTCCTGGACCTCGTTCCTCCCTGCATGTTAAGGTAGTATATGGCTGTGGTATTGTCTGTTGGAACAAGCAGGGAGCGGGATCTGAAAAATGGATGAAACGCTTTCAGCACTGGATTCACTCAAGGAGATTGATATGGTATGTCAATTTCCTCTACGACCACTTGCCCTGGATTTGGAGGTGATCCAATGGGCACCCCATCCCAGTAGTGAGGCATCCGTGACTATGGTTTGTGGAGGAATCTCATGACAAAATGCGGTACCTCGAGGAAGATTGGTTAAAGAATACCACCATTTCAGGGACAGCTTCTCATGAAGGGATAGCTGTAGTCTGTCTTCCCAATTGTCCGTCAGTTGGTCCCACTGGTCCTTAAGATATTCCTGTAGAAGTCGCATGTGGAGCCATCGAAGATATTCCTGTAGAAGTCGCATGTGGAGCGATCAAGCAGAGGAGGGAGGATGCTGTTCTCACCATTGGATGAGAAGCTTTCATGAGACCCTAACACTTCTGAAGAATTGATACGCATCTCTCTTCCGAAGGACATACTTTTGTCCATATTGTGTAGATGGAGGTTCCTATGTAGTGTAAGGTTTAAACTTGGACAGAGGTTGACTTGTGCTTGATGTGATGGTCTAACCTTTGTAAGAGATCGTAAGATCAAGTGTAATGATGCGGAGCTCCCTGATACATGGGCACCTTGATTCGCCAATCATCTAGGTATGGGTAGACAGATATTGTGTGTCTCCTGAGATGGGCAGCCACTACTTCCATGCACTTGGAGAATGTCCTGGGTGCTGACTTCAGGCCAAATGGAAGTACTAGGTACTGGTAATTGTGTTTCTCCAATACGAACTTCAAGAACTTTTAATGCTTTCTGGCTATTGGTACATGAAAGTAAGCGTCTTGAAGGTTGATGGAACAGAGCCAATCCCCCTGGTGTAATTGGGAATAAATTTGGTGTAATGCCAGTATTCTGAACTTTTCTCGCAGAATCCTTGTGTTGACTGTTTTGAGGTTGAGATTGAGCCTGAATTCGTTCTTGTCTTTCTTCTTGGCAAAAAAGTCCCTGGAATAAATACCTGTACCTCATTATTAGAGAAGAACAGGCTCCACCACCAGCTTTTGTAAGATGTTATTGACCTACACAAGTAACAGTGGGAGTTGGAAACTGGATGATTTCAGAGGTATGAATGGTGGAGGACTGGTGAATTTTTGTATGTTTTAGTTTATTAATAGTAAGGCCTGAGAAGAGAAATCTTGGCAAGTAATGTGAAGACCTAATGAGCAGATGAAACCAACGCATTCATCACGAATCAGGAACGGGGAATGCTCAAGGTCGCAATAACTGTTCAAGTTCTGTAGGATGGAAAAGTCAGGTGATGTTGCAAATGCATACCATGAAAAGTTAAATGATTGGTTCTTGGTAGGGAGGTAATAGATATAATTGTTGTTGAAATGCCATTGGTTTTAATTAATGTTCACTTGGTTAGAGGTTAGAGCAGATTCCTTTAGTGTGAAGGGGAACATGTCTCTGACATTTTATTGGTTTTAAACTTTGGCTGCTAAGCAGATTTCCCTCCTGCGCTGAAATTTTCAGAATGCCCTTTTGCATGACGAGCTCAGCTCGTCATGAGCACACGAGAGGTGTACCTCATGACGAGCTGAGCTCGTCATGAGCATCAAAGGGGTTAATAAATGTTCACTTGGTTAGAAGTTAGAGCAGATTCCTTTAGATTTAGAGGGCAACATTCCTCTGTGCTTCCTTTATTCCTACAAGTGTGAAGATTCATGCTAAACACTTATTCTATTTCTGAAAGACTGCTACTGGAGTCTTTACTAAGCTGACACCGTCCCGCATTTCCTTGAGTCCCCAGTCTGTGAGCCATTCTTATACTAAACTTAGAACCTTGACTAGATGACTTAGAACTTATTCATGTTTAGGAAAGAGAATCAGAGTTTCTTTTCACCCAGTCACCTATTTCTAATTCTCAGTTTCTGTACTGCTGTGATTATTTTATATCTTATCCTACTGAGACTGAACCTATTGTGATATTTCAACTTGCAGGCAGTAATCATGTATCTTTTTAATATTCTCTTGACATGCATGTATACCGGACTGATTATTAGTTGGTAATAAAACTACTTAACTTCAATCACTGACACCTGGTCCTTATTGTGTGGCCAAATGAGCTTCACAAAAGATGAATTGTTTTATTATTCCTAACTCCCTTGACCTTTCAGTCAACATAAATAGATCCATCAGATGAGAGATTGCAGACCAAGCATCTGAGCGCTCAATGGCCTAAATTGAGAGTTATAAATTCTGATTTTGAAATCAAAACAAACTGTTATGGTTTATTGTGCATTTTTCTTAGGTTCTGCTATAGTCATCAAAAAGAGAGTACACGTTCCATTATTATACTTTTCAGCATCTGCTCTTCAAGCTTTTGTAAGATGCCTTTGGAGACAAACTAATCCCAGCTTCCAGTGTCAGCAACTCATTTTCAAAACTGACTGACATAACTGCTGTTCCATGTTTATTTGGTGACATGCAGGATGAGGGCGGTGTGTCGTGTAACTTTACGAGCAGTGCCCTCGAACCATGGTGCAAGCAGCGGCGTAGATTATGGCGTGGAGCGGCATAGTCGGGGATACCATGGCGGCATCGTGAAGGGAGGCGGTGCAGAGTGCCGTGTCCACAGGTCAGGGTGCGAGCAGCGGCTCGGTGCCAGCATTAGCAGGCGCCGTCGGTGAGACCAGGGTCGCATTGCGGCGTTTCTGCGGTGCCCTCTGCAGCGCCTCCAGGACACGGAGTCAGCAGCAGCATCGTAGACGGCGTTGGGTTGCTTTTTCCTCTGTTGCAGCACAAAACACACTGTCCCCAGTGCTGAGGGCAGAATAGTTTGAAGTCTTTGCTGTTCCTGAGACTTCTTGAACAGGGGGCAAGTTCTACCTCAAGCCCTTGGAGAAACTCACAAAAGTAGATTGCAGAAAGTTCAGTCCAGTCCTTTCACTGCCCAAGACAGAAGCAGCCACTGCAGGCCAACACAGTAAAGCACACAGCAAAGCGGTAGTTCCTCCTCACAGCTTCTCCAGCTCTTCTTCTTGGCAGTCTTCTTGATCCAAAAGAGTTCTAAAGTTCAGGGGTCCGGGCCACAGTATTTATATCCCAAAATCCTTTGATCTCTTAGGCAGAGAGTGTCTGTGCCCAGCCAGAACTAGTTCTGCCTTCTCTGGTGTGACTTACTGGCAGGAGGTGGAGATGGCATGGTCAGAGGCAGACCAGGACCTTTGAGGTGTAAGGATATCTCCTCCCCCTTCTCCAATTGTAGCCCAGGTTTATTCAGCCCTTTCCTGACCCACCTAGACTATCTGGAGCGACTCCTGCTGCTCAGCCTTCTGTCATCTAAAACCCAGACAGGCAATCTACATTCCAGCAGAGGCACACAGGATGACTAAGCAAGAAAATACCTATTTTTTAAAAGTGGTAAAAATCACCTTCACTAAAAGATGAATCTTTAGATTCTGAGTTCAGGCATACTAAACTTTATTTTCCTACCTAATTCCCCGGGCCAGTTATGTTTGTAAGATGTTATAAACAAACTCCCCATTCTGTCCTATGAAGAACAGGTAGCCTTGCAATAGCGAAAAACAAAATTGGCTGTAAATCGCTATCAGGACATGCCACACACACCAAGGCATGTCCTACCTTTGACATACAATGCACCCTCTCCCCTTTTGAACCTTTTCCTACCTTAGAGGTGGGTGACATGTTAGGAAAGGGAAGGTGAGGGTCTGGCAAGTGTAAGCATTGGCCAAGTCGACATGGCAGTTACAAATTGAGCGCAGACTCCGCAATGGCGGGTCTGAGTTAACTATTCAGGGCTACTCACGTGGGTGACTCAGTCAGTGCTGCAGGCCCACTAGTAGCATTTGATTCACGGGCCCTGAAACACTCAGTGCACTTTACCAGGGACTAACAAGTAAATCAAATATCCAATCATGGAAACAAAAATCCATAACATCATTTACCACAGGTGCACTTGCACTTTACCACTGATCAGCAGTGAGAAAAGTGCTCAGAAACACTACGCCAGCAAGAACAGAGTAAAAACCAGGAGGTCAGAAATCAAAAACTCAGGGGAAACATGCCAAAAGATGCCAAGTCTAACACCAGTCCATCTCCTTTTTTCGCCCACCATGCCACCTTTGATTAGACCCAGCCATATGCCAATAAGCCATTGTCCTACTCCAACAGAAACAGACCAGCCCATAACACAAAGCCAGATCAGTTCAAAACTAGAACACAAGCAACCCAAGACTAGTTTTGGCATACTTTGGCCTCTTCAGGCAGGTGCAGCTTGGTCTCAGTGGCACAGTGAGTATGGGACCCACGGCTGGGAACACCCGCCATACTTGGGGTGTTACACTGAGTAATACAAACAAGCATGGTACACCATGCAGATTGTTTGCATCTTTGGCATCTATTAAAAACATTACTTCTGAATTTCCAGAACTGTTTCGGATGGTAACAAGGTACTCCCTTACTACAATCTGGGTGTTACATCCCAATTAAAAAAATATTGCATTTACAACATCACCCTAATACTCTATCATAAGTATAGTGTATATAGACGTGGAGTTAGGAATAGTAAATATATATTAACCTAAGGGAGGAGTGGTGGCACTCTCTTAAGTATGCATGACAGTTTAACGGGCTGTCTTCGGCCGGCCAAACCGTCATGTGCACTTGGCATGTTCTCCCCGGGGCTGTGTTATACAGCCTGGGTGGAGAACATGCCCAGCCTCCCAGTCCCTCTCTGAGCACCCAACCACGGGGCTCAGACTAATCACAACACTGCTGTAAGGCAGCATCATGATTGGCTATGGGAGTTGGGAGCCTGGGTGCTTCCTGCTTCATCGATGAGGAGGACGGAGGAGAGGCGGCCCCCGGGATTGTAAGTGTTTTTCTTTTCCCTTTTTCTTTTTTTTCAACCCCTACCCACCCCACCACTACTACCCAGTAGCAACAGCTACTGGTTGTAGGTCGTTATTAATAAATCAATAAAGTGGTATACAAGAGGTGATAAAGATATGTGACCTTGGCACATGAAAAGACCTGGAAATAACTATATGATCATATTTCGTGGGTTGTCCCTTCTACAGGTTCTAGACTTTTCATGATTTTTTGCAATTCTTTTGTACTCTGGCACATCAGACAACTGTAACAGCAAGTCCGAGATTCAACAGGCCAGACATGTTCTGGGCTCCTCCATTATTTAAAATAAAGAGGATAAGGAATTATTGTGAATTGGGGAGTTCATGTTTACATTGCTACCAAGGCCACAGCCGCAATGCTTAAAGTTAGCCCCTGAGAGGTAAGCAGAGACAATAAAGGACATCAAAGTCGCAGGTGAGACTCTAGAATTTAAAATGAGCATTTTTGTGATAGACAAAAGGAGACATGGGTTAATAATGCCCCGAGAATTTTCCTGCACGACTTAGCATTTCGTCGTGATTGGTCATCAATTTCTTGGAAATGTACTTTAGATTACCTGGTTTTAATAGTAAAAACGGCAAAGAGACTGTCGGATGCTCTATTGATTCAGATACAAGCATGCGAGGATGAACTGAAAAAAGCAATCAACCCAGCGATATACCAAAAGAGGTTGGAGGAGATAACGAAAGAAATGAATGACACCCACGAATACCTCATGCAAAATAAACTTCAAAAACTCGCTAAAGATCTTAAAAAGTTCAGCCAAGAACGCATGCATCCATACACAAAAGAGGAATACACAGGCCCTAATACAGGATCAGATAACGAATCTTCAGATAGAAACACCTCAGAAGGTTCAGAATCAGGATCCGAAGATTCCATACCCAGAAGAGGGCGTTACAATTACCGGAATCAGAGACCCAGGAGAAGCAATAGATGGCAGAGACCTTACTATCAGGGGAACCAAATGCCATACTTTCAACCGTTCATCCCCCCATATGGAGGCTGGATGAACCCCTATAATCACAGCATGCAACCATTGCCTCAACAAATGGGAAATCAACATCCTGCCGGAAATGAAAACCCTCATCCTCAACAGCCTTTTTTAGGGAGAGGCCAGAATCAATCCCGCGGAAGAAAAAAGAACATAAACTGGCAAGACCAGCAACGCAACATACAAACGAGGAGCATGGCAACGGCCAAACCGAGTACGAGCAAGAACAACTGATCGTCAACTTGACCAATGTAGTCTTAACAGATGACCAAACCAGAGTCTTGAACAAAGGCCTTGGATTTGTCCCTACCCCCCCATTAGACACTTTCAAACTTAAGTGCGAACTCTCTGAGTTCTGTAGAACCCTAAAACTGAAATCATATTTCATGGGCACAGAATACCAGAATGAGGGAGACACATCCTTAAGGAACAAATCCAAATTCAATCCACCTAATAGTGCAATACCTGTAGAAATACAGACCTTTGAACAAGCGTTGCTAAAAGGCATAGACGACCTTGACAAAAACAAAAAACACACCTTTCAAAACTTGTCTAAGAAAGAACGTCTAGCCTTAGCAGAACTGCAACAGAATACAGAAATTATCTTGAAACCTGCAGATAAAGGGGGAGGAATCGTTATCCTAAGCAAACAAGGATATGACGAACAATGTCTAAACCTCTTGGCAGATACAAAATTCTACCAACGTATACTATCGGACCCTACCCCAAGACTCCAGAATACAATTTCAATAATGGTCTATGAGGCTGAAATCAACTCTTGGATATCCAAAAAAGAAGCAGAATACTTGATAACCAAAGAACCAAAAATACCGTTCTTCTACTCCCTTCCCAAGACTCATAAAAACAGAGTCCCTCCTCCAGGACGCCCCATAGTTTCGGGGATTGGTTCTCTACTAGAACCGCTATCTAAATTCGCTGATGAGTACTTAAAACCCATGGTACAAAAGACACCCACCTACCTTAAAGACACCCGGGACTTACTCATCCAATTATCCAACAAAACTTTTGACCCAGACACTATGGTACTGGTAGGACTGGATGTGGAACAACTATACACCAGCCTCCCACAGAAGGAAACCCTCCAAATGTTAGAAGACCAACTATATATGGAGGAGTGGACCCACAAGACACCCAGACACTTTGTCTTGGAGTGCTGTCGTTTAGCACTGACGGAAATTTTTTTTGAATATAACGGTGACTTATACCTCCAATCCCATGGAACTTCTATGGGCAGTTCCTTTGCCCCCTCGGTGGCGGGTCTTTACGTGAGCCAGTTTGAGAACAACTTTGTCCTCAATGAGACTAACCCATACGTTTCCAGTATTTTATACTGGAAACGTTATATAGATGACATTCTATTAATCTGGCACACCAACCAAGACCTAAAACTCTTTATGAATTGGCTTAACGAGAAGGATAAATGGTTGAACTTCACCTACACCGTGAGCAAAACCCATTTGGATTTCCTAGATCTCACGATCTTTGTAGAAAACGGAAAGCTGGAAACCAAAACATACACGAAACCCACAGCAAAAAACAGCCTCTTATCCTACAAAAGCTATCACCCAAAAGCCCTCAGGGACAATCTACCTTACAGCCAATTTTTGAGACTCAAAAGAAATTGTAGCAAAAAAACGGACTACGAAACACAATCAAAGGAGCTGTGCAGAAAACTACAATCAAGAGATTATACCCCAGCAACCATCACAAAGTGCTGCAAAAGAGCTAAAAACCAGCCAAGGGACTGCCTCCTTCAAATCAACAACAAAGAACCCAACCAAAATCTATTAACATGTGTGACAACTTTCTGTCCTGCGACATATGATGTGCAAAAACTCATCAATAAAAACTGGTCTATTCTGTGTACGGGAAAACAAACTTGGCCAAAGCCCCGCTTTGCAAACAAACGGACAAAGAATTTAAAAGACCTACTTGTCCACACCCGCCCAATCGCACCCAAAACCAAACCCACCGATCTAAGAAGTCTAGAAATGTCACCAGTCACAGGACACTATCCTTGCGGCTCCTGTCAAGTGTGCAAATTAACAACCATCACACAATCACTACAACTTACCGATTCCATCACCTGGACACAAAAACAACATACAAATTGTAACTCGACCCATGTGGTCTATATGATCCAGTGCCCATGTGCAAAGAAATATATTGGTATGACTTGTAGAAAAGTCAAGACCCGCATAGGGGAACACAAAAGTAATATCCGATTAAAAAAGAACAACACGAAACTGTGTTCCCACTTCGTTGACCAAAACCATGATTGCGAAGAAATGAGGTGGACAGTCCTTGAGAAGTTAACAGATAAACCGTGGAATGCCACACGGATCCTATTCGAAAAAGAGCAACGATGGGTAGATCGATTGAAAACCCACCTCTTTGGGCTCAATGATAATATTCCCTGGTGCCAGTTCTCGTAAAATAACCTAGAACATCCATACTTGATGAATCATTAATTTGTGATGTTGTCATAACCTCTCCCCAAAAAATCAGATAAGCCGCTCTTTCCTTGATTTTTTCCTTGCTTTTGGCAATAAACATCAATAATTACAAATTTACATTGTAAACTGCGGTATGTTCATTTATTTACGAATATTGCCTTCCAACATTAAGATTTGTATTATTCGATGGGGGTTCTCTAATTTGAACTTGCCGATTGCTCTAACATATGGGTAGTCTGTCCTCTTGCTCTATTACATCCCCAAACTACAATTGGAACAGGAAACCGGCATCTAACATCCGGGGGCAGAGACAGCACAAGCGCCGGGAACTCCCCACACGCTGGTAAGAATGGCGGCCGCTTCCAGGCAAACTTGTAATGACCGTGAGGTAAGAACTCCACCTGAAGGCCCCTTCTATCTTTACGTTTCAGTCTGGGACCAGAGAGTCCCGTTGCCACCTGACTGGAGCTTTATTCAGCAAACACATTAGGTAAGACCGCTGCGTTTTCTAATATGCGCACGCCATGTTTTGTAAAACCCACACCTTCCGTGTGATACTTTTAAAATTGAACGCTGCACCTATTTCATCATCCTTGAGTGTGTAAAACTGAGCTAACCACATTGCCAGTTCTTTGCAAACATACGAGGCACCATGCAGCGATTAACTATAGATTCTCCTAAAAAGCCAAAAACACTACGTTCTGCCTCCAAGCACTATACCAGTTCACCCTTTTCTTCTTTCTTTAAAAATGTGGCTTTCAGTTTAATTCAAGCCATTTTTTCACAAATTGGTGAGAGATTTGTTTGTATGCAATAGATGCACCCACGAGAATTAATTTCTAAATGCAGAATTATTTCTTTTTCCATAGAAATCCCTGAAAAAGCGAGAATTCGATATATAACGTTACTACACAAATAGTGCAAGTAAACCCTCTTTTAATTGTTGTTTGTACTGTGTACTTGTCCTGACGAATGCTCCGTAGACCCGGCTGGGCGATATGGAGCAGAAACATGTTGACGCTATCAAAAAGGTATAAAGAGATCCAATAACTCGGTCTCCCATTATACCGCAATCTATTTTTATTAGCAATACTTCACCTCCCTTTTTTAATAAAACTTTCACCGGTGTAGTATTAGTTTCTTAACTTCCTTCACATTTTTTTGGGTGCCCTACCTCCCTTATCTCTGGACACTGCCACTAATGCCAGAGGTTGCCTCGGGTTGAGGCTAGGCATACAGCACGTTATTGGTGCACTCGATGATAAATGCCATAACGCGTGTGAGGGGCGGAAGAAAAACATACACCGCATGAATAACTCCGCGTTTATGAGAGTGTCCAATTTTAACCAATGGTTAAAGTGGTAACAAGTGTCCATTCTTCTTTTTGATTACCTAATAAAAGGAGACAGGAGTCAGGTTATTGGACAGTTTACCTGGGTTACAAGAATAGATATGGCATGACAGCTCAGCAATGAAACTGGTTAAAATTGCAGTTGAGCTAGATTTAACGGCCCTGCATCAACACACCAGCATACCCATATATATTTCATCCTCTCACCTATGGGCAACTAGGCTAGGACAGATTGATTTAATGCTGTCATCAGATGCCACAGACACAAAATGCAAACCTCACATTGTGCCTACAACCATGCTTTTAGATTTCTTGCCCTTACCCCCACCCAGTGCCCTCCTGAAACCTGCTTCTAGAAGTCTTGTAGAATGATCCTAAAAATTAGATAGAGGGACAAGCCACATGCGAACCGAGCCACCGTAATGTGCACATGTGAATGTGGAGGTGATCGATAATGTACTACAGTCACTTATGCCTGACCCCTTCCACCTCAACCGAGGGAGTGTCTCAGAGCACTTGGCATTGGTGGATAGCAAAGAAGATGCGCTAATATGAGAGACGTCAAACTGATGTGTTCAGGTCAATGTTTATTACAAGAGCCTTCATGTGATGACACTATGAAGAGACCTTGAAAATATATGGTGTGGCTAGAGTTCAAGATGCTCACTTGGCAGTCTTCAACTTTTGACAAGACGAATAAGGAGAGCCGAGAGTCTTGGAGCCTACAGAACAGAAAGAGTCACAGGAGCAAGTTGCATGAAGCTGGATTGTTCTCTTGTCTATTCATAACCTGAGCTATAGAGATGTGCCTTTAGAATGCCACAACATTTGTGTATGTCTCCTTCTAATCTAACATATTTTGGTACAGTGATTCAGAGTAGGGATTCTTGGAGAATGGAGAGGATTGCTGCTTAACCCTCAGTATCTGGTCAAATGATCAGAAAGTTCTGCAGAGTAGACCTCGGATTGCAGACTAGACAGTAAAGCTCAAAACCATGAAAGAGTAAGTCACAGTTTGGACATGGAAGTATTACGAATCAAGCAAAGGACCTTGAGCTTTCCTTTCTCTTAAACAAAACCTCAGGGTTAAGACTTGCAGGAGATGTGAAGTGTAGAGGTGGGAGAGCAATTAAAAGCTCAAGCCTGGCTTGAGCCAGAGGCCTGTATCTGGCTCAGCTTAAGGCACAGGTCTTCAAACTGTTGGGCGCGCCCTCCTGGGGGGCGGGGGGGGCGTGGATGGGTTCCCAGGGGGGCGCAAAGGCCTCTGGAAGTACATGTAAATGAAGACGCCTGGAAGTGCAGCAATGTTTATTTGCTGCATTTCCAGGCTGTCTTAATTAACTCCGAAGCCCTCAGAGTGCTGTGGGGCCAGAGGTCAATGGGTGTGCTGCTAGGGGCTGGCTGGGCAGTGTCTGAAGTCTTATTAAGACTCCAGCACGCCCACGTTTTTCATGGGTCTTTAAAGATTATTTGCATACCATTAGAAACTGTTTATCGAGCCTTCGTTTTTTTCTTTTTCCAGTACCCCCTGCCTATTCCTTACATATCATATAAGCACTGGCAATAAAGCTGCACATTCACACTATGCGAGACGCAGGTCTGCAGACATTCTAACTAAATATGATGCAGCGCTGCATTATTCATTCATGTTGTTGGCCAGGGTCCCCTTCCTCTAGACTCACAACCCTGACTGGCAAAGGTACACAAAACAGCATCACTGCAGAGGTGCCCCTCTCCCCCAGAACCGAGATTTTCCCTGCAGTGACTTCTTTCAAAAGCTGCATCCCCTCGGTTCTATTCAGGGTCAAATCTCCATGTTAATAGCCATCAACCCCTGCAAGCAAGCAGGCAGAGAAAGAAAAGACGCAGAAAGCTTTGCATATCTCCTCCTCCATGCCAGAACAATCACTAACCGACAAAAGCCCAAAGCTTTTAAGTAAGAATGTCAAAGAACACTCACTGCCGATGATTGGCAACACTGTGAAACCCGCACACTAAGGCAGTGCAATGAGCTAGCTTGAGCAGAGGTACTGGGACACAATTAAGAAGTAAATAGTCACTGACTCCAAGGAGGTCTGTGTGAGAAGTTGGCCTGGTGTATGATGTCCACTATTCTAGTGGGCACCCTGTATCAGTACAAACCAGCCTTATGGTGATGGTTGTAAAGTCAACCTTGTCTCTGCGCCGGGACGCTCCTTGGCTGGAGTATCTGTGTGCATAATAAATTAATATAACATAACATAACCTTATAGACCAGCTATCCCAGTGGTAGCATGGACTAAGCAGTCTTAGGCTAAAACTTCAGAGAGCAAGTGAAGCCAGCTGTTTTACCAATAATAATCCATTGAATATCAAATGAAAGGACACCACACAAGGTGTATGTCAAATATATATGTATTTATTACTAACACAACCCCCTGCACTCTTAATGAGGTCAGAGTTTGAGATACGTGACAAGTTACTCATTAAGCATACTATAAGTTGCACACATACAATTCTGCCCTAGGGGCCTCACGGACCATATACTAAGTAAGTGGTATAAGAACCACTTCAGGAAAGGTGACTAGGCCTAGGGCCTAGGGAATCGCTGGGGCTACACTGGACAATCAAAGGTTAGGAAGTAGGAGTCCCACAGGATGCGTGTGCAGGGTCTAAACACACACGCGAGTTACCATAGAGTTAGAATGGGAACGTAAAAGTTACAAAGTAGTAGATTTCGGACACTTCCGGATGGACTACGGGAAAACCCTGTTAAACTAGGACACTTGGATAGTTAATACCCACGGGAGCACCGGAGTACTCGAGTTACCTCACCCAGGGAAGCCGGGTGCATAGGTGTTCTTTCATGTCGGTTTCGTCGCTGAATCCAATGGAGAGCTGCATGTAAGTGCTGCAGGCGACCAGGAGGAAAGTGTCTGGGTGGATCCAAGGGTGGATCGGAGTCGAGAAGAACCTGAAAGCAGAGGGGACAGATGCTGGGTCATGTACCAGTGACCAGGAAGGAACCAGGAAGGAACCAGGAGATGTTGAGATGCAATCAGGTGAAGAGATGAAGCTTGTCTCTGCAGCCACATGGACCAAGAGGCGTCAACGACAATCAGGCGCTGGATACGAGCTGTCCCACGAAGGATCTAGGTGACTGCGGTGTTGGTATCCAGATTGGACCCAACAAGCCTTGGTAACCGCAACCCACGCAGGAAGTGAAGATGGGCTTCTGTTCAAACCAGCAAGTTCTGGGGCGCTTCTCCTTCACAGGGAAGCTGGAGCAAGACTGGAGCAACAAGGCAAGCATTGTTGATTCAAAGGTTCGTCTTCGTAGGGCTCACTAGCCAACAGGCTAGCAACCAGGAAGACGCGTCGAGCTGAAATGCAGGAGCGGGCCCCACGCGCCACTCGTGGAGTGTGAAGGGCTGAGCTTTGGTGCAAATGCTGCTCGGGTCTGGGGCTTCTCAAACCCAAATGCACAACTTTGAGGGTACATCTGAAGCTGCACGGTTAGCAAACAGCAAGTACTCCAGGATGTCCGGTCCCACGTCTCTCGTGTCCGCCACGGGTCTCAGCTTTGCTGTGGATACGGATCGGAGTCGGAGAAGTCTGGATGTCCAGTTCCTGAGTCGCTAAGTCTTCGGGTTCCGACGGGAGCGTCAACAAAGCAAACCAACAAGTTACTGGTGGTGCCTGTTTGCACAGGGTGGTCACTCCTTGACCACAAGGGAGATGTCTTCAGTCTTCCAGTCGATATGGAATGTCGAAGGTCCAAGAGTTTTGCTTCAGAGTTTCTTTCCAGGATAATCTAATGTCTCTAGACACAGCTCCTATCTTTATACTAAACTAAGAGGCTGGATTACCTGCTAGGTCCCTTTTATGGATTGAACCTGAGAAGGGGGTGGTTACACCCCTTTCTCTTTCTCCAGTTTCGCACCAGAGCTGGGGCTGGAGTGCCCCAGCAACTGGTTTAAACCGGGCTATGCATGTAGCACCTTGTGTGCCCCAGGCAGTGTCTGGAAAAGCATCTTTCCATTGAACCCACCCTGCCCCAATCCAGTACAGGCTGTCTGGGGAGGTGCCAGCACCTCCCTCGACAGGAAACCTATTGTCCAGGCCTCCCTTGCTGGAGTTTTGTCCAGCTGCAGGAGGTCTTTGGCAGCAGCATCCATTTTGTGATGCTGAGGCTCTGTTTAACTTTAACCGGGTAAAGCAGTAACTACATGTCTTCTCCCTCTAGAAGGGTGAAATGCTACCACCGCTGCCAGGACTGGCGGGGGGGGGTAGTATTCCAAAGTGTTTGACACCTTACACAACATGTTTGGATAAAGCCAAACCAAAGTTAGTATTAACCGCGAAGATTATAATGCACTTAAGAGTATATGATATGGCTATATCATAGAACAGCTATAAGGACATGGTTCCGAAAGCTGCAGATGGGCTCAGCTCATGCTAGAGCACCATCTCACATAAAACCAAGCACTCTGTCTTCAGGATTGTCAGAGCCTGCCATAGGAGTGACTTATAGGTATATATGTGTCTTCATATAAGGGTAGATATAGGAATACTATATCTAAGCAAGGGGTGATTACACCACCTTGCCCAAGCTGAGTGATCAGCCTGTGGTGTCAGTTTGGATGGCCAGTCAGGGGTGGTGGCATAATTCATGCTGCAGCCCCTGGTCGGCCTTGGATGCACCTATGCCCTGGGTACCTATGGTACACTATACAGGTGCTCACAAAGGTGACCCAATTCCCAATTAGGTATGTACCTAAAGTACATGGTATCAATTTAGAGAGAGAAGAGCTGGGCTGTGAGTCTGATTAGCAGGCCCACAGCCACACTAAAATAAAAAAAACAGAGTATTATAGCAAAAAGTGGGGGTGACCAGAGGAAGCAGCCCTTCTCTCCTACACAACTCCCCCCCCCCCCAAACGCAGGGACATTAAACTAACCTTGACCAGTTGAGTCTGCATGTTCTAAGTGGAAATATCTGGAGTGTCCATCTGCATTGCCATGGTCAATTCCAGGTCTATGTTCCACTGTAAAGTCCATACCCTGTAGGGAAATGGACCACCTGAGTAGTTTGGGATTTTCACCCTTCATCTGATTTAGCCACAAGAGGGGCTTATGGTCTGTCTGAATCTTGAAGTGAGTACCAAACAAGTATGGCCTCAGCTTCTTAGGGCCCAAACCACAGCAAAGGCCTCCCTCTCAATAGCTGATCAACGTTTCTCTCTAGGGGTCAGCCTTCTGCTAATAAAAGCAATGGGCTGGTCTTGACCATCTTTATTCAGTTGTGAAAGAACAGCTCCCACACCCAACTCAGAAGCATCGATTTGGACAATGAAGTCTTTGGAGTAATCTGGACTTTTCAGAATAGGTGCAGAGCACATGGCCTGCTTCAGGTCATCAAATGCCTTTTGACAGCTTACTGTCCACTGAACTTTTTTTGGCATTTTCTTTGAGGCTAAGTCATTAAGTGGTGTCACAATGGACCCATAGTTATTAACAAATTTTCTGTAATAACCAGACAGGCCCGAGAAAGCTCTGACCTGTGTCTGGGTGGTTGGAGGAGTCCAGTCCTTTATGGTCTGGATCTTGCTCTCCAGTGGTTGAACATGACCTCCACCTACAAGGCGGCCTAGGTACACAACCTTACTATGCCATATCTGGCACTTAGTAGCCTTGATAGGTAGGCCTGCCTTCTGCAGGGCCTCCAAAACATTCTTCAGGTGGATTAGGTGATCCTCCCAAGTGGAGCTAAAGACAGCAATATCATCAAGATAAGCTGCACAATAGTCATCAAGGCCTGAGAGGACTTGCTTCACCAACCTTTGGAAAGTGGCAGGTGCATTCTTCCAGCCAAAGGGCATCACCACAAATTGTTAATGACCTCCTGGGGTCGAAAATGCTGTTTTGGCATTTGCATCATCAGCTAGCCTGATCTGCCAGTAGCCTGCTGTCAGGTCAAATGTGCTCAAAAACTTGGCAGAAGACAATCTGTCAATGAGCTCATCTGCCCTGAGTATTGGGTGGGCATCTGTCCTAGTGACAGCATTAAGACCTCTGTAGTCCACACAAAACCTCATCTCTCTCTTACCATCTTGGGTGTGAGGTTTAGGCACAAGGACTACTGGACTGGCCCAAGGGCTCTCTGAGGGCTCAATAACTCCCAACTCCAACATCTTTTGGACCTCTATCCTGATAAAGTCCCTGACATGGTCAGGTTGCCTGTAGATTTTACTCTTCACAGGCAGACTGTCACCAGTGTCCACCTCATGGGTGCACCAGTTTGTCTGACTTGGAGACAGTGAAAACATATGTCTATAGGACTGGAGAACTTGTCTGCAGTCCTGTTGCTGCTGGTCAGTGAGGCTGCCTGCCAAGGCTACACCATCAACTGAACCATCATCTGGGTTCTGAGAAAGCAGGTCTGGGAGATGGTCACTCTCCTCCTCCTTTCCCTCATCTGTAGCCATGAGCAAGCCCATGTCAGCCCTGTCAACATATGCCTTCAGTCTGTTGACATGAAGCACCCTGTGGGGGCTCCTGGGAGTTCCTAGGTCAACCAAGTAGGTTACCTCTCCCTTTTGCTCAACAACAGTGTGGGGTCCAGACCATTTGTCTTGGAGTGCTGCTGGGGCCACTGGCTCCAACACCCACACTTTCTTTCCTGGCTGGTACACAGTCAGCACAGCCTTTTGGTCATGCCAGGCTTTTTGTAGTTCCTGGCTAGCCTCAAGGTTTTTAGAAGCCTTTTTCATGTATTCGGCCATCCTGGAGCTTCGCGCTGAGGACCGAGGTCGGAGGCGGCAGGCTGTGTTTGTGGACCCTGTGGAGAGAGTGGGAGCGCGGCAGTAGCCACAGGGGTGGTGCGCGGCAGGGACTCTGTTTCCCAGGAGTCCCTGCACACCCAGGAACATCGCGGACGCGCCCCCTGATAGCCACGTCCCCTGCCTGCAACGCCCCTTTTTGAAACAGCTCGTCCAATGACTCGCGGGACGCCGAGCGAAGCCCGAGCAAAGGGCGGGCAGTCTGTGGCAGTCCGGGGCTGGCCAAGGCTGGGCTGGTACACCCCCGTGTAGCAGGCTACTCCCGGCTGTAAGGGTTGGACTTTGTCAGGCTTAGTGTGTTGCTATACCCCCATTGTCACTACCAATGTCCACACGCTCGGGGAAAATCCTGAGGGGAGGGGGAGAGGCGGGGCCTAGTACTATTATAGGAACTATGGACCAGTTCATCACACGGGTAGCTGCAGTTATCGAGAAAGAGATTGTAATGACAGAGCGCCGCCTTTCCCAAGAACAGCTTCCACCAAAGCGCTCTTCTCTGGGCTTATTAGCCCAGGTCAAGTCACCAGTATGCAGCTCTGGTCCCCTCTACCCCACCCCCCCTACATCTGACCAGTTACGAATTGCCTCTTGATAGGCTGGAGAACCTGGTAGCGCAACCCATCCCCGCTCCAGTAGATGGTAGTGGATTAGACTTGTGTTCCCAGGAAGCTCCAGCACCCTCACCACGCCCGGCATCCTCTCCTAGTGGTTCTGGTTATCCACTGGCCATACCGGTGTTGGAAACCAAGAACCATTCTCGCATCAAAAGGAAAAGGATTGCTAGTCCGCGTAAAGGTAGTTTCTTCAAAGTATATAAGAGATCGAAGAAGCTTGGATGTAGGGGTACAGGGAATGCAATGGTGGAGGGTTTAGTTGAGGGCAATAACGATACTGATAAAAGGGGCAACCATCCCGGTCCTAAAGTCAACGAAGCATGTGTAGCCCCCCTCCTAATTGCCAACTAGGTGCCAGCCATGACCTGATAACACTGGTGCAAATTGAAAACATGATGAACACGTTACTGTCTCCGATAGTTGATAGAATAAGGGGGCTAGGGGAAAGGGTGGACAGGTTTGAACAGACAACCCTAGATAACTTCTTCTCGCTGAAATCCCTTATAAAATTGCATTCTAGGATGAGGGAGCATGGTCAGGGAGGGGTAGCTGGTAACTGGGTGACCCCGGACCCTCCGCAGTCAACTCCCGCCACAACAACACTCACAGCAAACACAGTAATTCTACAGGCGTCTGAAAATGCTCCTGCAGTTTGTGTGGTGGAGAGCCCTGTGAGCACTACCCTGACTGCCCATGCACCCACGAGTATCCCCCCACCTTCAGTAGCCCAGGGGACGAAGCCTAGTAAGACCAAGCCGACGGTAGTAAAGGGCTCCAGCAATAACACGAGCACATCGAAGGTAAGGGTTCTGGTAAGGGTCCTGGTCGGGTACGTCCCGTCCAAACTTCCAGTAGTATATCTGGGGTCCCAGCTTCCACTAGTACATCTGGGACCACCAAACCGGAAGGTCCTGTGCTAAAAATCTCCCCAAAGTGGCCCCCGGTTAATCTGCCCCCTGATTGTCATCCCTATGTTGCCATCCTTACAAATGTTCCAATTCTGAAGGATGGACAATACGAATCCCACTAAACACTTAAAAATAAAACCCTACACTGGTTAAAAAACAACAGACCACTTCCCAGGGGTGTTGATGGGCTGATCCTGGGAGTAAGAAGAGTAGGGTGGGTGGGGTATGGCAAAAAGCAATTTGAAGGGGATTGTGTGATAGTTAATTTCCAAGACAGTAGAGTAGCACAAGTTATTTGCAACCACGGGGGCACAAATGGCGGTCCCAGTATTGGCGTAGTAGACCTGACCTATTTCTATTCAAGGCCTGCTGCAATCTCCTTTGTTCGTATCCTGATAGGGGATGGAGTAGTGGTTCATCTCACTCTGGTAAACAAGTGGGCCCTCAGTTCCATCCCTGCGCTATATGGCCTGGTTTGGAATGGAGCCCTCCTGGATATTGAACCGACATTCACAATAGGGTGGCTACCCGGGTACAGAGTATGGGTAAAGTTGGCACAGCCCCAAAAGTACCAGCAGTGGGTAACATCCTGGTCGACAGCCCAATGCCACCTATTACTGTACTTGGAGATAACGCGTCCCATGGGAGATCAAACAGGGGCAGTGAAATAGAAAGCCAGGTTCAGTTGGAGGGTAGAGATGGCACCGTATCCCGCGCAGAGAGAGCTGTGGCGGATCCAGTTTTAAGGATTTGCAGCTGGAACGTCGTGGGTATTGACAGGAAGTTGGGCCTGCCGGATTGGAATACCCTCGTGGAGGGTTATTCCATCTGTATTTTCCTGGAAACCTGGTGCAGGGAGCCTTGTCACAAGGTGGGTTACTCAACCCACTTTGTCCCAGCTGTTCCCCCGGTGGCAGGGAAGGGACGCCCTTCAGGTGGTCTCCTTATCTGGGTTGAGACTTCCCTAGAGTGCAAGGTGGAGGAGCATCCTACTAACTCTCCCGACCTCCTCAACATCACCCTAAGTGACTCTAGGGGTGTCCTGCTTTTGGACATCTTTAACATCTACGCCAGAGGAACTAAGGGTGGTACACAATCGGCCACCATTGCTCTTCTAGAGGATCTCCTTAGGCAGTGCGCCCCTGGGTCCCATATCATGGTGGTGGGTGACCTTAACTGCACGTTTGAGCCCCTCGACTCGGATGATGTATTAGGCACAGAAGAGGAGGACTCAAGGCGGGGGATTCCAGCTCTGACCTTGCCCCCCATTAAGAGGTGGACTCAAGTGGCCTTACAGATCAATTCCCTCAATATGGAATTTGACTTGAGGGCAGTCAATGGGAGGTCTAAATCAGATTTAAAAGGGGCCCACACCTACAACAGGCCAAATCACACATCAAGAATAGATTACATCCTGCTTGATGTACGTTTATGGGGTGACCTGAGGGATATGGAGATTATTCCGGCCATTCAGAGTGATCACAATATCCTCTCGCTTGTTCTTTCTCCCCTGTGGCTTACGGGAAGGAAGAAATCCCTCCCCCATATGGCCCCCAATCCCCAGGCAGTCGATATCTCTAACTGTGGTCGATGGTTGAAGTGGGCTAAATTTACTCTATCCCCAGAGAAAGTTGCAGCCGTAGGGTGTCTCCTGCTTGCAGCTTCGAATAAACTAGACCTGTCCTCCCAAGTCTTTGAAGAGGTGTTGTTGACTTTCTGCAATCTAACTAGAGAATTAAGTAATTTATTTACTCTTCCTGGTGGGCGCATGGGAGCTAATAATAGGGAGCGACCACCCATCAAACAGGGCTGGTATACAAAGAAATGTAGGACTATGAAAAAAGCCTTGGTGGGTGCAGTTAAATCTAAATCCCAAGTAGCTACCAGGCTTGCAAGAAAGGATTATAATCAAACATTGAAGGCAGCGAAGAAGGAGTGGGAGGAAAAGTTCTGGTTGGACCTTTTGGCAGCCAGTATAGGAAGGGATGCTAGGGGTTTCTGGAGCATGGTCAGGAATAGGGATAGGCCGGTAGCCACGTTGGTTACATGTAACATTCCAGCCTTGAGTTGGTACAACCACTTCGAGGCCTTGTACTCCTTACCTAGCGGGGGCAACAGCGACATTCCTTCCACGGTGGTCGAAGCAATGGTTGACCTCCCCGATGCCTTCACCGCTAGGGAGGTCGAAACTTTAATAAAGACCCTGGTCCCACTAAAAGCTGCAGGACCAGATGGGATCCCGGGCGACTTGATACGGGCCTTCCCCAAGGAATGGGGTAAGTTGATCGCCTCCCTACTGAACGCAATCCTGGGGGGAGGTCATGTACCCGATTCCTGGAAAGGGGCGGAGACTGTCCCGATTTTCAAAAAGGGATGTCGGGACAGCCCTGCCAACTACAGGCCCATAAGCCTCTTAGACTCCTCCCAGAAGGTGGCAGGGAAGGCGATCCTGGGGAGGCTTCTCCAATGGGTAGATGATAATAAGATCTTGTCAGACTTTCAGGCAGGTTTCCGGTCGGGAACTGGAACTATAGAACAGGCCTTTAGACTAATGCTCCTGCATTGGAAGGTGGTGGTGCTGGACAAGGGCAGTCTTTATCTGGCCTTCATAGACCTGAAGACTGCCTTTGACCTGGTACCTAGGGAGGAATTGTGGAGGGTCCTGCAAAACATGGGGTTGCCCCCCTACTTACTGATGCTCCTAACCAAACTACACTCAGGGAATTATGCACAGGTGTGGTGGGGCATAGGGGGGGGGGAAGACAGATAGGATCCCGGTATTCAGGGGAGTCCGCCAGGGATGTGTTTTAGCCCCCACTCTATTCTCCTTGTATGTGAACGGGGTGGTGGAGTATCTACAACAAGAACCGGCTGATGCACCCTCCCTGGCGGGCATCCGAATCGCTACTCTGCTTTTTGCGGACGACACCCTCCTCATTTCTAAGACCCCCCCAAGGCCTGCAAAAGCTTCTCGACCGCTTTCAGGAGTTCTGTTCCCTGAGGGGATTGGTGATCAATATCGATAAAACCAAATATTTGGTCATGAATCCCCCCAGGAAACTAGGGCGTCCACCGGTGCTGAATAACTGCCCACTGGAGAAAGTGGCAGAGTTTGACTACCTGGGAATCCGTCTTAGCGACTCCATGAGTTGGTCCCCGCACATTAACAAAATGCTACTTAGCCATAAAAGAGTGGGTGGTGTGTTACTTAGGGAACACTGTTCTTCCCCTAAACATTGTATGGCCCCTGTTATTGATATATATAAAGCTAGAGGGGTCACCGCTGCACTATATGGGGCTGAGCTGTGGGGTACTTATAATCTGGAGATATTAGCCAAAGCGGAGAGCAAATTTTTGAAAGATCTAATGGCTCTCCCGCTCAGCACACCCACAGTCCCTGTGTTACTAGACTTGGGATGTAGACCGATTGAAGATCAGGCACAATTACGGCCCCTGTTGTTATGGGCTCGTTTGTGGAGGGTCCCAGAACTTGCCTCATATGCTGAGGGCCTGTCCGATGTGATGGCTATGGGGGGTTGGCATAAGATAAAGTGGTTGAGGGATATCAAAAGTCTTTTGGGGGAGTTGGGATTGGGCGAAGCATGGGTTACTCGCCCCTCCCAAAGCCACCTTAAAGAAATTGTACTGGGACTGGGTCTCCTCCAAACTTATTAGCAACCCACGCCACTGTAATTCCACCGCAGCCTTCTTACGAATTAAAGACGGGATGGCTTACGAACCCTATCTTGATTTGATTTCCATCGCATTTGATAGGGCTCTGTACTTTAAGCTCAAGGTGGGTACTCTACCAGTAGGCTATTTGACATCGAGATGGAAATCTACCTCCCAGCACTCCCCCTATTGTGCCATATGTTCCACGAGGGTGGAGACGGTTGCTCATATCTTTTTTGAATGTCCAGATTACTGTAACCCAAGAAAGCGCTGGCTTAAACCTGTTTGCAGATCATTTGGCACCCGCCAACATTCAGTGGCCCTTCGCATTTTACTTACAGATACCAACCCCCTTGTAGTATGTGGCGTTTCAAAATTTTTTAAATGATCTTGGTTGATCCGATTAAATAGGCTTTCTGTATCCATTTAATTCCTTTTTAACTGTATATACTCAAACCAATTCTTTTTAATTGTAAATATTCCAATGTTTTATTGTCTTTTTAGCCCAAGGATGTATACCTATGTATATTTGTTGTATATCTTTTTTAATTTCTATTCTATGTATTGCTTTTAAGATATTTTTATGTATCGAAATAAAGCATATCAACCAACCAACCTTCCTTCATCAGATATAGGGGTCCCCTTACAGGATGTCCAAACAGAAGTTCAAAGGGCTGTAGCCAACCCCCTTCTGTGGGACCTCTCTGTAAGCAAACAAAAGGCAGGGCAGAAGGATGTCCCATCTTCGCCTAAGCTTTTCAGGTAAACCCTTGATCATGCCCTTTAAGGTCTTGTTAAATCTTTCAACAAGACCATTGTACTGTGGATGGTATGGTGTGGTGAACTTATAGTTTACTCCACACTCTTTCCAAATAGCAGTTAGGTACCCAGACAAAGTTTGCACCTCTGTCTGAGACAACCTTCTTCGGAAAGCCCACTCTTGAGAAAACTCCCAGGAGGGCTCTTGCCACAATAGGGGCTGTTGTGGTCCTTAGGGGAATAGCTTCTGGGTATCTGGTGGCATGATCCACTACCACCAGAATAAACCTGTGCCCAGATGCTGTTTGGGGATCCATTGGTCCAACAATGTCTATCCCAACTCTTTCAAAGGGAACCCCCACCACAGGTAGTGGTATAAGGGGTGCCTTTGTGGTGCTACCTGATTTGCCACTGGCTTGGCAGGTGACCCAGGAGCGATAAAACTCCTTGGTATCTTCTGACATGTGGGCCAGTGAAAGTGAGGGACAAGCCTGTCCCAAGTCTTGTTCTGGCCAAGATGTCCTGCTAAGGGAATATCATGGGCTAAGATAAGAAGGAAGCCCCTGAATGCCAAAGGTATGACCAACCTCCTGGAAGCACCAGGCTTGGGGTCTCTAGCCTCTGAATAAAGGACCCCTTCATCCCAATACACTCTATGGGTACCTGTAGCATTCCCAGCAGCCTCAACAGCAGCTTGCTGTCTGAGGGGTTCAAGAGAGGAGCAGTTCAATTGTGCCTGCCTCAGGTCTGCCCTTGAGGGTCCCCTTGTCCCAAGAAACTCAACTTGATCAGGCTCAAGCTCTTCTAGGACAGTTCCCTCTTGGGTCTCACACTCAGCTTCCTGGGAAGACTGATAATCATCCTGAGGCAAGGGGGAAGGCACTACCTTAACCCTTCTGCTCTTTTTTCTTGAAAGGCAACCGGTCCATAGTTTCAGGATCCAGTGCCTGTTCAGTTTGGCACTTTTTGGCCTGTGGCCTGGTCACAGCAAGGACATGTGCTGATATGCCCAGCATCTCTGCATGAGTCCTATACTCCACTTCAGACCAGACTAAAGATTCTAGATCATTGCCCAACAGACATTCTACAGGGAGGTCTGAACTTACAACAACTCTTCTGAGGACAGTTACCCCTCCCCAGGAGAAATTAACAATTGCCATACTATGGGTGGTAGTGACATTGCTAGCATTGGTCACTAGGTAATTATCACCTAGTATGATCTGTCCAGGGTCCACAAAGTTAGGCGTCACCGTGGTGACACTGGAACACGTGTCCCTGTATGACTGAGCCACTTTATTACTGATTAAAGGGGTCTGTCTGTACTTGCCCAGGTTACTGGGGCTCACAGTAGAGCCATGTCCACATCACAGACAAGGACATCTTGAGTTGGCACTCTGACTAGGCCAGAGTTCATCTCAGTTCCCAGGGTTAACCCTATTACACACTTCTGTTGAGAACCACCACTATTATCTGTACTAGGGGGAACAGTTTCCTAAGGGGCAATGGTGGCTGGAGCTGTCTCCTTTTTGGTGCAATCACTGGTCCAGTGAGTATTACTTTTACAAAAATTGCACCAGGGTTTCTTTGGACCTTCTTTCTTCTTGGATTTCTTGGAACCCCCCTCATTAGAAGCTTTTTGGGGACCTGTTCAAGACTTCTGATCTTTTGCTTTCTGATCCCAACCCTTTTGGTCTTGCTTCTTCTGATCACCACCTTGTTCTGGACCTTCTGCCTCACCCTAGTTCTGACCCATTTGTCTGCCTTCTTTCCCAATTCTCGGGGAGAGGTCAGATCAGAGTCAATCAGGTATTGTTGCAATAACTGGTTCTGACAATTATTAAGAAGTTGTTCTCTCATATTCAAATTATACAATCAATCAATTTTCAATTCAAAAAGTGCTTTATTCGAGTGTTACTCATAAAAGCAGACATACAAACATATCATAAAAAGTCAATTAAATTGCAAAAAGTCATAAGCACATAACACATATAAAAAGTTATTGCACATCATAATCAGGTGTAAAGTTCATTACTATTAAGAAATACAAAAAAGACTGCAGTAACGTTGAACTAAAATTCATTAAAATTTCATACCGATGATACATTAGATAATCCGTTACAGAGAATAGACAACAGTCTAGCAGTCTCTGGGCGACCAAATAAACAATTACAGAGAATAGACAATAGTCTAGCAATCTCTGAGTAGTTAAATAAACAATTACAGAGAATAGTTAATAGCCTAGCAGTCTCTGGACAACTCGGCAGAGAGTAGTTACCCTACTAGCATTCTCTGCCTTATTACCCATGCCCACCCCAGATACTTTGCAGTGGCAATTGTGATCCAGGACACAGAAGTAGATCGAACAATACGCAGCGCTACCATGCTACTTTTTGTGCCTAGGTTCCTGCACATAGGTGCCAACCAGGCTCGCCTTGGGGTGGAATATACTGGACAGGAGAACAAAAAGTGACCAGGGGTTTCATTTCCTTCCCCGCAGACCGGGCAAGTAGCTACACCTCCTGATTTCCATTTAGATGTTAAATTACGGAGAGGGAGGGAACCAACCCTTAGTTGAAAAAGCAATTTCCTATCCATAGGCTTCAGTATATAGTCCCAATACATTTCATAAATAGGGTACATTTTAACTTCAAGGAAACTGGTGGTCATGGGCCCGCTGTTGGTACTAAGCAAACTCCTTTGAGCAACCTTTTCCCAGCTTTAATGACGTCAATGAACCCATCCGCCTAGTGGGAGAGCTCTGGCGTGGTCCAGAGCCTACGCCAGTATAAAATCGGGCGTAGTTTGGCCATTTCCGAAATTTCTCTCCTACCAAGCTCATAACGTAGGGGCAATAACGGACTACTCTGGGGGGTACCTGTGAGTGTCCTTAAAAATGTGTTTTCTGATATTTGGAGTTCCTGCAGATTTTCATGCCCCCATAGCTCAGCACCATATAAAGCTGACCCGACTGCTTTAGCCTCATATATTATCAGGGGTGGTTTAATCGGTTTAGTCAGTGATTTCCGATGTTCCTTTATAATGGTGCCAGCAAGTTGTTTGTGCCTTAAGGTAGCAATGTTAAGGTATTGGTGCCACCTATTATCATTAGAAATGAGGATCCCCAGGTAGGTAAATGATTTTACGACCTCAAGAATGCGTCCACTCATGGAAATTTTGGGTTTAAAATTTCTATGCGGATTAAAAGCCATGAGTTTTGTTTTGGAAGCATTCACCTCGAGTCCGTGGTCTACACAGAACTCATCAAATATTGCCAAAGCTTTCTGCAGACCACTTGGGGTTTTGGATAAAATTAACGTATCATCGGCAAACATTAAAATAGGAACTTTTACACCTGCAAGAAAGGGAGCATCCACTACCTGAGATTGCATGCGGGGAACAATACCATTAATAAAAAGGGTGAACAAAGTTGGGGCCATTGAGCACCCCTGCCGAACCCCGCGCTCAACAGGAAATTCGGCTGTGTCATTACCATATCCGCCCCATCGGATTTTGGCATAGTTACCATTGTGCAATCGCATGATCAGAGACAGCAAGTCCCCTGGGACCCCTAAAGCCTCGAGCACTTCCCACAGTTTTGCCCTTGGTACCAGGTCGAAGGCAGCCCGCAGATCAACAAATGCCGCGTAAAGGCTGCCTCCGCCTAGCACCACGGTCCTCCACTGGATCAGTTGAAATCAAAAGACTTGATCCACAGTGCTGGTTGCCCTGCGAAATCCAGCCTGAAAGGGAGATAAAATGTTGTGGTCCTCCGCCCAATCGAGCAACCTGTTGACAACCACACGCCCCACAATTTTTTGAATAGTATCTATTAAACTGATTGGGCGGTAGTTACAAGGCTGGGCACGATCTCCCTTTTTATATACCGGGATAATAACAGCACCCCTCCATGTTGCCGGGATATCTGCACCTCTGGCAATATTATTTATTAACAGGTAAATGTATTTACACCACCTTCCAGAGTCGTTTAGAAAAACGTCCGCTGGAACCCCGTCAATGCCAGGAGCGCGGCCACTTTGGACAGTTTTAAGGGCAGACAGTATTTGACTCTGTTTGAAAATATTGTCTTCTGCCAATAAAATGTTCGGACACCTACTATTTGCAGTCTGGTCCCTGGGAGCATACTGCTCGCTAAAGAATTGGACCCAGGCGTCCTGGGGGACATTGTTGGTACTTGCCTCTTCAATCCTTTCATGACCCCATTTAACAATGTGCCAAAATAATCTAGAATGGTGTCGATCACTTGCACATTTCAGCTTATTCCAATGGGCTTCATCCCAGTCTCTTTTTGCTTTAGCTATACAGTTTTTATAATGTTTCCTGGCTGATCTAATAACCCCCAGATTTTTATTCTTAATTGCGGCTCCCAGTGAAGTTCGTGCCACCTTGCAGTCATGGTTGTACCATTTAGCAGCTCTATTAGCATAAACCCTCTTTCTGTTTACCGGTTTTAAGAAATGGCATTTGATTTCATAAAAGAGATCCTCGTGAACCTTAGTAGTATTAACTTGGCTCGGGGAGTAGCCAGTCACTCCCTCTAGGGCCATGATAGCCTTATCAGTCGCCACTCCTATTTTTTCTAAAACCAGCTGATCTGTCCTAACACTTGCCCACCTCAGCCTACGCATGTCATTAGTTGGTACGGTCATCGGAGGTGAGAGTTCGACACAGAGACTAGGAACAATATCATCAGACAACCACCATTTGTGGAGGACACATAGAGGGTTGTGATCGCTCTCAAGCCTTTCCTTTACACCCATATCGATAACAGATGACCAAAGAGACATGCTACAAATGACATAATCAATACGACTTTTGTTTCTCCCGTTATTAAAAGTCATGGCTGGTACTCTATCTGACTTTGTCCGACCATTCAGAGCTCTTAAACCATGTTCAAGGCACACTGCATTTAAACATAAAATATCCTCGGTCCAGCGAGTTACTGGAGTTGTATCAAGTGCGGGAATATCCCAATGTTTGTCTTCCTCCGCACCCAAGAAAGCCTCACCAGTATCTAGCGGTTCAAATGTGCGGTTTAAGTCACCTGCAATTATTGTGTTCTTCCCAGAAGAATGTGACTCTAATAAATTGAGCAAATTCAGGAGGACTTCTGACTTTCCTGCACAACCACCTCTGGCGTATATATTATAAATGTCAATAGAGATGGATGAGCCGCTCGTAAGTCTGATGAGCTGTATATCTTTTTGGTGGAGCTCCACAGTTTTTACTACAACCTTAAGAGACTGTCGGACCCATATGGTGAGTCCCCCCATCGGACGCCCTTTAGGGCCCTTAGTGGCTGGAACGTTAAAATTCAAATACCCCAATCCAAAAACAGGATCACAAGCCCATGTCTCTTGAAAAATACAAACGTCGTACTGGCTGACAAACCCAAACCATTCTCCACAATCCAGTTTGGAGCTAAGCCCTGCCACATTCCAAGACAAAATATTCCCCATAGAATTTGTCGTGGCTGGTTTAGAACTGGGAACTGGCTCGTTCAACTTCACAACGTCAGTACCTTTATCATTTGTATTTACAGTAATTGGCCCTGCTATGGCCACAGGGTAGATTGTCACATTTTGAGCAACTGTTAAATGACTGGACTCCATAATTGTACATGCGTTGAAAGGAATTTGCAACATAGGCATGGGATTAAATGGTTGTCAATCACAAGCGTCTAAGTTTGAAAGGGCAGAGAATCTGTTTTCCAAACCTAGACCCCATTCATTAGAACCGACATTCTTGCTACCCTTTTTGGTCACAACATTCCATTTTGTTCTTAAGGTGCTAGAATTCGGGCCTCTACCTTTCCGAGGATAGAAAAAGTCCAAAGTCAATGGCACAATTGAGGTGGATCTTCGCTACGGAGGGAAGATATGAGGCAAGATCTTTGGCAAGACCTCGGGGTCGGAAAAATTGAGCACAACACAATCCCCCTTGAATTTTTTTACCCTGTTCCCAATCCACTCTACCCTTCTTGCATTTACAAGTTCTTCAGATAGTTGCTGCTTTCCCCAGGGAGAAATTGCCATATTGTTAGTGAGCCATGATAGAGATTTATTTAGTAGTGATGATGTTGGTTCGACCTCACGAGTTGCTAGTGGAGGTACATTTGCAAGTACGAGAACTAGTGGTGAGGCTTCCACTACTAGCTCGAAAGACTCTTTCAAAGTATTAGAATCATCATTAAATAAGACCGTGGGTGCAACACCAAAAGTACCTCCAGGAGGATTGATCAGAGGTGCTATTGGAGGATTTGGTACAGCGATAGGAATAGTTCCGTTGATTTTACATGATTGAATTTCACTCACCAAAGGCTGTACACTGGACATAATAACTTCAGGGAGATTTCCTACCTCCCCCAGGGTTTTTTCAAGTAAACCTTCCAGCTTGCTGACCTCAGCAGTTAGTTTGTCGATTTTACTAATCAGGGGTTTAACTATACCTTTAATTTTTGTGTCCATCATGCTCCAAAGTTTATTAAATTGAGCGTTGGAAAGGGTCACATATGCTTCCCCAGTCAGATCATCCTCCTCATCCTCAGATGTTTTCCTTGGTGGAGTTGCAACTTTGTTCTTAGCAGACCTTAAACCCCCCCGTTTTTGTATGGCTTTTCTTTTGCCCCCGGTAACCCTCGGGGCTGGAATAGGGACGGCAGTAGGGATTGTGAATTCATTATTAGTAGGTGTCACAGTCACTGCTTCACTGTCGCTATCTGCTTCAGTGTTAGCAACTATACCACTGGGCTGGATGGTGATTGTATCCCGGAAAGAGTCATGTACCACACCAGAGATGCTGCCATTTAATAGCACAAAAGAGTCCTCTGCCACTTTATCTGCCGGAGGGGAATGGTTGGATATATCTAGTCCCAGTGAAGACCTCCTGTCGCTATTAATTTTTGCCACGATTTGGACAAGATAATTCTCCATGGTGTTATTAACTGGGGTTTGCTTTTTTTTCCAGGCATTATAGAGATGGCTAATATACGCAGTACAGGCTCGGCAACCAGGCGAGGGCAAACAGCGTTGGTGGGTTTGATGGACCTCCCACGAAGCGAAGGGGCTCCCGCGCAGCGGGAGCGGTAAGCAGTTAAAGGCAAGTCAAAGGGGGCGAGCAGGCACCCACGGCGTCTCAATAGGCTGTGAAAGGGTCACATACAATCCTGTATAGTCGTTGACCTTACTGCCCAGTAACCAGCCTTCCAGAGCCTTAGTGGCACAATATACAAAGTCAGTCCAGTCCTGAGTCTGTGTCTTCTGGGTGTCTCTGAACAACAACCTATATTGCTCAGTGGTTAAGCCAAACCCATCTATCAGAGCACTCTTCAGGACAGTGTAGTTGTTAGCATCCTCATCACTAACTGTGAGAAACTTGTCTCTACCTTTTTCTGAAAAGGAGAGCCATAAGATTGCTGCCCACTGACTTTGGGGTACCTGCTGTACTTTGCAAGCCCTCTCCAAAGCAGTTATCCATTTGTGGATGTCATCCTAACTTTGTTAGGGAGGGACAATCTTACTTAGGTTTCTATGGTACTTTGCCAATTCCCTAGGTCTAGGGATATTGCTGCCACCAGTGGGTTCTACCCCACTTAACTGTTGTTCTCTTGCGAAAGCCTGGGGCTCTTTAGCCAGGGCAAGTTCTTGCCTTTAGATCCTAAGATTGACTTCTTCCATCCTAGCTTCATGCTCTCTTCTCTGAGGGGAAGTCATGCTCCTGAGAGCAGAGGCATTTGACCCTATTGAGTCACCAGAGTGGTGAGATTCCCTGGAAAAGGATCTCCTTCTTCTGGGTTCATTGTTAAGCCTGCTTGGGGGTCTGGCTGCGTATCTGCCCTCTCCATTCCCATGTAGGCTTAGGTTGAACTGGTTAAGTTCTGCTATTTGGACCTGATCAGTGTCATCATCATCATCATTATCATCATCCCCTAGATTTTCATCGGGGAAATCTTCTGTTGATGGATGACCATCCCCTGTACTATCTGAAGGACCTGGGTTTGCTGCTTTCTTAGCATCATACTCCTCTAGGATTTCCATCAGGTGCTTGAGGGAAGGGTTTGACCCTTGTCTCAACTTTCTAGTTGTACATAAGCTTCTCAGCTCATGAAAGATAAGGGTGTCATATCTAGAAGGTGCCCTGGGAGGGTCAACTTCTGCTGGGAGGGATCCACTCAGTTCTCCTCTCAGAGACATGTTCTAGTGAGGTGTGGAGTGTGCACCTACCTACACTAAGTGTTACCTACTAAACCTCTCTTGGAGTTGTAGTCAGGGTGTTCTAGGCCCTTTTCTCTACAACAACTAAGTTCAGTAGAACTTAAGTATTTAAGACTTGATTTATATACACCTCTAGGTACCTTAATGTGATCTTTCAAATTATATCTTAAGATTATATGGTAAAACAAACATCAAGCTCTTATCCCAACCGCTGCACACCAATGTGAGAAGATGGCCTGGTATATGATGTCCATTATTCTAGTGGGCACCCTGTATCAGTCCAAACAACCCTTATGGTGATGGTTGTAAAGTCAACCTTATAGACCAGCTATCCTAGTGGTAGCATGGACAATGCAGTCTTAGGCTAAAACTTCAGAGAGGATGTGAAGCCAGCTGTTTTAATAATCCCTTGAATATCAAATGAAAGGACACTACACAAGATATATATATCAAATATATATGTATTTATTACAAACACAACCCCGCTGCACTCTTTATGAGGTCAGAGTTTGAGATACGTTACAAGTTACTCATTAAGCATACTATAAGTTGCACAAATACAATTCTGTCCTAGGGGCCTCACGAACCATATACTAAGTAAGTGGTATAAGAACCACTTCAGGAAAGGTGAATAGGTCTAGGGCCTAGGGAATCACTGTGGTTACACTGGAGAACCAAAGGTTAGGAAGTAGGAGTCCCACAGGATGCGTGTGCAGTGTCTAAACACACACGCGAGTTACCAGAGAGTTAGAATGGGAACGTAAAAGTTACAAAGTAGTAGATTTCTGACACTTCCGGATGGACTACGGGAAAACCCTGTTAAACTAGGACACTTGGATAGTTAATACCCACAGGAGCACCGGAGTACTCGAGTTACCTCACCCAGGGAAGTCGGGTGCATAGATGTTCTTTCGTGTCGGGTTTCGTCGCTGAATCCTATGGAGAGCTGCAAGAAAGTGCTCCCGACGACCAGGAGGAAAGTGTCCGGGTGGATCTAAGGGTCGATCGGAGTCGAGAAGAACCTGAAAGCAGAGGAGACAGAGTCTGGGTCACTAGCCAGTGACCAGGAAGGAACCAGGAAGGAACCAGGCGATGTTGAGATGCAAGAAGAAGAGGTGAAGCTCGTCTCTGCAGCCACGTGGACCAGGAGGTGTAGACGACAACCAGGCGCTGGATACAAGCTGTCCCATAAAGGATCTAGGTGATTGCGGTGTCGGTATCCGGATTGGACCCAACAAGCCTTGGTAACCGCAACCCACACAGGAAGTGAAGATGGGCTTCTATTCAGACCAGCAAGGTCTGGGGCGCTTCTCCTTCACAGGGAAGCTGGAGAAAGACTGGAGCAACCAGGCAAGAATTGTTGATTCAAAGGTTTGTCTTCTTAGGGCTCACTAGCCAACAGGCTAGCAACCAGGTAGACGCGTCAAGCTGAAATGCAGGAGCGGGCCCCACGCGGCACTCGTGGAGTGTGGAGGGCTGAGCTTTGGTGCAAATGCTGCTCGGGTCTGCGGCTTCTCAAACCCAAATGCACAACTTCGAGGGTACATCTGAAGCTGCACGGTTAACAAAAAGCAAGTAGTCCAGGATGTCCGGTCCCACGTCTCTCGTGTCCGCCACTGGTCTCAGCTTTGCTGTGGATGTGGATCGGAGTCGGAGAAGTCTGGAAGTCCAGTTCCTGAGTCGCTAAGTCTTCAGGTTCCAGCAGGAGCATCGACAAAGCAAATCGGCAAGTTACTGGTGGTGCCTGTTTGCACAGGGTGGTCACTCCTTGACCACAAGGTAGATGTCTTCAGTCTTCCAGTTGATATGGAACGTCGAAGGTCCAAGAGTTTCATTTCAGAGTTTCTTTACAGGATAATCTAATGTCTCTAGACATAGCTCCTATCTTTATACTAAACTAAGGGGCTGGATTACCTGCTTGGTCCCTCCTATGGGTAGAACCTGAGAAGGGGGTGGTTACACCCCTTTCTCTTTGTCCAGTTTCGCTCCAGAGCTGGGGCTGGAGTGCCCCAGCAACTGGTTTGAACTGGGCTATGCATGGAGCACCTTGTGTGCCCCAGGCAGTGTCTGGAAAAGCATCTTTCCATTGAAGCCACCCTGCCCCAATCCACTACAGGCTGTCTGGGGAGGTGGCAGCACCTCCCTCGACAGGAAACCTATTGTCCAGGCCTCCCTTGCCGGAGTTTCGCCCAGCTGCAGGAGGTCAGACTCGTGTCTGTGGCAGCAGCATCCATTTTGTGATTCTGAAGGCTCTGTTTAACTTTAACCGGGTAAAGCAGTATCTACATGTCTTCTCCCTCTAGAAGGGTGGAATGCTACCCCCGCCGCCAAGACTGGCTTGGGTGGGGGGGTAGTATTCCAAAGTGTTTGACACCTTACACAACATGTTTTGATAAAGTCAAACCAAAGTTAGCATTAACCGTGAGGGTTATAATGCACTTAAGAGTATATGGTATGGCTATATCATAGAACAACTATAAGGACATGATTTCGAAAGCTGCAGATGGGCTCAGCTCATGCTAGAGCACCATCTCACATAAATCCAAGCCCTCTGCCTTCAGGATTGTCAAGGCCTGCCAAAGGAGTGACTTATAGGTATATATGTGTCTATATATAAAGGTAGATATAGGAATACTATATCTAAGCAAGGGGTGATTACACCACTTTTCCCAAACTGAGTGATCAGCCTGTGGTATCAGTTTAGATGGCCAGCCAGGGGTGACTTAATTCATGCTGCAGCCCCTGGTAGGCCTTGGATGCGCCTATGCCCTGGGTACCTATGGTACACTGTATAAGGGCTCACAAAGGTGACCCAATTCCCAATTAGGTATGTACCTAAAGTACATGGCATCAATTTAGAGAGAGAACAACTGGGCTCTGGGTCTGATTAGCAGGCCCACAGCCACACTAAAGTCGAAAAACCAGAGTATCACAGCAAAAAGTGGGGGTGACCATAGGAAGCAGACCCTACTCTCCTACAGCCTGGCAGACGCACTGCTCATAGCAGAACGAGAGCAAGGGAAGGGAATGCACGGGCAGCAGAAAGGGTAAGCCAAAACAATACATTCCACATGCACCGCATAGAAATCAGGATGCACCAGCCAAGTCAAAGCTGGAGACCAAACAGGGTAGTACTAGGGCTGGCTAGATAGTCCTAGTAATAAGAATTAATCCATCTGTTTTGATCCCACTTCATTCAAAGTGAGCATGGGGCACACCTAGTAGTTAAAGGGCGCTACTTTTAAACGAGCATGGGTCAAGTGACCAGAGCACACTGTGGTAGATAGAGCCAGCCCACACCCTCGCCCGAATACAGTACAATACCCCAGCTCATACCTCCAGCTTCCCAGATAGAGTCACCCCACTTCAAATCCTTAGCCGCGGGTTGGAGAGGCGACAAGAGCGCAGTGCATGACCCCACCTTACATAGGGAGTAGCCTGAGTCCATATCTTGTCACCTGGGAGCAGCAGGGGGCAATACTACAGCTTATGTTTTCCAATGTCCCAAAGGCATAGTAGGTAGTAGGCCATATCGGCAAGCATGGGGTGGAAGGGGCAACATCCTGGAATATAAATTCTGCTCCCAAAGGAAGTATTCCCAGTCCTTTTGTGTTACCCTAGAATGGGAGCATGCCCCACACTTTGATTCAGTGTCCAAAAGAGATATATCCAAGTCCATATATGTCACTCGGTAGGGGGCGTAGTGTTGGTCGCCAATGCACACTGAATCGGAGGGAGCCAATCTTAAGTCCCTAGAAGTGCCTCAGGCAGAGGGGTGTTAATGCCTGCCCACATCTCACAGGTGGCAATATCAGACCTCATCTTTTGCCAGCCCACACTCTCTCTCAGAGACCCATGCTTCACAAACATCCGCCCGCCCACCACCCTCAGCAGATACACAACCCAAAGTCCGGTGCCACTTACACTTCAGGCTCGTGGGCTGCGGCCATCCGAAGGGGTCGAGGCCACCGAAGTAGGGGCTGAGCCGGACCTTGTGCAGCATGCAGGCACCCGGGTAAAAGAGTCAGAGGAGATAGCCTGCTACTCAGGCCTGCAATTATCATTAGTGCAGCAGGTATAGTTGCATTGAGATCAAAGAGTGTGAGGAGTTCACAACACCACAATTATGGGGTGAAGTTTGTTTGGGTTATCTCTTTTTGTTCGATGCATTTGCTGTTTTATAAGTCTCGTATTTGGTGCGGTTCATAAGCTATAGAAAAAGTATTCCTGAAATCATCCCATAAGCCACGCTCCCTGCACGCAGCCATGTCCCTCCCGCTCCCCCAATCCTTACCATCAAGTTTTGGAGGGGGGCTCAACCCCAAAACAATTTGCTCAGGGGGGTTCAGAGTAAAAAAGTTTGAAGACCTTTGGCTTAAGGTCTTCTTGGAGCCCCGAGTTCAAAACGAGCTGAGCTTTTATGGGTGGTGATGTTCCCTAGTGGTTACAGCTGCTGATCAAGTAACATGAGAAACCAGGTTAGAATCCCAACCTCAGTTCAGAATCCTATTTACCCCATCAAATCTCCCTGAGCTGAAAAACAAACATGTAATATAGTTTATGTCCTTGGACAAGGTTCACACTATGTAAAATGCCAAAAATAAAATGTGGATTAAGCCTGTCATTCATGTTCTAATCTCACCCTGGAAGAATCAGGGGTAAGCATTAACATTTGATGTTAGAAAGAGATGCTGGTCTAGTGGCAGAACTGCACAATGTGAAACTGGAATATCTAAGATCAATCCTGGCTTCCCTGTTTGACCAAACTATGTGATCTTAGACAAATACTTTTTTCTCAGAGCCTCATTTTTCTTATTTGTCACATAAGAGAGCTTCATCAAATATGTGAATGCGGGATGTGGACTGTAGAAAGAAAAACTCTATTGTTTCAAGGCACTATTGTTGCAAGGATCCTCATGTATGTAAAATGAAACATTATTAGGTGCTCTACAACATTTAGAGTGGTATGAGTTTTTGAAGGGTAGACAATGATGTTTTGTTATGAGTATAACTGAAAATGCTTTGTCCAAAGAGTGGTAGCTGGCTTGTACTTAGGGTGGTAGGGCAAGGCAAATGGAGGGGGTGGCACAAAAAAAAAATCAAAAATAAAATCACTTACCATCCTTTATAGCGTGACGTCCTCCTCCCTCTGGTGTCTTTCAGGAAGCTCCCAATGCAGAAAACTGCACTACCCAATGCTGGCACGGCTTTCACAGCATGAGAGCAGCACCAGGATTAGATAGAGTGGACTCTCTCAGCGCTCCTAAGAGCACTGAAGGCCTGCACTTTCTCTAACCTAGCTGTCTAAGACAGCAAGGTTAGAGAACTTTAAAATGTGCATGTCTGGCTCGCCATTGCAAGACAGTCGACCAAACAGACACACGCATTTTAAAACGCACAGCTCCATACTGCTGCCACTCGGCAGCACTGACCTCACCCCGTCCTGACACTTAGTTCAGGACGGATTGCAGAAAAATAAAACGGTAATAAATTAACTTTTTTACCGTTTTATTTTTCAGCTCTGGGGCTTGTGGGGAAACGCTACTTCGCTCAAATGAAGGAGCTGCCTCTGGTCCGACGACTGTTGAAGTTTATGGTTGTGGGTTGCATTGATGTAGGGTTGAGATATTGCTTATTTACATGTTTTTCCGTTCAATTATGAGAATTGAAGCACGCCTAAGTTATTCATTTTTTCATAGGTAAATATCTTGTGATTTTGTTTTTTAATAATTAGTGTTCTGGGTCTATTTGAAAGCACCCACTTGTGGTCTGCATATTCTAAAAGAAATGTTGTTTCAGCTCCTTATCTTCAAAAACACTTGGTGGAAAAACCCATTACCAGATTTTTAGGTTGCATATATTTAAGTATGTATGTGTATGTATGTATGTTCTCCTCAGTGTTTTAAATTCCACCCATGTGGTCCAATAGTACTATTAGAAGTGGGTCAATAGTACCAGTAGAAGTATGCATATAGTGATGTATAGTTATTGGCACTATTGGCCCACTTGGGCGGATTTTCATGCACTGAGGACAATTCAAGATATTCAAAATATTAAATAATTCAGAAAAATATTCATGTTTTGTTATTAGCTTTGAGCCTGTTGAAATTAAATGACAATTTGCCTAACTTTGTGATGGTAAGTTTCAATTCTGTTAAGGACAAGGAGGCAAGGATTATGCTCTATTCCTTCACTTTAGTACACCATTTAAAAACACACCAGTCATATTAAGCATTACAAAAATGACTTTTCCCATGAACACCAGGGAAAACATAACAGTTCATAAGTCCGTCTTTAGTCTCTGCAGCGTGGTCCCAACACAGTCCTATGTCGCTGCTTGTACTCCCTATTTCTTTGTGCGAATAATGCAATGCGTTTATTCTCACGCATCCTGTTTAGATGCGTCGCTCTGTGAAAATATAGTCCTCATCAGTGACCATTCCAAACCATCCATGGATAGCTGCAAATAATGCAATATAACAATTACTGCATACAGATACAGGAAGAATTTATCAACCTTAATAATTCTTGGTTTTACAATTGCTACCTTTGGCATGAAACCAAGTAACTTACTTCCTAACAGGGAGAGCCCGCGCCTGACTTGATCACCGGGTGGGATACTCCTCATCTCCATGTCCTTAACAGAATTGAAATTTACCTTTAAGAAATAGGCAAATTTTCATTCTATGTCAGGACCGGAAGAGAGGATTATGCTAGTTCTAAGCTTACTCACCAAAAATTGAGCCACTTCCACTACCGGCTTAAAGTCGCTAAAAACATATCTTTTTAAACTTTAGGGATACTTGGTCACATATGGGATTCTGCCCCATCTCAACTGTATTTTCATGTCAAGTGCCGGGACACTCACTGAGCAGCTGCATGCTATTTAAAAGCTACTAAATTTAAATTCAAGTAGAATCTCTTATAAGTAGAGTCCTAGGACCAGTCTGCTGCACGCATTACATCCTCTACACATGCCCCCAGACAAAAATACTTCAAAGCCATTTCTCCTCTTGTAGAATGTACTCTTTGGTATCTTTAACAGTCTCTTGCATCCCCCAACGGACCCATCGGGTTTTGTGGACAGGAAGACCCTATTTTGTATGGCTTTCTTAATGCAATGAGAAGTTGTCTTTTGCCCAAGGGCGTACTTCATCAGTCGCTTCCTCATATGCCTTGTGACACTGAACCTCACACAGCTTGGGAAATTCACTGAAAGTTGGATGAGAAATTGTATGACTGTTTGACTTGGTACATCTATTTGTGGTTAAAACTACCCCATGCGGGGAAATACCCTGGCCATTATGACCTAAGTTTGCACATCTGAAACCCACCTGCAAGAGACAAGGCAAAGGAGCATTGCCAATTTAGCTGAGAGTTCTTTCTGGGATAGAAACCTATTTGGCTGCCATGACAGGAAAAGGTTCAGAGCTAAGTTTATGTCCTAAAGCACTGAATGATGTGGTTCCGTTGGGAGAGGGTAGCAAATCCATCTAAGCAACCAGCAAACAAAAGGATGTTCTCCCACCGGGGCACCGTCGTTGGAAGCATGTCCCGCTGAAAAAGCAGACCGGAAAGCATTAATTGAATGGTATGCCAACCCATCTTCCACTAGGCTTGACAGAAAATTTAGCACCTGCACCACATCTGTGCCCACAGGATCACACCCCGTCACCCACACCAACGTACCCATCTCGTCCAGCGAGAGCGGTATCCTTTGGCAGTACTGTCCACCTAAGCCCTGTAAAGGAAGAACTCAGCATGTTGCAAAAGGCCAGAAAGCGTCCAGTATTGCCTGTAATCTGCCACGCCTTTAGTTGCAAGGATCCCTCCATTACCAGTTGATGCAGGACTAGATCCGGACTCAATAGACTGTGAGGAAACAGGGGGAGTTGGATTAGGGAATACCAGGAAAGTTCCAGAAGTACTGGGAACCACACTTGAGACCTCCATATGGGCGTTATCATGACCAGCTCCACCCATTACACCTGAGCCTACACCCGAGTGATCATCGAAAAGGAGGGGAAAGCATAGCCCTGCTCCTAACTCCAATCCTGGAGAAAAATGTCTGTCGCCGCCACCTGCAGATCTGGTCTCCAGCTGAAGAACCGTGGCAGCTGGTGATCGAGGGGAGATGCAAACAGGTCAATTGACAAAAGGTGACAAGTTGTGTGCTAGCACTCAGAAGACCTGAGGGTCCAACTTCCATAGACTCAAGTTTTAGAGGTGTCGGGAGTGCCAGTCCATCATCTGGTTTGCTTGGCCTGGGAAATACTCTGCAGTGACAGAGACCTGATTCTGTAGATAAAAATCCCAGTAATCCTTCGCCATGTCCGCCAGGGCTCGGGACATGATGCCTCCCAAATGATTGATATATCTCACCTCTGAGACGTCCATTTTCAAAAGGACACAGGAATGCACCCGATCCTTGATCCAACACTGAACTGCGAATTACCTTGCTAGGAGTTCTAAACAAATTATATGTAAGCTGTCCTCTTGTGGTGAATAACTTCCTCCTGTGGAGAAATCCCCACACCGGGTGCCCCAGCCTGATCTGCTAGCATCCGATTCGATCACCAAGTCAGGAGTGGTACCAAAGATTGCCCTCCTATTCCATGCCTCCATATGGGTAAGACTCCTTCCTATTTCTTCTCTGACCTCCTCTGTCAGCTGGCATATCTGAGAGTATGTCAGACCAGGTACAGAACTAATTAAGAGTAAAGCGCTGTTGAAATGAGGCAAAAATCAGGTAAAAATCAGTAACTTTAAAACCAGTTAAAACAAAGTGCTATTAAATCGGAACATGCAATTTAAATTCGAAACTGTGCAAAATCCTTAGTACCTCCCGGGTCAAGCCTCAGGAGACATAATGGTACGCGCTCGCGTCTGCACCCGAATTTAACTCCAGGTCAGGAAAGAATCTAGTCTACCCCCAAGATGACAGCCCTGCCTGACTCCACAATACTGAGTAAGCGTGAGCCCCAATCCTGCCCCACAAGGATTTATTAGAAATTAGAGGGGCAGAAAGGGGTCGAGAGTGTGTTTGCCTTTATCAGCCCTCTTTATCTTTGAAGGATCAAAGGTCAGGGTGGCGTGGGTATGATACCCAACCAATTAAATGTCTCCTACTTAATACGAGATCATTATTTGAGCACAGTATGAAATACGCAAGGCACACTGAAGAGTGGGACATAAAGTTGGCTTTTATCACAGAGGCATGGATTGATGACTCCTCTGGTCCCAACATATTCTCATGCTATACGCTAAATAGGCCTCTCAGGAAAGGGGGGGAGTGGCTGAGGTCTATCACAATTCAACCAGGGCAACATTTCAGTCTGTTCCATCTGCATCATGTGAGGCCTTATCCTTCAATCTTAATCTCTCCAACCATTATACCTTTAAGGGCACTCTCCTATACATGCCACCGGGAGCCAGTAATACCTTTTTAGCTTAATTTGGTGACCTGTAGGAAGAAGGCCTTTGCACAGACGCCTACACATTCATGGGAGACTTTAACTTCCATCTTGAGACCTCCTCTGATCCAGATACAGTGACTAACAGATATGATGAATAGCGCAGACCTGAAGCGGCAGGTTCTAGGTCCAACGCATGTGGCATGGCATACCTTGGATGGTATTTTCTCTAACCATCCTGGCCTACAGTTTACAGACCTCCTGCCTCTCGTGTGGTCAGATTATGCTGCCGTCCAATTTGAGTTAACATTTAGGACTGGGCTTGTAAATGGACTTCACCCGAAAGGTCAAATAATAACTAGAGCCTGGAATAAAATTGAGGGGACTAATTTGCAGGAGCTTCTCACTTCCACGGCCAAACAGGTGCCAGGGGGAGTGGAAGAGGCCGCCATGGCATATACAAAATGGCTGGAGAAAGCTTGTGATAAATTGGCCCCCAAAAAATCTCTCTTACCTAAAAGAGTACAACTGTCCGCCCCATTGTACACAGAAGGCTGGAGAAATCACACTCATTTGCGAACGTTTAGGGGAAGTTGGAAGAAGGGCTATCAAGATGAAGAAAAAACTCTACAAAATAAGTTTGCAGAAGTATAAACAGCTTCTCTTTTTAGCTAAACAAGAGTTCTATGTGGCCTGTATTGATCTAGCAAAAAATTTGGCAAAGGAATCATTTAGAACTGTTTCTAGCCTGGCCACTCCATGCCAGCTATAGTTGAATCAAGTCAAGATCTGTGTGAGTAGATAGCCAAGTTCTTCCTGACTAAAGTGGAAACTATCTTCTCAGCATTTTTGCGGCAAAAAGACCGCCATGCTGTCTTCGGCAAGCGAGAAACCGAATTTCATAATCCCCTCTGATACATTAGACACATTCTCACCAGTATCCCCGGACAATTTTGAGAAACTGCTCTTGGCAGCTAAATCAGGTTCTCCCCATGATCTTTGCCCGGTGGCAGTGGCCACATTGGCTCCGGGTCCTATTGCTCTATCATTGTCTTCTATTTTTAAGAGCATTTGTAAAACAAGGCATTTCCCTACCTGCTGGAAATTGGCATCTATATTACCCCTTTTAAAGAAACCGAGCTTGGATCCTAAGGACCCTAACAATTTCCGCCCGATCACGCGTCTTCTGCTTCAAGCCAAGTTGGTTGAAAAATGTTTGAATACACAACTCAGCTCCTTCTTGGCTGCAACACAAGCCTTGGACCCCTCCCAGTATGGCTTCAGAGAGGGACACAGCACTGAGTCTGCTCTCATTAAGACCACAGAGGAGATTAGAGAGGCCATGGATCGGGGAGGGAGGGCAGCCCTGATCCTGTTGGATCTGTTTGCAGCCTTTGATACAGTCCATCATGGTATACTGATGGATCGGTTAAAGGAATGTGGGATCCAATCTAAAGACTGGGCTTAGTTGAGCTCCTTTTTATCCAGCAGAGGACAAACTATTGCGCTGGGTGGATACCACTCCAAACCCTTTTCATTACCCTGTGGAGTCCCACAGGAGTCCTCCCTGAGCCCTATCCTTTTCAATGTTTATGTTTCATCCTTGGCCCCCATTATTAGAGCATCTGTGTTTGGTCTCAATTCCTATGCAGATGATACCCAAATTATGGTGTGTCTGTGACCGGGCCAGAAAACAGGTACAGATAAATGCGTCCAAGCTTGCATGCAATCAGTTGGGAGATGGATGCCAGAGAATTGTCTGAAACGTAATTAAGGCAAAACTGAAGTTTTACTGTTTAGAAATGATACCAACTTTTGGACACCAAGCTAGTAGCCTGACTCGATGGGCTCTCTCCCATTGCCTTCAAAAAATGTAAAGAAATTGGGAGTAATCGTGGATGAGAGACTCCCCTTTGGGGATCAGGTTAATGCAGTTTCATCAAAAACTGCTTATGTGCTCAGAACGCTTAGAAAAGTACTTCCATATCTACCCCTGGGTAGTCGCCAAACAATGGTCACAGCTCTGGTACTTTCGAGGCTGGACTATTGTAACAGCCTGTATCTGAATATTCAATAAAAAAGTATGAACAAACTTGAGCTACTGCAAACTGCAGTGGCGAGACTTCTGATGGGTACTTCCAAATTCTCCCCCATGTCCAAAGAAATAAGGAAATTGCACTGGCTCCCGGTAAGGAGTCGAGTGCGTTCCAAAAATCACTTTGTATGGTTTTCAAAGCTCTTCATGCCACAGGCACAGATTTCTTACACCGGCTGTTCCAGTGGTACATTCAGAAAATAACAGTTTGCTTCGCTGGGGGCTAAGCTGGTCAAAGTACAGCACACGAAAAAAGTTTTGTGGGGGGCAGAAGCTTTGCTGCCTGCGCGGCGAAAGCCGGGAATGACCTTCTGTTTTACTTTAGAAACGCCACTGATCTCTTGAACTTCAGGAAGGGTTTGAATACCTGGCTTTTTACTGAATAAATCCTTTCCTCCTTGCTCTTTGCCTTCAGGATAAACAATCTAGCGCCCGGATGCCCTTGGGTAATTGCTGCACTTTATAAAAGTTATTAACATAACATAACCCTTTCTCATGTGATGCACGTTTAGGCGCAGTAGGACCTGATAGTGGAAAGGTCCCAGAAAAATAGCCTGGCTCGAGGAAGAGAGAAAGCCCACCAGGTGGGCATTCTGTCTGAGCAACGTTTGAGGCTTGGCTAGCATTTGGCAATGTTCTGTCTCATCTTTGCCATCTTCTGAGAAGGAAGGCTCAGAGAGGACGTAGTGGAGTCTAAGATGAAACCTACGAAGATCGCTCTTTGGGTGGGGGAAAGAAGCAACTACTTTTCATTGATTTCAAACCCCAGGCCTTGCAAGAGATTGATCACTTTCTGAAGATAGGAGACAGGTTTCTTGGGGAATTGGGCCAGAAGTAGCATGTTGCCCAGGTAAACATTTAGCCAGACTCCTTGAGCTCTTTGGAACTCTACCGCAAGTTTGAGGACCTTCGTAAAGCACCAAGGTGCGAACGACAGGCAGAATGGGGCGGAAAACACAGGGACAGACATGTATATGCCCTTCAGGTCCAGGCGCACCATCCAGTCTGATGGGAGCAGCACATCCCTGAGGAAATGAATACCCTCCATTTTGAAATGACGGTAGACCAGCCACTCGTTGAAGTCCCTGAGATTGTTAACCAGTCTATGGTCCCTGTCAGTCTTGTCGACCAGAAAGATGTACCTCAGAAACCCATTGGAGTTGACCACTTCCTGAGAGATGGCCCCTTTTTGCAGGAGGGCTAGGACCTCCTCATCTATAAGCACTGAATCACGGGTAGAGAAGTATATAGGCCCTGGGCAGGAAGCCTATTAAGGGCAACAGTAAATCTCTATGTGGAAACCCTGCACTGTCTGCAAGACCCATGCATCAGAGGTGATAAAAGCCAAGGCCCAGAGAAAACCTGCCGAGCACCCTGCCTACTCTTGTCTGAGCAGAAGGGAGGACACTTACCGTTTGCAGAGTTGCCACTGGCTTGTCCCTTGTATCCGCCATGACCATAGAAGCGTTGCCCTCTTCTCAGGTGGACGTTGGTAAAATGTGCGTTATTCTGGTAATGGCCAGGGCCTTGTCCCCTGAGAGGGGTTGGGTAGGAGGGGTGGTCCATGGGGTTATTATACACTTTATGTTGGACTGCGTTTGTCAACAAAATTACCAAGCTCATTCACAAAAGGATCCCCAAATAACCCCCTTGGGCTATGGCATCTGCCTCCGAGGATGCAAGATCCCCCAGCTTGGGATCTACTTTGATAAGCAAGGAGCGGTGGTGCTCTGTAGATAATGCACAGTTTGCTTTTCCCATAAACATGATAGCACGCTGTGCCCAGTGTGAGAGGACATTGGGATATGAGTTCTCCTGATACTTTGGCCTCTTCCGCCATGTCCAGGATTTTGCTCATAGGACCTATATCGTCCAATAGTTGGTCATGGCACAAGCACCAAGACCTGTGTAGGCTCTTCTTAAGGTCTATAATATACTTAGCAAAAAGGTGGTCATCCTAGAGTCAATGTTGGGGGATGAGGGCCACTTTTCCCTCTAGGGTCCAAATAAATTGCGGGCATCCTTCTCTAAAGGCTTGTCAAGATACCCCGCCACGAACCTCGTCACCTTGACTCCTGGTGCCCACAATGCCGACCTCAAATAGATGACATAATCTAGATCTAGCATATCAATATCATCCCCCAGCATAGGAGCGGGTTCCGATGCAGGGCGTCAAGACCTTGAGGAGCTCACCTCATCATCTGAGTCCCTTGGAGAGTCTCCATCCTGCTGATCCAAAGTATACGGAGTAAGGTTCGCCGGGACCTTCCTGAGGGGCATTTTTAGCCAAAAAGACTTATTTTAGAAGCTCAAATGCTTCTCAGTAAAAACCTTACTCATATTTCTTCTTTGGGGGTGGGGACCCTTCCTTTGGGGCATCTAAGGGAGGTTTTATGGGGCGAGCATGGTATTTTCTGCAAGTTTTGTGCACTCCTATGCAATCCTATCAGAGAGACACTGTTACATAGGACCCATGAGCCCATTTACTGCTCTCTTAATCGATGTATCAACTGCCTCATGAAAAGACTATTGGAAAAAGGACGAGTCCTCCTCCTCATAGGTTGCTTGAGAGCAATGCATGTCCATCATGCACCTAAACCATTAAAGAGCGCTTTGCTCAATGCTATGGAAACATCAGAGCTAAAGATAGGGGCCTAAAGCCAAGATGGCTAGGATTAAGGAAGCCCTTTTAAGGTACGCGCAAGCATGTGAAATTAGATGCCGAGAGGGAGGCCAGGCACTATTATGGGTGGGACAGAAGCACACTATCGAAAGGGCGTGAGTCGCAGGGGCACACATATCCTTATTTGTCTGGAGGGCTTTCTTACTCGGGACTGTGTCCCAACACTGGCCTTCAGTGGCCTGAACCAATTACAGACCCCATTGGGCGTCAGCAAGATCAACACAAAATACGGACCCCCCAGGATGGCGTCAGAAAGGCAAATTTAAGGAATACAGATCGACCGCACAGCTGGGCGTTACCTGGAGCATCAGAGGGACAAGGCTCTGCAAGTCGCAGGCTGTATGTAAATGTATGTAAATGCTCCGGCGCTACACATCCAGCTCCTGAAATGGGAGAGAGATGCACGGAAACAGAGAGACGGTCTGGCCGCAGCGCCATCTAGTGGGTAGATAACCACATTGCAATCCACAATTGGACCCGAGTCCCAAGCACTACTGCGACTGAGGGGGAATCTGAAAGGAAAGCACATGTGAGCGCGCCAACCTGCAACAAACAATACATTTCAAACCCCTTTAAAACTGCAGAATAAACATTCTAACAGCCTCAGAATTGAGAGAAATAGAAAATACCTCTTAACTGGCTGCTGAGCATCAAAGAAAGCGGGAGTTCAAGCAGCAACAGAGAACTATGTTGGGACCACGCTGCAAAGACTAAAGAAGGACTTGTGAACGGTTTTGTTTTCCCTTGTCTTCATGGGGAAAGTAGTTTTTGTCATGTTTAAAATGGGTGCTGTGTTTTGAAATGGTGTATTAAAGCGAAAGAAGAGAGCATAATCCTCGCCTCCAGTCCTGACGTAGAATTACAGCCATCCACGACAAAATTATATTAAAATACATGGGATTCTGTAATCCCTGTATAAACAGTAGTCTCTAATTTCTTTATAATCGGTGACTTGTGATGCAACCAGTCGCCAATTATAAACAAAAGACGTCAGAACTATTATAAGTTACTACAGCAAAATTGTGATGTCACAATGCCTGCTGCCAGAGCCGGCAGCCGAGGTGAAAGGCAGGTCAGTCAGGTCACAGAGAATTACTGAAGCAGCTGTTTAAAGCAACGAAAATGGAAAGTTGCTTTTCTTCCTTCTGCTCTTTTTTAATAACAATGAAAAGAACAGAGAATAGGTTTATTTTTTCACTCATTAGGAGAAAAGCTATAATTGTTCTACATGCTTTTACACATTCCAAGCTCCTGCGGCTTTTCTTTTTCAAACTCACTTTTATTGAACTGTTTCTATTATCTGTTTTCAACAAATATCTTACAGGTTTTTAGGTCGAGTTATTTATAACTCGAAACCTATTGGGGCTAAACTAAGAGGTAAACTAAGCTCTCAAAAAATACGGATTTCCAGAAGTGCATGTGTCCCCTGCATGCGCTTCTATCCGCCTGCCTGCCTGGCATCACCACATCAAAGCCAGCCATCTGTTGCTTCCCCTGAAGCTTCCCCCAGCGTGCACTCGGCCTCAGGCATTTCTCCTCCCCTAATTATTCACTGCCCACGGCCGGCGGTACTTTCACTTTCACGGCCGCCAGGCCGTGTCTCGCATTTCTCCTCCCCCCTCCCAGTGTATTAAACTTGTTTTTATTTTAGCTGTTGATTTTTTACCAGTAGAACTTTCCTTGTGTTTTTTCTGCAGTGCACACTCAATCCATTATTCAAACACTAATTGGTGCCCGTGTTTGCTTTAAAACCACGTGTAACTGGCTAACTGGAATATACACCAAGGATGCTGCTAGCTCTGTTTTTGTAGTCTCGTTTTGCGGCGATTTTTTTAAAATCATGAATCTGAGGCAAATTCAATCGTATTGCAGTGTCTGCAGCAAACATATGCTTCCCAAATAGCAAGGGACTCGTGCACAAGGCCTTTTTGGAATATTTTATGTTATTTTGGCAGGTAGGTCAATATATGCAAAATCCCATGGTTCCTTCTACCCGGTCAATGTGCCATATGCCGTCCCGGGGGCTTCTGGGAATACCCCACTGTACAGGGAGGTCGCGACTCGGAGCAGGTGGGAAGCGGCGCTGCCGCTCCTCACAGGGCAGCTGGCTGGAGGCACGTGGGAGGGGGCGTAAAACTGCCTGAAGTGAACTATGCTAATACGGCGCCTTACAAAAATGCACATGGGGTCTAGAGAGCTTAGATTTCGGGCCTCGATGTGTGAAGTTGCTCTGGTAATTTATTGGGGCCTGTTATTTTCTACCGCTATGCATTTTATCTTTCCTTTTTTTTTTTTTTTTTAATATCTTTATTCAAAAGTTTTTTTTTTCCCCCCCACTTTTTTCTTTTATATCCGGTGTATTTACAGCATTACACAATCTTTTACAACAAATACAGATTTGTATTAATAAATGAAAAAAGAAAAAAATGCAAAATTAAAACACAAAGAACACTAAATATAAGTATAGTACATCCTACATCTTATCTATTAATCTTATAGATCTAACAAATTTCTCAATTACTACCACAGATAATTTTCCTACATTTCCATTGCTCAATGGGAGACCATATCTTACCCCCCAGAACTTTTGCCTTCCTTCCTTTTCTGTCATATATGGCCCTCTCTAAGTTGTATGTAGATAGTAGTCTTGCTACCCAAGTCTGGAACGACGGTGCTGATTTCTCCTTCCACGCTTTGCGACAACTATCCTGTATACTGCTGTAACCATGAATAGGAATTCTGGATAAGTTGTATTTTCCACTAAGCTTACCCCCAGAATTATCAGCTCCTCAGTTAATTTAGTTTTTATTCCCAGTGATTTCTCCAGAAACTCTTCTATAGCCAATTTTAAAGTGTATAATTGCGGACAGTTTGCAAACATATGTGTTATATTAGCCTGTGTTGAATTGCACCTTGGACACGTTATTCCAGTAGAGCCTCCCCAGCTGGCTATTCTGGCCGGTGTGAAATATAGTGAATAAACTGTTTTATAGTGTTGGGTTTGGAGTGTAGCTGAGCATAAGATAGTTCGACCAAAATCTAAGGAAATTTGTAGGTCTTCCGGTCGTGCCTTTACCTGTTCTCTCCATTTATTACTATATTTCTCTCTGTCATCTATTTTGTAAACTTGTAGCTCTGCATACAACTGTCCTATTGAGCATAAGAGGCTGCTTCCCAGGTAGTCCATTATCCTACAACTCTCCATCCCTCCTGCACCCCCTGTTTTTGTGGGATGGAGAGTTGTAGCATTTTATCTTTCCATGACAGAATTATTTAAAATTATTTGTATGATAAAAACTAAGATTTGCAATGCAAGCATTTTTATTTTAGAGAGACAGCCATAACACATGCAGGCCCTTTTCCCCTTTATCGAACTACCTGCAAATAATTCCACGGTGGGACAAGACGTGCGTTCAAAATCCCTGCGAGTGCTTCAAAGAACAATCTCACAGCCAGACGTCAGCGTAAATAGGTTTTAAGACCAGGCTAACACGGGACAAGACGATCTGTGAAAATGCAGAGAGCCACAACGCTGCATTTCGGGATGCAAATTATGCTCTTTCTCACAGTGCCCCCTGGTAGTCTTTTTTTATCCGACACAGGTTTGTCTTTCCTCTCGATGCATTTTTACCATGTTCCATTCCCACCGTCCAAAATGTATGCAGATTTTGCAGATGCATGATTTTTTTAGGTAATGTCTTTGTTAGGTCGAGCTGGAGAAAAGCAATGCGAAGCATTGCGTCCAGCTCTGTCAGCTCCTCAGTGTTTATCTGTGGTATTGCTGTGTGCACATCACTGCCAGCTTCTTACACTTTGCACCAGTGCCAGCTCCTCACTCTGCTCGCCAGTGCTACCCACTCACTCTTCTTACCAGTACCCTCACCTCATTCTTCTTTTTGATCCAGCTCCTCACACTGCTGTCCGTTTCCTGCTCCTCATACTTCCAGCCACTGCTAGGCCCTCCCTCTGCCCACCTGTGTGAGCTCCTCACTTGACCACCAGTTCTTTAACTTCCCATTAGTGCCAGTCCTTCCGTCCACCTGTGACAGCTCTGTAGCCTGCAACCTGGTGACGGCTCAGCAAGCTGCTCACTATTGTGTGCTACTTCCAGTGCCTACCAGTGCAGAGACTGATGCTACCCACAAGTGACAGAGCCGTACACTACCCTCTAATGTCAGTTTCGTTCGCAACTGACCAAAATCTACTACTCGCAATACTAACCACTGCCGGTTCCTAACACTGTGCTTGTGCATTTTTAACTGCCCACCTGCGACAGCTCGTCACACTGTTCACCAAGGTCAGCTCTTCATGCTAGCCTCTGGTGCAGTCTCTTCATACTGCTCACCGTTGCACATGCCTAGCACTACTGACCAGACCGGACTTCCCACAGTCCCTCCAGAGCCATCTGCCACACAACCCACCGGCGCCTGTTCCTCTCACTACTCACATGTACCGGCTGCTGATGCTACCTACAAGTGCCAGATTGTTACTACTTCCAAGTGAAGGATCCTTCTTGTGCCCACAGTTCCTCTCGCCATAATACTCACCGGCTCCTCAAGCTGCACATTTCTGTCCACTTCCCAAGCTGTATATCAGACCCATTCGCTCATAATGCCCATATCTTTCAACTCTTCTCACTGAGCTTCTGTATTAGCCCCTCACAGTACTCACCAGTGCCTGCTCATCATCCTGCCCTCAAATCAGCATCACACCTATTCTGGAAGCTACTGGGGCAGTTCAGGTTCTGTGATTCATCCGTCCTGCTCATTTCGGGTGGCAGTGATTTGATACTGATTTTTCTCTTTTTCTCTCTCGCCCCCAATCTCCACTCTCTTTTCTATAACATTATCTTAATTTCATCTTCTGCCCATCATTTTGGTCTCTCTTTTATTTCACTCTTCTGCTCGATAATCTACTCTTTCAACCTACTTCTGGAACCTTCCTTCGAGCTGTCGTACTATAGACGGAGGTGAACTGATTACAAGAGGCCCTTAAACAGCCACCTGCACCTCCAGGCCAAGTGTTGGCACAGAAGAGATGTTCTGAGGAAGGAAATAGGTAGTAACTGAGAGGCCCACATTTAGGTCTGACCTAATTTTACCAACAGGTACCAGTGGTACTCACGTTTTTACTTAGAAGAATGCAAGTTTAAGTTGTGCACCTTTTCCACGATTTAAAGCTAGTGGCTCTGATTAAAGTTGGCACTGGAGTTTAATATTTCACTTCTGTTCTTGGATTTTCATCACAATAAAATACACTGAACATAATCTTCACCAAAGTTATTTCAAAAGTTTAAGCTATTGCCATTATAAATTACAGTAACTTTTATTTAAGTATTAATTATTTTTTAAAAATTAGAAGCCATTGTTATTTGTAATATCAATACATGCAAGTCACGTAAATACAACACATATTGCATTACAAATGCCATAGGTGTCACATTTGCAAAAATTATAACTATTGGCATTGTAAATGACAAAGCTATTAATTTCGCTATTTTCAAAAACAAAACATAAATAAAAAATGTGTCATTTACAATACCAATAGCTCAAACTTTCCTAATGCGAGACCTATTGCATTGCAAATGCTTGTTGATGTGTTTAACTTTGCACTACAGGTTTTATTTTTATTCTACATGTTTGCAAGCATGCTTGCTCTTTCATATGAAAGAGCAGTGCACCAAGTTTCAAGTGTTTTTTGGGAAAGGTGATGGTGTGACAATGGGATAAAGTACTCCTTGTTGATAAGGATACTGTAAGTCACCTTGGAGTTCCACAACCTTATGACGGAACTCAGCCTTTTGGCCTCATTCCTCTATATGCTTATGGAACTCTTCTGTGACTTGTAATACCCTTATATTGTACGCCTGGGGGTACGTATAATGTACAGCAGGGGGTACTTTATCCTTTATATGATTCCAGTTTATATCAGGTCTCTTTTGTCATATGATTCAAATTTGCTGTTTGTTAGTCTTCAAAGATCTGATGAAGTGATGAAAACGTAATTATTAAGGAAAGAAACCATTGAATAATCAGGACAGATGACACCAGCAAGGACATCATCCTGCATCAAAAACAGGCAAATTCTCTAAGAATGAGATCTGTAATACCACTGAGATATAGTGCCAAAACCGCTTCTTGGGCTTAAATGGAATAGATGGATGTGAATGATCGCGAAATTTCACTTATGTTTCAATAATAATATAAAAAGATCCTTATTTTTAAATAAGTTAATGGGGATGATTCCAGGTGGAATGAGGGAGGCTTGCAAGGACTGCAGGAGAAGTTGGTGTTAGGATACGCAGTGAGTACAATTACTGGGGAATAGAGTGTTACGGATTGTAGGAAGGGAAGACTCTAGTCGTCTGGGAATCAAGATGCAGGCAGTAGCAGCTCATCTAAGGGAGAACCCTGAGGTTTGGAGAACACAGGGATTAGAAGACACTGATTCCAAAGCTGGGGTTGTGGTGGGACACTCACCTGTACAGATAGTAGAAGAAGGAGAGCAGATAAAAGGCTAGCTTGCACCATGACTCCTTCTGGCAGTAGTTGAGGATGTCGGCATTCATGATGGAGACAGGATCATACATCACCTCCGAGCCGTCAGCCGGACGGTGGAAATATCTCAATGGATAGCCCAAAAGTGCAAGGCAGACGCGGCCAGAGATGGGTAAAGACGCACAGAGTGGAGAAAGAAAAAGACAAATGGAAGGAAAATTTAAGCACCAACTGAACCACCTTTACATTATTGAATTTGATATCAGTGTCTTTGGACATATAAGCATCACCTTTACTGTCAGTAATATGCTTTTCTATAGGAAGACTTCCGGTAGGCTGATGACTCCAAAGACTAGTAGAGATCTGACTGGGCTAGGAAGGAGTCAGGTTGCATTTGTAAAATGGAGATTGTGGCTTTTTCGATAGCACAGTTTGAAAATGCCATAGACAGACAGACAAGACTGTAGGTGTATGTGTGGATACAAGCTTTAGGGAATCAGAAGGGCTGAAGGATGCTTGAATACATTCCACCATTGAGGTGGTCTAATTCCAGAGAGGCATGTGGGTTATGTGGTTAGAGGCTTGGTGGAGCAGGTTTACCTTTTCATGGGCTGGAGGGACAGAGCATTGCTTCAATACAATCCTTTAAGGGGAATGTGTACCTACTGGTGAGGGGACAGATGGGATTTTGGGAATGGGCAGGACACCTAGAAGATTAAAGAATGGATGCAAGGGTCGAGGAATGCATGAATACACACCACAACTAAAAAAAACAGAACAGCATGCAGCACCCCTCTCTCATAATCATCCAAACATGAGACTTATGTCTTCTTTCTTTACAGGTTGCAATTATGCTTCATGTAAGATATCAACTATTTTGCCCATTAGAAACAAATTGTATGTAACAAGAGGCTAGTTTCCCAACCCTCAAAGAGTCAGCTCATCACCTTTTGCAAGAATACTCCATCAGACAATACTCCATACATGCTCATATGTGCACACTCACGCAGACAATGCTAGCCACTTTCCGAGCATCAAAATGAAGATGGAATCAAGCATTCAGTCCCAACCGCAACACACCACCCCCTCATGCAATACACAGATCAAGACACTACATACTCATACCTCCAGATGTGAAAAGGTTGGTATGAATGTAACCATGATTGTTTAGGAAATTAAACTACTGAGGCCTACATAGATATAGACCTAGTGGGTAGGTTTGGCTCTAGGACAGATACAAGGGAAGAAGATATGGTGTGCGTGTTTAAATTAATCGAAGCAGGATGTGTGAATATTGGTCCTAGTGAGAGGACGTATGCAGTGAGACGTAGAGGGGTGAAGGTATTTGTTAACAGAAGCACTGTGCTCGAAGAGGGGGCATAATAGCAGATGCAGGGACTAGTGCCTAGTATGCAGAGCTCAGTTAGGATGGAAGGATGGGAGCCTTTGTCTGGAGAGGTGCAGAGGAGCAGAAATATCCAGCGGTGACTAAGACGGAGGATGGTACAGTGGGTATAGATGTCTGTCATTAGTCTTATATCTAGAGTGGAAATGGAGATGGAAGGACGAAGAGGTGCATGTTTGTGTGCTAGACTTATAGTGCGGTCACTCCTGTACCACAGTTACTTTCGGCCATCTCCATAACAATTAGATGAAGATGAAACAGCTCACAGGTTGATCGTATTCAAAATAGAGGGTGGCTACTTTACTTTCAAGCCAAACACAAACATTGTTCAAGATTTCCCATGACTTGTCCGCATAATTCTTTAAGACAAATTATTTTTATGGATTACATCAGATTTGCATTTACATTCCCTCAAGAGAAACTCATGCAGCCAACATCAGTTTGTTTTTTCCCTTGTACAGTTCTTTAAAATTCTTTAAACAGATCACAATTATACAACATATCAGATTCAAATATTTACAATCAAATGCAAGCACGGAACCTCTCAAGGCACCATCCTTGCTCGGGATTCCATATCTGAACCCAGCCACACGCCTGTGACCAATCCATCAGCGAGAAATCCTTGGGTAGGGCGGTCAGGTCAGACCTAGAAAAGCAGATGTAGAAGCACAGGGCAATAGAGAAGCTGAGCCATGTACGGATACTGGGACTGGTTAGGATCACATGCACAGGCTGGAAGAGGATGCAGGAGTATGCACATTGTGGTTCTCTGAGCCAAAGGGGAATTTGGGCACAGTGTGAGGAAGGGGCAAAGGCATTTATGGCAACAGACACCAACGTGGAAACGCGGAAAGGACCGAATTGCAAATTTATAAACGTATACCCCCACCAGTAGGCAAGTGTACATTCAGAATGCATAGAAGGGTTCAAATATGTTGATATAGTCTCCAAAGAGCACGTTTATGTGTGCCAACACAGGTCGCAGTTAGTAGGCATTCATGTGAGAGGAGTCAAGTGGTGGATAGCTACATAGAGATAACAACATGTACACCAACCATGTTCCCAGCAGCGCAGACACCCACACCCAACCAGGGTCAGTCTGGCCTATCGGGCAGTCAGGCAGGGCCCGTTGGGCTGGTCTGACAGATCAGCGTGTGGGCCTGTTTTTGGCAGTTTGTGGGCCGGATTTATATTCAGTTGTGTCGGGTTTTTACTGTTGATTTCCCTGATATTACCACAAGCATTGCCTGTAGCAAGGACAATAGCATGCAGTCTCCCATACCGTGCAAAATACTCATAGCGGACCACGTTACAAGTTTAAAACTAGCCCGGTTTGCAAATGTGGGCCACTTTTTTACCTATCTGGTTCGTTAATAGGGGACACTTTTATTTTGGTGCCTGGGCCTATTTTCTGTCCCAGACCCTGCACCCGGCATTCACACTCTGACATGCATAGGTTAATGAAAGGCACCTCTCACCCCTCAATGGAAACAGTGATAGTGCAAACAAATAAATGGCAGCCAGCATCAAGCAGTGAAAGTAAATAATCAGGAACATGAACACATCCTCGTCTGCATAATGCACAAGATTCAGGAACAGAAGCACTCCAGGACCGGACCACGCAAACCAAGGCTGACAACAAGAGCATGCACTCAGTAGGAGTTTTGGGATCAGGGGAGGAAGATTGGGTCAGTGTCTAGTTCTAACCCTGTCCCCAGTACTTTGACTGTTTTGTAAGGACAGCTGCATTTGCATCCGGTGAAAATGTGTAGAATGGACACCAACCCTAGTGAGATGCATGTTCTGTGAAGGAAGTGGAAGGACGCAGGGATATGTGTGACAGTTGAAAATGAAAACAGGTCCCTCCAGCAAGCAGAGGTAAAGGTGGACATGCAAGCACGAGTAAAGGCCATGCTAAGCTTACCTCCAGAGGTGGTAGAAGAGCAGGGGAATATTAAGTCCTAACGTCACCCATTCCGCTGCACACATGAACATCAGGCAAAATAGTCCATGTATGGAATATTCAGGGACCACAAGCTGCGGGTGAAAGAGAGAGAATGGGTGAAAAGAGGGGAGGGCAGGACAGGCGAAGGGAAATCAATGTTACTAAGACAGGCAGCAGAAAGTAGAGGGAAGAAATACATGAGGAGCAGTGAAAGGGAGACGTTTATTCACCAAAATGTTAACCCTTGGCCAGGGTGGCACTTAAATGACATCCACTGAGTGGTGATAATGAAGCGGGAACATGTTTGGAAACATGGCTGTTGAGAGGAAGTTTGTGAAAATAAGCAGTTGGGAAATATTTGAGCGACAGGAGAAATATACAGTGCAAAGCAAAAGAGGATAAATGGAAGGAAGACGTGTGGAAAGAGAAGACAGAAGAGGGGAAGAGGTAGAATGGACGCAGTACAGCAGCAGCAAAGCAAATGCGAGAGATATGGTAAAGCAGCAGACAGGAACCCTAATTCAGATTAATGTGTTAAGTAAAGGTAGAGGAAAGGCAAACAGCAGGATAATAAACACTACACCGAGAGCACTGAAAATGGCATTTTGTTTTGTAACTACCTAAATAGCTTGGAAGCGTGGGTGTAACACTTGTACGCTGCACTCAGCAGTGTTAAGGAAACAAAGTGTACTCTCTAGACCTGGGCTCCGCCTTCCAGTCCTTACACTTAAAGCGGTTTCTTTATCCACTCATAATCCTTTACATTATCCTCCTAATTTTTACTACTTAAAAAAAAGGACTTGAGGAGGCGTCGAAGAGGCACGTGAAGAAATAAGAAAAAGGTGAGAAAAAAAATAGAGGACCAAATGAAACCCACGCTTTTTGGCGGCCTTGTGGAATGTGTTGGAGAGGCCTGTGGAAATCAAAGAGAACAGAGCCTTGATACCGGTGAAAGACCACTCCCGCAAGTTGCAAACTCCAGGAAATAAGTGCGAGGGGCTACCATGACCATGCGGTTCCCATTCCACTCCGTCGTGATCGCAACACCAGGGTATACGCCAGGTAACCTTTATCTTTTCGTCCCCCGTCAGAACAGAGAGCCCCCAGCCCTACTCTGTCTTAACGCAAAACAAACAGCTCGAACTGAACAATTCATCCATTCTACCAGAGCTGAAAGTTCGCACTCTATGTTCGGTTGCTTACATTAAGCTTGAAAATACAAAAAAACTATATTTTTATAACACTTACTGATAATTAAGGACCCTAACATTTAATTCACAATTTGGGAACAAGAGGCGCACAGTTACAGTTTAATACGCAGCATAATGCTCTCATTTTTTTAAACACCCAGGCAGAGAGACCCTGTGCAGAAAACTGCCTCAAGCATCTAACCTCGGCCCCAGCAAGGCTCTATTTCTGATATACAAGCAATACACGTTACAAACGCCATCACTTAGAGCAGACCGCGTTTCCAGTCGTGCACTTGTGATACAAGCTCTGCCGACCATCTAAATGCACACATTTTCAAATAATTATCTGTTGTGGCGACTCTACAGTCGCCTCAAACCCTCGAATATAACAGGTTCATGGGATGACTGACAGCCGGCCTCTGTGTCATCACGTGGTGTCCTCCGCACGTTCTTGGGTGGCGGAAGGCCCTGCCTCCCTCGTTAGCACCACCATCTGCCGTCGGAGCTCGAGCCCGTTCATTACTTTGGCGGGGTGTCGGTGTCGCCATCAGGATCGGGACGGCTCAGTGCTCAGCCAACCAGCAAGCTGTCACCCGGCATTAATGGTGCCAGAACTGGCTGCAGGCTGTCGATGAAGACAGACCAGACTCCCCCACCTCCCCCTCTAAACCGCCCGGAAACATTCGCAATCCTCCTCTACGACCAGAGGTGCAGGAGAATCCTTACAGGCCCTTATCGCCATCACATGTGGTATGACGTTGTGGTAGCGATAGGGGCTTTGCCTTATTTACAAGGCAGCGTTAAGTCAAATAACGTGGCTTAACGCAGCCTTGTAAACAAGGCACCCTTTGACGCTGTAAGCCTGAAAGGGGAGGGCGGTGGGTGTCGCGGTGGGCGTTCCACTGCAACACCCATTGATTTTGACGCTGCTCCCTATGTACAAGGGTGGCGTAAATAGGAGGCAGCGCCAAAATTACGACCAGGGAAAACTTGGTTTTACCCTGGCGCAATGAGGAGAAATGCTTTATTTCTCCTTGTTTTTGCTGTTTTCACATGTGCTGCACACATAGAAACATCAAATTGCTATTGATTGTGTATGTGCAAGAGAGAGGATGTGGTCTCATGGCTAGAGCTGGCGACTTTGGAGCTGGGAAACCAAGGTTCGAGCCTCGGGGTTGACTCCGCGTCCTGTGATTCTGGGCAAATCACTTAATCTCCCCGTGCCTACCAAAAAAAACCAAGCATTTACAATGCACTGGTCTCGGCATTATTAAAGGTAGAGCTATTGGCATTGCTCATGACTTTTTTTAAAAAAAAATCATAAATAAATGGCATTGTCATTTACATTGCCAATAGCTTAATCGTTAAATAAATGGAATTGTCATTTACAATGCCAATAGCTTAATCGCTTGCAAATGCATGACCTATTGTATTTACACCCACACAGAGCCCTACACACACAAACAGAGCCCCCCCCACACACACAGAGCCCCCTACACACACAGAGCCCCCAACACACACACAGAGCCCCCCACACACACAGAGCCCACACACACAGAGCCCACACTCACACAGAGCCCACACTCACACAGAGCCCACACACACACAGCGCCCACACACACACACACAGCGCCCACACACACACACACACACAACCCACACACACACACCGAGCCACACACACAGAGAGCCACACACACACACAGAGCCACACACACAGAGCCACACACACACAGAGCCACACACACAAATAGCCACACACACACATAGCCACACACACACAGAGCCACACACAGCCACACAGAGCCACACACACACAGCCACACACACACAGCTACACACACACACACAGCCACACACAGCCACACACACACAGCCACACACACAGACAGCCACACACACACACAGCCACACCCACACACACAGCCACACAGAGCCACACACACACCCAGAGCCACACACACACCCAGAGCCACACACACACCCAGAGCCACACACACACACAGGAGAGCAAGCACAGCGAGGGGGCAGGAGAGCAAGCACAGCGAGGGGGCAGGAGAGCAAGCACAGCCAGGGGGCAGGAGAACAAGCACAGCGAGGGGGCAGGAGAACCAGGGGGCAGGGGAGCAAGCACAGCCAGGGGAGCAAGCATATCCATGGGGGAAGGGAGCAAGCACAGCAAAGGGGGCAGGGGAGCAAACACAGCGAGGGGGCAGGGAATCAAGCACAACGAGGGGGCAGGGAAGCAAGCACAGCGAGGGGGCAGGGAAGCAAGCACAGCCAGGGGAGCAAGCACAGCCAGGGAAGCAAGCACAGCCAGGAGGCAGGGAAGAAAGCACAGCGAGGGGGCAGGGGAAGCAAGCACAGCCAGGGGCTACTTTATCCCATATATTATGCTATATTTTAGTATGTTATGTTATACAGGTTTACATAGGGCACTTTCTTCCTTTGCTAGGACGTGGGTGACGTCTTTCACTATATAGGAACTTTAACACCAGATCTGGATGCAGAAAACGGTGCTATGTATGGCGGGGCTAGGCTTTAGCCACGTAGATATAGAAACGAAAGGCGAAAACAAAGATGACATCATCAGGCGCGTCACTCTCTTCCACGGGTCCGTGGACTCGGTGTCCCGTGGGAGGCGGCAGGATGGATTTCCAAGAGGAAGCAGCTATTTTGGAAACTCGAGCAATGAACAAATTGACTTTAATTACCCCATCCCGTGCTTGTTATATATTTCCACTTTCGGATGATTCAAAATAATTACAAGTTAGCCTCAACGGTCCGTCCACGCCTCTCGGGTCAATGTCCATCCACTCAATTGTTTTCAATAATATTTACCTGTGTCTGCAGAGATTTTAAGCAGAAATCGCTTTCAATTTCTGATCTGAAATCACATAAGAATGTTAGAGACACCTAAAGAATGCATTCCTCACACTTACAGCCTAAGACCTAAACCCTTCCCAATGAAGGGGACTCTAAATGTAAAACATGGAATTAACCAGCATTGAGAGAGTGAGACAGCGAGAGTGAGACGGGGGATCGAGTCAGTCAGTGGCATTTCACCAACTGAAGGGAGTTCAACAGTTCAGGGTTGGCAAATATTTAGACACCCTGTGCTACTGTATTCGGTCATAAGTCATAGTAAACACTGAAAACAAATGTACTGGAAATCAAACAAGAGCGACAGCGCTCTGCCTCTGTAAATAAACAGTGTGAAACCAAACCCTGGCCAAAGTGAAACACCTAGGTGTTACTTTCTGCTTGTGACGGTCTGCTGCTGTGTTTTAATTTGGCCGATTTCATTCGGTATTTCGCACTGCTATGTGAGGTTGTTTTTCTTTCATTATTTACAAAATCCATTCTGCACCTGCAGGAGAGCTCTACATGTAATCTCTGCAAGGATGAAAATGTGTCTTTATGTCTTGCTCGGGGGTTGTTCAGTCAGTTGAATTGCACTTGTTAAATCATGTTAATTCACCTAATAAACCAATATGTGCAAACAAAGTCCCTTCGGCTGACATTATCAGGAGAAAGGAGGTGAATATCCAAGGTGTTGCCTGGTGACAGAGTCACACCGCAAGCCCTTAGCACATTTAAACATCTGATTACAACAAACAGCAGAACCTAACAACATTGGATTTTCACAAGTAGAAATATGAAAAGGACTGCGGTCGGAGGATGAATTCGAGGCTTCCGTGCCAGGGCTGCAGCTGCCTGTCAGAGACGCGCAGCATGCCACTTGGAAAGAGACGTTTTCAGGATGGTTGGCACACGCCAGCAGCCAGATTCCAGGCAGATCTCTTTCCATAGCGCTGCATTTCCTGAGGGCAGTTTCTGGGATGGAGAGATAGGAAATCCTCTGCCTCCCCCACATGACCCCCACACGCACCCCTCCTACGGCGAGGGATTCTGCTTCCCAACAAGGGAGACAACCCCACGGAGCAATGGGCTCAGGCAGCGATAAAAACAAACTTACCTCTCCTTCCCAGAGTCCACAGCGTTGGCTCGGGTGTCCCCGTTTTGCGGGGCCGGATGCGGTCCCGGCTGCCCCTGGATAGGAAGGGGGTGAAGCGATCCCTGGAGGCGCTGTACTGCAACATCCTCAAATACCTCTCGCCGGAGGAGAACCTGCTGCCGGTAACCACGCGAGCCCGAGGGAGGCGGTGCAGGGGGGAGCAGGGGAGAGCTGCACCGCAACATCCTCAAATACCTCTCGCCAGAGGAGAACCTGCTGCCGGTAAGCACTCAAGCCTGAGGGAGGGGCAGAGTGGAGCAGGGTGGAGCTGCTCTTCACCCTACAGTGAGGGATTGTGCTTCCCAACACGGGAGACAACCCCACGGAGCAATGGGCTCAGGCAGCGATATTCATTATTGTAAAATCGCAACGATAAAAAAAACAGGATTGACCACTGATGGCACAGTCGGGCATCAAGTCTGTGTGCGGCCGTTGGCTCCGCCGTCTTTTTCGGCCCCAGGACTCAGAGGAGCGTCGCTGGTCTAGGCTCCGATAGGGATCAGGAGTGAGGAGATGCCATTTTTTGGGAGACCGCGCACCGATCGTCGTGCCAGAAAAGTCTCCGATTGCGGGCCAAGAAGCCTTAGCGCTGTGTTTGGAGGACACCAACGTTGTCCAGAGCCCAGCAGTCACCAAAGGCTCAGCGTAGCGGCGAGGAGGAGCAGGATTTCGGCTGGATATTAGTCAGGGCCAGCGAGGCTGTTCCTGCCAAAAATTTTTTTTAAAAATGGCGGTCGCAAAGCTCCGAAAATTTTCGGATTCGGGGGCGTGTTCTTGGCTTCTGAGTGACGGATGACGTCACAGGTGGAAAGAACGCCAAAAACACGCCCCCGAATCCGAAAGAGACGGGGCTTGATTGGAGTGAAGTCCCTCTCCTCCAATGGCTGGCCTCCGTTTAGGAAGCCAGCCAATAGAGGAGAGATGGAGGAGAGAGGCGGGTTCAAGCCCTGTACTCAAAAACATTAAATCTCCGACCAAAGACTGCGCAAGCGCAGCCTTTAGGTCCTCGACCTAAAAAAAAGGAATGCTTCCTTGTGTTACATAACTGGTGCTCATTTAAAGCGCTCCAATACCTTGGGGTCGAGTTTTCGCTATATAAATCTGCCCAAAAATACCATCAAAACAAAAAATTATGTTTTGCAACTTCTATGTGTGTTGCATTAAGCAGCACACATGGATGTTTCAGAACGCCTTGAATGGGAAACCTTCCAGCACAAACAATCATTTCCCCCAATGCAGACACCCTTGCACTATGGTGAAAGGGTGCATGCATTGGCGCTAGGCAGCTAAACTCAGCGCCAGTGCTAGGGGAAATGCAGGGGTTTGACGCATTCTTATGAATACAGTACATCCCAGAGTTTTCAGAATGGAGAAGCGTGGTGTTAGCAATGTTTGCTTAATGTCACGCTTCTCCATTCAGTTGTAAAAATGGCCCTTAAATTCTGGCAATGATAGGGACAGCCTTGTGGACTTTCGATTGATGCTAAGCGAATTGCATATCGTCTGTTAACCAAATATTCTGTTAAAGATGAAGACTCACATAATTTTGAAGTAAAATAAAGATGCAGGCATGTAATCAATCATAGGGTGCAAATATGTTTTATTGTGATTTGCAAATTATTTACATTCTGCAAAGTAATGATATCAAAAGTGAAAAAAAATTGTTTCTGTTTATAAGGGTTTTGGGTGTTATTAGTTGTAAAGGGGTCTTAGGGTTCAGGTGTGGGTTTAGGAAGAGGGTAGTAAGGGCAGTAAAATTGTTTTTAGAATTCAGTGGTGGGTAAGGGCACACAATAGTAATGGTTTTAAATGGGTTTTTAGGGTTCAGTGGTGGGTAGTCATAAATGTTGGAAAAGTTTTTGTAGGCGTCAAAGGGATGATAGAGGTAAAAGAAGGTAGGGGTGTTGACAATTTGCCCTTTCTGCAGGATCACCCCAATTGTTTTGAACCTTTTTGCAGAGCCCTATTTTTACTTACTATAGAACTCCTGCTAACCAGAGGTAAAGTGCTTGTGCTGATTCTTTCAGCATGGTAAAATTAGTATACTCCTGATTGGCATATTTAACGTAACTACAAGTCCCTAGTATATGATACCCACATTGTACCTAAGGCCTGAAATTTAAACGTTATCAGTCGGCTGCAGCACTCATTGTGCCAACCACTACAGAGACAGAGTAAAGCATGTCTCCATGCCTGCCATTGAAGCCCAGGCGTTTGGTTTTAAACTGCCAATTTGGCCTGTCAAATTAAACCCTTCATTTGAAACATTAATAAGTTGCCCGAAAGGCAGGCCCCATTTCCCAAAGGGTATGGTGTGTGATATTTAAAAGTAGGACATGTAGATGTTTAATATTACACATGTCCTTACAATAAAAAAGGACTAAAACTATTTTCATTGTAGCAAGGCTGGCTGCTTCCATAGGGAAACACAGGATTACATTATAACACCTTATAATGCTAATATCAGACTGGTACTAGCTAGATAAATATTTTAAAGAATTTTTGTAATAGTTAAGCAAAATCCAATTTAATGGTAAAGTCAGATTTTGTCTATTATGGAAAAATTACCTTTTGCCTGCCTTCTGGCCTCTAGATGTCTTTCTGGAAGTATTTAGCTGTCACCTGGTACCTCAATGGTTCTCCTGTGGTGAGGTTTGAACTGCTCCCAGAACAAGAACAATGAGACTTGGGTGTGAGGAGGCCCTCCCCATGACAGGGTGGCCTGGGGTCAGAGACCCGTGGTGCACTTCAAAGGGGTCTCCACTGTCATAGGCTGATGCTGTTCACAACTGGGCCTACCTCTCCTTTTGTCTTTCTTGGTCTGGAAACAACCTTTACAACGCAGTCATTACATCACACTACATTTACAACGCAGTCATTACATCGCAACATCCTTTACAACATATGTCACTACAACGCAGCCATTACATTGCATGCCACTACAACGCATGACACTACAACGCATGTTACTAACATGCAGGCATTACATCGCATGTCATTACAACGCATACCATTACAACCCATAGTACCCCTACACTATCTAACACTTACCCTACTGTTGCACCCACTGGAGTTAGAATAGTAATTTTTACCCCTACACTATCCAACACATACCCTACTGTTGCACCCCCTGGAGTTAGAAAAGCAATTTTTACCCCTACACTATCCAACACTTACCTTAATTGCAATGTAATAGTATGTGTTGTAATGGTATGCATTGTAAAGGTATAATGCAATGTAATGGAATGCGTTCTAAATGTAGTTAAAAAAATGAGTTGTAGTGGCATGCGATGTAAATGTATGTGTTGTAAAGGATGTTGCGATGTAAAAACTGCATTGTAAAGGCATGCGTTGTAAGGTCATACATTCTTTCTGGTCAGCCAGACACCAACCCCAGTGGGATGGAGAGCTGCCCGAGAAACACTCCTAGACCTTAGAGCCCAAGTTTAGTGAGGCTGAACCATACAGCTGTCTTGAAAATGCCCAAAGTTATCCCGGAAACTTTACCCTGTTGGTTAGTGCATCCCCAAGGGTTATTCTCACCCACAAGCTTGAACTAGGCATAAATGTGGCATCTCCAAGCACCCAGTTCAGAACACTCCTTGACCTGTGGACGATCAGAAGAAGACTGAACCTGCTGTCTGAGACCTGAGAAGAGACCTAAAGGAGTGGACCTGCTCCCTCTTGTACCCAAAATAAAGAAGGAGACTCCAAGAGTCATGAGGTTGACCTCCTGTTAAAGGTACAGGGATTCAACAAGCTCCACGAGGCCTTTCATGCAACTGCCCAGCTTATCAGTGAAAACTCTAACTGGACTGGTCTGTGCTTGCTAACCTGTAGGTCTCTAAGTGCCTTCCCTGAGGTCCTGGGGGATTTAGAAGTATAGTCCTGTGTAGATTTGGACTTGAAAAACTTTTGAAGGTAAAATCTTTGACCAGGACAAACCTGGTTGCTGCTCCCACCTGTTCTCCGTTATGGTCAGCGTCTAATTGCTCCTAGGTCCCAGGCAACCACAATCATGGACTATAACTTGCACTTTGTGCTTCTTGGCGCTATTTCTACTTAAAACTTAAAAAATTAATATCACTGGTTCCCCTTGGAGGATTTTTGTCATGTTTATGTTTATCAAATTGTACAATATTTTCCAAATACATTTTTTGACTTTTATTGTTTTGCATGTCAACTTCATGATTATTTGAATACTGCATACATACTTTAATATTGCCTTTAAGTTAAGTCCATCTGCTTTATGCCATAGATACCAGGGGGTAAGCTCAGGTTTTGTTAGTGACTTTAGTCGTTTATCCTGACAAGAACTGTGATTATTACTTGAGGTGGGTGCTTATTCCCCCTTAGCAATTAACTCTATCTTTTACTGAGGACTTTTGGAGATTACAGGCAGATGGTGGTCAAGGGAAGTAAGTTTTTTTTTTAGGATTCAGGGGCAGGTAGAGGGAAAGAGAGGTAAGGGTTTTTAAAGGCTCAGGGGTGGCAAGAGGTAAAGGGAGGTAAGGGGTGTTTATGGTTTAGGGCTTGTTGAGGTAAATAGAGGGAATGGATTTTTAGGGTTGGGGGTGGGTAGAGAGAAAGGGCAGTAAGGCGGTTTTCAGCTTTAACGGTGGGTAGAGGTAAAGGAAGGTAAGTCGTTTTCAGGGTTCAAGGTGGGTAGAGGTAAGGGGTTATTAAGGTTCAGGGGTGGGTAGAGGTAAAAGGAGGTAAGAGGTTTGTACGGTTCAGGGGAGGAAAGGCGTAAAGGGTGCCAAGGCAATTTTAGGGTTCAGGAGTAGGTAAAGAAATAGGAGATCAGAAATTTTTAGGGTTCTTGGGCAGGTAAAGGGAGGTGAGGGGTGTCTACTGTTCAGAGGCAACTAGAGGTAAAACAGGTAAGGGATTTCAAGGTTCAGGAATTGGCAGATGTAAAGGGAGATAAAGGGTTGCTAGGGTTCAGAGGTGGATAGAGGTAAACGATCTTTATGGTTCAGGTGTAGGTAGATGTCAAGAGAGGTAAGGGTTTTTAAGGTTCTGGGTAGAAAAGAGATAAAATGGTTCCAAGGAGGTTCATGGGTTCAGAGATGGTTACAGGTAAAGGGAGGTATGGGGGTTTTGGATTGAGGGGATGGTAAAGGGAGGCAAGGGGATGTTAGGTTTAGTGGCAGGTAAAGGGAGGAAAGGACTTTTTAAGGTTCAGGGGTACGTAGAGGTAAGGGGTTTTTAAGGTTCAGGGGAAGAAAAAGGTAAAGAGTGACAAAGAGCTTTTGGGTTCAGGGGTGGTAGAGATTAAGGGAGGTTCAAGTTTTTAGCATTCAGGGAGAGGTAGAGGTAAAGACAGGTTAGGATTTTTCAGGGTTTGGGATGTGTAGAGGTAAAGGAAGTTAAGGGGGTTTTAGGTTTCATTGGTGGCTAGAGGAAAAGGTAGGTAAGAGATTTTAGGGTTCAGAGTTGTGTAGGAATAAAGGGGGTAAGGGGTTGTTTTAGGGTTCAGGGTGGATAGTAGTAAAAGGAGGTAAAGGGTTTTATGGGTTACTCTACCCCAAAAACAAAGGAAGAAAAAAAACGGATAAGAAGAACAGCAGTGTCCATGCTGAGATGGTAACTAACAATGTCCTTCAGATACATCATAGATGTTCGTAAGGAGTGCTGATCTTGCGGTCACATCTTGTCAGAGATGGGTGCTTGATCTTTGCACTGCAGAAGGTTGATGCCAAATTCTCTAATTAATCGGCCTGATGTTCCTCCTCCTCTTTTTGCAGGGCTCCTTTTCAATAAAGGAAGACTAGAGTTATTCAAAAAGCTCCCGCATCACCTCACCAATTGTTATGGCTCATGCACTCCTATCTTCTCCTGCAGGCTCAAATTCAAGTCCCAGGAAGGGTAGTGCTGAAAAGGAACTGGGCGATAGATGATCATGGGTAGCCAGCCAGTGGGTGGTGATTGAAGATCCCGGTACCTTCAATAACCTGGGCATGACGGAGACCACAAATGTAGGTTTATCTCCCTTTTCCCTTTGTTAACACAGGTGCAGGCTACAAGCAGCTTTAACAGGACGCTTTGAAGATGATGTGTAGGCGGCGGCAGATCAGCAAGTCAAAAGCAGGACATTTATAGGCAGAGCTTTCATATACCAATGGCCCTAGGAACGGTGGGGATGAGCGGGAAAATTCCTTTTTCTCCTCGTTCCTCCACCTCTGTCTCCCTCACTCTCAAAACTATGGGGGGGGTAAATCCCCCATGTACCTAACACTTCTTACGCCCACGTCCTCCTCCTCTCCTTCGTAAGTAGAGTAGAATTCATGGACTTTGGTGGCTAGCACGTGCGCCTTGAAATAGCCGCTACATGGGACTGAGGAGAGATTTGCCAGAGACTATGAGGCCTTGGATCAGTTCTTTAGGTGTGCTGCGGAGACCAGCCGACTGGAGGAAAGGATTAAGAGCAAGATCTAGAATTGGATGGTATATGATTTGATTTAATTTGATTTAAGGACTTGTAGAGCACGCAAATGCCCTGGGGCATCTTGGCGCTGGCTCAGATGCATGAAGTCTAGGCCTGCCATGATGGAAAAGGGCTAAGCCGAAAAGAGCCAGGTTTTTACGGCTTTCCTGAAAGCTAGAAGTGAAGGACTGTTTTTTATTGAAAGTGGCAGCTGGTTCCAGGCCTTGACTGCTTGCAACAGGAAGCTTCTCCCCCCCCCCCCCCCCCCATCTCAGTTGTTTAAAGCTGGGGGTTTTGATCAGTTTCGCATTGCTAGATCTGAGGTTCCTTGTTGGTTCATATTGTTTTAGGTTCTGTTTTCGAAAGTGGGAACCAATCCCAGGAAGGTCCTTGTAGGCCAGGCAAGCTGACTTGAAACGCACCCTTTTCTCCATTGTAAGCCAATGCAGACTCCTGAGTCTGTGGGCTACTGGTTCGTACTTAGAAATGTCCAGAATCAGCCTAGCAGACGCATTTTGTAGTCGTTGTCGTTTTAGCATCAGTTGCTTCTGCATCCCTGCATACAAGGCGTTCCCATAATCCAGCCTCGAAAGAGCCAGCATGGTTGCCAAGGTTTTGCGGGTATCTACGGGAATGAACAGCAGTAGCTTTTTTATCAGCTTCAAGGTGTACACACCAAGGAAGTCAGCTTGTTTGTCTGGGCTTGGAATGTAAGGTTATCGTCAAGCACGAAGCCCAGATTCTTAACTTTATCCACTGGTAATGGGCAATCGCCCAGGCTGTCCGGCCACCACTTCTGTGACCAGATGTTGGGTTTTATCCCAAATAGCATTACCTCGGATTTATCGCCGTTGAATTTTAAATAGTATATTGTTATACTATTTATATTGCTCTTCATATCCTAGTGTTAGGTGCTGAAGATTACTTCTGGAACAGGTGGCAAGCTACACCGTAGGATAGTGAGTTAATGGAAAGGTGATGTCTGCTTTATGAGCCTATGTTGGAAGTGTTTTTCTGTCCTGTATGATTGACCAGAAATGATTTCGTATCTTGGCTTTGGATACAGCACTTAGCGTTGTGATGGAGGGTACAAGTTTGAAAGACAGGTAAGTTATGGTTACAAATTTGATGGCACTCACTGCTGGTTCTGCAGGCCATTTATTATGCTTATGGTCTCTAGAATTATCAGTCCACTTTCCAATTGAAAATTATTTGATTTTGTATGGGAAGTGCTAAATTCAGAGGAGATTCCAGCAGTGGAATTCCTCAATTATAAGCATAGTATTCTGGAGGCAATTCCACTTGTTTCTTCAGAAATCGGAGGATTTGTCCATCACTGCCCAACTCTAAACTAGGCACAAAGCATTAAATATGTTCTTAATGCACTTTACAAGATGGCTGTTATGTGGTAGTTAAATTCCACTGCAACAGATTAAGGGCTTACCAGTAGAGTAACTATAGCCTTACAGTCTCATATAGAGTTCAAAGAGAAATCAAACCTTCTGGAGGATACTCTAAATCCAGAGTAGAATTCACCAGCTGAGTTTGCTCCACAGTAAGCAGAGAGAATGTAGCAAGTGGATTGTACGTATATACATTTAAAGTTTGATCCTGCTATTTGAGGGTATTTAGTCCAATTCCATCCAAACTCTAAATAAGACACTTCCTCTGCTCCTCTCAAATATCAATGTATGGGCATTCAGTGGTACCTTTTGTTAGTGCAAGAAACAACAACTGAGTAGTTTAAGAAAGTCTGGTATATGCTGGATACAGAGCACTTCTCCTTTGCAAAGGCCTATACAAATTCCCACAACAAGATCTTCATGCTCTATCGCACTACACATCCCAGGCATATATTTCACTCCTCCATTTCAAATATGACAGTACCCACATACAAGAAGTGAGTCTGAGTTGCAAGAAAGTGATTACAGATTTTAGCCATTCTCACCTGCTGAAGAGCAGTGGTGGTTCTACACAGGGCGGGACTAAGAACCAAAGGCAGCAATGGCAAAAATATTAAAATCAGCCATGCACCCTTCCTCTTTGATCTTTCATCTCTCTTCCCATCTCTCTCCTGAAGTCCACTGTAGTTACCTGGATAAGCTAGAGAAAGAGGTGTGAGCAGTGGCCACTGTCCTAAAAACCAGCCCCTAAAGGTTTCTGCACACACTGGTAATGCCAGATTGAAAAAAACAAGCAGCTGGGGCCTGGTTCTGCCGGTTGGATTATTTACTTGTTGCCTTTTCTCTTTGACTCCCAGCTTATGGTAACAGATCACAAAGCACAGAATGCTGGCAGCATAACATGGTTTTGGCTAACCCTGGGCGTAGTTTGCGTAGTAGCACTATGCGTAGCTACGCGAAGTGCACTTTGCACGCTACGCGTAGCTACGTGAACTGCGTAGTGCAGTAGGGAAATGCTGTTCGCACTGATTGCACAGAGCCTGATGCTTGTCCACACTGTGCAATCATTGAATCGGCATCTTGCACAGTGCAAGCAGTCGTTTTCTGAAGCTTGAGTAGATTTGTACTCGAGCAGCAGTTTTCTCAACGTAGACTGGTAGTTTCTCATCACGAGCAATCGCGAGCATACACGACCACTCGCAATGAGAAACCTGACCTCCCCGCGTTGAGAATCTCGCTGGGTGATTTGTTTTCTACGTTCGCAATCGGCAATTTGATGTTGCTATCGCGAACGAGGACAAAGTCTCGCGGGGATGTTGATTTTGCTCACTCGCGGTCGCCAACTTGATGTTGAGGACCAAGAGCAAACAAAAAATGCCCGCTATGCTACGCGTTTATACACTGTGCTACATGCAATTTGCGTAGTGGATAATAGCGCAAACTACGCACGCTCCGCAAGTGTGGCATAGTACTACGCCCAGGGTTTGTTTTGGCCCAATCAAGGCTTAGATCACCTGGTCACAAACGTTTATCTGGCCTAACCTTCTTAAAATTAACAAGTGTAATTCAGACATATAGATGGTCATGAGTGGACACTGGGTCAAAGTATGTTTGCCTGAGGTCCGCGTTCCCAAAAGAGATGGGATATGCTGCAGTGGCAATTGGCAGTAGTTAGGTTTATCTCAGAATGTCTTCCCGCAGGCCTTTGTGGGTCATAGGTTGTTCAGAAATTCATTCCAGTGAGATCAAGAGCAATGTTGGCCTGGGAGAGACCAAATGCAAAAACTATAGCTGGGTGGGTAACGGAAATCCTCTGATCTGCGTTATGTGAAATGATAGGCCTGATTCACAAATGTAACTTACACTTTATAGTAATTACATCAGAGTAAATTTACTGCTTTTGATATTCATAAACTTCAAGTTTAAACTTATTACCAAAGTGTAAGTTAACTGTGAAAGTTTCAATTTATTAGAAATGAATGATTAATCTAGATGCATCTTTTTAGCATGTCTAGGCTGCAGACTGCTGCCTTAAAAGCATTTACATTTACTAACGAAAAAAGTGTCTGTTTACAGTAGCGGCTGGCAGGGAATGAGGGTGGAGGGCCAAAATATTTATTTTAAATACTGCTTGCCTCGTTCGCCGGCCATGTCTCTCCCCTGCTTCTTCGGTACCAGGAAACATCCAGGTTCCCCACTGCCAATTACAACGCTGCAATGCAACATTGTGACTGGCTCCCCAAAGCCAATCAAAATGCTGCAATGCAGCATTGTGATTGGTCTGAGCACCATGGATCTGTGCTCAGATGGGGACTTGGGGCCTGGGCCTTTTCCCATCAGGCTGTGTAATGCAGCCTGGTGAGGAACATGCAAAGTGCACATGACTGTTTGGCCAGCCAGGATGGTCAGCCAAGTAGTCATGCCCACTTGGAGTGTGCAAACAACTCCTCACCCTGTGCCTCCAGCCTTGCCACGCCCTAACCCAGCCCGAACTTGCAAAAAATAAAATGATAATAACTACGTTATTATCATTTTATTTTTCCTGCTCAAAGAGCGGAGGAGTGACTCTCCTCCACTTTAGCGGAGGAGCCGCCACTGTCAGTTTATTTTATATGTGCAGCGTTCTATGTGCAGGGGTCTTACTTTCTTTTCAGAAATTCAACAGAAATACGGGCCCTGCCAGGTCGCTGTATATAAATCTAATCTGTTTTGTTCTGGAAGGAAGGAGAACGGATTTATTAATGTAACAATGTCAATGCTTCTTACCCAAAGCTTCCCTCTGTAGTTAAAGCAAGCTATTGTGTTTCTACGTTTCATAATGCGTGAGCTCCCATTCTCAATTAATTATGCACTGCCCTAACCAATAGGCAGTTATAAGAAGTAGGTGTTGCAGGAATGTCATACAAACTAATAGTTTGGTTGGCTATTGTAAGTGAAATATTGCTTCTACAAAATATCACCTTATGAAATGCATGCGCCTTGTACATAAACCACTATAAAAGCATGTGCTATTTGGAGACGAGCCAGACTTTTTTGCTTTCGAATCTTTGCTTTGAGATCTTAGACTTTTTTGCTTAGACTTCTCGCTGCAGATCATCTCTGAGACTTTGTCAGCAAAGATATTTAATGTGTCTAATACCTTTAACTTGAGATTTATTGCTACGCCTTGAGAGCTGTTTGAGCTTTTCTTTGGAGATTGACCTTACAGTCAGCTTGATAATCTATTTGATTTATTAACTATTTTGCTTTCAGTAATGTAACAATTTATTTTTAAAATAAGCACAGGAGGTGATAACTTTAGGACTCTTGTCATGTGCAGTTTATTAATAGCCTTGGACTAAGTCTAAGAGAGGCTCTGATAGTCCTGTTCCTGCAAATGATGCTCTTGATTTATTAACTAGAGCGTCAACATACCCTTGCAGGCAGAACTATAATTCAAGTCTAATTTTGTGTGTGACAATGTACTATCAGTAATACCAAATCACCTGCGCATCTTTTAGAATGGCTGCCATCCCAGGTGCAAAGCAGAAGTGTATTAGGTAATTTGTAACAATGCGTTTTATTGGGGTATGTTATTGCAAATTAAAGGTGTGTTTTGGCTGTGCTAGATATATTTTGGGAACTCGGTCTCAATGTGTTGTCTTTTATGCTAGTGCAGGATGTGTCCTAGCGGAGAGTAATGGCGTGGACACAGTGTCTTAGTCTGCATATTTCATCTATGGTGTGTTGTACACAAGGTTGCAATGTCCCTGTCTAATATGTGTTAGCGGGTGATCTGAGACGTGTACTGTTGTTGGCATGGTGATGCCTGCCTGTATGGTATATCTGTGATGTCTTAGATGTTTGGCTGTGTCGTCCATGCCCACCATGGAAACCAGTAGGGAATCTGGAAACCACCCAAGTAACAAAATGAGAGGGAGAAGGTGAGCAGTAACAAGACCAAGCACTGGCAAACTGTTGTAATGTGTGTTGTTGCTCTGCATCCTTTCCCTTAGCTAACTGTTCCCTGCTGCTCAGCCAGTATGAATGTGATGTGTGTTGAATTTTAGACTGCATGATGAGGTGGTGGAATGCTGGAGTGCCTGGTGTGGTAGAGAGAGAGACAGTTGGAGTGTTTGTCAGAGCAGCAAGGATGCTGCTCCTGGTGGGGCTGAACTCATCATCCTCCTTATTATCTTGTAACTAAGCTTAATAAACCTCTTACCTAAAACTTACTTCATGGCTACCTTTGGACTTCTTTTGAATTACATCACAAATGCAATAGACCTTGGTTTGATGAGCTACCACATGAGTGTTAGTCTATTAAAGCAAACAAGCATTGGAAATGCAATTGGTCTCGCATTAGAAAAGTAGGAGCTATTGGTCTTGTAAATGATTTTTTTTTTTTAGTGTAGTTTTTCCAAATAGCTACATTGATAGATTTGTCATTTACAATGCCAATAGTTTTAATTTGTGTGAATGTGACACCTATAGAATTTGGAATGCCACATAATTTGTATTGACGTGACTTTGATGGCAGCTTTTGTTGTTATGCCACATTTCTAGAGAGCAGGAGAGTGCAGCAGGGGATAGAAGCACAACCCTGCAAGCTGAACGTCCCCCCATCGCACACCCATCTGTGGCTTGAGTGGTGTGAGGGTGAGGGGTGTGAGGGTGAGGGATGTGAGGGTGAGGGATGTGAGCGTGAGCGTTGTGAGTGTGAGGGAGTGTGAGTGTGAGGGGGTGTGAGTGTGTGTGATGGTGAAGTTGAGTGAGTGTTTGTGAGGCTGAGTGTGTGTGACGGTGTGTGTTGGTGTGTGAGGGTGAGTGAGGGTGTTTGATGTTGATTGAGGGAGTGTGAGTGTGTGGGTGTGTGACGGGGTGAGGGTGTGTGAGGGTGAGTTTGGGAGTGTGATTGTGTGTGAGTGGGTGAGTCTGAGAGTTAGGTGTTGTGATGTTGATTGAGTGTGAATGAGGGTGAGGGGATGATGGTAAGGGTGTGTGAGGGTGAGGCGTGTTGATTGTGACAAGTTGCAAAGCTGAGGGTGGGTGAGTGTGTGGGAGGGTGCTTGATGGTGAGGGTGTGAGGTGTAGTGAGTGTGAGAGTGTTGTGAGGCGTGTGAGGGTGTGAGGGGAGTGAGCGTGTGTGAGGGTGATGGGGTGTGAGGGTGAGGGTGTGTGAGCGTGTGAGGGTGAGTGAGGTTGTTTGCGGCTGAGAGTGTGTGAGGTGTAGTGAGTGTGAGAGTCTTTTGATGGGTGTGAGGGGAGCGTGGGTGTGTGAGTGTAAGGTGTTTGAGGGTGAGGGGGTGTGTGTGTGAGTGTGAGGGTGAGTGAGGGGGTGTGAGGCTTTGGGTGAGTGACGGTGTGTGAGTGTGAGTGTGTGTGAGGGTGAGTGAGGGTGAGAGAGGTGTTGTTAGGCAGAGGGTGTGTGACGGTGAGTGAGGGTGAGGGTGTGTGAGGGTGAGTGTGAGTCATTGTGAGTGAGTGTGAGTGAGTGTGAGTGAGTGTGAGTGAGAGGGTGTGAGGGTGTGGTTGTGTGACATGTGAGTGTGAGTGTGTCTGAGGCTGAGTGAGGGAGTGTGAGGTTGTGTGAGTGGGTGAGGGTGGGAGTGAGGGTGTGTGAGGGTGAGGGTGACTGAGGGTGTGTGAGGGTGACCGAATGAGTGTAAGGGTGTGTGAGCCTGAGGGGGTTGATGTTGAGAGAGGGTGAGTCTGTGAGGGTGAGGGTGTGCGGTGTAGTGAGTGTGAGAGTGTTGTGAGGGGTGTGAGGTTGTGAGTGTAGCGAGGGTGTGTGAGGGGCTGTGAGGGTGAGGGGGTATGAGTGTGGGTGAGGGTGAGTGAGGTGGTGTGAGGATGAGGTTGTGTGACGGTGTGTGAGGGTGAGTGTGTGTGTTTGATGGTGAATGATTGAGTGTGAGTGTGTGGGTGTGTGATGGTGTGAGGGTGAGGGTGTGTGAGGGTGAGTTACGGAGTGTGAGGGTGTGTGAGTGGGTGAGTTTGAGAGTTAGGGTGTTTGAGGGTGACTGAGGGTGAATGTGGTCGAGGGGATGAGGGTAAGGATGTGTGAGGGTGAGGGGTGTTGATGTTGAGATTTTGCAAGGCTGAGGGTGGGTGAGTGTGTGTGAGGGTGTTTGAGGGTGAGTGTGTGAGGTGTAGTGAGTGTGAGAGTGTTGTGAGGGGTGTGAGTGTGTGAGGGGAGTGAGGGTGTGTGAGGGTGATGGGGTGTGAGGGTGAGGGGGTGTGAGTGTGTGTGAGGGTGAGGGTGAGCGAGGGAGTGTGAGTGTGTGAGTGGTTGAGGGTGAGAGTTAGGGTGTGTGAGGGTGATGGTGTGAGGGTGATTGAGGGTGTGTGAGGGTGAGGGGATGAGGGTAAGGGTGTGTGAGGCTGAGGGGTGTTGATGGTGAGAGAGTGTGAGGGGGGGTGAGTGTGTGAGGGTGAGGCTGTCCGGTGTAGTGAGTCTGAGATTGTTGTGAGGGGTGTGAGTCTTTGAGGTGAGCGAGGGTGTGTGAGTGTGTGTGAGTGTGTGTGAGGGTGAGGGTGAGTGAGTGGGTGTGAGGCTGAAGGTGTGTGAGGGTGATGTTGTGTGAGGGTGATTGAGGGTGTGTGAAGGTGTGAGAGAGTTTCGGGGTGTGAGGGTGATGTTATGAGTGTGTGTATGTTAATAATATATATATTTTTTTAATATGTGTCGTGTAAAAAAAACGTGATAGAGCTTCCCTTTGTAATTGTCCTGCCTTATGTGTATTTTTTTATGTAATTTAACTGTGTGTGTGTTTTAAGTAATGTGTGGTGTTCTGTGTGTTTTTGGTGTCTGTGGAGTCCCGTATTAATTGTATTAATTTTAAAATGGCCGACACAATGCGTCACTTTGACGTTCCCTACGTTAGCGTTCTAGTTTTTTTTTGTGTTGTGAGTGTTTACGTTTCCTTGACGTTTATTTGTAGCCAATCGGAGCGTGACGTTTTTGACGTTGCGTTCCGATTTGCTTACGTCAACGGTGGAATTCCCCAGAAGATCGAGAATGTTGGTGCGCGGAAGGCGTGTTCTAGTTCCTGTGCTGTTGCTGCGTCGTTTGACAGGTAAGAATTTATTCCAAAGTGTTTTTTTATGTAATGTAATGTAGTATCTATAGTATGTTTAACTTAACGAATGAATAGGAGTGTATTTTTATAACTGTTGACATTGTTTGTTTTCGATCGTAATATTTGTAAATGTTTATTATGTAATGTAAATTAAAGTCTTGTTTTTAATCGTCGATATGTAATGTATATGCTTTCGAAAACTGTAATGTAATGTATTTTTAGCTGGTGTTTGTTATTTGATGTACAAGAGCTGTTGTTTGAACTTTGAAGTGCTATTTAGTTTCTATTATATTTATGTATGTTTTGTTTGCATTGTTTTTTTCCTGTGATGCTGAAGTAGCCGGGTTATATGTTATTGAGCTAATCGATGTATTAAAGGAAACTTTTTGTATTTGCTGAATTTATTTTCCCTATCAATGTATTAATAGGATGCACAGTGATGTAATGTGTGCATTTTATGCGTTTTGTGAAAGAAATGTTTTATTTTCCAATCCCTGTTTGCATATTTGTGTATTAATAGCTGCACTCTCCTTGCGTTGCTTTAAGTTTGCATTTTGGAATAGCTGCAAGTGTGTAATCCGCGTTTTACGTATATATCAAATAGTTGCTTAACGCTATTTATGTGTACAGTTGGAGGCTGGAGTTGTATTTGGAGGGTAGAGTTGTAGTGTGGTATTGTAGTTTTAGGGTGTAGTTGGAGGGTGGACTTGGACGGTGTGAGTGTGAGGGTGAGTGGATGTGAGTGTGTGGGGGTTTGAGGTTGTGAGTGAGGCTGAGCGTGTGTTGGTGAGTGATGGTGTGTGAGGGTATGAGTGTGATTGAGGGTGTGAGGTTGTGAGAGTGTGAGGGTGTGATGTAGGGTGAGGATGAGTGAGGGTGTGTGAGGCTGAGGGTGAGGGTGTGAGTGGTTGTGATGATGCCTATAAGTGATCATTTTTTCTCCGTGATTATTGTACACTTCAAATGTATTAATGTTGTGAAGCGTTGTTTTAGAAGCTAATCAAGACCTGTGTAATGTTGATTGATGCTGTTAATGCTGAATCAAAAAACAAACACATCAGTATTGGTTATTATATAATGCATGTAAAAATGTATCATTTTTTTGTAAGGTACACATCAATTCGCACTGCAAAAGCTTGGCTTGCATTAACATAGATGTGAAGTGATTTTGTCTGTGTTTGCTCATTAGAGACAATGTTTACCTCCTTTTAAATTTCCGACTTCAGATGCGCATTAATTGTGGCAAAGTATAAGTATGAAGCCACCTTTAAAAATTGTATTGTTTTTGTTGTGTACTTTGAGTGGAATACTTTATTGTACTTATGGAAGAATTGCAATTAGGATGTGAGGTCTCGTGCTCTTGTGATTACGCACTTTGTTTGTTTTGTGGATTCTTTCCACCATTGTTTAATGGTTTATTTATTTCCCCTTACTTTAGTAACTGCTTTATGTTGTGAATTTGTGTCCTTTAGATGTCTTTGTCCCCTTTTAAATTGGTGTATTACTCGCTGTGTATTCAGATGTTTCCCTATTTTCTTTGGGTTTTTTTTCTTCGTAAAAAATGTTATATTTAACAATCCTTTTCTGCGTTTTTATGTATTAATTGGTGCACTGTCCTCGCGATGCATTAAGTTTTCATTTTTGAATACCTACAAGTGTGTAATCCGATGTTTTGTTATTGAATTAAATGTTGCCTACTGCTATTTACGTTTGGAGTTGGAGGGTGGATTAGTAGTTGGAGGGTGGAGTAGTAGTTGTAGGGTGGAGTTGTAGGGTGGTGTTGTAGGGTGGAGTTGGAGGGTGGACTTGGACGGTGTGAGTGTGAGGGTGAGTGGATGTGAGGGTCAAGGGGTGTGAGGATGTGTGATGGTGTGTAAGGCTGAGTGAGGGTGACTGTGTGAGTATGAGTGAGGGTGTGAGGGTTGTGAGGGTGAGGGAGTGAGGGTGTCTGAAGATGAGGGGATGAAGGTAATGGGGTGTGAGTGTGTGTGATGCTAGGTGTGGGTGAGTGAGGGTGAGTGTTGTGAATGTGTGAGTGTGTGAAGGTGAGTGAGGGTGTGTGCGAGTTTTAAGGTTGAGTGTGTGACTGTGGGTGAGGGTGGGTGAGGGTGTGTGAGGGGGTGTGAGGGTGAGGGGGTGATGTTGAGTGATGGTGTGTGAGGGTGAGTGGGTGAGGGGGTGAGGGTGAGTGAGGGTGTGTGAGGGTGAGGGTGTTGAGGGTGAGGGTGTGTTGGTGAGTGATGGTGTGTGAGGGTGTGAGGGAGTTTGAGGATGAGTGAGGGTGTGTGAGGCTGAGGGTGAGGGTGGGTGAGGGTGTGAGTGGGTGTGAGTGAGAGTTGTTGTGATGATGGCTATAAGTGTTTATTTTTTCTCCGTGAATATTGTACACTTCAAATGTATTAATGTTGTGAAGCGTTGTTTTTGAAGCTAAGAGACCTATGTAATGTTGATTGATGCTGTTGTTAGCGCTGAATACAAAAACAAAGACATCAGTAATGTTTTTTATATTATACATGTAAAATGTTTTCATTTTTTTGGTAAGGTACACATTAAAGCCGCACTGCAAAAGCTTTGCTTGCATTAACATAGATGCGCAGTCATTTTGGAGGGTGGAGTTGTAGGGTGGTGTTGTAGGGTGGATTTGGAGGGTGGACTTGGACGGTGTGAGTGTGAGGGTGAGTGGTTGTGAGGGTCAGGGGTGTGAGGGTGTGTGATGGTGTGTGAGGGTGAGTGAAGGTGACGGTGTGAGTATGAGTGAGGGTGTGAGGGTTGTGAGGGTGGACTTGGACGGTGTGAGGGTGATTGGATGTGAGGTTCAGGGGTTTGAGGGTGTGTGATGGTGTGTGAGGGTGAGTGAGGATGACGGTGTGAGTATGAGTGTGGGTGTGAGGGTGATGGGGTGAGGGTGTGTGAAGATGAGGGGGTGAGGGTAATGGGATGTGAGAGTGTGTGATGATAGGTGTGGGTGAGTGAAAGTGAGAGTTTGAGGGTGAGTGAGGGTGAGTGTTGTGAGGGTGTGAAGGTGAGTGAGGGTGTGCGAGTTTGAAGGTTGAGTGAGTGACTGTGGGTGAGGGTGAGGGTGTGTGAGGGTGAGGGGGTGTGAGGGGGTGGGAGGGTGAGGGGTGTTGTTGAGTGATGGTGTGTGATGGTGAGTGGGTGAGGGTGATTGAGTGTATGTGAGGGTGAGGGTGTAGGGGTCGTGGGTGAGGGTGTGTTGGTGAGTGATGGTGTGTGAGGGAGGGTGAGGATGAGTGATGGTGTGTGAGGCTGAGGGTGGGTGAGGGTGTGAGTGGGTGTGAGTGTGAGTTGTTGTGATGCGCAGTCATATTGGAGGGTGGAGTTGGAGGGTGGAGTTGGACGGTGTGATTGTGAGTGGATGTGAGGGTCAGGGGGTGTGAGGGTGTGTGATGGTGTGTGAGGGTGAGTGAGGGTGACGGTGCGAGTATGAATGAGGGTGTGAGGGTTGTGAGGGTGGAGTTGGACGGTGTGAGTGGATGTGAGGGTCAGGGGGTGTGAGGGTGTGTGATGGTGTGTGAGGGTGAGTGAGGGTGACGGTGTGAGTAAGAGTGAGGGTGTGAGGGTTGTGAGGGTGAAGGGGTGAGGGTGTGTGAGGGTGAAGGGGTGAGGGTGTGTGAACATGAGGGGGTGAGGCTAATGGGGGGTGGACTTGGACGGTGTAAGTGTGAGTGGATGTGAGGGTCAGGGGGTGTGTGGGTGTGTGATGGTGTGTGAGGGTGAGTGAGGGTGATGGAGTGAGTATGAATGAGGGTGTGAGGGTTGTGAGGGTGAAGGGGTGAGGGTGTGTGAGGGTGTGTGAACATGAGGGGGTGAGGCTAATGGGGTGTGAGAGTGTGACAGGTGTGGGTGAGTGAGGGTGAGAGTTTGAGGGTGAGTGAGGGTGACGGTGTGAGTAAGAGTGAGGGTGTGAGGGTTGTGAGGGTGAAGGGGTGAGGGTGTGTGAGGGTGAAGGGGTGAGGGTGTGTGAACATGAGGGGGTGAGGCTAATGGGGGGTGGACTTGGACGGTGTAAGTGTGAGTGGATGTGAGGGTCAGGGGGTGTGTGGGTGTGTGATGGTGTGTGAGGGTGAGTGAGGGTGATGGAGTGAGTATGAATGAGGGTGTGAGGGTTGTGAGGGTGAAGGGGTGAGGGTGTGTGAGGGTGTGTGAACATGAGGGGGTGAGGCTAATGGGGTGTGAGAGTGTGACAGGTGTGGGTGAGTGAGGGTGAGAGTTTGAGGGTGAGTGAGGGTGAGTGTTGTGAGGGTGTGAGGGTGTGAAGGTGAGTGAGGGTGTGCGAGTTTGAAGGTTGAGTGTGTGACTGTGGGTGAGGGTGAGGCTGTGTGAGGGTGAGGGGGTGTGAGGGGGTGGGAGGGTGAGGGGGTGTTGTTGAATGATGGTGAGTGGGTGAGGGTGATTGAGTGTGTGAGGGTGAGGGTGTTGAAGGGTGTGTTGTTGAGTGATGGTGTGTGAGGGAGGGTGAGGATGAGTGAGGGTGTGTGAGGCTGAGGGTGAGGGTGGGTGAGGGTGTGAGTGGGTGTGAGTGTGAGTTGTTGTGATGCGCAGTCATATTGGAGGGTGGAGTTGGAGGGTGGAGTTGGACGGTGTGAATTTGAGTGGATGTGAGGGTCAGGAGGTGTGAGGGTGTGTGATGGTGTGTGAGGGTGAGTGAGGGTGACGGTGCGAGTATGAGTGAGGGTGTGAGGGTGGAGTTGGACGGTGTGAGTGTGAGGGTGAGTGGATGTGAGGGTCAGGGGGTGTGAGGGTGTGTGATGGTGTGTGAGGGTGAGTGAGGGTGACGGTGTGAGTAAGAGTGAGGGTGTGAGGGTTGTGAGGGTGAAGGGGTGAGGGTGTGTGAGGGTGAAGGGGTGAGGGTGTGTGAACATGAGGGGGTGAGGCTAATGGGGGGTGGACTTGGACGGTGTAAGTGTGAGTGGATGTTAGGGTCAGGGGGTGTGAGGGTATGTGATGGTGTGTGAGGGTGAGAGGGTGAGAGGGTGACGGAGTGAGTATGAGTGAGGGTGTGAGGGTTGTGAGGGTGAAGGGGTAAGGGTGTGTGAGGGTGAAGGGGTGAGGGTGTGTGAACATGAGAGGGTGAGGCTAATGGGGTGTGAGAGTGTGACAGGTGTGGGTGAGAGTTTGAGGGTGAGTGAGGGTGAGTGTTGTGAGGGTGTGAGGGTGTGAATGTGAGTGAGGGTGTGCGAGTTTGAATGTTGAGTGTGTGACTGTGGGTGAGGGTGAGGGGGCGTGAGGGGGTGTGAAGGTGAGGGGGTGATGTTGAGTGATGGTGTGAGGGTGATTGAGGGTGTGTGAGGGTGTTGAGTGTGTGAAGGCGTCTGGGGAGGGGGAGGAGAAATAGGAGCCTGGCTGTGTGCGTGGAGAGAGGGGGGAGTTGCTTGCGGCTGGGGGCTGGTGAACAGATGGCGAAGGCTGGCGAATTGAGTTGTGCATGCTCGCTTGGAGTCGTTGATTTTTGCAAGTTGCAGCCTGTTCCTTTCTGCTGCTACTCCGTTTGTATTGAGTGCCGAGGCTGCATAGTTAAGACCAGGGCTTCAAACTGAGCCTGCAAAGGGAAGCCGCATTGAAAGCCCCCTCAGCCCCCCACCCCATCAAGGCACACGAAACAGATAGAGGGCTGCCATTGTATTTTGATTTTGTTGGGCTCACCAGCATTTGAACGCTGCCGTTCACTACCACACATCTAGGGTAGTGTATTTTTTGTTTTCGGTACAAGGCTAATTAATGTGTGTTCGTTAATACAAATTCTTTTAAGAACATGATGCTTCCAACATGTTTTAGTATTCAATGCGAAGATGTCAAATGCGGATTAAGACGAGACACGGCCGTGAAACTGCAGGGAGAGAGAGGGGAGGTGCTGGCGGCTGTGGAGGGGGAGGAGAAATGTGAGCCTGGCTGTGTGCAGGGAGAGAGAGGGGAGGTGCTGGCGTCTGGGGAGGGGGAGGAGAATTGCAAGCCTGGCTGTGTCCGGGGAGAGAGAGGTGAGGTGCTGGCGTTTGGGGGCTGGTGAACAGATGTCGAAGGCTGGTGAATTTTGTTTAAAAAATAGTCTGTTTCAGTGGGCAAAAAATGAGTTGTGCAGGTTTAAAGGTTTAAGACGAGACAAGGTTTAAGTGTTTAAGACGAGACACAGCCGTGAAACTGCAGGGAGAGAGAGGGGAGGTGCTGGCGGCTATGGAGGGGGAGGAGAAATGCGAGCTGACTGTGTGCAGGGAGAGAGAGGTGAGGTGCTGGAGAGGGGAGGTGCTGGCGTCTGGGGAGGGGGAGGAGAATTGCGAGCCTGTCTGTGTCCGGGGAGAGAGAGGGGAGGTGCTGGCGGCTGGGGGCTGGGGAACAGATGTCGAAGGCTGCCGAATTTTGTTTAAAAAATAGTCTGTTTCAGTGTGTAAAAAATGAGTTGTGCAGGTTTAAGGGTTTAAGACGAGACACGGCCATGAAACTGCAGGGAAAGAGAGAGGGGAGGAGCTGGTGGCTGGGGAGGGGGAGGAGAAATGCCAGCCTGGCTGTGGAGAAATGCGAGCCTGGCTGTGTGCTGGGAGAGAGAGGGGAGGGGCTGGCGGCTGGGGAGGGGGAGGAGAAATGCAAGCCTGGCTGTGTGCGGAGAGAGAGGGGAGGTGCTGGCGGCTGCGGGTGGGGATTGCCGTGGGAGGGAGCCTTATCGCTTTCATGTGCACGCGCTTTTAAAGTCAATGCGCTTGCGCATTGAGCTTCAATTTGACGGGCACTGCAAGGAATCGCAAGTTGGTTAAAGTCTGTTTAAGCCCCCATAGTCTCGCAAGCTCAATGCGCATGCGCATTGACAGGCGAGACCTAAAAATGTAAGAGGGAGCCGGCAGGAGCAGACAGAGAGGACTATAGTTATAAAATAGTCTTTTCTGCAAGTCAGTGCAAGCACTGGAGCAGTGATACCCAATGTACATCCAGGGGGCCGCATGCCCCCCTGGTTAACAACAATTATAGCGAGTTTGCAAAAACAACAGGTGATGGACCGAATGAGGATCAATGTCACACATTCAACCCAGTCAAAAGATCTGGGTCCTAATCCATCGTTTTTTTGCACTCCACACCACCCTGGGTTAGACAATGGCGATATGCAAATCAGCTCTGACCCTGTGCCCCATGGGAACAGTCCAGTCCGAACTACAAAAGCCATGTCCTTCCCAGAACGGAATCAAGCATCCGAGGACCGGACCGGTTTCGAGGTAACACCTCTCATCAGCCCGGCTAGCTTGACTCCAGTGGTGTGGAGTGCCTGGGACCCACGTCTGGGCATCCCCAGTACACTTTTTGCAATTGCTGCTATAAGTGTACTGGGGATGCCCAGACGTGGGTCCCAGGCACTCCACACCACTGGAGTCAAGCTAGCCGGGCTGATGAGAGGTGTTACCTCGAAACCGGTCCGGTCCTCGGATGCTTGATTCCGTTCTGGGAAGGACATGGCTTTTGTAGTTTGGACTGGACTGTTCCCATGGGGCACAGGGTCAGAGCTGATTTGCATATCGCCATTGTCTAACCCGGGGTGGTGTGGAGTGCAAAAAAACGATGGATTAGGACCCAGATCTTTTGACTGGGTTGAATGTGTGACATTGATCCACATTCGGTCCATCACCTGTTGTTTTTGCAATTGCTGCTATAAGTGTACTGGGGATGCCCAGACGTGGGTCCCAGGCACTCCACACCACTGGAGTCAAGCTAGCCGGGCTGATGAGAGGTGTTACCTCGAAACCGGTCCGGTCCTCGGATGCTTGATTCCGTTCTGGGAAGGACATGGCTTTTGTAGTTCGGACTGGACTGTTCCCATGGGGCACAGGGTCAGAGCTGATTTGCATATCGCCATTGTCTAACCCGGGGTGGTGTGGAGTGCAAAAAAACGATGGATTAGGACCCAGATCTTTTGACTGGGTTGAATGTGTGACATTGATCCACATTCGGTCCATCACCTGTTGTTTTTGCAACCCCTGGTTAACAACAGCGCTGGGCTAATGTCTACTGACTCAGCATTAACATTATGTCCAATAAACGGGCAACCATTTATTTAAAGGTTAATTGAAGTTAAACAACGGAAGTAACTAGGGTGTCCTCCACAGCTTAACTTTAGGAACACCTTCATTTATGGAGACATGTTGCGTCGAACATGTAAAAATATGATTAAGTCTCCTCAAAATTCAAAACGCGCATTTCATTAAGATGCCAAATCATTTCACGTTAGTAAATCAGATTATATCAGTACATTTAGAAGTATTATTCTTTAAAGTGATAATTTACAGACATTGATTTAGAAACATTGATACTTCCCCGCCACCTGACAACAATGCCAATAATAAAATAAGGGGCATGCAAATGTTATGTGCATCCCTTGGGTGGCCGGAGTGGTTATTATACATGAAGAACATTATAAATAATTTATTAAATCAAGCAGAGGAGAGTTTTTTTTACAGCACAGATCCTGAAGTCATGTATTTTCGAGGTCTTCCTTTATGTGATAATGAAGTAAATGGAGGGAGAGGAAAATAAACCAATTGCTTAGGATCACACAATGTAGTCAAGTGGGCAGCTAGGATTGAGCCCAGATTGTCTGGTTCCACATTGTGGATTTCAATCCAGCCACTAGACCTACATGCTTCACTTACTCTACACCCCTTTTACCACCCCCACATACACCTGTCCCTCAACCACTACCCTTCTGGCATCAGTGCTGCCTTTGGTCACACCTCTGATTAAACTTTTTTGGCCTCTGGGAACATTCTTGTGAGTACCCATGTGTTGGAGTGAATACAGAAGGGCACAGCCAATAGCATTAGGTGAGAGATGTTTACTCGATGGGCTTAGCCAAGAGATGTTGGGCAAAGCCTTCAGTCAATCAAGAAGCGAGCCAGGTCGACAAACGCCAGTGGTTGAAAGGGGCTGACTCAGAGACCACTCCATGTATATTGTTAGCAACATGTCTGTGCTGTCAAAACACACCCCCAAAATGGAATTAGGGAAATACAGAGTATGTAACATCAGGGTAAGCAAGAGTATAATGTAGTAAGAAGAATGGGAAGAGACGGGGAAGTTGGGAGCAGAGAGCATCACATCTGATGAAAAAACTGTGAATTAGAACTGCGTGAAAGAGAGGAACACAGGCATTTTCTGGCTGCAGAAGGAGCAGGACTTGAGAGACGGCTCCAGGGACTCTTTCCTAGTCTGTTAGCTGCAGAGTCTTTTATTCTCATGTATGCATTTACGTTTGGAGCTCTGTAAAGAGGCAAGAGTCACCTTTCTGTCACAGAGCGCACGCCAGCCTATGTCAGCTGCAGAGTCTCATGTTCTCCTTTACGGACTTACTTTTCGTGTTTTGAAATGAGGTACGTGTCCCCCTGCTATGACATCAGAGACCAGAACAACGTTTGCCAGCTGCAGAGTCTTCTGTTCTCATTCAGTCACTTAGTTTTGGTGTTCTGTACAGAGGTTAGTGTCACCTTGTTGTGACATCAGAGCACAGGCCGCAGCCACTGGGCACATGGTATGAAAAAAGCAAGGGTGCTGTAAATGGTGGAGCCTGGTTCCTCACAGAGAAAGTAGATCTGGATCCTGTCGCCTAAAGGGTGAAGCAAGTGTCTCAGCAGACTTTTGGAGGAAATTCCACCAGAAGATTCTCCACTTGTTGTATAGCTTTCTCGACCAATCAGATGCTATTCTGTTACTATTCATATCTAAATCAGACCCATCATCTCTTCAATGTAGCTTGTCCCGGGAGGCCAGAGTTTCCCCACACTGAGGACCTGGCCATGTGATCTTGTATGAACTTTGACTCTCTTGCTGACTACATTATCATACACAGTAATAGCCCTGTCGTACCTTGGGCAGGTCCCTGGAATCTGATATGAAAGTCTGCAGTCTCCCAGAAAGTGCTCCTCAAAACTGTAGGAAATTCTGTAGGAAACAACTGTAGGAGGAAATTACTCCGAAAACCGACTCAACATGCAGAGAGAACGGCAGGAGCAAAGTCATGGCCAAATACCCAGGACATGGGCACAGTGATTCTGATGACCAGTGAGCGGAACATGGCTCTTTCACGAGGAGAGCAGTCATTGTCCTAAGTGCCCCCCTATCAGGGAGTAGAGGATGACCTATATCCTCCGCCCCACTTCCCAAGCTCCCTCAGGAGTAGCTGTAGGATACGCACCACTTCCAACCCCGGCTGACCTCACAAGGAGCTCCTGCTCTGAAAATATGTTCCAGTAAATGGATTGCTGATTATTTTTATTAAATCCTTTGTTCACACTTCCATCCTTTCCCAGGAGGCTTCAAAATCACGATTTAGAAGACATTTACATCACAAAAGACAACTGACGGGAAATCTGAAGTACTTGCCTCCTCCCCCCAGGGTCTAACTCGTCTGTGTAAGAGAGAGAGAGAGTGAGAGAGAGAGAGGGGTCCTGGTCTGTTGATGCCCGAGGTAGTATTGATTTATGTTTGAAACACCCCTGGACTGTGGATGCATTTGCTACATTCCTAAAATGTATGTGTGCGAGTTATGACTGCGCATTGAGGCAAGCAAGAGAAGTCGCTGCGGCTGACGTGGAATGTGAATTAGTCAATGTGGTTCAGTCAGTTCAGCGATTGGTGATCACGTCTGATGCGATTCAATCTATACTTTTGAGTGCAATACCCGAGTATCATTATATTGGACATCAACAGAAACAGTTAATTACAGCACTTAGAAATGGCAATCATTGTGTGCATGAACCCAAGGTATTTATCATTACATTCTGCTTCATGAAAATGTGTGGGCATTGTATACCGCCTTTCCAACCTAAGCTACATGTCCCTTTCTCCATACTTTGTGCCCGAGTCTCTGTTGCCCGAGGTGTGGCATTCGCTGAAATGGGCTGGGACTCCCTCTGTGAACATGCAACAGAAGGGAAGTGTTTCAAGTCACTTGTGCTCAGAGCAACCCTCTTGGAAGGCGGCATTAAATATGTGAGAGCATCTTCCAAACAGGGTAGAGTCACTGCTTTTATGTGAGATGTAGCAGGAGTGTTGTCTGGCAGGCTGCCCAGACTTGTGAGTGGTGTGTAGACTTGAGAAGTTGGGGCCCATCTGTCTGAAACTGGTGCATAGTTTTGCATGGTTATGCACTGCATAGCTACTCTTCTCCTCTTAGTACATTTATTTATTTCTAGTTTTATATAGCGCAAACGTGACCCTTGCATGTATCTGAGCGCTTTACAAGTTTACATAGAGCAGCATAGTGACAATAATAAAATCATACATGAAGAGGAAAGATATAGGATATAGGTAGCACCCATAAAAGGGAGGCTATGGCTTTCAAAGCTCAATGGAAGAAGAGATAACTCAATAAAAGCCAGCATATCTTAGACAATAAAACTGTAAATGATGCTTGAAGATAAGGTAGGCACTCACTCTGGACTAACTTAACTACAGGAGCATCTGTCCTCTTATGCAGGGTCAGGAATGTATGTCGGAAGTGGTGTTTCCAAGCCTGGAATAACATGTTTGTGTGTGCACATCCACTAACTTAAATGTTGAAGGGCATTCACAAATTCGTTTCCACTATCTTCCCACACTAAACAATGTTGAATGTTTACTCCCGAGAAGGGTAGAAGGAGAATATTTTCGAGGATGGCAAAGAAAAGGGGGTGAACAAAAAGGGATTTTGCAACTTCTCGGTATATTTTCATATAAGCAAAAATATAACATGAATTTGTAAAGAAAACATTCAAACTAAGGTCTCTCGGCGCTAAAATAACAGATGTTTGTTTCCCAACTGAATGGTGCTCATGTAATTGACCTTGAAAGAATGAAAGGCTGAATGTACTTGCTGAGATATCACCTGTGACCATGTATATTTGCTAGTGCGAAAATAGAATACGCAACAGTTTGCTAGCAGTATGGTTCCCATACTTACGTAAACTGTTTTGAATTCCTGAAAGTTTTAAATCTGAACGAATTCATTGACATATCTGATTGTGCACTTGTGTCTTTCATTAGGAATTGGGGCACTTATCTTTTTTCAAGTTGACCACTATGGTTTTACATTGCATTAAACACATTTTACTAAAGTATTGCTCAGACAAACAGTATCAAACTTGTGCAACATTTTAGCAAAATGTTTTTTACGTTGGAATTATTTTTGTTTACATGTTTGAAATCAAAACCATCACCAATCTTCCTTTAAGACTTCTAAATGTAATCAGAGAGTGAATCCCATGATTCAGGATAGCATGCAAATTCATACGGGCGACCCCTCATATTAGGCCCACCCCCTTCCAATCCATGTCCAATGTTTCATATTACTCCATGCAAATCCCCAAACACGCTCATATGTCTTTGGGCATACCCATAACTCATAAAGAACAAGTTACTTACCTTTGGCAACATCTTATCTGGTAGAGACTATCTAGCTGCAGATTCCTTACCTTAGAATTATCCTCAGGTATCAGACTGGATCCGGAACTTTTTCATGAGCAGTACCTGTGCACTCCGGTAGGTGGTGTTGCTCAGCACCACGTGGCGTCATCGGCGCCAGAAGTGACGAGCATGGTGCCTATATAGGCGCCACCCCAGCAAGCTGGCATCAGTTTCTTTTCACAACTTTCCACACCTGTAGTGCAAGGCCATGAGGAACACTGACCACTGGTGGTTAAAACTAGGGCCTTGAAATAGGAACAGCCCTGTTCCTAGAAATCCATTCGCAGAGCGGGGAGGATGGATAGGTCGATAAGGAATTTGCTGCTAGATAGAACCTCTACCAGGTAAGGCATTAGAGAAGGTAAGTATCTTGCTCATCTGATCGAGACTTCCAGCTGCAGATTCCTTAATTCAGAATAGATATTCAAGCATTACCTCACCGGAGGTGGGTTTGCAAAACAATTTCACACCAAAATGTCCTGCATCACTGAGAGAAGCTGCCCTGGTATATGATGTCCACTAATGTTATTGGGCACCTTACACCTGTCAAGCCAACCCTTATGGTGATTTAAGAGGTCTCAGACAACCTTAGAAAGCTATCCAAGTGGTAGCTGTGGAGAGCAGCCTTCAGGCTTAGACTTGAAGCAGAATAAAGCAGCTTGTTTTACCAGAATGAAATCTTATAGTATAGACTAAATGAAAGAGAACCACACTAGGTATTTATAAAAATATGTATTTATTATATAATACTCTCTAGTATGTTCCAGTATCTCCCACACGGAGATATACATAAAGCACACAATACTATAGCAAATAAATCACAGTAAATAGCCTAATACACACTGGCCCCAGGGGGGGACCGAACTATATACTAAACAAGCATTTACAATGCAACGGTTTCGCCTTTGCCAAAGTTAGAGCTATTGGCATTGTAAATGTCAAAAATTTTATTTATGTGTTGGTTTTGAAAACAGATAAATAAATGGCATTGTCATTTACATTGCCAACAGCTTAATCTCTCGCAAATGTAAGACATATTGTACCCTACTGGACGAGCTCAGCAGACAGCAATTACTAACGCACACACACACACCCAGAGACACACACACACCTAGGAGAGCAAGCACAGCGAGGGGGCAGGGAAGCAAGCGCAGCCAGGGGGCGGGTGTTTGAATAAAAAATAAATAAAATGGTGGGGCTGGAAAGAAGAGAGGAACACGTAGTGATATATAGACACGAAGAATAGCACACCAGAGTGAAAGCAAGTAGAGAGATGATGAAGCTGGAATTATGGAAACAGTTGCACATGAGGGAAAGAGAAGATGGGGGAGTAGAGAGCAACACGAAGCATGTGTGGCAGGCCTTTGGGGGGAGAAGCACATAAGGGAGAGAGCATGGAGGGGCTAAAGAAACAATTTAGCTACCTACATGTGTGCAGCGGAAGAATAGCAGTAGCCAATCAAAAGAGTGGTAAAAAGAGCAAAGAGGCAATGCTTCAGAGAAGGGACAAACACAAGAAGACAAGCCATCCATCAAGAAGCAAGCAAGAGTAATAACAAAGCCAAACTATGGTACGCAATAGCAAAGCTGTAAGCCCACTGTAGGTTTCTGGCATGGTACACAAGTCTTTGGCCTACAGACAGCTAAAAGCTATCTGGTAGGCAAGCAGCAACAGTACGAAATGTATAAATGAAGTATGAAAAATCCAAGAAACCTCACCACTGTCAACACATTTCAGATGGCAATTGACCTACCAAAGAACATTTTAAAATCAACTGAGAATGTTGAAAGTCATACAAAATCTCATACTCCACGTTATGGTCAGAGCTGCAAACGTTGGAACTATGATCAAGTCCTGGCATCAGCTCAACATCCTGCGATTATGGATAAATCATTTTATCTTCCCTAAAGTAAAAATACATTTGAAATGTTCAATGTGACTGGTGCTTAAGGGCATTGCTCTAGTCAGTGCCTTTGTGATGTGTTCACACTGTATAAAGCTAATTAGACTAACCAGATGGTGGCAAAGTTTTTGGGGCAAATCCGGGGACTAATTGTGATCCCAATCCGAGCCTGCCTTTGGGATATCATGGCTACACTTTTAACTATTTTGGTAAAACTCTCAGGAAGTTGGCGCCGTTCTGGTACCCCCTATCAAGGCTCAATTCTTCGTCTGAGTCATGGTGCTTGTGAAACAGACACGTCTTATTCAGCCAAGCACAGCTCCCAGCCACGTGGGTACAGCTCCGTGCAGCTTGGCCTAGCTGTGGGAAGGAGGGCACATCACTCATGCTGCTCGGGTCTGTCTGGGGCAGGCTGGCTCGCTATTCTGCGGCTTCCCCTGCTCTCGTGGCACAGACCTAGTGCGGCTTGGCACAAAGCGTCGCTCTCGGGAGAGAGGCCCAGCACCCGTGCTGTCTGACATGCCTCCCACAACACAAACCCCAGAGAAATGTTTGCTTCACAGCTCCGAACAGGTGTGAAGTCTTTATTCAAGGCCAGGGGCTATCACGGGCGAGAGGAGAGAGATGAGGCTGTGGGGGCAGAGAGCGAAGGGACCAAGAGAAGCTAGAAATGATGAGAGAGAAACTGGGCGAAAAAGGGAAGGCAGTGAGAGGCATGAGAGAAAGAAAATGGGACTAACATGAGGAGGAGAGAAAACAAGCAAAACAGAACTTGGTGACGTAACGGGCAGATGGGTATAGAAAGGTGGCGAGGATTTTAGAGCATAAGAGGAAAAGGACCACACAAACCAAGAAAGAGAAGGGGAGGTAAAGGAGGGCTGGTGAGCCGAGAGGGGCAGAGCAAAGAAAATGAGGGACTGCGACAGAGAACGGGTGCGAGTGGCAGAGAAATGGATGGGCAGGGTGGAGAAAGGGAGGGGGGTTTCTAGAAAATGCAGTAGGGTAAAAAGAAAATGACGAAAGCAGGCGGCGGGAAGTGGCAGAACGGGCCATAGGAAAGCAACAAACAAATAGGCGAGGGGGGAGGAAAAGAGGCGGAAGTAAACACAGCGCAGCTGGACCATGGAGGCGGCGGGGTGAGCAGCAGGCTGGGCGAAGGCGGGATGCACGAGTTTAACACATGTTTCCAGTTGGGCTTTGCCCGAGGCCTCCAGCAGTAGCGTGGCTCTTTGTGCCGCGAGGCAGAGGGAAGTGCTGAGCAGGAAACCCTCCGGCTGGGCCCTGCAGCCACAAGCACAAAGGCCGGTCCAGGCGCGCGGCACAGAGGTAAGTGCTGCGCAGGAAGCCCCAGAACCCCCGGGTGCTCTCTTTGATCACAAAGAAAGCCCCACTAGTGAAGAGTTTCTCTTTTCGCGGAGTCTGTTCCCGTCCTGCCTTCGAAGTACGAAGTCGAGCAGGAAGCCTCCCAGTGCAGGGCCTTGGCTTAATTCAACTACTGGAAAGTGTGACAGAACAGGCGGATCTCGAGACTGCCATCACGCAGCGCGCAAGCTGCAGCATCCACCCCGCCCCCTCCCGTCGATCCATTGCCACCACCTAATCCTGAATGCACTCACCAAGGATGACTTCTTCCGGCCGGCGGACACGCCCACAACGCCCACCGCCGCGGCTCTCGTGATACTTTACAGTTTCCAAAACCGCTACGTTTAACTCTGCTGTTTATTTCGATCGCATGTCACTATGGCTGGATTAAAACGCCACTGGCAACTTCTGCTTGTTTTGTTGTTTAATATCCCCAATTGGCTGACTTTGATGCTTTTTCCACCGGTCTTGTCAGAACTCTCTATTTCCATTCAAAGCACTGTCTCAGTGATTAAAACAAGATCCTGGGTCTTGCTTGATATGCCCTTTCCATAAAACAGTTGCATTCTCCTCCAAATGCACACGCCCTCCCTTCTTCACCTGCTGTTTGTCCGCCAGCACCTCCTCGGCTCGCTCCTCCACCTCCTGCAGGAAACGCAACACAAGGTCGGGTTCCCTTGCTTGAGCCAGCGCCATCCTACCTGGAGCTTTGGAGCTTCAGATGTGAAACCTGTGACAAGCCCAATCACCCGTCAAGAGAAGCCCACAACAAACAGACTTTCTACTAAAAGTAGCCCAATACAATACCTAACGCTCATCAACTTCAAAACTCACCGGACTGCTCCCAGGAGGTGGCGGGGGCGCTTGCGGTGTCCTTCCTCTGCCGGGGCCTGGGCTCTCTTCTCGGGTGCCGCGGGCGGGGCTCTCCTGCACCGGGGCCTCGCTGGCGGCCGCACTCCTTTCTCCCGGGCACTTTTCCCCTGGCAAAGAACAAGCGGCAGCGGGACTACCCGGCTTGCTTGCGGCCCGGCCGGACCAGATTCGGGGGCGTTTCCCGGCTTTTGGCTGACGTAGCATGACGTAGCCAAAAGCCAAAAATTCTCGGGAACGCCCCCGAATCTGGTCCGGCCATTACGGACGCCTCTCTGTTCCAATGGCTAGCCTCCATTTATGGAGATAGCCAATGGAACAGATGGCGGATTCCCGAGCCACATACTGTTATCATTAGATTTCTCCTGCGCAAAAGCTGCTTGCGCAGCTTTTTGCAGTCGAAACCTAAAAAGTGGTATAATAACCACGACTCGAGTCAGGGCAATGTCGAGAGGTTGTAGAATCGCTGGGTACCCAAGGAACCACCCAAGGTAAGTAGATCGGGACCCCACGTAGGGCACGTGCAGTATGAGAACACAACCGTGGGCTCCGTACAACTCTACGTGTAAGTCACAGTTGGATTTTTCAAGTTTAAGGACCCTTCTCAGTGGACCCTGAAGAAACCCTGTTGAAGACAGAAGGTTGGAGAGCCACCCCACCCATGGATACCGTGGTATCCAAGTTACCTATCAAAGGGAAGCCGGGTGCAAAGGTGTGAAGAGGTGTCGGAAACCGCTGTCGAACCCAGTGAAGGACTTCAGGAAAGTGCTGCTGCTGGAAGAGGAGAAAGTGTCCATGGGAATCCAAACATGGATTCTTGATGAAGAATACATGAAAGCAGAGGGGACTGAGTCTGGGTCACTTGAATGCACAGCAATGTCGAGTGCTTCAGGATAAATGTCGAGGACCTTGACTCTGCAGCTGTGGGGACAAGGCAATGCTGTAGAAGACCAGGAGACGCATATGAGGTGTCCAATGAAGGATGTTGAGTGCTGAGGGCTCATTGTTCGGTGGGAGCATCAACAAACCTTGGCAAAAGTAACCCACGCAGGAAGTCAAGAAGTTGCATGAAGAGGACCAGCAAGGTCCAGGAGACTCACCACAAGCAGAGAGTCAGGGCAAGCCCAGAGCAATCAGGGGAGCCCAAAGAAGATGTAGTTGACCCTCCGCAGGACCCACAATGCACTTGCTGCAGAATTGCCAACAAGCATTTGCACTTGCAATGGTACGCGGTGCACAGCGGTTCCGATATTGCAGCCTCACAAGGGATTCTGGCCTCAAACTGGGTGAGAGGGCAGAAAGGCCTCAAGGGACATAGAAACTCACCACCTGTCTTGTTGAACCCTTCAGAGTCTATAGGAGCTTGGGGTCAGCAGACCGGTCAGTAGTGTTACGGTGCCTGCGATTGCAAGGGAGTAACTCCTTGAACCCATGGGAGATTATCTTCAGGTGTCTTGGATGCTTCACAGGCCCTACCAGGATCCTGTATGGTGCACAGGCACAGATGAGGCAGCAGACTTAGAGGGAGATGAAGTCAGGCCCAAACGAAGTCCATGGAAGTCTACAGTGCCCAGACGGTCAAAATGAATTGGTTTTAGTTCTTAATCTTGTCCATGACGAATCTAGAGGCCTATGGCCATGTAAGTTATTAAATACGTTAAGGAAAGGGTTGGAAAGATTCGGAGGACCCTCCCAGGGGAGGGTCTGGACAAGGGGGAGGTTACTCCCATGACCTTTGTCCAGTTTTGCACCAGAGCAGGAGCCAATGGCTCCTATGACTGGTTTTAATTGGACTATGCACAGGGACACCAAATGTGTCCCTCTTGCAGACTCTCAGGCGCTGGCAAGCACACCCACTCAGCCCTATTACACTAAATCGTATCTGGGAGGTGGTCACACCCCCTGTGACAGGATGCCTATTGTCACCGACATTTGTCAGTGCAGGGCTTGAATACAGCCTTCCTTGTTGACATCCCTCCCACATCAAGAAGCATGTCTCCAAAAACGTTAACAAAGTTGAAAAAACTGAAATTGAAACTGAGTAGTATTTATATAGCACATGGCTACCCGGGGGCATCCCAGAGCTTGCAGTAACGGTAAAAGAAGTGTCAGGCCAAATTTAAGGGAACAGTAAAGTTATTAGAGCTCCGCGAAAAGAAAGATGATTGGGTTGTGCAAAAAGGCAGTGCAAAAATGAATGAGGGTACTTCTCTTCAGATCTGCGCTGACTGGCGCGGAAAGAGTGGATGGCAACATGCTGGGATCACTTCCGCTGTGGACAATGGCACTTTGAGAAGAACTAAGCCACCTACCAGCAAGTAGGGGTACTACTTATGAAAAATTTCCAGACCCTGCCTGACGCCTGAAGATAATTCTAAGGTTAGCAATCTGCAGCAAGAATTCTCTATCAGATTCTGCAGTTCAAGGGCCTAGCAGTGGTTCATTCCTTCTTTCTTTTTGCCTAGGTTGGGGGGACACTGCAGCCCTCCTGGTCTGATCAATGATTTGCTTCACCAAAAACAGACCAAATCCACCATCATTTTTGTATATCTATTTATTTGGATTTGTCTATGATGTTCAATAGGGCAAGTCTGGGAGTGAGAGTGAAGACCTGATGTATAACTGCTGATAAAAGTCTTGCAACCTTGGACCAAAACTGCTGCAACACCCATCACCCCCATACTGAGTGTAGGAAATCACCAGTTCCAGCCTGACATCTGAGACATGTGGGGATGAGCCCCTGCCATGCGCCATACTTTCCCCAGAGTGTAATACACCGGAAGTTAATATTAACATTTTATCAGTCTTTACTTTGCAGAGACTGCTATCTCTCTCTCAGTGTCATCAGCACTTTTTGTAGTCAGAGTCCTCTAAAGAACCCAGATTCGCCTCCCACTGCCCTCTTAGAGCAGAAAAGGTGCCTAGTGTGTACGGCTAATCTATACTAATATAATAAAGAGAGAGCCCAAACCTTTGAGACGGGTAATCTCAGGAACCACAGCACCAATCACAACACCCAATACAGCGTTGGAAAAGGGCAGTTGCAGCAGAAGGATATAGGCTATGCAGACACCCACCATATACATTTAAAAGGTAAAAGAACCGTGCCAGCAAAGTAGTCTCTTGTGGGCGTGTCTTCATTGTGCTGTGGGTGTGTGCTGGGGGCGTGACAAACGCTGGGGGCGTGTGGTACGTTCCACCCTTCATGCCATGTCTCATATCGTGTGCTGTGGGCGTGTGCTGGGGGCGTGGGTTTGTGCGGGCGCGGTATTACGGAAAAAAAGCGAGTGTTGTGCCCAATATTTCATTCTTTTTTCTTGCCTGGTTCTGTACATTCCAGCTCCTGGTGTCCACCCTGCTCCCTTTAAATACCCCTGCACCCCATAATCATAACCCACCCTTACTCCTTAAAATACCACAACACCCTTAAACACTAACCCATCTTAACCCTATAAATATACCCTGTACCCCAAAACCCAAACCTATCCCTAAACCCTAAAAATACCCCTTTACCCCAAAACCCAAACCTAGCCCTGAACCCTATAAATACCCCTGTACCTCAAAACCCAAAACCCACCCCTGAACCCTAAAATACCCATTTACCCCAAAACCCAAACCTAGCCCTGAACCCTTAAAATACCCCTGTACCCCAAAACCCAAATGTACCCCTGAACCCTAAAAATACCCCTGTACCCCAAATCCAAAACCTAGCCCTGAACCATAAAAATAACCCTGTATCCCAAAACCCAAACCTACCCCTGAACCCTAAAATACCCCTGTACCCCAAAACCCAAATCTAGCCCTGAACCCTTAAAATACCCCTGTACCCCAAACCTAGCCCTGAACCCTTAAAATACCCCTGTACCCCAAAACCCAAACCTACCCCTGAACCCTAAAAACACCCCTATACCCCAAAACCCAAGCCTAGCCCTGAACCCTAAAAATACCCCTGTACCCCAAAACCCATACCTATCCCTAAACCCTAAAACTACCCCTTTACTCCATAACCCAAAACTATATCTGAACCCTTAAAATAGCCAAACACCCCAAAACATATACCTCAGTACCCCAAAACATATACCCCTATACCCATACTTACCTTATACAAACATTAAAAAAAACATGCTTTTACCATTCATGCATTTACCACAAATTTCGTTGTAAACGTATGCGTTGTAAAAGCATATAAAATGTAATGCCATGCGTTTTAATGGCATTGCAGAGTCAAGGTACTTTCGTAATGAAAGTATGCGGAGTGATGGTTTGCGGAAAGAAAGTTGCGGAATAATGGGTGTTTACCCTCCCCGGTAAGTACATTGGTGGCACGGCGGCCCACATCTCCAGCAACAGACTCATATTTTTTCACCACCGATTTGAAAAATGCACAGGTCTCTCTCATTGATGGCCAGCACCGACATACACTTTGAGACACACCTCCTGCCACAAGTTCTAGAATTGCGAACTTTAGATCTGGGGAGCAACGTTCGAATCTCGGCATCAGCTCAACATCCTGTTATTCCAGGCAAATCGATTTGTCTCCCCGTGCCTACTGCAAATGAATGTGTTCTTCTGTAATGTAAATTGTGCTCATGCCATGTTGTTGAGTTCGCGCTATATAATATTGCAAGGAAAAATAAAGTAGGGAAACTCAAGTTCACACACTACTGAACGCGCACTCTTAAGTGCATCAGCAGTGCACTGTGAATCGGAGCGTTTCACAGGCCTGTCACAGATAAGAAATGCTATCAAAACGAAATCCAACAAAACAATATACTACTGGCCGGCAGCAATTCATACCTGGACAACGTTGGGACGGGCTGCTAGTTATATATATCTATGCACAATAATTTCCTAACTGATATGGGGCCAAAGTCAGTTTGGCTTCCAAGAGGCAGAACTCTGGTACCTCCTCTAGAGCTACCAAATTTTAAACAGCAAAAAGTAGATAGGTCGTAAGTAGGCCAATGTCATCTTGCAATAGCAGAAATGTCTTAAGCTTTGTCTCGAGTGTGATGTCCAGTAAGAGCATGACTCCCAGTGTGTCCCTTCCAGTGTAGCCTTCCAACCCATTAACTCTTGGCAAAATGAGCCAACCCACAGAGGGTTTCCTGAGTCATCCACACACCAATTCCTGTAGCTTGTAGTGTGTCCTTCCATATTATAATATATTTTATTAAGTGTTGGAATAGACCAGGAAAAGGAGCAGACCTGTACATGAATAATCGTGCCAATGTAGAGTACCTTAGTGTATGGCATGGCATGTGGGCCTCACCCTCAAGTTTTCTAGCAGGGCCAACATATATGTCCGATAACAGTGGTCGAAGTCCTTCTCAAAGTCGCTCTGGAGTACGAAAGCTGGAAACCCAAAATGTTTAATCTGTGAGAGTGCATTGTCCAGACTATGTATGCTATGTCTTGTCACATGTTTGGGCATAATGCACCTTTTCTCTACCAGAGAGCTGACCACTTTGGCAAGGCAGGCGGCAGAGATCTTTGCTAAAATTATAACTTCAATATTTAAGCAAGATCTGCTTATAGAAACCACAGTTTTTGCCTGTTTAGCCTGCCTTGGGTATCACCACTAACATTGCCTACTGAACATTCTAAGACAGTATTTGATACTCCACGAAGACCTGCAAAGTTCTTGAAGATGTTTAGTCAACAAAGAGAAGTTCGTTTTATATAATTCTACTGGCGATTCAGTAGTGCCAGGCAGGTTTCATTGATTGCAATCTCTTCACATGCAATCTCGCCATTTAACAAGTCCGTCTCTGAATCAGATAGAGGTTGTTTAGAAAAGGACATCACAAATTGTACAGGCCGTGCAAAGGTCTTCTTACTATATAGGGTTTTTATAAAAGTGTACGAATCCCTACAGCAGTAGGTTTTATAACTATTGGCAAATTCCTATAGCAGTACCATTGGCTTGATAAATCTCTACCATTAAATCTTTGGAACCCTTTAGTACCAGTAGCTCACTGCCAGCATAGAGTAAGCATGCACATAAGACAGAACTCCTCCTCCCAATATTTCCCTCTTCACTCAACCTTACACTTCGAAACCTGAAGCATCTGTCATAGGAATAGGGGTTCAACCTACCCATTAGTCATTGAACCAAGATGTTGGCTACTCCCAGAACCCCAACCACCCACAATTAAGTAACTCTTTACCGTAAATTCAGTCAGCTCCATCTGCTTCATCCCCATTTAGGGCTCTTTTGCATAACCGCCACAATGGTATTTCACAACAATATCATCCCTGCCCAAGGAGTATTGCATCTTACAGCAAGCAAAGAACTTGTCAGAAAGAAGCATAGTTGAACAGCCACCCCAGCAACCCCCAAACACCAATGTGGCACAATGCCCAAACAATTCCACCCCCTCAGCCCTAGATAAGACCCCACACTGCAAACAATCATGCTTCTCTAACAGCAGGGGGGGCTCATGGGCCCACTTCATGAAACTCTCAGGCTCCCTTCCCTCCTCTCTTTCAGGGAAGCCCCAGAAACACAGGTTGTTTCTACGTGAAAAGACTTCTACTTCTTCTGCCATCTGCTACTGTAGTTCTTCCGTAGAGGCAGAAGCGTTTGCAACCATAGCCCTAAGGTCTTTCACTGTATCTTACACCACCAAAATGTAGTCTTCTGTCTCCGTCACCCAGCCTACAAATTCCTACGGTCCTGCCGTAGGAGGGTCACATCTTGGCACACCTACCCAGTCTTTGTCTCCAGCACCCACACAGAGGCATGGACTGCTTATATTATCAAGCCAGTGGAGGCAGCAGCCCCCTTTACTACCATTCAGTCAAGCTCAGCAGTGGCAGGAGTACTGTGGTGAATTTGTCCAACATGTTTGTTTATGGAAACCCCAAGCTTGTCTTGAGCCTTTATGCCTCAGCTGTTTAGGTAGAATGGATCTGTCTAGGCTAACAGTCTTTCAGTGCTCTGGTCCTCTGCAGTCCATACTGAGCAGACATTTCACTGACTGCCTTGTCATTTAGGGTCGAGGGACAGGGGAGGCTTCCACTAAACCACTAGTGTGCCTACCAGAAGTTGTTTCTCCTCTCATCAAGTCTGTGCTGGGATACCATACCATTCCTCAGTCTACCCTCACATCAGCCACAACATGGCCCCACAAGAGGACGGGGCCTACGGATGAGGGGAGCAGTCCCACCAGTGGCACAGCGGTCCCAAGCACCTCAACCCTTGTTAAGTCTAAGCACAGGAACACCACAACATTTCCCAATGCCTCGCCGCCTCTGCATCAATGCGACCCTCATGCACACGGCAGTGCAAATGCAGTGATCCAGTGTACAGCAGTGATGCAGAGAGGCCCAGTCTGCTTGCCACATGGCAAATACCAGAAGGGGTAGCATGTGTAGCCATATCCGCCCTAACAAGTTCCAAGCCACAGTCTGCCAGTAGCCATTCACTGGGTCCACTCGAGGACCCCCACTAAAGTCATAAGGCAAGAATTACAGCTGCCACCCCTGCTGCCATGCCCCCCTCAACCACAATGCCCCCTATTCACCGCAGTATCTGTTCCTGTGTCAGGTTGGGGCCTTTCACCGCCCATTGCAGCCAGTTTCTCATGCTTAAGCTCCGCTCACCCATTCATTGCTGCTTGAGGGCCCTGCCCCCAATGTCTTCAACAAGGTCTGGCATAGGCCTCGCGCTCATCAGGGCAGCCATCCCACCAGTCTGGCCACAATCAAGGAAGGACCATTTGGGGCACACCACAGTACACGTTGACTCATGCAAAGCACTCAAAGGGATGTTGCTGCTGCCTCCTCTCAATGCCGCCAACATGTACCGCAATCTTCGGTAGTGACAGCCAACAAGGAAGATAAGTGGAGCACTTTGAAGAACTGCTGAAAAATCCTGTGCCTCAGTCTCCAACAGACATACAGCCAGCTGACAAGGACTTGCCAGTCGACTGCAGCAGACCAACCAAGGAAGAAATATGGCAAGCAAAGAAACATCTGAGATATAGGAAGGTAGCAGTACCCAACACCATTCCTGCAGAGACACTGAAGGTAGACATTGGAACATCAGTAGACATGCTCTACTCCATGTTTGAAAGGATCTGGAAAAAGGAAAAGGTGCCATCAGACTGGAAGGAGAGATATCTCATCAAGATTCACAAGAAAGGTGACCTGAGTAACTGCACAAACTAGAGAGATAACCCTTCTATGAACCCCAGGCGAAGTGTTCAACAGAGTCATCCTGAACAGAATGAAAGAACAAGTCAATGCTCAGTTGTGAGATCAGAAAGCTAGCTTCCGCAAAGATAGCTCTTGTACAGAAAAGATTGCAACACTTTTCATGATCATTGAGTAGTTCTTGAAATGAAAACCCTTCTTCGTTGTCAACTTCAACGACTATGAGAAGGTATTTGACAGTGTTGGACAGAGATACCCTTTGGAAACTCCTTTGCCACGACAGTGTGCCACATAAACTCATAAGAATCATCAGGAACTCTTACAAGGAAATGACCTGCAAGACAGTCCGTGGAGGAAAGCTTATGCAAGCGTTCCAGGTGAGGGCCGGAATCTGCCAGGTTTGTTTGTGCTCACCTTTTCTCTTCATGCTGGCCGTAGACTAGATCATGAAGACATTCAGATGAAGAAGAAAAACTGGGATCCAGTGGACATCTTGGACGCAGCTCGACTACCTGTACTTTGCATATTACCTGGTCCTACTCTCCCATACCCATCTGTAGATGCAAGAGAAGACCGACAAGGTGGAATTCACATCAGCACAACTTGGCCTCCACATTCACAGGAGAAATGCTTAGATCCTGAGTGAAGACTAACACTGTCAGCACAACTACAGTCACTCTTGCAGGCGCTGAACTAGAAGAAGTTGAGACCTGCACCTGCCTGGGCAGTGTCCTAAACAAGCAGGGCAGCACAAACACTGACGTCATGGCAAGAACCGGCAAAGCAAGGGCTGTCTTCATTCATCTAAAGAAGCTCAGGAGCTCCAAGGACCTAACACTGCAAAGCAAGATCATATTTTTCAGCCTTTTTCACACCAACGTAAAATCGGTACTTCTGTATGGAGTAGAAATTTGGAGTATAACAGTGACCACCGCCAACAAAGTCCAGACCTTCATCAACAAATATCCAAGGAAAATTCTCCAATTCTGCAGGCCAAACACCATCAGCAACAACACCATATGGCAGCAGACTTTCCAACTACCTGCTCATGAAGATATCATGTAAAGACACTGGGGCTGTATAGGTCACAACCTCCACAATCCCCCATCAAACACCAGCAGGTAAGTCCTGACCAGGAACCCTCAAGGGAAAACGAAGAGGAAGGCCAAGAAACACCTGGCACTGAGGCCTTGAAGCCAACTACAAGGAGATGGGTTACATTTGGAGTCAGATTGAAAGAAACGCCAGGGCACAGGTGGCTGGAGAGTCGTTGTTGATGGCCTATACCCCAGGAGATGTAATAGGCATAAGTATGTAAGCATAATTAAGTGAAAATAGTTTTGACAGCAGAATCGGCTAATTACACTGGCCCTGTATAAGACCCTGCTGGTTAGCACTAATATTAATATCATAACAGTCAATTGTAGTTCATACAGACTGTATAATTACTCCCTTATACATCTTAATCTTCTTACATTCATACACCAGATCTGTTACACAGCTTGTCCATCAACCAATATTGTACCTGCCCATTAACCAGTCATTACGAACTGAACAGACATGGCCTAGAGAAAAGCCAATTGGAGTGCTCTCTTCCAGTCCACCACTGCAGGTCCCAATTAAGCATGGGCGGAAAATCCGTTTCGCTCGCGGATTTTGCGGATTTTCGGGAAATTCGCAATCCGCGAGATTCGCGAATCTCCCGCAAAATCCGCAAATCCGCGAGCAGCGGATTTTGCTCGCACTGCTCGCACTGTTCGCGTGAGTTCGCGGCTTCCCAGTACAACTTCGCGCCCCGCGAATAAGTGCTAAATTGCAGAAATACGATCTTAGCAAAACTGAAACTACTTACCAGGTTCAAAAGTTCAGGCTCATCATTAGTAGCCATTTCCTGTAGTGCTTCCTGAGGGGGCCCTCCAGAGTTCAGTTGCCAGTTGCAACTATTATGTGACCCTGCTCTGAACCTCAGAATAGTTACACATATGCCACAAAGGTCCTGAATTACAGCTAAGGGAGACAAGCAGGAGCCAGGCTGAAAGTTAAAATCCATTAATCAGCCCCTAATTCATTATTGTCAGTTGGGGCAGGGCAGGTGTTGTAACTAATTTTGCAACAATGAAAGCACTTAGCAAGTGCAAAAGATCACTAATCAGGGCGCACTAAGGAAGCAGGTGCTGGCTAAAAAAATATTCTGTGACACATTAATCAGCCCCAAATTAATTCAGGTCACTTGAGGCAGGGAAGGTGTGCTTTGCTTTGCCGAAAATAATGTACACTGGACAACCAGAGGGTGTGGTGATGAAACAGAGGGTGGCATGGGTGGGCCAGAGGGTGGCATGAGTAGTCAGAGAGTGGCAGTGGTGACAGAGAGTGGCAGTGATGAAGAAGAGTGTCCCAAACAGGCTGGACACGTAGAAACAACAAGTTCGCAAAACTTGCGACCCGACAGGTAAGTTCGCAAATTGCGAAATTGTAAAAACCCTCGCGAACTGGCAGAAACACGGGCGAACACAAAAAAAAAAAAATCCCCAAATTTGCGGGAATTCGCGGATTTTGCGGATTGCGAGTTCGCAAATCCGCAAAATTCGCGAACGCGAGATTCGCAAAATTCGCCCATGCTTAGTCCCAATTAGCTACATAAAATAAGTGCTTTGTTACATCTCACAATGACAGTCAGATATTGAATGATACTATCAAAGTCCGTTCCAGCATATCTTCTCACCATTTCTCTCTCCAACCATGCTTGCTCCCAACCATAAATCTTTAAACCCAATATCTCAGATTGTATAACCCATGCAAGAAGTAGCTTAGTGGACTATGATCATAAGAAATAACGCAAAGGGCCCTGAAGAGCAGGTCAACGCTCCTAGCTTACTAAAAACCACAAACTACATACCTATGTCTCACACCTGTTTATTCATCATACTGCTAAGTGCTTCGTCCCATGACAATGTAACTGCATCACGGTGGTCATCACACACAACATGGAAACACTCCCCATATAGGATCGAAAAGAATAAAAGCACCCCCCATTCACTCATTTTATAAGACGTAACATGCTACCCAAGTTCGCTAGTACTACAGTGTCCCACATAGCGGTAATGAGCTCTATTTACTTTTTGCAATACAATAAAATAAAAAGTATATAAATGTTGCAATGCACAAAATAAAATTATTAGCACATTAAAACCAGCTTTGATACCAATGAGCGAAAGATTATGCCTAACTTTAAATGAGGTTGCCTCTCAAAGGTCAATAACGTAGACTGCAGCATGATTTTCCACATTTTCCACAAGGCCATGCAGGAAGTGGAAGGCTGTCTGACAATGCATTAACTCTTCAATTCCTGTTCCTGCATTACGAATACGTTTTCTAAAATATGTGGGTGCTTCTTGCAGCCAGAATAATCTAGTAATTACCCCCTTTTAAAGAGTGGTTTCAAGACTGAATTCTGACATATACTTTACTTGTTGAAGGAGATTATTGGTGATGGGGTGAAAGTCAATCCCCTTGTGGTGCTGTTTGGTATTTTATATTACTGGCCACAAAGTGAGGTGTGGGAACATATGTTTAATTTCTGTCAGATGAATTTTGCTAATTCACATCTTTAGGTTAGTCTCCCCTTCACATGGACAGTGGTTGGTGTATGCTTTTGGCCTTGTCCCAAAACAAATGCAAGGGAGCTTAAATTAAGGGTGTTTGAAGTGTGCGCAGTTTGCTGTTGTGTAATTATTAGAAATGGGGGTCTCTAGTTGGTAGAGGTAGGTACCTTTGTCTAAATAGGGACCCTTGCTTCTAGTTAGGGTAAGGGGGATAAAAACTTTAGATAACCCTTGCTGACCTCCTGGGTAGCTTGGCACGAGCAGACATACTTATCCCAAAGGCAATGTGCAAAGTATTTGTACTCAAAACACACAGTAATACAGCAATGGCACCACAAATGGACACCGCACCAGTTTAGAAAAATAAAGTATCTTTACCTAGTCTCAACAGACCAAAACAACAACAATCCAACATACATTTATTAAGAATACGACTTTTCAAAGGTTTCAAGCAACTGGGTCCATAGAAAACTAGCATGATTTCTCACAAAGTACCTGTAGATGCGTCAAAGTTCACAAGGCCAAACAGCCTCCGAGAAACAAAGAGATGCGTCGGTTCCTGAGACCTTGGGGAGGTGATGCAACAGTATTGCTGCACGCAGGAGACGTGATGCTTCGAATCCTGTCTGTAGGGGGAAGTTATGCGTTGACTCCAAGATGGTTCTGGTCCATGGGTGATGCTTCTGGAAAACTGCAGCACAGGTACAATGTGTGGAAATCCCGGATGCGTCGGTGAACTATGTGGCAGCGAGAAGTGGCGCTGCTTCGGTTTCTTCAGCCGTGACCCTCAAGATGCATCAGTTCTTGCAGCAGCGACAGGCGCTATGCCAGTTTGGCATTGACGCAGCAATGCGTGAAGATTCTTCTCGCTCTGCGGTGCTGCGTCAGGATAAACAGCTGCAAGAAGAGCAATGCGTCAACTTCTGCAGTTCTTCCTATCTTCCAGCTCATAACAGCAGGAACAACCCCCAGAGGCCCAGAACTGGAAGAGGCACCTCCTGGCAGGTCAGAACTATCAGCAGCAGAGTTCAGGGGAGCCGGGGTGAAGTATTTGTGTTCCTGAGACTTCAAAACAGGAGGCCAGTACACAGAAGCCCTTGGAGATCTTCTTCAAGCAGGTTCAAAGCAAAGTTCCAGTCTGTACTTTCTTTGGCAGAAACAAAGGTTCCTCTTGAGTCCAGAAGTAATCTAAAGTTCTGGGGGTTTAGGTCTAATACTTATACCACAAAATGTATTTGTTCTCTTTGTGCAAGGGTATCCGAGCCTATTCAAAACCAGGTCTGTCTTCACTGGTGCAGTATGACCACAGGGGGTGGAGGCAGGATTGTGCAATGGAGACAGCCTCTATTCAGGTGCAAGGAAATCTCCTCCCACTACTCTAAAGGCAGCCAAGCCCCATTCAGCTCAGCTCATAGTCATCCAGGAAGGGCCAGGCACACCTCACTCCCCAGTGGCTATCTACAGTGACTGCACACCCCCTGCTCGTCACTCCAAAACCAGACAGCCAATACACAAACAGGCAGAGGCACAAAGAATGGTTAAATAAGAAAATTCCAACTTTCTAAAAGTGACATTGTCAAACACACAGTTAAAAAAACATCTTTACTTAAATATTTCTTATTAAAATCTGAGTTCAGAGAGCCTAAACCCTATTCCTCTATCTTGTCCCAATGGGAAGTTATACTTATAAGATTATGAGAAAAGTACTTATAAGATGTTGCAAAATATCTCCGATTCTATCCTATTAGCATATAGCCTTTCAATAGTGAAAAACGAAATTGGCAGTATTTCACTATCAGGACATGTCACTCACAGCAGTACAAGTCATATCTTTTACATACCCTGCACCCTGCCCATGGGTGTACCTTGGGCCTACCATAGGAGTGCTTTACATGTAAGAAAAGGGAAGGTTAGGGCCCGGCAAGTGGGAGTACTTGCCAGGTCGATATGGCAGTTCACGACTGCACACAGACACTGCATTGCAGGTCTGAGATATCTCTTCAGGGCTACTCATGTTGGTGGCACAATCAGTGCTGCAGGTGCAATAGTAGCATTTGATTTACAGGCCCTGGCACACTCAATACACTTTACTTGGGACTTACCTATAAATCAAATATGCCAATCATGGATAACCAATCGTGTTCACAATTTACACAGATAGCATATGCCTTTAGCACTGATTAGCAGTGGTAAAGTGCCCAGAGTCCTAAAGCCAACAACAACAGGTCAGGAAAATCTAGGCGGAAGAAGCTAAACGTTTGGGGATAACACTGCAAAAAAGGCCATGGCCAAAAGTAATTGCTTGAAATTTTGGGAAAATTGTGTGAAATTCCATGTAAAAATCCAGCATTTAGTGCTGAATGACTTCTTGCTTCCAATTTCGATGCATTTCACGCTGCAAGAATGCACCAAAAACACAAGTGCAGCAAAAAGCAGCTGCTTGCATCTTGGTTGTTTACATTGTCATGCACTATAATTTTGTTGGGAATGCATCATAATTATTTGACCTGGCATTTCGCATAAGCGTAAACTAAGGTGTGGGCACCATTTCAGGATTAGTGAAGGTTACATAATACACTAAGGGCCAGATGTCCGACCCGTACATTTTGTACTCTCAAATTGTGTCACAGACTCTGTTAGCGATTCCCAATGGGGGTCGCAAATTGAATGCCTCATCAATACTCATGAGGCAAGCGCAATTTGCATCCCCATTGGGAGTGGCTAGCACTCCCAGGGATGATGTCCTGCTGGGGTCAGTAGACCGCCATGTCTGGGAAGAGTTTTTTAAATAAAGCAGTATTAAAGTTTAAAAAATGCAGCACGTTTTCCTTAAAGGAAAATAGGACGCATTTAAAAACAGAAAAATGAAACTTTTATTTTCATTTTTTAAAGGAGACAGAGGTCCCTGAGACATACTCACAAAGCTCATAGGGCCTGGGTACAGAGTTGTCCTGGCTGTGTCTGGGGCTGAAGTAGGAGCCACTGGTTTGCTGGTTTTACCACTTAGACAGTGCTTGGGAGGAAACAGATGCAAAAGCTCGACCACTGGGCCACTGTTGTTGCGAGTTGAACATGCTGCTTGGTTTCATCAAAACAGGGGACTAGGAGCACATTGAGGTCCACCATACATGCTCCAAAACAATCATGCAGACGAAGGGTTCCTTTTAAGCAGGAGTGGGAAGAGCAGTTTCTTTTAAGAGGAAGCAGAGGGAAGATTTCTACTCAGGTCAGACATGTCTTAAGAGGTCAACAGGGAGCGTGACTTCCTAGGAACAATGTCCCTCACATACAAAGGTAGGTGTCATGCTTCATCATCAGGCTTTTGCCCCTGTTGGGCTGGCGCTGCAATGCCCAATGGCACTTTACTGGAGATCTTTTCAATGCCGTCAGTGAAGGCAAGGTGAGTGGGTATTCGTGTAGATTGGAGTGATTAGTGTAGAAGTGTAAGTGCAAGATAAAAAATAGGGCAAGGGGTACTCTCCCAAAAACATTTAATGAGCAAGTCCTCCTGCCTATATTAGAATTAGTGGCACTATCTCCCAAAATTATTTATCTAAGATAGCTATTGGGACAACATGTTTCAAGGTTTAAGTAGTCATATTAATGACCTAGTAGCTATTCATCTGGACCTATGTAACCTAATCTACACAGTGATTGTAGTATCTGTAAATAAATACTCTGTAGCCTCCCAGTCACACGTTCCTCTGTCTGGGTTATTAAAAAATGTTCTTAAAAAATGACCTGTAGTGTAGAAATCTACATTAAACATTCATCAGGCACATATATGCTTATTATATCCCCGTAATGTTGAAACCAGATGCATGCATTGCACTGCAAAGCATGCAAATTCTAAGGTGACTACCATTGGTACAAGGTGGAACAAATAAACAAGTACCACACACAGTACATGAAACATAAAACACAAAGTTCCAAACACTGTGTTGATTGCAGGTTAACTCATCCTATTTCGGTAACACGTGAGGGTGCCCGTTGGGCATTGCTGCGCTGACCCGATGTTCAGCTAAAGCCCAATGATGAAGCATGATACCTACCTAGTTATGTGAGGGCAATTGTTCCTAAGGAGTACTGACCCCTTAGAACTTGTCAGACCTGAGTAGAAATCTTCCTCCCTCTTCTTCTTAAAAGGTGTTACATGGTTCCCCCAAGGCACAACGTCAAACAAAGGTATTGGAAGTCGGACTGGCTACCAGCAAGCCTTGGTAGCCGCAAGTTCTGCCTTGGGTTACTACGATGTCCTGGAGTCCGGGGGGGAAAAGTAGCTGCCTGAAACTTGCTGGAGGTCAGGACTACATTTCCCACAATGTGATAGGCTATTTACTTTTGGGCGATCCCTCAACGGGCTTAATGGCCTGTGATTCTTTGGTCCTGGGAGCATGCTTTACCTGCGGGCTGCAAGGGACTAGTAATGGAGTTCAGGTGTTGCTTTTGGCACTCAGAGAGATTCACCTTTCCTTTGGAACTAGTTTCTTGTCCGGGGCGAGTCGCAGTAATGCAGTTGGAGGGTGGTTGCCACAGGTGCAGATTACCACGTCTTTGCTTTGTGCAGGTCCTCAAGTCGCAGACTCTGTTCTCTTCTTTTTCTTTCATTGCAAGTCAATCAGATCTGATGTTCTGGTGCCAGGTAACCCCTTAAATCCAAGATTTAAGGTTATTAGGGCTGTGGGTGCTGGTAGCCAATATGCTACTAGCACCAGTGGCTAATCTGGTCCTGAGGTGACCACTTTCTGTGGAAGGTAGCATCTTTTCTAGGCAGAATCCTCTAGTCTGCCACTTTTAAAATGGCAGAACCCTTCTTCGGCTGTACAGACCCTGGCGGTGTGGCTAGCCTTCTGGGGGTGTATGCCTCCTGACTATCTCATTTTCCAGCCTTCCAGGATAGCAAATTTGCCTGAGGGAGGGGGTTGGCTTTATCCTCCTCTAGGAGGAATCCTGATTGCATATCAGAGGCGGTAGGTGCTTTGAAGTTCACTGCCATGATATGCCATTTCACTAGCTATCTTTTCAGGGAGGGAGGTGACACCTCCCGCCCAGACAGGCCTTTGTTTCTGCCTCCTGAGAGAGTTCACACCTCTTGGTAGGGGGTCAGAATCCTGTCTTAGTGGTAAAAGTTGGGGCTGTCAACCAGGGCACAGGAAAGACTGGGGCAACCAAGTGGGTATTTTCTAAGGTAGCCACCAGGGTGCATGACACAAGTTGCGTCATACCAAACATGACATATTTCAGTACCCGGGTGCCAGCCCATGTTAGCCTAAGGGCTCCTGAACACTTATAGTAGCCCCTAAGTAAGGAGGCTACTACGGGAACATGCAAGCTTGCACTTATATGTCCACACCTTTAATATAATGCTCCCTGCCTACTCAGGCAACCTACTTTAGGGGTGACTGACATATATTAAAAATAGTGCTGTGACCTTGCCACTCATGGTGAGGGCAAAGTCAAGCTTGAGCAATCTACAGTGTTCCCTCCGTCTGCAATGGCAGGCCTGTTGTCATCTGTTTACTTGGGTCACTCACAGTGGCAGAATCAGTGCTTCAAGGCCCTGGTGACCCCTATTTTTTTAAACTTCTGTCTATTTGCATTTTAGAAAATACATCACAAGTGTACAAACAGTTACAGAGTACAGCAACCTTTGGTAGATCAGTACATTGTCCAACTGGCAATAAAGATAAACCTCCATCAATAAACTATCAGTAACATTCATGTCCAGATTTACAGGAGTTGTCCCCTTGATTTTATGACTAGTGTGTCATTGTGTAGTGTAGTGAAAAGGGTAACAGCAATGATCATAAAAGTGGCCAATATTATAACAAATAAAGAAAAGCAGAGAGAAGGAGAAACGAACCTAACAAGCACGAGTAAATAACCCAACTGGGTCAGTGCTACTAGTCATCAGCACAGGGTTATGAAAAACACAGATAACTGGGAGGGTGGATGGGAGGAGGGGTGGGGGCAATCTCCCAGGTTGCCCCCAACGGCACATTAATAGGGGACCGCACTTGCCAGAATCCCATCTCCAGTCCCACACAAAAGGCAGTAGGATCCGCTCTCACCCAACCAGGCTATTAGGATGAAGAGCTACAGTGATAGCAGCCCACCCCCCCAACGATTCAGTGCTCATCTATCTCTCCAGTCAAGTTCCCCCAGTGTATCCGCTTCCTCTTCCTCAGTTGAACTATAGTTGGCCTATGGGTCTCCTCCCAAGTCACAGTTTGGGTGCTCACAAGCCACCAGCACCTCGGTCCATAAGTCAACTATAGTGTACCTCTGCACCCCTCTGGCCTCCTCCCTAAACAGAGCCCTCTCCTCCACTCTTGCCCAATGGGTCACATCCGATCTCCAGGTTTCAGCCACGGGCCAATCACCAATTTCCAAGCCATTGCTACACGCCTTTTAGCCAACACGAGGGCCATATCGACAAACCTCGTGTCCATTTTACGTGTGCTTGGTCTCAGAAGCAGCCCTAAAATACAAGTCTTTAGCAAGCAGAGAAGTGAGCGTCCAAGTGTAGAATTCAGTGCGGCAATCACTGCATCCCAAAAAGCATGAAAATGAGGATAACACCAAACCATATGGACAAATCCATCATCCAAGTGTCTCCATCTTGGACAAGGGCGAAGCTTACCTCCATAAACCACCTGAATTTTGTGTGGGGTCATATATATTATGTGGACAAAATTAAATTGGGTATATTTTAACTTCATGTTCCTATAATTTTTTTAGGAGAAGCCTATAACTTTCAATGTTCAGAGTCCGTTATAATGCGCTGTAGGATCCTTTCTCACACAGCATGCAGAATGGGCAAGGCGAAATGAACCATTGCCGAGCGAGATCGGTAAAACCATGTTATTTGTGGTCTGGTGTCGCCCAACGAGACGAACAACTGTAGGACTGCATGAGTCATGGGTTCATCGGGCTCCACAGCCCACGGGACCCAAAATGCTAGAGTCAGTGCCTCATACAGAAGGAATTGGCCCGGTGGCATGTCGTAATGATCAATCATGTCCTCTAGTGATAGTAATACGCCCTGCAGCTAACAATCACAAACTGCCACTAACCAAGCATCCGACCAGGCTGACAATTGACTGACTCTAAAAAAGGGAAGGGGCTCCCCATATGAAGAACCACTAATGGATGCTTCGGTGCATATAGGGGTACTCCTTCAGTTCTCTATACATTTAGGTGCCAGCATTTAGTGCCAACGACAACAGCACTCCCGGGCTTAGGATTATCACCGCTGGACAGAGCAGTTTTGCCAGTAAGGTTCCCACGTGGACCGACTGTACCAACGGTCCCAGCTCCTCCTGATTTGTCCTGTCAAGCCACAATATGATACACTGAAGCTGGGCCTGGTGACCCCTTTAACTCCCATGCCCTGGGTACCACTGTTACCACTTACCAGAGACTTATACAGGCGTTAAATTACTTGCCGGTTGGAGTTATCAATCCACATACATCATTTTTAGGAAGAGAGCAAAGGCATTGGAGCCTGGGTAGGAGTCTCCAGTGCACTTTTAGAGTTATAACCATCAGCACTGGAGATACAAGTGTGGGGGTTCCCATAACAAAGGGCACTTTCCTACAACTATCCTGCAACATATTTATAGAATTTTAAGTAACGATGATGTAACATTATTAATAGCCAGACAACTAATTCCACTAGCTGGTGCCATATGTTGATCTGTTTTCTTTTTCCCTATAGTACATTTTTAAACTTGGAAGCAGATCCAACACCTATAAACAGCCCTGCTTCACTTTGTAGGACCAGCCTCACAAAAACATACGAAATGCCTGGCTAAGTCCTGTGATTATGCCACTCACTTTAGGTTTACTCCTGGCTAGACTGCTACTTAATCCTGAGTCAGGCTTCTTAATGTGGCAGGTACAGACTCAGATCTCTCTCCTCAATGGTGATAAATATGAGGACACATACAAATAAGGTCGAGTGCACCCAGGGCCTGGACTTGATTAAAAACATCACAAAAGATATTCAACAATGGTTGTATGATGATATACTGTATTTTCAGATAATTAAGAATTACACCTATATAGCACACTCTCTCATTTGTCTAGTCTGTAGGTGCCAATATCAGTTGTTAATTTATACTCACCAAACATGATACTTTCTGGTGGATATTTTACCTACTGGCTGATGCCTCACCTTGTGAAATTTCCCAAGGCGCTAGACTGGATCTACAGATTTTTCTCAGCAACTCCCTTGTGTGCCAGTAGGCGGCGTTGTGTGACCCCAAGTCAGCTCTGTCCCTCCCCGGAAGTGATGTTGATGTCAGTTTCTTGCTGATATCTCTCCACGCTGTAAGATGCAGAACCTTTAGCGATTAAATTGTGCCAGTGTACAGATCTCCAATGTGGAACCTTTTTAGTATGGACCAAAAAAGTCCATACCACAGAACAGAGAGAAGGGCGAGTCGGTGCAGAACCTACAGTCAGATCGCGTATCCACCAGAATGAGCATTAACTCAAGTAACTTGCTCTTCTGATGGATACTTCTAACTGCAGATTTCTTACCCTGTGAATAGATATGAAAGCAGTATAGCCCCAGATGGTGGGTCTGTGAAATGACCCACACCAGGATTTCCGGTAGGACCTAATGGGAAAAGTGTCCCTCCCTCCGGACCGTGCTATCCGGGCAGAGGTGCTTTGTGAACATGTGAACTGACGCCCATGTTGCAGCCTAGCAAATGTCCAGAACAGGCACTCCATGCACCAACACAATGGTAGCAGCTTTGGTGGAATGAGCCCACCAGTCTTCCAGAGACCTGTAACAGGTCATCCATCTAAAGATGGCCTGTTTCTGTACAGCTCTTCCCTTCTTAGTCCCAGAAAAACCCACAGAGTTGATAGTCCACCTGATGGTTTTTGGTGCGATTGATTAAAAAGCTCAGAGCTCTCTTCGATCTAGGCAATGTTGACTCTCTTCCTCCTTGAATGGATGAGGTGAAGTGAAAACCACTAGCAGGGTGATAGACTGCCCAATGTGGAAAGGTTATGAAACCTTGAAGAGGAGTGCTGCCTTAGCCCTTAACACTAGATTGTCCAAGAAGGTGGTGGTGTACAGCTGCTGGACAGAGAGTGCTTGCAGCACACCCACATGAAGAACAGCTGTGATCAAAATGAGGTACATTATCTTCAATGTGAGCAGGTTCATCAGCAACTGTTGATAGACTTGAATGAGGTGTACATCATGAATGTGAGAACCAGACTGAGCTCCTACTGGGGCATCAATAAGGGTTTTTTGGCGTGAACATACGAGTCAGAACTTTTTGGGATCCCTCATAGCTTGAAGATGGCCTGTGCCACTCTGAGTGCAACCACCATTCATTATCTCCTAGGCAACACCAGCTGAGCTCATGTGCCCTGGTTTTTACAAATCCTGCCAGATTCTGAAAGACCAAGGAGACGCTCCTCTGCCCAGCTTGTTCCAGTTGCACATGGCGCCCATGAGAACTTTCACCTGTTCTCCCTTTATGGACTGGAGGAAGTATTTCAATGTCATGTGAATTGCCAGCAACTCCAAGCTGATGTGGATATCCATCAGAGACTAGAGTCCTCTGATCTCCACCTCTCCCAGATGACCTCCACAATCTAGCAGAGATGCATCGGTCACAGCTGTCATCGCTGTGTGGGGTATGGAGAGGGTCTACCACTGTTCCACCAGTGCTTCAGCAGCGTCCACTGCAGAATTGCTGCACTTTCCTCAAACACATGGATGGAATCTGAGTGGTTCCATTGGTGCAGTCCCTTCAGATCACACTGTAGATCCCACATGTCACCTGTTGTGGTCCACTAGCAAGATGCAGGAGGTCAAGAGGTCAAGAAGCCTCAGAGCAGCTCTCACTGACACCCAGGTCAAAGGTTGAAAAATCAGGATCATAGCCCGGATATCTTGGACTTGTTGAGGTGGAAGAAAGGTCTGAAATAGCACTGTGTACAGAATGGCTCCAATAAGAGGAAGCTTCTGTGAAGGAGTCAGTTGTGATTACAGCAAGTTAATGGAAATTCCCAGCGATGTGAATAGGTTGTCCATCATCTGGAGGTGGTTGACAACTGTTTGAGGTGAGCCCATCTTCATCAACAAGTCGTCAAGGTTTGGGAACAATGGTGTTCCCATCCTCCCAAGACGGACAGAAAGACCACCGTCACTTTCATGGACACTTGAGGGGTGCTTGCAAAGCAAAAAAGGAAGCACTACAAGCTGAAATGCTCCTGGCCTGCCTGAAACGACAGGTAACACCTGTAGAATGCTAGATGTGAATGTGGAAATAAGCATCCTGCAAATCCAAAGCCACTGTCCAGTCACTTGGTTCCAGGGCAGACAGAACTTGGGCTTTGTCCTTTTTGTGGAAGAAGTTCAGAGAGTGAAGGTTCAAAAGAGAACAAAGTCCTCCATCTTTCTTTAACACCAGAAAGTAGTAGGCATGGCTGCAAGTCCTGACCTGTGATGCTGGTACCCCTCTATGGCTTCCTTCTCCAAGAGAGCTTAAACTTCCCTTCGCAAAATAGACAAGTGGGCACCCGGAAGCCATTGTGGTATAGGTTGTATGTTTGACAGGGAGGAAAGGAAGGGTAAGACGTAACCATATTGGATGATTTGAGGAACTTATAGGTCCAATGTGATGCTTTGACACCTGTGGAGTTAATAACTTATCAATCCACCAAAAGGGTGATAGTGCACAGCTAGGGGAGAAGTAAAGGAGTTTTGCAGTGGCAGCGGTGCAGGAGACTAGGTAGTTTGCTGCTACTGAGGACTGGAATCTGCTGGATGGATCTCTATACTCTGCTGGCCTGGAGATAAGTTGTTGCTGAGGCAGTGTTTGTTGTAGCCTCTGGTGTAAGCCCTTACAAAGCCTTGAAATGTGCAGTGCTGTAGAGGAAACTGCCATGCGAGCGGTGCTAGTTCTCTCTCTCTCGAGCGCGCTGTTGCATTGCTTTTCCTAAATCACTGAGTCTGCCTTGTCAAAGGGCAAGGTCCTCTTCAAAGTGGCCCCCTCTGGCATACAAGGTTGCGGATTCCCTACCGCATTTAGGGGACAGCCCAATTGTCTTGGTCAACTTCATGGTAGCCCACACTGACTTACGGATCCTCGACTTACATGACGCAGAGAGGCGACGGCACAAGCCGCACAGCAGTCCTCTCCAAACACCATGCTACATGGATCCACCTGCCAAGATCCCCCACTGAACCTCGCTCCCACCAGCAATCTTCTCTTCCTCACAGGGCACACTGGGGTTAGCAAGCAGACAGGCACTGGCGTTCCACGTTCTAGGGGCAGGTGGTCTTGGATTTTTGCTGGGTGATGCCCCTCATGCAGCTGGGAGACTAGCAGGTCTTAACCACTAGTCGTGGTCACAGGCAGAAGTAATGCAGCGTTCTTCGCATCGCACAGCCCGACTGGCTGCTTGACAGCTGATCATTTTGGGGGCCGTGATCTCCCCTTGTTATAGTACATTTCAAATGTGATTTGAAGCCTGAGTCTTTGAAGTTTGTGTTGGGTGTCTGCTTCCATTTGAAGTGCCTTCTCCTCTGACCTGCTCTTCCTCTACCTGTCACTGCTGCCACTTTATCTCTTGCGGTCTTTGCTGTCACCCCTTGTGCCCCTTTTCCCATGTTTCTCTTCCCCTTTCTTTCTCATTTGAAGGTTTTTCTCTCTCTTGCTCGCTGTCAATATCTGAGCGCCAGGACGCTCCTTTGCTGGAGCAGCTGTGCGCGTAATAAATGACCATAACATAACATAACATGAGGAAAAATACATCCTGGTGGGCTGCATGGGCAACCACCAGCTCAAATTAATCATTGCTTGCATGTCAAACTCTACACAGCAGGAGTGACTCTAGAGCTGTCAGCCCCAAAACAGAGGTCATGGGGGTGACAAAAAGTTCATACTTGGATGTCAGCCACAGTGATATGTGTATCAAAAGGTCACCCCAGAATGTCAGCCTTACTCTTTAGGAATCTCTTATCAGCCTCATCTCCGTTCCAGTGACCTCTCTCTGAATCAAAGAGCACCCGTTGAGCAGCACTTAATACATGACTCTCCTTCCTCCAGTGTGTATGTACCAACCAGCTCATGGGACTGTAGCAATCCACAAATCTGTCTGAGGTATTCCTCTACCTCACCATGCTCCTACAGTCTGCCCAGGGACTCATACAAAGGAACCACAATATTATAGGTATTGTACCATTCATAGGCACACATACATCCAGCACATGCAAACTAAACACATGCACTGCACAGCGCTACACACTAACTTAATGTAGGCCAAGGATGAGTTAAGCACACAGCTGCTGAACTTTAGATGAGTGGGGCTTTAGGCCTCACTCCAGTGACACAGCTAAAATGGCCTTTTCACTACTACTGATCACTAAACATTATGCTGCTACCACTGCGCTTGTGCTCATGGAAAAGGCAGTAGCCTTTCACCACCATGAGAGTAGTCCTTTAGGCAGTGTAAAGAAATAAGGACCCCCTGGTAACAGATAGATCAGGGTTCCAAGGGCAGGGAACAAATCAGCAATGCAATAAAGAGCCCCTTATTTTATCACCTATTGGTTAAGATTATTCGAGATGTCTGTATCCCTCTTTTTTCAATCTTTCCACTTGCCCGGGTAGATATAGCAAGCTAATTTTTCTACCACTGTGACAGTCAGTTCATTACACAGAGTTCATGGCCTTCGCCTAAACACATTTTTATTTTTCAGTTTAATTTCAGCTCTATCTTCAGTATATCTGTCCTAAATGGCATTGTGAGCTTTTCTGGCACATGGACTTATTATTAATCACATATCATATACCAATTTAGCTGGATACTTTGATACAGAGGTAATATATAAGAGAGCGGTTCTAAATTGGTCTGTTTATGTATCTTTTGACACATGATATCTAAAGAGCCAACACAAATTATATTTATTCCACTTGGTCCTCTGTGTTGTTTTTTTCTGCCGACTAGGTTTATGATTGCGGCTGTCTCTACACAACATCTAGTAGATAGAGATCGCACATTTTCCCCGTTGTGAGATTTCAACTCAAGACAATGAGCTTGGGCAACTGCTGGGGGCTATAGGTATGGTCTGCGTAAATGGAAGGAAGGATGCAGACCGGCCCGCGAATCGTACCTTCAAGATAGGACAACAAATGTGTCCAATAGATTATGCATTCATTCAGGCCTGGAACTTTTATCTGATTAAACAATTTGAAATTCTTAGGCTTGAGGGTAGTGATCATTACCCTCTACAGGTAGAACTCCAGGTACTCAGTTCCCCACATAGACAAAAAGTGCTTTCAGTAGAAGTGGAATACCCTAAACACGGGCAAGTTACCAGATAATTGGAAAGGGGCAATTGTCAGGCCAATACATAAGAAAGGTGATGTAAACTCCCCAAAAAACTATCGCCTAATAAACCTATTGGATATAGGCGAAAAGGTCTTTTCTAAAGTAATTTTGGGTACACTAAAGGACTGGGTGGACAACAAACAGATAGTACCACCAGAACAGGGAGGGTTCAAAGAAGGCCACTCAACTGTTGACCACTGTTTCGCTCTTTGGTCCATTGCACGGAAGTCGATCGATCAGGGGGGAAAATTATTCACTTGTTTCGTGGACTTCCGTGCAGTTTCGATCTGGTGGACCGGGAGTAGCTGTGGTCATCACTGGTTGGCTATGAAATACAGGGTGACCTGCTAGCTCTAATCCAAGAACTGCATACAGAAAACTGGGCACAGATAATCCTGGATAAGGAGGGAGGATTGACGAGGAGAATCCAAATTGGGAACGTTTTAAGGCAGGGTTGTGTACTTGCCCCCCTACTATTCTCTCTGTTCTTAGCAGACTTGCCTCTAAAGTTGAGAGAGGTTAGAGGGGCAAACCCAAAACTGGGAGGAAACCAGATATCATGCGTCCTCTATGCTGATGATCTGATAATCATGGATCAGACGGAGATTGGGCTCCAAAGAAAATTAAATCGATTCAAAGAATACTGTACTACCAAAAAACTAGTAGTAAATATGGAGAAAACAAAAATTGTTTGTTTTGGTAGGAGAAAAACAAAGTTCTCTTGGTACCTGGGCACAGTATTGCTTGAGAGGGTAGCTGATTATAGATATCCAGGAATGTGGTTTTCTGGTACCCTGAAATGGCATACTCATTTACAAGCACTAAAAATGAGGGCATTGACTTCCGTGAAAGGTTTAAAAAGATTTAACAATACTTACGGAGAAATGTCGGACAGACCGGTCCTGAAAGCCTATCAAGCAATGGTGCCCCCTCAATTCTTGTATGGAGCCAAAGTTATTTACTTAAGCAGTAAGACCTCCTGGGATAGAGAGGAGGGAAATATATTAAAAAGCCTATTTGTACTGCCCAAATCTTCTATGGTACAGGTGGCCACACTTGAGTTGGGAATTACCTCGTGGGCGATAATCGCCTGTATGGCCCTTGTACGATTCTGGCAGCGATTGGGAACAGATGAGCTCCTCAAAATCTCTCAGTGGGCCAAAGAGGAAATTACAAAGAGCGACCTACCCTGGGCAAAAGAGGCTAGAGCATCAATAAGGAATGCATACAGGGTGCTCGATCTGATGGTCTGCCCGCTACAAGATCATATAATAATAGGTACGAGAGAACTAAGGCTCCAAGGTACCGGTATGTCCCGCACTTATGACCGGGAGTACCTTTCACAAAAAAGCTCGGTAGCCCACATGACTTCTGCCTGGGAGCTCGACCAACACTTTCCGTATGTGGACCGGCTACCAAGTCATAACTTAAGGCGGGAAGTCCTAAAAATGAGAATCGGAATAAACCCATGTTACGCTAATAATGGAGCCCGAAATCAAATGATAAGTTGTAACGGGATCTGCACTTGCACTTTAGGCACTACCTGTAATATTATACACATTTTATTAGATTGTATGTGATTTTTAGATTTACAAAAGAAGATTTTATGTCCAATTTTTTTAAATTATAATATTACAAATAGGATGCAAGCCGCTAAATTGTTGATGGAAATTGAGAATTTAGATATAGCCTGTGCTTTGGGGAAATATATGAAAAAAGTTAAGGTATTCCTCAGCTGCACAGAGTAAGACCTAATAATATAAGTCCTTGACATCAAATAAATGTGAAACAATTAGTGTTTAAAATAGTGCTGCATGATTAAGAAGATGTTGTATAGATATGAATTAAGTGTTTTTATTTAAATTAATTGTTATAACATTCCGATTTTAAAAATGATAGTTAAAGTATACGTATATTAAGATGTAATATGTTTATCGATACCGCCGTGCTATGTATTTACTGTTGCTTTTATTTTTCCCTGTTTTAGTAAGAGAAGAGGTAAATTGTACTTTTATGGTTATAACAAACCAAATAAAGTTTGTTTTGACTGACTGACTGACTGACATCTAGTAGTTTGATATTAGAAGGTAAGCAACATTTACACCAGAGGCTCTGAGGAGCCTTAGATGTACATGGGTACACTCTTAATCTGTAAACTACCTTGCATGAGATACCCTATGCCTTCTTCCCTTCTGTTTCTGAGCACAAGAAACTATAATCATTTTTAGTTTTTGCAAGTCACAATCATGAGGATCTCTATGTAGATATTGTAACATATCTACCCTCTCTCCTCTTTTGAGGGTGTATATTAAAAACTCACAGTTTAATCTATTTGGGTTGTATTTGGGATGTATCCAAATCCTCATCTGTTTTTCCCTTACCTATAATACTGACCCCATGCTACACCTTAGAAGGCCCCACTTGACCTTAGAAGCCCTGGTGTCTTAGCACCAGCAGGTGCACCCTAGTGGTGTCAAGTGTGAATTAACCTTAAAGGCCTATCGCCCACAATCCATCCTGAAGTTCACCTCCAGTCTTGCGGGCAGGCCTACGAAGCAGCACACCCTAGAAACTGTGACTCTGTCAATGAGGTCACAGGACCCTTGAGACCAGCCCGCTTCACCCATTGGTACCTCCATTGGCATTGTTTTAGCAGTAGTAGTGCAACTCACCACTGATAGGCAATACAGGATTTGCACAAAAACCATACTAAGTTCTCACACTTCATGGTCTCTCTGCTTCATGCACAAGCACTTTAAACATGTGCTGCTCGCTTTGGGGGCACTGGAATTATGCAGCAACGGAGGGCAAAATTATGTTGCAGTGTTGACTAAATTATGCAGCAAAAAAAAGGCTGCAGTGTAATGTTATACATCTTCTGATACTATATTTTTACACATACTAACAGCCTCTGCAAATATGTTGCATCATTAGTACCAGAGTGACATACAAATGCAGCAGTGAGAAAGGTGACCAGTCAACCTTTGCAAAGAGCACTCCACTTCGCAGCAACACAAGTCCCATTTCCTAGTAACTTTTAATCCGTTTGAGCTACAAATAATTTTTTTGTTAAATTTGTCAGATTATGCAGCAGATGATGTATTATGTGGCAAATATGGCTGAGTCATAATTATGTGGAAAACATTTGCAAACTAGGATATTTTGCCATTCATGTTTGAACGGTTGTTATAGAAAAAGGGAGGACACATGCTGATGACAGAAACTGCATGGCTCAGAGACAAATCGCATGTGAGTCCATTTTTAAATGCATCTGGGACATTCTGTGATTGGAAATGTATCCCACTTTACAAATGTATTTTAAAGTCAATAACTCTTATTAAACCTTAATTAAACATGTGTATCCATTGGTAGAATTAATAACATAAGCTGCAACTGGTCAGTTTAATGCCAAACAAATATTAAAAATTGGGATGTTTTGCTCTGTCTGACCACACGTCTGACTCCGCCCACTGACCCAATCCACGGGTTATTGCCGCTTTCTGATTCTCCGCCCACAGTTCCCCTATTTTTGTTTCCCCACTTCGAGTACTGATTTGAATGAAATTTGCACCATAAACCAGTGCAAAAACTACATTTATATTATTTGACAAAGAGCCAAAATTATATTTGATACCATTTGGGTTGGTAAATGCCAGTTTCAGAATGCTGTAAAAGTGCACGCATTAGTGTAACACTCCCATTAATTGTGAAAAGAGGCCAACAATGGGGCGATTTATGAGATCTGCCCACCCCCCTGTTCAGAAACAAGGAAAGATCTAGAAGGTAAGAAGGTTATTCAAGGCTCTGAGATACTGTGGACTTAATAGAGTTTGACATACAGGCAGCACTTAATTTGAGCTGGTGGTTGCCTATGCGGCCCACCAGGACTTTTTTTTCCTTTTCAGATGTTGACAGAGTGCAAGAGAGTGAAAAACACACAAACGAGAAAGAAAGGGTAAGCCAGAGACGGGAAACAAGCACAAGGGACGAAAGCTGGGCCCACGAAAGAGGTAAAGGGACAACAGTGTTAGGTAGTGAATTAAAGAGGCCTGAGGTAAAATCAAGACTATGCAGCCTTTGTATTCGGCGAGCCAATTTTTAATAGCAGCACCGGAGCAGAGTTTTAAGCACCAGAATTGTTAATTTTTTTTACTAATTAAGCACTGTGATACTCAAGCAGTTATACATAAGGCGGCTCTGACTATACTGTTTATGAATTTCTAGAATAATGATGTTATGCATGTCCCTAATCAAAAGTTCCCAGGTTAATTTACATTTATCGCAACACAGGTAGAGATGATTACGGGGAAGTATTTATTTATTTATTTATTTTATTTAATGCCATTTATAGAGCGCGTACAATTACCCTTAGGCGTCTCGGCGCTGAAATTGCATTAGAGTCTCACCCTAGACAGGAAGTACGGAGATGTGGGTTACTGATTGAAAAGCCATGTCTTCAGTTTTTTTCTGAACTGAAGAAGAGTGGGACTGGTTCTAATGTGAATAGGTAGGGTGTTCCAGAGTCTAGGGGCTGCGATTGAGAAGCGGCGGTCGCCCCAGGAAGTTGTACGGCTGCGTTGAACCACTAGTTGGTTAAGAGAGGTGGATCTGAGCATTCTCGGGGGGTTGTAAGGAATCAGTTGCGTTTTGAGGAATCGGGGTCCTAGATCCTGAAGTGATTTAAAAACCGTACACAGAGATTTGAATTTGACCCTGTTGTGAATGGACAGCCAGTGGTATTGTTTAAGCGTGTCCGAGATGGGTGCAAATCTAGGTTTTTTTGAAAGTACGCGAGCGGCGGCATTCTGCACGGTCTGTAATTTTTTGATGACTCTGCTCTGGGCATTGAGCAACAGACCGTTGCAGTAGTCTAATGAAGACAGCACTAGCGAGGAAACTAGTGTTTTTGCTGCTGAATCTGGAAGGTAAGGTGTGATTTTCTTTACCATTCGTAGCTTATAATGAGCATTGGCAGCCACCTTGTTCGCATGGGCCATAAAGTTGAGTTGATTATCAAAGGTGACACCTAAGTTTCTAACCTTGACCGTGGGGCAGGGAGGAGTACCCATGGCCGCTGGCCACCAAGTTGCCGACCAGGTTGGGGAGAGATTACCGAAGATAACCACCTCCGTTTTATCGGAGTTGAGTTTCAGGCAATTTCTTGCCATCCACTCACTAATAGCAGTCATCCCATCTTGGAATCTCTCCGCCATCTTCTGTCCATCGCCCTTTATGGCCAGGACCAGCTGGGTGTCGTCGGCGTATGAGGTCAGGCCCATCCCGTAGGCTTTGATGACACTAGCGAGGTCTGACACGTATATATTAAATAGTGTCGGACTCAGGGATGAGCCTTGTGGGACCCCACACGGTAACGACAAGTCGGCCGACTGGAAGGGGCCCAGTGTAACCGCCTGGGTTCTGTTGGCCAGGAAGGAGGCCAGAAGATCTCTAGCAGTGTGCTGAATGCCCATCCTCTCGACACGGTCGACCAAGATCTTGTGGTCGACCGTGTCGAAAGCAGCTGACAAGTCAAGGAGGACTAATACAGCAGTACCTCCTTGGTCACGGATGACTCTTATATCGTCGGCTGCTTTGATGAGAGCGGTTTCCGTGCCATGGTGTTTGCGGAAGCCGAACTGTGTTTCATCCAGCAGATGATTGTTCTCTATATAGGCTGATAACTGCTGGTTCATAGCCTTTTCTATGACCTTCGCTAGAAAAGGGAGACTTGCAATGGGACGGTAATTCTTCAATTCGCTTTTATCTAGCCCAGGTTTTTTAAGCAAAGGTTTGATCAGTGTATTTTTCAGAGCGTCGGGGTAGGATCCGGATGCCAGAATAGTGTTACAGAGGGTGGTTATGATGGGGATGACTGTGTCTGGTACTGTAGCAAGTACAGAGGCGGGGCAGGGATCCAGAGCTGATCCAGCTTTAATCGTATTGAAAATGCTCTTAACTTGATCAGTGGTGAGGGCATTGAAGGAGGTCATAGTGGTACTAGTCGGAGTAGTCAAAGAAGTGGTCAAAGAAGTGGAAGCACTACTATGGACCTGGTCAAGATTGAATGCTTGATAAATATCATTGACTTTAGTAAAGAAAAAGTCTGACAAGGCATCACATAATGTTTGTGATGGGGCTGGATTGAGATCCGGGGCATTTCCCGCGAGAGTTTTTGCGACGTGATAAAGCTTTTTGCTAGAAATTTTTGCAGCTTCTATGTGGCGAGTGTAATAATCTTTTTTTGCTGTTATTATCATTGATTTATAAGTAGCCAGGGCTTTCTTATAATTGTCCTTGTTTTCGGTGTCATAGGTTCTTCGCCATTGTCGTTCCTTGTTCCTAGTGAGTTGTTTTTGGTCTTTTAATTCTTTCGTGTACCACTGAGCTTTGGGCGTATTTCTGTTTTTAGAAATTGATTTGGTGGGTGCCAACTGAGTTGAAGCTTCACTCAACCATTTTTGGAATTGATTAGTGGCAATCGTTGGGTCAGTGGATAGTTCCGGGGTTGAGGTGTTGAGAAGCAGCATTAAATCATTGGGGTTAATGTCCTTCCAAGCTTTGAACGTGCCCTTTATCGCAGGGATCACTTTTTTCCTCTGCGGACCTTTGATAGTAAGTTTGCTAAAGATGACCGAATGGTCTGTCCAGGTCATAGGGAGAACAGAAGTAATGGACAGTCCTTCGACATTTGTGAAGATTCCATCCAGCGTGTGGCCTGTGCCTGGTGGGTAGGGGTCGTGACCAACTGTCTGAGGCCCATCGTGTCTAGATCTGATACGAGGGTTGTGGTGTCCCTATCACTATGAAGCTCTAAATGAAAATTGAAATCACCCAATATCGTGGTGAATTCTTCTGCCGCTATAGATTCGGTGATATTGGTAAGATTTGCGAGGAACGCAGATCTAGTACCAGGGGGTCTATATATCAGTGTTCCCTTGAAATTATACGTGGGGGCCAGATTAATATCAAAGTGCATGGCTTCGCATGCATTAATAGGGATAGGCGAGCAGCGGGTTTTGTATTGGTCTCTTGCTATGATGGCTATTCCACCTCCTTTCCCTATGGGCCTGTCCTGCCGATAGGCACTGTAACCTGGGGGAACTGCCGTAACATAGTCAGGGGCAGATGCTTCGTCGGACCAAGTCTCTGTAATGTAAAGGATATCTAAGTTAAAATCACTAATAAGGTCGGCTATGTCCTGGCAGTGCTTACTCAGGGAACGCGCATTGACCAGTGCCATGGAAATATGCGTGTCAGCCTCAGTAGCTCGGATTTTGATGTGCAGCGTGGGGTTAACAAGCATGGACGGGGAATTGCAATGTAAACACCGTGTGTGTGATGCCGAGCCTATGAGCGATACATCAAATTTGGTACATAGCGGAGCATAGGAAGGGCACAAATCCATGAGTTCGGTGAGGGAGTAAGAGATGCGAGAGTATATTGTGGCCAAACAGCCATCATTGCATCTTGCCTTCATGGACCTGTCAATGGCTTTTGAATGCGTCAACCGGGCAGAACTATAGCATCTGCTTATTCTGCTTATTAAATTAAAATGGATCCATCTATAGTATAACTCCTAATTTCCCTTCATACAGGCACTAAGGCACAGGTGAAGTTTGGGAGCAAGGGGGAGGTTTCTGATGACTTTAGTATTGGACGGAGGTTCCGTCAGGGGTGCGTATTAGCTCCATTACATTTTATCGTATACATAATGAGCTTAGAGTAGTACTTACTGAAAGTACCCCTGATCTACTTCTAGTCTATGGTACCCCCTTCCTCCGTTACTCTATGCGGATGATGCAGTTGTAATTTCCCGTACTCCTAAAGCCTTGTGTCATTAAACACATTCCTTTGTTCATTTTATGGCAAATCTTAATCTGTCAACAAATTTGACCAAGTCTTTTAATAACATGTGGGCAGAAGCGTACGAAACTGCACTCCATCACTTTTACCACAAACATTTTAACTAGCACAGCACTGGCACTTTTTCTTATTTCGGGATTAACTTCAGCTATTCGCGCTCATGATCCACTCATATTGCACAGTGTAGAGCAAATTTTTCAAGAATAATCGGGTCATTACTCAGCTTGCCGTCACTAAAGGGTGCAAAACATTTGAAATCGTTATTGCAAATATACTCTGCACAGTGCGTTCCCATAACAATTTATGGAGTGGGTGTTTGGGGCTCCAGAGGGAGGAGAATCTTTTCTGTAGGAGGTTATTATCAGCCCCTGTGTCTACCTCCCATTGTGTCAGCCACAGCGAATTGGGCATAGATTATTTGAGCAACCATATTCACAGTCGTCCGGTCATCCCGTGGCTATTCACCTGGAGCTCGGAAGATGCCATACTAACAAAGAATATAATAATAGGGCTTTGGGGGGGGCGGCCGACCAGCGGGAAGCCTACCACACTCCCGGGTGTTTTGAGGCCGGGGGTAGGGGGGTAGAGTCCAGCACCGTACGTGGGCTGGTTTTGGGCTGGTTGGTAGCCTTGGGATGGGGTGGGCTAATTTTGGGCTTCTTTTGGGCTGGGTTTAATTAAAATCGGACATTTTGTGTCACAGGCCACCATTTTGGTGGCTTGTGAAACAGCAGCCGGGCGGGGGTGTGGCGGATATAATTATTTTTAATTATTTTCATGTTCGGTCGTTTTAGGTGGTCCAGGGGAGGCCTGTTTTGGGGCTGGGAGTCGTGGTGTCGATAGAGTGAGGAGTGGAGGCGGTCGGCGCATATCGGCGGACCGCGGGTATGGAGGAGGCGGGCCGCTGGGACTGGTGTGGCCCGCTGGTGCAGTGAGGCCGCTGCAGCATGCTGCGGGCAATGCCACGACGGCCGGCATGGCGGTGGTGCCGCAGCGTGCACGCCCCAGGTATGAGGTGGGTGGGGGGGGGCACCATAGGTCCTGGTTTGGAGGGCGGCGCAGTCGCGCCGCGGTCAGGTTGCGGGGCGAGGGAGGGACGGGGCGAGATCCGCATGGGTGGCGGCGGCGGATTACAATGGGCATTCCTGTGAGCAGGAGGGGGCCCCGCATTGGGGGGGGCTCACGGATGGGGTGGGGTACCGTGGGAGGTTGCATGTGGAGAGGCCAGGTAGGGATGCAGAGGGTGTGGGGAGGTTTGGGATCGGCTTGGAGAAAGGGGGTGGGGTCCATGATTATAGATGGAGTGGAGTGACAGTGTTCGGAGCTCCATATGTCATTCAGCCAAATAGGACATGGCTTTCAAAGACGGATCCTGCTTGTGCATTTTATTTAGGATTAGGGAATGACCGGTGGGGGTGCAGCACCAGGGGGGGTCGGATGTCGAGAGCCTGCGGGGGAGGGTGTGGCTTGGGGGGGGGGAGGCCCGTGTTGGGGACAAAATAGATGGCTCACTGCAATGAGGAGCGGGGGCTGGGCAGGTGTGGGGGAGGGCTGGAAGCACGACCGGCGCGGGCTTTTGGCGGGTGGGGGCAGGGGTTTTTGGGGGGCAGGGTGTTTTTCCCCGGCATGCTGGACCCACCTCTTGTGCGCTGCAGGGAGGCTGGTATAGGCGCCCGGGAGAGCAGCATGCGGCTCCACTCGACCGAGGGGATGGGCTGGCTCTGCCTGGTACGGGCGTACACGCTCCAACGAGGGACCATTCCTGGCAGCGCGAGGGGAAGCGGGGCGGTGCGCCCCCGCCACTCCCACCCCTGAAGTGTTGTGACGGCTGCCGGGGGGTCGGGGACGGAGACGAGAGAATGTTGATCAGATGCACAGTACTATTTATTGATTTAGTTAGTTATGCGTTTTGTTGTAGCGCGGGCTTTGCCCGAGGGTATCAGCGCACTTCACAATAGGAACAGATGTGAGACAGGAGCATTACGGGTACAAATGGCAAGAGCGAAGTTACATTACATGTTGAAAGTGACAATTGTGTGCAAACAAAATGCAGGAGGTGGCGTTAAAGGAATACGTGCGCAGGTTATGAAAATGGGCAAGGTGCGAGTTGAGGTATAATACTGCGATAAATGGAGGATGATCGAACACAAGGGCAGGAGTTACGTCGGCCATGGTGGCACTGGTGAAGGTATCGAAAGCACCCAACTGGAAGAGGTAGCCAACAGTGTGTTACAAGGGAACAGTGCCGTGTACAGGTATTAGAGCACCAATCGCAGGTAAAAGGATATTACTGCTTTAATGGCAGTATCACATGACACGCACACTGGGAGGGCACTCCCATAGGTGTGGAGGATACAAACATTTTCTGTACTAAAGAGTCCTCCTGCAGGTGAGGGTGCGAAAAGTTTCTGTACTAAAGGGCCTGCAGGTGAGGGTGAGGGCGCGAATTGCTTTGGAGGTGTCTTGAAGGAAGTGAAGGTCTGGGAGGCGTGGGCTTTTTGGAGCTGAGGCAAAAGTTAGTCTGGATCCTCACTGTGTTGTCTGGAAGGGATTAGGCCAGCAATCTTTCCTTTTGAAGGTGGGAGGCCAAAGCTGTGGATTGTTTGCATAACGTGATGGCTAGTGCCTCCGGAGAGTTTCAGTTCCTTCGCGGATGAAGAGGGGCCAGCGAGGGGTGGATAACATGGGTGTGCTGTGGTCCCTTCATTTGGCCCCATAAATGAGGCGAGATGCTGAAGGGGGAAAAGACTTGAGGGGTGTCTGGGGGATTGGGGAGGCTAGTATGGAGGAAAATGCTGTAGTCCAGCTGGAGAGGACCAGCGAGGGGGCCAGGGTTGTCGAGGTCTTGCACTGGGGGGAGGGTTGATTGAGTTTTGTGTCGGGTATGACTCCAAGGGATTTTGCGCGGTCGACAATGATGGGTTTATGGTTTAATGGATTCTCTGGTCCATATCTGATTGTACCGGGGATGGAAAAGGTGTGGGGAGTGGAGGAGGTTGTGAGAGGAGAGAGAGCTTTGATCGGGGGGACGCCATGTGGTTTTGTCGGCAGCAGATGAGGTTGGGTATGACGGAGCCCCAAAGGGGGGGAATGGGGGACGAGTGAAAGGATGAGCCCAATGTTGGGCAGGAGGACCTGGTGCAATTGGACCATGTGGTGGATACTGAGGTGGGGGGGTGATGCGGGACGGGGTGGCGGGGGAGCAGAGTAACGGTGTTGGTAGTGTGTTTCAGGTATGCCCACGGCAAGGAGCGCAGAGTGTGATGCCCCCCCCCGGCTCCATTGGTTAGGCGGCGGGATCCAGTGACGACGACGGCCTTGACGCCAGGTAAGGATATGGTGGAGCGGGGAGTGGTTTGTGTACGCCTCGGCTGTTGGTTGGTGCGGATACCGGGGGTCCTGGGGTGCACCTGGGAATGGCAAGGTATGTGAAGGGGTGCCGGGTGGGGTGCGGGGAGGGGAAAAAAGGGGTCAAGAGTTCTGGGCATAGGCTCGTCGCCGTTTGGGATGGAGTATTTGAAGCCGTCAATGCGAACACGGGGATCGTGCGGGGTAGTAGTTAAGGAGGAGAGCGGGGTCTGGATGGGCGCCCACACCTTTTTTGGAGGCGCCTCTGCCTGGTTTCCTTGTTTCCCCCATCGGGGTGGTGCTCAATATGGAGCCCGGTCAGTCTCGGTTGAGCCGGCAGCGGTCAGGGGCCGGGGGGTAAGTCGGTCGCGGACTTTGTTGCGGCAGAGCTATCGGGAGGTCGCATGCAGACATGGACGTGGCGCGGCATATCGCGGCAGCGGTGGGTGAAGGCGCTTTCATGTCAAAGTGTAATGTTCAGTCGCATTCTGGCTGCTTCCGGGTCATCCGGAGGATCACCGGTTGGTGGGGAACCGGTTTGATGGGGGGCAATTTTGGGGGACAAAGCATTGCCCATGGGTCGTTCGATCTCGCGTGCGCTGTTTGAATGATTCAGTTCCTGGTTGCAGTGGGCTTCTTCCTGGCGGACAGGCTCTGAGACGGTGACACACGATCTGGATGACTTCTTTCTGGTGGGACGGCCGGGTTTGACGGACTGCCAGCGGCAGCTGGTCAGTTTTTTACGGGCCTCGTGGCTGCCTGGGGGTGCCCCTGGCGGCAGAGAAGACGTACTGTCCCAGTACGGTGCTGTTCTTGCTTGGTATATAGCTCGACTCCGGGTCATGGAAGCACGCCTGCCAGAGGACGGAGGGCAGCAATGTTGGCATGGGGGGATGACAGCACTGCCCATGGGATGTTCGATTTCGGGTGTGTGTGGAGCCATTCAGTTCTTTTGCAGTGGGCTTTTTCCTGGCGGACAGGCTCTGGTTAGTGATGCACTAATTGGATGACTTCTTTCTGGTGGGACGACTGGGTTTCGACAGGCTGCCAGCGGAGCTGGACGGTTTTACGGGCCTTGTGGCTTGCCTGGGGGCGCCCCGGGCACGGTCCCAGTTTCGGTGCTGTCATTCCTTGGTGTAGAGCTCTACTCCGTGGCCATGGAAACACGCCTGCCGGGGGGATAAGAGGATGGCAACCTCATCGTTTTGGGTCTGACGCTGTCCGGTTTGACGCTGCGTTATCATCGAGTACGGTTGTCGGCAGGGCTAAAGGGGGATTTGCTTGGGGCAGGCGTTCTTGGGGCATTTACATGGTGCCTATGAGCGGACATGGGTGGAATTGCGGCGGTCGGGAGCAGTGAGGCAGGGGATCGGTGGCTTCAGCAGGAGCAGGTGGTGCGGTTCAAGTTGAATTTGATGGAAGGGGGCTTTCGGGGGTGACGATTCGCCGTCGGTGGTGGAATGGGGGACACGGCTGTTGGAAGGCTGGGCGGGGGGGTTGATCGAGGAAGAGGTGACAGAGTGTATGCGGCAGAACAGATGGTACAGGTGCAGTTTCAAAGGGTCTATGAGTGCTTTTTGGGAAAGGTTCAAACCCCAGCTGGGGAAATATCGATTGAAAAAACACAGGTTTGGGGGTCCTGCGGCACGCCCTATGGTGTATGGGTAAGGACCCGAAGGCGTTACAAAGGCATTATTCCGGAGTGGGGCAGCAATGGAGGCTGCGCATCAGGTTTGAGGAATTCCTCGGGCCCTGGAGGTTGGACTGTTGACGGGCGTCTGTCAGGCTGTGGGGGGTGAACCAATGACTTGAAGGACATTTCTCGCCTCTCACATGCGTGTCTTTTCAGGTGCAGGGGCTGAGCCACCTGCGGCGGTGCTGGAGGTTTATAATGGTAGACCCTCATTTATAAAGCGAGTAGAAAGGGGGGACCGGGGCAAACACCAGAATCGGAAGTTGGAATGGGACGACAGGTTGTTTCATTGTCAGTGGCTCAGGAAGGGGGCAGGTGCTGGCATGTGTTATGGCCGGTTTTGTGTGCAGTGGTAAAGGGTAGAGTGTGTCGGCCTTGGTACCGTGCAAGGGGTTAGCGTTGGTGAAACAAGTGAAGGTGGACCTGTTAGAGATACGGCACAGGTAGGTGGGGTGTCATGTCAATTGGTCAGAGTTTCGGTCCCAGGCGGGTTTGGAAGGGGGCTGAGAGGCAAGTGGCCATAGATTGGACCCAGAGAAAATCTACAATGAAATTAAGGATTTTGGGAAGATAGAAGGTTTTTAAAGGGATGGAGCGCCCGGAGCTTAGTACGGGGCAGTGGAGTTTTTCAGGGAGGATGGGGGTACACCTGCTGGTACGGAATGGAGTTGTAGGTGGTACATTTGAAGGAAGCTCTGGATCAGGCCATTGGTGTGCGCAGATACCCGAATGTCCAGGGTCCGGGGGGGGGTCGAAAGCTGTTAGCACGTCTTTCGAGTGGCGGTTTTTCCTAATATATGGGGGAAGTGTAGGAGGTCTGTTTTGGATTAGCGGGGGTAGGTCAAGCACAATAAAGTATTTAGCCAGGTGGAGAGGCAAATTTACGCTTTTGCTAATTGTTTACTGTTTGCGGATTGGGGGAACCAGTTTAGGGGAGGGGGTGGGGGTTTGTCAGGAGATAACATATTTAGTGAGGTCTAGTTTTGAACGGCACAGGCCAAGGGTTTTCATTGTGTAAGGTGCACCTGCATCCAATAAAGCGGCCTTTATCGCACCTATTCTTTGAGTCTCTGGTCCGTGCTGTTCTTTTAATGGAGACAGCCACAACAGACCGAGTGAGGGCAGAAAGTAAGAAAATGAGTGTCAAAGTATACTTGCATTTTTTATTTAGGGGAATCCCCTCTGACTATTTGTGGAACACAGATAGGAATTGGGTACGGTATTTATTGTTCAGCTATAGGGCCGGTACAATAAAATTTCCTTTATGTTTTCCCAATGGGCATTAGCATGAGCTTGTTCGGAGGATATGTCTTTGTAACAATAAGTCCGAACAAACTATGATGCACTTTCTTTTTCTGTGGTTTTCTGTGTCATATATAAAAAGATTTCCTATGCCTTTTATGAGATCAATAAACATACGGTCCTGTACGCAGGTTTACTGTGTATAACGTACCTTGACTGATGATAAATCCTGTTGTGTTGTAGCTATGTTTCTTCAAGCTGCGGTATTCTCCAGGAAAACAGTGTTAGAGGACTGATCTTACTAATTACTGATCGCCTATGTTTTGTTGACTTAATTTTCTATGCAACATCTGGATGAATTATTTATGATATTATCTGCTGTTAATCTTATCAGGTTTTAGGTCTTTTAATACTTACTACTGGTTTATGCATTTTGGTGCTTTTACCTATTTGCACAGCGTCGTATGTATAAATTGTGCGCTTTTATGGCTATTTCATAGCCAAATAAAATTGATTTAAACTAAAATAAACTACAGGATGCTCTGCCACAAACGTGGTAGATGTTCCAACTGCAGTATTACGAGTGCATTATAAATTAAGGCACTTCTAAAAAGGCGGGCAGGATATCCGTCATATTTTGAAGGAGATCCCGTCCACCAAACTCATGTAGGGCCCTAGTTTACAAAAAAATGTCCTAATAGTCCCCCAACCCTTTTGTTCATTTTGTGTTTGTCTGCTCTACCTAGACTGGACAGGCTCTCTCTAGCAGGATGTCCCTCTCTATGACTGTTGCACTGAACTAGTCCATTGGCCAGTCTTCCATTTCTGGTGAATTATTTCGTTTTTCTCCTTGCTGAGTCTGGTTCTTTATGGTTCAGTAGCATTTCAGAAGTTCCTCAAAATGTCTTGCTTCTCTACATTTGGTCTGAAAATGCTTTCCAAGCGTGACATTGCCACCCCTCCCCTTGCCCTACTAGCCAGTATACCTGCCTCCTCTTGCCCTCTACTGGTACATGGTCTTAGTACTGGGTCTTAGCCCTGGCAGTGGAAAAGCCAAATTAGTTTGAACAGGTGAAAAAGCAAGAACATGTGGTACACAGTGAATGAAATAAGATACTATAGAGAAAGAATGAAAAAGAAAGAAAATATAAATGTTAAAGAAGGTGAATAGCAAAAGTTGAAGGAAGAATGTAAAATGGCATGATGGAAAAGGGACAAGGAAGAGAAATCAAGAGAAATAGTAAAAGACAACGAAAAAGAGAAAGAGAAGAAAAAACGGTAGAATGAATTAGTGAAAAAGAAAGAAAGACAAAATCAGAAATAACTGCAACACTGAAAAGAAAACTGAAGAAAGCTAGAAAGAGAATAGGCAAACGAAGAAAAAAAGAGGATCGAGAAGCGACAAGTGTGTTTGGAAGACACAGTCGTTGGAGCGATGAATAAACATGAGTCTCTGACTGGTTCCCGCGCACACCACATTCATTTTCATGTCGCGCGACAGATGAAAGAAAAAATAATTTGTTAACAAACAGGGAGCTGTCTGGGCTTATCTGAAGGTGGAATGGTTGCTAGCAACAGATGAGCCATGCACGGGTGAGTCCGAATGGCTTTTTCGCCCAGCGCTAGCCGTGTCGAGACTGACCACATACTGTTTTTTAGGTCGAAGCTTACCAGAAAGCACAGCTGTCTGGTTTGCTAAAGACATCTTGGAAACATTCAGAAAGCTTTCCTGGGAATGCATACAGCCCGTTGCTTACCATTGGCTTTGTGGTTTGCAGCTCACATTTTCTGACTTTCTATTTACTGGCTTTATTTGCTTTGCCCTATCCAGGGTTACTTCATCCCTCCCATGGAGCTAAGCCTTTTCACACCAACTTCCTTTGTAATCTTCCACGAGTGGCCTTTCGATAAACAGGTCAGTAAATCTTGTGCTTATCGTTTCACATTTGCTGTGCATTCAAAGACAGGGGTCAAATGTCAGGCTCTGTCTTCTGAGGAAGCTTGATGTTTACTTTTCTTTCTCGGACATCAACATGAGCATATGTATGCGCCAATCTTGCTGAATACTGGGGGTAGGAAATGTTTTTATTTTCTAGCACACAAAAACATTTGAATGAACTGTGCATGAATTTCAGAATATATAAGAATAATGAACACAAAATTAAGCAAATTTTTTGTTAATTCTGAACTGCGTTGGAACCAAATTCTTTATTATGATCAAAACAAATCAATGCGCATGCACTGCATAATGTCAATGTCATATGTTTTCGTTCGACAATTATTTTTCAATAAAAAAATCAATACACTAGGTGATGCCATTTCCATACATATGTTTGTGCGCTGTATAGTTTTATTAGTAAAACTATATCTGTGTAAATGTAATGATCATTTCAAATGAAAATGTATTGTCTGGAATAGCAGTGTACAACCACACCATGTATTCTCCACTCTACTCTGCACCACTCTATGCCACTGCACTCTACTCTGCACCACGCCACGCTACTTCATTCTGCATCACTGCACTTTACTCCACTCTACACCACTGCAATTTACACCACTCTACTCCACTCTGCGCCACTCTATTCTAAACTACTGCACTCTAAACCACTGCACTCTACCCTATTGCACTCCATGCCAATACACTCTATGTCATCGCATTCTATGCCAATACACTCTACTTTGGACTACTGTACTCTATGCCTCTCTCTGCCACTAAGCTCTATGCCTCTCTACTCTGCACTCTGTGTCAATGCACTGTACTCTGCCTCACTCGACTCTATGATGCTGCACTCATGCCACTCCACTGCACCACTCTATGCCACTGCATTATCTGCAACTCTACAATGCACTACTCCACACCACTGCACTGTACGTCACTCTACTCTGCTCCACTGCACTCTGCACCACTGCACTCTTCTATGCACCACTCTAATCTTTGCAACAGCATTCAATGACACTGCATTGTATGGAGCTGTATTCTGTGATGCTGCACTCTAACATCACTGCACTCTTCATCACTATACTCTACTCCAATGCACTCTACACCAGTCCACCCTATGCTACTGTATTCTACTCTATGCCACTGCACTGCACTCTAATCTGCACCACTCTAATCCATGCCAATGCACTATGTGGCACTGTAGTCAACACCACTCTACTCAACGCCACTGCACTCTTCAACACTGTACTCTTCAACACTGCACTCTATGCAGCTGAACTCTACACCACTCTACTCTGCACTAATACATTCTATGCCAAAGCACTCTATCCCATTGCACACTATGCCACTCTACTCTGCATCACTCCACACTACGCCACTGCACTCAGCAGCACTCTACTCTATACCACTGCACTCTATGGCACTGTATTCTATTCTGCGCCATTCTATGCCACTCTACTCTGCACCACTGCACTCTATTTTACTGAACTCTATGCCACTTTACTCTACTCTGCACCATCCACTCTTCACCACTGCACTCTACGCCACTGCCTTCTTCTATGTAACATACTAATCTACAACAATGCATTGTATGCCGCTGAATTCTATGCTGCTGCACCCTACACCCCTATACTCTGTACCACTCTATGCCAATGCACTCTACACCAGTCCACTCGCCTCCACTATACACCACTGTACACAACTTCACTCTATGCCATTCCAATACAACACTCGATGCCACTCCACTCTACAACACTCTATCCGCTCCACTCTTGGTCATTCTACTCTGCAACACTCCACACCACTCTCCTCTACATCACTAACCTTTAGCCATGCTGAACCGTAGCCACACTGGTGTACACCATGGCTAAAACACATTAGCAAAGGAAGTAGCTCTTACATAGGCAAGACCTATTGGCTTTGCCGATGCTTATTTTTTAATCTATTTTCACTCTTGCCCAGAGAATCTAGCTGCAATTAGTCGCCTTTCAAAAAAGCTGTAACATTCTCAACTTGGACACTTGCAGTAACGCATAATAATGTAAAACTATGCCAATATTAAAATTCGACACGCCACTAAATGTTAGTGATGCTCGCTATCTCACACAATACTATTGAGTTGAACTGAACCCTACGGGCAAGCTACCACCCAGTGGCTCCAACACAGCAGTATGTTAAGATTTGGTGCCCACTTTCACGGGCAGACTGCCACCATCAGAATAAAAAACAGCTTTTTACAACATGGATTGGCAAAACCAATAAATCTTTCCTACAAAAGTTATTGGCTTTGGAAATGACCTGTGCAACTTAGCAACAAATATAATTGTTTTTAAACGCATATGTTTTTTAAACAATGTAAAACAATGGTGGAGAGGTTTGGGTGACAAGACAACACAGAGAGAGGGAGATCAGATATGGTGTGTTGTTGGAAGGAAATGGGAAAGCAAGTTCACTACAGGGAGGAGGGAGGGGAAAGGGCAGCAAGCTAAACACGGATGGTGGCTGGAAGGGCTGGAAGAGCAAGCTGACAATGGAGAGGGACGTACATGAGAGAGATAAGTGGAGAAGTGGGGCTCCATGGTTAGAGCGGCAGACCCTGATGCAGAAGTCTGGCCCGGGAGCAGGGTTCAATTCCCGCCTTGGCGGATCTTGGGCTCAATTTCCTCGGACCTGATAATTCTCGCCTCGGTGCCTATTCTAATCATGAGTCCCACTCTGCAACTCTGGGCAATAGCTTGCTTAATCTCCACAACGGCCCCAACAACACTAGGATGCCTGGCTTCACCTTGGGGGTGCCCAGGAGTGGGCACTTCACAGGGAAAGGCCAGGAAGGGTTCCTCAGTGGTATTCGTACAAGCGCCGAGAGGCCTCCGGGTAGTCGTGCGCTATACAAGTACCTCTACAAGTGCAAAACACAAGCTCTTGTAAACTGCTTAAACAATGAATATGTCCACACTCCAGTGGAGGAACAAACACAAAATGAGAAAGGAAAGCAAATGGGAGCTGCCAAATAAGAAGTAAGCAAAGGAGAGCGACAATGAAGACAACCAATGGTAAGCAATGGGCGGGCTTTAAGCCCACTGTAAACTAACACTGTGTCTCACAATAGTCCTATATTAGGCAAGACCTAAAGACAATTCCTAGTCACAAAAGCCTTCGTGAGCTTATATAAGATGTGAAGCACTATCTAAAACATTCAATATATTACACCGCAATAAAGGCAGTGTCAATGGAGGTCCAAATAATTCAGCAGGTTTGAGTAAACATGAAGCAAAAAAGGCAAAATATGTGGCATAATGCAGTATTCTGTGGTAGAATTATTTTGTTATTTATCATTTTAACAAACATTCATATTGTTTTGGCAAAAGTTTCACCCTATCAGTATCAGTTTGAATACAGTGATTAAAACGAGAAGTAAGAAGTAAGAAATTGAGTTTTTGATTGAGGGTGGATTAAATCCGTTTCAAGCAACAACAATCCATGTCATGGTGAGTCACAAAAGTCACTGAATTAACCTGTGCTAACTCTCTGGTAGCTTCACACAAGAGCAGTCATGCTTAACTTAGTGTCACTGTGTTAAGTATTTATGCAGCACATGAACAGTAATAAAGTGAAAACACAACACACAATACATCCATACAGATTTGGAAAAGCAGAGTAAAATGTAATAAATAAAATGAGACCAAAACCAGAAAAGTGAAATCAGGAGAACTAGAGAAACGCCATTTTAAATGTTTAAGAAAAAATAGCGCCAAGAAGCAGAAAGTGCCAACTGGGGGTATCTGGTCGCACTAGACTGGGACAAAGTTACAAGCTCAGACCGACCACAATGGAGTGCGGGCCAGATACAGAGACCAGTTTAGTCCTGCAGAAAAGTTACCTTATCAAAGGCCGGTGCACAGAGTTCAAAACTTCAGGATTTTACAGGAGGAGCTCAACTGATGCCAGCCAAGCGGGCCTGAGGAGGCACCTCTTGGGATCGTGAACTCACTCCTGCAGAGGCTAGAGGGGTCAGGCAGGTCCAGTTGCAGGTCCAGGTATGCCCATTTGCAGGGCCAGGCAAGGCCAGGTGGAGCAGGTCAGCTGGCCGGTTTCAGGGAGACCTCTGGACCTTGTTGTGTCCCTGTAGCTCGAAACAGGAGGTTAGCCAACTGACCCTTGGAGTCACTCAGGTTAGCCTGGGATGAAAAGAACAGGTCCTGTCTTCCTTCTCCTAGAGAAAGGCAGGCTTCAAGCAGCAGGGCTGTCCTCTGGGGAACAAGTCAGGCATCAAGCAGCAGTACAGTCTTCTAGGGGACAAGGCAGGCCTCAAGCAGCAGGAAGGTTCTCTTGGGAACAAGGCAGTCCTTCTTCTGTAATGTGCAGAGGTCCAGGAGTGTACTGATAAGTAGCTCAGTAGGTCCAATATTTATACTGAATGCCACTCGTTTAAGTTCTAGTCCACTCTCACATCTGGTTCCAGAAAGTTCCTTTCTTCTCCTTTCTTCCCCTGCCCAGGCTCCAAGAGGTCTACGGTGACAAAAGGCTGGTGTCAAGTTCCTTTATGAGTGTACGGGATGCAGCACTGAAATGTAAATGGGGCATGGAACCGCTCTGCTCCTCTCATCCTGGCAGGCTGGCCGCTCCCAGGTACTCCCAGGTCCTATTGTGCACTGTCTAGGTCCAATGTGCATGCATACCTCATGGGGGAGTAATTAACAGGCCTAGGAAGCTGGAAACTACTGTAAGGTCTCAGAATGTTTAGGGCAGGAAATTGCAAACTTTCTAAAAGTGCCATTTTCAAAATTGTAATCTAAAATACAACTTTAGCATTATTGAGTATTTTTAATTACAATTCATTTAAGTCCAAACATTACATTTCTACCTGCCCACAATCAAAAGAAAGCACTTATTACAGCTAATAAGGTAACCTAATATTATCCCATGGGAGATAGGCCTTACAGTAGTGAAAATGTGTTTAGGAAGATTTCACTTCCAGGAAATGTAAAACTTAAAACCCCAAACTTAAAATAAAATGGACCCTGCCTTGTGAGGTGTTTAGGGCCTAACCAAGGAGTAGCTTATATGCATTAAAAAGGAAGATTTAGTCCTGGCAACATTTTTATTTTGCTAGGTCGAATTGGCAGTTTAAAACTGCAGTGGCAATACTGAGACATGTTTTAAAAGGCTACTTTTAGTGGGTGGCACTATAAGTGCTGCTGCAAACTAGTAGCATTTAATTTACTGGCCCTGGGTACCCGCGATACCATATACGAGGAATATTCAAGTAAATTAAATATACCAATCCGGTGTAAGCCAATTGTACCATGTTTTAGGAGGAGATCATAAGCCCTTTAGCTCTTGTTAGGAGTACTAAAGTGCTCAGAGCCCTAAAAGCCAACAGAAGCGTGTTCAGAAAACAGGAAGGGTGAAGCCAAAAGGGATGGGGTGATGCTGCAGAGACGGCAAAGTCCAACATATAGTAACTTTTGAAAAGGGTCCGCCATTTTGCAGCAGTATAAGTGGTGTTTCTTTTTTTAGATATATTTGAATTGTTGCTAGATTTTGTTTTGTATTGTAATCTGCAATTTACGCATTTTATGTGGATTATCTGGCAAGTGTGGTAAATTCACAATTACACAAAAAACTCTGCAGCCACAGAAAAACCAAATTCACAGAATATAGGGCCCTGTGGACACAAGTTAAAGATGGCAGAGTTGTCAAAGATCCATACATTCAACTGATGATGCTAAGGAAGGCCCTTCCACTCTGCCCATTCAATCATCATGAGAGGGTCAGGACAGCGCTGGCCCTGTACAGTGTAGACTACAAATCTTTCCTTCCAGGTATCTCAAAAAGAGGCAAAGAACCTCAAGGAGACCTAGAACCAATAATGAAGACTTTGCTGTACTATTTACATGTTGATGATGTGCTATGTCAAGGCCGCAGTAGGCAGCTTCTTAACAATGCTTTCCACAAATGTCCTCAATAACTCACCATATTGCAACAAATTACCACAAAAAAAGGCTTTAATACTAAGGGAGAGGGAAAGCTTGAATAGTGAAATGTCTCCAAAATCCTTGCATCTGAGCTGATTGTAAGACATGTTGAGAAAGGAAATGAAATATGAAGAAATTATGCTACAGAAGCAGAAAGTGATATAAAATGATACATGGTGAAAGAGCAGTGCAAGCCCAAATCCCATGCTGATGCAAGAGAGGTGAAGACTTCACTAGAAAATAGAGTGCATGACCGGCAAGGTCTTAGTTAAAGGAAAACCTCTGTTTGTAAGCCTGGAGGAATTCATGGCCACCCGACACAAGGCACGTATTCTCTTGTCCTGGTAAACTGAAAACATAATTGAAGAATATAAATTGTAGATTGAATTAGCCAAGGGTACACTGAATCTGATAGGAAGTCTTAGGAGCAGAATGGTAAAACAGACACACAAACACACATGCATTCAAAAGAAGTAATAAGCAGTTTGTTAAGTGTTGTTAGAATTACAGTGGAGAATGTGTTGGAAATAGGTTAGGGACACAGGTGACGCAATGTTTTCTGCAAACACTATGTAATTGCTAAGTAACTCATTATTTGACCTTTTATAATAAGCATTGTTCATGTCGCGTATTTAAGTTGCTGCCTGTGAAGAAGCAAATTGAAACCAGCTGTTTATCTGTGTGGAGATAACTACTCTACCTTCCACAACAGTAAAGTTGTGTTTGCTGTGCAAAGAGGAGCCTTGCCTTTTTAGGTCTCGCGACCTATCGATGCACGCAAGAGCATCGAGCGTAGCGAGAATTCATGTGGCGAAAACATCTTCAAACCAAAGGGCTTTCAGCCCCGCGGTTTTCATGCAGTGCCCGTGTACATGCACGCGCATCGCATCCAAGCCCAGCCCAGTCCTCCCCTAGCAGCACTGCACCCACGCCAGCAACTCCCCCCTCCCACACCAGCACCTCCCCTCTCTCGCATTCACGCCAACCGGCTTCTCCTCTCCTAGCAGCAATCCTCCCACACCAGCATCTCCCCCCTCCCACACCAGCACCTCCCCTCTCTCGCATTCACGCCCACCCACCAGGCTCTCCCGCCCCCATCAGGCTTCCCTCCCAATCCGCCTGCCTCCCCTCGCGCATTCACGCTCCCCCACCAGGCTCTCCCGCCCCCATCCGGCTTCCCTCGTAATCTGCCTGCCTCCCCTCGCTCGCATTCCCGACCCAGGCTCTCCCGGCGGCTTTCGTTTTCCGCTTGATTGCCTTCCCTGCTGCTGCTCGCATCGCACTCTCTCCTCCCCCCTCACGCTCCCCCACCAGGCTCTCCCGCCCCCATCCGGCTTCCCTCGTAATCTGCCTGCCTCCCCTCGCTCGCATTCCCGACCCAGGCTCTCCCGGCGGCTTTCGTTTTCCGCTTGATTCAATGAAGCATCCAGAAATGTTTTCTAGTGAGCTCGTGCACAACCATTTCTCAACACGTTAGCCATGGAGGTCTCTGCAGCACCTTAAGCCTGTGCCCTTGCAATGCATCGTTTCCATGCTAGACACAAGATGTATGCCCTAGTGTTGTCCTGATAGATTGCTGCTGTCTGCCTTAATAACCCATGGGTGATGGCTGGCCATTTGCCTGTTACTGCTCTTTGCAGGCCTGGGCTGTTTATGTACCTGCAGAGGGCTAGTCTCTCTCTTTCTCTTTCTCTTTCTCTTCCGGCTTCCCTCGTAATCTGCCTGCCTCCCCTCGCTCGCATTCCCGACCCAGGCTCTCCCGGCGGCTTTCGTTTTCCGCTTGATTGCCTTCCCTGCTGCTGCTCGCATCGCACTCTCTCCTCCCCCCTCACGCTCCCCCACCAGGCTCTCCCGCCCCCATCCGGCTTCCCTCGTAATCTGCCTGCCTCCCCTCGCTCGCATTCCCGACCCAGGCTCTCCCGGCGGCTTTCGTTTTCCGCTTGATTCAATGAAGCATCCCGAAGTGTTTTCTAGTGAGCTCGTGCACAACCATTTCTCAACACGTTAGCCATGGAGGTCTCTGCAGCACCTTAAGCCTGTCCCCTTGCAATGCATCGTTTCCATGCTAGACACAAGATGTATGCCCTAGTGTTGTCCTGATAGATTGCTGCTGTCTGCCTTAATAACCCATGGGTGATGGCTGGCCATTTGCCTGTTACTGCTCTTTGCAGGCCTGGGCTGTTTATGTACCTGCAGAGGGCTAGTCTCTCTCTTTCTCTTTCTCTTTCTATTTCTCTTTCTCTCTTTCTCTTTCTCTCTTTCTCTTTCTCTTTGCTTCCTTCTTTCTTTCACTTTCTCTTTGTTTCCTTCTTTCTTTCACTTTCTCTCTTTCTTTCTCTCTTTCTCTTTCTCTCTCTTTCTTTCTCTCTCTCTCTCTCTTTCTCTCTCTTTCTTTCTCTCTCTTTCTTTCTTTTTCTCTCTCTTTCTTTTTCTCTCTCTCTTTCTTTCTCTCTCTCTTTCTCTCTCCCTCTCTTTCTCTCCCTCTCTTTCTCTCTACCTCTTTCTCTCTCTCTACCTCTCTTTCTCTCTATCTCATTCTTTCGCTCTCATTCTTTCTCTCTCTCTCTCTCTCTCTCTCTCTCCTTTCCTCTCTTTATTTTCAGTGGTCGTGCAGACTATGCAACAGGGCTAGTAATTTGTGCACCAGGAGACATGCAGTCGAACCACAGGCATGCCACTGTCTAAAGCAAATGTGTTAACGCCTAGTGGTGGGGAGGGAGCTTGAGGTCACCCCAACTATTATAAAATCCAAAACTCTTGAGTATCTGGGCCTCAATCACCATGCAAGCTCTCCGTTGTTTGACGGTTCTAGTGATGCCGCCTGTACCTTAAATTTCACAGGTTGGAGTATCCACTTGATTGAGTGTTTTTAGGTGCATGGAATGGAAGAAACACCCCAGCAGTTCATAAAGTGGGTACCTTTTAATCCTAAGCCCCTTTATCCCTTCATCAGCTTCCTCCTTTTCCTAAGGAAGGTAGGTATATTCCTACGACTGGCTCCTAATGTTGTCCCTGCCTATAACAACTCAGTTCATATTCCACCCTAGAGAAGTTCATTCTGTCTACAGCTTACCCTGATTGGTCAGAGGACAGTATTGGTAAACCATGTGTAAGCCTGTGAAAGAGGTTTACGTTTGTTCTGTAGCTAAAATGAAAACCAACTCAGAACGTTTCAAGCATGGTGCCTTATACGGCTTCTAAATTGTGCACAGAGTTAAAAATTAGTGGCAGTGATGTGCTCAGTTCAATGAATGGCCAACATGTTTCTCTGCTTTCGTGTACTTTACAGCTTTATTAGGCCTGTAAAAACTGAAATTTTTCCTTATAAGTGCATTCTAGAGGTCAGGACGTGGTTACTCATAGACTGAAACAACATATTATTATTATTATTATTACAGCTACCCGGAGGTTTCCCGGTGCCCTCGGACCAACGCAGAAAAAGAGAGAAAACATTATTGGTTAAATAACCACGTTTTAAGACCTTTGCGAAAGTTTTTATAGATGGTTTCAGGCTGAAGTGGCGTGGTGAGTGAATTCCATAGTGAGGGGTGCCAGATAAAACAAGCACTGGCGTTGCCAATAGGTCTCGCAGTAGGAAAGTTGGAGCTATGACAATTGCAAATAACAATGCCTTTTATTTTTGTTTTCATTTTAAAAACATAAAGGGCTTTGTCATTTACAAAACCAATAGCTCCAACTTTCCTACTGCGAGACCTATTGGCAACGCCAGTGCTTGTTTCTTTATCTTAAGTTTCCCTGCAACAGACAACCACTTTGGCAGCGCTCCTAAGACACCAGGCTGATGGCACTAAGCTCAGCTGGATCCCCAGAGAAGATGCCGTCCCTACGTGATAACAAGTAATCTATGCTAAATTCAGACAGACACCTTTGCTCTATGGTGCAGAGGTTTGTTCCTGGCACTAGGTAGCCAGAAAATGTGCTAGCTCGTGGGAGGAGAGCAGCAGCACAATATCTTTGTAGATATGGTGCTGTCCTTCTCTCTGTTTCAGCCAAAGCAGCAACGTTGGTTGCTGCACTGTGTTAAGTAACAAATAGTAAATTTACCAGCCAGTGTCTAACACTGAACGGACAGTGCAAACCTGAACCTGAGAATACAGCCTAAACCAGAAAACTAAGGGGCTGATTCAGAGTTTGGTGCAAAGGGTGCTCCGTCGCAAAGGCAACAGAGTACCCTCTCTGCCAAACTCAAGGTCTGAATGCCAGATTAAAAGTCTGCAGATTTAAGTGTGTCAACTAAGCAACCTACTCTGGATTCACCACTGGCATAATCCTCCGATGGCCTGGTGTAGTACAGGCCTTCAGTGGTTAACACATAACACCATCTGACTCAGTTAGAGTGGATGGCATTATGTTTTGGGTTTTTTGCTGTCCGTCATTGCCAGGTAAAACCTGATAGTGATGGAGCGGGAAAAAAATAACGACATTCATTTTTCAAAAGCAAATTCCTGCTTTTGGAGATTTTGTTTGTAAAAGGAAAAATGTTTTATATGCTTGATCGGCGACCGTCATGTTTGACAGAACCATCCGTCATGAAAATAACAAAAGGGGAGAGAGAGAGTTATCGTATGGATTCGTTCTCCCTAGTTAGATATGAAAAAACAATAGGAATCCAACTGTGAATGGAGGGTGTTCCCTACAATCGTGGGGAGCACACAGTGTTTGTAAAATACCCCTCTCACACCAAAAGGACTCTTGGTGTCATGCTTCATCATTGGGGTCTTCTCACCCCTCTACGGGATGCGGTGTGCTACTACCTACGACTACGCGGGAGCACTTACTTCAATGACTATGTGTGGTGCGAGTGAGGGTATTGGAAATGTGTGTGAGTGGTGGGGTTATAAAGTGAGTGATGATTTAAAAAGAACCTGGCTCGTGGGGTAGACACAAAAGATTTAATGGGCCCCCGTACTATTAAAAAAGGTGAGATGGAGGTGTTTATGCAATACAATGTGCATCACCTCCCGTGTGCGTCAACATGTTTCGGAGTAGGACCTCCTTCTTGAGGACGGGGTGCACAAATCCCCTCCTTACTCACATGTATCTACTAAAAAAACTGTAATATTTACAGAAAAGTGAAGTGTTGTGCAGGCTAAAATGTACCTACAATCCGGATGCCGATGGTTTCTGCTAATTGCAAAACTTGTCTACTCCATCTGACGGGCCTCATGAGCCTCTCAACGTAGGGGAATATCGTGCCGTACTGCTACTGTTCTCAGGGGAGGAATGCTCCTTTTTGCCCCATACGCGGCTCTGCTGTGAAACATTTAAAACACTGGCACAAACCACCCTGTCAGTGGTTCGTGTCAATGTTTAGAGTTGCTGCTGGGCTGGCAGACAGCTCTACAATTGGCGGGTGGAGGTCCCTCTGGGATGGCAAGGACAATATCCCCATTCATTCTGACAGAATACGTTACACCAGCCAAACTCAAAAATTAGCTCCTAAGGATGGCTCAGTCATCAACATATTGAAGGTCTGCCTGCCTCTAAAGTGGGCAGGAGGACCTTAAGTGTGTCAAAGAGGGTACTCCACTTCTATTGCAATGGAGGACCCTCTCTGCTAAACTCTAAATCTACCCTTAATTGGCCGTAGCTAGAAAACCTGAGAATACAAAAATGGCTTAAGAAAAGCAGATTCTTTTAAAAAGAAGAAATGAACCACTACAGACATAGGAGATCACTGCTCACAGATCAATATTGAGAAAATCAAAGCACAAGAGAATCTACTAGCAAACAGCCAGAAAGAGACTAATATTCTGTGCCAGAGGCAGACGTAAAAGGGAACTCCTGGAGCAATGGACTGCCCTGTGGACACTAGGTCTTCTAAGGAGTGATCAAAAGACCTGCAGAAAGAGTCTGCAACTGATCTCCCTTCACCTTTACTTGCTGACCTGTACTTGTCAAGATTCCACTGATGTACCATATGGCTATGAAGACTATTCCTTTATTCTTCATATTAAAAGTTTTTTTGGGCCTATCAAAAAGGCGCACTTCAGTGTTGTCAAAATACTCATAATTAGAGTATTTGATATTTCAGGATGGCCTGCGAAAATTTTAGCTGATGCAAGCTTAATGTTGCTTTTCTCAGGTAATTGTTTTAGCAATTAAGCTTTTTTCTGTAATTTTCCCATACAAGGGACTGGCTTGAGTAGAAAATGTCTTGCACAAATTAATCTGTGACACTACCATAAGGCATTTTATTGCTTTTTTTCACCAACTGTAAATTCTATGACTTTTGTACATTCAGGGCTCAATTCTGATGCGGTTAGGAAATATTCCTGATTGAATCGGGTTGGAAATGGTTTCTGACCGACCCGGATTGGGAGAGTCCGACTAACCGAGTATGATGCATCCGGATGCTTCCAGATACGATTTTATTGGACTCCCATTGACTTCTATGGGAGCCTATGTCCCTAACCGCATCGTGATCTGGCCCTCGGTCGGGAAGACACGTTCCCAATCCGATTCGGAAGGAGCAAATGCTGTTAGGTGGCCTTCCTAACTGCATCGTAATCAGACGCTAGGTGGGAATGCTTTCCTAACTGCATCAGAATCGGGCCCTCAGTGATAACTACCAGTCAAGGGCATTTCATTTAAGACTTGGTGAATGTTACATATTTCAATGAAGGGAAAAAGTTCTACCACTGTGACTTCAAGGTCACTTCAGGGCATCATTCAATAGTGATATTTAAATATCCACGCATACCAATTCAAACGAAAAGTGGCAGAGAATTTATTGATACAATAATTAACGCCAGTTAAAGGTTTTTCACTTTAAAATTAAGAATAACAAGTTTATTTTGGTACTTTCCACACCAAAATCTGCATGTTCTGGTATTTACCAGTCCTTTTATCCCCATTAAATTTCTGTCGATTTGACCAGCTTTAATTTAATCCAGAGGCGAGGATTTGTATCATGTCGGGTACCTACATTGAGATCAGATGATTGAGCTGATAGGACATCTGACATATTTACATCTCATCAACTGAAGTCATGTGATCGAAGAATTGAAGCTGGTGCCACAAGTACATTTAAATATCCAGATATTCTGAAAAATGAAACTGGCAACTAAACGGAACTTTGACATGCCTGATTGTCAGAGAGCTGAACAGGCAAAGACTAAAAAAGGAGCATTGTTCTTTGAGTGTGACACCTGTCAAATGAGAAAAAGCTGCCAGGCTGCTGTAAAGAAGGCACCTCGACATTCAAAAATCCTTTATTCTGTTCACTTTCGTGGAGCAAAGACTTACAAATAAATGACAAAAATCTTGTGAGGACCGGAGAATAGGCTCACTCAAAGACTCGTGAGTTCAGGCGCCATGCTGTAAACCTGGCTTCAGACTGGCAGAAGAAATGATATGCCAAATTACAGTATTTTTATAGAAACTATTTTCACCACGGCATTAAAAATCAAGCCCGGATACAATATCTTAAATATCCAACGAAATCCAGTGTTTTTACTTTTTTTTTTTCAGGTACATCAAATAATGTTCTGTCTTTTAGAGGAGCAGAGACATGAAATCCCACTGTAGTGCTACTTCACTTGAACAGCTCGGCGCTGACCTTCTTTTTTCGGTCCGTCGTTCGCTAAGACGTTTTGATCTTACTAAACCTATATGTAAAATATAATTACTTATAGGGGCTTTCGGACAGACCTCTTCGTCTATTGGTGGGTTGTTGTGTCACTCACATTTTTTTGTTGCCCATCACAGTGTACGGCATGGGATATTGAGACAGTCTCCTTCAGTCTTTACCTAGGCTCGCTGTGAGTGATGGCATTCTGCTCGTTCACAAAGCACAAATGTGTACAATGTAGTTCCCTTTACTACAAGGGGCTGCTCAACTACAGTGTGCTTTGTGATGCCAAATACTACTTTTAGCCAAAGTTTATTTTTCAGATTGGTGAGTCCCTGGCAACTCAAAAATAAATGTTTACAGAAAACAAAATAAGCATTGACAAAGCCAAAAGGTTGGCAGCAAACGCCAGACCTATTGACTTTGCCAATACTTCTGTTTTTTAAAGGCGGAATTTGTTCAGATGTGCATAAAATATTTGTGGATGATAGGGTTGAGGGTTCTCATTAAGACCCAATCAAATAGATTAACTGGCAGAAGCATGGCAAAGGGTAAAATGTACCTTGTCCCCACAGTTATACTCCCCACAGCGACAACCAAAAACACTTCCCACTCAAACAGTTCTGACCAAAAGATCGTAATGATCTTTGCATGAAGAACACAACCCCAGGGGAGACCCATAATCCAGCACACTAAAACCCTCACTATATATCTGACTTGGTCAATCCCTGCATGGCCCATGGGGCAGACCCAAAGCAGACCTGCTGGCTGAAAGTAAAAGCGATTAAAGGACAAGTCACTATCAGAAGTGCACTAAATATTACAGGTCTAACACCATTAAGACAGGGAGAGCCAGCACCAACAGAAAATCTGTGACCAAGCCCAAAGAACAAGCTATGTATCTCATACACCATCCAAAGCTATTAATGCAAATTGCTGTCTCCCATTTCCCCAACAGTTAGCTTCTTTTTAGGGGGGACCTTGTACTCACCCAACAAATCTCAACCCCCTCTCATGTCACCAGACAGATTCTGGACCCCGTTTTTAGCTCATTCAACAACATCACAATGAGCTCACCCACATCGATTACCTGGACCGACCATGCCATTGCCAGTTTCACAATCAACATCCCCAACCAACTACCACACGAGTCCCTGGCCCCATACGCTGGAACAACCTACCTGAAGTGAATTGTACTTCCGCCCTCTACAGGATTAAATCAGAGCACACAGGCTGCCTATCGGGCAACATCAACAACTTTAACTGGATCACCGCCTGTGCCAATCCTCCAGCTCCTCAGAAAATAAGCCAATCAGCAAGAACGGGAATGCAGACCAGATGTTACACGGAAGACCTTAGGGTGACCAAACTGCACTGCATGCAACTAGAACGGAGGTGGAGAAGGAAGAGCTAGCAAGAATCAGACAAGGATGTGTTCAAATCTGCCCAGAGATGCTACCACTGGCAAATTTGGGAAACCAAGAGGAAGGCACTAGCCAAACGCATCAACGACAGCACCAACAGCAGCAAGAAAAGCTTGCCATCATCAAGGACTTCACCACACCTGCAGCAACTGCCAGAAAATCACCCCAACCCAAGAACTGTGCAATGACTTTCTGCAGCAAAATCACAGCCATATACAGGAACTTCGAACCACAACCAGACCCCAGCAACCTTGCAACAAGTCTACCAGTATCAGAAACAGGTGACATCCTGTCCATAGGGAATGCCATTACCACACATGAAACCAGAACAATCATGAAGACTATCCACTCTCCCCTGTGTGCCCACACCACACTGAACAAAGGTTAAACCCCCTATCAGCAAAGTTCTTTGCCCCATTTTTAATACCTCTATCGATACGGTCACCTTCCTTGAGGCCTGGAAGCATGCAGCAGTCAACGCTCTACCACAGAATCCTTCAGCCAAGCTTGAGAACTACTGATTGATCTCCATCCCTCCTACCAGAGTAAGCAAGGGCCTAGAATAAGCCATCAACAGATGCCTCACCAACCACCTCGCTAACCACCAGCTCCTTGACACCATGAATCAGGATCCAGAGCAAACTACAGTACAGTGTTGGCCCTCAGTGTAGCAACAGATGGCATCTAGATCATTCTCGACAGAGGAGGAACCGCAGCTCTCATCCTACTTCAACACAGTCTTCAACCCCAACCTTAATAGGAAGATTTCACACAACTGGCATCAAAAGACCTGCCATCAATTGGATCTCTACTTTTCTCACGGGCAGAACTCAAACAGTCAACATGCTCAACACTCTTCAGAAGCCCGGAGGCTCATTTGCAGAGTTCCCTTGGGCTCCTTGGTCAGTCCAACCCCCTTCGACAACTACATGACTCCAATGGCAGATTTTTTTTATATATATTTTTTAATCAACAATCTTCCATAGCTGCTGTACAGAGCCATCTAACGGTCTGAGGTATACCCATGACTCACTTGTAGACGTCATCTGTACATAAAGCATCAGCATACTGACCTATTCAAATGACCCACACCTGGTACTGTCCCTTTCGGACAAAACACCCAACTCATGGAACAACTTAAACTCCTGCATGACAGATGTGGTCCCCTGGATGAAGTCGAGCTGCCTCAAGCTGAACACAAACAAGACCGAAATGATGATTTTTGGAAAAGATGCCTCACTGTGGAACTCCACCTGGTGACCCACAGATCTTGGTCCCACTCCCACCCCCATCCCAGAAGAAAGAAACCTCAGCATCATTTTATGCCTTTGCCCCATGCTGCCTTCACACCCTGTGGATGCTGAAAAAGATATACAATTGGATACCAAAAACACTAGGAAGACCATCACCCAAACCCTAAACACCAGCAAACTGGACTACAGAAACGTCCTCTATACACCAATCACCAACCAATGCAAAAAAAGACTACACACTATCCAGAACGCACCAGCCAGAATAGTCCTCAAGCGTAGTTCCCTCATCTTCGTGTGTTAAGTTCCCCCTCACCCCGTCCCACTGCTCTTACCTGCATTGGCTGCTCCTGCAGATTCATCCACCCACCCAGACTTTCACTAGTATAAGACGCATGCATAAACTAAAGCAGATCAGGAGGTCATGCCTTTCAAACATCACTCCTAAAACAGAATACCTTCCACACGACACTTGAGCCTCCCCATCTCTTCTTGAATACCACAAGAAGCTGAAGTCCTCACTTTTCAAGTAAGTCTCTGCGAGCTAGCCTCACACACTTGGAAGCACCTGGATACCCTCATGGGTAATAGCAAGCTATAAAAATACACATATGATAATGCCATCTCGGTAACAGTGACATATTGGTTTTGGGTTCTTGATTTTTAACTGTTTCCATAGGTTTTGGAAGCTTTCAACAATTATAGTATTTGAGAAAGGACAAATGTTTTTGGGTGGGATACAAGCGGACTATGCAAACAGCCTATGACCCCACCTGACCCTATCTGAGATTCTACCTGAATTCATTTGTTACAATAAATGTTCTGACAACCCTGAATACATTGAAGTAGACAATGCCATTAGCACCAAAAGAGAGCTAACAATTAAATGTCTCCCTGATAGAAACCCTGCTAATATTACAATATTTGCCAAGAAGTTGTGGCAGCCATCTAAGGACTTGGGAGTCATAAAAACAAACACTTAAAAAGACACAAGGGAGCAGGGTATGAATACCCTGCCCCCTCGGCCTGGTGGTGGGGTCAAAAAAGACCCTACCTGGCCCCAAAAACATTTTCTTTTTAATGTAGGTGCAAATTTACGGAGGATCCTCAAATATACATCAAAATTTACAAAAAACAAAACAAGTGCTGCCTCCTGAACTTCTTTTTTATGCCCCCGGGTTGGGTTAGGTCCCGGAGGAAGAGATGTTTAATTTTGGGAGGGGAGCCTGACCCCCTTCCCTAGGCCAATTTAAACCCCATGGGACCAAATCCCCAGGGGCCTGGCTCCATCTTTTGGAGGAATGGGGCACCAGGCCCCTCTCCCGGACCACTTTTGGTCCAGGGACCCATCGCCTAGGGCCAGGCAACAATTGTGAAAGGGGAGGGCATGTGGCCCCCTTCCCGGGTGGCTTTCAGCACGGGAGCCCATCCCCCAAAGCCTGGCCTGATTTGTAAAGGGGGGCATATGGCTTATCTCCTCTGAACGATTTTGGCCCCCGAGACCACATTCCCCGGGGCCCAGGGACAGGCAGGCAGGCGGTTCCCTCCCTGGGTCGAAGTTTACTCAAGGCAACCCCATCCCCAGGGGTCTGCCATGTTTTAAGGTGAAAGAGGCACGTGGCACCCCTTCCTAGTCTGCTTTGGGCCCTGGGGACCACATCCCTGGGCCGCGTTGTATGTCTTAAGGGGAAGGAGAGCGCACGTTTCCCTCCCCGAGCTGTAGAGGCCACGGGGACCCCATCTTGTGGGGCAGGCTCAAATGCTATGTCCCTAGGAGTCCACCCCCAGGACATAGCTGTTTCTCTGCACACATTTTCAAATCACCTGCCAAGCAGAAGCAAACAAGAAATCCACTCCCTGGAGACGGGAGATTTTAAAATGTTCCAACCCTCTGGGAGCAGACTTTTCATCTGTTTCCCTGCCTGCAGGCGGGAGCAATGCTGGCTCGCGGCTGGATGTGGGGAGCCAGATGGGGCCACATGGGCTGTGGGGCTCCCCCCGCGCACTCAAACAACACTATGGTGGGTGCCCTGGGTGGACACCAGGCAGTTACTTTTTCTTGTGCCGGGCTTCACATGATGGGGTACTCTGGCCTGGGGAGCCTCCTGTCCACCCCCCTAATATTAATGCTGGGCCACGGTGAATGGGGCCCGAGGCCAAAATCATCTGGGGAGAGGGGCTGTGTGCCCCCCAAACACTAATATTAATGCAGGGCCCCACAGGATATGGGTACCAGGCGACAAAATCAGTCAGAGGAGGGGGGCCACGTGCCCCTCCCCCAACAATAATGCTGAACCCCAGGTGGTGGGGTCCCTAAAGGGCCGAAATCAGCCCAGGGAGGTGGAGTTACATGTCGCCCTCCCTTTGAAAATGTTGCCGGGCCCCAGGGATAGGGTCTCCGAAGCTGAAATTGACCTGGTCAGAGGGGCCGCATGCCACCTCCCCCTCAATATCACGATGGGCGCCGGGGGATGGGGTCCCCAGGGCCAGGTCCTGTGGTTTTATAGCCTATAGCCAAAGGCTGTGTGAAGTGTGGGATGGCTGCCTTTAGCAGGGTTGGCCACAGGGCCAGGCCACAGACAAGGACTTGTGGCCCAACCGCCAAGGTTGTGCGTAGCGTGGGGTTAGCTGCATGTGGAGGTAGGCATGGTCAGGACCTTTGTCCAACTACCCACATGCATGACAGAAGGACCTGGGCAGTGTGATGTTGGGTGCCATTACGGGGTTGGCTGCAGGCCTGGCCTTAAAAGCAACCCCCCACTGTGCAAGGGTGAAGGGAGTGCACCGCATGGGGTTTGCTGCTTGCGGGGGGTATGGCCGCAGCCAACTCCCTGCCGCACATTGCTTCTGGCTGTGTGTGGTGGGGAGTTTGATTAACGTATTGTAATTAAATATGATCTACTTTACATTATAAAAACCCTAGTAAGTCACTGACAAACCACACATGTTAAAATAACATTATAGTTAGGTGAAATGTTCAGTAACAAAGTAACATTTTAACTCTAAAAACTACCGAAATACACCAGTTATAGGTATAGTTATCTCAAGTAACTATAACTCGTGCCCTAAAGTAGGTATAACTCACACCTTGCCATGCACTGCTAATTTCCTTATGTTACATCACCCATGACATAATCTATCACATCATTGATAATATCACTGCAATATTTGCTGTAATATTATTGATGAGAAAACTGTGCATGGCGGGGGCGCGAGTTATAGTTACCTTAGGGCACAAGTTATAGTTACTTGAGGTAACCATAACTGATTAAGTTCTGTGGTTTTTAGAGATGAAAACGTTAACTTGTTACTGAAGGTTTCACCTAATTATCATGTTACTTTAACGTTTGTTTTCATCAGTGAGTATATATAGACCGCTAAGCTAAGTACCGATCCTGCTACTAATGACTGCTTGTATTTACAGTTATGTCATGTTTTCTCTATTCCTTTGTTCCGACATTGAGCAGGGTGTGCCGAATACGCTCCCACCCCCCTCCTGAGACCCATGGTGATTTATTTAAATACCAGAAAAGTGACACATTTTAATTTACTTTTTGCGATCGAACTCTGACCATTAACTTGATCGCTAATCTAAAGATTTACTTCTTGCTTTTAAAATCCACAGTCACACTTAGCTCATATCACGCATAGTGCACAGCACTTCCCACGTATTAGCAGCTATGAACCCAGGGACAAAAGGTGGTGATAACAATAGCGCTATTCAACCAGATTCGTCTCTATGCCACTAAATGGAGCACCATAGACCTACAGTAGCAATCAGTATCAGTACTAAATGTCTGTTCTGTCCTATATGTATGTCTGTATCTTTTCTATTCCAGGTGCAGAAACCGCAAAGTTGAAGCCTCCTAAACCAGGAGTTATTAGGAAGACATTTATTCTTCCTAATTTTTTGCACTTTTTCACAACTTTTTTTGTTCATTTTCACTTACACGCCCCTAGGTAAGTGTGGGCCTTAATGCGTCCATACCGCCAGGGTATAGAACACTTATAGTCCTGAAGAATTGCCGGGTAAAATTACACCGTTCTATGGCAAGAAACATGTCGACTGATACATAGGAATCTTCCACTCAACTTAATGTGGACTGCTTCCATACACATAAAATTTTAAATACTGTCTTTAGTGATCATAGAATAAAAATTTACTTTTGATACACTACTGACTATTTTAATACCCTCACCACTCGTTAGTTTATTTTTGCACAACACGTCCTGAACTCACTATCCCGCTCCGCAGTAGATCTGGCGTTGTAGCACACCAAAGAGACACTCTGTCTCTTTGGTGGAGCCTGATGATGAAGCATGTCATGAACTAGGTGGTGAGTGAGGGCTTTCTTTAACGTCCCAGTGAGGTCTTTCCTGTACCTTAAGTTTGTTGCTCCCTACTGTGGTCAAGCCTACTCATTAAGACACTCTTTTTTGATTATTGATGTCTTAAATGGAAGCCTGCAAACAGGTTTTATAGCAAGTGATATGCTGTTCCATTTTTTGAAGATTGAGCCAAAATCCTAATGCTAGATTGTGGTCTAGTTGAAGTCTAGGCACTAGCTTTTTTGGAAGCCTACTGTATAAATAAAGCAATAATCCAACTGGGCCACTACCACTACTCTCTTCAATTTAATTGCATAGATTGTCAAGAAGGAGGATTGTATTTTTAAGAAAATTGAGAATTGGAAGTTTGTGCTTCTGGTCATCTATAACAGATAGGTACTATAACAAAAATGTTATACGCGGACGAGGCAAATGAGATTTAAAAACACGGAATACTAAAGTGTAGGTCGGAGGAGGAAGCTGGCATTAGTGGCTGAGACTGCAGTATTCCACTCTGCTAAGAGACAGAAAGAGTGCTGAATTCAGGGAGAGTGGAAAGGTCAAGAGAGAAAAAAGGATGAGAAAAGGACATGAAAGAAAGAAGACAGTGGGGTGGGATAAGCAAAGGAGGTGGGAGGAAAACATCAAACAGCCAATGAGAGAGAGAGAGTAGAAACAAAGACAGACAAAAATGGGAGAGATAAATACTTAGAAAATGGAGATAGCGGAGGCATGAGGAAACGAGAGAAGGCGATGTAAAGAATCAAGCGAGGGAGGGGTTGCACGAGTTGGTGGAGAGAGATTTGGCGCGTGCTGAACTCAGACAGGCGGAATAAGAAGCAGATAAGCGAGTTTTATTCAGATTTCCCTCCCATTGGCCTGCAGTCACTTATGCATGATACGTAGGCAGCTGCGTTGGTGCTGGCGGCTCCCTGTACAGGTGCCAATCACTGCTCGGCTGCCCTCTCTCTTCCTCTATTTTCTACCATCACCTTTCTTCAGCAGTTTTCCTCCAAATTTGTCAGTTACTGCCCCCTTTACCCACCTGTCACACAACTCCATCAGCCCAGCTTCAATTCTTCTCATATGTGCATAGCCAGTGAGCACGCACTCTATTTAACACTCTCTCTTTCCCCCTCAATTTCTTCTCTCTCTGCAATCCCTCACGCATCCTCTGGCACCTTTCCTTTTTTGCTCGCCCATTCTCTCGTAATGACAAATGGCACGCACTTTCGTCTTCATTTCCCAAAAACGCCCATTTTCACCACTCGTGAGTTTTCAATTTCACAACTGCATCAAATGGCTAATTAAAGCTTGTTTCTGGGACAACCTAGTCGCCACTCGACTAAATCTAAGGACCGCTATTTGGCTCCGAGTTTTATTTCCATCTAAAGTCACGAGGAGAAGGCTACCGAAAACTGATCATACTTTCATGCAACCGTGTAATGAAGCAAACGGCCGTGTGGATATAACTAATACAAGCACATTTTGTATTTGTGTTTATCTGATGAGCCTTTCCACCAGAAGAGGTCTACAAAGATATCACAAAGCAGCACACAAAAATGGAGGGAAGTTAAAAAATATAGTTAAAGAAATCCAGCATTTGAAAAAAATGTGGCTACTGAGTCATCAAATGGTGATAAACTCATTGAAATTGAAATTAATACCATAGCATCAACAACAAAGGCCAGTTTCAGTGTTAGCTCATCTTAAAAAACACAGGCACTTAATACCAGGAGTAAATGTCAGGTATTCTTAGTATCTTCCCCTTGGGAGCAATTCCAAGCTGTGTGGGGTGCTCAGGGCTGCCACAATGGGAGAGTAGCCAGTGTTGCTTGAACGAGGCCCGCTCTTTTAGGGGTAGTGGAATGTCATTGCTAACTGTACTGATATATCACAACAGCATGCTCGTCTATTTTTGTGATATATAACTGGAGAGGCACATAATGGTAGTTTCCACAAGGAGGGGCCTACCCAGTAAAAGCAAAAAATACAAGTGGAGTCTGTGCAGGTTCTTTCAGAGATTGGAGTGACAGGTTTGTCGATATGTATATATATATTCACTGAAAAAACCATAGGTTATAGACCATATATAGTTAGGAATTAGCATTTACAAAACCTTGAAAATTCACTGAAAAAACCATAGGTTATAGACCATATATAGTTAGGGATTAGCATTTACAAAACCTTAATTTACTAGCACAAAACCATTGAAATTCGCATATATAGTTAGTTGCACTAACTATATATCGCGCACCCGCAATCCACTGCTGATGATGTCACATATTACATCATTCATGACATGGTCAGTGACATCACTGATGACATCACTGATGACATCTCAAATGACATCACTGATGACATCACTGATGACATCTCAAATGACATCACTGATGACATCTCATTTGACATTACTGATCACATCACTGATGATATCATTCATGTGATAATACGATGAACCTCTTCCGACTCTAATATAACCTTAGATACAATCAGTGTAAACAGACACTCACAGACTGTCACTTATCCATGGAGTTACTCACACACCTAGTCAGTCATGAAAAGAATCAATCACACCTCCATTTTCTCAACTATACAGTTATACACACCTTACTTATTCAAACATATACTAACACATATTTACTCTCTTATACAATCCCTGATACATGTTCACAATGATCCATACAGCCACTCACACATTTACTGGCTCTTATGCACAGTTATTCATATATGTCAACTCTCACATGTACTGTGTTTTACATATGTACTTACTTTGACATGTAGCACTGAGAAATCCATTCACTCACCAATACACTCATGCAGACAGTCAACCGCCCATACAGCTGTTTCCACATACACTTTTGAACCCATACATATAGTGAATCAACTACTCACACATCTATGCACAGAGTCACACACCTCCCAGCCACCCACACACACACACACACTCAGTCTCCCATACAAATACTTGGGCAACCAATCAATAACCCATATAGTTACTCATATAGCTACTGATCAGCACATGCAGCAGTTTACAGAACAACATACATAATGATGCACAAATTAAGACAGTTTAGTCACTAACCCATGCACTCAGTGAGACACATTAAATCACTCACTCATACAGTGAGTCATGCACCTACTAAATCCTTCATCCAGACACTTATACATCCACTCATTCTTCAATATGTAAGACATATTTTAACTTTACAGAAACATACAGTCACTGGATAATGTCATCAGTGATGTCATCAGTGATGTCATTTGAGATGTCATCAGTGATGTCATCAGTGATGTCACTGACCATGTCATGAATGATGTAATATGTGACATCATCAGCAGTGGATTGCGGGTGCGCGATATATAGTTAGTGCAACTAACTATATATGCGAATTTCAATGGTTTTGTGCGAGTAAATTAAGGTTTTGTAAATGCTAATCCCTAACTATATACGGTCTATAACCTATGGTTTTTTCAGTGAATTTTCAAGGTTTTGTAAATGCTAATCCCTAACTATATATGGTCTATAACCTATGGTTTTTTCTGTGAATTTCAATGGTTTTTTAATAGCAAATATCAAAAGCTGTAAAATGTCAAGTACGTGGTAGGTAAAAACATTTTCGTGTTTATGCACGCTGATGTGCTTTGAACGCTGCCCCCCCCCCTCCTCTTTTCTTTTAGGAGTATTCTCTCTTTGCAGATAGTGAAGGGTAGGTAACACAGGCCTTTGCCCCCGTTGTAATCCGTTGTGCCTGCTTCCCTCTCCATTTGATTGATTGTTATCCTAGCATTTATTGTTTTGGAATTGGTTCTCTTTGGTTCATTCTCTATTTACAAACAAGCACAGAGTCGCAATACTCTGTTTAGTCTTTGCAGATAGTGAAAAATCGTTAAAAAACAAAAGGAATCAAGCAAAATCAGTAGGCCACTAATGGGATCTCTTTTTGACCTCGCTAAAACAGAAACATTATGAACAACCCCTCATGACAAATACGAAACTAGTGAGAGGAATTGAGCTCGACACCATGATGGCTGCAAGACAGCTCGGCTCCGCCGCCCACCCCACCCAAAATAACGACAAACACTATGCAAATATTATAAATATATACAACACACCAGCAAAGTACAAAGGGACATTTACACTGTAGAAGAGCGTAACGGGCGACCCATTAGGTTGCAAGAACTAAGGTGTCTAACAGTAGCGGAATCGGTGGACGTACATTTTATAATTAAAGTACGACAGGGCCAGTTACAATAAAATTATCTAGATATACATTTGCGGGCAAGTACCATGGGTGACGTTAATTCGAACTTTCAATAGTACAGTAATCAATAACACATCAGAACTTAATATCAATAGGGATGTCCAAATGTTCAATCAATTCTCGTCCCCGCCCGCCATGTGCTTCAAAACTGCATACGTATCTCGTGATATCAAGGTTGGGCAACCAGTACACAACAAGGAGTTACGAGTCCCATTTATACCGGCGCCATTTTGGGCGAGGCCGGGCAGGTCCAGGATATAGTCAAAATGTCTCCACCAACCAGCGGTCGGACCAGAACCCCTTTCGGCAGTCCAAAAAGGTTCAGTTAAATGACAACAGAAGAAATAGGCAACAAGAACAATGAGTCAAAAGAGGGGACGCTTTCGTGAATGGGGCCCATGCCCTAGCAGGCAAGCGTCCGAGTTCCAAGGTGTCCCAGGGCCATTTTAGTGGACCAGGCCCAAATCCAAAGAGCTGGCCACCATTTTGAGAGTCCTGTTGCAGCCGGATATCGCTGCACCACAAGAGTAGCCGCAATTCAGCTAGATGGCGGGTGAGTCACTGTACCGCAAGAGCGGGCGGAACTCAGCTGGAAGGCGAGTGAAACGCTAAGAGGCGCCCCACTGCAGATGAGGTGCCTCCACCTGGGGAGGAGGGAGAGGCCCATTTGCGCCGCCTCCCCCCCCCCCCCCCCCCCCCGGGCACCCCACGCTGTCTTTCGGCGCAGCATTGTAGGATGGCCACACCAGTGAAACTTGCTGGACACCACCTCGGTGCCATCCGGATCTCGGCGCGTTCGAGTCACTGTACCGCAAGAGCGGGCGAAACTCAGCTGGATGGCGGGCGAGACGCTGTACGGCAAGAGCGGGCGGAACTCAGCTGGATGGAGGGCGAGGCACTGTGCCGCAAGAGCGGGCAGAACTCAGCTGGAAGGCGAGTGAAACGCTAAGAGGCGCCCCACTGCAGATGAGGTGCCTTCACCTGGGGAGGCGGGAGAGGCCCGTTTACGCCCCCTCCCCCCCCCCCGCCGGGCACCCCACGCCGTCTTTCGGCACAGCATTGTAGGATGGCCACACCAGTAAAACTTGCTGGACACCACCTCGGTGCCATCCGGATCTCGGCGCGTTGTGCTGCCTTTGGCCTACTGTAGCAGCAAGTGCGGGTGCAACACTGCTGAACGGCGAGTGAAACGGTAAGGGGCACCGCACTGCACATCAGGTGCCTCCACCTGGGGAGGCGAGAGAGGCCAGTTCGTGCCGCCTCCCCCCCCCCCCCCCCGGGCACCCCATGCCGTCTTTCAGCGCAGCATTGTAGGATGGCCACACCAGTGCAGCAACTTGCTGGACACCACCTCGGTGACCTCCGGATCTCGGAGCGTTGTGCTGCCTTCGGCCTATTCGCACATCGGTCCGCTACTGACGCCGCCTCACAGGCCAACGGATTTTGTAGGCTTTTTATAGCCCAAAGCCGCATAACAGGTCATGTGACTTGTTTATAAAACTTTTCATTGGCTCATTTTACTTTTGGTTTCCTAATGATGAAATGCTTGAGCATATGACCTAAAAATAACACTTTTCATTGGATTAAAACATTTTTTTTTCCCAAACGATGAAAGCCCCACCTTTTTTTTTCTCACTCGGCAATCCAAAAAGGTTCCGTTAGATGACAACAGAGGGGACAGGCAACAAGAACCATCAGTCAAAAGAGGGGAGGGCAAGTTCTTCCCTACCCGGTCACGTTGAGGCTCCACCGGAAGTCATTGAATTGATAGTCTACAGTGTTTCTGGATGTTTCAGACTGAAGCTGGCGTCAGCATGAGAGCACCACCATCTCGTAGCTCCGTCATGGCCATTCCGCAAGCAATCATGGCAGCCGCTCCCCACCAGAAGCCTGCGGGAGTCGGGGGCCCCCATGACTTTTGTAGAATCTTCAAAGCTGAGGGGACACTTTCGAGAATGGGGCCCAAACCCTAGCAGACAAGCGTCCGAGTTCCAAGGTGTCCCAGGGCCATTTTAGTGGACCAGGCCCAAATCCGAAGAGCCGGTCGCCATTTTAAGAGTCCTGTGGCAGCCGCCTATCGCTGCACCGCAAGAGTGGGCGCAATTCAACTAGATGGTGGGCGAGACTCTGTAGCCGCAAGAGCGGGTGCAACTCAACTGGATGGTGGGCGAGACGCTGTAGCCGCAAGAGCGGGCGGTAAACAGCTGAATGGCGGATGAGGCACAGTGCAGCAAAAGCGGGCGGAAAAACGCTGAATGGCAACTGAAACGCTAAAGGGGTGCCCCATTGCAGCAGAGGAGCCTCGACCTGGGGAGGCCCGTTCACGCCGCCTTCCCCCCCCCCCCCACCCGGGCGCCCCACGCCGTTTTTCGGCGCAGCATTGTAGGATGCCAAGACCAGTGCGGCAAGTAAAGGACATCACCTGGGTGCCGTCCAGATCTCAGCGCGTTGTGCTGCCTTCGGACTATTTGCACAACAGACCGCTACTGACGCCACCACACAGCAGCCCATTGTTGCTTTGTTTAAAAAAATTTTTTTTACGTGTTTACTTTGTTGGAGCGTTGTATATATTTATAAGTTATTAAAGTGTTATAATCCTACTACTTTGTTGGAGTGCTATATATTTTTAATGTGACACATAATTGTGAAGACTTTGATGTACAAAAAGGCATCCCTGGAATCTTCCGCTTCAGGCTCGGTCCCACACACCCTCACAGTGAGAATCCCCTCCCCAATCACAATACAGGATCGTTATCAGATAGTAGGAACGCGTGTGGTGTGACGGATCTCATTGGGGTGGGCCTTGATCTACTGTAATTCCTTTGAGGAGGGGTGATTCTTTACAGTTGGGGCCATAAACTACTTCCGCAGGGCTAGGTATTAGCCTGGCACCGTCCTGGACGATCGGACACAGAGGAAGAGGAGTGTCAGAGGGTGCGGTAGTGAATAGGGTGAAAGGGAGGTGTCGGGCGGGCACGGGGTGTGATTCTCAGGGAAGAGCAGCGCAGATGGGGGGAGGGTTATGACCCATGCATGAGAGAGAGAGCGGGGGTGACCAGTGCGTGGGGGAGATGCTTGCGAGGGTGGGGAGCCATGCTGAGGATCGGCGGCGTGCAGAGAGTGGGTCTGGTCAAGGCATCTAAAATGGCTGCCGTGCACGACAAAAGTGTGGCATTGGAAAAAAAGCAAGATGGCGCAGACAATGTTTATCAATCCGGATTAATTTATAACAATTTTTTTTAACAATATATTTACTCGCAGTGTCAAAATGGCGGTCAACACTTCCTGATTTCCTTCGAATCGAACGTTAACAGACGTCACGCAGCAACAACAAACAAAAAAAACGCTCACGCGCAGCCGCTGGAAGACAACTATCAACATATATGAGCATCCTCAGCCACCCTCAGAAAACATACCGGGGTCAGGATATGTCTCCCATACCCCCTTATACCCACTTCACACATTGTTTTTCCTCCATCTTGTAATTTAATTAAAACGAAACACAAAATGGCGAATTCCTGTTTCGCGACCCGGTTCGCTACCCGGATCGCGAACCGGGAAGCGATTCTACCGCAAAAAATCTAATTTTTTTTATTGACCCCACGGGACCCTCTAATAACCCCAACATCATTCCTAGGGGGTCAAGAAGGGTCTACCTTGCCCCCTTTCATTAAATTCCCCCTTCGCTTTTCTCCTCCTCTTGTCTCTCGATCCTACCGAGAGACAAGATGGCGGCCGTTCCGGATTGTTTAGAATGTTGACAGACACCGGAGAGCCAATCAGCTTCGCTTCACAAAGTTCCGTTACTCGAAAAGTTCGCGAACCGGAGCGCTACCCGGGACGCTGTCACAGATATATCTGTTTTTTAAAACGTTAATTTCTCAAAATCCACTGGAGCACATATCTTGAGACCCAGCAAAGGCACATCGGGCTAACAGTCCCTACAATTTTGCCAAGTTTCGTGCAAATCCATTCAGCCGTTCGAGCTAAAAGTGAAGCCAACCGCCCTATGGAAAACTCAATGTTAAAAATGCGTTTTGGGACCCCCCTTTTTTCTCGGCCCCCCCTTGAGGAAACATTTTCAGGGGCTGCTCAGAAACAAAATGTGCCATTTTCCTGAAAATTTCAGCCGATTCCGTCCACAAACACCAAAGTTATTAGACATAGAATTTTACAACTAACTATATATGAAATTTCAATGGTTTTGTGTGAGTAAAATAAGGTTTTGTAAATGCTAATTCCTAACTATATATGGACTATAACCCATGGTTTTTTCAGTGAATTTTCAAGGTTTTGTAAATGCTAATTCCTAACTATATATGGACTATAACCTATGGTTTTTTCAGTGAATATATATATATATATATATTTCATATATAGTTAGTTGCACTAACTATATATCGCACACCCGCAATCCACTGCTGATCATGTCACATATTACATCATTCATGACATGATCAGTGACATCACTGATGACATCACTGATGACATCACTGATGACATCTCAAATGACATCACTGATGACATCACTGATGACAACATTCAGTGACTGTATGTTTCTGAAAAGTCAAAATATGTCTTGCATATTGAAGAATGAGTGGATGTATAAGTGTCTGGATGAAGGATTTAGTAGGTGCATGACTGACTGTATGAGTGAGTGATTAAATGTGTCTCACTGAGTGCATGGGTTAGTGACTAAACTGTCTTAATTTGTGCATCATTATATCTGTTGTTCTGTAAACTGCTACATGTGTTGATCAGTAGCTTTATGATTAAGTATATGGGTTATTGATTGGTTGCCCAAGTATTTGTATGGGAGACTGAGTGTGTGTGTGTGGGTGGCTGGGAGGTGTATGACTATGCATAGATGTGTGAGCAGTTGATTCACTAGATGTATGGGTTCAAAAGTCCATGTGGAAACAGCTGTATGGGCGGTTGACTGTGTGCATGAGTGTATTGGTGAGTGAATGGATATCTCAGTGCTACATGTCAAAGTAAGTACATATGTAAAACACAGTACATGTGAGAGTTGACATATATAAATAACTGTGCATAAGAGCCAGTGAATTTGTGAGTGGCTGTATGGATCATTGTGAACTTGTATCAGGGATTGTATAAGAGAGTAAAATATGTGTTAGTATATGTTTGAATAAGTAAGGTGTGTATAACTGTATAGTTGAGGAAATGGAAGTGTGATTGATTCTTTGCATGACTGACTAGGTGTGTGAGTAACTCCATGGATGAGTGACAGTCTGTGAGTGTCTATTTACTCTGAGTGTTTCTAAGATTATATTAGAGTCTGAAGAGGTTCACCGTATTATCACATTATTGATGTCATCAGTGATGTGATCAGTAAAGTCAAATGAGATGTCATCAGTGATGTCATCAGTGATGTCATTTGAGATGTCATCAGTGATGTCATCAGTGATGTCATCAGTGATGTCATCAGTGATGTCACTGATCATGTCATGAATGATGTAATATGTGACATGATCAGCAGTGGATTGCGGGTGCGCGATATATAGTTAGTGCAAGTAACTATATATGAAATTTCAATGGTTTTGTGTGAGTAAAATAAGGTTTTGTAAATGCTAATTCCTAACTATATATGGTCTATAACCCATGGTTTTTTCAGTGAATTTTCAAGGTTTTGTAAATGCTAATTCCTAACTATATATGGTCTATACCCTATGGTTTTTTCAGTGAATTTCAATGGTTTTTTAATAGCAAATATTAAAAGCTGTAAAATGTCAAGTACGTGGTAGGTAAAAACATTTTCGTATTTATGCACGCTGATGTGCTTTGAACGCTGCCCCCCCCCTCCTCTTTTCTTTTAGGAGTATTCTCTCTTTGCAGATAGTGAAGGGTAGGTATCACAGGCCTTTGCCCCTGTTGTAATCCGTCGTGCCTGCTTCCCTCTCCATTTGATTGACTGTTATCCTAGCATTTATTGTTTTGGAATTGGTTCTCTTTGGTTCATTCTCTATTTACAAACAAGCACAGAGTCGCAATACACTGTTTAGTCTTTGCAGATAGTGAAAAATCGTTAAAAAAAAAAAAAGGAATCAAGCAAAATCAGTAGGCCACTTATGGGATCTCTTTTTGACCTCGCTAAAATAGAAACATTATGAACAACTCCTCATGACAAATACGAAACTAGTGAGAGGAACTGAGCTCTACACCATGATAGCTGCAAGACAGCTCGTCTCCGCCGCCCACCCCACCCAAAATAACGACAAACACTATGCAAATATTATAAATATATAGAACACACCAGCAAAGTAACAGGGTAAAACGTTTTATTAAATAACTATTTACATGGCAGCCTGCTGCAACATCGATCCAAACAAGCCTTTGTATTTGGGGCTCAAAATCAACAAGTAACAGGGTAAAACGTTTTATTAAATATCTATTTACATGGCAGCCTGCTGCAACATCGATCCAAACAAGCCTTTGTATTTTGGGCTCAAAATCAACCATCAATAGTAAGATTTCATAGGTGAGTGTAGGTTCATGGTTTTCCATCCACAGACTAAAAGCCTGGAGTGGGAGTGAAAGAACAATAACTAGGTAAGAAGGAAGGCAGAGGTTGTGGGAAGGACTCTGGATATGGTATGTTGCTTGGTCCCTGAGATGCTTCGATGTCACTGCCTTGCACAAATGGCATAAGTCCTGGATGTTGGGTGCCATAGTTGAGGGTTCCGAGAAGCGCTTGTAACACTGTCTGAAGCTTATTTGCACCTGCTGCAGCTTCACTATTCTCAAAGTAAATGGGGGCTGTTTGTGGAGATGACTGCATTGGAAAACAATGTGATGCGGTGCCTCCCTGAACCGCTTGACGGAGGCCCCCGAGATAATTGCGCCTGCTCCACACCTTGTCCCACAATCCGTTTGACCTGAAGACACGTCCTGCCGTGCCCTGGTCCGACCATCACATATACCTGCACCAGGAGACGGCGTGGGGTGCAGTAGAAGGGAGAGGCGGCGCGAACGAGCCTCCCCCACCTCCCCAGGTGGAGGTTTCTCAGCTACACCCCAGCGCTTCACTCGACCAGCTGACTTGCGCCCGCTCTTGCGACACAGTGCCTCGCTCGGCCAGCTGAATTGCGCCTGCTTTTGCTATTACAACGTCTCACCTGCCATCCAACGGAATTGCACCCAATCTTGTGGTACAGTGACAGGCGGCTGCTACGGAGCTCACGAAATGGCGGTCGGCACCACAGACTTGAGCCTGGCCTGCAAAGATGGCTCTGGGCAACCGTGGAACTCGGACACTTGACTGCTAGGGCATGGGCCCCATTCCCAAAAGAGTCCCCTCAGCCTTGAAGATTCTACAACAGTCACCGGGACCCCCGACTCCCGTAGACTTCCGGTGGGGAGCGACTGCCATCATTGCTCGCGGAATGGCCACGACGTAGCCACGAGATGGTGGTGCTCTCATGCTGACGCCAGCTTCAGTCTGAAACATCCAGAAACACTGTAGAATGACAATTCGATCAGTTCCGGTGGAGCCCCAACGTGACCCGGTAGAGAAGAACTTGCCCTCCCCTCTTTGACTGATGGTTCTTGTTGCCTGTCCCTTCTGTTGTCATTTAACAGAACTTTTTGGACTGCTGAAAGGGGTTGTGTCCCGACCGCTAGCTGGTGGAGACATTTTGACTATATTCTGGACCTGCGTTGTCGCGTAATGCGTCATATGACGCGCCGCGTTAGCGCACCCGGAAGTGCTCTGGTGCGCGAGGCACAGCTTCCCGGAAACGATCCAGAGCGCGGCGCGCAGCGCATAACGTAAGCATAACAGGTCATGTGACTTGTTAATAAAACTTTTCATTGGTTCATTTTACTTTTGTTATTCTAATGATGAAAGGCTTGGTCATATGACCTAAAAATAACACTTTTCATTGCTTTCGAACATTTTTTTTTCCCAAATGATGAAAGCCCCACCTTTTTTTTTCTCACTCTGACTTGTAAAGCAAAGGACCCAGATGCATTTACAGTTTATCACTAACAATGTTCCAGGCTAATGTATTTTCCCGGGAAATTTACAACTGTCCTGCAAGTAAAATATTCCTATTTCGAGAAAAAGGGCGTTTCTTCGTCCCATGAGGGAGCCGTTGAACAAAATAGGCTCGGCCTGCTGTCTTAGTCGCTGATAGGCATGAATATCGGATTCTTATCGATCACTTTATGTTGCAGGAGTGGAAAACACAACAGCCCTTGACCATTTATCTTTACTGCGTTCCTGCGTATTATACCTTTTAACCGTCATGTAATCGGGCTGCTTTATTTTACTTGCCTTTTACTGATTCAAAAACATTGGCTATTATTCAAAACTTTACCAATCTAGGTACTACTACCATGTTTTGTTTTAAAAACCTTTATTGTGAAAATGTCAGTATGCAAATACGGGCCTATAACCACGTGGGCCGGCCATGGAGCAAACTGGAATCGTATATGATGAGGGGACATTTACACTGTAGAAGAGCGTAACGGGCGACCCATTAGGTTGCAAGAACTAAGGTGTCTAACAGTTGCGGAATCGGTGGACGTACATTTTATAATTAAAGTACGACAGGGCCAGTTACAATAAAATTATCTAGATATACATTTGCGGGCAAGTACCATGGGTGACGTTAATTCGAACTTTCAATAGTACAGTAATCAATAACACATCAGAACTTAATATCAAAAGGGATGTCCAAATGTTCAATCAGTACTCGTCCCCGCCCGCCATGTGCTTCAAAACTGCATACGTATCTCGTGATATCAAGGTTGGGCAACCAGTACACAACAAGGAGTTACGAGTCCCATTTATACCGGCGCCATTTTGGGCGAGGCCGGGCAGGTCCAGGATATAGTCAAAATGTCTCCACCAACCAGCGGTCGGACCAGAACCCCTTTTGGCAGTCCAAAAAGGTTCCGTTAAATGACAACAGAAGAGATAGGCAACAAGAACAATCAGTCAAAAGAGGGGACGCTTTCGTGAATGGGGCCCATGCCCTAGCAGGCAAGCGTCCGAGTTCCTAGGTGTCCCAGGGCCATTTTAGTGGACCAGGCCCAAATCCAAAGAACCGGACACCATTTTGAGAGTCCTGTTGCAGCCGGCTATCGCTGCACCGCAAGAGTGGGCGCAATTCAGCTGGATGGCGGGTGAGTCACTGTACCGCAAGAGCGGGCGGAACTCAGCTGGATGGCGGGCGAGACACTGTACCGCAAGAGCGGGCGGAACTCAGCTGAATGGGGGATGAGGCACTGTGCCGCAAGAGCAGGCGGAACTCTGCTGGACGGCGAGGGAAACGCTAAGGGGAGCCCCACTGCAGATGAGGTGCCTCCACCTGGGGAGGCGGGAGAGGCCCGTTTGCACCGCCTCCCCCCCCCCCGGGCACCCCACGCCGTCTTTTGGCGCAGCATTGTAGGATGGCCACACCAGTGAAACTTGCTGGACACCACCTCGGTGCCATCCGGATTTCGGCGCGTTGTGCTGCCTTCAGCCTACTGTAGCAGCATGTGCGGGCGCAACTCTGCTGGACGGCGAGTGAAACGGTAAGGGGCGCCGCACTGCAGATGAGGTGCCTCCACCTGGGGAGGCGGGAGAGGCCAGTTCGCGCCGCCTCCCCCCCCCCCCCGGGCACCCCACGCCGTCTTTCGGCGCAGCATTGTAGGATGGCCACACCAGTGCGGCAACTTGCTGGACACCACCTCGGTGCCATCCGGATCTCGGCGCGTTGTGCTGCCTTCGGCCTATTCGCACATCGGTCCGCTACTGACGCCGCCTCACAGGCCAACCGATTTTGTAGGCTTTTTATAGCCCAAAGCCGCATAACAGGTCATGTGACTTGTTTATAAAACTTTTCATTGGTTCATTTTACTTTTGGTTTCCTAATGATGAAATGCTTGATCATATGACCTAAAAATAACACTTTTCATTGGATTGAAACATTTTTTTTTCCCAAACGATGAAAGCCCCACCTTTTTTTTTCTCACTCGGCAATCCAAAAAGGTTCCGTTAGATGACAACAGAGGGGACAGGCAACAAGAACCATCAGTCAAAAGAGGAGAGGGCAAGTTCTTCCTTACCGGGTCACGTTGGGGCTCCACCGGAAGTCATCGAATTGGTAGTCTACAGTGTTTCTGGATGTTTCAGACTGAAGCTGGCGTCAGCATGAGAGCACCACCATCTCGTAGCTCCGTCGAGGCCATTCCGCAAGCAATCATGGCAGCCGCTCCCCACCGGAAGCCTGCGGGAGTTGGGGGGCCCGATGACTTTTGTAGAATCTTCAAGGCTGAGGGGACGCTTTCGAGAATGGGGGCCAAGCCCTAGCAGGCAAATGTCCGAGTTCAAATGTGTCCCAGGGCCATTTTAGTGGACCAGGCCCAAATCCGAAGAGCCGGCCGCCATTTTAAGAGTCCTGTGGCAGCCGCCTATCGCTGCACCGCAAGAGTGGGCGCAATTCAACTGGATGGTGGGCAAGACGCTGTAGCCGCAAGAGCGGGCGCAACTCAACTGGATGGTGGGCGAGACGCTGTAGACGCAAGAGCGGGCGGTAAACAGCTGAATGGCGGATGAGGCACAGTGCAGCAAAAGCGGGCGGTAAACAGCTGAATGGCAACTGAAACACTAAAGGGGCGCCCCACTGCAGCAGAGGAGCCTCCACCTGGGGAGGCCCGTTCGCGCCGCCTCCCCCCCCCCCGGGGCGCCCCACGCCGTTTTTCGGCGCAGCATTGTAGGATGCCAAGACCAGTGCGGCAACTTACTGGACATCACCTGGGTGCTGTCCGGATCTCAGCGCGTTGTGCTGCCTTCGGCCTATTCGCACAACGGACCGCTCCTGACGCCACCTCACAGCAGCCCATTGTTGCTTTGTTTAAAAAAAATTTTTTAACGTGTTTACTTTGTTGGAGCGTTGTATATATTTATAAGTTATTAAAGTGTTATAATCCTACTACTTTGTTGGAGTGCTATATATTTTTAATGTGACACATAATTGTGAAGACTTTGATGTACAAAAAGGCATTCCTGGAATCTTCCGCTTCAGGCTCGGTCCCACACACCCTCACAGTGAGAATCCCCTCCCCAATCACAATACAGGATCATTATCAGATAGTAGGAACGCGTGTGGTGTGACGGATCTCATGGGGTGGGGGCCTTGATCTACTGTAACTCCTTTGAAGAGGGGTGATTCTTTACAGTTGGGGCCATAAACTACATCCACAGGGCTAGGTGATAGCCTGGGACCGGCCTGGACAATCAGGCACAGAGGAAGAGGAGTGTCAGAGGGTGCGGTAGTGAATAGGGTGAAAGGGAGGGGTCGGGCGGGCACAGGGTGTGATTCTCAGGGAAGAACAGCGCAGATGGGGGGAGGTTTATGGCCCATGCATGAGAGAGTGAGCGGGGGTGACCAGTGCGTGGGGGAGATGCTTGCGAGGGTGGGGAGCCATGCTGAGGATCGGCGGCGTGCAGAGAGTGGGTCTGGTCAAGGCATCTAAAATGGCTGCCGTGCACGACAAAAGTGTGGCATTGGAAAAAAGGCAAGATGGCGCAGACAATGTTTGTCAATACGGATTAATTTTTAACAATTATTTTTAACAATATATTTACTCGCAGTGACAAAATGGCGGTCAACACTTCCTGATTTCCTTCGAATCGAACGTTAACAGACGTCACGCAGCAAAAAAAAAAAAAAAACGATCACACGCAGCCGCTGGAAGACATGTATCAACATATATGAGCATCCTCAGCCACCCTCAGAAAACATAGGGGGTCAGGATACGTCTCCCGTACCCCCTTATACCCATTTCTCACATTGTTTTTCCTCCATCTTGTAATTTTATTAAAACAAAACACAAAATGGCGAATTCCCGTTTCGCGACCCGGTTCGCTACCCGGTTCGCGAACCGAAAAACGCTTCTACCGCTAAAAAATCTATTTTTTTTTAATTTGCCCCATGGGACCCTTTAATAACCCCAACATCATTCCTAGGGGGTCAAGAAGGGTCTACCTTGCCCCCTTTCATTAAATTCCCCCTTCGTTTTTCTCCTCCTCTTGTCTCTCGATCCTACCGAGAGACAAGATGGCGGCCGTTCCGGACTGTTTAGAATGTTGACAGACACCGGAGAGCCAATCAGCTTCGCTTCGCAAAGTTCCGTTACGCGAAAAGTTCGCGAACCGGAGCGCTACCCGGGACGCTGTCACAGATATATCTGTTTTTTAAAACGTTAATTTCTCAAAATCCACTGGAGCACATATATTGAGACCCAGCAAAGGCACATCGGGCTAACAGTCCCTACAATTTTGCCAAGTTTCGTGCAAATCCATTCAGCCGTTCGAGCTAAAAGTGAGGCCAAATGCCCTATGGAAAAATAAATGGGAAAAATGCGTTTTGGGACCCCCCTTTTTTCTCCGCCCCCCCTTGACGAAACCCCCCCAAATTTTCAGGAGCTGCTCAGAAACAGAATGTGCCATTTCCCTGAAAATATCAGCCGATTCTTTCCACAAACGCCAAAGTTATTAGACATAGAATTTTCAAAAGTCCCATAGAGAAAAAATCCTGACTATATATACCTACTGGCGACTGCCAGTAGGTTATATATATATATATATATATATATATATATATATATATATATATATATTCACCCAAAAATGCCTCTGATTCAAGGACGCTCACCATAGGAAGGAGATTTGCAAAACCTTTATTTTCTGAAGCTGCAAATCACGGCTGGCTTTTCAGTTCCCCAACGCGTTTCGGAGTCTCAAACTCCTTCCTCATGGGGCAGCAAATGACAAAGAAAACGGAAATGGCCACACCTTTATTTGTCCCATGCTGCATGTCTTCTCCAATGAAGCATGCTGGGAGATGTGGTCCCAATTCACCCCGAAGGTCGGGTCCGTCTTTGCCAAAATAAAGTTAATTTCTGCATGTTTTTTTTACAGCCCTCCAGTGGGCCCCAGGCGTGATGTGCAGCTTGCCAGTGTTAAATCCTTCCTGCGCCGCTTTAGCGATTGTGAGATCACAACCATGCAGTCCTACCACCACATTTCAAGTAGGTGGTGCATCCTCCGCGGCTGAGGCCGCCGCGATTGTATTCACCCAAAAATGCCTCTGATTCAAGGACGCTCACCATAGGAAGGAGATTTGCAAAACCTTTATTTTCTGAAGCTGCAAATCACGGCTGGCTTTTCAGTTCCCCAACGCGTTTCGGAGTCTCAAACTCCTTCCTCATGGGGCAGCAAATGACAAAGAAAACGGAAATGGCCACACCTTTATTTGTCCCATGCTGCATGTCTTCTCCAATGAAGCATGCTGGGAGATGTGGTCCCAATTCACCCCGAAGGTCGGGTCCGTCTTTGCCAAAATAAAGTTAATTTCTGCATGTTTTTTTTACAGCCCTCCAGTGGGCCCCAGGCGTGATGTGCAGCTTGCCAGTGTTAAATCCTTCCTGCGCCGCTTTAGCGATTGTGAGATCACAACCATGCAGTCCTACCACCACATTTCAAGTAGGTGGTGCATCCTCCGCGGCTGAGGCCGCCGCGATTGTATTCACCCAAAAATGCCTCTGATTCAAGGACGCTCACCATAGGAAGGAGATTTGCAAAACCTTTATTTTCTGAAGCTGCAAATCACGGCTGGCTTTTCAGTTCCCCAACGCGTTTCGGAGTCTCAAACTCCTTCCTCATGGGGCAGCAAATGACAAAGAAAACGGAAATGGCCACACCTTTATTTGTCCCATGCTGCATGTCTTCTCCAATGAAGCATGCTGGGAGATGTGGTCCCAATTCACCCCGAAGGTCGGGTCCGTCTTTGCCAAAATAAAGTTAATTTCTGCATGTTTTTTTTACAGCCCTCCAGTGGGCCCCAGGCGTGATGTGCAGCTTGCCAGTGTTAAATCCTTCCTGCGCCGCTTTAGCGATTGTGAGATCACAACCATGCAGTCCTACCACCACATTTCAAGTAGGTGGTGCATCCTCCGCGGCTGAGGCCGCCGCGATTGTATTCACCCAAAAATGCCTCTGATTCAAGGACGCTCACCATAGGAAGGAGATTTGCAAAACCTTTATTTTCTGAAGCTGCAAATCACGGCTGGCTTTTCAGTTCCCCAACGCGTTTCGGAGTCTCAAACTCCTTCCTCATGGGGCAGCAAATGACAAAGAAAACGGAAATGGCCACACCTTTATTTGTCCCATGCTGCATGTCTTCTCCAATGAAGCATGCTGGGAGATGTGGTCCCAATTCACCCCGAAGGTCGGGTCCGTCTTTGCCAAAATAAAGTTAATTTCTGCATGTTTTTTTTACAGCCCTCCAGTGGGCCCCAGGCGTGATGTGCAGCTTGCCAGTGTTAAATCCTTCCTGCGCCGCTTTAGCGATTGTGAGATCACAACCATGCAGTCCTACCACCACATTTCAAGTAGGTGGTGCATCCTCCGCGGCTGAGGCCGCCGCGATTGTATTCACCCAAAAATGCCTCTGATTCAAGGACGCTCACCATAGGAAGGAGATTTGCAAAACCTTTATTTTCTGAAGCTGCAAATCACGGCTGGCTTTTCAGTTCCCCAACGCGTTTCGGAGTCTCAAACTCCTTCCTCATGGGGCAGCAAATGACAAAGAAAACGGAAATGGCCACACCTTTATTTGTCCCATGCTGCATGTCTTCTCCAATGAAGCATGCTGGGAGATGTGGTCCCAATTCACCCCGAAGGTCGGGTCCGTCTTTGCCAAAATAAAGTTAATTTCTGCATGTTTTTTTTACAGCCCTCCAGTGGGCCCCAGGCGTGATGTGCAGCTTGCCAGTGTTAAATCCTTCCTGCGCCGCTTTAGCGATTGTGAGATCACAACCATGCAGTCCTACCACCACAACTTTATTTTGGCAAAGACGGACCCGACCTTCGGGGTGAATTGGGACCACATCTCCCAGCATGCTTCATTGGAGAAGACATGCAGCATGGGACAAATAAAGGTGTGGCCATTTCCGTTTTCTTTGTCATTTGCTGCCCCATGAGGAAGGAGTTTGAGACTCCGAAACGCGTTGGGGAACTGAAAAGCCAGCCGTGATTTGCAGCTTCAGAAAATAAAGGTTTTGCAAATCTCCTTCCTATGGTGAGCGTCCTTGAATCAGAGGCATTTTTGGGTGAATACAATCGCGGCGGCCTCAGCCGCGGAGGATGCACCACCTACTTGAAATGTGGTGGTAGGACTGCATGGTTGTGATCTCACAATCGCTAAAGCGGCGCAGGAAGGATTTAACACTGGCAAGCTGCACATCACGCCTGGGGCCCACTGGAGGGCTGTAAAAAAAACATGCAGAAATTAACTTTATTTTGGCAAAGACGGACCCGACCTTCGGGGTGAATTGGGACCACATCTCCCAGCATGCTTCATTGGAGAAGACATGCAGCATGGGACAAATAAAGGTGTGGCCATTTCCGTTTTCTTTGTCATTTGCTGCCCCATGAGGAAGGAGTTTGAGACTCCGAAACGCGTTGGGGAACTGAAAAGCCAGCCGTGATTTGCAGCTTCAGAAAATAAAGGTTTTGCAAATCTCCTTCCTATGGTGAGCGTCCTTGAATCAGAGGCATTTTTGGGTGAATACAATCGCGGCGGCCTCAGCCGCGGAGGATGCACCACCTACTTGAAATGTGGTGGTAGGACTGCATGGTTGTGATCTCACAATCGCTAAAGCGGCGCAGGAAGGATTTAACACTGGCAAGCTGCACATCACGCCTGGGGCCCACTGGAGGGCTGTAAAAAAAACATGCAGAAATTAACTTTATTTTGGCAAAGACGGACCCGACCTTCGGGGTGAATTGGGACCACATCTCCCAGCATGCTTCATTGGAGAAGACATGCAGCATGGGACAAATAAAGGTGTGGCCATTTCCGTTTTCTTTGTCATTTGCTGCCCCATGAGGAAGGAGTTTGAGACTCCGAAACGCGTTGGGGAACTGAAAAGCCAGCCGTGATTTGCAGCTTCAGAAAATAAAGGTTTTGCAAATCTCCTTCCTATGGTGAGCGTCCTTGAATCAGAGGCATTTTTGGGTGAATACAATCGCGGCGGCCTCAGCCGCGGAGGATGCACCACCTACTTGAAATGTGGTGGTAGGACTGCATGGTTGTGATCTCACAATCGCTAAAGCGGCGCAGGAAGGATTTAACACTGGCAAGCTGCACATCACGCCTGGGGCCCACTGGAGGGCTGTAAAAAAAACATGCAGAAATTAACTTTATTTTGGCAAAGACGGACCCGACCTTCGGGGTGAATTGGGACCACATCTCCCAGCATGCTTCATTGGAGAAGACATGCAGCATGGGACAAATAAAGGTGTGGCCATTTCCGTTTTCTTTGTCATTTGCTGCCCCATGAGGAAGGAGTTTGAGACTCCGAAACGCGTTGGGGAACTGAAAAGCCAGCCGTGATTTGCAGCTTCAGAAAATAAAGGTTTTGCAAATCTCCTTCCTATGGTGAGCGTCCTTGAATCAGAGGCATTTTTGGGTGAATACAATCGCGGCGGCCTCAGCCGCGGAGGATGCACCACCTACTTGAAATGTGGTGGTAGGACTGCATGGTTGTGATCTCACAATCGCTAAAGCGGCGCAGGAAGGATTTAACACTGGCAAGCTGCACATCACGCCTGGGGCCCACTGGAGGGCTGTAAAAAAAACATGCAGAAATTAACTTTATTTTGGCAAAGACGGACCCGACCTTCGGGGTGAATTGGGACCACATCTCCCAGCATGCTTCATTGGAGAAGACATGCAGCATGGGACAAATAAAGGTGTGGCCATTTCCGTTTTCTTTGTCATTTGCTGCCCCATGAGGAAGGAGTTTGAGACTCCGAAACGCGTTGGGGAACTGAAAAGCCAGCCGTGATTTGCAGCTTCAGAAAATAAAGGTTTTGCAAATCTCCTTCCTATGGTGAGCGTCCTTGAATCAGAGGCATTTTTGGGTGAATATATATATATATATATATATATATATATATATATATATATATATATATATATATATATATATATATATATATATATATATATATATATATATATATATATCAAACAAAACAAGAGTGTCCCCACTGGGGATTGTATACTTGTGTCATCAGTGTCAGCGACTCAGCAATACACCGTTGTTTGATGCGACAGCACTCAGTGTTCCAGAGGCAGTGCGACTGTCTCCACCCACTTGGGAAAGAAGCACGTGTATTTGAGCTGCTGTTGCCTGCTAAACGCTTTCACACACAGTCTGCCCATGAAGAAGTGCGCACAGCGCACAAAACTCGTCGGCTTAAGGACTTCAATCTGTGATGTTTGTTTTGAGCAGGATGTTGCAGCTTCCAACAATTAAACGCTGAAAAAATACCTACCTGTGTGAGGCTCTTTTCAAGGGGACACTCTTGTTTGGTTTGATATTTGCGGCTGGTCCGGCCGTGAAAGGAGCCCTGCCGTTTGTACGGTCCTTGCTGGCGCCACCCGACGCTAGCAGTAAGGCGCAGGAGGTGCGTGTTGGGAGTCAGATGGTGGAACCTCCATGTTTTGGAACTCACATCAACCCACTGGGGATTGTATACTTGTGTCATCAGTGTCAGCGACTCAGCAATACACAGTTGTTTGATGCGACAGCACTCAGTGTTCCAGGAGGCAGCGCGACTGTCTCCACCCACTTGGGAAAGAAGCAAGTGTATTTGAGCTGCTGTTGCCTGCTGAACGCTTTCACACAGTCTGCCCATGCAGAAGTGCGTACAGCGCACGAAACGCGTCGGCATAAGGACTTCAATCTGTGATGTTTGTTTCGAGCAGGATGTTGCAGCTTCCAACAATTAAACGCTGAAAAAATACCTACCTGTGTGAGGCTCTTTTCAAGGGGATACTCTTGTTTGGTTTGATATATATATATATATATATTCACTGAAAAAACCATAGGTTTCACACCAGTTATAGTTAGCTGGAAATTTTACTGATATAAAACCATTGAAATTCCCACGTTATAGTTAGTCGGACTCACTATAACTTGCGCGTGCAATGCACTGCTGATGACATCACATATTACATCACTCATGACATGGTCAGTGACATCACTCATGACACCATCCTTGTGACATAGTGACAGACCTCCTTTCACTATAATGTAACCCTTGAGACACATATTCAAAAATAGAAACTGAAATTTTTAAAAAATGGACATACCTATATCAGTTACAACAAGCAATTCTGTACTTCCACTATCTATATACACATCCACTCATTCACCAACAGTTCTATATAGTCACTCATACATATACTCACTCATCATATGAAGAGATACACCTATACATCCTGTTACACGCCGACATTCATCCAAAAGTTACTCACACACATATTCACACGTGCAAATAAACTATTGAACAACCATTTATTTGAATATAGAGTTATACACACACTTCCACCTTACTTCTATTGAAAATTACACATATTTATTCTCTTAAACAATCACTTATAGAAACACATACTTATTTAAACAGGAAATCTTACAATCTCTTACTCTCACATATACTCACTTATATACATCAATATTCATATATACTAGATTAAAACATATGTAGTTACTGATAAAGACACTAGTGAGACAGTCATTCACTCACTAACAAACACATATAGACACTCATCCACCCATACAGTCCTGTACATATGCTGTCTTCAAAACACATACAAACAAAGAGTCAGTCACTCATGCATCTATGTGCTAAGTAATACCCCCACCAAACCATATAGACACTCATACTGATACTAATAAAAATATCAAATAACCCATATACATACGCATGTAGCTACTTATCAACACATGTAGCCACTTATACACAAAGTGAAACACTAATATATGTATTTAAATATTTAAACATAACTCACTAATATTTATTTATCAGAAAGACACATATTCACTGGATGGTGTCATCAGTGATGTCATGAGTGATGTCACTGACCATGTCATGAGTGATGTAATATGTGATGTCATCAGCAGTGCATTGCACGCGCAAGTTATAGTGAGTCCGACTAACTATAACGTGGGAATTTCAATGGTTTTATATCAGTAAAATTTCCAGCTAACTATAACTGGTGTGAAACCTATGGTTTTTTCAGTGAATTTAATAGGTTTTTTAAATGCTAATTCCTAACTATAACCGGTGTGAAACCTATGGTTTTTTCAGTGAATTTCAAAGGTTTTTTAAATGCTAATTCCTAACTATAACTGGTGTGAAACCTATGGTTTTTTCAGTGAATTTCATAGGTTTTTTTAATGCTAATTCCTAACTATAAGTTTCACTTTATAAATAAGACTGTTAGCACTCTAGTTGTTCTTTTTAACACTCTGGTACATTCTGTCATTGGGCTACAGTTGGGCTACATCTAGTTGAAATTTGGGCTACATTTACAATTTTTGGTCTCTGGTGGCCATCTTTGGGCTACATTGGGCTACTTTGGGCTACATTTGGGCTACATTTTGGCTCAATCATATATTAAGCCCAATGTAGCACAATACATATTTTTCTAAAGTTAATTTTTTTACAAACCACTTCAGAATAGGGCTACCTGTCCCTACAATTATCCCATTTTTTTTTTTTTTTGGGGGGGGGGCGCTCCCGGAGCGCGCCCCGGGGAGCGCCCCGAAAAGCGTATTTCTGAAAAGCGCCCCGGGGCGCGCTCCGGGGAGCGTCCCGTGAGCGCCAATATCGCAAACGAAAACATGATCGTGACGTATCGCGTAGCCGCGACCGCGTGATACGCACGGCGTAAGTGCACCCGGAAGTACTCGAGCGAATACGATCGCGCAACGTAAACATCCGACGCGCTTACGCAACGCGACCCGGGGCGCGACCCGGGGCGCGCCCCGGGGCGCGTAGCGTAAGCGCGTCGGGTCATGTGACCAGAAAATAACACTTTTTTTTCATTGGTTCATAACAGTTTTAGTTTCATAATGATGAAGCCCCTGGTCTTGTGACCTGAAAATAACACTTCTCATTGGTTCAGGACAGTTTTTTTTTCTAAATGATGAAAGACCCCACCTTTTTTCCTTATTCTGACTTTGTCCTTTGACTGAGGAAGACCTGTTTGTTGCTCTCTCTACTTTTTTGCTCCAAATAATGGCTTCATTAGTAGCATCAGCTGGTGCATCTGCCCCACCACCACCACCACAACCACCAAGAGGACCAGCTCCAAATTATATTGGTGGTCAAGAACAGGAGGAGGAGGAAGAGGAAGAGGAGGAGGGGAGAAGAAGATGGCTGCCAGAAGAAAATACCCCATACAAACCCAAACCACACATTGTATGGGAGTTTTTTTCAATTCCAGAGGGGAAAAAAAAGGTGAATGCGCCCAAGGTGACTTGCCTCATCTGCAATGATGAACTTTCACGGGGCAACCCAAACAAGAAATATTCATTTGGTAACTATACCATGATTCGGCACATGACCAGAAAGCACCCAATCAACTACTCTCGTGCAGAGTTCCGGGAACTGGCCAGTAACCTCCCCCAGTCATCAAGGACCCCCTCCCAAAGAAACCAACCCACTTCCTCGGAACCAGAAACATCCGAGGTGATGCCTTGCATTCAGCCGAGATTTGCTGATTTTAAAATCACTTGTTCTGCATGTGGCAAGCTTATCGCCTATGGCGAAAAAAGCGTTAAGCTCATCGTCCTTGCAGGTGATAATCACAAGTGCCCCAAAAAGAAGTAATTTTTTGGGTTTTTTGTTTTTTTGCTCCAGTTGAGCCAGTTTCAATTCCCTTTTTTTGTTTCTCCCCCTAAAAAAATACAAAAAAAATATAAAACTGTTTTGAAAACCCAAAAAAAGTTCAAAAAGTTCAAAAAACACAAAAAAAATATAAAACAACAAAAAGAAGAAAAAAAAAAGTTCTTTTTAGAACTACCTCCAATTTCTAAATAAAAACTTCATTTTTTTAAAACTCTGTCACCTTTTTTCATCATAGTACGCTCCCAGGGCCGCTCCCCGGTGCGCGCACCGGGTGCTTCCCCCGCGCAAAACGAAAAAAAAAAAATATTTTAAATGCCCCACGGGGCCCTTTTATAGCCCCCACATCAAACCTAGGGGGTCAAAGGGGTCTATCCCTGACGCCTTATGGTCAGTTCCCCCTTTGTTTTAGCCACCTCTTATGTCTCGATTTTACCGAGACACAAGATGGCGGCCGCTCTGGACTGTTACGAATGTTTACAGACACCCGAGAGCCAATCAGCTTTCCATGCGCACCTCGCGTCACGTGCCCGGAGCGCTCCCTGGTGCGCGCACCGGTGCGCTGCTATAGATATATATATTTTTGGGAACCTAAATTACTCAAAATCCACTGCAGCACATATCTTGAGACATAGCAAAGGCACATCAGGCTACCAATCCCTACAATTTTGCCAAATTTGGTGGAAATCCATTCAGCCGTTCGGGTTAAAAGTGAAATCGACCGCCCTATGGAAATTAACATGGGGAAAACGCGTTTTGGGACCCCCCTTTTATCTCGGCCCCCGCTTGACGTATCCCCCCCAAACTTTCAAGGAAGGACCGGAGCTCGACGAGGCCATTTTCAGGAAATTTTCAGGCAGATTCGTCAACCAGTGCCAAAGTTATTCCAAATAGAATTTTGAGATTTAACATTGAAAAAAATCCTAACTATAACTACCTACTGGCGACCGCCAGTAGGTAATATATATATATATATATATATATATATATATATATATATATATATATATATATATTCACTGAAAAAGCCACAGGTTTCAGGGACGTTAGAGTTAGTTGGACATTTCACTCGTACAAAACCAGAGAAATTCGGCCATTATAGTTAGTTCAGCTAACTATAACCTGCGCCCCCGCAATGCACTGCTGATGACGCACATATTACATCACCTATGACATAGTCAGTGACACCACTGATGACATCGCTGATGTCTTCATTCAGAGACTTAGTGATTTTTTAAAGTTTAAGAATGTTAATTATAGATACGCAAAGATATATTGAAGAATGAGTGGGTGTATGAGTGTCTGAATGGATGATTTAGTAGATGCGTGACTGAGTGTTTAAATTAGATTAAACATGTCTTAGTGAATGCATGGGTGAATGATTAATCTGTGTGAATGTCTGTATCAGTCTGTCAGTTGGTGTGTAAGTGGCTCCATGGGTTGGTGAGTATCTACATGGTGTCTATACGGGTTAATGATTGGTTGTCTGATTACCTGTATGGGTGCCTGAGTGTCTGTGTGGGTGGGTGGAGAATGTGTGACTCCCTCCATGGATGTGTGAGTGGGTGATTCAGTGGTTGTATGGGTTCATGAGTGCATCTGCGAGGGGCTGTATGGGTGAGTGAGTGTGCGTAAGGCTGTGTTGGTGAGTGAAGGGATGTCTCAGTGGTAATGTGTGTGTAATTACATATGTGAAAGTCAGTATATGTGAATGTTGGAGTATATAAGTGACTTTATATGAGAGTGAGTGATTGTGAGAGTGGCTGTATGGATGAGTGTGTGCTTGTGTCAGTGATTGTATAAGAGAGTATATGTGTGTTAATATCTGTATGAGTAAGTGAGGTGGTGTGTGTATAACTGTATTGGGGAGTAAATGGCAGTGTGATTGAGTTTTTGGGTGACTGACTAGGCGTGTGAGTATCTCTGTGGATGAGTGGCAGTATGTGAGTGTCTGTATGGGTGTATGAGTGCATATATCAGAGGCTGTATTAATGAGTGACTGCATATCTGAGTGACTGTGTCGGTGAGTGAATGGATCTGTGTAGACTACGAATCAGGGAGTGGGTATGTACTAACTGGTATTGATGTGCCTATGATTGCGAGAATGGTAGTCTGTATTTTAGAGTGGGTGTATGAAAGGTTATATTAGGGTGTGAGGAGGTGCATCAGATATTAAGTGGATGATGTCATCAGTGATGTGTATATATATATATATATATATATATATTCACTGAAAAAAACCATAGGTTATAGACCATATATAGTTAGGAATTAGCATTTACAAAACCTTATTTTACTCACACAAAACCCTTGAAATTCGCATATATAGTTAGTTCCACTAACTATATATCGCGCACCCGCAATCCACTGCTAATGATGTCACATATTACATCATTCATGACATGGTCAGTGACATCACTGATGACATCACTGATGACATCTCAAATGACATCACTGATGACATCACTTTTGACATCTCATTTGACATTACTAATCATATCACTGATGATATCATTCATGTGATAATACGTTGAACCTCGTCAGACTCTAATATAACCTTACATACACTCAGTGTAAACAGACACTCACAGACTGTCACTCATCCATGGAGTTACTCACACACCTAGTCAGTCATGCAAAGAATCAATCACACCTCCATTTCCTCAACTATACAGTTATACACACCTTACTTATTCAAACATATACTAACACATATTTACTCTTTTATACAATCCTTGATTGAAGTTCACAATGATCCATACAGCCACTCACACATTCACTGGCTCTTATGCACAGTTATTTATATATGTCAACTCTCACATGTATTGTGTTTTACATATGTACTTACTTTGACATGTAGCACTGAGATATCCATTCACTCACCAATACACTCATGCACACAGTCAACTGCCCATACAGCTGTTTCCACCTGCACTTTTGAACCCATACATCTAGTGAATCAACTGCTCACACATCTATGCACAGAGTCATACACCTCCCAGCCACCCACACACCAGTCTCCCATACAAATACTTGGGCAACCAATCAATAACTGATATAGTTACTCATATAGCACAATTTGAGAAAGCGCGGAAACATGTGAATAAATCTGTTTCTGCTTACATGAGAGACTATGGAATGGGTTTAATATACAACAATAACTTGCGTTCCAACATTCAAGACATCTGCAGAAGAGATGGTGTGCACTTCTCCGATGACGGTAATAGAATATTCGTCCTTTATTTAAAAGTGTGCATTGGAACCTACTTGTAGGTACCTAAATTAGCCACAGAACCCAATAGCTCTTTTCAGAGCTACCCTACCTCTGATCTTTCAAAACGTTTATCTTTTTCTAATTTTTTTTTTCCACCAAAGTACGCTCCCTGGTTCGCTTACCGGTGCGCGTACCGGGCGCTCCCACCGCGAAATTTTCCAAAATTTTATGTTTTTTATTTTTGCTTATATCAGCGTCCTAATCCCGCCTCAGAAAACCTAGAGGGTCACAAAGTGTCTACCGTGCCCCCTTCTACCCATTCCAAACATTGTTTGTCCTCCATCTTATGTCTCAATTCTACCGATACGCAAAATGGAGGACTCCCGTAACGCTGCCGGTTCGCGTACCGGGTAGCGCACCGGTAAGCGCTCGATAAAAAAAGGTAGGAAAGTAATTTACAGAAAAACCACTACAGACACTTTCATCAAATATAGAATAGGCCCTACTACATAGCAGTCCCTACCATTTACCCAAATTTGATGGAATTCCATTGAGAAAATTATGCTGTACGCCTGACTAAATATCCTGAGGTAAATTACCTAACAAAAACACTTATGAAGTGTTAGAATTGACAACCAATCAAAATGCTACTTTCAATATCTTCTATTATTTCATGACATTTGATTGGTTATGTACCTGAATATATATAAAGAAAGAGAGAGAAACACAGCCATTTTGACTACTACTTCCTGAAGTACATATCAAGTGCCTTTCAACTGAGAACTTAAACTTCTTTTTGAAAGGTAAGATGTTATTTTAAAAACTGAAGTATGTTCTGCACTTTAAGTTAATTTGGAAAACATTTTCTGATAGTTATATATTATCCCTCTGTAATAGTTATAGAATAAGATAGACTTCTCTGTTTTAGTTATGGATGGAGTTAGGCTTGTCTTGTATAATTAAGAATTAACTTAGGCTTTATCACATACATTTTTTTATATTTCTACTTCCAGTCTGATACCATACACTGCCGAAAGATAAAATCACTGTTTAAAAAACCAAACTACCTGTCTGTACTTAAACCCAACAGTGCCCTATCTGTACTGATATATATTTTTTAAATTCATTTTACAGCACAAAAATGGAAGGAGAGAAAAAAAATAACTTCAAAATTATTGCAGAAAGCAACACAGATACAGAAATTGACTCTGAATTCTATGATGAATCACAGGACTTTGAACTTCTGCAATGTGTAGAAACAGTAGATTTCCTAATTGGAAATGAGAAAATTTCTGACAATGAATTATTAGAAGTTCTTTTTAATTTTGAAAACGAATCAGAAAAATAAATTTATATTTAATAATTCAAAAATTGTTTGAGACATTATTCATTTTTATATGTATTTTGTAAACTAGTAGCAAATTGATTATAATGTAAAATCAGACTTTAAATATACTGTGCAACTTTTTTGTGTTACATAGTAAGTTTGCTCATAGTTACTTCCTTTCTTCCACTATATTATCTCCAATGTGTATTTAACATCTCTTTATCATCTCCTGCCTCCATGGTGTTTCTGCTTTCCTGACAGACTACGCTATGAATTCCATATACCACAATAACTTCTGAAACAACATGCAAGATATTTACAAAGAAAACGGTGTATTTTTATTTTTAGACTCTGCATTGGTACCTACATGTTGGTGCTTAAATGAAAAAAAGAACAATCAATAAACATACAATATTTGAACATTCTTTCATCCTATTTTCCCAATATTACGCTTCCCGTACCGCTTCCCGGTGCGCGTACCGAGCGCTCCCCCCGCAAAAAAACAAAAATAATTTATTTTTTTTCCCCGCCGGGCCCTTTTAAAGCCCCCTCATCAAACCTAGGGGGTCAGGGAGGATGTACTCCGCCCCCTTATGCTCATTTCCCCCTTTGTTTTTGCCACATCTTGTGTCTCGATCCTACCGAGACACAAGATGGCGGCCGCTCCGGACTGTTTAGAATGTTCACAGTCACCGGGGAGCCAATCCGCTTCTCCTAGCGAAGTTCCGTTACGCGCCAGGTACGCGAACCGGAGCGCTAACCGGAGCGCTGTTACAGATATATCTGTTTTTTGAAACGTTAATTTCTCAAAATCCACTGGAGCACATATATTGAGACATAGCAAAGGCACGTCGGGCAAACCATATCTACAATTTTGCCAAGTTTCGTGTAAATCCATTCAGCCGTTCGAGCTAAAAGTGATTCCAACCGCCCTATGGAAAAATGAATGGGAAAAAACGCGTTTTGGGACCCCACTTTTTTCTCGGCCCCCCCTTGACAAACCCCCCCCCCAAATTTTCAGGGGCTGCTCAGAAACAAAATGTGCCATTTTCCTGAAAATTTCAGACAATTCCGTCCACAAACGCCAAAGTTATTCAACATAGAATTTTCAGAAATCCCATAGGAAAAAAATCCTAACTATATATACCTACTGGCGACTGCCAGTAGGTAATATATATATATATATATATATATATATATATATATATATATATATATATATATATATATATATATATATATATATATATATTTCCAGTGGGGTAGCGGTGGTCAGCGTTAGGTAGTTATAGCTAAGTCAGTCTGTTTTTCCATAGAAAGAAACAATTTTGGTTTGCTAATCAATTTTGCCCCATTTGATGATTCTCCAACAAACTTTCCCCCCCCACAAAAAATTTTTATTCAGCTCAGCCTCTTCTTGTAAAGTTTTGGGGTGATCCATGAAGTGGAGACAGAAAAAAAAGGGGGGGGTCCCGAAATGCAACCCCCCCCCCTGCATTTTACATAGACTTCTTCAAGAAAGACTTCATCAACCAAACATTTTTGTAGATGTGAGGAAGCCAATCACATCTTATATTTTGATCTGCCAACCCTGCGGAAATCCTGCATCTCTAGATACCTATACATTTTGAACCTTAACTACTTAAAATCTACTAAAGGGATTTACATCAAATCACAAAAGCACCCGTTCTGGGTGAAGATCGGGCTTTCTGCCAAATTTGGTGTAATTTCATTTAGCCGTTTTGGGTGTAGTTGTGTCTCAATTTTCTATGGGGAAACGCACTTTGACACCCCTCTTATTCACGGCACCTGCTCAACAGATCACCCCAAAACTTTCCAGGAAGGAGCTTAGGAGGAGAAACTTTTTCGGGGAAAACTTCCTGTAGATTTGTCAAACAGTGCCACAGTTATTAGAAAACATTAAAAATCAATTTCCCACCACAATCTCTTCCTACTATAACTACACAGTGGTGATTAGTTTAACCACGAATGCTAATGCCTGCTTTAAAATCTCAAGGCTCATTTACTTTAGGGAGCAACATGGCTGCACACTGACCCTCCACCGTAGGCGTGGAGAAGAGTCTCCCGCTAGTTAGACCTGGCACCATTGGCGTGGGTCTCCCTTCCATTTTTCGCTTTTGTCTCCTCTGTTTTTGCTGGTATTAGATGCTCTGGGCGCTGTGTCACTGCCCTTCAGTGCCACAGCGCAAATGCTCACTGTGTAAATATGACTGTGAATTGGTATATCCCTGATTGGCTTATTTGGTTTACCTGTTAGTCCCTAGTAGTGTGGCCTGTGCGTGCCCAGGGCTGGTAACCCAAATGCTGCTGGTGGGCCTGCAGCGCTGGTTTGCGCCAACCACAGAAGTAGCTTGTAAAGTGTACCTCAGACCTGCCACTGCAGTGTCTGCGCGCAGTCCATAACTGCCATCTTGGCTGTGAAGTGCCCACACTACCCAGCCCCTGACCCTTCCCTTAGCCTCATGTCAGTCACCCCTATGGTAGGCGCCTTGTGTGCGTAAGGTAGGATATGGCTTGATATGTGTAGCATGTCCTGGTAGTGAATCCCCCTCCATTTTGTTTTTCACTGCTGCAAGGCTACCTGTTCTCCCTAGGCTAGAATGGGCAGACTGGCTATTACATCTTATATTCCTATCTGACTCAGGGAACATGGTAGAAATTCGAATTTAGTATGCCTGAGCTCAGAATAATAAAATGCATCTTTTAGGGAAGTTGGTTTTAATATTCTGTGTTTGAAATACCACTTTTAGAAAGTGGTATTTTCTCGCCTAAGCCACCAGTATGCTCTGCTGTTATGTGTATTGGCTGTCTGCGTTTAGAGGGGCAAGGCAGGCTGAGTCAGACCTGGGTTGAATAGAGAGATCTGCATTGAGTACTGGGGAGGGGTAGCTCCTTGTCCTGAATAGGGCTGTGCCTGGCAAGGTGAATGCTGGCTCCACCTCCCACTGTGCGTCTGATGGCAGACCCCCTCTTTCTGAAAGGAAGGATGCAGCCTGGTAAACAAAGTGCTCCAGGCCAGAGCAGAACTGGTTCTGGCTGGGTTCAGTGACTAGAGACATTTGAGAACAAAGACTTTTGGGGTATAAATATCTATGCCCAAACCCCTGATTTTTTGTATTGCTCCTGGATGTCAAGAGGAACTTCTGTCCGTGTTACTGAAGGAATCTGCAGGAGAGGTCTTTCCTTGTGCTTGTATGCTGTTTCTTGGATTGGCCTGCAGTAATTCCCCTTGGACTTGGAAGAAGAGGGAAAAGGACTTTTCAGAGACTTTTATTTTTGCTAAGCAATCACCCAAGGGCTAGAAGAGAGCTAGCCTCCTGCTGGAGTCACAGGCACATCTGACTCCCTACCAGCCCCCTGATTCCTTCCAGCGAGGATTTCTTACTGCAGGTGAGGCCCCTGTGAGTTCCAGGGCCTCTAGTTCTACTACAGAGAAGAGAGAGCTGGAAATCGACGCAAACGCCATTAGCGAGCCGCTGCAGCTGAAGAGCGAAAGAAAAATCCACGCGCTACTGCCGCCGAGCGCTCGCAAACCAAAGATCATCGCATCGCACGCTTGCGGGCCCCAAAGTGCTCGCTAACCCCAGAGATCATCGCATCGCACGTTTGCGGGCTTTTCGAAGGCTCGCTGACCTCGGATCATCGCATCGAGATCATCGCAGCGCGGACGTCGAGCGTCTGCCATTTTCCTCGCATTGCACCAGGATCATCGCTCCCTCGCGGAGCGCCATTTTCTTTAATCGCAAAAAAATCGCAGACGCAACAGGATCAGCGCATCATCCTCCCTCGCGGCAAGGATTCAATGCATTGCTGTCCTAGCGTGAGGAAATCTGTCGCTTTGTCCCGCACGCACCTGCAGCGCAGCGCATCATCCTCCCTTGCGGCAAGGATTCAACGCATCGCCGGCCTAGTGTGGGGAAATTTATTGCTACAACTCCTTTGCGACATTTTGTTGGTTTTGCTACAAAATCCAGGTACGTTGTAAGTAAAAGGGTCGCAGAGACCGCTGCTTTGAACTGATCCCCTGTTTGAACACTTTGAACTCTTTTTCCAACTTTTCAAGAGTACCCCCTTTTCCAGTATTGTGGCTTTTGACAGTTATTGGTCTTGTGTTAAGTCTATATATAAATATACTTATTTTTTATAACTACTTGTGTGGTGTCCCTTTGTAGTGTCCTTCACTGTGTTACTGTGTATGATCATAAATGCTTTACACACTGCCTCTGAGATAAGCCTAACTGCTCGTGCTACGTTACCACAGGGTTAAGCAGGGGTTATGAAAGGGTGTAGCCCCCTTACTCTGACTTAGGAAGAAGGGTCCCTACTTGGACTGTGGCCAGCTACTGCCAACTAGAGACCCCTATTTCTAACACCGCCTCTCCCATCTCTCACTGCTCAAACCCACAAACCTAGATACCTCATAGAAACCCCTCTCACCCAGCTATTGTTAAAATGAGGAGTACTTACCTCTTTTCTTCTTCTGTGAATCACTGAAAATGGGTTCAGATGAACACGGTCCTGGCGCCTGACCTCATTCTGTGTCGACAACATAGAGGATCTCCTTCAGGGGGAAGAGTAGCAGCACTAGCACCAGTGCCTGTAATGCTATAGCATGAAGCAGCATATTCGCACCCCGATCTGGGGACATAGAGAGGCTGGCTGAGCAGCGTGGTGCGACCTCAGACATGACTGAGGGTCTTTTCAGAACAGCATTGCCAGTGAACTTTGGTTGTAGCAGGAGCTCTGGTGTACCAGTGAGTCCCAGTTCTACAGGAGGGGGAAACTTAAAGAGTTTTGGGCAAAAACAGTATTGGATCAATTGAAGTACAAAAACAAGGAAGGGTATATGTCCTGCTGGGGGAGCAAAAAGACAGAAGTGGCTCTGGAGGCAAACAGAGTTGAAGGTAAATACCAGCTTAGAACAGGGTCTCGTCCATGTCTATATTCTGGCAACCTAAACAAAAATCAAGGCAGCATTGCGCAGATGATCTCACAAACCTCTAATAAAAAGAGCAGGAAAGAGAAATAGGGGGTCCCGTCCTGAATAAGGGGACAAGTGATATAGGCCGGCGTACAAAAAATAGCGGTTGGAAGTGCTTCGCCCTAGCAAACCCCTTAAGCTTAATATACCCCAGAAACCGACTCCCTCCGTCTGCTCCTTTTTCTGAGTAGTGGTATGGAGTCAACTGCTGGGGTCAACCATAAGGACTACCCTAAGGATATTGCTACCCCTTCTGAAGCACCAACTGCATTGGCGCACCATGGGCATAAGAAAATGTATTAATTGAGAGTGACTAATAGATTAGCGCTGCTAAAACAAGCAGACGGGTTAGATGGGCCAGACTAGAGTGTTCTCGGAAGTCCAGAGGCAGAAGCAGATGCTGAGGCGAAGGTACTGACCTGGGAGTGCCCACGCCATTAGTTGAGCCCAGTCCCGAGCGCGCAGACATTCAAACACCTATCTTGTCAAAATCATCCCAAAATGAAAAGCCAGAGTCAGGTCAATCCACAGAGTACAAAAATGAGACCGAAAAGATACTATTAGAGCTTGTCAAGGAGGTCAGGAAAGAGTTTGAAACCTCAAAGAAGAACCAGAGAGAGATTTGTGAAACTTGCCAAAAGCTCTCAAATAAGATAGACGAGCTGACCTCAAGACCGATAGTGCTAGAGGGCGCAAGTGCAGAGCTGACAGCAGATGTGAGTACAAATTCTCAGGAACTGAAGGAGTTAAAAAGGCAGAACAAATTAACACAAGCATCCATGGAGAGATTGAAAACCAAGCAAATCGCAATAACATTAAGATTGTGTTCCGAAACGGGTGGAAGGGTCTGACATTAAAGCTTCTGTCATCAAGCTGATAAAGGAAAAGTTATTTGGGGGAACATGTCAGGAAGATTTGGATGCGGAAGTTTAAAGGGTGCACAGGGACTTTTTTTGTAATTTTTTTATTGATCATTTTAACAAAGAGTATACATGGTACATCAATTTTGCACTGCATCATCATATAGTCAAGTCAAGTCAAAAGATTTATATAGCGCGCTACATACCCAGAGGGTCTCAAGGCGCTTGAGGAAGGAAAGGTGGGTCCACTGGTTCACAATGAGATAACCTGTATGAGCTGTTCTCATTCTGTTTGTCGATTTCTGCTTACCATCCTGAGCGGCCCCTGTGGGATTGTGAGCGGTCTAGTAGTTGGGTGGGCGGAGTTAGTGGGCTCGGGGGAAGAAGAGGATCCAGGGGATGGGCTAGTCAGTTAGAGTAGGGACGGGGACCTGAGAGCACCTGTTGAATAAAGCTCTTAGATACATAAAGATGTAGTCTGTGTTATAAGAGGAAGACACGACAACTGGCGACGAGGGTGGGATGCACAGCTTGCTGTCCCTGAACCCACAAATGACATTCGGTCTCGTTCCTAGAAATTGGGAAGGAAATCGCTGTTGCGACGCAAGTGCCCCAAGAAGAATTGCCGCACAGAGAAGAGAGGCCAGCATTTCGTATCTGTTCCGTGATCGGGAGTTCGCGTAGAGCCCCAGCGAAGAAGCGCAGTCGAGCATTGGTGAAGTTTTGAATTTGGCGCAGGTCCGCGCCTGAAGCGGTGAGAAGCTAAGAGGCCCGGCATGGTGTGAGGCCTACTGACAAGCTCTGAAGTCACCCAGTACCACCGTGATACGAAATCGTAAGAAGTGTGAGATCAGGATGAATGCGTGGAAAAGTACTGAACAGATGAGATAGCCTGCCACGAGAGAACCTCACCCCAAAAGCGTGCGAAGTGGCATGCGCGCGAAAAGCCAAAGTTTGAATTGCGGCCCAAGCATACCTGGTGAAGCGGAGTGGCCGGCGAGAGACAAGCAGATGATTGGAGAGATCGTTGTGCCAGCACTGTGGTGGCGACCGGTGAGTCCCTGTTGCAACGCATCGTGCGAGTGAAGAGTGCATGTCGTCGGACATCGCAGAGTGAAAACTTTCAGTCAAGCGGCCATTTTGAAGTCACGTAAGACGGGAAGGACCTCCCTGGTCAATAGTGAAGCGGCCATCTTAGAGTCAGGCATTAGTGTGCGCCATTCAGTTAAAGAAATTCGAGCACAGTAGTGATCGAATAACGGACTGTACCAAGAGCGCATCACCCCAAGAGGCAAGATAAAGAAGGACATGAGCGTTTGTAGTGTTGCACAGAATTGCAGACATAAAGTGCCACAAGTACAGTGTACCGACGAGTCACATGAATGAGGCGACCCTGTTGCATGAAGACAAGCCCGAGACATTCCAAGTCACACGGTAATGAACTGATGAAAACATGAATAACATGAGATGATTGCTCAGCGTGAATAAGGGCATCCCTTGAAACTGTGAACAGTGAATCACACGACTGCCCAGAGGCAGCGACAGAGTTCTTGAACAAGCACAAGACAATCCAAATGACCACACGCGGTCAAGAGAGCTAGAGTGTTACAGGAAACAGGAACATTAGATAAATCATTCATCATGTCAATGCACAATTCACCACAAAGAGAAGCCAAGCCAATCCTGGTGGGCATGACCCACCTGCGGCCCCCAGAGCCATTGACTCTGATAGCTGGTGGAAGCATGGGTCCACGGTGGCAGGAGTGGGTTGAAGACTTCGAGGACTACATCAAAGGGTCCAAGGTGACGGTGGATGAAGACCAGTTGATTGCATTGCGCAATTTAGTTGGAAAAGACATTAGCAAAGTGATAAAAGAACTGCCCCGGCTGAAACCGGGACGTATGCCAAAGTTCCTGAAGCCTTAAACAAAAGGTTCCTGCACAAGCGTAATGTTGATTACGAGAGATACATGTTTCACCAGGCTCGACAGGACAAAGAAGAGCTGATGAGCACTTACTTAACACGACTGCGCCGACGATCAGAATTTTGCAATTTTTACACATTTTCCACTGAAGATGCCGTACGGCTTTAAATCATTGAAAGTTGTGTCAATCCGAAGCACTAAGAAGGAAGCTGTTAAAGAAAAGTCACAAACTTGATGAAATTGAGGAGATGACATGGGTGCACGATCAGGGCGAGGAGCACGCCAAGAAGATGGAGTCAGGGCGTGCGGAGAAAAGAGAGCAGGAAACCCGTCGGCTAGACAAAAGGGCGGATCATACCAAGAAATGCTATCGTTGTGGTTATGAGCTCCCACATACAGACGCCTGTCCTGTGATGGACCAGCAGTGTCGGAAGTGCAAGCACAAGGACCAGTTGAAGCTATGCGTGGAGATCATCGAGGTGAAATGAGGAATGGTGCAGCTCGAACGTCCAGGCTGGTCGCTAGGCGTCACCACGTGCGAACCTCAAAAGATCACACTCAATCATTGCCTGAGTCCCCAAACTCTAGTAGAGAGTCAAGACGATCTCAGTGGGTCTGCAGATCGTCGTCCCGAGAATTTCGGTCAGCATCTTGGGAACCTAATTACACCAATGAATATGCAAGCATGGTGGCTAACCCGGACCAGTTGAAAAAGTACCCCAGACTCAATATCCTCGTAGGAAACCATAGCACTAAGTTTGTGCTAGACAGCGGAGCATCGCTAAATTATCTCCAGTATAGAAAGATGAAACCGATGCCCACCGTGAACCCAGCACATGTCCGGGTGTGCACATGGATGGCTAAAGAGCCATTGAACTGTCTTGGGCAATTCTCCACGACTCTTAAATATAAGACTAAGTCCATATCAGCTGTCATACATGTTATTGAGGGTCCAGAGGTGGACTGCCTTCTCAGCTTGCCGACCGCTGAACGCCTTCGCCTAGTAGAAGTTCTGTATCAAGTCAACAATGATCCTGATATAATTCATACATTTCCAAAGTTGTTCTCCGCCCTGGGGAAGATGAATAAGTGTCAGATTAAACTTCACATAAATGAACAAGTCCGTCCTGTTGCTCAACACCCTCGCAGGGTGCCATTCCATCTCCAGCAGGCCGTCGAAGATGAACTGCAAGAGTTACTGAAAGCTGACATCATTGAACGTATGCATGGTCCCACGCCCTGGGTGTCACCGGTAGTGATAGTTCCCAAGAAAGGGACACCCGAGAGAGTGTGCTTGTGCGTGGACATGCGAGTGCCTAACAGTGCCAAAGAACGGGAGCACCATCCAGGGCCCCATATGAGTGACATGATATCTGCCTTAAACGGCGCAAAAGTGTTCTCCAAACTTGATCTAAATAAAGGCTATCAGCAGTTAGAATTGCATGACAAGTCGCGATATATCACGACCTTTGTCACACACCTGGGGTTATTTCGTTACAAGCAATTGAGTTTTGGCATATCCTCAGCAGCGGAAATATTTCAGGAGGCCATTCGTCAAACCATTCACCATATACCCAACACCCTGAACTACAATGATGATATACTGGTGTATGGGTCTACCACTCAAGACATGACAAGGCACTAGATTGAGTTTGCCATGCATTGTTGGAAGCCAACCTGACCTTGAATCGATTGAAATGTGAGTTTCACCTGTCCACACTCAAGTTCTTCAGGCACATTTTTTCAGCAGCCGGGATGAAGCCTGACCCCGACAAAGTAGCTGCCATGAATGACGCCAAGAGTCCACAGGACGTTGGAGACATCAGGTCATTCCTGGGCATGGCCAGTTATTGTGCCAGGTATATCAAAGACTATGCTACCATCAGACATCCTCTTAGAACCCTCACCAAGCAGGGTCAGCCGTTTGAATGGACCCCCCCAATGTGAGCGAGCCTTCTGTGAGATCAAAAAGGCAGTAGAATCTGCCTCCAACCTAGCATATTTTGACCCCAAGCGCAAGACAGAAATCACTGTGGATGCCAGTCCGGTGGGACTAGGTGCCATACTTGCACAATATGATAACGACACTGATCAAAGACACATTGTGGCTTATGCGAGTCGCAGTTTGACAGACCCAGAAAAGGCATACTCACAACCAGAGAAAGAAAGCCTGGTGGTGGTGTGGGCATGTGAACATTTTCATGTCTTCATATATGGCAAACATTTCATGATGGTGACTGATCACCAGGCCCTTGTGACGATATTTGGAAACCCTCGAGCGAAGATGCCGCCTCGCATTGAATGGTGGGGTTTGAGACTACAAGACTACATCTATACCATTGTGCATAAGCCTGGGAAGTCTTCCAATCCTGCTGACTATATGTCACGCCATCCGCAGCGGTCTTAGATCACTGGGCCATCTATGGCTGAGGAGTATCTTTATTTTGTGGTGGATCAGGCCAGGCCACCGGCAGTTCCCCTCGAGGTCATTCTGAAAGCCACTAGAGATGATGCAGCGCTGCAAAACGTTATGAGCTGTCTGCGAAACAACCGGTGGAGAGACATTGATAAGGAAGAGGAGAGTGAGCCACAGCTTCGGCAAGAACTGCAGGCATTTCAGCACATCAAAGAGGAATTGGCATCCACCTCCGAGGGACTCCTGTTAAGGAATCAGAGAATTGTCATTCCCAAGAAACTACGCCAGGGAGTCATCAATCTGGCGCATGAGGGTCACCGTGGCATTGCAGCAACTAAAAGGGCGTTGAGAGAAAGAGTCTGGTTCCCTCTATTAGGTCACATGGTCGAACTCACATTAAGGGATTGCCCTCAATGTCAATTGGTCAAGTCTGGAGATCTGCCGCCGCCACTGCAAATGACTAAATTGCCTCAAGGAGTGTGGCAGGAATTGGCCATGGACTTTTACGGCCCGCTGCAATCTGGCACATATGTCCTTGTAGTGATTGACGAATATTCACGATTACCAATTGCTACATTTGTATCGTCCACCAGTGCGTCCAGCACAATTGCAATGCTAGATGAGGTGTTTGCTGCCTGGGGAGTTCCTAAAGAACTGAAAACAGACAATGGCCCCCCATTCACTAGTCAGGAGTTCGAGGACTTTGCAAAGCATTTACATTTCCACCACCGGAAAGTCACCCCGTTGTGGCCACAGGCTAACGGCACTGTGGAAAGATTCATGGCCACTCTCAAGAAGACTTTTTTTTTTTTTTTTATATTTTTTTATTGGTTCACGACAAAATGCATCAAACAACTATTTCATAAATCATAAATACATCATAATACGAAAGGGAATAACATGATTCAAATATATATCCTATAAATACAGACCCCACATAATCGAATTTACTCTCTAAAATAGACTCTGGAGAAAAAACTGGCAGCACGCCAATAAAGAAGCCTATCAGATCACAGTAAGACAATATAAAGAGGCCATCAGACAAGCCAAAGCCTCACACTATGACACAAGAATACAGGAATCATCCAATTCAGCCAGGGAATCCTTCTTAATTGTAAAGGAACTGCTTAAGGTCCCCAACTCCACCACCTCCACCACCCCTAAAGTTGACCGAAGCAATGAACTTGCCAACTATTTTAACGATAAAATCACACGAATCCTGGCTTCCCTTCCACCCTCCCACCCCCCCAGTCACATGGAAAGCCATTCATCCCTCGATCAGGCCAAAAGCAAGCTGCGCCCCGCGCTACAGACATTTCGACCAGTAACTTGCCTAGAGGTAGAAAGAACTTTGACAAAAATGAAAAGCGGATCACCTCGGGACCCAGCACCGATCAGGTTCCTTAAAACCGTAACCTCAGTCATAGTGCCCACCGTCACAGAACTTATCAACAGTTCGCTCGCCCACGGATCTGTCCCCGATAGCTGGAAGAGTGCTGTGGTGAAAGCACTTAAAAAAAAAAACCAGCTAGACCCAGCAGACTTGTCGAATTACCGACCAATATCACTCCTCCCGGGTATCAGCAAAGTAGCAGAGAAATTGGTAAACGCACAATTATCTCAGTTCTTTGAGACCAACAAAATACTCAAGGAATCCCAAACTGGATTTCGGCCATGCCATGGTACAGACACCGCACTCCTTGCCGTCATTGAAGAAGCAAGGCGCATACTAGATTCAGGAGGATCAGTGGCAGTGATCCTCCTGGATCTAAGCGCAGCCTTCGACACAGTCAATCATCGTGTCCTTCTTCGGAGACTGGCGGATGCAGGACTCACCGGGACGGCACTCAGTTGGATTGAATCATTTCTGACAGGGCGCACATTCCAAGTGTGGGACAACAATCACAAATCATCCATCCTTCCACTCACAAACGGTGTCCCTCAGGGCTCCTCCCTGAGTCCGACACTTTTCAACGCATACATGGCCCCCCTTGAGGACGTGGTGACACCATTTAATATAAAAATGGTAAGTTATGCCGACGACACCCAGCTGGTCGTCTCCCTGTCCCAACTGATCGACCACCCAGAAAATCTGACCAACTGTCTTATAGGAAGCCACAACTGGATGAATAACTCATCATTAAAACTTAATGGATCAAAGACGGAGGTGATGCTCCTAGGGAAGCAATGGTCAACCATTCCCCCAGCACTCTGGCCCGACGTATTCGGGGAAATCCCGACCCCGAAGCGTGAAATCAAAACACTCGGTGTGTGGCTCGAACCAGAGCTGTCTATGAAGACGCAAGCAGCAAAACCTTTGGGCACCTGTTTCGGGCTGCTACGCACAACCCGCAAGATCCTCCCCTTACTGCCACCTACTTCCAGGAAACTACTCGTACAGGGACTAGTACTGTCTCGCTTAGATTACAGTAATATGGTCTACTTAGGAGCCCCAGAGGCCACCCTGACAAAACTTCAGCGGATACAGAACGCGGCGGCACACCTTCTTACCAACCTACCCTCCAGAGTTTCCGCCAAGCCGGCCCTCAAATCCCTGCACTGGCAACCTGTGCGCCACAGGGTGCAATTTAAGGCGATGTGCACAACACATAAGCTGATCAACGGTCTTGGCCCCGCGATTCTCAGCAAAATGATCACCCCCTACACTACAACCAGATCTCTACGATCCCAGAATGAGAACCTGGCCAGTATACCGAGATTTAAAAAGACCCGCACAGGAGGACGACAATTCTCCGTTCAAGCGGCTGCTGGTTGGAACGCCCTTCCACGCTCCCTCAGACTTGAACCCAACTACCTTGCCTTTCGCAAGAAACTAAAGATCCACCTATTTCCTAAATAGAGTTCCCATACAAGTATCTCTCCTCCCCGCCCTCCCCCTCAACAGGATTACAAAATTTACAGCGCGGGGATGCCCTTGGGTCACCAGGCGCTTTAGAAATCGTTATTAAATTAAAAATTAAATTAAATTAAAAAAATAACAATAAAATTAAATAAACATTTTCAATCTTCATAAAAATCAGAAAAGGCCCCCCAATTTCTCCGTCCCATTTTTTCCCTTCTCCTAGACCCAGAAACCGAAAAAAGACCCCACTCTAATTTATACAGTTTATACAATCGTGCTTGCCACTGCTGAAATAGTGGCGGTTTTTCCTGAAGCCACTCTGTAGCAATACATAACCGTGCTACAGTTGTAGTAAAAAAAATAAAGTAACGAAAACGATAAAGTCCATTAAACCGATTATCATTGGGAATCTTCCCCAGCACCAGCATAGAGTGAGTAATCATTACACAAACATTAAGCACTAAGGACAAAAACTTTTCACTGTCTTGTATGAACACTCTTAGAACAGGGCAGGAAAAAAAATATGTAAACTGTCTGCATTATCAGCTTTGCATCAAAAACATTTTCCATCAAAACCTCCTCCTCATTTTGACATTTGTAATGGTGTATAATATAAATCAAATAAGGTTTTGAAAAATGTAGCTTTTAAATTAGCTGACATCAAAACTTCTTTAGAAAGCGAGATCAAATTTTCCACATCATCCTAGTTATCTCCCAATAAATCCACCCATGTTACCCTTATTCTCTCCAAGTCATCAGATTTCTCCTCCATAAGCATTCGATAGAGAATTCCAATCTTCACCTGTCGTGCAATTTCCTCTACTACTTGGTGCTTTTTCAAACTTAGTTTATGTCTTGTGAGGTAATCCCTTATTTGTAAAAATTTAAAAAAAGTAACTTCTGGGTAGGCCAAACTCTTCGCTCATTTCAACAAATGATTTACATTTACCATTGATCGAGAAAAAATCCCCCAAACATGTCACCCCCTTTTTTTGCCATTTCAAAGCTATACCATCTGAAAATATTATAGGCAATAATCTTGATGTAATAAAGGGAGTATAATGCGACAACTTTCCCATACCTATAGTACGAATCAACCATTTCCAGGTCTTATGAGCTCCAATCAGTACCTTAAATCGGGTCCTTTTGTAATAGTTACCATCAATTTCATTGAAAAAAAATTGTCTCGCATGTACTCCCATCAAAACCTCAAATATAGAAAGGTGATTGTATATACATTCCAAAGATCCCCCTATTTTTAACACTTTCATTCTTAACAAAAAACATACTGTGTAATAAAGAAACAAATCAGGTACTCCTAACCCTCCCCTTTCAGGAGATAGGGTCAAATATTTCATAGCTCGTCTAGGTTTTCCGGGGCTCCAAATAAATTTGCCACATAGTGATTGTAGGGCCTGTAACGTGGGTTTTGGAAATTCCAAAGGAATTGAGCGGAATAGATAAAGCACTTTAGGCAAAACATTCATTTTTATAACGTTAGTCCTTCCAATAATAGTCAGATATAAGCAATCCCATCTCTCCAAAGAAGCCTTAACTTTATCGTATACATTGCTCCAATTTACATCAACCAATTCAGACATATTTGTTTTAATCCGTATCCCCAAGTACATAGCCTCTCCCACCACTCTCTCATCCTCCCAAGTTATAGCTTCTGAACATAAAATCTGAGTCTTAGATACATTAAGTTTGTACCCCGTTATGGTTCCAAATTCTTTCGCCATCCTTTCAATCTCTAAACTGGCAGTTTCTGGTGTATCAGTTACTAATGCTATATCATCCGCATAAGCGAACACAGAAAAAGAAAAATCAGACACAGTAAAGGGAGGAATTAAAGGGTTCTGGCTTAATTGTTCGATAAACGGGTTAATGTATAAAGCAAACAATAACGGAGAACAGGGACAGCCCTGACGAGAATGTTAACAGGATCAGAGAGCCCTCCCAATGCAGATATTTTTGCAATTGGTTTAACATATAATGTTTTAATAGCATTGATATATTTCTGTCACATTAAGGGATTGCCCTCAATGTCAATTGGTCAAGTCTGGAGATCTGCCGCCGCCATTGCAAATGAATAAATTGCCTCAAGGAGTGTGGCAGGAAATGGCCATGGACTTTTATGGCCCGCTGCAATCTGGCAAATATGTCCTTGTAGTGATTGACGAATATTCACAATTCCCAATTTCTAAATTTGTATCGTCCACCAGTGCGTCCAGCACAATTGCAATGCTAGATGAGGTGTTTGCTGCCTGGGGTGTTCCTAAAGAACTGAAAACAGACAATGGTCCCCCATTCACTAGTCAGGAGTTCGAGGACTTTGCAAAGCATTTAAATTTCCACCACCGGAAAGTCACCCCGTTGTGGCCACAGGCTAACGGTACTGTGGAACGATTCATGGCCACTCTCAAGAAGACTTTTCAACAAGCAACTTTGAATAAGCGAGATCTCCAAGTGGCTCTCAATGAAGTGCTGAGCGCCTATAGAACCACCCCACATGCCACCAAGTGCAAGTGCCCAGCGGCATTAATGCTGGGTCGACCCATCCGGACCAGAATTCCCACACGGGAAGGCGCGCTGAGACCCGTGTCCCCTGCCCGCATTGATGCCGAAGTCCGAGCTGCCGATGGTGCGAACAAAGAGATCATGAAATCATATGCTGATCGACGCCGGCGAGCCAGACCCTCCTCCCTGCAGGAAGGAGATACTGTTGTGGTAAAACAAGAGCAACAAAAGAAAACGGACTGTCGATTCCGAGATGATCCTTTGACCATTACGCCCCAGAAGGGCACCTTGGTGACTGCAGAATCAGACAGCCGGAGAATTACCAGGAATATATCCCATTTCCAAAGATGTACTCCAGCTCTGAGAGATGCTCTCACTAGAACAGTTGAACCAACCAGTGGTGAATGCAGTGAGAGTTGTGACCAAATAAGAGACCCTCCAAATGTGGACGCTCAGCCTGAGAGTGAGACTGCCTATGATGGAGGCTCCCAACGGCCTCGACGAGATGTTCGACGGTCTAAATGACTAATTGAGGAACTATGAATTAACTGGTTACTTTGTCCCTCTACGCGGATGACATCACACTGTATGTCAAATTCCCGGAACTACACCTCAACCCCCTGCTCCGCGAATTCGTCCTGTTCGGGGGGCTATCAGGCGTTCATATTAATTGGGCCAAGTCACAATTTTTTCCCCTAACTGACGCGGTGGCTGATTTTTCGTTAGATTATCCATTGGTGTGGTGCAAAGACGATCTTCGCTATTTGGGGATCCGCATCGCACGGGACAAAGATGAGACGCTTCGCTCCAACTATGGGGTGGCTATAACCAAATTGACCGCTTCTGTCGACAGGTGGATCACGATGCCACTCTCCATGGCTGGCAGGGCCTCCCTTATTAAAATGGTGATATTACCCCGTTTTTTGTACTTTTTCCTAAACATCCCATATTATCCGGGGGCCTTCTTCTTCAGGACACTTCGCGCCGAATTACGCAGACTTTTTTGGGGGGGCAAATCTCCCCGGCTGAAGTGGACCACGTTGACCCTTCCCTACGACCAGGGTGGCTTCGACATACCAGATTTCGAAACATATTACCTGTGCGCGCAAGCGCATTTTGCCTACCATTGGATGGCTCCCACCCCCTTCACGCCTCACGTAGCAGTGGAGGATTGGATAGCACACCCCCTCCCGTTGAACGGTCTGATGCACTGTCCCGAGACTTCCATCTCTACAGCGAACACCTCGGTCTCCTGCACCCTGGACGCGTGGCGACGAATCGCCCAGCGACTCCTCTGTGCGATGCCCTATTCTCCTAAGCTTCCTCTGACCTACCACCCAAACCTTACATTGCTGTCGGAAGTTGGGTTTCGCCAGCTCTGTAACAAACTGCACATTTCCTCTTGGGGTGACTTGTTCCACAACGGGATGTTCAAAACAGCGGACCTCTTCTTCCAATCACATGCCCACTCGCCCCTCGAGCTGTTTTACTATATACGGTTGCGTGCGGGGATGCGAGACATCCTTCCGGAATACCCTACTGAACCTGCGCCCTTGCCACCGCTACACCATCTTCTAGAATCTCCAGATGGGGCCCATCTGGTCTCTGGGCTCTACCGCAAATGTCGAGGAGCTGCCCCCCTATCGGACTCTGCTGCCAGATTGCGCTGGTCAGAGGAACTGGACACAGAGATCTCGGATGATCAGTGGCAATACTGCTGCGCATTGACCTCCCGCATCTCTGCCAGTTGCAGATTGAAAATAATACACTATAAATACTTGCAGAGGGTCTACTACACCCCGGCCCGGAAGCACAGATTCGGGCTGGCCGATAATGACCGCTGTGAACGCTGTCGCGCAGAACACGCTGACTTTCTCCACTTAGCATGGTCCTGCCCCCAAATTGCTGACTACTGGCGACAAGTCATCGAGGCCGTTGTGCAGATGGTGGATGAGGAGATCCCCGCGGATCCCTTGGTGGCCATCCTTGGATACACGACACACATATCCAAGGGAAGCAGAAAATTCGTCGATATAGCATTCCTTCTAGCCAAGCGCCGTGTCGCCTGCCGATGGGGCAGAGGCAGGGCGCCTAAGTTCAAAGATTGGCTAACTGACTTGACATATTGCCAAGATCAGCATAACACTTTTTCGGAATTATTGCCTCTCACGAGCAGACCTAGAAATATCTGGGACCCACTAGTACACTACCTGCTGCAGCGCTCGGATGATAACACGGCGTCAGACGATGGGCCCACTACCTCCCAATCCCATTAGCATTATTATCCGTCTTATTGCTGCCCGGCGATACATGACACACGTTTTTTCTTCCATCTATGGGATCCCTATGCCCCTGCAGTCTCCCCGTGGAAGGCATAGCACTGGTCTCCACGGTACAGCCCCCCTCGCCTCCCCCCTCCTCTGACCGATCTTCCCTTCCGGCGCGCCACCGGACGTCCCCCCCCCTCCTCTGGAGGGTGCTATCCTACATTCCACTAACAGCTTTGCACTTTCGCCCCATGGACAGCCAAAGCCTTAGGTCACTGACTTCTGGACATTCACCACCATACGCACCAGCGCCTGGCGACACCACCACACCACACCACTATCATACATTGTAATCACACTGTACTGCATCACTTCGCACACGTAACCTTGTTAAAAAGTTGGGGTTTTTTTTTTTTTTGTTTTCTTTTTTTTTTTTTTTTTTCTTTTTCTTGTTCTACTAGTTACAAAACATTAGGAGCGAGATTCTCATCCTGCTCACGCAAAACCTGTTTGGCTGCAGTACATCCTTCCTTGGCCTGCCCCGCCGGACAGCGCTGTACGAAGCCTTTTCCTTGTAATGTGCCGCCGGGCCCCCGGGATGCCGGCTCACAGGCTGTGTCATGTTGCTCCCCTATCGCTGCCGGCCTCTGGGTTGTAGGCACATCAAGCTGTGTATCCTTATGTGCTCATATCAATAAAGCAGTTTTAAACGCCAAAAAAAAAAAAAAAAAAAAAAATTAACTGGTTACTCCATTTTGTTAGTTAAGAAAGGGGGAGATGTGGTATTGTGAGCGGTCTAGTAGTTGGGTGGGCGGAGTTAGTGGGCTGGGGGAAGAGGAGGATCCAGGGGATGGGCTAGTCAGTTAGAGTAGGGACGGGGACCTGAGAGCACCTGTTGAAAACAGCTCTTAGATACATAAAGAAGTAGTCTGTCGTTATTACGAGGAAGACATGACAGCCCCAGTTTTAAATCACATTTACGTCGTTTATAAACTAAAGAACTCTTTAAACCCCCCCCTTAACGTAACCGGTGTCACCAGGTACTATCGCAACCCCAACTCGATCATACCGTATTCTAATATTGTTACGTAAGTGTTCTGGTTGTGGTCACCCATTTCATTTTGGGGTTCTCCCTCCTCCAGTTAAGTAGGAGCCTGTCACAATCCCTGTCCTAGGTCGTCTATCTCTCGTATCATTGCCCCCCCATGCCAGCAGTACCTTTGGGAGCTTAGCATCTCGTCTAGTCTTCCTCATACGGTTTTCTTCAACCATTGTCCATCCTTTAAGGTCCTTTTTCATTTATCCACCTGTGGCCCTGTCGGGATAATCAGTGAATCGCTATTCTCCTTTTGGCGATTGTGAGGCCTAATATCAGGAACCGTCTGGTGGTGTTGCGTTTGGGGTTCCTAGGGATCAGACCAAGGAGGCAAGTATGTATATCTAGGGCTGTGGTCCAGCCTGTTATTCTGTTCAGCTGTTCTAGGATTCCACCCAAACTCTTTGTATTACTGGGCAAAGCCAAACCACATGGATAAGGGTGCACATGGACTTGTTCAAAATTAGGCAGAAAAGGGATAAGTCTAGCAAAATCCTGGTGAATTGTCATTCCTTTCAGGTAAAGGAGGTAATCCTTTCTAAAGCTCTGAAAACGAAATTATCCTTGTTTGAGGGAGACCTGTGCCGTAAAAGCTCAGACTTCTGTCGATCAATGTAGGGCTAATTCTATAGGGTATTCCGCACCCCTACAGACAATTGCCAGGCAACCTACAGCCTCTCAACAGACTAAACCAGACAACAATGACATTGAGTGGGGAGTGAAGGCAAGAAGATAACTAGTTAGTGACCTGCACTTTAGTTGAATACAGGAGGATTTAGAAACTTCAAAACTAGGAGGTTGTGTGGTATCTCACTTCTTTATGATCAAAGAGAATGTCAGTGTGAATCCCTACTCATTATGTTCCAGTTAACACTATTATTATTATCATTATTATTACATTACTTATATAGCGCCAGAATCGACCCCCGAAGGGGTATCTCCGCGCTTGCCTTGGGAACCCGTCCTGGTTTTTCCCTGTGAGATAGCCCCTACAGGGCATCCCCAAGGTGAAAGCCAGGCATCCCGCCGCGGGGGGCCGTTGTGGAGATTAAGCAAGCTTAATGCCCAGAGTTGCAGAGTGTGAACCCATGATTAGGTCAGGCACCGAAGCGAGAATTATCGAGTCCGTGGACATTTGAGCTCAACACCCTCCCGCGTCGGGAATCGAACCCTGGTCCCGGGTCTGACCTCTGCTTCAGGGTCTGCCTGCTCTAACCAGTGAGCCACACTTCTCCACTATGATATCTAGATGCTGCAGTATGTGGGTGAAACATTGTTGACAATAATTTTTGCAGAGCACAGACCTTTGAGGAAGGTTTAGTATTGAAAAGCAGTCCTCATGGATAGGCTTGAGGCACTGTGCTATTGCTGTTGAGTGGACAGCCAGGCTAAAGAAAGAAAGGCAAAATATCACTTTGGGGTTCACCCAGTGAGGCTGCCTGGAGTGAGAGAGTGCAACGCAGTGATTTACAATAGTGAATTTATAACACAAAGACAATATGCAACAAAATGGTAGCAGTTTGATTCTTCCCTTTACAACTGTGGTAGTACAATGGAATATTCTTCCCGAGATGAGCATGAACAGAAACATGGATGGGTTACTGAACTTAAGTAGAGGAGAGAAACTGTTCAATTACGCACTTCCTGTCTAAACTCTGTAGAAATGGTGGAGGTCTGGCAATTCAGTTGGACCGGCCCCGGTGGAGAGGGGTAGGGGGATTGCTAGTGAGAAGCACTGTGGCTGCTTTTGTGTTCCAGGGGGCGGATATTGCATCACTGCCTCAAAACCGGGCCGATTAATAAAAACCGCCCACCAGGAAAATGGCCAGTGCCTGCTACAGCCAATAAGTAAGCCCTGTAAGTGAAAGACTACATTAAAAGAGTTTTCCTCCTTCAGGGGGAATTTGTGCTGGCCCTGTAAGTGAATGACTAAATTTAAAGAGTTTACTCCATCAGGGGGCATTTGTGTGTATATAATGATTGGCAATGGTCGCCCTAGACCAGGGGACAGTTTGAGGCTGACTGCGATGGATTACAGATTGGATACATTAACCAAGCTCGCCCTGGTAAAAAATGTTACCTTCTGACTTAGACCTTTAAGTCCAGAACCACCAAAGAAGTACACTTCTAAAGTCCCCAAGACCTAATGGAAGCCACATAGAGACTCACAGGGTGCAAGCAAGGGACAACCGTAGGGTCCCGTCCAGTCACCACTGGGTATATTTCTGGATAGGCCTCTTGCCGCTTCTCATCTCCCTGTAGCCATACAGGAGGTCGGCCAACTGATTCTCGGAGTCCACTTGTTTGCCCTGAGCACAACAGGGTGCAGGTCTCATCTTTCAAGGCTCTTCTAAGGTCACAGACAGCAGGTCCAGTCCCCTTCTGATCTTCCGCAGGTCCAGAAAGTGTTCAGAAGTTGGTGTGTGGAAGTGCCACATTTATGCATAGCACCAGCTAGTGGATGAAGGTAACTCCTGGGCACTCCCTAACCAATAGGGTAAAGGTTACCAGGGCCAACCTTGCCCACATTTTCAGTAGTTCCAGCTTTTCTTATTCTAATCAAGCCCAAAATGTCTTTATTCGGGCCTTTTCAAGATGGTTAACGTCTTCTCCCTCACTAAACTTAGGCTCTGAGGGCTGGTGTGTGAGAATACTATGGTAATACCAGTATCCTCCCATACCTAACAGTAAAATCAAGTTTAAAGCAGGTAGTGTAACCACAACAAATATAGAGACAGAAATCTGGTAGGACAAAAGCAGGGTCCTTCAGCAACCAAATCAAAATCCAATCGGTTGTGTTTGTTAAGCACGACTACTGACCCGTAAGGGTCTCAAGGCGCTGGGGGTGTGGGGTGTTTACAGGTTCCAGTCCATCAAGAAGGGGGTCTGTCGAAGAGCCAGATTTTGAGGTTTCTTGCGAAGATGGGGACCGATGTTATCTGTCTGAGGTGGAGCGGAAGGTCGTTCCAGGCACTGGCCATGAGGAAGGAGAAGGAGCAGCCTCCTGATCTGGTCTTTCTGGTGCGGGGGACCACGGTGTAGGAGAGCTGGGCTGATCGTAGGGTCCTTTGGGGTGTGTGGAATTTGAGTCGGCTATTCAGGTATGCTGGTCCGGTGTCATGGGGGGCCTTGTGAGCGTGGGTTAGCATCTCAAAGGTGACTCTAGCTTCGATGGGGAGGCAGTGGAGTGTGCGCAGGTGCTGGGAGATGTGGCAGTGGCTTGGCAGGTTGAGGACCAGTCTTGCGGCGGCGTTTTGGATGTTCTGTAGTATGCGGGAGAGGTTTTTATTTATTCCGGCATAGAGTGCGTTGCCGTAGTCGAGCCTGCTGGTGACCAGGGCGTGAATGACAGTCTTTCTGTGTTCAAGGGGGATCCATTTGAAGGTCTTACGTAGGAGGCAGAGGGTGAGGCAGAGGGTGTGGAAGCAGGAGGACGAGACGGAGTTGATCCGGCGGTCCATTTGAGCTCTGAGTCCAGGATGATTCCAATGTTGCATGCGTGGTCCGTGGGGGTCGGCGGGCTTCCGAGGGCGGGGACCCACCAGGTGTCGTTCCAGGTGTCTGGGTTTGGCCCATGATGAGTACTTCCGTTTTGTTTGTGTTTAGTTGTAAGTAAATGTGGAGTAGTGAGTGCACACCTGTTAGACCTGACATCATTGGCTTGAGTCTCTCCTCCATTTTTTTCTGTTTGCCTCTACTGTTTTACGATGTTTTGCTGGTATATGCTTTGGGCGCCGTGTCACTGCTGATCAGTGCCATAGCGCAAGTGCTCCCGATGTTCAATTGATGTATCTATTGTATCCATGTTTGGCTTATTTGGTTTACTGTCAGTCCCTAGTCTGGTGCACAAGGAGTGCCGGGGCTTGTAAATACAAATGCCGCTCGTGGGCTTGCAGCACGTGTTGTGCCACCCACAGGAGCGGCCTCGTAAAAGAATGTCTACGGGTCGGTCATTGCAAGACCCACGTGCAGTCTTGTACTGTCACGCAGGCTGCGCAAGTATACCTACTTGCCAGCCCCTCCAACCTTCCCTTAACTTCATGTTAGTCACCCCTATGGTAGGCCTGCGGGCAGGGTGCATTGTAAGTGTAAGGTAGGACACGCCTGACCAAGTTGGCATGTCCTGATAGTGAAGTACCGCCATCTTCGTGCTTCACTATTGCGAGGTAGCCTGCTCTCCATTGCTCAGAATGGGCCGCCGGGATTATTAATGCTATGATCCTAGCTGGCTCGGAGAGCACGGTGCAATGTCGAGTTTGGTATCCCTGAACTCGGGGTTTAATTACGCATCCGTTGGTGTGGATGGTTTCTGGACTCTGGGTTCGAAAATAGCACTTTTAGAAAGTGTCTATTTTCTTGCCTAACCATATCTGGTTTCTGCTGGTCTTGCGTGTGTGTGACAGGAGCTGGGTGGCTCCACAGGTCTGGATGAGTCAGTGTGGGATGAGTGGGACATTTGAGTTGAGAGTAGGGGGAGAGTAGTTGTTGATAGCCTGCCTTGCCTGATACAATGCTGGCTCCACCTCCTGCTAAGCGACTGATGGCTCTGTGCCTGCCATGGACGATCCTAGCCCCACCTCCTGCCAGGAGGGCGATAGCTCTGCCCCTGCCAGTATCAATGCTGGCTCCACCTCCTGCGGGGCGTCTGAGGACTCAGCCCGGCTCAATGAATAGGCTAGGTGCTACTGCCTAGCTCCACCCACCACAGACCCAGGATGTTGGGAAATCCCCGGCATAGACAAAGGGATCAAAGACGAAAAGGGGTATAAGAGAAGGACCCCTGAACTAGGAAATCAGATCACTTCTGACAAGGAACCCTGTAACCAAGGACAAGAGGCCTGCTGATCTAAAGGACTGCCTACCCCTTCTGCCAGTGTGCTGTTGTTGGGGGAATCCTGCAGTGCTTCTTTATTTTTGCCAAGGAACCAGGAGAGAGGAACTGTGTGTGTACTCTCACGCTTGCTAAGAAAATCTCCAAGGACTGGAAGAGTGCCAGTCTCCTGCTGAAGTCACAGGGCTAAAGGACTTCATCTGCTAAAAGTGCTATTTGCTGGAAGTGTGAATCCAGCACCTCTGAAAGGACCAGCAATCACGACGACCGGACGCTGGGCCCGACCGACGCCAGCAGCAACGCCAGTGAGTGGGAGTACGGCTCTAACTCCAGAGGACCTCGTGTCTGCCCCGCTGCTGATCGCATCAACCGTGTGCCCTTCGACGCCGTGAGCGCTGCCCACTCTGTGCAACCGCATCATCGACGACGCCTGCTGAGGCCTGATCGACACCGAAGACGCGACGCCGGATTGCTCGACGCCGCTGATCATCGTGTGCTTCGTTTTCCTAAAGGTACTGTGTTGTTGGGGGTCCGTGTGACTCCAGGCCCGACGTAGCGCTCCTCGCGGTCGACGCCGAACCTGTGGATTATCTTTGCCTCGACGTTGTGTAGCTCCTGTGTGAGTTACCCTGTTGCTAAGAACTGTGTTTCCAAGAAGAAGATTTGCTTGATACTAAAAGACTTTTTGTGCTAAAGAAGAAACTACCTTTGAACTATCCTTTTTCCTTCCCAACGTATTTATTCCGATTGTGTACAGTTGTTGCCGTTAGTTGGTCTTGTGCTAAGCCTTATATAAAAATACTTATTTTTATAATACTACGGTGTCGTGTCCATTTGTAGTGTATTCACTGTGTTACTGTATGTGGTCATAATTGCTTAACGCACAGCCTCTGAGATAAGCCTGTTCTGCTCTGCCAAGCTACCAAGGGGGTGAGCAGGGGTTATCGAAGGGTGTGATCCCCTTGCCCTGACTAGAAAAGGAGTGTCCCTATTTGTCAGAAGTGCATACCTCTGCCAACTGGAGACAGCCGGTTCTAACATTGGTGGCAGCGGTGGGATTTGGACCTTGCATTTATGACCCATGTACAGTGATTAGTGTGCGCTACATAGTGAAAGCAGACCATAGCGCAGTCACAATCTGATTCGGAAGAATCCTATTTTTGTTCTCCGCTTTCCTGAAACTTGATTTTTTTAACACTGCCAGTTTAGCCATGAGTGACAACGGAGTCACTGCCCCTGCTATTGTTGTTGTGGAGGAGTTCGAGAGGAGTAAGCTAAAGAAATACAAGAAAGATGAGCTGAAACACTTTTGCGACCAGTTTAAAGTTCCTACCACCGGCCTCTCAAGAAAAGAGGATTTTCGTAAAGCATTACAGGCCTGGTGGGAGTCCAGAAATCCCTCTGATGCGGTGGTGGTACCCACAGAGGAAGGGGATGAGGAGGTGCCAGTGAATGGACCTATGCCCTCTCCCGGAAGCAGTGTTTCCTCCAAAGGTCTTTCCCCTGAAGAAAGAGAAGAAAGGGCGAAAGAGCGAGCTTACAACATGGAGATGGCAAGGCTAAAAATAAATGGGCAGTTGGAGTTAGAAAATGCAAGAGGTAGAAGGGAAGCTGATTTAGAGATCAAAAAGCTGGAGTTTGAACGAGAGAAGTTAGCTTTGGAGCGTGAAGCCAGGTTGAGGGAACTGGATATCCAAGCTAAAAAGTTAGAGTTGAATCCCTCTGGTGGCAGCATTCCATCCGAGCCTGCAGAAAGTACGTTTTACTTCCCGAAAGATGTGATCAAAGATTACAATAAGAATGAAGATATTGGTCAATGGTTTAAAGCATATGAGTTAGCATTGTTGGCCCACCAGGTCCCTGAGAAGAATTGGGGAGCGGGGTTGTGGGGTCGCTTTGTGAATGAGGGAAGAGATACCCTGTTAGACATGCCTGTTGCGGATAGGATGTCGTATGCTCATATGAAAGATGCTTTAATGTCACGATATGGCTTAATCCCCGAGAAGTACAGACAAGCTTTTAGAGAATGTAAGAAGTTGCCTGGTACGACGTGGGTTGAATATGTGTCTTATTTTTGCAGAGCCATGGATGGTTGGGTAAAGGGCAGCAAAGTGGAAAGTTATGAAGCTCTTTATGATTTGTTTGCTTGGGAGCACTTGTCTAATAACTGTTTTCCAGAGCTGCGCCAGCACCTGATTGATAGCAAGATATCTAACCCTAGAAAACTTGCTGAGGAGGCGGACCGCTGGGTCAGTACCAGGGTCCACAAGGGTCCAGTGGGAGACTCAGCCAAAGGTGGGCAGGGTCCCCAGCAGAAGAGTGGGGGGGACAAGGGTAAACAGAAGGAGTCTCAGAAAGGGCCCCAAAGTAATCCCCAAGGGAACCAAGGGAAAGGTTCCCAGCCTCCCCCTGAGAAGAAGCCAGGGGCCCCGACGGGTAAACCTGTTCATAGGGGCCCCCTAACCTGCTACGGTTGTGGGCAGGTGGGCCACCGGTTTTATGACCCCCAGTGTCCCAAAAAGGATTCGAATGCACCGCCGCGTGCACCCCCTCGTCAGTTGGCGAGTGTAGCCTTGGGAGGGGAGGAGATGGTTGTCCATGGTGGGAGGGGTCCCGCAGAGATGTCTCTGGTCTCGCTAGGAGACATGCAAATGGTCCCTCCACCCCCTCTGCCTAGTAACACTAGTAAATATAGGCAGTGGGTGACCATTAATGGCCATAGAGTGGAAGCTCTCAGAGACACCGGAGCGAGTGTTACAGCTGTCAAGTGTCACTTAGTGTCCAGAGAGCAGGTGGTTCCCCACGCATTCTACCCCGTGATAGCTGCCGACAACTCCCAGAAAGAGTGTGAGGTAGCTTAGGTTTCCTTTGAATGGGGGGGAGTTTCAGGTACTCTTCAGGTTGCTGTGAGGCCCGCCATGCCTGTCGATTGTCTCCTGGGCAATGATTTAGAAGACTCCCCTTGGGCTAAGGTGGAGAGAGCGGCGCACTTGAAAATGTTGGGTGTGCCAGAGTGGGTGTGTGCAACCACTCGTTCGATGACAGCGAGTAAGGGTGTTGATGGGGTCCCGGAGCCTGAAAGTACGGCCCAGGCCCCAGCTGTGAAGAGAAGAGGCAGGAGGCGCGGGAAACCGGCCCCCGTAGTTCCCGTGGTCCAGGAGGAGGTAGACCCTGAGGGGGATGCCCTGGAGCCCACAGGGGAACAAATTGCCGAACTGGGAGATCTGCCCGAGCTGACCCACTGGCAGCAGGATGGTGGTCCCTCCAGGGAGGAATTCTGTGCGGAACAGAAGGTGTGCCCTTCTCTTGTGGGCATGAGGCAGCAGGCCTCAGCCCAATCCTCAGGTGATCAGTCAGGGTCACATTTTGTGTACTGGGAGAACGACCTCCTGTATAGCGAGCCTAAGGCTGCTGAGCCTGGGTCAGCCCGTGTGCTGGTGGTACCCCAGCGCTTCAGAGCCTTCCTACTGGGTTTGGCTCATGACGTTCCGTTAGCTGGACATCTGGGGCAGGACAAGACCTATGATAGGCTTGTCACCCATTTTTATTGGCCTCAGATGCGTAGGGATGTAGACATCCATTGCAAGACTTGTCGCACTTGCCAGGCAAGTGGGAAAAGCGGAAGGAAGCAGAAGGCTCCCCTCCAACCTTTTCCAGTAGTCAGCACCCCCTTTGACTGGGTGGGTATTGACATTGTTGGGCCCCTGGACCCCAAGACAGCCCTGGGCAACAGGTTCATCCTGGTCTTGGTGGACCATGCCACGAGGTACCCGGAAGCCATCCCTCTCAGAACCGTGACGGCCCCCGTGGTGGGACGGGCACTGATGGGTGTTTTCTCCCGGATGGGGTTCCCCAGAGAGGTGGTGTCCGACCGAGGCACCAACTTCATTTCGAACTATATGAAGTCTCTGTGGAAGGAGTGTGGGGTAACCTACAAGTTCACCACTCCTTACCACCCTCAAGGAAATGGGCTGGTCGAGAGATTCAACCGGACCCTGAAAGGCATGATTATTGGTCTTGAAGAACCAATGAGGCGGAAATGGGACGTCCTCTTGCCATGCCTGTTGTTTGCTTACCGTGAGGTGCCGCAGAAGTCTCTAGGGTTCAGCCCCTTTGAGCTCTTATACGGTCTCCCGGTAAGAGGACCTTTGAGTCTGGTCAAGGAAGGCTGGGAGCAATCTCCCAGGAAACCTCCCCAGGATGTATACAGCTACATGCTGGCCTTTCGGAACCAGACTCGGCGCTTCAGAGAACTTGCTCAGGCAAATCTGGAGGCCAGCCAGGAGGAGATGAAGCGATGGTACGACCGGAATGCCACTCTGGTAGAGCTTCAGCCTGGTCAGGAAGTGTGGGTCATGTCCCCTGTGGAACCTTGTGTGCTCAAGGACAGGTGGACTGGACCGTTTAAGGTTGTGGAGAAGAAGAGCGATGTCACCTACTTGGTGGACTTGAAATCTCCCAGGAACCCCTTACGGGTCCTGCATGTCAACCGTTTGAAGCCCCACTTTGAAAGGTCCGAAGTGGGCATGCTCCTAGCTACAGATGATGGAATGGAGGAGGAGAGTGAGCCTCTTCCTGACCTCCTGTGTGCTAAAGAGCAAGACGGGTCAGTGGATGGTGTGGTCCTCTCTGACACACTGACTCTTGAACAGAAACAGGATTGTCGCCACCTGTTGGGACAATTCCCGGATCTGTTTTCCTTGGTTCCGGGTGTCACGCATTGGTGTGTCCATGACGTTGACACCTGAGACAGCCCTCCTGTGAAGCACAAGGCTTACAGGGTGACTGACAAGGTCAGAGCGTACATTAAAGAGGAGGTCTCCAAAATGTTCGCGTTAGGGGTGATTGAGTCCTCTAGCAGTCCTTGGGCCAGCCCAGTGGTCTTGGTCCCGAAGGCTGCAGCGCCTGGTGCTTCACCAGAACTCCGGTTCTGCGTGGACTACCGAGGGCTCAATTCAGTCACGAAGACTGACGCGCACCCCATCCCCAGAGCTGATGAGCTCATCGATCGGTTGGGGGCTGCCCGGTACCTTAGTACGTTTGATTTAACGTCGGGGTACTGGCAGATCGCCTTGACTGATGGGGCAAAGGAGAGGTCAGCATTCTCCACACCAGATGGGCTATACCAGTTCCGGGTAATGCCCTTTGGGATGAAGAATGCCCCTGCCACCTTCCAGAGGTTGGTCAACCAGGTCTTGGCTGGACTGGAGGAATTCAGTGCCGCCTACCTGGACGACATCGCAGTGTTCAGCGCCAGCTGGGAGGAACACTTGCGCCACCTCCAGGAAGTGTTGTTGGCCCTGCGCGGAGCAGGCCTCACAATCAAAGCCAGTAAGTGCCAGATTGGGCAGGGTTCGGTGGTGTACTTGGGGCACCAAGTAGGGAGCGGTAAGGTGGCCCCCCTGCAACCCAAGATTGATACCATCCTGGCTTGGGCACCGCCCAAAACCCAAACGCAGGTGAGAGCCTTCTTAGGACTCACGGGTTATTACAGGAGGTTTGTCAAGGATTACGGCAACATTGTGCACCCCTTGACTTCGCTGACTTCCAGGAAGCAGCCACGAAACGTGATCTGGACTGATGCCTGTCAAACGGCCTTTGACCCCCTGAAAACTGCAATGTGTACAGCACCCATACTCCAGGCACCCGACTTTTCGAAAGAATTCATTGTTCAGACGGACGCTTCAGAGCATGGCGTGGGGGCTGTTCTAGCTCAGGTGAATGAAGAGGGCCGAGACTTGCCTGTAGCCTTCATCAGTAGGAGGTTACTTCCCAGGGAAACAAGGTGGAGTGCGATAGAGAGAGAAGCATTTGCTGTGGTCTGGGCGCTGAAGAAGCTAAGACCCTACCTGTTTGGGACTCACTTGCGGGTTCAGACAGACCACAGGCCCCTCAGATGGTTGATGCAAATGAGGGGTGAGAATACAAAACTGTTGAGGTGGTCTATTTCTCTACAGGGGATGGACTTTACGGTGGAACACCGCCCTGGTACAGATCACGCCAATGCTGATGGTCTGTCCAGATTTTTACGCCTTAGTGATGAGGACTCCCTAGGTTAAGGGTAGTTCTCCCCACATTTCAGCTGGAGGGGACACGTGTTAGACCTGACATCATTGGCTTGAGTCTCTCCTCCATTTTTTTCTGTTTGCCTCTACTGTTTTTCGATGTTTTGCTGGTATATGCTTTGGGCGCCGTGTCACTGCTGATCAGTGCCATAGCGCAAGTGCTCCCGATGTTCAATTGATGTATCTATTGTATCCATGTTTGGCTTATTTGGTTTACTGTCAGTCCCTAGTCTGGTGCACAAGGAGTGCCGGGGCTTGAAAATACAAATGCCGCTCGTGGGCTTGCAGCACGTGTTGTGCCACCCACAGGAGCGGCCTCGTAAAAGAATGTCTACGGGTCGGTCATTGCGAGACCCACGTGCAGTCTTGTACTGTCACGCAGGCTGCGCAAGTATACCTACTTGCCAGCCCCTCCAACCTTCCCTTAACTTCATGTTAGTCACCCCTATGGTAGGCCTGCGGGCAGGGTGCATTGTAAGTGTAAGGTAGGACACGCCTGACCAAGTTGGCATGTCCTGATAGTGAAGTACCGCCATCTTCGTGCTTCACTATTGCGAGGTAGCCTGCTCTCCATTGCTCAGAATGGGCCGCCAGGATTATTAATGCTATGATCCTAGCTGGCTCGGAGAGCACGGTGCAATGTCGAGTTTGGTATCCCTGAACTCGGGGTTTAATTACGCATCCGTTGGTGTGGATGGTTTTTGGACTCTGGGTTCGAAAATAGCACTTTTAGAAAGTGTCTATTTTCTTGCCTAACCATATCTGGTTTCTGCTGGTCTTGCGTGTGTGTGACAGGAGCTGGGTGGCTCCACAGGTCTGGATGAGTCAGTGTGGGATGAGTGGGACATTTGAGTTGAGAGTAGGGGGAGAGTAGTTGTTGATAGCCTGCCTTGCCTGATACAATGCTGGCTCCACCTCCTGCTAAGCGACTGATGGCTCTGTGCCTGGCATGGACGATCCTAGCCCCACCTCCTGCCAGGAGGGCGATCGCTCTGCCCCTGCCAGTATCAATGCTGGCTCCACCTCCTGCGGGGCGTCTGAGGACTCAGCCCGGCTCAATGAATAGGCCAGGTGCTACTGCCTAGCTCCACCCACCACAGACCCAGGATGTTGGGAAATCCCCGGCATAGACAAAGGGATCAAAGACGAAAAGGGGTATAAGAGAAGGACCCCTGAACTAGGAAATCAGATCACTTCTGACAAGGAACCCTGTAACCAAGGACAAGAGGCCTGCTGATCTAAAGGACTGCCTACCCCTTCTGCCAGTGTGCTGTTGTTGGGGGAATCCTGCAGTGCTTCTTTATTTTTGCCAAGGAACCAGGAGAGAGGAACTGTGTGTGTACTCTCACGCTTGCTAAGAAAATCTCCAAGGACTGGAAGAGTGCCAGTCTCCTGCTGAAGTCACAGGGCTAAAGGACTTCATCTGCTAAAAGTGCTATTTGCTGGAAGTGTGAATCCAGCACCTCTGAAAGGACCAGCAATCACGACGACCGGACGCTGGGCCCGACCGACGCCAGCAGCAACGCCAGTGAGTGGGAGTACGGCTCTAACTCCAGAGGACCTCGTGTCTGCCCCGCTGCTGATCGCATCAACCGTGTGCCCTTCGACGCCGTGAGCGCTGCTCACTCTGTGCAACCGCATCATCGACGACGCCTGCTGAGGCCTGATCGACACCGAAGATGTGACGCCGGATTGCTCGACGCCGCTGATCATCGTGTGCTTCGTTTTCCTAAAGGTACTGTGTTGTTGGGGGTCCGTGTGACTCCAGGCCCGACGTAGCGCTCCTCGCGGTCGACGCCGAACCTGTGGATTATCTTTGCCTCGACGTTGTGTAGCTCCCGTGTGAGTTACCCTGTTGCTAAGAACTGTGTTTCCAAGAAGAAGATTTGCTTGATACTAAAAGACTTTTTGTGCTAAAGAAGAAACTACCTTTGAACTATCCTTTTTCCTTCCCAACGTATTTATTCCGATTGTGTACAGTGTTTGCCGTTAGTTGGTCTTGTGCTAAGCCTTATATAAAAATACTTATTTTTATAATACTAGGGTGTCGTGTCCATTTGTAGTGTATTCACTGTGTTACTGTATGTGGTCATAATTGCTTAACGCACAGCCTCTGAGATAAGCCTGTTCTGCTCTGCCAAGCTACCAAGGGGGTGAGCAGGGGTTATCGAAGGGTGTGATCCCCTTGCCCTGACTTGAAAAGGAGTGTCCCTATTTGTCAGAAGTGCATACCTCTGCCAACTGGAGACAGCCGGTTCTAACAACACCTTTTCTTCTTTAGATTTAATTATTTGCTAGAATGACAATTGTATGCGTGCATCACAGCGCTGTGAACGTCCTACACAGCATATAAAAGATAAAGCCAAAAACGGGTGTCCTCCGCCCACCGTGCTGTTGTACTGATGAAAATGAGGATACTGACCTCTCAAAATAAACATGATTCACCACTTTAAACCAAGTAATCCACAGTAGTCTATTTTAATCCACAACATTAGTCGATAATTCATCCATCCTTATTGTAATCACTCCGGAAACAGCAATAGTGATTTAGAATGTTTTCGTTTTATTTCGCATTTTCAAATTTCATTTGCTGCCATCCAAGCTTAAACACAGACATGTGCTTGTAACATTTCATAATCCGGTGTTGTCAAACCAACCCAATGCATTTCGAACAAAGTTCTTCGTCAGGGGTACTGAAAGTAAATCAGAAAAAGCTACATGAACAAACAGTGTCATGCCTTTGATATTAAATCACAGCAACTGAAAACCACATCAACTTATCATCCCTAAACCCCCCAACTGAATCCCCTTATGTGTATGCTTAAACAACTAAAAGCTCATTGAAAACCATTGCTTCCCCAGCCCTTACTTTCCACCCATTACAGTGTAGTGGCTGGCATAGACTGCAGTAGAATAGAGTGGTGCAGAGTGGAGTGGTGCAGAGTAGAGTGCAGGGGCATAGAGTAGTGTAGAGAGCAGTGACATGGAGTACAGTGGTGCAGAGTAGAATAGAGTGGTGTAGAATGTAGTACTGTAGACTGCAATGGTGTAGAGTGACGTAGCATGCAGTGGTGTAGAATGCAGTGGCATAGAGTAGAATGTTGTATAGTGGCATAAAGTGCAATGGTGCAAAGTAGCTGGCATAGGTGCAGTGGCATAGGGTGCATTTTTTTTTAGTAATGCGCTGCGGCATAGAGCAGAGTGGTCCAGCACTGAATTCAGTGGCATAGAGTGGAGTGGGGCAGAGAAGAGTAGCGTGGCATAGACTGCATTGTTGCAGAGTGGACTGTCATGGAGTGCAGTGTTGCAGAGTGGAAATTATATTAGATTAGAATGAAGTGGGGCAGAGTGGAATGGTATAGAGAACTGGGACTCATAGTACAGCCCGCGGGCCGCCAGCAGCCGGTCAAGCCATCCATGGGGGTCCGTGGACCTTGCAGACATTATACCTGTGTTTTAAAAAACAAATGTAGAGTGTCAGCATACACCGCAGTGGTGCCACCGAGACACTCTGCTCTACGGGGGCCGGGCGATTCACAACAAAGCTTCATTAACAAGTAAATGGTCTTTTAAAGACCTGTGAAGTATTCGTGTGTGTGTGTGCCCGGGAAGCTGGGGTGAGGTGACAGAGGGTGACAGACAGAGGGAGACAGAGGGAGGAAGACAGAAGGAGGGAGACAGAGGTAGGGAGACAGAGGGAGGGAGACAGAGACAGACAGAGACAGAGAGAGAGGGAGACAGAGTGAGAGGGAGAAGGAGAGAGAGGGAGACAGAGAGGGAGACAGAGGGAGAGAGACAGAGAGGGAGACAGACAGAGGGAGAAAGAGAGGGAGGGAGACAGAGGGACAGAGACAGAGGGTGACAGACAGAGGGAGATAGAGGGAGGGAGACTGGGAGATAGAGGGAGGAGGGCGACAGAGGGAGGGAGACAGACAGAGGGAGGGAGACAGATAGAGGGAGACAGAGGGAGGGAGACAGATAGAGGGCGGGAGACAGAGGGAGAGGGAAACAGAGGGAGACAGAGAGAGGGAGGCAGAGAGAGAGGGAGGCAGAGAGAGGGAGACAGAGGAAGGCAGAGGGAGACAGAGGGAGGGAGACAGAGGGAGCGAGACAGAGACAGACAGAAGGAGACAGAGGGAGGGAGACAGTGGGAGGGAGACAGAGGGAGAAGAGTGAGAGGAAGACAGAGAGAGAGGGAGCCAGAGGGAGGGTGACAGAGGGAAAGATACAGAGGGAGACAGACAGTGGGAGACAGACAGAGGGTCGGAGATAGAGGGAGACATACAGAGGGAGACAGACAGAAAGTAAGAGAGCGGGAGACAGAGGGAGGGAGACAGGGAGACAGAGAGAGGGAGACAGAGGGCGACAGACAGAGGGAGACAGAGGGAGACATACAGAGGAAGGGGAGGGTGACAGAGGGAGCAAGACAGATAGAGGGAGACAGAGGGAGGTAGACAGACAGAGGGAGACAGACAGACAGAGGGAAACAGATGGAGACAGACAGAGGGAGACAGATGGAGACAGACAGAGGGAGACAGAGGGAGAGAGAGAGGGAGGGAGACAGAGGGATATAGACAGAGAGAGAGAGAGGGAGACAGACAGAGTGAGTGAGACAGAGAAAGACAGAGGGAGACGGAGAGAGAGGGAGAGAGAGAGAGAGGGATAGAGAGAGGGAGGGAGAGATAGAGAGAGGGAGGGAGACAGAGAGAGAGAGAAAGATGTGTGTGTATGCCGAGTCTAGTGGCTCAGTGAACGAAGGCATCCACTGCAGTGGCCTGTGTTCAACCTCATGTTCACAGGTTTTTTTTTGCTCTAGCCCGGCCCCCTGCCCCACTGACCCCGCCCCACCGGTGCGGCCCTTGGCCACAAACCACACTGGAAATTTGGCCCCCAAGAGAAAGTTTGTTAGTACCCATGGTATAGAGTAATGCCATAGAGTGCACTGTCGTAGAGTGCTGTGTTTCAAAGTGTAGTGGCACAGAGTAGAGTGGTGCTGAGCGGAGTGGTGTAGACTGGAGTGGTGAAGAGTGCAGTGTGCATAGTAGAATGGGGTAGAGTGCCCTGGCATAGAGTAGTGTGGTGTTCAGAGTAGAAAGGCTCAGAGTGAAGTGGCATAGAGTACAGTGTCATAGAATGCAGTGGTGCACTGTAGATTAAAGTGACATAGAGTGTAGTGACAGAGTGTATTGTCTTAGAGTGCAGTAGAAAGGTGCAGAGTAGAGAGCAGTGGTATAGAGTAAAGTAGTGTAGAGTAGAGTAGCATTGAGTAGATCGACATGGAGTTGAGTGAGAGAGAGTGCAGTGCTGCAGAATAGGGTGCCATAGGGTTCAGTGGTGTAGAGTAGAATGGCATAGAGTGCAGTGGTGTAGAGTGGTGCGGAGTAAATTGACAGAGCGCAATGGTTTAGCGTAGAGTATGATATAGTGGTAACAGTGCAGTGGTGCAAAGTAGATTGGCATCATGCAGAATGGCATAGATTGTAGCGGTGTAGAACAGAGTGGTGTGGAAAGGCACAGAGGGGAGTGCTGCAGAGTGGAATAGAGCAGCATAGACTGTAATGGCATTGAGAAGGCTATTTCAGACTAGAGCGAAGTGGTATAGAGTGCAGTGGTATATAGCAGAGTGGTTTAGAATGCAATGGTGAAGAGTAGATTAGAGTGGATTGGCTTAGAGTACCGTGGCATAGAGTAGAGTGAAACAGAGTAGAGTGGCATAGAGGACATTGGCGTTGAATAGAGAGGTGCAGAGTTGAGCACAGTGGCATAGAGTGCACTGCACTCTACTGTACAATAGAGTGCAGTGGCTTAGAGTGCAGTAGCACAGAGGGCAACCCTGAAGAGTAGAGTGTCAGAGTGAAGTGTCGTACAGTGCAGTAGCATAGAGTGCAGTCATGTAGAGTAGAGTGTTAGAGTGCAGTGTCATTGAGTGTAGTGGTGTAGTGTGTAGTGGCATACAGTGTAGCAGTGGCACAGAGTGTAGCAGTGTCGTAGAGTGCACTGTCATAGACTGCAGTGGTATAGAGTGCAGTGACAGAGTGCACTGGTGTATAGTGGGGCAGAGTAGGGTGGTGTAGAGAGCAGTGACATGGAGTGCAGTGGTGCAGAGAAGGATAGAGTGGCGTAGAGTGCAGTGATATAGAGCTCATTGGTGCAGAGTGATGGAGCGTGCAGTGCCAAAGAGTGCAGTGGCATAGAGTAGAGTGGTGTAGGGTGCAGTTGCGTAGAGTGTAATGGCCTACAGTGGAGTGGTGTAGACTACAGTAGAGTGGATTCGTACAGAGTAGAATGCAGGGGAGTAGAGTGCAGAGGCATAGAGTGGTGTAGAGAACAGCGACAGAGTACAGTGGTGCAGAGTAGGACTGAGTGGCATAGAGTGCAGTGAAGTAGAGCACAATAGTGCAGAGTGATGTAGTGTGCAGTGTCGTAGAGTGCAGTGGCATAGAGTAAAATATTGTAGAGTATAGTGGCGTAAATTGCAGTGGTGCAAAGTAGTTGGTGCAGGTGCAGTGGCGTAGGGTGCATTCATTTCGAGTAAAGTGGTGTAGAGTGAATTAGCATAGAGTGCATTGGTGTATATTGGCACAGTGTAGAGTTCAGCGGTGTAGAGTGGAGTGGTGTACAGTGCAGTGGCATAACATTTCAGTGGCTTAGAGTGGAGTGAAGTTGGGTAGAGTGGGTGGTGCAGGTTAGAGTGAAGTGGTATATAGTAGTGGCGTAGAGTGCACTGGCGTACAGTGCAGTGCTGCAAAGTTGAGTGGAGTGGCCGAGACTGAAGTGGTGTAGAGTGCAGTGGTGAAGAGTGCAGTGGTGCATAGTAGAGTGCGGTAGAGTACACTGTATAGATTAGAGGGGTGCAGAGTAGAGAGTCGTAGAGTGAAGTGGCGTATTATGCAGTGTCAGAGTACAGTAGATTAGAGTGGTGTAGAGTGCACTGCTGTAGTGTGCACAGCTGTCAAATGCAGTAGATTGGTGCAGTGGCACAGAAAAGTGTGGCATAGAGTACTGCAGCATACAGTTTGGTGTCAGAGGGTGCAGTGCTGCAAAGTAGAGTGTCACAGAGTGCAGTGGAGTATAGCAGAGTGGTGTAGAGTGCATTGGTGTGGAGTGAAGTGGCATAGAGTGGTGCACCGTAAAGTGACGTAGAGTGCAATGGCGTAGAGTGGAGTGGTAAAGAGTGCAATGGTGTAGATGAGAGTATAGTGGTGTATAGTGCCGTGATACAGAGTAGACTGGCATAGAGTGCAGTGACAAAGTAAAGTATTGGTTTTGATTAAAGTGTAGTGTGCATTGGTGTAGAGTACAGTGGTATAGAGTAGAGTGGCGTACAATGCTGTGGTGCAGAGTAGATTAAAGTGGCTTAGAGCAGATTGGCAGTGAGTACAGTGGTGTAGAGTGGAATGAAGCAGAGTAGAGTAGTGTAGAGGTCAGTGGCAGAGACACCAGTGCTACAGAATAGAGTGACATAGAGTTAAGAGGCATAGAGTGTAGTGGTGCAGAGTAGAGTGGAGTGGTGCAGGGTAGAGTGCAGTGGCTAGAGCGGAGTGAAACAGAGTTGAGTGGCATAGAGTGCATTGGGGTACAGTACAGAGTTGCAGAGTTGAGTGGAATGGCTTAGAGTGCAGTGGCATAGGGTGCAATGGTGTAGCGTTTACTGCACTTTACTGTAAAGTAGAGTGCAGTGGCATAGAGCGCAATTCAGAAGAGTAGAGTGTCAGAGTGCAGTGTTGTAGAGTGTAGCAGCATAGTGTCTAGTCATGTAGAGTAAAGTGACATAGTGCAGTGTCATTGAGTGGTGTGTTGAAGCGTGCAGTGGCATAGAGTGTAGCACTGGCATAGCGTGTATCAGTGTCGTAGAGTGCAGTGGCATAGAGTACAGTGACAGAGTGCACTGGTGTATAGTGGTGCAGAAGAAAATGGTGCAGAGGGCAGATGCATGAAATACAGTGATGCAGAGTAGGATAGAGTGGCATAAAGTGCAGTGACAGAGTGCAATGGTGCAGAGTAATGTCACGTGCAGTGCTGTAGAGTGCAGTGCCATAGAGTGATTTAGTGCAGAATTAAGTGGCTTAGAAAGACACAATATGGAGTGGAGTATTGCAGAGTGGAGTAGAGTGGTGTAGAGTCCAGTGACATAGAGTAGAGTAAAGTGGCATAGGGTGGAGTGGTGCAGGGTAGAATGAAGTGGTATAGATTAGTGGCATAGAGTGCAGTTTTGCAGATTGGAGTGGGGTAGAGTGGTTCAGAGTGGCCTAGATTGAAGTGTTGTAGAGTAGAGTGATGCACAGTATAGTGGGATACATCCCAATGGCATAGACTAGAGTGGGCAGAGTAGAGAGGCATAGAGTGTAGTGGCGTATTGTGCAGTGTCAGAGTATAGTGGTGTACAGTAGAATAGAGTGGTGTGGAGTGTAGTGGCATTGAGTGTGTTGGTATAGAGTGCAGTAGAGTGGTAGAGTGGCATAGAGTTCAGTGGCATAGAGTACAGTGGAACAGAGTGCAGTGCTGTAAAGTAGAGTGTCATAGAGTGCAGTGGTGTATAGTACAGTGGAGTAGAGTGCATTGGTGTAGAGTGAAGTGGTGTAGAGTGATGCACAGTAAAGTGGCAGAGTGAAATGGAATAGAGTAGAGTGGCAAAGAGTGCAATTATTATTCTTATTAAATTTATAACGCGCACAGCTACTCAGAGGAGTGTCCCGGCGCGAGTCAGAGAAGAGGTCGAACATCAAAAGACATAACTAAAAGAGAAAGGTTTTGAGCTTTTTCTCAAAAGTCACATGATCTTGAATGCTACGTAGGGCCAGTCGGAGGGTGTTCCATGCCAAAGCAGCTTTCCGAACAATGGAGCTTCCGTCAAGCCTTTTACGATTGAACCGGGAGGTCTGACCAAGCAGTTGTGAGGAGGAGTGCAACTGTCTCCCTGGGACATAAAAGGAAAACCTCCTCTGTAGATATGTGGGCCCCTGGCAGTAGAGAGCACTGTGGGCGATAGTCAAAATTTAGAATTTTAATCGAGCCTCCACCGGAAGCCAATGGAAAGCACGCAAATGAGAGCGCACACTGCTCCTGCTGGACAGGCCCAGCAGGAGCCTGGCAGCTGAGTTTTGCACTATCTGAAGTTTATTCAAAAGATAGCTTGGGATGCCATCGTACAATGCATTAGCATAATCCAGGCAGGAGAGGATCAAAGCGCGGACAACAGGATCCTTAGGAGACTTAGGGAGAAGAGGAAGAAACTTCCTCAATGTTTTTAGGATGCCAAAACAGGTCCCTGCCAGCTTCTTGACCTATATTGAAAAGGTCAGGTTCTCCTCAAACCATACCCCCAGATTCTTAGCACAGCCTACCTTCGTACTAGGCATGGGGGTGCCTGTGGGCCAAAGTTTCTCTCTAAAGTTTGCCCGGAATTTGCCATACAGAAGGATCTCAGATTTCTCCTTGTTACATTTAAGCTGTCCATGAGCAAGCCAATGGAAATCAGGAGAAAGACAATATTGAGCAGAGGAGGCTGAGTCATCATCCTTTCCCCAGGTGAATAGGAGCTGGGTGTCATCAGCGTAGGCCATCACTCAGCCCTTAATGTCTCCGCTAAATAAACCTGTGGGGTGACATAGATGTTAAACAAGAGGGGGCTAAGGGATGACCTCTGCAGGACACCAGTGGCCATAGGCTGGGAAGCAGAGCACAAGGTGGAAGCCAGACCTGCTGCGAACGGCCATCAGGAAAGACCTGATCCAGCCCAAGGCTGACCCCACTATATCAATCTCTGAGAGACGGTCAAGAAGCAAGGAGTGGGGCACCATATTGAATGCCGCTAAGAGGTCCAGCATAACCAGAGCCACCCTCCCGCCGGCATCCAAACATTCCCGGATAACCTCTGACACCTCCAAAAGCGCTGACTCCGTGCTATACGAAGCTCGGAATCCAGGCTGGAGCATAATAGAGTAGTGTGGAGTAGAGTACAGTGGAGTGGTGTAGAGTAGAGAGGTGTACAGTGAAGTGTTGCAGTTAAGAGTGCAGTGACGCAGTGTGGAGTGCAGTGGCAAAGTGTGGAGTGCTGCAGAGTAGAGTGGAATGGCGTAGAGTGGAGCAGAGCAGAATGGAGTGGAGTAACGTCAAGTATGCATGGTATGGCAGTGTACTGCCATTAAAGACAACACATCTTTATTTGAAATGAAAATTACATTTGCAAATACATATGGAGTGACTGATAAAAGTATACAGCGCACAAACGATAATGTGTGGAAATTACATCACCCAATGTATGGATTTGATCATCGCAGTTCATTCACAGACATTGAAATTTAGATGTGAGCTAGAAAAACAAATAACATCGTACAACCTTCCTCAGACGTCCTCCAGTAGCCAGCATGATTATCTCAAAGAACTTTTCACTTTGAAGTCAGAGAAATACAAAAATAAACACCAAGCTCCCAGGAAGACACAGCCTGACATTTGACATCCATCTTTGAATGCACACTAAATGTGACAAGAAAAGGAGAAGATTTAAAGGCCTGCATACAGAAAACGAATGTGTAGAAGAGTACAATAAACATGGTTTGGCCAATTGGAGAGATGAACTGGAGCTGGACAGTGTAAAGCAAATAAAGCCAGCAGATAGAATGCCGGAAAATGTGAGTTAAAAACCACAAAGCCAATGATAAACAATGGGTGGAATACATTCCTAGATCAACTTTCTGAATGACTCCAAAATGTCTATAGCAAACTGGCTGCCACTTAAAAAAGGGCTTTAGTGCCCTGCCTGATAGGTAGGGTGCACACCACAGAGAGTTGAGCTCTCTACTGTTCACTTGGACTGCTTTCATGTTGTCCACCAGACCCCTCATACGTATCCACCAGTTATGTTTGTGAGTTCTAACCACTTTACCACCCCCATCATGAGGAGATGGTTCTGGTTACTACCCTGGCAGACCAGAAGATGGCCTTAAACCGAACTCATCCATTCAGGAGAGCCTAGAAGCCACAATATCTGGTTTGGAGACATGTTTGTAGGACTAATGTGTTTCCTTTTGGACATTTTGGCTCACACTTTGGCGTTGTTGGGTTTTGTTTTCTTTGGGCTTTTTGTGTGCTACATTCACCCATTCAAGTTTCAAAATTCTCATTGGACTCAGAATTTCAATATATGTAAATTTCAGTGTGGAAAGGGAAAACAAGTATTTGCCACCCCCTCCTATAGGTTATGTTTACAGTGGCATGGAACTGTACACCTTATTAATAATGGATGATTATTTTTTAACAAAAATAAATAAAATAAATTTGGTGCTCATTGTATGCAACCTGCATGAATAAACCTGTTGATATTGGCATGACAGTGCTACCCATAGATTTTGCAACACATCACCGCCCATACTACATATTGGTGTATGAAGTTACAGTAATGCAAAAGAGACAAAAGACAGCATAATGGTTAGACCAAACATATGCCACTGGCTTCAAGCAAGCCGGGCTGAAGACGGCTGGAATGCCAGAAACCAGTCCTCGGAAGCTTGTTTCCGGTCCAGGGAAGACATGGCTTGGCAGTTCAGGCTAGACTGTTCCCATGAGGCACAGGGTCAGACTGATTTGCATATAGCCAAGTCTGAACTGGGGTGGCAAAGTGGGCTAAAGAACGGTGATGGATTAAACCCAGATCTTTTGACTGGGAGTGAGTGTTTGATTGATTCAGATGATCCGTCCATCACCACCCTCTTTTGTACCGCTTTTGGCTGCCATAAGTGTGGCAGGGCATGCTCAGACGTGAGTCCCTTGCCCACTTTGCCACTGGATTCAAGCAAGCCGGGCTGATGAAGGCTGGAATGCCAGAAACCGGTCCTCGGAAGCTTGTTTCCGGTCCAGGGAAGACATGGCTTGGCAGTTCGGGCTGGACTGTTCCCATGAGGCACAGGGTCAGACTGATTTGCATATAGCCATGTCTGAACTGGGATGGCAGAGTGGGCTAAAGAACGGTGATGGATTAAACCCAGATCTTTTGACTGGGTGCGAGTGTTTGATTGATTCAGATGCTCCGTCCATCACCACCCTCTTTTGTACCACCCATAGATTTTACAACGCATCACCGCCCATATTACATATTGGTGTATGAAGTTACAGTAATGCACAAGAGACAAAAGACAGCATAATGGTTATACCAAACATATTTGAATGTGGCACTGAGACCTTGGAGGTCATATTATGGATGGTGAAATGTGCACATACATCAAAAGAAGGTGTGTTTGTAAAGGAATTGCTTGCGAGTGGTGAATGGCGTGTTTCAAATAATGAAAGTTGGTGTCCATTGGCCTGTTGTCCATGTCTCTGGCCACACAATACAAGTCTTGGGTTAGGGTACCGTACAGGTTCAAACCCTTACTACCTATCACCTACCCGTCCCTGAAGCCTAAAAAACCTTATAACCCCTATAGCCTACCTATACCAGAAACCAAAAATCCCCTAATACCACTATACCCCACCCATCCATTAAACCTAAAAACCCATCACTACCCTAAAAGACCTATAACCCCTAAACCCCACCCATCTCTTTAACCTAAAACCTTTAGCTACCCTATCCCTAATTCTTAAAATCTCCTTGATAATTGTATACATTACTCTACCCTGGACCTTAGAAAACCCCTTTTAATCCAAAACACTATTTATCCCTGAACCCTAAAAAAAACCTTCTTACCCCAAAGCTAAACTTATCCCTAACCCTCTAACTACCCCTAAACACCACCAATGACGATTTAAACCCCTAAATGCATTGTAATAGTAAGGTTTTACAACCTAGCTGGTTGTAATATCCTCGTTTTAGCAGTACTTGTTTTGTTGTAGAGGATCTGCAGTGGGCCTTAGTTGCAGTGAGTGCACTGTAATGTTAATCTAATCCCTGTTTAAAGTGTCTAAGGGACCGATTTAGAGCTATACGGACAGGGTACCCCGCCCAAATATGACAGAGTACCCTCTCCTGCAAACACTTTGTCTGCCCGCTCAATTGTGCAGCACACATAGAAGTTACAAATCACCATTTATGATTGTTTATGTGCAGGAAAGGACACCGCCCTGCACATGAACCACCATCCTCACAAAGCAGGCACCCTTGCACTATGTTGCCAGAGTGCCTGCGATGCTCCTATGAGGCTTAATTTAGCGCCAGCACTAGGGAAAACGCAGGGCTGTGCCTTATTTTTGTAAATACAGCGAATCCCTTCGTTTTCAGAATGGAAGAGAGTGGTGTTAGTATTTTGTGCTTAACACCTCGCTCTGCCATTCCCTTGTAAATGTGCCCCATAATGTTTTCTGCCACCCTGAGGTAAAAATGCACTATAAATCAAGCCCTAAATTTTTTATCTGTCCAGCATATATGGTTGGATTAGTTTATTAAGCCTAAATAGTGCTACGTCTTGTATATTTTTACAACATATATTATGCTGTCATTGGGTCAGTCAGCAGTAGGAATTCCGCCCTTCAGCATCCGACCTCAGGAGCCGGTCCTGTGTCTAACCCCACCTCTCCATCAGTACCTTATACACGTTTACAGCCAATGATGTCATATGAGTGAGAAGGAGACACTCACACTTTCCGCCTGCTTTGTTACTAAACAATGCACTGTTGTGTAGTTCTTATAAACCTATACAGGATCTGCACGTTCAGACAATATAGACTGTGGGATTGGTGCCAATAGAAACCCCTCTTACCAATGAGAGAATAGTTCTTGGCAACTATCGAACTTGACAACTCTGTCCCATCAGGGATCTTGGAAACAGTGCAGTACGTTTCGCTCTGTCAATCGTGCTCACTTTGTCTAAGAGAGCTACACAGACTAAGCGGTGGGTACATTTTCAATAAACATTTATTGAACCATTGTTATTCTAGTGTAAAATAGGTGTACTGAAACAACCATTAGACAGAAACAGATATAAATGATTATAAGCACCAACAGAGTAAAAGGATGGTAGATTTCCACCATAGTGATAAAATGATGAATACAGGCAGGTATAAAAGTACATGACAGTTAAATGCGTACTCCTACGATGCAGGTGTACAGCTAAGAATCCCTCTAGTATAAAGTCAACCCTGTTACCTGAAGTAAGAGACTGTGGGACCCGTCTTGGTCTCGAGGTGGACACTCCAGGAGGGATGTCAGACCACTGCAACCTGGAATGTCTGCATGCAGGAACCTCAGCGTCTCGCGTCAGTGTGTCAGCATGGAAGTCCTTTTCTCCTCTGCCTATCCCAGCAAGATATGGTTTTATATACTCAAAGTGTTACCCTCAGGGGTTCTACCTTACTGTGTCATGCCAGACTGAGGATGACGGAAGGAATGACCTTTATACATAGTTTTTATGCAGGAGATGGTAGTCCTGCTGAGTTTCAAAGAATCCTCATCCATAATGGATGAGGCTAGTTTTTAGGGAAAACCCTATGTCCTTTAAGCAGTACCGTAACTAGTAAAAGGTCAATCCCAAGAACTGTTATGTAGTGCAATGGTAGGGGAGAATATAGGCGAAATGTTAGGTGAATACCTGAGCCTATATTGAGGTACCTATATGAAACATAACAGCACCTCTGCAGAACCTAATCCTACTGTTGCCTTTTTCCTTCCAAGATGGATTTCTACCAAATCATCTTCCATTGCAGCCACGTATACCACACGTGCACCAAATAAATCTTTGCTTTCTCTGCCTTGCTAGTTTGAATGGCATCAAAAAGCATGGGGTTTCTAAATTAAAAGACAGTGATTGAGCACAAATGTATTAGTTCTTCCTCTCAAACAGTATGCTTCTTTAGGCCCTATACCTGTGTAATGCATTCTCTAATATTAACTGAAGTCTTGTTTAAATACACTCAGGCCTGTCTTGCAGTTAACATTTATTATCTTCACACAAAAGGCCTACCACACATGCCAGTCTCCTCATCCTATACAATGCTGTGTGCAGTGTTGTGTGCCACTGTAATAGCATCAGGAGCAAGGTATTCTCTCCAAGTATTGCAGTTCTGCCTCAGATGTAGAGATATTAGAAGAATATGGCTTATTCCCACCCCACATGCGATGAATGAGATCTAGACAGTTTTGATCCATGAAGTTGCAGTAGGGTGGATATATGTACAACATCACAAAGACACTTGACTTGTGATAGCTCAATTGTGATTTTGTGTGTGTGTGGCAGGATTTTCCTTGTATTGCATAGAAGTTACATACAAACTAGCCCTGACTAAAATCCAAAGTGAGAGCACTTTTAGAGTGTGTGTGTAACAGGCTTAGGTCCTAGCAAGCTAACATTTTGAATGGTAATGTCAACAGGGTGTGTGTTTAGATCGTCATATTTTCAGGCATAATTTTCAGAGCTATGAGTTGACAATCGGTTGACAAAATAGACAACTGAAATGTTCTGTTCTCAAAAAAGGCTCATGGTTGACATTCAATGATTAGAGCTACAAGGCCATCCAGCCTCCATAAATCAAGAATGGGAGGCCAATCTCACTCATGTATAAAAAAGTCATAAACAATACACAGGACCCCCTCGTCTCATTGAGGGAACAATGGGGAAGGGATGGGCTAGAACTAGATGATGAGGAATGGACAGGAGGTAGTTTCATCCCCCAGGGAAGTGGCTATTTCATCTAGACTGCGTCTGGTCCAACTAAGCATTCTACGCAGAACATATATCTCTGGTTTCCCGACTGGTGCAAATGGGCAGGGCTAACGAGGGGCTATGTAGGAGACAGTGCAGACTTGAGGGCTCCTTCATGCATATCATATGGGAATACAAGTTGATTCAGGAGTACTGGAGAAAGGTACACAAGTGCATGAATACTGTATGGTGTGTAGTGATTCAGCCGGAAGCCAAGGGGTGCCTTTTAAATGTGTGGGAGACCACAGACCTTAACAGCAGGGGCAAGCTATGGGCAGCTTTGGGACAAATGGTGGCAAAAAGGTTATGGGGAGCAACACTGCCACCTACACTAGGAGCCTGGAAAGCAGACATGGACTGGAATATGCTTAGGGAGAAAACTGTTTATGTTGCACGTGGCTGCCCCCAAAAATGGTTGGCGGTCTGTGATAAATGGAATGTATATCATGGTAATATTTGAGAGCCTCCTCTCCCCCGGTGATGAACCATTATCACCTTGACCCTAATGCTATTAATGAACTAATTTCGACTGTCTGTACTGTAATATGACATGCTTCGAGTTCATTATCAGAACGGTGATGTTGCAATGAATCTTTGATGTATTGTGGTGACCTGAACCTTGCTCGTTAATAAAAACAGAATACAAAAAAAAAGATTGGGAGGCCACCATCTGCCTTGCTTGTACTTCTGATAAGTAGACCATAGTGGTATAATATCCATTAAGCTACCAGTTTTTTCTATTCCTAAGTGAGTATCTTCTTCCACTTGAGTGGCATGGTCTGCATCTTGTGTGCATGTTTTAGAAAGTCTAAGGCTCTGGTTTCAAGAAGACATGAACTACAAGGGAACAAAAATGGGTTAGGGATCTTGGTGTTAGTGGCATTTATGGTGTGTTCAACAGATCAGATTGGTGCATAGTGTGTGTGAATATAGTCAGGTATAACTAGTTATTTATTTGACTCCTTTTGGGGTGATGCGTAGTGTAGGTTTACTGTGCATAAAATTTTTCCTGCACATGCTAGAAGAAACCTAGTGTCATATGTGTCATGCCCCCCAAACAGGACAGGAGCCAGGAGTAGTCTTCAATGCATCTTTATTCGTAGCTATCCTACTCTTAACTGAACTTCCCCTTTCCTGTTCCTGCTCCTCCCTTTCCTGCTCCTCCCACCGGTCCATCCTCAAACACTAGACTACACCACACGACATGACACCTCCCCCTTTCTTAACAAAATAGTCATCTTCAACTTGTTCATAGTTTCTTGACTGTCCCCATACAGATCTGCGGGAGTCCGCAGGGGTCGTAGACACATTGCCGTTCCAGGCTTCTCAGGCGCTAGCAAGGTATAGTCTATTGAGGCACTGTTTTGTTTAAACTGCTGTCAGCTGCCTCGATAAGGGTATCCTTGACTGCGGGAGTGTGCTTTTGAAAGTGCAGAGTATTGTGTATGGTCTTCTGGTTCTCTGATTCGTTGCGGGCTTCAGTAGTCTTCCGGGTTATCCACCCATTTGCAGATTCTGACGCGAACGTGGCTGTTTTGTGTGCGACGACAGTTGGTGACTCAGCTCGATAGCGGCAATCTGTCTTTCTTGGTAGTTCTCGTTCGACTGACGCTCGGTCTCCTTCAGGAGTGGACGATGTTCTGGTTTTCTTCCAAGCATCAGTGCGAAATCTTGCTAACTTCTGTCTCTTTGAGTCGGGGGCAGTGCTGTCCTCTTGTTTCGAGTCGTGCATACCGGTCAGCAGGGCACTGGCTGACATGGTTGACCCGGTTTGGTCTCGGGACTCATTTGTTGGCCCGGTGTCCTCTTGTTCCGAGTCGTGCATATCAATCAGCAGGGCGCAGTCTGCTGGAGATACTTCGTTGTGTCTTTCCGGCATTCTTGACAGGAGTATCGCTTCTTGTGATGTGGCTGTCCATGGTTCCGCTAGATGTCGGCTGTCCGTATTCTTTTGTAATTCTTGCTTGAGTGACAATTGGTCTCTTACCTGCGTGTCCGTTATTTTGGTTTTCTTCCGAGCGTCTGCATGCACTTCTATTTCTCGTTGTCTTCTCCGGTCAAGGGCAACACTGTCCTCCTGTCCATGGACAGGCATATCCGACAACATAGGTGCATGTTTCCCTTCTGACTGATGATGATGACCGACTGGGTGGTCTTTCCCCGCCCAGCGGGTACAATCGCCTGCATCCGTGTTTCTTCTGTGTCCCTTTTGCGTAAGCCTTGCTGACCCTTTCAGTGGTGACAGTATATTCTTCACGTCATGATGTTCCTGGGGTTGACATGGTATGTTGTTTTGTGGGGAGTTCAGGCATTGCGGGTTGTTGGCCTGAGGTGCGTTGCTTTGGATAGGCAAGACGGTCTTTGCTTCCACTGTGATTTCAGGTGGTGGACACCGTGACTGTTGTCGGCGCCAGGGTTCCGTTGATCTAGGTGATCGTCCAGACATGCTCTCTGAATCGCTCGATGACGCACTCCTGGAGTCAATGCTATCAAAGAGACACTTTTCTGGGTGCATCTCTTGAAGTGACGATGACACGCTCTTGGAGTTGATGCTGTCGAGGAGACACTCCTTTGGGTGTATCTCTTGAAATGTCTTTTGTGTTGTTGTCGTGACGGGGTTGTTTGCTAGCCACTTATTTACTTCCTTAGTTTGGTCTTGAGTTGTTCGAGTGTGTGTGTATCTCGGTTTCTGGAGGCGACGTGGCTTGTCCCCTCGCCTGTGTTTGGTCCTTTCCTCATAGCCGTTGAGTTGACTGTCGTCGGTCTCCTCTGTGTGGTCTGTGTCTCTGCATGATGGTTCTCCAGAGTAGTATGTTAGTTTCTGGATATAACGTGACTTGTCCCCTCGCCGGTGTTTGATATTTTCGTCACGACCGTTGAGTAAATTGTCTTCGGCCTCCTCTGTGTGGTCTGTGTCACTGCTTGGTATGTCTCCGGAGTCATAGTTCCTGGTTGCCCTAGTCTTTCGTACATCCTTATCCATTGTCCTTTGTGTTGGTGGCTCAGGGAGTTCCTTGACCCTTTGTCTCTCATGGTATCTTGTTTCTGGTCTGCTGTCACTTCGTCTTTCATGATATCTTGCCACTAGTCTGCTTTCGCCCTCCCTCTCTCGGGTTTTGTTTGTCTCCCGGGCTTTCCTCGCGGACATGGGGAATGGGGATGTCTCCTTTCTTCTCTTTTCGTTTCCTGCTTCCCTGTCACTTTGTCTCTCATGGTATCTTGCTTCTTGTCTGCTTTCGCCCTCCCTCTCTCGGGTTTTGTTTGTCTCCTGGATGTTCCTCACGGGCATGGGGAATGTCTCCTTTCTTCTCTTGTTGTTTCCTGCGTTCTGGTGGAATTCCTTGGATGCTTCTCTCGCTGTGACCCGCTCTCCAACTCCGGCTCTCCTGATGATCTCTTTTAGCGAGAACCGCCCTTGAATGATCTTGCGCTTGGTGTGGGGCTTTGAACAGCCTTCAATCACCCGCAGTCGGATTGCATCTTCATTTGTGAAAGTGTTGAAGTGGCAGCATTTCACTAGACGTTGCAGCCGGGTAATGAAACTTGGTAAGGATTCTGATGGTTCCTGCCGCGCTGCGTTGAAAGCAATGCGTTCATGATCCACGTCTTCCTTTGTGTAGAAATGAGCGAGCAGCGTCTCTCTGAGTCCTCTATATGTCTCCGTGTCCTTTGCTGAAAATGTTTTGATTAGGCGTCGGCCTTCGTGACCCACCAGCTGAAGCAATAGTAGTCGACGTCTGCTATCCCTCCGCTCACCGGTTATTACGAGGAATTCGTCCAACGACTCCAGCTACCTTGACCATTTGGGACCTAAACAGTGGTCGCTGGTTTGTGCCACTGGGGGAGGTATTCCGATGCAGGGGTTGGGTTTGTGCGTGTCTTTCCTCACTGGCATGATGGTGGAATGCGCAAGCTTCAGTTGGACGGATTTGGTTTCTTGAGATCAGCTTGGTCGGCACTCGCCCGTTGGCGGTATGCTTCTTTGTTCGTGATTGTTGTGCTTGCTATGCTCAGAATTTGCATCAGCTCGTGTTCGTTGCATTTACGGCTTGCATTTGCTTGTGTTGGTTACTTCGCAGTTTGCCTTAGCTCGTGCTTGTTGTGTTCGGGGTCCGTATTTGCTTGTGTTTGTTGTGGTCGCGATTTGTGTTGGCTTCTGCTTGCCGTTAAACTCGCTTCGATACCTCATACTTTGCATGTGTTTGTTCGCTTGTTCAGCCTCTTGTATTGGCTGGTGCTTGTTGTTTGTTCACCTTATTTATTGCATTTGTTAGTACTTGTTTATCCTGTGTATCAATGCTTGTTTCCAAGTTATTTTCTTTTCAGTGTTCCTTTCTCAGACTCTGCTCGCCTGACTTAAAGATGGCCGACTCCATAACTCTGATGGAGTCCTATGGGTGGCGCCTGACTCTAATATGGCCGCCGTTTGAGACACAAATAGTTCCTTTCTTAATCGCAAGCTTCATTCTCAAATGTCATTTATTGTGCTCCCTTGAAGTTTAGACAGGAATTTGTGTATTTTTGCGCGGACATTCAGGCGTTCGAGGACTCACCCTCTCATTGCTGCTCATGCCTGGCTGTCCTCACGCGTTCTCCTCGCCTGTGGCGCTGATTCGCGCCGGTTTTCAGGGCGGGCACCGTTTCTTCGAAGCAGCGCTGATATTCGCGCTTTGGGCAGCATACGCGCGCGCTGCACAGGGTGATCCTGGTTTCGGACCCCCGCACGCTACGCCGACACAGGCTGCAGGTGAGCACGGTTTCTTTGAAGTAGCGCTGATCCTCGCGCTTTGGGCAGCATACGCACGCGCTGCAAGGGGTGATCCTGGTTCCGAGCCCCCCGCGCGCTACGCTGACACAGGCTGCAGGCTCACCGTGTTCGCTGGCCGTTTCTCCCGAATTAGGGGCACTTCGGCGGCCCTCCGACAGTGCAGGCAGCTCCTTTCCTTTTAGTTATCGGTCGTTGAATTCTGAGGCAGCATTCAGGCTCGACATGTAGCGCGTTTCGTTTTCGCGCTTCTTGCACTCGGCGCTGACACAGGCTGCAGGCTCTCAGGTCTCGGGCCGTTCACGGACGGCAGGGGTTTTGGGCAGATTTGGGTTTCAGAATAATCCCACCCTCGTCGCCATTGTCATGCCCCCCAAACAGGACAGGAGCCAGGAGTAGTCTTCAATGCATCTTTATTCGTAGCTATCCTACTCTTAACTGAACTTCCCCTTTCCTGTTCCTGCTCCTCCCTTTCCTGCTCCTCCCACCGGTCCATCCTCAAACACTAGACTACACCACACGACATGACAATATGGTTTACACTTTCTCAGTAGGAACTGTTTGTTTGTTAGACAGCATAAACTTTGGAGTGTGCCAGACTGATTCTATGCACCCCTCAGGATATGTGGGCCTACAGACCTGTTAGCTCACAGAATCCACCATAAGTACCCCTATACTTGTCAAAGTATCAAATGGTTGGGCAACCTCAGAACATGACAATCCTGACTCCCCAAGGAACCGTGGTAACAGATCTAGAACCTTTTTGCCCAGTCACTCATGATCACTTAGAAAGGTACACAAGAAATACACAAAGGGCCTTTTCCAATCCAATAAGCATTATTCGACAAATTAATGTCATAAAAGCAAGTTACATCAAATAGAAACTCATTTTATCACAAAACTTAGATACAATTTTAAAAATATTATAAAATGAGTAATGTATGTACAACAAACATATGCTCAGTTAAAATCGGATTAAACAACAAGAACAATACATTGGGTAAAATATTTGATCGTCCTAAATAGTGCATTAAAAAATTGATGGCTGGTTAAAAATATATATATATATATATATATGCCAGCCATTTGTAAATCAAATAGTGGGGAGAGAGCATGATCTTATGTCCCTCTTCCAACTCAAGTACTTAGCTACAGCTATTGCAATGCAAGGAAGAGTGTAATTACGCAATATTCTCAACGCAATACTGCATATTCCAGTGCCCAGCAATCTTCAAATTGGAGCTAGCCACGCTTTGCGTGGTGAAGTATGCTGGGCACACAAAAAGAACATGTGCATAGGACTCTTCACACGTCTCACAAAATGGGCATTTACTATCGCTCTGTCTTGGCCATTTACCCCATAAAAGAAGTCATGAGCAGTGCCCCCACTCTAAATTGGAAGTACAGCTTCCGCTCATGGGGTTTGGATATAATGTCTCAGTACTTCTCTAAATTAGGCCGGGGTTTCACTGCCAAGTAAGTCCCTGTTAGGGATGAGCTATCACATTTGTTGAGACTTTTGTGATACACCAAATCCCAGTATCTTTCTTTTACATTCTCCTTTGATGGGAATGGGATGTTTGTTGGGTTTTCCCATAAATTTAGCATACCCGTTTTTGTCAACAATGCTTTTATTTCACATAACCATCTAATCTTGTGGAAAGAATCTGCTTCAATTATATACCTGAGGCCTTCAGTGTATGGTAACAGTTCTGGTGTACTCCAGAATCTGCCCCAATACAGAATAGGATGCAACCTGGCAAAATTAACCAAAGCTTTATGGCCAAGGTCAAGCAGCAATGGCAATATCGGGGTGCTTTGTGGGAGAGCAGTGATATTACGTAAAAAGCAATTTTCAACAATAGTGAGCTGGGGCATATTCTCAAGACCCCAGAGTTCTGCCCCATATAACACTGAGCTCACCACTTTCACATCGTATATTTGTAAAACAGGTATAATTGGCTTAGTTAGGGAAGCATTGAACTCTTTTTGTAGTATACCTGACAGCTGTCGATGCTTCAGGGTGGCAGCGTCTATCTGGCAACCCCATCGCATATCTTTTTGCATCGTCTCTCCCAAGTATGTAAAGGCTTTGACTTGTTCCAATGGTCGGTTGTCTAAAAGTATACCTCCTTTAAAGGCTCTATGTGAATTGAACGCCATGAACTTAGTTTTAGTTAGTTAGTTTCCAAGCCCCGAATGATGCAGAACTTTTCAAAAAGGTGCAATGCTTACTGTAAACCTCTCGGGGTTTTAGACATTATTAACGTATCATCGGCAAACATCAAAATGGGAATTATAATGCCTGCAAAGACTGGGGCGTCAGTGCGGATGGATGTTAGACACTTAACAATGCCATTTATAAAAAGCGAAAATTATATATGTAGCAGGACACAACCTTGGCGCACACCCTTCGCAACAGGGAAGGGTGTGGGAACATTTCCCTGCATTCCCCAATGTTTTTGGGCAAAGTTGTCCTCCTGAAGTCAAGCTATGAGGGATAGGAGTTCAGGCGGCATCCCTAACTCCTGGAGTACGGCCCAGAGTTTGCTCCTAGAGACCGGATCAAATGATGACTTAACCCCTTCTGTGCTCATGACGAGCTGAGCTTGTCATGAGGCACGGTGCTCGTGTGCTCATGACGAGCTGAGCTCGTCATCACCACACCCATTTCTATTATGCCCCAGCACAGCAGAAGATCATCTCAAGCAGCTAAGGTGTTACGGTCAACAAAGGCTGCACACATGCTGCACTTGCCTAGGACCATAGTCCGGCAGTGTATTAATCTAAATCTAAATACCTGGTCTATCGCGCTAACATGCTCTCAAAAGCCCGCCTATAAGGGATTAAGAATGTCCTGGTCCTTGATCCATTTCCGAACCTTTCCTAACACCAGTTGTGCAATAACTTTTTTGTATGGAGTCAATTAAACTTATGGGCCTGTAATTTCCTGGAAGGGTTTTGTCGCCTTTTTTCTACACAGGAATGATCTCAGCCCCCTTCTAGGAATCTGGTATAGGCGCTCCAAAAGCAATAGCATTTGCAAGTAGCAAAATATATCTATTCCATTTTGTCCTATCGTGGAGAAAGATGTCAGCCTGGAGGCCATCGATCCTGGTGCTTTGCCCTCCATGATTGCACAAAAGGCTGCATTAACGCCAACAGCAGTAAAAGGCTTACAAGTATAATAAGTATGAGGAAAAGCTGGAACGCTTGCCTCTGCAGGATCAGCAGCATATTGTGATTGGAAATGGCTAACCCATTGATCTTGTGCTACGTGGTTTTGTGGCTGTGGTCGAGAATCATCCCTACCCCATTTCACCCCTGACCTAAACGTACGGGCATTGCTGTTAAACACATTCCATTCTGAGGTCCTGCCACCTATTTTCAGCCCATTACTTTTTTTTGTGGCTTGGGCCTTCCTGTACTTTGCCCTTGCTATCTGCATGCTAAAGGGCTCTTTAGATTAAATCGCATCCACAAGATTACTCCTGGCCTTTTTAAATTCATTGTTAAACTAGTGGCACAAGTTTATTTGGGATGTACTTGTAGCTCTACCCTCTTTAATAAAAAGAGGTCGCAAATTGGAAAATATTTTGTTGTGGGATATGGTTACGGCCGCAAGGGGAGCGTGGTGGAATAAAAGATACACCAAATCAGATATTGCATCTTCCGCTTCCATGGCAACAGCATCCAGGATATGTGGCTTCTCCAGGACCATTTCCCACTTGAGTCGCCTCATATCATTGGTGGGCATCAGGTCGCGGGTAGTGAGCTGGATATCATGGGAGCTATCTTCCTGAGGGACCAATAATTTAAAAGTTGAGCACAGTGGGTTGTGATTACTCTCCAGGAGGTCACACCTCCATGTCAAAGAGTGTATGCCACATCTTTAGGTTAATTAACATATAATCAATGAGACTCGTATGTCGACCATTGTTAAAGGTGTTAGCCCCATGCCTACCAGAGGGAGTTCTTCCGTTTGCAGCCCGTAGACCTCTTCCCAAGCAGGTTGCTTTGATTTGAATTGCCATATCTGTCCACCTCTTTATAGGTGTCATCACAAGGCTTGGGCTTCCCCATTGTGCGTCTTGCGCCTTTGTCAAATCATGGTCCTCAATACCAAGTGGCTCAAAAGTTGAAATAAGGTCCACCACCACTTTCACCTGGGAGTCTTTAGAAAGATTGTCTGCGTGCTCATCAAGGATTGTTATGGTCTCTGATCTCTTTACCTCACTGAGCCCTCTGGCATAGATATTGTAGATGTCGATGTTCCCATGGGGGCCCGCTGTCAGTCTAATAGCAAGAATATCATTACATATAGTTGGGAGCACAGTTATCTTCAGATTTAGGGTCTGCCTGACCCAAATTGTGAGCCCCCTGAGGGCCTTCATTTATCTCCACGTCTTGCCATGATATGATTATTTAAGTACCCGAGCTGAAAAAGGGGCTCCACTAGCCTTGTTTCCTGAAAGAGACATATATCATATTGGTCTACAAATGTATGCCCCTTGACTTTAATCCATCTATATTCCATGACAGAAGGCTTATACTAGTAGAGGTATGAGATTTCTCAATTTTCTCATTATGCACTGGGACTTGCATTACTACATCCTCCTTCCCTCCTTCGAAAACTGTGTATTTAGGGGATAAGTAATACAAGGCTGGGTTTGATTGAACTAATATGGGAGAGATAACAATAGTCTCGCTGACTGGTGATAATCTAGCATGTAAAATTGGAGTGTCAGCGAGACAAAGATACCTTCAATCTATCTCCCTAAGCGGTGACAAACTCTGGTGTGTGGCTGATTCTGGGGGATTAAGCTTAATGCGAATGCTGGAACAAGTACGATTTTGAGTACAAATGTAAAAAATGACAAGGTTTTCCACCAAATAGCGATGGGGGAGTGTAAATGCAATAGAGTCTAATGGTAATTCGGGTGTCGTGTGTCGTATAGCCATAAAATGTCTTCTCTAATTACTGAATGACAACCCCTGACATGTCGTATCCACTGTGTATATTTGTTGCAAAGAGTCCACATCTTCCCTGCGTATGTTACCAGTGCATTTAGGGACATTAGTCATGTATACTATATGTTTCTTTCCTGTTTTAATAGGGGGTTCTTTAGGCAGCCACAGACTGGTAGATCCTAGGTGATCATAGTTGGATGGGAACGAAGGTGCTGGAGCTTGAGGTCTAAACTTTTCGTCTGTGGGTCTTGCTTTGGAACCCCTATCTAGTTGAATGGGTCCAGTGTTAGTGTAGCTTGTTGAGGCATTCTTTTCATGGTTGATAATACCAATCGTAGCTTTAGCATGACATTCGGTGTCTGGCTGGCTATTACTACTCGTGTCCCAGCTATGCTTAAATTATTTCGGGGTTGTTCTCTCAGCGTGGTTTTAACCTGCTGGATAACTGAATGGGCCTTGCTTAGGAAATCCGCTTAGTTTCAAACAGAGGCCCTAAGGGACTGAATCTCATTCATACTAACAGTTAGCTGTGTGACAACAGAACTTTGTGACGGACCTTGTAATGGCTCCAAAGGGAGCCTGTCAAATTGCCAGGTTTTAGTACCTTGCCTTCTTACTGTGCAATTTACCTCGCCTAGTTCTACTATATCATCAGTGGTATAGGTCGAAATGCTCACTAGGGCCTCCCTACAATCTTGGGAGAGAACAATTGGGGGAGTAGTCACTGTCTCTGGCTGCCCTTTCAAGATGTCAAATCTATTTGAACATGGAAAGGCGGCCATAACATCTGATACAGGGTGAGTGGGTGATCTAACTACAGTTGGACTCGCAAGAAGTAGGCTAGGGGAGTCCTGGATATCAAGGCTTTTAGATTACTTTTTAAACTTATCAGGAATTCTCCTGCTGATGGGCCTACCTCCTCCACACTGCTCAACGCTGCTATCGGTTGTGGCATCATGTTGGGTGGGGTCTAATAAGACCTCACTTTCAGTCAATAGATTATTTATTCTATCCATCACCCCCTTTACTGCTTCTTTTGTTACAACCAAACTTTTCCTTTTACCCCTTTTCAGCTATTTTTTTCTTCCCTCACCCATATCGCCATCGCAGGATTTCCTTTTGCCCATGATAACAATAGATAACAGTAGATCCAGAGGACAAAGCAAAGATTAAGCAAAGACTAGCATCAAGAACAGGTAATCCGTAAATGTCAATTGCAATAGCCGAAGCCTTTGTTCCAATAGGCTCGCTATATATACTCAATAAACATACAGTTCGTCATTAAAAAGAGGACTAGTCCAGTTTGAGCACAGTCCAGTGAAAGCAAACCAAACCAAGCCAAAGGAAACAAAAAGGGGAGTCTCAGCCAGTCTCTTCCTTCGCAGGAACAGAGGGGCGTAAGAGGCGTGAAGTAAGACTGAGTTTTGTACGCAAAGTATGATTTAGTGCCACCCACTCAATAACTGGATCGTATTAAACGAGCACACTGGGTCTGCTACTGACCCCTCACCTGTGTACTAAACGATGAAGCTAGCACGTCTTATTATAGATGTTCCTCAAATCAGTGGGACCAGCTTGAACAGAGAACAGCTTTGATAACACTCAAGGGCTGAATTAAGATGAACGTATAGATGGTATTACTAATTTAGTATGACCAGCCTTTATCACAAATTCAGTAAAATGCTAATTCCAGTTTGTTTCCAGGAACGGATAAGAGCAGTAGGAGAAAACCAACTCACAGTTTTTTGTCACAGGAATCACTGAAATCCACAACCAAGGGGGTGGCCTTGCCCTGCCCCCGCCCGTCCCGAGCTGCGGAAGCATGGGTTGGTTTTTACAGTGCCTCCTGGCGCTTGCAGGTAATGTGCACGGTGGCTGCTGGCTTATGTTGTCCTGGCCTCAACAACAGCTGGCTGGTGGCAGAGTGGGCTTCCCACGCTGCGGGGGCCCATGCTAGTTTTTACAGCGCCTCCTGACGCTTACAAGTGACGTGCACGGTGCGCAGTGGCTGCTGGCTCTTGTGGTCCTGGCCTCAACAACAGCTGGCAGGTGGCAGAGTGGGCTTCCCGCGCTGCGGGAGCCCGCGTTAATTTTTACAGTGCCTCCTGGCTCTTGCACGTGGTGTGTGCGGTGCGATGTGGCTGCTGGCTCCTGTGGTCCTGGCCTCAACAACGGCTGGCTGGTGGCAAAATGGGCTTTCCGCACTGCGGGAGCCTACATTGGTTTTTACAGCACCTCCTGGCGCTCGCAGATGATGTGCGCGGTGGCTGCTGGCTCCTTTGGTCCTGGCATTAACAACGGCTGACTAGTGGCAGAGTGGGCTTTTATTGAGCCTTTGTGATTCTTGTATAAAATATATGTATGGCAATATTTAATAGACAGAAGCATATAGAAATGATAAGCAATATAAGAACAGTGGAATAAATGAATGATTCCACCATTGTGCTAAAAAGTGAGTATATGCTGGCATATACGTACTGTATATAGTGTACTCCTACTATGCGCTCCCTAACCTAGTTGCCTAGGGCGGGTGTTCTGCCAAGAATCCCCTACTGGATGATCAAAGTCCACATTGCCTGAAGGCAAGGTATATAGGCCCGACATGGTCTCAAGTAGGACATCCCTCCTTGTGGAAAATAAAACTGAATCAGCAGGACTAAGACTCCAACACAGTGACAACCTCGCGATGACAGCAGAGTACTCCTCTAAATTGTGCATGGAAATGCAGATTGCAGTGAGCAGAGTCCAGGAAGTGGTAAGGAGACAGACTAGTGCTGTCTCTTCCCAAGACAAAAAGTTGTTTAAAAAAAGATTTTCACTTTCTGTGTTTACTGCCTATGCTTGTGGTTGTTACAGTTAAAAATTGTAGTTTTAGCCTGCCTGTAATTGAATATTTTATCACCTGTGTTGTGTTTTAAATGTGTGGTTTTCCCTGCCCATGATTGCCTTCAATTAGTGTGTTGAATTGTGGGATTTGCAGTCCAACCTCTGTAGTTTGTCCCTCTCATTCCTTGGTGACAAATCTGTTTTCCCTCCAAATTTCTCCTTTTCTCTGTGCTTAGGCATGTGTGCTCAAACAGTGCAAACCCCAGCCACCATTTTGTGTTCACAAGCCAGTGAGGCCAGCCCCCCTGCCCCCCCAGCAACCGGGATTTTCTACATCAGAGGGTACTTCTATGAGCTGTTTAAACTGTATTTACTGGGGGCTGTGCACTTCGTTTTTTGGCCAGCAGGGGGAGTAAAACTTTATTCAAACAGTACTGTTAGATTTCGAGTTAGTGACGCATTTACCTGCTGAAGTCCAAAGTGTGGATTGAGCCTGTCTGTCTCCTAGGAGATTCTGAACAGGAGCAAGCAGCTGCCCAAACCCCACCCCCAGGCCAGCAGACCATTGGCTATTCAGCTACCAGGCAAGTCTGAGCCCTCCTCTCACACCTGCCCAGGCCCCTGAAGGCCTTGCTGGGTGCTCCCCAAATCATTCTCCTCCATCTTGTGAGTTGCAGCCCACATGTGCCCCAGATTGCAGTGAGCAGAGTCCAGGAAGTGGTAAGGAGACAGACTAGTGCTGTCTCCTCCCAAGACAAAAGTTGTTTAAAAAACGATTTTCACTTTCTGTGTTTACTGTCTATGCCTGTGGTTGTTACAGTTAAAAATTGTAGTTTTAGACTGCCTGTAATTTCATATTTTATCACCTGTGCTGTGTTTTAAATGTGTGGTTTTCCCTGCCCATGATTGCCTTCATTTAGTGTGTTGAATTGTGGGATTTGCAGTCCAACCTCTGTAGTTTGTCCCTCTCATTCCTTGGTGACAAATCTGTTTTCCCTCAAATTTCTCCTTTTCTCTGTGCTTAGGCCTGTGTGCTCAAACAGTGCACCCCCAGCCACCATTTTGTGTTCACAAGCCAGTGAGGCTAGCCCCCCCGGCCGCCCCCCCCCCCCACCCCCCAGCAAAACAGGGATTTTCTACATCAGAGGGTGCTTCTGTGAGCTGTTTAAACTGTATTTACTGGGGCGTGTGCACTTCGTTTTTTGGCCAGCAGGGGGAGTAAAACTTTATTCAAACAGTACTGTTAGATTTCGAGTTAGTGAAGCCTTTACCTGCTGAAGTCCAAAGTTATGGATTGAGCCTGTCTGTCTCCTAGGAGATTCTGAACAGGAGCAAGCAGCTTCCAACTCCCTGGCCAGCAAACCTTGTCTGAGGTTGCTCGGACCTTATATGGTGTGCTGGTGGTTGGCACATGTGTACACTGATTGGTGGTTGTATCTGGTGTTTCTATTGGATTAGGGTTAATGTCCTCATTGGTTGGGTATTTGAGGGTTCTGATTGGTTTCTCGGTCTGAGATTCAATCATTGCAGGGTTGGGACTAGGGCTAGGGTTCGGATTTCTATAGGAAGTAGGGACTAGGGCTTCCTATTTTATTGGTTGTTGGGAGTAGGGTGGGACTAGGGCTAGGGTTAGACCTTTAATTGGAAGTAGCTATTTAGTGCTTCTGGTGTGATTGGTTGTTGGGCCAGTTGTGGGACTAAGAGTAAGGTTAGGCTTTCTATTGGAAGTAGGGACTAGGGCTACCTGTACCATTGGCTGCTTGGACTTGGGTTGGGACTAGTGGTAGGGCTAAGGCCGTTATTGGACGTAGAGATCAGGGTTTTTGAACTGATTGGGTGCTTGGACTAGGGTTAAGATTGGCTGCAAGGTCCTGGTCTCCTATTGAATCCAGATGTTAGGGCTAATGTTGTGATTGGATAGTGTTAGGGCTAGGGTTCCCATTGGCTGAAGAGGTCACCTGATTACTAGGGTTATAAAATGCCAGGCTTAGGGCGTCTCAGCCCGGGCTTCGAGGCTAAGGGTGGAGAGGACAAGGGTAGTTGCCTGTTTGAGCCTGTTAAGGGTGGAGAGGACAAGGGTAGTTGCCTGTTTGGGCCTGTTCGAGACTGGTCGGGACTAGGGCCAGAAATGCTGCCCTTTTTCTCATTTAAAAAAATAAAATAATAATCCTTCACTCTTTTATCTCTCCACTATCCTTTTTCTATCAAAATTAACAGACTAACATGTTCACTTCACAAATTCCATATTCCATATTTCAACTATACTAATATACTGATCAAATAACTGAATAACATATCTACTACTCAAATTACTTCATATTTATACTATACTAATTTTCAACACTAATCCTTTATGCGTTCCGGAGTGGCGTGCTACTCGCCAAAAAAGAGCTTCAACACCCATCAGGGATAACAAGTGCTATATGAATGCAAATCTTTCTTCCCCTTTAATCCATCCGCTATCCTTCTCACTCTAAGTAACAGACTAAAATCCACCACTGAAATTACCTCATACTTCACCATATTAATTCACCACTGATCCTTTATAGGCTCCCTGAATAGCATGCGTCAACAAGCGAGCAATAAATAAATACTAACCTTTGTCCTACTCTATCCTTCTGCTATCATTCCAAATCCAAATAACTGACTAACCTATCCACCACTTAAAATGTACTTGCATGTTTCACTACACTAATTCAACACTAATCCCCTGTGGATCCCGGAATAGCGTGCTACCCGCCGAAAAAGCGCTTTGACGCCTCGTATGGGGTAGTAAGCGCTATATAAATGCAATTACAATACAATACAATACAATACATGGAACCGCGTCGCGGCTACAACCTGGCTGACATTGTTGTCTTTGTGATAGCCATGCCGCCTCATGGACGAATAACAAACGCACAATGTGTGTCTAGGCTTTTTACTAAATGTTCAAGGTATCATTACAGTGTACTAACGAAGTGGAATTGTAAGCAATGTTGTTTCAAAGAAACTAATCCTGCACTGTCATGCAAGCAAATGTGTGTCAAAAATCATTGCTTTGAAAAGGAGGCAACTTAAGAAACGTGTAAAGGTGTAAATGTAAGATAAAAAATAAATGTAAAATAGCCTTGTTTTTTCCCGGGCCTAACCTAGTCATGTGACACCCATTCCTCAGACATGAGTCGATTAAAAATATCTAATAATAAGAAAGCTATAAAGAACAATGCTACAGCATATGTTCATGTAAAAGCTGATAACATTAATAAAAAGGCAATCATACAGATTGAAAACCAAAGCATACAGAAAGTCAAACAATACAAAATGTAAATATGAACAAAATCAAATTTAAAAAGGAATTTTTAGAATGTTTTGCGGCATTAATATGTCACCATGCTACGCGACCAGAACAAAGTGTCTGTGGTGTCCAACTCGATAGCAGGATGGATCCAAGTTGTGATTGCCCATGTTGAAATGCGGACATGTCATGTTGGATAATGTCTATTGCTGATGACACTATGTTACCCAGGGAGTACATTCTTGAGGAAAAGGTTGTTATGCAATTTTCAACTACAATATAGTCTTTTCTAAATTAGCCCAGTCAATCGTGCACAGTCTTTCCGCAGCTTACTTCTGATAAACGTTCCATATTTCATTGTATTTTGCATAGAAGAAGCGTTTTTGACATGGTTTTCAAGTGACTAGCAAGACGTCCCACAGTTCCAGGTCATCAGAAATAATTGACAAGTATTGTTTCACCTGGGACAATGTTGAGGTTTTTAGCCAATCAAGACACTACTTCCCAACATCGTAAATTGTCATCACCCCTAAATGTTCTGCCTGCAAGTAATGCAGGTCAGGCCTGCTGATCTTGAAGCCCTCAGTGTTACCTAGCTTGAGATCTGTTAGTACCTAACAACGAAACTAACCATTCACTTCAATTGATGTCTGATGAACTGCACATGCCTTTGCACAGAATGATATCCCGTATTTCCTTCTTGTATTTTGTAAACTGCTGCCAGTTTTCAAAACGTGTGAATGTTGGAATACGAGGTGTGTTCAAATCTTTTATCTTAAACCAAGGCTTGTGGCACAGTTTTGTTCAGGAAATTCATTTTTTGTGGTATACAGCATGCTCTAAGCCAGTGTTCTTCAATCTGTGAGGCGCCCCCCCCCCCGGGGGGGCGCGACACCTTCCCAGGGGGGGCACGCACTCCACTTCAATCTGACCTTTGTTCCTGAGTCCCTCCGTCCGTACAAGACGTCTTGTAGGATTCTGGTATGTGGAAGGGGGAGGGAGGGGAAATCGATGGGGCAGGAGGTGCCCGTTCTTTTGTCATGTTAACTCTCCAAGGAGGGGTTAATTCACAGAGCTGACAGCTTCAGCTGCAGTGGGAGGCACGAGCCTCCTCTGCTAAAACCGAAAGCAAACAAACAGCCACGCTTTCAGTTTTAGCAGAGGAGACCCCTCGCCTCCCACTGCAGCTGAAGCATTTCAGCTCTATGAATTAACCCCCTCCTGGGAGAGTTAGCTCTTCCCAGAACGGAGACCTAAAAACACTACATACTGTGCGGAGGTTTACCTACACTGCGTATGTTAGAGGGTTACTTCACTCTCCACTTTTCTACCTTTCCTTTTTGCTTTCTGCCCTCTTATTTCTTTTTCTCACCTTCTTGCTTTCTGTTTCCTTTCATGTATGCCCCACGCTCTTTGTCTTTCTCCTTACTTTCTTCACAGTTTTCATAATTTCCGTGTACCCATCTCTGTAGGTTCATTGCAACCCTCCCCCTCCCCCCCACCAAGTTTATTCATGGCATTAGTGTAAAATATTATATATGTGGTTCTGCATAAATAACTGACAGAAGGGGATGACCTAATTCATTAATTATACTTTCATTGTAGCCCAGCCTTCTGTGTTGCCAGTGTCAGGCCCAGTGGCTTTTCCACTATGGCTGCTGAACTGGTGGATTGCCTGGATTTCCTACATCACTGGTAAGGCTTGTTCTCTCACAAGAGGGCCAGTGCCCCTCTGCTCTGTAGTAGGGGATACAGCTCTGGCAACCGGTAATTCAAACCGGAGGGGGCATGTTGGGAGGGGAGGCAACACAGACTCACACAACTGTCACCTGCTGAAGGGTACATCACCCCCAAACAGGGCTGGCCTTTGCTCAGTCCTATCACTGGGCGGAATCACATTTCAACCCCCCCTCCGAACCCCGCCAACCCACCCTGACTTTGTCCTAGCTGTAGCCTACAACTTCATATAAAAGATGAACAAACTACAAACAATTTACAACTTTGACTTTTTAAAAACATGTTCTTTTTGCATCATGTTGCTCTAGACACCTCATTTATAGCGAGCACAAACAAAAATGCAAATACCAGAAAGCAAAGTAAATCACTAAAACTTAAATGAATACCACTAAATATGTAACACTAACAGCTAGATTCATCAAAGTCCCGTTTTGCGAGTCAGTAATAGTGATTATTAAGGAATCGCTATTACAGACTCGCAAAACAGGATTCATGTACAAATCGCAAATTATTTTGTCATTCCTACTGCTTCCTTATTTGCGATTAGCTAATTGCTAATCGCAAATAAGGAATAACTCCCCATTCATTCCTATGGGCCTAAAGGCCCATAGGAATGAATGGGTAGACATATCAATGTGCGAATCGCTATTAGCAAATCGCTTTTTGAGTTTGCGATTTCGAGGGTGCAGGGGTGTCCAAAGGACACCCTGTAGCACCCCTGAAATGTAAATGTAGACTGATGTTGCGCACACACATGTCCAAAGGACATGTGTGTGTGTAACATACAACTTTGAAAAATGCACTAAAGTGCTTTTTTCAATGTTTTCGCTATTTACCATGAAGTCAGACTTCGCGGTAAATAGCGGCCAAAAATAGCGATTTCGCAATTCAGAAATGGTTCATGAATTGCATTTAAGGAATCTCAAATAGAGATTCCTTAATTGCAATTCCTCGCAATTTAGCGATTTCGAATTTTGCAATTTTTGCATTTGGGATGATGAATCCCAAATGCAAAAATTGCGCTCGCAAAGGGCCAGATTCTCAGAACCTTGAGAATCTGGCCCTTTGCGAGCCGATTTTTCAATGATGAATCTGGCTGTAAGTTTGCTAAAATTATTTGAACAGAAAGAGAAAAACTTTTTAAGTTTAGAAAATAATGAGCTTCAGCTGCTCTAAATTCAGATCTTCCTGCCTGGCTCCCTACTGTCATGTCCTACCTCATCATCTTCCCTGCTGCTGAGTAAAACGTGACAACAGAGGTACTTTTGGGGGCTTTCATATTCATTCTGCAGGCCTGGCTGAATACACACACCGCCTCCATCACCTGATTCACCCTCAACTCAGTTCATTCAAGCCAGTACCAAATTCTGGGAGGTGAAAGTGTGAAAGAAATGTTATGTTATGTTATGTTAATTTATTTCTTCTATAGCGCTCGGCGACTCCGAGGAGCATCCCGGCGCTTTGGCGAAGAATATCGGCAGGTAAAACAACAACATAACAACTAAAATGCAGACAGAAAAAAGGAAAATAATTATTTGGTAAAAAGCCACGTTTTAAGGTCTTTCCTAAAAGCAAGAAGACTGGGAGCCTGTCTTAGGGAAAGTGGTAGTTCGTTCCAAGCCTTCGGGGCTAGGTAACGGAACGACCGACCTCCCATTCTTGCACGCCTAATGGCCGGGACTGTCATCTTGGACAAGCAGGATGACCTCAAGGTCCTGCTAGGTACATACCGGGAAAGACGTTTCCCTATGTACTTGGGGCCTGTGCGATGTAGAGCTTTGAAAGCAAATGTCAGGCTTTTGAAAAGAATTCTCTTTGCGATCGGTAACCAGTGTAGGGTGTTCAGTAGGACAGTGGCACCTGCTCTTCTCGGGAGTCCATAGATGGCACGGGCTCCGAGTTCTGGACTACTTGCAAACGGGTCAAAAGATATTTCGGTAGACCCCAGAAAAGAACGTTTCCGTAGTCCAGTCGAGATCCGATCAAGGCCTGGACAATTATCTTCCTATGCTGAAAAGACACTGAAGGAAGAAATTTCCTCAGCATCCGTAGAATGACAAAGCATTTACCTGAGAGGCATGAAATATGCGGCCCAAAGGACAGTTCACTGTCCACAATCACTCCCAAGTTCTTGACCTTGAAAGACACATTGTCAGGGGGAAACATATCTTGTGGCCACCAAGATTTCCAATTAGGTTCAGGGGCGCATCCAAAAAAGAGCAGTTCCGACTTATCGGAATTGCACTTTAAGCCATTGCACCTAAACCACTCAAAGACCGCACCCAGGCAATCCCTGATCTGTATGCCGTCAAATGACCCGCCCCTATCACATGTGAATAGGAGCTGGGTGTCATCGGCGTAGGATACGATCTGGGCGCCAAAGGACTCCGCGACTGCTGCCAGAGGGGCCATGAAGATGTTAAAAAGCATGGGGCTGAGAATGGATCCCTGAGGGACCCCCACCTCTAGCGGAGCCATATCAGCGGAGAAAGGGGGCGCCCAGATTGTTTGCCGGCGGTCGGCCAGAAAAGATTTGAACCAATTCCACACCGTTCCTCGAAGGCCGCATTCCCAGAGTCTTGCAAGGAGGCCATCATGAGGAACGGTGTCGAAGGCCGCCGACAAATCAAGCATAACCAACATGGCTCTTCCCCCAGAGTCGAGTACTTCCCTGATGGCATCAGTGACCTCGAGTAGAGCCGACTCCGTGCTAAAATTAGCACGGAAACCAGATTGCGTTGCGTGCAGCAGGTCGTTTCCTTTGATGAAACTGGAAATCATCCGATGCACGAATCTCTCGGCCACTTTCGCCAGAGCGGGGAGAAGGGAGATAGGCCTGTAGTTGGCATGGATAAGGGGGTCTAGGGTAGGTTTCTTGAGCAGTGGTAGGATCATGGCACGCTTCCATGCCTGCGGTACCACACCTGTAGACAGGGAGGAGTTCAAAAGGGGGTTCAGCAAGGCATTTAAGGCAGGTGCCACTTTCCCCAGATGTTTAGGCGGGCACGGATCAAGTGGAGAGCCAGATTTCAGACCTGACAAAAGATCGAGAGAAGTATTAAGACACAGATGGGGAAATTCAGAAAGAAAAGGGCCTTGACCCTCCACAAGAGATGAAGAAGATGAGGGACTCGAAACCAACTGTGGGCAGGAATAAGAAAGAGAGGCTTGAATGGTTGCGACTTTACTAACAAAGAAGGTGGCTAGTTGTTTTATCCATAGTTCTGAGTGATTGTGAGAGGGAGTACAAATGGCTGGAGAAGTAAAATCCTGAACAACTTTAAAAATTTCTTTGCAAACATTTTCAGCCTCATCAATTCGGCGCTCAAAATAGGCCTTTTTTTCTTCCCAGATCGACTGATGGTAGGCTTTAGTTATCGCTCGAAATGTCAGTTTTTCAGTCGGATCATAAGCCCGCCTCCAGACTCTCTCGGCCCTTTTACAGCCCTGCCGTTGCGTCCTCAACTGGGGAGTGAACCACGGAGCCGACGCAATTCGCTCACCTGATTTAGGCTTTTTTTCGGGGATTAAGGTCTCAAATCTGGCTATAAGCCATTTATGGAAGAGAGCAAGATTCTCTTCTAAATTGCCCAAAAGAGGACATGGAAAAGTGGTGAGAGCCTCAGATAGCATATCCACCGAAAGCAGATGGAAAGGGCGCGAAGTCCGCGTAGCCTCTATTGATTCTCTCACCCGAGTGAGGGCGGTGGCAGGCACGGAAAAGGAGATCAAGAAATGATCAGAAATGGAAGGGGGAGAAGACAGAACAAGCATTGGAAATGCAATATGTCTTGCATTTGTTGGAGTTGGAGCAATTGGCATTGTAAATGGCAATGTTTTTTACATATGTAATAAATATGCTCTTTCCACCTTAATCAAATAAAGAACTCCTTTGTTTGTTATTTTCTGTAGTATTTTGTATAGCATGAAATACCCCTTATTTTGAAAAGCTCTTCTGTTTTATATACTTCAAGAAATGCAGGACGATTTAAATATGCAAAATAAACACATTAGTCCTCTACTCTGCAAAGTGTATTGCTATTTGTATGAAAAACATGCAACAATTTGCACACATTTTATCTTGGAAAGTGGTGTTTTGAGCTGTGTAATAAGCCTCTGTCACTTCACCACACCCACCCACTCACAAACCCGCAGTTTACTAAACACTCTTATTGTATTGAATGTTATTCGTTCAATATGCCCGGAATGTGCTCGTGGCGGTCAAAACCAGAAATTTCTGTCAGGTGGAGGGGGGCAACGTCTTAGAAAAATCAGCTGGAGGGGCTCAACCTACAAAAGTTTGAAGACCTCTGCTCTAAGCAAAGCCTTGTTCCCCTGAACTTGCCAACCTTTTGACTCCCAAATTGAATTGACATCAAAAGTGACCCACTAAATTTCGAACCCTTGTGTGGACAGCTGGGAAAGAAAAGAAGCAGAATAAATCAGCTTGGTGTTTGCTAGCATATTTTTCTTTGCAGGTGATTGTGTAAGTTTATAATTATAAGACACTGGGTCTAATGTATCATAACCAGAGAAGTAAGCAAAATTCTGAGCAAATGTTTTTGAACTACTCCGTGGCAGTGTAGGACAATTTTCCTATTGTGTGTAATTTAAAACAGCACCTGGAGTACTTACTGTATGCAAAAAATGATGACCGTAAAGTTGAAAACAGAACATTTCATCATAATTCGATGTGCCTTCATACAGTTCAACAGATGAAAAAACAGTACCATGACCTAGATTCTTTTTCATGCCCTGTGTCTACATCCCAATCATCAGAGATAGTACTATGGGTGTCAAAGTCATTTAAAGAGGTGCCGCTCGCAGCAGTAGTGTGTGGGCGACCTGTTGGAACTATCACGTCATTTCTCTTACCTGCTTTGAAGTTCGTCGGGGTCAATTGGAGGCATAGGCGTACTCCTGCTCTGGGTGCGGGACTGCGAGGACCAGCAGCCGCAGCGTGAGAGATCATTGGGCACAGCTGGACTCTTCCCGCCTGCTTCCCTTGAAAACTGCTTGCGGCCCCCGCTCCGCGGGAGCCGCTCGCAGCAGTAGTGTGTGGGCGACCTGTTGGAACTATCACGGCATTTCTCCTATCTGCTTTGAAGTTTGCCGGGGTCAATTGGAGGCATAGGCGTACTCCTGCTCTGGGTGCGGATCTGCGAGGACCAGCAGCCTCAGCGTGAGAGATCATTGGGCACAGCTGGACTCTTCCCGCCCGCTTCCACCTGCTTCCCTTGAAAACTGCTCGCGTCCCCCGCTCCACGGAAGCCGCTCACAGCAGTAGTGTGTGGGCGACCTGTTGGAACTATCACGTCATTTCTCCTATCTGCTTTGAAGTTCGCCGGGGTCAATTGGAGGCATAGGCGTACTCCTGCTCTGGGTGCGGGACTGCGAGGACCAGCAGCCGCAGCGTGAGAGATCATTAAATACAGCTGGACTCTTCCCGCCCACTCCCGCTTGTATTTAGGAACGCCCACTGACACGCATCGCGGGACACGCATCGCGGGACGCGCGCGGGAGAAGCCCGGGACAAGGGCGGGACCGTCTGAGGCTGTCCGAGGACGATTGAGGCCGGGCAGGGCTACCCCCCTTAAGTTGTGGGTCGTTCAGTGAGTTTTTTTGCACTGTAGTTCACATTTATCCATTCTTTTGTCAATACCTTGTGTATATTGCTTGTATTCCTCCCTGTGTTTATCAAGTAGTAATCCCAAATGGCGTCACATTCTGGGAAGGGAAGAAAAGTTACACTCTTCACCACTGGGGGAGCGGTAACTGGGACGATTGATCAATTTATTACGAAGGCTGCTGCGGTATTGGAAAAGGAAATAGCCCTAACAGAGAAACGCCTGTCCCTAGACCTCTTAACGGGGAAGCGTTCGTCATTGGGTACCATTGGGTCCGCGGTCACTCCGGAACAAGCAAGACCTAAAGATCCCCCAGGTGTCTTGAGTCCTAGTTCCAGCTTACTGCTGGTAGGGCTTGATAGCCCTGTGGCATGTACTTCTCTAAACTTAACCTCTGACAGTACTGTCTCTAGAGGATCCCGGAGAAGGGATTCCAAATTGCCATCTCCACCTAGCCTCCTAAACAATAATCAAAACCCTGTTATACTAGCAAGCAAAGATTCTAAGGTCACTCATTTATCAGGCAAAAGGAAAAGAGGAAGTGGTCCCCAAAAGGGTGGCTCTGCAAAAATATTTAAAATAAACAGTTTAAACCCTGCGCCACCACATCCAGTACAGCCCCCCAGTCCGACCACGACTATCCCCCAATTAAATCATTCATCTACTCAATGTACTGTAAACGAGGGGTTTCTAGGAAAAATGAGTGAAATCGCTAATGTTTCCCCTTCTGGAAAGAACTAAACTGAAACACAAAATTGGAGCAACTTGAAAAGTTAGTTCTAGCGAATTCCATCACACTAAATAAAGCAGTGAAGGGTATGGAGGGTTTTAATCTTAAAGCCCCCGGAGGTCAAGTCCCAAGGGCCTAGAGATAGTGATAAGGTTTCCCAGCCAGTTCAAACTGATAGGGCCGATAACCAGAAATCCCTGCCTTGTGCGGAGATGTGGCCGGCAGAGAGTGAATCATTGTGTACAATTAGGGAGGGGGATTCAGGGGCAGGAAGGGTAGCAGGAAACCAGCCTGCAAAATATGTGCACGTAGCAGAGAGGATGTCAAACAGGATAACATCTTTGGGAAACGAGGGTTTAAAGCAGCGCCTGCCCTGTATAAACCTCCCCCCAGAGTTCATACCGTATACGGTCATATTGGCAGAAGTTCCCGGGATTAGTGTAGATAAACAGGAATCACACAGGGAGCTGAAAAATAAGGTCACCCACTGGCTTATTAGGAACAGAACACGCCCAGCCTTCTCTAACGCTGAGATTTTAAACGTCAGAAGGGTGAGTTGGCTCGGCTGCAGGGTAAAGGACATTGAGGGTGACTGCGTAATCGGAAATTTTAGAGATCCATGGGTGGTTGAGTGCATATGTTATGAGGCTGGGACTGGTAGAATGGGAGATATCCAATCCCTGGGCCTCAACTATTTCTATGCTCGTCCTTCTCGAGGCCCAACCAACCACACTTATAACAATCAGACAAAGAGACCCCATGATATCAATCCGTTCGACAGGGTTGAGCCTTTTCTCTCTCTGGCAAATCGTTTTGAGCCATTTATAGGTCTAGAGGGGGTGGATTGACACGAGAAAATCTCCACTGGCAATAGTGCGGCCCAGCTATTGGGCAGGGATCATGAAGATGGATGACATAGCAGGGAGGTGGCCCACTTTGATGGAGGTACGACTTTGGTTGGTGAACGCGCTAGTAGTGGTATAGGCTTCTGTCTTTCCGCCGGGGTAGTCCCAGCGCTTTCTGGGGAAACTGCATTGGAGATGAGTAGGGGAGGTTGGAGGTATGGCCAAGGCTTGGAGAGGTTGATTGCAGGTCCCCCAGACAGTGGGGCGCCCACTGTGGGAAGCAGGGTAACAGGGCCAAATCCGATGGAGATTGTACAAAAAAAGCTGTATAAATCGGATAATCCCCATCTGCTTAAAATTGTCTCCTGGAACATTGCAGGGTTGAAGAGTAAAACCTCTATAGCAGAGGGGTTGGATTTCGTGGATGATCACAATATCCTGATCTTTCAAGAAAGTTGGGCTCTGGACCCTATTTACCGTCAGGGGTATCTAAATTTCTATAAACCTGCCATTAAAGGCAAAAAAGGTAGAACCTCAGGTGGCTTAACAATCTGGGTGCGGCAATCTCTTAGTTATAATCCCTTCGAAATAACGGTGGATAACCCTGACATCCTTGTGGTAAAGCTGATTCGGCCCAACCAAATGGAGATTACCATTGTTAACATCTATGATAGAGGTCAGCCGGGAGGGCGGATCTCGGGAATCACAAATGAGCTGGATCTCTTCTTCTTTAATTCTGTTGGGCTGGAAGGCCTTGTGATTGTGGCAGGGGACTTCAACTCCACATTTGAACCCTTAAACCTTGAGGGGGAAGATATTTTAGCAGAGGAGGATGCACAATGGAATATCCCCCACCTTGACCTAAACCCAATAAAGAAGTGGACAGAGGCTGCCCTACAGTGGTTGGGTCTCTGCCTCGAGCGGGGTCTAAGAGCTGTAAACGGATGTTCTATCTCTGATAAAATTGGTAGCGTAACGTTCGATAATGGCACTAAGAAAAGTTGAATAGATTATATCTTATTAAAGGTCGAGCACTGGTCCTTTCTTAAGGATATGATAATATCTGCTCGTCCTGAGAGTGACCATAACCCGCTTATACTTAGCCTAAGAATTGATGACGGCCCGGAGAGGGTTAAAGCTACCGAGATTGCCACAGCGGAGGCCTTGCTTACAAACGATATGCGCAGGGTTCGGTGGGATAGGGTAATTGATGACCCTTCTACCTTAGTTAAGATTTCTTATGAGGTTTCTAGCACCCTGTGTGCCCTACATGCACAGAAAAACCAAGATGAAATCATTGCAAAATCTACTGCACTTCACGAGCAGCTTTTCAGGGAATTGAAATCCCATTTCTCTAAACGCTGCAAACCCAGTGAGCTACCATCCAAAAAACCAGGTAACTCATGGTACAACAAATCATGCCGCATGGCCTATGGCTGTCTGGTGATAGCCATAAAATCACGAATCACAGAGGACATCAGGAGAGCAAGGCTTGCTTATAGGAAAACCCAAAGACAGGCTAAAAAGGATTGGGATGACCAGCACTGGCAGGAACTACTCGAGGCTAGCAGGTTGAAAAACCAGACAAAGTTTTGGCAGATAGTCAAATGGGGAAAGTCTGCGGAATCGCAAGTCCCAGCAAACTATATGTCTGTCGGAGATTGGGTCGAATATTTTGAAGCCCAGTTCAGGGGTCCGGAAGCAGAAATAGTTTTTGCCCGTGATGAATTTTTTTCAAAGTTATTGACCCCCAGCCACCCCCTGGTGTTTGACAGAAAAGATGTAGAGAATGCACTTAGGATCGTCCAAGGTGGAAGAGCCTCAGGGATGGACTGCATTCCGGCAGATCTTTTTAAATCTGACTTAACCAACTGGGTGCCCTATATCACCTTTCTAACCAATGCTATCGTGAAGGGGTCCTCGATCCCGGATTCTTGGCAGAGTGCCGAAATCCTGCCCATATTTAAAAAGGGGGATCGTTCTGTTCCGGGGAACTATCGCCCCATAAGTTTAATAGATGCTATTCAGAAAATCCTCGCCAGGATGGTGCTTGGTAGGATCCAGTCCTGGATGTATCTAGAGAATGTTTTATCCCAATTACAAGCAGGCTTTAGATCCAGTGTCAGCACGATCGAACAGGTGTTTAGGTTTATATTAATTTATTGGAAGGTTGTTATTTTGGGTGGTGGCACTATTTATGCAGCGTTCGTAGACCTAAAGTCTGCCTTTGACTTAGTTCCGAGAGCTAAGTTATGGGTTGCTCTAGGAAACATGGGAATGCCACGAGAACTTCTTGATATGGTAATTAGACTTTATGAAGCAAATTTTGCACAGGTCAGATGGGGCAAACAAGGGCAGGTTACAGAGAGATTCCCGGTGTCCCGCGGTGTACGCCAAGGGTGCGTACTTTCACCAACCCTGTTCTTGTTATTCATCAAAAGGGTCGTGCAGTACTTTGCAGCATTTCCAACCGATGCCCCCACCTTAGGTGGCACCAAGTTCCCGCTACTTATTTTTGCGGATGACACCTTAATTTTATCAAAAACTCAGATGGGTCTCCAGTCTGCCCTAGATAAGTTTGAGGATTTCTGCCAATCCAACGACATGCAGGTCAACGTTACAAAAACTAAATTTCTGGTTCTAACTAAAAATAGGCTGCAGCAGGGCCATGTTAGTATGAATTGCTGTGATCTAGAGCAATTAAAAGTCATGACATACCTAGGGGTTGTGTTGTAAAACAGGCTCAGCTGGAAACCGCAGCTTGATATACACGCCCTCAAGTTTGCTCAGTTAACAGGGTGCCTGATCAAGGAGTAGAGATCTTCATTGACAAAAAGGATAGGCCCAGCTATAAAAATCTACAATGCTAAAATTAGTTCAGCGATTTTGTACGGCGTGGACTTATGGGCTTCCGCGGACTTATCACCGCTAGTCAGAGTCCAAAACAAATTTTTTAGAAACCTTGTAGGCCTTCCCCAATCTAGTCCCTTGAAGCCCTTATTAATTGATCTAGGCTGTCACTCTATTGATGATGTGGCACGTTTTAAAACAGTGGCCCTGTGGAGGATAATTTGAACAACCCCTGAATTGGCACTCTTTGCCAATGAAATTATGGACGTTAGATCTGCATTGGGCTTGGGTAAAATCTCATGGTTTAGACAAGTAAGATTGCTCTTAGAAAATATGGGCCTGAGCAACCTGTGGACAGACCCGAACAAAAATGCTTTTCCTTCAAAAAAGGATTTTAAAGCATTTCTGTAATACCTACATCCCCCCCCTCTATTTTACCACTTCTTAAATACCGAATCGGTAAAATTCGGTATTTAAGAAGTGATAAAATAAAATTACCTACATCTAGGCCCTTGGGCTTTATTGTGCACTCTTTTGAATCTCTGTATCCATTCTGGCTCCAGTAGTGTAAATATTCATTATAGGACTGGACACAGGAATATGAATCACACACTATGAGTTTGGAGAATCTGGGTTCTGTATTCTCCAGTGCCAGTATTAGAGCCTAAAGTTCAGTCAACTGCGCAGTGCAGTTACCAAGTGACTGCATGTAGCTTTTTCAGGAAAGTAATTCTCCATCCTGCATGTGCCTCTTCACAGCAGCACATGCTGCTGAATATTGGGCTTTATTCCTATGGCAGACTGGGCAGAACCATGTTATAATCGTAAGGATCTAGAAGCATTATTTAATTAAGAAGTGGATATTCTTGTTCGTACTGCAGAAAGGCTTGTGTTTGTAGAGTAGAGTCTACATCTGTTGCAGTGAGTAGGTTAGTCCATTTTCGCCAGCGTGGATGGAATGCTTTTGCGTTTAGTATGCTTGCTCTTGTGATGGCCTCTAAGGTCGGCACCAGAGTCACGCCCATAATTAGTCTTCCCTGAGCCTGTGAACTCTACCTCACCACAGCAGTCTATACCGCTGTCAGTATTTGTTTATGTCAATGCAAAATGCATTTCAACATTGGTATCTAAATGTGATTGATATGCAATCATTACAGTGTAACCCTCGTTGAATGTAATGTAGGTGTACCCTGATGTCCCTGCAACTATGCGGATCGCCAGGTTTGTTCTGTTTACACGTGTGTGTATGTGTTTTAAAGCTAGCCTGTCAGCTTGTACTGAACACAATATTTGTGTGTGTTCAGTGGTCCAGAGTGTGCTTGAGAAATCTGGATGTATCAGGCTGTAGAATGGTTTAACCTGTTCTACGTAATCTGGAATGTAAATTCTGCTAAAATGTAGGAATCTGAATATGGATCGTAACTTCTTCAATGTAGTTGGAGATACAGCTGTACACTCTCTAAGAAGTGTGTTGCCAAGCTTTTGCCTTCACTTGACAACTCATATCCCAGAAACAGGGCACTGAGATGGGCAATCTTTGAGTTTTTTAAATTAAATTGTTTGCCCATATGAGAAAATCCCACAATTATGCAATCTACTCTTTTCAAGTGTACAGAGCATTCATCCTCCGTTAAATATATGTCATCGATATAAGATATTGTCTGGCCCCAGGTTATCAACATTTTGTAGAAGTTCTGTCACCCTGGTCTGTGGCTATTGTTATACCCCTGTGGCAATCAACAGACCTGTTTTTCAAGATCCCAGCACGCCGAATGTGGTAAAATATCTGCTCTCAGGTGTTATATTTTGGGGAAAAAATACATTCGAAATATCTAGTGTGGTTTTGTTTTTTGTGCACTATGTTGTTCATCAGTGCCACGCTGTGTGTGGTTTGTACTGCAAATGTGCAAGTAATTGGGTTTAGAGGTCTGTAATCTAATACTAGATGATATCAGTGTCATTACGGGAAACAAGGGATTACTCCTTGAAGATGTGCAACTTTCTGTTACACCCTGGTATTTAAGTTGTTATAGACTTTCCCAAAATTGTTGTTTACCCTAAATTTTTTATGGGAAATTGCCTATGAGGTTGTTGTGTCGCCCTCCATTTGGCCAGACCATGACGAGTTCTGGAGGCCAATCCTTTTCAGCCACTAGAAGGTCATAGCTGCATGACAGGGTCTCCCAAAAGAGAACACTGATGGGTATTTCTATGCCCCCCTCTAGATGAATTAGCATCTCTCATAGGCTATGTGGGAAACTCACGCTTGTATCAGGTGTTTTCACTTGGATATGTAATTCAGCGCTACTGCCGCCAGACAATCCATTAGGTTCTGGAGAACTATTGTGACTTCTGACACGCTATCCAGCATGATCATAGTACACTCCCCGCTCAGAAGCAGTGTCCGCAATAGTCTCAGCATGCCTGACTTTGAGTCCAGCTACCTTCTTCTTTTTAAATTGAAGCATTGTCGTTTTAGGTTTATCTTCCTGTTTAATGCTGTATTCAAATAGGAGTGGTATGAGTCCTTCTTTAGTTTCAAGTACTCCTTTAATCAATGCTTTGACCATCTACCTCACTCCAAATGTTTATCAGATGACTCTTGAAAGTAACAATATGAATATGTATGAGTATCCTGATACCTGCCAGGCGGTCTAATATTAACAGGGTTACGCAGGTTAGCGCATTTCTTAGTGGCTTCCTGTTGAGCAGACTGACCCGCAACTTAGTTTTGTCCTTTTTTCTTTGTGAAAGACTTGGATGCTTGCTTAGAGTTATTCTTTTCAGAATTACTCTTTAGTTGTGGTTTACCGGACCTGGCTCCCAAATTATCTCTACCCAGCTTAGCATGGGTTTCTTCAATACTTTTAGCCAATTCACACTCCTGTTGTCCTGGAGCCAAATCTCTTAGCTGCTGGTGTATAGCCTAGGCTGCTGCTTCTCCTTTTATGTTACTTAACATAATGACGGATACTGCGGCAAAATTGGTTATCAGTTTCATACCTAAATCCTAGGCAGGTGCTCTACTCATTCTGGATCTCATTCTGGCAAAGCAGCTATTGAAGGGTTACCATGTGTTCTGGTATATACTGCAGCAAAAACTGTACCCCAAGTGATGCAATCTTCCACAGGGGAAGTCATACTCATCAGCAAGCAATTTTTTAATATCTTCTGTTTTTCCTGTGATTCCGTATGGGGAAACACCGCTTCAAGCTGACTAGTTTTTTTAGCTCTCCAGAATGGGATCTCCACCAATCTGATGGGGACCTTACCCCTGACTGCATTTAGTATTTGTGGGCTGATGCCCGGTATAGCCGTCTGTGGTTGTGCAGCTTGAGCAGTCTGCGCAGGATTGTCAATGTTCGCATAACAAACTGTGTCAAACATCTATATGCTGTCACTAAATGTTTGTTGACTCTACACAATTGTATTGCTGAAAAATGATAAACATCAGGATGCAATGTGTATCTGAAGAAGATTGGCCAGGTTGCTTGCTCCCTGATTGCTAAGGGGACCTATTCTAACATTTTCTGTTGGGTGAGGTAGGGAGTCTCAAACCAATTTCTTAGTATGTTAAAGGTATTTCTCTTTCGTCATATGGTGTGTAGTTGTTTGGAAATTCATGTTATTTGTATATGTGAAATAGCCTTGCTGTTGTTGTCTGCTGTTGGGAATATAACCCATGAACAGAACATCTCTGTCTTATGTGTTTCCTGAGCCTCAACCACAAAGATCTCATCTCAACCTGTAAGTGTGAGACCATGTTATAATAGTTTCTGAGTATCCGCATGTCTGAAGTTCTCAGTAATGTTAAGTGCTGCTAGGTCTTCTGCGTCAGACATATTTCTGAAAAGTAATCAGAGAGGGTAACACACTGAGAAAAGTCCTTTGAAAAAGTTCAATTTTGAATAACCTACCGCTAATACATAGCGGTTACCTACACATCTGAGGGGGATAGCCAGACCACCAAATATGTCTCCAGTTAGGAGGTGTGAAGGGGTCTCTGAATATGCACAAGAGAACTACTCAGGTGATCCATTAAATAAGAACCCACTCTACCAATGTTGGCAGCGTCATGTCGTACAGTTTACACTTTCTCAGTAGGAACAGTTCGTTTTTTATTCGTGCCCGACCTGGGGACCGGGGCCGAACGGCAGGGGCAACATTCTCCCTAGGATGTTTCAGATGTTTTGCACTCCGCGTAGGCGCGAGCTGAGACCTAGCCAGACAATAGTAATTAGACAGCCCTTCTTAGATGATTACACATTAGACACGGTGTACCCCCAATTATAACACCCCAGTTCTCCAGTTTAAAGTATTGGCTGGCATATAGAAACATTTACAATATAGAGCTGAATTACAGGGCGATTGCCTTACCGAAGGTATGGCCTATTGACGACCATGCATGGACTCAAATCTAGCCTGACCTACCATTCTAGAATAATGAGATCCTGCTCAACAATACCTGATGGGATATATATTCAGAGGTTACTGTACTGTTGTTTTTTTTTTAAATGGCAATTAAAATTATTCATTAAAAAAAGGAACTGTTTGTTTTTTGGACAATATAAGCTTTGGGATGGTGCCAGACTCATTCTATGCACTTGATAGATTATTCTTGGATGAATGATGTGGGGCTCTTGACTCACTTGCAGACTGGGTTTAAAGCGGGAACAAGAATCATTGATCAAGTATTTTGATTGCAATTGCTTTATTGGAAATACGAAACACTGGGGAGGGGTCACCTGTGTGTGATTTTTGTGGATGTCAGATCCGCTTTTTATCTGGTGCCAAGAGAAGCCCCTTGGAGGGTTATGGTTGACCTTGGGGCCCCTAGGTATCTTACTGATGTTATTTGCAAGCTTCACGATAACAACTATGCACAGTTCAGGTGTGGGTCTTTCGGGGAGCTAAGCCCATCTATCCCGGTTACCCGAGGTGTCAGGCAGTAATGTGTCCTTGCTACAACCTTATTCAAATTGTAGATCAATGATTTGGTGGCCCAGTTAGAGCCTTTCAGTCATGCTACCCTGACACTGGTTAGCAGGGAGGTTTGCTGCCGACACCCTGCTTGTGTGCTGCCGACACCCTGCTGGTTTCCAAATCACCAATGGGTATACAAAACCTATTACATCAGCTATAGGTCTTCTGGAAGCAAAGAGGAATGGAAATTAACATTACAAAAACGAAGTTCATGGTGTTTAACCCTTGTCCGTTATCTTGTTCCAATCCTGTGTTAGAAGCAACCCCTTTGGAGAGAGTGCATATATTTGAGTATTTGGGCTTTCTGTTTACAGTAAAATGTGGTTGGACATTGCAAATTCAAAAGAACAGATTACAATTGGAGCAACACACAGGAGGGTTTCTAGAAGCTTTAATAGGCTCCACTTTTCGCCAAATCTCGTCTGTCCTACAAATTTATGACATGCAACCCCCTTGGTGCATCTTTATATGGGGGGGAACTATGGGGTCATGCTAAAGTTGGTGAATTGGAACTTATGGAGAATACGTTCCTTTGCTTCTTATTTAACCTCCCAACTAACACTCCACTTGCTCCATTGAGGTTAGAGTTGGGGCATCGATCTTTGGGTCTAAAAATTGGTCTTAGACCCTTACTGTATTAGAGTCAGACTTGGGCCTCTTCTGAATCGTCGACATACCAGTTGGGTTTTGAGGAAATGGTGAGGTTACCAGGTGTTACTAAGATATCCTGGTTCCAGTTCATTAAAAAGCCACCTTATTGAAACTGACCATGATGAGCGATGGACAGCCCCACAGAGCGCTTGTGTACTCCAAAAATCTGTGCTCAAGGGAGCTTATTGGTGGCACATGGTAGATTTCTTAGGCATGGGAGGGGGGGATCAATGAATGCTGCCTTCCTGGAATTTAAAGATGATTACAAATGCAAAGGTTATTTGGATTAGATCAAGTCACCTTTGGCAAAGACACTGTTTGAAATTTCAGTTTGGGTCTCTGCCTCTACATACAGCAACTTTCAATTGGCAACAACCAGGTTCTTATTTCAATCTGTCCTGCCCCTTTTGCACTGAAGTGCCAGAATCTATGAGCATGATCTTATTGTTTGCCCTAAATATCATGTATATATCAGAAAGTGGATTTTTCCTTTTTGTCAGAACTTTGGGGCCAGAGACTATAAGACTGCCGTTAGGGTATTAAGAACTGACACATAACAATCTGTTGTTTTTTGAGTCTCCCGGTTTTTATTAACCATGTGGCGGAGTCAGCGAAGCAATTTGCACTTATGATTGGTGCTTGGCCGCTCCCTCCCTCCAGCGTTGTGTGTAGATTGACCAACTTTTTTATTGAATAAACTATGAATTTGCTCATTTCATTATTAGCTGTGTATGTATTTTATCAATTAGAATTGAATTTTTAAATGTGATTTCTTTAAAATCCTGTTGTTTGTATATGTGCTCTTATGGCAAGCTGCCGAAATAAAAATATGATGATTTCATGTACCCCCTCAGGATATGTTGGCCGATAGACCTGCTAGTTCAAGAGCCAAAATAAGTACCCCTAAACTTGTTAAGGTAACAAATGGTTTGGGCAACCTCAGAAGATGACAATCCTGACTCCCCAAGGAATCTTGCAACAGATCTAGAACCTCTTCGCCCAATCACTCGTGCTCACTCAAAAAAGGTACACAAAAAATACACAAAGTGGCGTTTTCAAAATTTATGGAGCCATTGTGATTCTTGTATAGAAGATATGTGCTGAAATACTCAACAGACAGAAGCTGGTAAAAGTGATTAGCAATATGAGGACAGTAAAAAGAATGAATGATTCCACTATCATGCTAAAACAGTGTGCATATACTGGCATATAATTACTGGGTATAGTGCACTCCTCCCTAACCTAATTGCCTTTGATGATTCTGCCAAGAATCCCCTACTGAATGATCTAAGTCCTTGTTACCTGAAGGTAAGGTATGTAGATCCCCGTGTTGTTCACAGGTTGAACATCCCTCCTCGTGGAGGATAAAGCGGAATCAGCAGGGCTTAGACTCTGACACAGCAATGACCTAGCAATGATAGCAGCGTGCTCCTCTAACTTGGGAACTGAAATGCTTGTATTTATAATAACATCATCCATGCTTCCATGTTGAGGCTTCCGCTGGGCTGACATTGTTTATTGTCTTTGTGATAGTTACGTCGCTGTATGGATGAATAACAAAAAACAACAATTGCACATTGTGTGTCTAGGCCTTGCACTAAATGTTCAAGGTTTCATGATAGTGTACTTAAGAAGTGGATTTGTAAGCAATGTTGTTTCAGAGAAACTAATCTTGCACTGTCACACAAGAAAATGTGCGTCAAAAGTCATTGTGTCGAAAAGAAGAAAATTTAAGAAACTTGTACATGTAAAATGGCAGTGTTTCTTCCCAGGACTAACCTAGCCACATGACACTAGGTGACACGACCTTATGACTAGTAGTGACATTACAGATGTCTTTTGAAGATTATGTCTATCCTCTACCTCTTTTGTATGAGTTCAAGGGTTCCGGGACAGATATATCTGCTCCTGAGCAGGAATCTCTGCATTTTTGTTTGACTTTTTGCCTGAAACATTACTCGGCTGCTAAGCGTGCATAGATATTGGCGCATTTGTACTCTTCTGTGAATGTTGGCCCTTTTGTTGTCTCTGAGTTGATTTATGATGTCTTAAATACAAGCTATGATTAGGGTTGCCACCTTTCCAAGAAAAAAATACCACCAATGTGTTGTTGTTTTAAGGATCTGTAATAGCAGGACGTGATACTAAATACGACTTTAAACAAAATTGCATGTATCCATTTGTAATGGTATTTATCTGTCTTTGTTCAATGAAATTATTAGTCATGAACAATTATCGCAACTTTAACCTTTTTCGTGCATTGGACGACCCGACCGTCTGACGTCACGGTGGGCTGGGGGCCATCCGATTTGTGCATGCGTAGAATTCGCCCGTACAGCGGCAAAATGTGCACCGCATCAGAGCGGCTAGACACATTTAAAAGCGCTTTATATTTATATTTGATTTTTGACCTAAGTACAGATAAAGGCTAAAAAAAAACGCTTTTTGTGATTTTGCTTATTTTTGTAATGGCCGGGCCACCAAAATACTGGTGGTGGCAACCGTAGCTTTGATATGTCTCAGGATTTGTTTTATTGCTTTAAGAGGCTAAAATGTTCACATCGGTTGAACTTTTGTCCAAACACAGCTGGTGCAAGCTTGTACAACTGCTCGGGACACTGACACTCTAACCTGTCAAAGAATTACCTAATCATAAAGCAGAAGGTAGAAGCAGATAATATTGAATTTAAGAGATATGCCACAGCTTTAATTTACATATAGACAGATAAAGTGCACGAGCCTTATGAAAGTGTAATCCCTTCAGTAATAATCCCAGCTGGTGGAGTTTCCGTGTTGGACTGTTTGAAGATAACTTAGAAGAAGAAAGGACAATGGCGATTGTGTGGCAGGAGGGGGATACTAATTTGGACTCATCACAATGTGTGAAAACACCTTTGGAAGCTTTGTTTCCCAAATGGGACTGCACGACAGAAGTACGGCTCTGCAGAAGCCAGTTAGCAACAGGACGCAAACTCCCAAAGTTAATACAATCCATCACCATCTACCCAGATGGAGGAAGTTACTGTCCTTGCAAGGATGAGAATGTGAAGTAGCATCCACCAATCACAGAAATCCCTTTGGGATAATATTGACCTGGGTCTTATTTACAGCATCTGAAAAAGTGCACTCAAGGACCCCAATACGACAGATGACAGTATGTTACTCTCAGCAGTATCTCTAACAGTGGCGGCTCCTCCACTGTGGCGGAGGAGCGCCGCCTCACTGCTTTTAAGCAGTGCGAAATAGAAACATAAAATGATAATAACTTAGAATTATTATCATCTTATGCTTTGTGTGTCCTGCTGCTTTGCGGCCGGGTGGGCAGTTGGGTGGGGCCACTTTGCACTTGGAGCAGGGGAGGAGTGGTTTTCCCACTCCTAAGTGAGCAATGACTGTTTGGTCGACCCTCTAGCCCAAACCAGTCATGCACACTTTCCCCGTAATGCAGCCTGCATGGAGAACATGCCCACCCCTCCAGCCCGTGGCTTAGGGCTGTGTCACGGTGCTCAGACACATTACATTGCTGTATTGCAGCATTGTGATTGGCTTAGGGGAGAGAGCTTGGCAGCCAGCTTCCTGGAGTTGGAGGCAGGAGAGCAGGAGCAGAGACACGGGACCCGGCCTCAAGGTACGTTTTTATTTTATTCAATCCCCCCTTGCCCCCATCCCCCTGACACCATCGCACACCCCAACTCACCCTCTCCCCGCCTGCCTCCCATGAGCCATGCTGGCTGCCACTGATCTCCAAAAGTCCTAAAACAGAGTACCCCTGCACCTCAAAACCCAAACCTACCCCTGAACCCTAAAAATATCCCTGTACCCCAAAACCCAAACCTAGCCCTGAACCCTAAAAATACCACTGTACCCCAAAATCCAAACCTACCCCTGAACCTTAAAATACCCCTGTATCCCAAAACCCAAACCTAGCCTTGAACCCTTAAAATACCCATGTACCCCAAAACCCAAACCTACCCCTGAACCCTAAAAATACCCCTGTACCCCAAAACCCAAACCTAGCCCTGAACCCTAAAAATAACCATGTACCCCAAAACCCAAACCTACCACTGAACCCTAAAATACCCCTGTACCCCAAAACCTAAACCTAGCCCTGAACCCTAAAAATACCACTGTACCCCAAATCACAAACCTAGCCCTGAACCCTTTAAATACCCTTGTACCCCAAAACCCAAACCTACCCCTGAACCCTAAAAATACCCCATACCCCAAAAACAAACCTAGCCCTGAACCCTAAAAATACCCCTGTACCCCAAAACCCATACCTATCCCTAAACCCTAAAACTACCCCTGTACCCCATAACCCAAAACTATATCTGAACCCTTAAAATACCCAAACACCCGAAAACATATACCTCAGTACCCCAAAACATATACCCCTATACCCATACTTACCTTATCCAAACATTAAAAAAACATGCTTTTAACATTCATGCATTTACAACGAATTTCGTTGTAAATGTATGCGTGGTAAAATGTAATGCCATGCGTTATAATGGCATTGCGGAGTCATGGTTCTTTCGTAATGAAAGTATGCGGAGTGATGGTATGCGGAATAATGGGTGTTTATCCTCCCCCGGTAAGTACATTGGTGGCACGGCGGCCCACATCTCCAGCAACATACTCATATTTTTTCACCACCCATTTGAAAAATGCATAGGTCTCTCGCATTGATGGCCAGCACCGACATACACTTTTAGACACACCTCCCGCCACAAGTTCTAGAATTGCGAACTTCATCAGCTCAACATCCTGTGATTCCAGGCAAATCGCTTTGTCTCCCCGTGCCTACCACAAATGAATGTGTTCTTCTGTAATGTAAATTGTGCTCATGCCATGTTGTCGAGTTCGCGCTACATAATATTGCAAGGAAAAATAAAGTAGGGAAACTCGAGTTCACACACTACTGAACGCGCCTTCTTAAGTGCATCAGCAGTGCACTGTGAATCGGAGCGTTTCACAGGCCTGTCACAGATAAGAAATGCTATCAAAACGAAATCCTACAAAACAATATACTACCGGTTGGCAGCAATTCATACCCGGACAACGTCGGGACGGGCTGCTAGTATATATATATATATATATATATATATATATATATATATTACCTACTGGCGGTCGCCAGTAGGTAGTTATAGTTAGGATAATTTTCAATGTTAAATCTCAACATTCTATTTTGAATAACTTTGGCGCCGGTTGACGAATCTGCCTGAAATTTTCAGGAAAATGGTCTCATGGCGGTCCGGTCCTTCCCTGAAAGTTTGGGGGGGATTCGTCAAGCGGGGGCCGAGATAAAAGGGGGGTCCCAAAACGCGTTTTCCCCATGTTAATTTCCATAGGGCGGTCGATTTCACTTTTAGCCCGAACGGCTGAATGGATTTCCACCAAACTTGGCAAAATTGTAGGGACTGGTAGCCCGATGTGCCTTTGCTATGTCTCAAGATATGTGCTCCAGTGGATTTTGAGTAATTTAGGTTCAAAAAAATATATATATCTATAGGCGCTCTCCCGTGCGCGCACGGGAGTGCGCTCCAGGCGCGACACGCGACTTGCGCGCAGGAAGCTGATTGGATCTCAGTTGTCTGTAAACATTCTAAACAGTGCGGAGCGGCCGCCATCTTGTGTCTCGGTAAAATCGAGACACAAGGGGTTTGAAAAAAAAAGGGGCAAATGACCATAAGGGGGAAGAGTAGACCCCCTCTGACCCCCTAGGTTTGATGTAGGGACTAAAATAGGGTCCTGCAGGGCATTAAAAAATTTTTTTCGTTTTGCGCGGGGGAAGCGCATGGTACGCGCACCGGAAGCACGGGGAAAATTCAGGACCATATTTATGAAGGCCCTGCGCTGTTAGTTTTGCGCTTCCTGTGCGTCAATTTTTGTGACGCACCAGCGGTGTAAAAAAATGCGCATTGTTATGCAATATTTAAAAAGTGACGCATCTATCTAGATGCGTCACTTTTTAAATATAGTGCAACGAGGTACATTTTATTACACTGCTGGTGTTATGCGTCACTTTTCTGTGCGCACTCCTTATGACATTCCAGATGTGTCATATTTAATGTATGACGAATCATGTTGCAGATACAATATGGCGCAGAGTTTTAAAAAGTGACCCATGTACCTAGATGCGTCACTTTTTAAAAATAGCGTCAGGTATAATGTATGCAGAGGGGGTGTTCTCCCGCAAAAAGCTTTGTAATAGCGACGCAGTGAAATCTTTGAGATTTCACTGCGTCAGTTTTAGGATGCTGTTGCGTCAAAATCTTGTGCCTGCTTTACAGCAGGTGTTAGACTGAGGCAAGACCTTTCATATGCTGCTTTCCCCATTTGAAAGGACACATTACTGGAGTTGCGTCACTTTTGTGACGCACTCCAGCAATGCGTTACTTGGAATGTCATAAGGAGTGCGCACAGAAAAGTGACGCATTGCACCAGTAGTGTAAAAAAATGTGTTGCGTTGCGTTATATTTAAAAAGTGAGGTATCTAGGTAGATGGGTCACTTTTTAAAATCAAGCGCCACATTATATCTGCGTGAGGTATAATGCATGCAGAGGGGGTGTTCCCCCACAAAAAGCTTTGTAATAGCGACGCAGTGAAATGTTTGAGATTTCACTGCGTCACTTTTAGGATGCTGTTGCATCCTTTAAATATAGTGCAACGAGGCACATTTTATTACACTGCTGGTGTGATGCGTCACTTTTCTGTACACAGTCCTTATGACATTCCAGATGTGTCATATTTAATGTATGACGAATCATGTTGCAAGGAGTTACAGATACGTCAGTATTTCTGACATATGTGTAAACATAAAAGTGATGCGAGGCCGGCGCAAAATTTTGACGCAATAGCATCCTAAAAGTGACGCAGGGAAATCTCATAGATTTCAGTACGTTGTTATTACCAAGCTTTTTGCGAGGGATTGCCCCCTCTGCATACATTATACCTGATGCAGATACAATATGGTGCAGAGTTTTAAAAAGTGACCCATGTACCTAGATGCGTCACTTTTTAAAAAATAGTGTCAGGTATAATGCATGCAGAGGGGGTGTTCCTTGCAAAAAGCGTGGTAATAATGACGCAGTGCGTCACTTTTAGGATGCAGTTGTGCCAAAATCTTGCGCCTGCTTCACAGCAAACCTTTCACATGGTGCTTTTTCCATGTGAAAGGACACATTACTGGAGTTGCGTCACTTTTGTGACGCACTCCTGCAATGCGTTACTTTTGTGTTTACAGATATGTCAGAAATACTGACGTATCTGTAACTCCTTGCGATATGATTCGTTATACATTAAATATGACACATCTGGAATGTCATAAGGAGTGCGTCCAGATAAGTGACGCATCGCTATTTTCACGTAGCGATGCGTCACTTTTCAGAAATGAGGCCTCCAGTTTATTCACTGTGTCATAACTTTCTTTTCTAACACTCACCTTCTTTCAGTCCTCCTACTTCACTTCCTTTCACCTCTCATACCTTTCTGTTCTTTCTTACTCATTCTCCTTTCAATTATCAATGCACTATATTTCACTTACTCTTCATTTTTTAAGATTATAGCTCTTTGATGAGAATTGGAGGTAGTTCTGAAAAGAACTTTTGGTTTTCTTCTTTTAACTGAAGAGGAACAAAAACAGGGAATAGAAACTGCTCAACAGGAGCAAAAAGAAAAGAAAAAAATTAGGGGTGGGAAGGGCAGTGATGGTTCTCTAATGCCCGAACCATGAGCAGGACACTTTGCTCCCCATAGGTGAGGAGTTGATTGCAGTATCTGCATCTGACGACCCCATGGTTGAATGCAGGTTGAATGTTTGCTACCTGCCCCTGAGATTGTTCTCTTCCAGAAGAAGTTGCTCCTCCTGTTGATGTAGAGGCCCCATCTCTGGGAACCTCCTGTGCCAGAGCCCTGACACTTTCCCGGGCAAAATTCTGGGGGTGCCTGCTCTTCACATGGCGAATCATGGTGAAGTTGCCAAAAGAGTATTTTTTTAGGGGGTTACCCCGTGACAGGATATGTTTGCAGATCCTGCACTCTACTTTTGGTGCATTCACCTTCTTCTGGCCTTCTGGAAACTTAAAAAATTTCCAGATGAAATGTTCCTTCACCTTTGGGGTAGGAGGCTCTTCATCAATGAAATCATTGGAGTCATCTTCACTGCTGGATGGTCTGGCAGCCATGATGAATCCAGGAATATGGAGCAGCAAAAAAGGCAGGTCTTTCAGTCACAAAAGTGAAAGAAGAAGTGAAGGAAATGGGTGGGGATTTCATTCATTGTAAAAAAAAACTGTTAGCAACCAATGAAAAGTGTTATTTTAGGGTCACATGACCCGACGCGCTTACGTTGCGCGCTCAGGTGCACTTCCGGGTGCGTTTACGCAGCGCGATCGTAGGCGCTTCCGGGGCGCAAACGTGGCGCGATCGTAGGCGCTTTTGCGTGCGTTTAGGCGCCGCGCACGGAGGCGCTTCCGAGGGCACGTACGTTGCGCGCCGAAGTGACGTCATCAATCTTTAATAGAAATGCATAATCATTTTCCATATTAAAAAAAACAAATTTTATTTGTATGGTACGAAATGTTTTGCATTATTATTAACTTTTCATTCATATTTTTTTTTCACGAACGACAGTTGCGCTCTGGGTGCGCTTTCAGATGAGCGCACGGAAAAGCTTACAGGAGAGCTTAGCTGAAAGCTTCCCCGAGCGCGCACCCAGAGCGCAAAAGAAAAAAATTATAAAAAAAATGAATACTTAAAAAAAAACAGCAAATTGTAAAAAAAAAAAAGGTTAGAAACTCGATATACAAAGGAATTAGCATTTAAATAACTTTGAAATTCACTGAAAAAACCATAGGTTTCACACCAGTTATAGTTAGGAATTAGCATTTAAAAAACCTATGAAATTCACTGAAAAAACCATAGGTTTCACACCAGTTATAGTTAGGAATTAGCATTTAAAAAACCTATGAAATTCACTGAAAAAACCATAGGTTTCACACCAGTTATAGTTAGGAATTAGCATTTAAAAAACCTATTAAATTCACTGAAAAAACCATAGGTTTCACACCAGTTATAGTTAGCTGGAAATTTTACTGATATAAAACCATTGAAATTCCCACGTTATAGTTAGATGGACTCACTATAACTTGCGCGTGCAATGCACTGCTGATGATGTCTTATTAAGCCAGTTAACCAATCAATTTTTAAAAACCATCCATTTAGACACTTATTTAAACATTTATTCTTCCATCAACTTTTACATATACATATATAAAATATATTTATTTTTCAGAAAGACACACATTCACTGGATGGTGTCATCAGTGATGTCATGAGTGATGTCACTGACCATGTCATGAGTGATGTAATATGTGATGTCATCAGCAGTGCATTGCACGCGCAAGTTATAGTGAGTCCATCTAACTATAACGTGGGAATTTCAATGGTTTTATATCAGTAAAATTTCCAGCTAACTATAACTGGTGTGAAACCTATGGTTTTTTCAGTGAATTTAATAGGTTTTTTAAATGCTAATTCCTAACTATAACTGGTGTGAAACCTATGGTTTTTTCAGTGAATATATATATATATATATATATATTTATATATATATATATATATTGAAAGAAAGAGTTGCCCCTAGGTGGGCTCGCACTCGCAAAGAGGTATCCGCTCATCAATGCAGGCAGTTTCGCAAAACGCAAAACACAAAGCCCTTTACTTCTCCTGCCGCTCGACGCGTTTCGGGCTTCGACGAGCACCACCACAGAACTAGCAGTGGGGCTGGTGCTGTTTACATGAACTGTACGAACGGAGCAGGAGGCGCTTTTAATATTATGCAGGCGGTGAGAAAGGACACTTGAATTTACCTTTGAAAAAAACTGTGTTTGTTTCAGTGGGGGCGGCGACCCACGTGGGTTGTACTTTACACTACCAGTCCCATAATGTTTTGTGTGGCTATGAGATGCCGCATGATGGAAATAAAAGAGGGGATTTACTGGCAATTCATTGGAACACAGCCTTCTCATGAGAAAGGGCGTCCAAGCCCGAAAGGCGTCGAGCGGCAGGAGAAGTAAAGGGCTGTGTGTTTTGCGAAACTGCCTGCATTGATGAGCGGATACCTCTTTGCGAGTGAGAGTCCACCTAGGGGCAACTCTTTCTTTCAATTTAATGTGGCCTGCCCGGTCACGGACGAGCACCACTGCAGAACTTGCAGCAGGGCTGGTGCTGTTTACATGAACAGTACGAACGGAGCAGGAGGCGCTTTTCATAATATGCAGACGGTGAGAAAGGACACTTGAATTTCCCTTTGAAAAATACTGTGTTTGTTTCAGTGGGGTTGGCGACCCACATGGGTTGTACTTTACACTACCAGTCCCATAATGCTTAGTGTGGCTATGAGATGCCGTATGATGGAAATAAAAGATGGGATTTACTGGCAGTGCTTCGTATGCTTTCATTGGAACACAGCATGCTCATGAGGAAGGGTGTCCAAGCCCGAAACGCGTTGAGCGGCAAGAGAAGTAAAGGGCTGTGTGTTTTGCCAAACTGCCTGCATTGATGAGCAGATACCTCTTTGCGAGTGCGAGTCCACCTGGGGCAACTCTTTCTTTCAATTTAATGTGGCCTGCCCGGTCATGGACGAGCACCACTGCAGAACTTGCAGCGGGGCTAGTGCTGTTTACATGAACAGTACGAACGGAGCAGGAGGCGCTTTTAAAATTATGCAGGCGCTGAGAAAGGACACTTGAATTTCCCTTTGAAAAAACTGTGTTTGTTTCAGTGGGGGCGGCGACCCTCGTGGGTTGTACTTTACACTACCAGTCCCATAATGCTTTGTGTGGCTATGAGATGCCGTATGATGGAAATAAAAGAGGGGATTTACTGGCAGTGCTTCGGTTGCCTTCAATGGAACACAGCCTGCTCATGAGGAAGGGCGTCCAAGCCAAAAACGCGTCGAGCGGCAGGAGAAGTAAAGGGCTGTGTGTTTTGTGAAACTGCCTACATTGATGAGCAGATCCCTCTTTGCGAGTGCGAGTCCACCTAGGGGCAACTCTTTCTTTCAATATACATATATATATATATATATATATATATTACCTACTGGCGGTTGCCAGTAGGTATATATAGTTAGGATTTTTTTGAATAGGGATTTCTGAAAATTCTAGGTTGAATAACTTTGGCGTTGATGGACGGAATTGGCTGAAATTTTCAGGAAAATGGCACATTTTGTTTCTGAGCGTCCCCTGAAAGTTTGGGGGGGTTTCGTCAAGCGGGGGCCGAGAAAAAAGGGGGGTCCCAAAACGTGTTTTTAACATTGAGTTTTCCATAGGGCGGTTGGACTCAATTTTAGCTCGAACGGCTGAATGGATTTCCACAAAACTTGGCAAAATTGTAGGGACTGGTAGCCCGATGTGCCTTTGCTATGTCTCAAGATATATGCTCCAGTGGTTTTTACGAAAATTAACTTTGAAAAATATATATTGGGCTACATTGGGCTATATATATGTTAGAGCCCAAATGTAGCCCAATGTAGCCAAAAGATGGCCACCAGAGACAAAAAAACCAAATGTAGCCCAAATATCAGCCAGATGTAGCCCAACTATAGCCCAGTGACAGAATGTCCCAGAGTGTTCTAAAGAACAACTAGAGCGTTAACAGTCTTACTTATGACAAAAGTATGGCACACCTGAAGTGATCTTGATTGGAATAAAGTGTTAACACTTAAAACATTTAATTTGCAAAGCAACAAAATGAGGGGTTTCATTTTGCCATAGAAATGTTATATATATATATATATATCACTGAAAAAACCATAGGTTATAGACCATATATAGTTAGGAATTAGCATTTACAAAACCTTGAAAATTCACTGAAAAAAACCATAGGTTATAGACCATATATAGTTAGGAATTAGCATTTACAAAACCTTATTTTGCTCACACAAAACCATTGAAATCCGCATATTTAGTTAGTTGCACTAACTATATATTGCGCACTCGCAATCCACTGCTGATCATGTCACATATTACATCATTCATGACATGGTCAGTGACATCACTGATGACATCACTGATGACATCTCAAATGACATCACTTATGACATCACTGATGACATCTCATTTGACATTACTGATCACATCACTGATGACATCATTCATGTGATAATACGATGAACCTCTTCAGACTCTAATATAACCTTAGATACACTCAGTGTAAACCGACACTCACAGACTGTCACTCATCCATGGAGTTACTCACACACCTAGTCAGTCATGCAAAGAATCAATCACACCTCCATTTCCTCAACTATACAGTTATACACACCTTACTTATTCAAACATATACTAACACATATTTATTCTCTTATACAATCCCTGATACAAGTTCACAATGATCCATACAGCCACTCACACATTCACTGGCTCTTATGCACAGTTATTTATATATGTCAACTCTCACATGTACTGTGTTTTACATATGTACTTACTTTGACATGTAGCACTGAGATATCCATTCACTCACCAATACACTCATGCACACAGTCAACCGCCCATACAGTTGTTTCCACATGCACTTTTGAACCCATACATCTAGTGAATCAACTGCTCACACATCTATGCACAGAGTCATACACCTCCCAGCCACCCACACACACACTCAGTCTCCCATACAAATACTTGGGCAACCAATCAATAACCCATATAGTTACTCATATAGCTACTGATCAACACATGCAGCAGTTTACAGAACAACAGACATAATGATGCACAAATTAAGACAGTTTAGTCACTAACCCATGCACTCAGTGAGACTCATTTAATCACTCACTCATACAGTCAGTCATGCACCTACTGAATCCTTCATCCAGACACTTATACATCCACTCATTCTTCAATATGTAAGACATATTTTAACTTTACAGAAACATACAGTCACTGGATGTTGTCATCAGTGATGTCATCAGTGATGTCATTTGAGATGTCATCAGTGATGTCATCAGTGATGTCACTGACCATGTCATGAATGATGTAATATGTGACATGATCAGCAGTGGATTGCGGGTGCGCGATATATAGTTAGTGTAGCTAACTATATATGCGAATTTCAATGGTTTTGTGTGAGTAAAATAAGGTTTTGTAAATGCTAATTCCTAACTATATATGGTCTATAACCTATGGGTTTTTTTCAGTGAATATATATATATATATATTTATATATATTTTTTGAAACAAAGGAGGCGGCACAGTCAGAGATCGATTTCAAGCCTTATTTGGTTGGCCAACCGTGAGCAAGGCCGAGTGAGGCCGAAACGCGTTGGTGGGGTGAAGTCTTGCAATAAATAAGGCTTGAAATCGATCTCTGACTGTGCCGCCTCCTTTGTTTCAAAAAATTACCTGGGTCAGGATCCGACCCCTGGGCAGAGCACACACTGTGGAGCGCGCTCCCATGGCTATGGGATCTCTTTGGTTGCTGATATTTATATATATATATATATATTTATATTAATCCATTTTGGTTCCGCAAGCGCTGAAAAGCCGCCTTGACCCAACCTCATTTGCGATGGGGGCTCGTGCTGGGTGGGGAGCCCTTCAATCTAGTCGTGATTCCACACACTTCTTTCCTCCAGTATGAAAAACACGAGCCCAAATAAGCATCCAAGGATTTATTTAAGCAAAGTTGACAACAGAATTAACTCAACGCGTTTCGGGAAGGTCTCCCTTGATCACGAGTCAAGTTGTGTGAATTTCATTGGGTTAATTTAAAGATCATGTGACAAAATAACATAAACAAAAGACTACCGCGATTTAAGTAAACAAAGCGGTAGTGAGGGAATGTTTTGTGCAATGCAAATCACATTTACTACACATGGCTAATAATCATAAATCAAATAAACTTTAGACTGGCATTTCATTGTACGATTGCTGTATAGACGCTTAACCTTTTAGAGGAACAACTTGTTTTACAATCTGCTGATGTGTACCATGTGAGTTCAAATCAACAAAAGGAAGGAACCAAGAACTCGATAGGATTAATATTCATGGCATTTACCTAAATATTCATGATTTGCAAATAAAGCCCCTGTGGGCAATCCTATTTCTCATTTATACTTAGTTCTTCAAAATATCAGTGTCTTTCGGCTCACTCAAGGTAAAACATCATTGGATAAGAATAAAGCCCATGTGGGCAATCGCAATTTCCATCGCGCTATGACTTCCAAAATCTAAAATAATTTTGTGCAATTACAGTACAGCCCCTGTGGGCATATGTTCAATTGTTTCATTGCGCCATACATTTCAAGTTCTCAGCGAATTCCATGCCAATACAATTCAGCCCAAGTGGGCATAAGTTCATGTATCATTGTTTAACCATTAGCGTGTGGTAAGCTGCATTAAGTTTTCCTTCTCAAGGATTCCACATTCCCTGAAAAATAATAAACATAAACTAAATTATAAAACACACTAACATGATATTTATACAAAGTCTAAAAAGAGTTCTGTATACGGGCACATATATATCTATATCAACATATGAGATTATCTCGGGACAAACTCTAGGGCACTCAGGTACAACAAACACAAATCAGATTAAATTCATATTAAGTGTAAAGTCATCCTAAGTGTACTTCCATTTCTTCATCATTGTTGTGTCCAAGAGGCGTCATGGTCTTATATCTGATTATAAATTTCGACTCCAGTCTACGTGAGCACTGTTGTCTATTTCCACCTCTTTCATTGTATTTTATTGTGGAGAAGTGTGGCTCACTGGTTAGAGGCTGCATACCCTGAAGCAGAGGTCAAACCCCGGACCAGGGTTCGATTCCCGATGCGGCAGGGTCTTGAGCCCAATTGTCCACGGACTCGATTATTCTCGCTTCGGTGCCTACTCTAATCACGGGTTCACACTCTGCAACTCTGGGTATTAGCTTGCTTAATCTCCACAACGGCCCCCCGCGGCGGGATGCCTGGCTTTCACCTTGGGGATGCCCAGTTTGGGTTATCTCACAGGGAAAAGCCAGGACGGGTTCCCAAGGCAAGCGCCGAGATGCCCTAGGGTAAGTCGAGCGCTATATAAGAACACACATACATACATATATATATATATATATATATATATATATATATATATATCTCCCCAAAAACACCCCTTCACTTCCAAGAAGTAAGAGGCCACACGTAGGAATCCTTTAGGGAGCCTTTAATGTGGACACTGGGCATTATGCATTTCGGCGACCCTTCGCCTCGTCAGATGCCTCCACACACGAGCCACCATTCCGTCTCCACCTAAAGTGTCTCCTCCTGCTCCCTCATTGGTCGGCGAGCTCCGCCCCCTGTTGTTTTTATGCACACCTTCTGTAGTCTTGGAATCCTGACTACATCAACCACAGTTCACCAGGAGTGGAAGGCAGTGCACGGCGGCAACTGGTTGATGTTAAGTTACTCGGGGAGAAAAGATGGTTGCTGTAACGATGGCTGGTCCCATGTAGGAATGGTGTCCTGTGACTCCCTCAGGCCCCCACTGTCGTTCCAGCCTCTCTTGCATAGGCTTGGCGGACCGCGAGTCGGGATACAATGATTCCCGGATCCTCTCACCGTGTCGAGCTGCTCTTGGCAATCAGCCCTATTCCAAGCTCACGCAGTCCGAGGCGGGCCGGAGCTACCAAAACCTTGGTTAAGTCCACAACTGTTACCAGCAATGCTCCGGACTCTTAAGCGGAACAGGGCCTCTTCCACATGCTACTGGCCAGCGTGTAAAACATCCAAAAACACCCCTTCACTTCCAAGAAGTAAGAAGCCACACAGAGAAATCCTTTTGGGAGCCTTTAATGTGGACACTGGGCATTATGCATTTTGGTGACCCTTCGCCTCGTCAGATGCCTCCACACACGAGCCACCATTCCATCTCCACCTAAAGTGTCTCCTCCTGCTCCCTCATTGGTCGGAGAGCTCCGCCCCCTGTTGTTTTTATGCACACCTTCTGTAGTCTTGGAATCCTGACTACATCACCCACAGTTCACCAGGGTTGGAAGGCAGTGCACGGGGGTAACTGGTTGATGTTAAGTTACTCGGGGAGAAAAGATGATTGCTGTAACGGTGGCTGGTCCAGTGTGGGAATGGTGTCCTGTGACACCCTCAGGCCCCCACTCTTGCATAGGCTTGGCGGACCGCGAGTCGGGATACAATGATTCCCGGCTCCTCGCACTGTGTTGAGCTGCTATATATATATATTTTATTTCCACTTGCACATGTGAGCACTTGCACTTTAAAAAGAGGCTGAGTTTCTGGCATCATCATGTGACCAAGGCCGCAGGGACGGCCGAAACGCGTCATGATTAGCTGTTGGGGTGAATAAATTGTAAGCTACAAAGAAGTGGTCCATGCCTTGTTTTTTTGCTTGTGAGGTGGAGCGCTGCGAGGTATTGCAGATATATATATATCCAAGACAGCTCCTCCCTAAGAAAAGAGATGAGGCCCAAATGAGGATACAAGGGGGTCTTTATTCTCAGCGTAGGCAAAGGAAAACTGCACAGATATCCAGGCATATGCATTTCGGCTCCTGCCTCTTCAGCGCCCGTAGTGCAAATGAGCAGAGGGGAGTATGTCCGGATATAAATATCCCGCCCCCTCTCATTACTGGTATGCCGCTCCGCCCCCAGGTGAAAAAGTCCAACACCTGCGGTATGTGTGGCGCCCCTGGTGTTATGGCGCCTACATGTCCCAAGATGCAATATTCTCACAGCATTCTTGAAATGGGGCTAAACGAGCGTGCTGGATAAGAACTCCAGTCCAGCGCCGCGAAGCAAAGTCCCCCAAGTCCTCAGGCCCGCACCAACCTCCAAAAACACAGGGGTCCATCTTTTGCGGGGGTTCGACGACAGTGTGCCTCGCCCGACATGCAGCTGATAGCTGCAACACCGCAGCAGTCTTTTCCAGTGTGAGGAGGTGGACCCAGGTCATCCAGTCACCTGCAAAAAGTGGCAAATCCACCGGAGTGGAAGACCAATTGTACCGGGGGCCAAAATATATATATCCATGATATCCAGTCTCAAGCTAAAGGAAGCGGTACACCAATTCTATCGATAGGAAGCATCTTTCTTTTGTGATATGAAGTTTAGCAAACTGTGGTTTTGCACTATATTGTCTCTGTACCCTTTAGGAAGTAGAATTGCATATTTGTAGACACATATGGAGAGGATTGTCACATAACTTTTAGACAATACTTGATATGATGACATTGTTTTTAGCTGTAGGATGAAGTCTTAATTAAGTAGTTTTTATGGAATATAGGATAAGCACGAGGCACTTTCTTTGTACCTCACAGGAATAGCACATTGCACTTTACATCAATAAGTGGAATAGAGAAGTTTAGATACTCATACATAGGAGAAGCACATGGCAACTTATGTTCCTTATACTTTACAGGAATAGCACCCTGCACTTCATATCATTACTGGGAGCCATCCGACGTCAACCTGAGCTGCCCGGTGCTGGTATAGAAGAGGCTTCTGCGACCATACCTCCGACGCTGGGCAATAGAGGTATATGTGACTGCACCTCTGAGGACTGCGAGCACAATCTGGTCACGGCACGGAGAAGGAGCGGAGCAACACTCGGCAAACGACAGACAAGGTACGAACAGCCCCGTCCGATCGCGCGGCCCCCCACTCCCCTTAATACAGACGAGGAAAATAACCCGGGGGAACCAAGAGAAGAGTGAGAAAGCGGCATGCCTGACTCTAAAATGGCGGCCGCTTAAGACATTCTCACACGATCCTCTCGTCACTGCCCATAATCAATGACAAGAGATTCAGCCCAGATGGTACAGCGGAGAGGGTCTGACAATAGGACTTTTGTGAGGAGCAAACATAGAACACGGGCAAAATAGAAGAAGGAAATGGTCCAACATTATCAACACGTCGCCAGCTATGATCAACAACACAGGGCATAGACATTGAAAGGGGACTGTGTACCCATCGCCACCAAAACATCAACACAGGAGCATAGAAACAGAAAGTGGGCTGTGTACCCATCGCCAGCAAAGCATCAACAGGTGCTACTTGTGATAGATCTTATATAATAGAACTTGTGATAGATCAATCCATCACTGAAAGGGGGCTGGATATATTACAAAATGAAAGTGGACCTACTACAGAAGTGGAAACTAAGATAATGCCCTCCCCCACAGAACAACAATAATACTGAAAGGGGAAATTTCGACATTTTGAAATTCTGATACGTGATCTATCTGCCAATACTGGGAATAATATGGTGATTACCACTGTTCACTGACAAGGGATCAACTCAGATCAAATCAACATAATTTGACTACAGGAAAGTGAAAATGGATGAAAGAGGCCGAGTGACGATAGGCCCTAAAACACAGAATATAAAATATCCTTCTAATCTATCCAAAAATGCTGCCAAAAAGTTCAAACATAACACATTGAGAAAAAACCCGGACATATTGTTCGCCGACCCATACTTTGATATGGTTAAAGGCACCATAATGAATGACTTGATTTTCCACACTAATAAAACAGCGAAATGGCGCAATGCCCTCACAGAAATGCTGGTCATAACAGAAATGAAAAACATCCCTCATGGCACAAAAATAATGACTTCCCCATCAAGAAGTTGCAATGCTGAACTATGCATCACTTTATATAAAACGGGAATAGTGTTGATACAAGCAGCCAATAGGGACCTTGAGGAATTTGAGAAGACTTTCCTAATAGTAAAAGATACCCTGGAGAGACCAGGATACCAACTACCCATGACCCAGCATGAAGTCACGCGGGACAACAGTGTCAATACAACTAGAGACATCATCCAACCAGGGGGCCATAACTCTCAAACTCCCAGCTTTGGAGATATAACGGAAACTGAGATGGTAACCTTAGAGAATAAGACTGAAAGAACAGGGAGGTCTTCCAATCCGGCTAATGAAGAGCAGAGCCTGACCCACAAGGAAGAGCTGATTCAAGCTACCAACAGAGAACTCGAGAACTTTGAGCTAACTATCCAAAACTTAAAGGAATACTCAAAAGGACCAAACCTACAACAAAACCTGACACTACCAGATATCACACTTGAAAACATCGACTCCAATACTAGAGACACCAATCAATCAGGTGGCCAGAACAACCAAACCGTTAATACCGAAGATTTAACCGGAAATGCGAGGGTAACACCAGACACTGAGAGAGAAAGGATAGCGATGGCCACCAACCTTGGAAACAAAATGAATAATCAAGTCCCAAGGAAAGAGCAGTTGCCGCTATCGCACAGCTCCACCGTGCTGGAAGAGTGTACCCCAGCTCCAAGCGAATCTCTCTATGAAGCCAATGATATGAGCAAGGTAGATGATATCGACCTTCCCTATCCTCCCTCGAATACGAGACCGGAATCCCACAGATCCCTACACACAAAAACATCCCTCACCAAGAAAAGATTTGTGGGAATGAGATCAGATCAGTTGCAGAGAAGAGCAAACTGCAATGCTCATCCGGCCAGGTCTACCTCACACAAGAACTCATCCCGAACACGGAATGAAATCAAGGAGCTCCAGAAACTCGTTGGTAATCTGGCGCAAAACTCGTTGAAATTCTCACAGACAATTGGAAAAATCTGGGAGAAGATGATTAGCACACACACCAAGGTTTCACACATCCAGAATCTGGTACTTAGAAACAATAGACCTAACAGGACCAAGCCCTTGTCGAATGAAGAAACTCGGGCCTTACTCAGGTCTTATGAACAACCTGCCCGTAGTAAGGAGAATATCAAAACAGTACCTATTGACTCTAGTAGAAGGGCCAGAAAGAATGACAGGAAAGCAATTCACCAAAATCTACAACATATTCAGCTTATTGCATCTGAATCGGATAATGGAAAACTAGTTAAATCACAGAAACCCCTGAACTGCCTTCTACTTAATTGTCGTTCGGCAACTAAACATGCAGCAGATATAGCCTCCCTCATCATCAATAAGGAAATTGATCTGGCCATCCTCACGGAAACATGGCTCAATGAATCATCATCTCCTACCATGGATCTCTTAATACCGCCACAATATAACATCGTCAGGCTAGACAGACCAAGGAATGTGGGAGGAGGCATAGCTTGCATTCACCGGTCGGAGATCGAGGTCTGCCATTTCCAATCTGACCCCTTAGAATCCTGTGAATACCTTGGTATTAATGTGAGAACACCAAAGAATCAAAGCTGCAAACTGCATATATTCTACCACCCACCAGGAGAGAACACAAAGTTCACAGAACAACTGATGGAGATCATAACGACCAACTCTAACTCGGACGCCAATAACATATTCCTAGGTGACTTTAACCTCCATTGGAATGACGGCGGTGATAAACTGGTCAACTCGCTTAAAGACTTCCTCAATGAGCTAAAACTTGTACAAGCTTGCAACCAACCCACTCATTCACAAGGAGCGACCTTAGACTGGATTATCTCAAGAAAGGATGAGACATCTATCCTTGCTATAGACCCATGTGACTGGTCTGACCATCACATCATAACATTCACGATACCTACAATGACAAAGGGCAGGACCGTGCAACCACGCAAGCTCAAGAAACTGATCCGAGACACAAAAGAGGCTAACATTGATCTACTGGTGAAAAGGTGTGAGAAAGACCTGAAGCCACCCAACAATAAGCAAAATGTCAATGAGTTGACGGATCACTACATAACCTCGATCGGTAATATCGTCAATGACACCATGCCCCAAAAACTGAAAAAGGTATCAGAGAAACCAAAAAATGCTTGGTTTAATGAATCATTGAATGAGGACAGGCGCAAACTGAGAATGGCCGAAAGGAGGTGGAGACAACATCCCTCCTCCCCCGAGCTGAAAGCACTCAGAAAAACAAGAAAAGAATACAACAAAAAAATAATCAACTCCAAAAAAGAATTTATCAGAGATGAATTGGACAGTGCCATAAACAGACCACGAAAACTCTTCGAGATTTTAAAACAACAGTCAAATAAACTGGCCAAAACGGTTTTAGAGAATACAAAAACTCCCATAAGCTGCGAGGAATTCTCCTCATTTTTCACGGAAAAATCTAAATTGCTTGAAGATGATCTCACAATTGCAGCAACTAACCTTAAGACATTGCCTCCACCTAGTAACGAGACCAATATCTCCCCAGAGAGGCTCCAAACTAAAAATAAGGCAAAATGGGACACATTTGATCTATACGACCAGGAAAAGATCGCCAGAACGCTGGCGGAACTTAAACCGAATAACCACTTTCAAGACCCTTTACCAGGAAAGTGTGTAAGAGAAATCAGCCACACTCTAGTTCCAATCTGGACCGAGATAATAAACACCTCACTGGCACAAGGAACCCTCCCGGACTGTCTAAAAACAGGGCAGGTGATGCCCATCCTCAAAAAACCGACAGCTGATGCTACAGACCCGAACAACTATCGACCAGTGACCAACATCCCTCTACTGGCTAAACTCATTGAGAAATGCATGCAGGGCCAACTAAGTCAACACATCGCTAAATTCTCGCTTCTGGATGATTGCCAATCAGGTTTCAGAACAGGGCACAGTACTGAAACTGCGATCCTGCACATTGTCGATGACGCCCTACAAGCCCTAGACCGAAATCAATCTTGCCTACTGATCCTCCTAGACCTATCATCAGCATTTGATACAGTAAAGCACGAAGTGCTAATGACTAGACTACATGACAGGATGGGTCTGTCTGGAAACGTGCTGAAATGGTTCAATTCATTCCTACAGAACAGGTCTCAGCGATTCCTGGTTAACCAAGCAATCTCTTCCCCGAGCCCCAACGCAGTCGGGGTCCCTCAAGGCTCAACACTATCACCAGATCTATTCAACTTATATGTAGAACCTCTCACGGAGATCCTTCAAAAATCTCAGGTATCCTATCATATGTATGCGGACGACACGCAATTATACATAAAGATCGCCTCCCTTGAGGACATTGGCTTAATGAACAAGACACTAAAGAGTGCTTTGCGATGGCTAACAATGAACCATCTGAAACTAAACGCCCAGAAAACAGAATTCCTACTAATCTCACCAACAAGGAGCCAATCTGAAGTTAAAGAGTGGACTAAATTGGTGACAGCGCTAAACTGCACCCCGACCCTAGTTAACTCAGCCAAATCACTAGGAATTACACTAGATAAGAACCTCGACATGAAAACCCATATTAACTCGTCGGCCAAGAGCGCCCGCTTCCACTTGAATTACTTAAGAAAACTGAAACCCTTTATCTCTGAGACAGATCTAAAACTGGCTATCCAATCACTAGTCATCTCGAGGATCGAATACGGCTGCACCACATTAGCGGGCCTGCCAAAATCATCCACAGCACCACTAAAAGCCTGCCTCAACGCAGCGGTGAGACTCATTACGGGAACGAAGAAATTCAATCACATATCTCCTCACCTGAAAGCACTAAACTGGCTACCTTACGAGGCTAGAATTCAAATGAAGATGGCCTGTATTACGCATAAAGCGGTACACTACAACACGCCTAGATACCTAGCCAAGAAACTTAAGCTCTCAGGAGGTAACAGAACAACTAGAAGCGCAAAAGATTTGCTTTTACGACCAGCCTTTTTCCACAAGAGAAAGACCTACAACTGAGCATTCTCCGGAGCTGCCCCCAGAATCTGGAATTCACTCCCTCCAAACATCAGGAAGATTCAAAATACAGCAACATTCAAACGAGAACTGAAGAGCCACTTGATGAGTAAATACCCTACTTAGAGAAACCTACCGATCACTGGGATGATCAATTTAGCTACCTAAGGGCCGCCCTCTTCATGGAAAATTGGAAGATCATCATCGGATATTGAAATGATGCCGTGCGCAAGCCGAGACTTGACACATTGCTGCTACCTCATATATGTGTGAACTTTAACTATATCTCACAGTCATACTATAGAACTTCTTTCTCACTTGATTTATTTATCCATATATGTGGAACCTCTTACTATATGTCACAATCATACTATATATCCTCTACCGCACCTGATTTATTTATACTTACTATCCTTGATATGCACTGGGACGCCTCATAACCCTACCTCAACGAGCATGGTTGGTTACTATGACACAAGCCAAGCCTTGCTCGCCATTTAATGCTAATTGCACAGTCATTGAATATATATATTTAATCTCGTCCATACAGTATATTGCTTTCCAGCTCATTATTCTCTTGTTGGCAGTACTGCTTTTATAATGTCTATATGTAATTCTTTCCTTGTTAAGCGCTCTGATACCCACGGGTCTTGTTCGCGCTATACAAAACACTATAAATAAATAAATAAATTAAGTGCAGTATAGAAGTCAATATGTTTTAACATAGGAGTAGCATGTAGCACCTCATACTCCTTGTACTGCTTTTACTTTACAGGAGAAGCACATTGCACTTTATGTTTAGATCTACATGCTCACTTTAAAAGTAATATGGTGCACTTTATATATCCATGTGTAATCATGTTGTGCTTTACATCCCGTATATTTGAATTGATACAACTTCTCGCCAAATATTTACCATCATTATATGAGGCGTTGTTTGCATTTTAAGATGACTGAGCACACTGTACCTTTACATGCACATAAGGGAAGTACATTGCACCTTGCACATGTGTGGGCAATATAGCAATAACACATAGCAGTTTTACTTTCTGTGTGCAATATAGAGGACGCACATTGCACTTTATCTCTTCCTATACATTTCTAACAAAGCATTTCTCCTTATACATTATAAGTAAATGTCACTCTTGAAGCGTATTGTCAGATCAGCAGTAATTGCATAATCATATATCCCGTAATCCACTGTGATTGTCTTACCCATATGTCATATAGAATTTTATGTTCTTGTACCTTTAATTTGAGGTGACGTTTAGACATAGATGCCCCTTTTTGTCGACTTACCAATCAATCAAAACTTCGACTCATATCCTGTGAGAAGCCTAAGTGATATAACCATATTGCACAATGTGCTATAGGAAACTACGAATAGAAACAGTGTGTATCCCTCACATGTGATCTGCTTGTTTGATGTTTAAAACCTTCAAATTGTGTGTTTTAATTGTTTACTTCACAGCTATTTTGTCCAACAATGAATGAAGTCATGCTATATTCTACTCTTGAATTATTGTTAATGCGTCTTTCCCCTTTTAGACATATACAACGTTTTTTTCGACTGTTGATGGGAAAGGGAGCAGCTGTCCTTTTAAAAGACACTCTGGTCACTGAACTCTATGACCCAGTAGAAGGCTACGGCCGAAACGCATAGGTCTGACTTGGGGTACACATGCACCTTGCATGATGATTGCTTGAGAAAACAGAGGGAGCAGTTCAAGCCTAATAAACTGCTCTTCTAAAGATTCCTGTGTGCCATCTTTCTGTTTCATCCTGGAATACACAGTTTTGCAAAGCAGGGCGGGTTCCAGAGGCTTTCGGTATATATATATATATATATATATATATATATATATATATATATATATATATATATATATATATATATATATATATATATATATATATATATATATATATATTCACTGAAAAAACCATAGGTTATAGACCATATATAGTTAGGAATTTGCATTTACAAAACCTTGAAAATTCACTGAAAAAACCATAGGTTAGAGACCATATATAGTTAGCTGGACATTTTATTGACAAAAAACCAATGAAATTCCATATATAGTTAGTTGCACTAACTATATATCGCGCACCCGCAATCCACTGCTGATGATGTCACATATTACATCATTCATGACATGGTCAGTGACATCACTGATGACATCACTGATGACATCTCAAATGACATCACTGATGACATCACTGATGACATCTCAAATGACATCACTGATGACATCATCTAGTGTCTGTGTGTTTTTGTAAAGTTTAAATATGTTTTACATATTGAAGAATGAGTGGATGTATGGAAGACTGAGTGTGTGTGTGGCTGGCTGGGAGGTGTGTGACTCTGTGCATATCAATGTGTACTTGTATCAGTGATTGTATAAGAGAGTAAGTATGTGTTAGTATATGTGTGAAAAGTATGGTGTTCTGTGTTTAGCTGTATAGATGAGGAAATCGAAGTGTGATTGATTCTTCACAGGACTGACTAGGTGTATGAGTGCATATGATAGTGTTGTAATAATGAGTGACTGTATGTATGAGTGATTGTATGGGTGAATGAGTGAATGTGTGTGTAGACGTAGGAATCAGTGAGTGCGTATGTAGTAACTGGTATTGGTGTGTCATGATGTCATCAGTGATGTCATTTGAGATGTCATCAGTGATGTCATTTGAGATGTCATCAGTGATGTCATCAGTGATGTCACTGAAGTATGGTGTTCTGTGTTTAACTGTATAGATGAGGAAATGGAAGTGTGATTGATTCTTTACAGGACTGACTAGGTGTGTGAGTAACTCCATGGATGAGTGGCAGTGTGTGAGTGTCTGCATAGGTGTATGAGTGCATATGATAGTGTAATAATGAGTGACTGTATGTATGAGTGATTGTATGGGTGAATGAGTGAATGTGTGTGTAGACGTAGGAATCAGTGAGTGCGTATGTAGTAACTGGTATTGGTGTGTCATGATGTCATCACTGATGTCATTTGAGATGTCATCAGTGATGTCATCAGTGATGTCATTTGAGATGTCATCAGTGATGTCATCAGTGATGTCACTGACCATGTCATGAATGATGTAATATGTGACATCATCAGCAGTGGATTGCGGGTGCGCGATATATAGTTAGTGCAACTAACTATATATGGAATTTCATTGGTTTTTTGTCAATAAAATGTCCAGCTAACTATATATGGTCTCTAACCTATGGTTTTTTCAGTGAATTTTCAAGGTTTTGTAAATGCAAATTCCTAACTATATATGGTCTATAACCTATGGTTTTTTCAGTGAATTTCATTGGTTTTTTAAAAGCTAATATCTATAGCTGTAAAATATATTCTTTATTACGTGACGTATCACGTAGCCACGTGAGACGCCTCATGACGCGTCGCATAACCGTGACGTATTGGTTCTGCAGCGCAAACAAAACCCGTAACGTAAGCGTGCCGGAGCACGCTTACAGATATATATATTTTTTTTAACCTTAATTAGACAAAATCCACACGTGCACATATCTTGAGGCCTTGCAAAGGCACATCAAACAAACAGTCCCTACAATTTTGCCAAGTTTGCTGGAAATCTATTCCCTTAATTTTTTTTTTACTGTTTCTCTTGGTTTTCCCCTTGTTACGCTTACCGGGACGCTACCCGGTACGCGAACCGGACGCTCCAAAAACACAAGATGGCGGACTCCCGTTACGCTGCCGGTTAGCTGCCCGGTTCGCGTACCGGGAAGCGCCTCTACCGCGAAAAATCGCGGGGGACTTTAATATCCCCCTCATAAATCCTAGGGGGTCAGGAGGGGTTTACCTTGCCCCCTTTCCTTCATTTCCCCCTTCTTTTTTCACCACATCTTGTCTCTCGAACCTACCGAGAGACAAGATGGCGGCCGCTCCGGACTGTTTACAATGTTGACAGCTACGCTGCCGGTTAGCTGCCCGGTTAGCTGCCCGGTGAGCTGCCCGGTTCGCGTACCGGGACGCGCCTCTACGGCGTAAAATCGCAAAATTTTTTGCCCCGCGGGGCACTTTAATATCCCCCTCATCAATCCTAGGGGGTCAGGAGTGGTCTACCTTGCCCCCTTTCCTTCATTTCCCCCTTCGTTTTTCACCACATCTTGTCTCTCGATCGAACCGAGAGACAAGATGGCGGCCGCTCCGGTTTGTTTAGAATGTTGACAGACAGCGGAGAGCCAATCAGATTCGCTTCGCGAAGTTCCGTTACGCGTCAGGTACGCGAACCGGGGCGCTAACCGGAGCGCTGTCACAGATATATATATTTTTTTAAACGTTAATTTCTCAAAATCCACTGGAGCACATATATTGAGACATAGCAAAGGCACGTCGGGCAAACCATATCTACAATTTTGCCAAGTTTCATGTAAATCTATTCAGCCGTTCGAGCTAAAAGTGAGTCCAACCGCCCTATGGAAAAATGAATGGGAAAAACGCGTTTTGGGACCCCCCTTTGTTCTCGCCCCCCCCTTGACGAACCCCACCAAATTTTCAGGGGCTGCTCAGAAAAAAAATGTGCCATTTTCCTGAAAATTTCAGCCAATTCCGTCCACAAACGCCAAAGTTATTAGACATAGAATTTTCAGAAATCCCATAGAGAAAAAATCCTAACTATATATACCCACTGGCTATCGCCAGTAGGTAATATACATATATAAACATATGTAATCTGCATATCTATATAAATATAAATGCATGCATACATATACATATATGCATACATATGCATGTTATTTACATGAAAGTTTTAAAAACACTAATAAAAGCAAAGCTAAAAAGCCACCTCATTACAAACAGAATGGCTTTAACTTAAACGAGGGCGAGATCTATTGCATTTTCAATGCTTGTTTACTTTGGTTCTATCAAGAAGGCATTCAGATGTGTCACACATGTGTCATAAATTCTGAATGTTAGCACTCTAGTTGCTCATTAGATCACTGTAGTAAAGCTAGTGCTCACCAGGGAAGTCTGCTGCTAATCATGGTTTGCAGCCATTTTCCCGCATTTTTTATCCCGCAGACTTTCAGTCCGCATACCATTATCCCGCAAGGTCATTGAGCTCGCATACCATTATCCCGCATTTTTTCAAAACGCATGTGCATTTATCGCGCATGCCTTTACAAAGAATTACGTTTTAAAGGCATGTATGGTAAATGCATTTGCGTTGTGAAAACCACGATGACGAGAGAGGTAAGTGGGTTTGTGTTAATTTTTTCGTGGGTTAGTGATTGTGTAGTGTAGTGTAGTGTTGTGTAGTGTAGTGTTGTGTTAGTGTAGTGTAGAGTTGTGGTGGTTGTTTAGTGTAGGGTCATGCTGGGGGTAGTGTTTTAGGGTTTAGGGTTGTGTTGTAGTGTTTGCGTAGTGTAGGGTCATGCTGGGGGTAGTGTTTTAGGGTTCAGGGTAGTGTTGTAGTGTTTGCGTAGTGTAGGGTCATGCTGGGGGTAGTGTTTTAGGGTTTAGGGTTGTGTTGTAGTGTTTGCGTAGTGTAGGGTCATGCTGGGGCTAGTGTTTTAGGGTTTAGGGTAGTGTTGTAGTGTTTGCGTAGTGTAGGGTCATGCTGGGTGTAGTGTTTTAGGGTTTAGGATAGTGTTGTAGTGTTTGCGTAGTGTAGGGTCATGCTGGGGGTAGTGTTTTAGGGTTTTGGGTAGTGTTGTAGTGTTTGCGTAGTGTAGGGTCATGCTGGGGTGTAGTATTTTAGGGTTTAGGGTAGTGTTGTAGTGTTTGCGTAGTGTAGGGTCATGCTGGGTGTAGTGTTTTAGGGTTTTGGGTAGTGTTGTAGTGTTTGCGTAGTGTAGGGTCATGCTGGGGGTAGTGTTTAAGGGTTTTGGGTAGTGTTGTAGTGTTTGCGTAGTGTAGGGTCATGCTGGGGTGTAGTGTTTTAGGGTTTTGGGTAGTGTTGTAGTGTTTGTGTAGTGTAGGGTCATGCTGGGGTGTAGTGTTTTAGGGTTTTGGGTAGTGTTGTAGTGTTTGCGTAGTGTAGGGTCATGCTGGGGGTAGTGTTTTAGGGTTTTGGGTAGTGTTGTAGTGTTTGCGTAGTGTAGGGTCATGCTGGGGGTAGTGTTTTAGGGTTTTGGGTAGTGTTGTAGTGTTTGCGTAGTGTAGGGTCATGCTGGGGGGTAGTGTCTTAGGGTTTTGGGTAGTGTTGTAGTGTTTGCGTAGTGTACGGTCATGCTGGGGGTAGTGTTTTAGGGTTTTGGGTAGTGTTTTAGGGTTTTGGGTAGTGTAGGGTCATGCTGAGGGTAGTGTTTTAGGGTTTAGGGTAGTGTTGTAGTGTTTGTGTAGTGTAGGGTCATGCTGGGGGTAGTGTTTTAGGGTTTAGGGTAGTGTTGTAGTGTTTGCGTAGTGTAGGGTCATGCTGGGGGTAGTGTTTTAGGGTTTAGGGTAGTGTTGTAGTGTTTGCGTAGTGTAGGGTCATGCTGGGGGTAGTGTTTTAGGGTTTAGGGTAGTGTTGTAGTGTTTGCGTAGTGTAGGGTCATGCTGGGGGTAGTGTTTTAGGGTTTAGGGTAGTGTTGTAGTGTTTGCGTAGTGTAGGGTCATGCTGGGGTGTAGTGTTTTAGGGTTTTGGGTAGTGTTGTAGTGTTTGCGTAGTGTAGGGTCATGCTGGGGGTAGTGTTTTAGGGTTTAGGGTAGTGTTGTAGTGTTTGCGTAGTGTAGGGTCATGCTGGGGTGTAGTGTTTTAGGGTTTTGGGTAGTGTTGTAGTGTTTGCGTAGTGTAGGGTCATGCTGGGGGTAGTGTTTTAGGATTTAGGGTAGTGTTGTAGTGTTTGCGTAGTGTAGGGTCATGCTGGGGGTAGTGTTTTAGGGTTTTGGGTAGTGTTGTAGTGTTTGCGTAGTGTAGGGTCATGCTGGGGGGTAGTGTTTTAGGGTTATGGGTATGGTTGTAGTGTTTGCGTAGTGTAGGGTCATGCTGAGGGTAGTGTTTTAGGGTTTAGGGTAGTGTTGTAGTGTTTGCGTAGTGTAGGGTCATGCTGGGGGTAGTGTTTTAGGGTTTAGGGTAGTGTTGTAGTGTTTGCGTAGTGTAGGGTCATGCTGGGGGTAGTGTTTTAGGGTTTAGGGTAGTGTTGTAGTGTTTGCGTAGTGTAGGGTCATGCTGGGGGTAGTGTTTTAGGGTTTAGGGTAGTGTTGTAGTGTTTGCGTAGTGTAGGATCATGCTGGGGGTAGTGTTTTAGGGTTTAGGGTAGTGTTGTAGTGTTTGCGTAGTGTAGGGTCATGCTGGGGTGTAGTGTTTTAGGGTTTTGGGTAGTGTTGTAGTGTTTGCGTAGTGTAGGGTCCTGCTGGGGGTAGTGTTTTAGGGTTTAGGGTAGTGTTGTAGTGTTTGCGTAGTGTAGGGTCATGCTGGGGTGTAGTGTTGTAGGGTTTAGGGTAGTGTTGTAGTGTTTGCGTAGTGTAGGGTCATGCTGGGGGTAGTGTTTTAGGATTTAGGTTAGTGTTGTAGTGTTTGCGTAGTGTAGGGTCATGCTGGGGGTAGTGTTTTAGGGTTTAGGGTTGTGTTGTAGTGTTTGCGTAGTGTAGGGTCATGCTGGGGGTAGTGTTTTAGGGTTTAGGGTTGTGTTGTAGTGTTTGTGTAGTGTAGGGTCATGCTGGGGGTAGTGTTTTAGGGTTTAGGGTAGTGTTGTAGTGTTTGCGTAGTGTAGGGTCATGCTGGGGTGTAGTGTTTTAGGGTTTTGGGTAGTGTTGTAGTGTTTGCGTAGTGTAGGGTCATGCTGGGGGTAGTGTTTTAGGGTTTAGGGTAGTGTTGTAGTGTTTGTGTAGTGTAGGGTCATGCTGGGGGTAGCGTTTTAGGGTTTAGGGTAGTGTTGTATTGTTTGTGTAGTGTAGGGTCATGCTGGGGGTAGTGTTTTAGGGTTTAGGGTAGTGTTGTAGTGTTTGTGTAGTGTAGGGTCATGCTGGGGGTAGTGTTTTAGGGTTTAGGGTAGTGTTGTACTGTTTGTGTAGTGTAGGGTCATGCTGGGGGTAGTGTTTTAGGGTTTAGGGTAGTTTAGTTGTTTAGTGTATGCTAAAGGCATATTCGTTCTAAAAGTTTTCGTTATTTTAATTTGCGGCCTAATAGTACATGCGGGATTTTTTTTGCGGACTGATGGTATGCGGGATTTCGTCATATATTCGCTAATCATATTTTCTATGGCAAAATGAACCCCCTCATTTTGTTCCTTTTTAAATTAAATGTTTTAAGAGTTACCACTTTATTCCAATCAAGATGGCTTCAGGTGTGCCATACCTTTGTAATAAGTGGGACTGTTAGCACTCTAGTTGTTCTTTAGAACACTCTGGGACAATCTGTCATTGGGCTATAGTTGGGCTACATCTGGCTGATATTTGGGCTACATTTGGTTTTTTGTCTCTGGTGGCCATCTTTGGGCTACATTGGGCTACATTGGGCTACATTTGGGCTCCAACATATATATAGCCCAATGTAGCCCAATTTATATTTTTCAAAGTTAATTTTCGTAAAAACCACTGGAGCCTATATCTTGAGACATAGCAAAGGCACATCGGGCTACCAGTCCCTACAATTTTGCCAAGTTTGGTGTAAATCCATTCAGCCGTTCAGGCTAAAAGTGAGGCCAACCGCCCTATGGAAAATTGCATGGGAAAAACACGTTTTGGGACCCCCCTTTTTTCTCGGCCCCCCCTTGACGAAAACCCCCCAAATTTTCAGGGGCTGCTCAGAAACAAAATGTTCCATTTTCCTGAAAATTTCAGCCAATTCTGTCCTCATAAGCCAAAGTTATTCGACATAGAATTTTCAAAAATCCCATAGGAAAAAAATCCTAACTATATATACCTACTGGCTATCGCCAGTAGGTAATATATATATATATATATATATATATATATATATACCAAAAAGGGTTTCCGACTCTACTCGCTCTCGTCCTCTCGAGGTTGGTGCAAGTCCCGGGTGTCGGAAAACCCGGAAGTATGGTTGAAAGGGCTCCCGACCAGAGTTGTTTCCTCCCAGGAACCACACAGACGACTCGCACACCAGGGTCAGAGTTCAAATTGCGTTTATTGGCGACGCGTTTCGACCAAACGGTCTTCTTCGAAAGCCAACCACATGTAAACACAATCACCATTTTATACACCTAACAGTGCTCCAGGAGATAGAGGAAACTGAGGTAGGACTACATTGTAAGTCAAGACTACATTTTTTAGGTGAACTACAAATGAGGTAAAAGACAGACTGTGTTGAAAAAAGGTCTCAAATAACACGTATAGCCATGATTTCAGGTGCACATTTAAAGACAAATGAAATACTTTCAGCTTGAGATAAAATTAAAGTTGAAAATTAAACAGAAGCATGGACAATTATACAATCGTTCGATTTGTCATATTAAACAATGCACAGTTCATGTACATTTCAAATTCATGCCTGAAATTAAATAACACATGTGCACAGGAACATATATTTTTTAACAAGTTTTTAGAGACCAATTGTTACTATCACAGATGTCTGTCTAGTTTGTGCCAGCCCCAATTCAGGTAGCATAGAACTGAAATGGGAAATTGGGTGCGCGCGTCACGGCCAAGTGGCCAATTCTAGTTACTGCAGACCAATTTTATAAATGGTAGTCTAGGAAAGGGTTGAGATTTAAACAATTACAGTTCACAGTCCTCTAAGGAGGGGAGGGGGTTTTTCCACAATTAGTGACGGATTTCTCCAATGCCATGTAGGAGCCGTACTATAAGAAAACTAAAATCAATTTAAAGAAAATAAAAGGTGAGAGGGTGCCGAAAGTCTTCTTTCAGCCCCGTGAACTATACAAAAAGTGAACCCTGTGCTGCCTGAGATTTGCGTAGCCAGACAAGCCATAATCAGACACATAGGTGTGATTGTGAAAAATAAAAGTTTGTGGAATTTAAAGGAAGTGCCCATAAAGGAACAGGAAAGGTCATTTATCATGTTATTAGTGCATAATTGATCCTGTGTCTACCACAGGATGGATTCGGCAATGGTATTAGTTGAGATCTAATATTCAAAGCTGGAATGTGATGATGAAGTTAGCTCACCTACATCAGAGAGAGCCCTCTCTTCGCAGGATTCATATGAGTGAGGGGAAAATGCAAACACAGAAAGCCCAGGTTGAGGGATCTGGGCAAAAGCACTGACTAGGACATGGGTTGAACTGGTGCAGTATAAAGGCAGATCATCCGGCTTAACATAAGGTTTTTAGCCAATGTGCACGTACAGTTCCTCATCCTCGTTCAAACCAAAGGGGTTTCTCGAATCCAGGCGAATAATATATCGAGATTCCAGGACACGCAGTTGTTTGTGACGGTTACCCCCTCTGGGGTTCGCTGGGACCCTGTCAATACCAAAAAATTAAAATTGGTTAACATCGCTGATGTGGACACGCAACCAATGTCGAGCAGTAGCATAGGACATATCAACATTCTTGATTGCTCTCATATGTTCAAGAATTCGCTTTTTTATCGGGAAAATGGTACTCCCAATGTAGAACTTTGAGCATGGACATACAATTACATATACACAATGATCAGTGTTACAGTTCATGAATTTACCTATATTCTCACTTTTTCCCGTGGGGAGAGGATAGGACTTAACATTCTTACTGGTAGCACAGGCCTTACACTTGCCACATTTGTAGAAACCTTTTTGTTCTTTTAACCAGTTCTTCTTCTTCACTGGGCCCTCAAAATAACTCTTAACCAGCATGTCTTTAAGAGATCGTGCCTTTCTGTAAGTAACCTGAGGTGAGCTGTTGACCAATTTTCCTATAGTGGGATCACTTTTGACAATGTGCCAATGCCTCTTCAAGATTTCTCGTACTCTTCCTGCTTCCACACTATATGTTGTTATCATCCTGACGTTACTCGATCCCGGGCTATTGGGATGTTTAGTTATTCTCTTGCTAAGAAGTGACTCCCTATTCCTGGCTTTCACTTTCTCCCTGGCTGTCAGTAATGCCTGGTCTGAGTATCCCCTGACTCTGAATCTCTGAATCATTGTGTCCTGTGCTCTCTCATAGTTATCATTGGAGCTGCAGTTTCTTTTGGCTCTTAAAAATTCTCCGTGCGGAATGCTGTCCTTCAGGCTGCTAGGGTGGTGGCTTTTGGCATGTAAGATGCTGTTCCCGGAGGTGGGTTTCCTATACAAGTCTGTTTCAATCATCCCTTCCACTACTCTGACTGTGACATCCAAAAAGTCCATTTCTAGGGGATCTACCTTACTTGTGAATCTAATATTCACATCATTTTTTGTTGTTGTTCAGAAGGAATTTGTTTAAATCAGATCTTGTTCCATCCCATATCAAAAAGATGTCATCTATGTATCTGGTGTAAAATACAATATGGCGGGTAACATCAACATTGTCCTCAGACCAAAGAATTTGTTCCTCCCACCATCCCATTAGCATACAGGCAAAACTTGGAGCAAAACAACTCCCCATAGCAGTCCCAACTTCTTGCTTGTACCAGTTGTTTTCAAACAAGAAGAAATTATTTGTGAGGCAGAATTCCAGCATTTCAAGTAGCATTTCCGTTTGGTTAAGGTAGAATATTGATCGGTCTCTCATAAAGTGTCTGCAAGCTCTCAGACCATCGATGTGTTTAATGCACGTGTACAGAGAGACCACGTCAATCGTAACCATACAGAAGAACAAAAGTTACTTACCTGTAAACTGTGGTTCTCCAGTATTGGTGTCTTTCATAGATTCACATGCTTGAATATTCCCCGTCGTCGAAGTGGGAGTCCCACGGTACATAAATAGCAGTAATATATATGCATGTATACATGAGAAATATCATAAATAAAAAATACATACATATAATGCAATAGAAATGTAAACCTGAAAAAGTACCATAGAACAGAATAGGCCCATTGAAAAGCCCAAGGGAGAATTCACTTTAGTAACATATTAGAGTCATTATGTGTTGGTCCACATTCCAGCCAATCAGGCTGTAGCCTCCTCTAGAACCTTCTCCTCAGAAGCCCCAGGCCTCAGATTTTCGTAGCACAAGTAAGTACAAATGCTTGAGGAGAAGAGAGAGAGCCTCTGAGGGGAGGATGGGAGGGTCGCATGTGAATCTATGAAAGACACCAATACTGGAGAACCACAGTTTACAGGTAAGTAACTTTTGTTCTTCTCCAGTATTAGGGGTGTCTTTCATAGATTCACATGCTTTAATAAGAATAGAAAGCAGTAAATCATACATTAGTCATAAAGGAATATAACAATTAAGTCTTGATAAATTACATCACTCAATAAGCAATTTAAAAAAACCAAAACATGACAAAACCTTTATGACTGGAGGCGGGTAGCAACAGAGGCTCACCTTTATCGGAAAAGATTCCGCAGCACCGCTTGACCTACTGCCGCATCCGCGGCATCTGTTGATTGCAGGCAGTAGTGCTTCGTAAAAGTATGGCTGCTAGACCAAGTAGCAGCTCTGCAGATGTGTCTCAGAGGTACCCCCGCAAAGAGGGCAGCAGAAGTCGACACAGCCCTCGTGGAATGCGCTCGAGCCGGAGCAGGAAGGGGCTTGCCAGCCCGTTGATGACAGTAGGATATGGCAGACGATATCCATCTGGTTATAGTCTGTTTAGTTACAGGTTGTCCTTTGCACACTGGGCCATATGCTACAAACAATTGATCAGTCTTTCTAAAAGTAGCTGTGCGTTGAATGTAAAATTTAAGGCAGCGCTTCACATCCAGAGTGTGCAAAGAGCGTTCCGCTGCAGATTGAGGTGCAGGGAAGAAAGTCTTAAGAACAATAGGTTCATTGAGATGGAAGTCACTGGGAACCTTAGGAATAAAACTGGGATTTGTTCTCAAAGTAACAGCCTCGTTGGAGAATTGTAGAAACGGTGGCTGTATAGTAAAGGCTTGGATGTCGCTGACGCGCCTGGATGAGGTCAGAGCAAGCAACAGAGCCACTTTCCAAGTGAGGAATTTTAGATTGGAAGAATGGATGGGCTCGAATGGAGGCAAGAGTAATTGAGACAAGACTAAGTTTAGTCGCCAAGAAGGTGGGGGCCGGCGGATTGGTGGGAACATCCGAAAAAGGCCCTTGAAGAATTGTCTTATTATCCTGGAGGAGTACAAAGATGTTACACCATCATGGCGAAAACAAGAGATTGCAGCTAGAAAAACCTTTAGAGTGGAGTGTGATAGTCCTGATTTTGCTAGTGACAAAAAGAACGGCAAGATTTGTTCTGGCTGAGCACACATAGGATCCAGTGTTTTAGTGGAGCACCAAGCACAGAAACGCTTCCACTTCAACTGGTAAGTTTTGATGGTAGATGGGGCGCGAGCACTTGCTAGCACTGCCCTACAATCTTTGTCGATATTCATGTGTGCAAATTCATTGTACTCAGGTTCCAAGCATGAAGTTGGAGATATGCTGGATCCGGATTGCATATTTGACCTTGTTGCATAGTGAGAAGATGTGGCAGAGGATGCAATTGTATCGGATGTGTCAGAGAGAACAGAAGAAGATCTGAGAACCAAGGACGTCTCGGCCATTTGGGTGCGATCAGGATTATTCGACACGGTTGGAATCTCATTCTGTGTAACAGACGAGGAATGAGCGGCAGTGGAGGGAATGCATAGATGAAGTCGTTCGACCAGTCTATTGAAAAGGCATTCCCGCTCGACTCCTTGTGTGGATGCCGGCTCGCAAACCGTTGACACTTCCTGTTGAGAACAGTTGCAAAGAGATCCAACTGTAGTCGGCCCCACTGTCGGAAGATGAAATCCAACGTTGGTTGGTTGAGTTCCCATTCGTGGTTGTCCGAGAGGGCTCTGCTGAGCGAGTCCGCCAGCACATTGGCCACACCTGGTACATGGATAGCTTGGAGATGTATTTGCCGTTGGAGAGCCCAATCCAATATTTCCTGTGCCAGTTGTGACAGCCCGAGAGATCTTGTGCCGCCCTGTTTGTTGATGTAGTGCATGCTGGTGGTATTGTCCGTCCTCACCAGCAATGTTTGTCCCTGCACTACTCTCTGAAAGGACTTCAAGGCCAAGAAAATCGCCAGTAGTTCTTAGCGATTTATGTGCCAAGTGCGCTGAGACGCCGTCCATTTTCCCTTCACGGACATCCCGTCGAGATGAGCCCCCCAACCTTCTAGGGAAGCGTCTGTCGTTAGTGTAAGTGCTGGTGGTTCGTCCCTGAATGAACGACCTGTCGCTATGCTTGGAGGATGAGCCCACCACTCCAAAGCTTTTTGAATGCGGGGCGTTGGATGGATCTTGTCTTCGAACGACCCCGATACCTGCTTCCACTGGCTGTCTAGTTCTTCTTGAAGGACTCTCATGTGCAATCTGCAGTTGGGAATCAGTTGAATGCACGAAGAAGCCATGCCGAGGAATGATTTGTACGTCCGGACAGAAACGTACTGCCTTGACTGCAGGAACTGAACTTTCTGTAACATTCAGCTCTGTCGCTCCTGTGAAACGAACACTTGCCCTAGCCGAGAATCGAGCGAGGCTCCTAGAAAATCTCGCTGTTGAGATAGTTGAAAGTGTGACTTTAGGCAATTGATGGAGAAGCCTAACATTTCGAACAGGGATATGCAGACTTGTGTGTGCTGTTTTGTTAATTGAAAAGTCCTGGCCTTTATCAGGCAGTCGTCCAGATACGGATAGAACTGGATGCCCTGTAAACGCAGGTAGGCAGCCACCGGGGCTAGGATCTTGGTAAATACCCTCGGTGCTGATCGAAGGCCGAATGGTAGGACCTTGAATTGATAATGAAATTGGCCGACTGTAAAACTGAGGTATTTCCTGTGCCTGGGATGAATAGGCACATGGAAATATGCATCTTGAAGGTCTATTGTTGAAAAGTACTCTCCCGGAATGAGGAAATTCAAGATTTGAAGTAGGGTAAGCATCTGAAAAGTCTTTGATGCGATTAACTTGTTTAGAGCTCTCAAATCTAAGATGGGGCGCCACTCTCCTGATTTTTTCTTCACTAGAAAGAAACGGGAGTAAAACCCCCTGCCGCGTTGACCTTGCGGTACCAATTCTATGGCTCCTTTCCTGATCATAAGCTGCACCTGGGCCAACAGTTCCTTGAAATGGGGAGAAGGTGGACCCGAAGGCGGGCGAGCGGGGGGGAATTTCGTAAATTCCAGGGTATGTCCTTTTAAAACAACGTCCAAGACCCACTGGTTGTTGGTAATGTGCGACCAATTGCAGGAGAACTTCGAGATTCGACCTCCAAGATGCACAGTCGTCTCACTGTTTTTTGTTGGTGTTCGCACCACCTCTGTAATTGGACTTACGCTGGTAAGGTCTGGAGGTGGATGATCGATTTTGGGACTGATAGGATCCTCTTTGTCTGTTGTCGTTGTAATTGTATCCTCGATATTGGCCTGTTCCACGAAAAGTAGAGGTTCCTCCTCCTCTACCGCGTGCTCCACGAAATGGCCTTTTCCGATATTGAAGAGTTGTCAAGGACTTTGCTGTATCTGTGTCCTTTTTTATAAGTTCCAAAGCATCATCAACATGCTTACCGAACAAAGATTCACCGTCGTAAGGTAAATCTAACACTCTGGATTGGACTTCTGGACGGAAGGTGGTTGATTTCAGCCAGCCTTGACGGCGCAAGACTGCAGCACCCGCTAGTTGTCGGAAACCAGTGGAGGATATATCGAGGGCACAGTCGATTATTTATGCTGAAATTTTTTCTCCTTCGAGAATGATGGCCTGCGCTTCATCCCGGATGGAGTCGGGCATTTGAGGGATCAGACCAGCGATCTCAGACCACATTTGATGGTCGTAGCGACCTAGAATGGCTAAGGCGTTGGATGCTCTCACTGTTGTCGCTGCCATAGTGGTAAATTTCTTTCCAATTGAGTCTAATTTACGGCCATCCTGATCAGGCGGAGATGTCAGGGGTATGGCTGGATTCCAAGATCTTTTTTGTGCCGCCTGAGTGATAACAGAATCTGCCTTTGGTTTCACAACCTAACAGGCCGGAGAAGTAGGTGGCGCCGGAGCAGTCGTCGACGGGGTGGTCACCGTCGACGGAGGTGTAATCGTCGACGGGACAATCGTCGACGAGGAAGATCCGGTCGTCGGGGCAGGCGTCGACGACAATGGCTTGCTCTTCGCCGACGGAGGAACCGTCGACGGGAGGCGCGTCGACGATGATTTCTTCATCGACGGTTTGATCGACGAGATCATAATAATAGACGAGATGGGTCTCACCTCTTGGCTGCTCGTCGACGAGATGGTCGTCGTCGTTGCAGAGCTGGTCGACATGGAAGAAGTAGTCGTCGACGTTGAAACTGCCAAAACGGACTTCGTAGACGCTGAAGACGTCGACGGACGCGTCGACGAGCCCGTCGACGAGCCAATGCCCATTTTTGAAGAGGAGGGCATAGTCTTGGGTCTAGACGCCAGAGAGCCAGGTCCCGTAGGCGAGCCCTGAAGCAAGTCTTGTGGGGAGACATCCTTGAAAGAACCCAACTTTTTACTCTTTTTAAGAAAAGGAGAGGGAACTTCAGTCTCAGACCCACGCTTCTGAGAGGATTTTGAAAATCCAGATGACATACTCTCAGCATCGGAAACCACATTCTCAGATGTTTTTAACTTCCGTAGCCACAGAAGCAGACGGGCCTCTCTATCCCTCAATGTCTTAGGGGGAAAAGTGCGACAGAACTTGCAGGTAGAGGCAATGTGGTCCGGATAAAGACAGTAAATGCACTTACTGTGTGGGTCCTCATGAAAAAGGCGCAATTTACCACAGGATGGACAAGCCTTGAACAAAGTTTTCTTAGTAGAAGACATTCCTGAAGAAAAATAGGTAGAAACTGGAAAAAACTGAGCAGAGCTCAGGGAGACTCCCTTCACACGACGTGCGGTAGAAAATCTGAGGACTGGGGCTTCTGAGGAGAAGGTTCTAGAGGAGGCTACAGCCTGATTGGCTGGAATGTGGACCAACACATAATGACTCTAATATGTTACTAAAGTGAATTCTCCCTTGGGCTTTTCAATGGGCCTATTCTGTTCCATGGTACTTTTTCAGGTTTACATTTCGATTGCATTATATGTATGTATTTTTTATTTATGATATTTCTCATGTATACATGCATATATATTACTGCTATTTATGTGCCGTGGGACTCCCACTTCGACGACGGGGAATATTCAAGCATGTGAATCTATGAAAGACACCCCTAATACTGGAGAAACTGTCCTCCCATCTGATACCCTCAATCTTAGAAATAAAATCAGTGCTGTCTCTACAGTATGAGGGAAGGTTTAAAACATACGGGAAAAGGAAGGTGTCCAGAAAAATGGAAGTACTTTCAAGGAGACTGTCATTGGCCGATACAATTGGTCTCCCAGGTGGGTTAGTCTTGTCCTTGTGGACTTTAGGCAACATATAGAAACAGGGGGAGACAGGGTGTTGTACACGTAAGAATCTGAACTTTGATTCAGCTAGCAGGTCTCTACTTCTCCAGTCTTTTTGTTTCTCATGATAAGTAGAAATACTAGTCACATATTCTTCCCTGTTCGCTCGTCTATAGTTGCCTGATAGCTCCAGTTGTTTCCTAGCTTCCTGTTTATACAGATTAACATCCCATAAGACAACGTTGCCACCCTTGTCTGAGGGTTTGTTTATGAAGCTTTGGTCAGCATTGAGAGTTTTTAGAGCCTCCCTTTGTTCCGGTGTCAAATTGTGGGCATGTTTGTTCTTACTCTTTTCCCACAAACCAAGGAGATCCCTATTGACTATCTCATGAAAGGTCTCTAGGTTGTCATGGGGAGTGGTGGGGTTAAATGTGGATTTCGGTCTGTGGCCCGTTACACTACATCCTCCTAGTGTTAGTCCCATCCTATCCAATACTTCCACATCATCCAAACCACTCACATCTTCTCCACATAACTCAAATGCACTCGCCAAGCTGTCAACATCCTGTATCTGTAAGACTTTAGACACCTGTGTGCTCCAAACAGTATCATTGCTCCTATGTTCTAAAGCACGTTTTTTCTTTAGTGCAAACATTTTCATCAGTTTCAATTGTCGGACAAATAGAAAAACATCAATCCTGGTTTGGCTGTAATCGAAGTTGGCAGTTGGGCAGAAAGTCAAGCCCAACTCCAAAACCGATTTTTCAGCCTCAGTCAATACGTGGGAGGAAATGTTAATAGTCAAATTGGGCTCACCCATCATTGTTGCTTGTTCAGTCGTTGCGTCTTCCCATACGACATTGCTCCTCTTGTGTTGCTGCCCCCCGCGCCTTGTTGTTTTCCTCTTGCGTTTCCTCCTCTTCCTCTTCCGTACGTTCGATTTGGTGGTCTTGCTCTTAATGTCAGTGTTGACTGTAAAAAATCATACTCTTCCAAGGGTTTAAAGGAAAGAGCACTCCTTCCACTTGTGTCCAAAATCTCTTCAAGGTCCGAATAGGGTTCTGAACCCGCCATATTGTATTTTACACCAGGGAAATAGATGACATCTTTTTGATATGGGATGGAACAAGATCTGATTTAAACAAATTCCTTCTGAACAACTACAAAAATGATGTGAATCTTAGATTCACAAGTAAGGTAGAACCCCTAGAAATGGACTTTTTGGATGTCACAGTCAGAGTAGTGGAAGGGATGATTGAAACAGACTTGTATAGGAAACCCACCTCCGGGAACAGCATCTTACATGCCAAAAGCCACCACCCTAGCAGCCTGAAGGACAGCATTCCGTACGGAGAATTTTTAAGAGCCAAAAGAAACTGCAGCTCCAATGATAACTATGAGAGAGCACAGGACACAATGATTCAGAGATTCAGAGTCAGGGGATACTCAGACCAGGCATTACTGACAGCCAGGCAGAAAGTGAAAGCCAGGAATAGGGAGTCACTTCTTAGCAAGAGAATAACTAAACATCCCAATAGCCCGGGATCGAGTAATGTCAGGATGATAACAACATATAGTGTGGAAGCAGGAAGAGTACGAGAAATCTTGAAGAGGCATTGGCACATTGTCAAAAGTGATCCCACTATAGGAAAATTGGTCAACTGCTCACCTCAGGTTACTTACAGAAAGGCACGATCTCTTAAAGACATGCTGGTTAAGAGTTATTTTGAGGGCCCAGTGAAGAAGAAGAACTGGTTAAAAGAACAAAAAGGTTTCTACAAATGTGGCAAGTGTAAGGCCTATGCTACCAGTAAGAATGTTAAGTCCTATCCTCTCCCCACGGGAAAAAGTGAGAATATAGGTAAATTCATGAACTGTAACACTGATCATTGTGTATATGTAATTGTATGTCCATGCTCAAAGTTCTACATTGGGAGTACCATTTTCCCGATAAAAAAGCGAATTCTTGAACATATGAGAGCAATCAAGAATGTTGATATGTCCTATGCTACTGCTCGACATTGGTTGCGTGTCCACAACAGCGATGTTAACCAATTTTCATTTTTTGGTATTGGCAGGGTCCCAGCGAACCCCAGAGGGGGTAACCCTCTCAAACAACTGCGTGTCCTGGAATCTCGATATATTATTCGCCTGGATTCGAGAAACCCCTTTGGTTTGAACGAGGATGAGGAACTGTACGTGCACATTGGCTAAAAACCTTATGTTAAGCCGGAAGATCTGCCTTTATACTGCACCAGTTCAACCCATGTCCTAGTCAGTGCTTTTGCCCAGATCCCTCAACCTGGGCTTTCTGTGTTTGCATTTTCCCCTCACTCATATGAATCCTGCGCAGAGAGGGCTCTCTCTGATGTAGGTGAGCTAACTTCATCATCACATTCCAGCTTTGAATATTAGATCTCAACTAATACCATTGCCGAATCCATCCTGTGGTAGACACGGGATCAATTATGCACTAATAACATGATAAATGACCTTTCCTGTTCCTTTATGGGCACTTCCTTTAAATTCCACAAACTTTCAAAATCACACCTATGTGTCTGATTATGGCTTGTCTGGCTAGGCAAATCTCAGGCAGCACAGGGTTCACTTTTTGTATAGTTCACGGGGCTGAAAGAAGAATTTCGGCACCCTCTCACCTTTTATTTTCTTTAAATTGATTTTAGTTTTCTTATAGTACGGCTCCTACATGGCATTGGAGAAATCCGTCACTAATTGTGGAAAAACCCCCTCCCCTCCTTAGAGGACTGTGAACTGTAATTGTTTAAATCTCAACCCTTTCCTAGACTACCATTTATAAAATTGGTCTGCAGTAACTAGAATTGGCCACTTGGCCGTGACGCGCGCACCCAATTTCCCATTTCAGTTCTATTCTACCTGAATTGGGGCTGGCACAAACTAGACAGACATCTGTGATAGTAACAATTGGTCTCTAAAAACTTGTAAAAAAATATATGTTCCTGTGCACATGTGTTATTTAATTTCAGGCATGAATTTGAAATGTACATGAACTGTGCATTGTTTAATATGACAAATCGAACGATTCTATAACTGTCCATGCTTCTGTTTAATTTTAAACTTTAATTTTATCTCAAGCTGAAAGTATTTCATTTGTGTTTAAATGTGCACCTGAAATCATGGCTATACTTGTTATTTGAGACCTTTTTTCAACACAGTCTGTCTTTTACCTCATTTGTAGTTCACCTAAAAATGTAGTCTTGACTTACAATGTAGTCCTACCTCAGTTTCCTCTATCTCCTGGAGCACTGTTAGGTGTATAAAATGGTGATTGTGTTTACATGTGGTTGGCTTTCGAAGAAGACCGTTTGGTCGAAACGCATCGCCAATAAACGCAATTTGAACACTGACCCTGGTGTGCGAGTCGTCTGTGTGGTTCCTGGGAGGAAACAACTCTGGTCGGGAGCCCTTTCAACCATACTTCCGGGTTTTCGGACACCCGGGACTTGCACCAACCTCGAGAGGACGAGAGCGAGTAGAGTCGGAAACCCTTTCTGGCAAACCGGCCTTTGGCCACGAAACTTGCTCCGACCGCCTGATCTGGACTTAGGTAATCGACTGTTGCTACCGGAGACCGTTACCGGGGGTGCGGCTGCGAAGACGAGCTACGGGAGTGGCTGGTTAACGCGCCGAGCGCTTCCTGGTTGTGAACCTGGACTGCACGCGTGATACCGGAGGAGTTCTAAAAAGGATTAATCGGGCAGAGGTACCGCGCTACCATTCGAGGAAGGCGGCGCGGCAGGGCTTTAATCTGTGTTCGGTAACAAGCATTGGTGCCTGCAAAGGAACGGGACGCCTCGAAATGACACCATGACGAGAGGCTCACAGAAAGCGGCGGCGGCCGCTTCGGCAGCTGCGACCCTCAAGAACACCACGGGGAATGAAATGAACACAAATGCTGACATGAATAGCACGAACACGAGCACAAACGCGAGTGCAATAACATTGAATCGCCGTGCAGGCAGGATGGATGAGGCACGATCTCTATTCTGTGAAGATGAAACGGCGAACACGGGGCCAGCTAACATCAATGAGACAGTAACAACAACACCGGATAAGACATTAAAACAGATGCTGTTTCAGTATGAGAAACTCTTGAAAAAAGAAGTCAACAGATGGTGGGAGTTAACCTCGTTGAACAATTATATAGAAGTGGGGAGGGTGCCAAGGGGCCTTAGAATCATGATTACCCCCACATACCAGAACCCCCACCCTAAACTGATTTCGGACTGGTCTGAATTAATGGCAGGGACCTGCAAGAACATGCTTGGCCTGCTGTCAAATTATGCGGCTATGGAGCTGGAACAGGTCATTGCAGACATTGCCAAATTGAAAGCTGAGTTGGATAAACATGATGCCAAAGAAGAAATAACCAAAGCCATCGAACAAATGGAGAAGAGGCTCGAGAAATACGAAAATGAGATCAAACAAAAGAAGAAGACCAAGTTCTTAAGAGACATACAAGATTATGCCAGTGGGCGGATTCTTACATTTGGAAAGAAATATGATGCGGCAATTAAACAATTTAAACAACTGGCAGGGCAACAACGAAATGTTACTGTATCTGAATATGGTTCAGAAACCTATTCGGACCTTGAAGAGATTTTGGACACAAGTGGAAGGAGTGCTCTTTCCTTTAAACCCTTGGAAGAGTATGATTTTTTACAGTCAACACTGACATTAAGAGCAAGACCACCAAATCGAACGTACGGAAGAGGAAGAGGAGGAAACGCAAGAGGAAAACCACAAGGCGCGGGGGGCAACACAAGAGGAGCAATGTCGTATGGGAAGACGCAACGACAGAACAAGCACCAATGATGGGTGAGCCCAATTTGACTATTGTTAGCATTTCCTCCCACGTATTGACTGAGGCTGAAAAATCGGTTTTGGAGTTGGGCTTGACTTTCTGCCCAATAGCCAACTTCGATTACAGCCAAACCAGGATTGATGTTTTTCTATTTGTCCGAAAATTGAAACTGATGAAAATGTTTGCATTAAAGAAAAAACGTGCTTTAGAACATAGGAGCAATGATACTGTTTGGAGCACACAGGTGTCTAAAGTCTTACAGATACAGGATGTTGACAGCTTGGCAAGTGCATTTGAGTTATGTGGAGAAGATGTGAGTGGTTTGGATGATGTGGAAGTATTGGATAGGATGGGACTAACACTAGGAGGACGTAGTGTAACGGGCCACAGACCGAAATCCACATTTCACCCCACCACTCCCCATGACAACCTAGAGACCTTTCATGAGATAGTCAATAGGGATCTCCTTGGTTTGTGGGAAAAGAGTAAGAACAAACATGCCCACAATTTGACACCGGAAGAAAGGGAGGCTCTAAAAACTCTCAATGCTGACCATAGCTTCATAATCAAACCCTCAGACAAGGGTGGCAACGTTGTCTTATGGGATGTTAATCTGTATAAACAGGAAGCTAGGAAACAACTGGAGCTATCAGGCAACTATAGAAGAGCGAACAGGGAAGAATATGTGACTAGTATTTCTACTTATCATGAGAAACTAAAAGACTGGAGAAGTAGAGACCTGCTAGCTGAATCAGAGTTCAGATTCTTACGTGTACAACACCCTGTCTCCCCCTGTTTCTATATGTTGCCTAAAGTCCACAAGGACAAGACTAACCCACCTGGGAGACCAATTGTATCAGCCAATGACAGTCTCCTTGAAAGTACTTCCATTTTTCTGGACACCTTCCTTTTCCCGTATGTTTTAAACCTTCCCTCATACTGTAGAGACAGCACTGATTTTATTTCTAAGATTGAGGGTATCAGATGGGAAGACAGTTTCTGTATGGTTACGATTGACGTGGTCTCTCTGTACACATGCATTAAACACATTGATGGTCTGAGAGCTTGCAGACACTTTATGAGAGACCGATCAATATTCTACCTTAACCAAGCGGAAATGCTACTTGAAATGCTGGAATTCTGCCTCACAAATAATTTCTTCTTGTTTGAAAACAACTGGTACAAGCAAGAAGTTGGGACTGCTATGGGGAGTTGTTTTGCTCCAAGTGTTGCCTGTATGCTAATGGGATGGTGGGAGGAACAAATTTTTTGGTCTGAGGACAATGTTGATGTTACCCGCCATATTGTATTTTACACCAGGCACATAGATGACATCTTTTTGATATGGGATGGAACAAGATCTGATTTAAACAAATTCCTTCTGAACAACAACAAAAATTATGTGAATCTTAGATTCACAAGTAAGGTAGATCCCCTAGAAATGGACTTTTTGGATGTCACAGTCAGAGTAGTGGAAGGGATGATTGAAACAGACTTGTATAGGAAACCCACCTCCGGGAACAGCATCTTACATGCCAAAAGCCACCACCCTAGCAGCCTGAAGGACAGCATTCCGTACGGAGAATTTTTAAGAGCCAAAAGAAACTGCAGCTCCAATAATAACTATGAGAGAGCACAGGACACAATGATTCAGAGATTCAGAGTCAGGGGATACTCAGACCAGGCATTACTGACAGCCAGGGAGAAAGTGAAAGCCAGGAATAGGGAGTCACTTCTTAGCAAGAGAATAACTAAACATCCCAATAGCCCGGGATCGAGTAACGTCAGGATGATAACAACATATAGTGTGGAAGCAGGAAGAGTACGAGAAATCTTGAAGAGGCATTGGCACATTGTCAAAAGTGATCCCACTATAGGAAAATTGGTCAACAGCTCACCTCAGGTTACTTACAGAAAGGCACGATCTCTTAAAGACATGCTGGTTAAGAGTTATTTTGAGGGCCCAGTGAAGAAGAAGAACTGGTTAAAAGAACAAAAAGGTTTCTACAAATGTGGCAAGTGTAAGGCCTGTGCTACCAGTAAGAATGTTAAGTCCTATCCTCTCCCCACGGGAAAAAGTGAGAATATAGGTAAATTCATGAACTGTAACACTGATCATTGTGTATATGTAATTGTATGTCCATGCTCAAAGTTCTACATTGGGAGTACCATTTTCCCGATAAAAAAGCGAATTCTTGAACATATGAGAGCAATCAAGAATGTTGATATGTCCTATGCTACTGCTCGACATTGGTTGCGTGTCCACAACAGCGATGTTAACCAATTTTCATTTTTTGGTATTGACAGGGTCCCAGCGAACCCCAGAGGGGGTAACCGTCTCAAACAACTGCGTGTCCTGGAATCTCGATATATTATTCGCCTGGATTCGAGAAACCCCTTTGGTTTGAACGAGGATGAGGAACTGTACGTGCACATTGGCTAAAAACCTTATGTTAAGCCGGAAGATCTGCCTTTATACTGCACCAGTTCAACCCATGTCCTAGTCAGTGCTTTTGCCCAGATCCCTCAACCTGGGCTTTCTGTGTTTGCATTTTCCCCTCACTCATATGAATCCTGTGCAGAGAGGGCTCTCTCTGATGTAGGTGAGCTAACTTCATCATCACATTCCAACTTTGAATATTAGATCTCAACTAATACCATTGCCGAATCCATCCTGTGGTAGACACGGGATCAATTATGCACTGATAACATGATAAATGACCTTTCCTGTTCCTTTATGGGCACTTCCTTTAAATTCCCAAACTTTTATTTTTCACAATCACACCTATGTGTCTGATTATGGCTTGTCTGGCTAGGCAAATCTCAGGCAGCACAGGGTTCACTTTTTGTATAGTTCACGGGGCTGAAAGAAGAATTTCGGCACCCTCTCACCTTTTATTTTCTTTAAATTGATTTTAGTTTTCTTATAGTACGGCTCCTACATGGCATTGGAGAAATCCGTCACTAATTGTGGAAAAACCCCCTCCCCTCCTTAGAGGACTGTGAACTGTAATTGTTTAAATCTCAACCCTTTCCTAGACTACCATTTATAAAATTGGTCTGCAGTAACTAGAATTGGCCACTTGGCCGTGACGCGCGCACCCAATTTCCCATTTCAGTACTATTCTACCTGAATTGGGGCTGGCACAAACTAGACAGACATCTGTGATAGTAACAATTGGTCTCTAAAAACTTGTTAAAAAATATATGTTCCTGTGCACGTGTGTTATTTAATTTCAGGCATGAATTTGAAATGTACATGAACTGTGCATTGTTTAATATGACAAATCGAACAATTGTATAATTGTCCATGCTTCTGTTTAATTTTAAACTTTAATTTTATCTCAAGCTGAAAGTATTTCATTCTTGTTTAAATGTGCACCTGAAATCATGAAAAAACAAAGTGTAACAATGGCTCAACAGAAAAGTAAAGCAGCTATCTAGACAACTGTAAGTGTGTTTTTTAGAGAACACAATCCCAGAATCCAAAGTATTCTTAGTGAAAAGTTGTTCCCATCAGATACCCGTCCTGTACCGCCCTACATCACTTGGGATCCTTCACCAGAAGGAAGTGGAACGAACCACTTAGGATTAGGTGGATTGTGACCTAATCGAGGTGTGAAGGAATGTAGGGTGTGTGAGTAGACTATTATGATGGTATCAGGGGGCATAAACAGAACAAAAAGCAGTGCATTAAGTGCTCGCTGTGGCGTGTGAAAGTGAGGAAGTTAATATTGGGTTGAAGGAGTGGAAAAAAAGTTTATTATGTTCCTACCCTCACCCAAGGTTAAAAGACAGTGCAAGTAGTGGTAACAAATAACTACTGAGATTTTAATTGGTCGACATGTTTCTGCAGTATTAGGTTCAAAGGATACCAGTCTGCTTCATCAGGACCTAGTTGTTAAGGAAGTGCTACTGCTCATCTTGAAGTGAATGTTGTGTTTAAAAAATCATGTCACCTGAAAAACACCGATGGAAAAGATCCAGTCAGTCAACAGTAGACAGACACACATGTAAATACAAAAAACATACAGTTAGTGGCGAAGGCTGCAAATGCACAGAGATAGTCTCGTGATATTTAAATAAATGCCAAACATGTCAAGGTCATGGGTTGTACCAATAATCAACTCGTTCAACCAGGTACCTAAATCCTGGGTTTATGCAAAGTTATGAACACTCACCCATGTTCTGGGGAATGGACTCTCCACCTCACCCGGCAGCAGCTCAGGTACAAAAATGGAGCACCGCTCTAATGGATGTGAACAAAAAAGAAATGAAAGAGGAAGAGCTCGCTAGAACTCTGTCTGAAAAACACATTCCCTCTGCCATTGAGGGTTTATAGCTATGAATCCCAGTACATATTGTAATGTTTGTAGTAACTTGTATATATTCAACCATGGGCCAAAAGAAGTTCTTTTACATACTCTTAGTGTAGTTAGGTCAGAGTTGCTAAGCGCGAAGTAAGCGCGATCTTGTGCAGGGGTTTCTCAGTCGGGTGCATTATTATAGCGGTCTCAATCTCACCTGTTATGTAACGCACACTCCCAACATAGCCCCTGTGTCTATCCTGCCTCTGATGTTTCTTGCTGATACCCCCACCTTTAAGTATTCAGTATCGATAGCCAAGCGTGGTCACTCATAGGGTCAACACTCTCGCGATCTCACACATCAAGTGCCAAACATTGCCGACTTGTATTCGTGCCTGAAAAGAGTCCGAGCGTGATCTCTAATAAGCCCGGCTCCTTCACGTATAGCTACCGCCCTGCCCGCTTACCTGTCCGTCGGTACCCCGCGCCTTCCTCTAGGCTGACTGTGGGAGGTACCGACTGAACAGGAAGCGGGATATTTGAAATGGCTCTGATAGGTCCGCAGGGCAATTTGCGTGCAACGTAAGCACGCGCGTCTCTGAACGCGTTCCAGTCCTTGTGATCCATGGGAAATGTAGTCTGCCGATCGGCACCATTGGAACTGTGGTCCGGAAATGTATTACGGCGATTTGCCGTCTTTTGTATACTAGAATGTACACGTTTGATACAGTTTGAGCACATATCCAGGCACTGCAATATGTAGCAGGGTAATAGTGTGTATTTATCCACCCTGATTAAATATTATTGTGTTTGATGTAGAATGCGCCTTGGCACTAGCAGGATGATGGTATATGATTTAATATTAATAATACAACAGACCTCCTGTGTTACATACTATACAGCCCCTAGGTACAGACCTCCAATTTTAACCTAATGCAGCCCCTAGGTACAGAGGTGATAGAAAAATGTACGGATGGTCAGAATGTTGGTTGTACACACAAAGTGTTTGTAGAACAGTGAACCTGGTGTGCATGATACTAGTATTATGTGCAGCATGGCTTATAGGGACCTACAGTTTTGCTCCACTCGAACCCCTGGGTAGAGAATTATTGGAAATATTCAGAGTATGTTTCAGCCCCTAGGTGGAAAATTGGTAGGAACGAAGGGTGGACTGAATACACCAATAGTGCTTTGCACAATATATAATAAATATGGGATTTGTACTCTGTGTACCATAACTCATAGAGACATCCACGGGATATCTTCATTTAAACCCGTGATGTCGGTTTGGAGTTTGTGCACCCATCTCTGTTCTCTACGATGTAGAAATGCGCTGACATCTGTAATGTGTTTGGGGATCAAGGGCTGTTCCAGCACGGTCCATTGTAAATCTGTGGGTGCATGATGTGCCTCCAAGAAATGTTTTGTCATGCGGGTTGCTTGTTTCCCACAGCGTATTGAGCTCTTATGCTCTGATATCCGTGTCTTCACCTTTCTAGTGGTCATGCCCACATTGGTCATGACCTCCCACAGTCAGCCTAGAGGAAGGCGCGGGGTACCGACGGACAGGTAAGCGGGCAGGGCGGTAGCTATACGTGAAGGAGCCGGGCTTATTAGAGATCACGCTCGGACTCTTTTCAGGCACGAATACAAGTCGGCAATGTTTGGCACTTGATGTGTGAGATCGCGAGAGTGTTGACCCTATGAGTGACCACGCTTGGCTATCGATACTGAATACTTAAAGGTGGGGGTATCAGCAAGAAACATCAGAGGCAGGATAGACACAGGGGCTATGTTGGGAGTGTGCGTTACATAACAGGTGAGATTGAGACCGCTATAATAATGCACCCGACTGAGAAACCCCTGCACAAGATCGCGCTTACTTCGCGCTTAGCAACTCTGACCTAACTACACTAAGAGTATGTAAAAGAACTTCTTTTGGCCCATGGTTGAATATATACAAGTTACTACAAACATTACAATATGTACTGGGATTCATAGCTATAAACCCTCAATGGCAGAGGGAATGTGTTTTTCAGACAGAGTTCTAGCGAGCTCTTCCTCTTTCATTTCTTTTTTGTTCACATCCATTAGAGCGGTGCTCCATTTTTGTACCTGAGCTGTTGCCGGGTGAGGTGGAGAGTCCATTCCCCAGAACATGGGTGAGTGTTCATAACTTTGCATAAACCCAGGATTTAGGTACCTGGTTGAACGAGTTGATTATTGGTACAACCCATGACCTTGACATGTTTGGCATTTATTTAAATATCACGAGACTATCTCTGTGCATTTGCAGCCTTCGCCACTAACTGTATGTTTTTTGTATTTACATGTGTGTCTGTCTACTGTTGACTGACTGGATCTTTTCCATCGGTGTTTTTCAGGTGACATGATTTTTTAAACACAACATTCACTTCAAGATGAGCAGTAGCACTTCCTTAACAACTAGGTCCTGATGAAGCAGACTGGTATCCTTTGAACCTAATACTGCAGAAACATGTCGACCAATTAAAATCTCAGTAGTTATTTGTTACCACTACTTGCACTGTCTTTTAACCTTGGGTGAGGGTAGGAACATAATAAACTTTTTTTCCACTCCTTCAACCCAATATTAACTTCCTCACTTTCACACGCCACAGCGAGCACTTAATGCACTGCTTTTTGTTCTGTTTATGCCCCCTGATACCATCATAATAGTCTACTCACACACCATACATTCCTTCACACCTCGATTAGGTCACAATCCACCTAATCCTAAGTGGTTCGTTCCACTTCCTTCTGGTGAAGGATCCCAAGTGATGTAGGGCGGTACAGGACGGGTATCTGATGGGAACAACTTTTCACTAAGAATACTTTGGATTCTGGGATTGTGTTCTCTAAAAAACACACTTACAGTTGTCTAGATAGCTGCTTTACTTTTCTGTTGACCCATTGTTACACTTTGTTTTTTCAGTAGTTGTAGGGACTGTAACAATGCTAGGTCAGTAAACATGTCCCACCCATGCCTCCCTCGTGTTTTATTGTTCACCTGAAATCATGGCCATACTTGTTATTTGAGACCTTTTTTCAACACAGTCTGTCTTTTACCTCATTTGTAGTTCACCTAAAAATGTAGTCTTGACTTACAATGTAGTCCTACATCAGTTTCCTCTATCTCCTGGAGCACTGTTAGGTGTATAAAATGGTGATTGTGTTTACATGTGGTTGGCTTTCGAAGAAGACAGTTTGGTCGAAACGCGTCGCCAATAAACGCAATTTGAACACTGACCCTGGTGTGCGAGTCGTCTGTGTGGTTCCTGGGAGGAAACAACTCTGGTCGGGAGCCCTTTCAACCATATATATATATATATATATATATATATATATATATATATATATATATATATATATATACATATATATATATATATATATATATATTACCTACTGGCGGTCGCCAGTAGGTATATATAGTTAGGATTTTTTCTCTATGGGACTTTTGAAAATTCTATGTCTAATAAAGTTTGTGGACGGAATCGGCTGAAATTTTCAGGAAAATGGCACATTTTGTTTCTGAGCAGCCCCTGAAAATTTGGGGGGGTTTCATCAAGGGGGGCCAAGAAAAAAGGGGGGTCCCAAAACGCGTTTTTCCCATTCATTTTTCCATAGGGCGTTTGGCCTCACTTTTAGCTCGAACGGCTGAATGGATTTGCACGAAACTTGGCAAAATTGTAGGGACTGTTAGCCCGATGTGCCTTTGCTGGGTCTCAATATATGTGCTCCAAAGGATTTTGAGAAATTAACGTTTTAAAAAACAGATATATCTGTGACAGCGTCCCGGGTAGCGCTCCGGTTCGCGTACTTTTCGCGTAACGGAACTTTGCGGAGCGAAGCTGATTGGCTCTCCGGTGTCTGTCAACATTCTAAACAGTCCGGAGCGGCCGCCATCTTGTCTCTCGGTAGGATCGAGAGAAAAGAGGAGGCCAAAATGAAGGGGCAAATGACCATAAGGGGGCATAGTAGATCCTCCCTGACCCCCTAGGTTTGATGTGGAGGCTTTAAAAGGGCCCTGCGGGGCAAAAAAAAAAAATGTAGTTTTTTTTGCGTGGGGTGCGCCCGGTACGCGCACCGGAAAGCGGTCCGGGGAGCGTACTATAAGGAAACAAGAATGATAGACTTTTTAAATATTGTATGTTTATTGATTGTTCGTTTTGTTGGGTTTTTTTTTTTTTTTGTTATTTACGTAGCAACATGTAGGTACCAATGCAGAGTCTAAAAATAAATAAACGCTGTCTCCTTTGTAGATATCTTGCAAGTTGTTTCAGAAGTTATTGTGGTATATGGAATTCATACCATAGTCTGTCTGGAAAGCCGAAACAATATGGAGGCAGGAGATGATAAAGAGATGTTAAATACACATTGGAGATAATATAGTTGGAGAAAGGAAGTAACTATGAGCAAACTTACTATGTAACACAAAAAAGTTGTACAGTATATTTTAAGTCTCACTTTATATTATATCTATTTTTGGTACTATTTCATAATTTACATATAAAAAAAAGAATAATGTCTCAAACAATTTTTAATTTTAAAATTTTAATTTATTGTTCAGATTTTTCCAAATCTAAAAGAATTTGTAACATCAATTCATCAGGTATGTCCTCCTTTTCATTCCATGATTCATATTCTTCTACACATTCAATTAATTCTTCGTCTAATGTGTCATCCAAAAAGTCATTTTCATCCTTTTCTTCATTTGGATTGCTTTCAATATTTATTTGAAAGGAAATATTATTTTCTTTCTGTTGTGCTTCCATTTTCTTGCTGTAAATTGCATAAAAAATAAAAATATATCAGTAGAGATAGGTTACTGTTGGGTTAAAGTTTAGGCAGGTACTTGTGAATTTTTAACAGTGAAGTTATCTTTGGGCACTGTATGGATTCAGGCAGGAAGTAGAACTATTACAAAGTGCCTGTGATGAAGACTAAGTAAATTCATAATTATACCATAGAAGCCTAACTCAATCCATAATTATAACAGAGAAGCCTATCTCAATCTCTAACTCTTACAGAGGGACAGTATATAACTATCTGAAAACGTTTTCACAAATTACCATAACATAGTTCTCATTTCAAATTTTTAAAATAACTTCTTACCTTTCAAAAAGAAGTTTAATTTGTCAGTGAAAATGCTCTTGAAATGTACTTCAGGAAGTAGTAGTCAAAATGGCTGTGTTTCTCTCTCTTTCTTTATATATATTCAGGTACATAACCAATCAAATGTCATGATATAATAGTAGAAAATGAAAGTAACATTTTAATTGGTTGTCAATTCCAACACTTCATATGTGTTTTGTGAAGTAATTTACCTCAGGGAATTTAGAGAGGTTCAACCAAATTTGTGAAAATGGTAGGGATTGGAATGTAGTATGAGCTAATGTATAATTGGTGAAAGTGTCTCCAGTGGTTTTTCTGTAAATTACTTTCCCACCTTTTTTGAGCGAGTGCTTGTTAGTGCGTGTCCCGGTACGCGAACCTGCAGCGTTACGGGAGTCCTCCATTTTGTGTTTTGGTAGAATTGAGATACAAGATGGAGGGTAAATAATGTTCAGAATGGGTAGAAGGGGGCACGGTAGACGTATCCTGACCCCCTAGGTTTTCTGAGGGTGGCTGAGGAGGCTCATATATGTCGAAAACATTTTTTGAATTTTTCGCGCTGTTAGCGGCCGGTACGCGAACCGGGTAGCGAACCGGGAAGCGAACATAAGTGAAAATTAGTGAAAAAAGGTACATTCGAAATTTCAAAAGAGTAATTAAAGTTAAGGTAGCTCTGAAAAGAGCTTTTGGGTTCTGTGTAAGTTCTAGGTACTTATAAGTAGGTACCAATACACAGTCTTAAATTTTGTATGAAAACTCTGTTCCCCTCATCTGAGAAGTGCACACCATCTCCTCTGTAGATATCTTGCATGTAATAACGCAAGTTATTGTTGTAGATGGAGCCCCTTCCATGGTCTCTCATGTAAGCTGAAACAGACTTATTTACATGCTTCCTCGATTTCTCAATTTGTGGACAAAATTGATTGGACCACCTCCATTTTTGTCTTTGGCATATATTGGAATATACCAAGGCAGTTTGAGGAAAAAGTGCCATCAATTGCTCAAAGGTGTCTTTTAAGAGCATTTCCAGACCTACCCCAGTCAAAGTGCCCAAATCATTTCCTCCACAGTGCACTATTATGAGGTCAGGGTTTGGCAAATGTAAAAAGGTTTTCACCAATGGTATCAATTGGTGACATTGCAATTCTCTTTGGCCAATCCATTTGATTTCCACATTTTGTAAATTGAGGTTCTGTAAATTTCTGTTATCAGCATACCTGTGAGCCCAGTGGATGTAGCTATGTCCTAGAATCCAGACAGAAAACATGGCGAGAGGAGGTCCTGCTGCAGTCAGATGAAGTATGGGAATGAAATGGCAGTTGAAACAGTGGAGTTTGTAAAGAAAAAAACTGTGGAGTTTGAGTGCTAATGATTCATTAGCAGTGATTGGTGGATTTCCATTGCTGAAAACAGAAAGTTAGGGTGCATGGATGTGTTCTTTGAAAGATGTAATTTGAATGGTTAATAAAAAATGATGTTATGAAAGATTGCAGTGGATTAGCAGGTGTACTGAGAGTTCAGAGTTCATTTGAAACATTGTTGTGTGAACTTGTAAACATGAGAGGTCTGGCAGGCGGTAGTTGCTATGGAAAAAGGGCAGAAAGGGCAGAGGGGGGAAGGGTGTTGATTTGAAAATAGTGAGGGAAGAGTTTTGATTGGCTGACATGAGAGATATGTGTGATGAATATCAGCATTTCAGTGCCTTTGTTGGATCCAGCCTCTGGAGTGCATACCTTTTGTTCTGCTAAAGAAAAATTGGTGTGTTTCTGAGACTGTTTTGAAATTCAAAAAGCATTTGTTAAGGTGAGTTATCGTTTCTTTATTTTAGATAGAGACTAGTATGCTTTTTTGAGAAAATAAGAAAGCCAGCTGTGCATTTAAAATGATGTTTTGTGTCAAGTGTTTGCATTATTTTTTCAAAGAAGATTTTGCATTCTTTTACCAATTGTAATTGCAGATAATGTAAAGTATTAGTACTGACAAGGTGTGGTTGTACATAGGAGCTGTGCTGTGTTTTCAAATTATGATCAGAAAATCATTTTTAAGGAAAAGGAATGCTTTTAAAAATTATGAGAATGTATTTACTTGCGATGTGACTCCTGCAATGCGTCGCTTTTGCGGAACAGATGCATGATGCATCTGTGTTGTTATTGCCCCATGCTGCTCTACAGTGTACATGTTAAAAGTGATGCATAAGTGGTGCAAGGGCCTTGTAAATACACCCCTATGTGTGCTTAGCCATATCAAGTCCCTTCCCCCTGGTTCAAGGGCCTTGTAAATACGTCCCTATGTGTGTTTGGTCATTTGTAGTCACTTTCCCCGTGGTGCAAGGTCCTTGTAAATACGCCCCCATGTGTGCTTGGTAAATTTTGATTTTGATTGTTTGAGTTACATATCCATGTTAAAAGTGATTGAAAAAAAGGTGCAAGGACTTTAAAAAAACGTTTTCATGTGTATTAGGGCATTTTAAGTCAGTTCCCCATGAATGTAGGTATATAATTGTTTTACATAAAAGGTTTAAAAACGTTTTTTGAAATCAATTAGGTTTCTTGATATGTACTGCTAGTGTTTAATAGGTTGTTTGGGGCATATTTACAAGGACTTTGAGTCCCTTTGATGTAATTTTTCCAATTTTAATTTAAGACATTTCCCCTGGAGCAAGGTCCTTGTAAATACGCTCCCATGTGTGCTTGGGTAATTTAAGTATTGATAGGGTGTGCTTCTACATAGGATGTAGAGTACATCTGCACAATGAGATAAGTAAGCTGAAGAAATACAGGTGATGTGATTGTTAAATGTGCAAAAATATTTGCACGTTTTTCAATTATATCACTTGTGTTTCCTAACATTACGAATCACATTGTGCAGATGAGGTTTAGGCGTGTACAGGGAGATAGAGGAGGTCTGGCCTTTGTTCAAGAGTGCAGTGGACATGATTCACTTCATTGGTAGGCCTGTACATGTATTATCACCTCTGTACTCTTCAACAAGCCTAAATTTCATCTGCAACCCTGAGTAGGCCTCACCTCAAACAAACTTCTAGATAGTCCACACCTTATCTTCATCCTGAATCAATCATTTAAAGTGTTAGGGGCAGATTTATGATGGCTGTGCGCCTATTTTGTGCTGCTGTTGCGTCACTTTTATAATGCAGGAGAGATTTTCAAGATGCACCATGTTGGAAGATAGCAGCCGCGGGTCGTGGAGGGAGTTACGGTGGGGCAGGGAGGTGGGGAGGGGGAGGGGCAGGGTGGAGGGACCTAAACACTGGCATATGGATTATTGCAGGTAAGTACACAATTTAATGTGCGTCAAGTTTCATGTGGGCTTTTTGTTGCAGGGTGGGCAGTCATTTGCATGAAAGCCCTGTAAAACTATCACAGTAAAATTAAGAAGATTTCACTGAATCATCTTTATGGCATTGCTGAATCAAATCCTTACTGTTATTGATTTACTGTTTGGTAATAGTGGTTAATAACATTTTTTATTATATTTTACCACAGATTCAACTGCAGATTATTTAGAAATTAGACAATGCCGTCTAAGGATAGAATCCGAAAGGCTACGACACGTCAAAGACAGCAGATTACTAAATGCTTGCAGCAGTCCTCTACATTAAAATCACGTCAACGCACGAAGAAAGCTCCGGGTAAGAGAACGAAATCATTCCTTAGAAACATTTGTAGAAACAAAAGTATAACTACAGAACAAGTTTTAGTCCAGAAAAAGAGAGCCAATTTAAATGGAAAGGAAAGGCCCGTCAAAAAAGTTTCTGCTAGAGCAGGAGATAACTCTGTGCATGGCAGTAGAAGGGAAAATACATTCAGGGACATTCGTAGGCGAATGTTCCGCAACAGGGTAATTGTCAATTTGCTAAAACAATTTAAGAAAGGCGAACAGAAAGTGGCATTTTTTAAGAAAAAGAAAAATGTAGAGAAAATTATTGATCAGGCTTTCGAAATTAAGCGAAAGTTATTTATTTTGGTAATTAATAGAATTAGGAAACTAAACAAGGTAATTTATGTTTTCAAATCAAATAGTAGATGGAAGAGAGTAGTTAATCGAAGTAATTTTTGTGAAGTTTTCTCAGGAGAATGGATGCATAGTTCAAATAGTGAGGCATTTTTTAATGAGGAGAGTTATTTTCAGGACAATGATTTGGTGCATGCAGTTGACAGCAATGGTCGAGCATATGAGGTAAAAGATGGTCGTCCGGTTGAAAAAGAAAAACTCGTGTCTGCAGATGCAGAAGAGGTGTTAAGTGATGAGGTTTTAGGGAGACATCCTAAGGGACCAGTGTACACCTGGAAGTGTAGTTCTATTTGCAGTGTGCGACAGGATTCCATCGATTTGCTTTGTGAATTTGTACGGACATTTAATAAGAAAAGTTTAAAACAAAAAATAAAGTTGTTGCAAGAATTAGATCCTTGTAGAGTGAGACAAGTGACAGGTTTGCATGGTCATTCACTGGCTTGTCTTTCCAGGAGAGTATGCCAGAGTGTTTTCATCATTTCAGGATGCTAGCAGTGCATCATAATAAAATGAGGAAATTAGTTAGAATGTTGTATTATGCTAAGAGTCCAGCAATTATGCGTAAACAATTAAGCAGTGCTCTTTTGCATGGTTCTGAAGTAGATGTGAAGACTATTTGTCAAGAAATTGAGTTCTGTTACTTTGCTGGTAAAGAGAACAATGTTGAAATTGACCCACTAGAAGAAGGTAATGTGGAAGAGAGTGTACAGATTTTCAGTAAACATAACTTTCACAAGGAAATTTCCACGTTTATGGTGAAATCAAGTGAGAGGCCTAATTTCACTTGTGTGTGTTGTCGACGGACTTATTATAAGAATCAGACTAAGTTAGTGGATTTATATGCAAAAAGTGATATGGAAAACAATAGTGAATGGAAGGATTTTGCCACATACTTGATGGTAGAAAATTGTTTTGATTTGGGAGCTGAGCAACATATGTGTACTTATTGTTATAACAAATTAAACTAAAACCAGATGCCTGCTAGAGCGGTTTATAATAATCTGGAATTAGTTGACATTCCTTCTGAATTGAAGGATTTAAATACTTATGAATCTATTTTGATTCAAAGTGTCCATCCCTACCAGGCTATTGTACGAATGGAGCCAAAAACAGTGAAATTGCCTCCATCAGATTTACAGAGAGGATTAAAGGGAAGAGTTGTTTATTTGCCTTTAGATTTGAAGAAAAACATTAATACAATTGGAGTAGAGAAAGTGGAAGAGGAACCTCTGGTTATCATAGTTAATGGGGTTCCGACAAAGAGTAAGAAAATCTGGCAAGATTTAGTGGATGTTAGGAAAGTCAAAAAGGCAACATTGTATTTGATAAAAAAACAATGAGTACTACAAGAATGTATGTGTTGCAGAAGAGGAAGTAAGTGAAGAAGAGGACAGCAATTTGTGTGCTGGACAAATTGAGAAAGTAGAAGCATCTAAAAATGAAGAAATATATGAACATTATAGTGTTCATCCTTTGCATTCCAAGGAAGTCATGGGGAATGCTATTGAGTTGTTTCAAATGAAACAAGCCAAAGGGAGTCCCATTAGTGTTTGGGAGGAAAGTTTGGAAGCTCGGTGTTTCCCACAGTTATTTCCCACAGGTCGAGGAGGACGATATGATGAGCGACCTGTTCAAATTCCTGCTTCAGAATACCGGACTTTACGATTGTATGCAGAAGATCCTAGGTTTCGTCAATGCATTCCCTATTTATTTCATCTACTGTTTGAAAGTGATCTCTCTGGATTGTCTTATGCAGTGAACCACATCTTGAAAAGTGGTGTACAACTGCGAAATATCTCGGCAAGGGACTTTATAGATAAAGTCAATGTGCAAGACAGTATTTTGGATTCTCACCTGATTAATCTCATGGCTTGTCAGCGTGGTACTAATGAGTATTGGTACCGCCGTCATGGTGACTTAAAATGTATGCTGAGGAACTCCCACATGGTTCCTCACTCTCAGCTGTGCTGAGTATGGCTGGGAAGACTTACTTGAATTTCTACGAGAGGCAAATGGAAACATTGAAAATATCGAATTCAAGACACCCGGAGAACTGTGCTCTTTGGATCCAGTGAATGTATGCAGATACTTCAATCATAGATTTGAAGCTATGATGTCTTTCATCACGAACAAGAAAAATCCACCTCTTGGAGAGGTGTTGGATTTCTTCTGGAGAAAGGAGTATCAAGCAAGAGGTGCTCCTCATATACATATGCTGCTATGGATCAAAGATGCACCCAAATTTGGAACAGATCCGGATGACTTAGTGATGAGTTTCATAGAACAGTATGCTACATGTGCTGTTCCAAAGACAAACGAAGATAAAAGTCTAAGAGAACAAGTTTTACGGTTTCAAAGCCATCGTTGTGGAAAGTACTGTCGTCGTAAATTCAGAAACAAGGACAAGTACTACACCAAATGTCAGTTTGCATTTCCACGGTCGGTGATATCTAAAGGAAGAGTGTACAATTTGATGTCTTCGCTGCGACATAATGTGACGAGGAAATCACTAAGCATGGGCGGAAAATCCGTTACGCTCGCGGATTTTGCGGATTTTCGGTAAATTCGCAATCCGCGAGATTCGCGAATTTCCCGCAAAATCCGCAAATTCGCACGCAGCGGATTTTTTTTCTTTGCGGTGTAAGTTCGCAATTGCGAACATGTAGGTGCGGCGGGCAGCAACAATCTCGCACTCGCGAAATTACAAAAATTGCAATTCTGCACAAGAAATCTACTAGCAAGCAGCATAGACCTTCTGAAAATGATTATTTTTATCAGAAGAACTCCTCAGGTTGACATTTGCCTGCACTTTTTTAGTTTTGAGGCCTTTTGATTTTCTTTGGATCACTTTTGGATTAGAAATCAACTTTCTCATATAAGCTTGGTGGGGCATTAAAGTTGCTGTAATGCTGCTCTGCAGAAAAACGAGTTTTGCAAAAGTGAAAGCAGGTTCAAAAGTTCAAACTCATCATTAGTAACCGTTCCCTGTAGTGCTTCCTGACAAGGGCCCCTCCAGAATTCAGTTGCTAGTTGCAACAATTGAATGACCCTGCTCTGACCCTCACAGCAGGCTCATAGAATAGCTACAAGTAGGCCACAAAGGTCCTGGAAAAAAATTGCACTGCAACAGAAAGCAAATTACAGATAAGGAAGCAGGTGCCAGACTGGAATTTTAAAACAGTGACACATTAATAAATCAACCCCAAATTAATTCATGTCAGTTGAAGCAGGCAGGGGTGCTTGCTTTTCCCCCCCATAATCTACAGTGATGATGAACCAGAGGGTGGCATAAGGCATTGATGTACCAGAGGGTGGCATGGGTGAAACAGAGGAGGCAGGGGTGAAACAGAGGGTGCTGGGAACCTGTGATGATGAACCAGACGTAGAAACAACATAATCGTGACCGTTGCGAGCTGACATGTAAGTTTGCAATTGCGAACTGTTACAAAACCCTCGCGAACTGTCAGAAATCCTTGCGAACTGGCAGAAATCCTTGCGAACACCAAAAAAAAAAATCTGCAAATTCCCAGTTCAGTTGCTAGTTGCAACAATTGTATGACCCTGCTCTGACCCTCACAGCAGGCTCATAGAATAGCTACAAGTAGGCCACAAAGGTCCTGGAAAAAAAAATTGCACTGCAACAGAAAGCAAATTACAGATAAGGAAGCAGGTGCCAGACTGGAATTTTAAAACAGTGACACATTAATAAATCAACCCCAAATTAATTCATGTCAGTTGAAGCAGGCAGGTGTGCTTGCTTTTTCCCCCCATAATCTACAGTGATGATGAACCAGAGGGTGGCATAAGGCATTGATGTACCAGAGGGTGGCATGGGTAAAACAGAGGGTGGCAGGGGTGAAACAGAGGGTGCTGGGAACCTATGATGATGAACCAGACGTAGAAACAACATAATCGTGACCGTTGCGAGCTGACATGTAAGTTCGCAATTGCGAACTGTTACAAAACCCTCGCGAACTGTCAGAAATCCTTGCGAACTGTCAGAAATCCTTGCGAACACAAAAAAAATCCAGAAATTTGCGAGAATTCGCGGATTTTGCGGATTGCGAGTTCGCAAATGCGCAAAATTCGCGAACGCCAGATTCGCAAAATTCGCCCATGCTTAGAAATCACCCAAAAACACATACAATTTGAAAAGAAACGAAGAGTCCAAGTACATTAACGACTACAACCCAGTGATTTTGTCCATGTGGAATGCTAACATGGATATACAGTTTGTGGCTGACAACTGTATGGCTGTGGCTCGGTATGTGACGTCTTACATCACCAAAAAAGAAAAGACAGAACTGAAGAATATGTGGGAGGATATTTCCCATGAAAAGAGCCTCAGTAAGAAGTTGTACAGTTTCAGTCTGAAGATGTTGTCGCATCGAGAAATCGGAGCTTACGAATGTTCTGACCGGTTATCTTCAGCACGTCTCTATGCCAAATCTAGGAGTATCATTTGGGCGAGTCTTGGTCTTGCTGCAACGCGTAATCGAGTTCTGAAACCTGTACGGGTAATTGAGTATTTGGCGGAGAAGGAGCCAGGCAGTACAGATATTCTGAAGACCAACACGTTGGATACATATTATCCAAATAGAAGCAGTCACCTGGAGAATGTTTGTCTGTATGATGTTCTACAAAATTACATTTTCAAGAGGAACATCAAAGAAGATATTGATAAAGGAGTGTATGCTGTAATTGGAAGTGAGGGATGTCTGGTCAAGCAAAGAAAATGTCATTTGGTAAATCATCGAAAATTGAATTGCGAATCTCCAGAAAGAAAAGAGTTTTTCTATTTAGCTCTTTTGCAACTTTTTAAGCCTTGGCGTGCAGAAGAGGAACTGCTTGGAGATTTCCTCTGTTATGAAGACTCTTTTAATGCAGCCAAGGAGTCCATAGAATATCCTGTTTTTCTAAAATATCTAGAAATGTTGAATGCAGAAATCGAGCAGGAAGCAACAATTGCAGCTGAGATTGCTAGAGACAGTTCTCAGGACAGTCAGAGTTCTGTTTCATTGAGTCAGGATCCACTAGGAGAACCAGTTATCGAAAATGAAGCTGCCACTGCTATGATTGAAGTGGAAAGAGCCATGGCACATGCTCAGAAGGATGCGGTTAACTTAGAAGATTTAGAAAGACAACTCAACGTTGAGCAGAGGAAAATATATGACGAAGTTACCAAACAAATTGATCATGGATTAAGTCATGAGAAGAAAGAGTGCTCATGTACGTCATTGAAGCCTGTCCGACTGTACGTGAGTGGAGAAGCAGGAACTGGAAAAAGTTTTCTCATTAAAGCAATTTCATGTTATCTGCAGAAAAGGACTGAGTCATCGCTATCTTGTGTTGTCACCGCTCCAACTGGACTGGCAGCACATAACATTAAAGGGATTACTTTGCATCGGCTACTGATGCTGCCAGTGGAGCATGATAACAAATTACAATACCACAAGTTATCTGGGGATGCTCGTTGTGAAGTATCTAGAGTTCTGAAGAAGATGACATTTCTGGAAAGGGGCGACCAATCGGTCCCCCCGCACGTATGGCAGAGTACCACGATCCCCCCGGGAAGCCATCTTGGGCGGGAGGCGAGTCTCGGCTGGTATGCCCAAAGCGGCGTAGCCGGGGCGCGCCTTGTCCCGCCCTAGAGTGGGTTGGCCTAGACACTGACGCGGCTGGCCACGCCCTCGGGGCAGGCAGGGGCGGGTTTACTCCCGCCCTGAAGACGGATAAAAGGAGGATCAGGACCGGAAAGAATCCTCTTGTTCCTGTGCTCTGAAGCTGCACCTCCTCGCTGCACGTGAGCTCGAGACGGAACGAAGAGCCAATTTTGAGCGTTGTAATCCTCTTGTTTGTTTTCTAGATACTCTGCTGGAGAATGCCGAAGAAGGCGGGAAAGCGAATGACTACCGAACAGATGCTGCGTGTTCTCATGAAAGAGATGACCGACCTAAAGAGGCGAATGGATAAGAGCGAGGAAGGGGGGCCGAAACGTCCTTTGGAGGGAACAGCCCCGGGAGGAATAAGGCAAGAGGCCTAGGAGAGGAGCAGCTGGGGGCGATATTCCGGGTCCCAGTGTCCCGCTCGGAGCACCCACTCCCGTGCCGGTGGAAGGGAATCCGATTCCCGTTGTAGTCACCCCCGTGTCCGGGGAGGATATGCCGCCCGAACTGGCAGCACAATTAGCAGCGTGGTTGGGTAAAGGTAGCGAGGGCGCCACGGCTGTCGAGGCGCAGGTGTTGATGAAACAACTGCGTGAAACACGAGAAGCAGCGAGGGTATCCACGCCGGCTGCGGCCGTAGAGAAGCCACAGGGGACGGTCTTAGTCGCAGAGACAGCGTCCGGTTCAGGTAAGCGGCCATTGCCGATTGCAAGGGAAGAGTCTGCACCCTCTCATGTCCCTTTAGCTATTAAAGAAAAGATATGGGCAGGTGAATATGTAAACATCTTCTCGTTGCTTACCGATCATTATGAGATGGAGCATGTTAAAAGTCAGAAGGACCTAATGCATCCGAGTGTTTGGCGTGCAAAGATGGCCGCCTTTAAAGTAAATGAAAACATTGGCAATTGGGGCAAGGCGTGGGGGGTTTTTCACGTCGATCTTGGGAGATCGAAGGCCCGAATTGCTACCCGAATTGCCGATTTATCAGTCACGGATCATGGGGTACTCTGTATCACACGAAGGTAATCATTGGTTCTGCTATGATAATCTTTTCAGGAAAGCAAAAGAACATGATAAGAATTTAACTTGGGATTGTTATGATTCTGTGTCCTGGTCCAACATGAAGGAGTCCGGTATGTTGAAATTGCCATTAGTGGGGAGTAACGTGGGCGAATCCTCCCGTCAGTATGCGGGGACGCCCTTTCGATCAGGTACGGGTACCGACAACCACTCGAGGCCTACCGGTAATGGTAATGCAGGTAAAAAGGGGGTTTGTTGGAACTTTAACAGGGGTAAATGTACTAGGCCCCAGGGGTCGTTCAAATTTAGACACGAATGTAGTGGGTGTGGGCAATCATCCCATCCTGAGTCCACGTGCAGAGCCAAAACGGGTGATAACGGGGGTAGAGGAGGTGCCAAACAGGTCTAGCATAGTCCGAGGGGCGCCTTTACCTACCCCGATTGATACCTTGGCAATGATTCCCTGGCTCAGCGAATACCCGGATCGTGCTTCCGCTGGGGTGGTGCGGAACGGTTTTTCATATGGTTTCCGCATCCCAGTGGGGGACTTTCAGGGTGTGGAAAAATGCAAAAATCAGATATCGGTCTTGCAGCATACGACCGTGGTACAGGAAAAGATACGGAAGGAGGTTACTCGAGGTCGAGTCGCCGGTCCGTTTAGTGTACCCCCGGTTGCTAACTTTGTCTGTTCGCCTTTGGGAGTGGTCCCCAAGAAGGACCCGGGTGAGTTTCGGCTGATACATAATTTGTCAGCCCCACGTGGTCTTTCCGTAAATGAAGCGATAGACCCGGAAATGTGTTCGGTGCGGTACGCATCCTTCGATGAGGCCGTAGCCATTTTGAATCGCCTGGGGCCCGGTGCGCTGATGGCAAAATCTGATATCGAGTCAGCGTTCCGGTTGCTCCCGGTACATCCAGACGATCAGCGTCTACTTGGTTTCATGTTTCAGGGTCAGTATTACATGGATAGGTGTATGCCGATGGGATGCTCTATTTCTTGTGCTTATTTCGAACAATTCAGTAGTTTCCTACAATGGGTCTTCACTAGGAAGACGGGTTTTCAACATGTGATGCATTATCTCGATGATTTTTTGTTCTTGGGGGCAGCCGGGGATCCGGAATGTGGGCAAGCTTTGGCTGCATTTTGTCTTTTAATGAATCAGTTTGGCGTGCCACTGGCACCAGGTAAGACGGTGGGTCCTTCGACTTGCCTCGAGTTTCTGGGGATCGAGTTAGACTCCGGAGAAGGTTGTTTCCGTTTACCAAGTGATAAAGTGTTAAAGTTCAGGGCATCCCTGCAAATGTGTCTGAGGGGATCCAAGGTTACGCTGCATCAATTACAGCAGTTAGTGGGGCAGTTGAATTTTGCCCTAAGAGTTATACCGATGGCCCGCCCTTTTTCACGTTCGATCGCTCAAGCCATGGTCGGACTGAAGGAGGGCCATCATCGCACAAGGCTCTCGGAAGAGGTCCGCCAGGACATGCGCATTTGGTTGGCATTTCTGGCGGATTTCAATGGTCGAGTCGTCTGGAACAAGCCGGCTGTGTCCTCTGAGGAGCTGGGGCTGTGGACAGATTCGGCAGGGAGCATAGGTTTTGGTGCCATTTTCGGCACTCGATGGTCTGCACAAAAATGGCCGGCATGGTGGCATGACAGTGGACTGACAAGTAACATTGCCTTCCTGGAACTTTTCCCCATTTTGGTGGCCCTGAGAACGTGGCCCGAAGGGTTCAGAGATCACTCGGTGGTATTTTGGTCAGACAATATGACCGTGGTAGAGTGTATCAATAGCCAGGCAGCACGATGTAAATGGATTTTGAGACTGCTCAAGGAAATTGTATTACTGTGTATGCAATTGAATGTGCTATTTAAAGCGAGACATGTCCCGGGGGTATTGAACCAGGCGGCTGATGCCCTTTCTCGTTTTCGTATGCAGGCTTTCTGGGGTTGTCTTCCCACAGCGGACCCGGAGCCAGCACCCTTTCCCGAAGCTCTTTGGTCTCTCGGTGCCCCGAACTTCGTAACCTCGTGGGAGAGAGTTTAGCACCCAGGACGAGAAAGGCATATGAAGGGGCGTTCCGGTCCTATTTAGCCTTTTTGGGGACTGCTAGGGAGGAACTTTGGGGCCAGGAGGAATGGGTAGTGAACTTTCTGATGTCATTACATCTGGCAGGAAAATCGGTGGCCACGGCCCAGAGGCATCGGGCTGCCATTTCCTTTGTTGCTAGGGCTCATGGGATCCAGGACCCGACAGCGTCTTTCGTTGTACAAAAAGCGCTACGTGGGTGGCAACGCCTTGAGGGTCGCAGAGTAGATGAGAGGCGCCCGATAGGTTTGGATAGGTTGGCCCAGTTACTATTCAGACTCCCTACAACATGTTCATCTCAGTTTGAGACAGTGTTATTCCGAGACGCTTTTACGCTGGCATTTCATGGGGCTATGCGAGTAAGCGAATTAGTGGCGAGGAACAAGCAGGATGTAACGGGAGGACTGTGCGCAGAGCACGTTCAGATCAGGGGAGAGGCAATGACTGTCTCGTTTGTGAGGTCCAAGACCGATCAGAGTGGGATGGGTGACTGCATAATTATACGCAGGATTCCCGGGTCGTCCATATGCCCAGTGAAGTGTTTAGAGGATTATTTAACACAAAGGGTGGCATCATGGGGGGGGACCTTGTTGAGACATGCTGACGCCACCCCACTGACAAGGTTTCAGTTTCAGCGGGTGCTTGCGATGTCGATTACGGCTGCGGGCTTGAACCCGGGCGAGTTTGGGACCCATTCCTTTCGGATAGGGGCTGCTACAGAGGCTACAGCCGGGGGTCTGAGTGTGGAACAAGTTAAACGGGTGGGGCGTTGGTCCTCCAATTGTTATAAAAGGTATGTGCGTTTGCACATGTTGTGAAGCGGTAATGATGAACTCACGCTTCTTGTTTTTGTTGGCTACAGCCAGGGTTCTGAAGTGGAACAAGTTAAACGGTGGGGCATTGGTCCTCCAATTGGTATAAATGGTATGTGCGTTTGCACATGTGGTGAAGCTGTAATGATGTACTCACGCTTCTTGTTTATGTTTGGTTTTCAGTTACGCAAGCCTACGAGGCGGGGCGGACTATGCGGTCGACCCAACACTGGGCCAGCGGTCAGACATCACCGACTGTGAAAAAGGAGGTGTGGGTCGTGGGCCACTCATATGTGAGGCGTGCCGCGGACGTATTCAAGGCAGGTGACATGGTGCACGTAGCCGGGGAATGCGGGTACAGTGTGTCCTTCTACGGAAAGGGCGGTCTCTGTATTGACCAGTTTCAATCATTCTTCGAGGGTTTGCTAGGGCGGATGAGGTCACCGCCGTCTGTAGTCATAGTACATCTTGGGGGCAATGATTTGGTCACCACTGGTAGACGACTTCTCCTGGAGGCGATGCTTTCCACTGTAAGTTGGTTAGCAAGGAGAGTTCCAGGGTGCATAATTGCATGGTCCCATATCATCCCGCGAAAAGTGTGGCGGGGGGCTTTTTCTGTTTCCGCATTGAATCATTCTGTGAGAAAAATTAATAATAAAGTGAGTAGGTTGTTCCGGTCCAATACACTGCATTCTATCTCCCATGGGTGTATTAATGATGACAGTATGTACTTGAGGGATGGTGTGCATTTGTCTCGAATGGGGAATGAGTGAGTTACTCATAGGAGACTTCATAGCTTGGTTGAAGACGTTAAAACATGACCTTTAGGTAGGAGTGTGGTGGGGGGTCCGGATAGCCGGTCAACTATCCGGACCTGTGGCGGTAAGGTCATGATCGGTGAGCACTAATTGGAAGATCCCTATGAGTGGGCGTCACCCATTACGGATGGGGGCGCTCGGGGGAGGTGGCCATTGGCCCCTCTACGGGGAGGCGGTCCCTTCTAAGGATGGGTCGCCGAAAGGAAAGGGAAGGCGGTCAAGGCCCCTTCATGTGTAGGAGGGGTTACAGCCCCCTCCTGGGGAATTTCCCGGGGCCAGGTCGTCTGCGACGGCAGATGTGGTAAGTTGTGTGGGGTTTGGGAGGGGGTCTACGCTACCTTCTAGATACCTCACACGAGTCCTCGTACGACCTTTAAGTGGCGTCGAGTTTTATTGGGGCCCCCGTCAAGTCAAGGGAAATTGGTAGTTGCACTTGAGGTATGCCTCCGTGCCGCCCCTCACAAGTGAGTGGGATATGTCTGGGTTAGGGATCTTGACACCGGTTACGACCTTGACGTTGGCCCTTAAACGTTAGGATGTACAATTTCAAAAATTAAGTAAATGTTGGTACGATGCTAGTTCGGCTAGGAGAACCTTTGTATTAGAGGATATGTTAAGGTTAGCCAGACATCGCAATGTGGTAATGAAATTGTACATAATATGAAACTGTTGATTTAATGTTTTAATTTTGTTTCATATTTTAATAAAATACGGCCCGGGAGGGTCACTCCCTCCCGACTTCCAAAAACTTCAGAACTGTTTCCGGTTTCCCATCCTTGGGGATTTGTGTTGAGAGGGGGTGGCGGGTATCTCAGCCATATTATCATTGACGAAGTAAGCATGGTTTCCAATGTCATGCTTGCCTTTGTGCATTTGAGAATGCAGGAAGTTCTTAAAACAGAGTATGATGTGTTATTCGGTGGCAAACACATCATTGTTTTCGGTGATCTTCTGCAGCTGACACCAGTGAAAGGACAACCAGTGTTTAAACTGCTTACGCATGAAGATACCAGGAAGTGCCTAGGGAGCATTGGCAACGTTAACATATGGTTAAACTTCAATTATGCTGAGCTGCGTGAAAATATGCGTCAGGCGAAGGATGAAGATTACAAGAATATTCTACAAGATGTTAGAATCGGGAAAGTGACTGAGCGTGGGAAAGAAGCTTTACATGCACGATTACTGTCAAATTTGTATCCAGAAGAAGACGTTTTGCCAGAGGATATTTTTCAGAAAATAACTGAGAAAAAATCTGGAATATGTTTGATGCCAACTCTTGCAGAATGTTCCATCTTCAACAACAAAATGTTGAATTTAGAGAACCAAGAGATTGTGAAACTGGAAGCTATTGACAGAATAGAGCATATGGGTGCAACAATTGTTTTGTCTGAGAATTTGAAATCTAAATTGGATTCATTAGAGAAGACTATATCTAAAACTGCGGGTTTTGAAAAGACTCTGAATGTGTGCTTAAATTGCCGTATCATTTTGAGAAGAAATTTACATGTTGAAAGAGGTCTGGTAAATGGATCAATGGGTAATGTTGTTGATTTTGAGAAATACAGAAGTAGAGATGGAATTGAATTTTTAAAAATTAAATTTGATGGCATTGAGGAAGTACAGCTAATTGGTCGTTGCACAGCTAGGTTTTTGCTTGTAAAAGACTTATATGTTCGCCATAAGCAGTTTCCTGTTTGCTTGGCATATGCGTTGACAATTCATAAATCGCAAGGTTTAAGTGTAGACATTGCTTTGGTGAATATTGGCAGTTCTGTGTTCAAAGAGGGTATGGCTTATGTAGCATTGTCACGAGTCAGAACTTTATCGGGATTGTACTTGATTGACTGTGATGTCACAAACATTTGTGCGGATCTAGATTGTGTTAAGGAATACAATAGGATAAGAAGAGAGTATGCACCACATTTGCCTCAATATCCTTTGTTTGATAAACGTGTGGTAGGCCGGAAACGAAGAGATATCAGTAATAGTAGGGAGGTTGTAGCAAAAAGACCAAAAGTCGATGAACCAAAAATTGTAAGCAGAAAGAAAATGAATTCTGTTGAAGATGTTGTTGGTTTACAATTTGAAAATAGTTCTGGTGTCAACAGCTATGCTAATGTAGTGGTTAATGTTCTCTTTTCACTAGAGACTTTAAAAGAACAGATTGTGATCAATTCGGAACAAAGTTTATGCTGTTTGTTGAATTCTGTGTTAGAGAAATGTAGCTCTGATAGAACAAGAGTAGAAAGTGTGTCTGAAATTCGTTATCAGTTAGATGAATGTTCAGGTCAAACACAATTCTCTCAAAATATTCAGCAGGATTGTCAGGAGTTTTTAATGTATATGCTTGATGTATTGCAAGATGAAGGTGTAGATGTAGATTATCTGTTTGGCCTTTCTTATCAATGGCAGCATGATTGCGAAAACTGTAGGCTATCAAGTACTACTAGTGTAGACTCAGAAAGATTTATATATTTAACTTTGCCTGACAGTAAATCAGTATCCTTCAATAAGCTAGTAAAGGCAGCCGATCAAAACATGGAGTGTAGCCAATGTAAGTCTGCAATGCTGTCCACGTTAATTTTACGAAGTTATGGCCAGTATGTCATTTTAATGTTCCAACGATGTAGGCCTGATGGAACTAAATTGACAACTTTAATTAATAATGTTGTGGCTTCGCAGTTGTCAATATCAGGAAGGACTTTTGTAACTACAGCAATTATATATCATGACGGTCCTTCAACTACTTCAGGACATTACACAGCTTATTTAAAATCTGGAAACGGCTGGTCATTCTGCAATGATTCTGTTTTAACTTTCAAAAAAAGATTGCCTTTCCACCTTGAAAATTCTTACCTGGTGTTCTTACAACCAGAATTTTAGGAAAGGAATCTTGGGATTTGTTCTGAGGAATTTCAAGAGGTTCTAATGGCTCCTACTCCATATGGCCTTGTGGATAAGTGTAGTACAGAGCGAAAACTGTTTGTGTTTATAAGCTCATTCAAGCAGCAGATCAAAACAAGGAGTAGAGGAAATGTAAGTCTGCAATGCTGTCCATATTATTTATGGAAACTTATGAGTGAAATGTCATTTTACAATTTCAACTACATAAACTGGATGAAAAAAAGTTGTTAAGTCTAATTAAAAATGTTTTGGCTACACAGTCATCGATTTCAGGAAGAACATTTGCAACTGCAGCTATTATATATTAATATGGTCCTTTGACAACATCAGGATATTACACTGCTTATTTGAAATAAAAAAGGCTAGTCTTTCAGCAAACATTACCAATTGAGTATGAAGCAATGTTGCCTTTTGACTTGTTTTCTGAAGTGAGAATTTAGGGTAGGTAACTGGACTATAATGATTCTAGGTGTTGCTGTAATTTAGTGTGCTGTTTTAAATTGCTTTGTATGTCTCATTTTTCTTAAATCGATGGAGTTTATCTTTCAGAAAGTGGCGGGCAGAAAATAGTAACAGCACAACAGAGTATAAGCTGTTCATAGGACATCCTTTGACGTCATAGAAAGTAAGTTACTTTTGAGGAGTTCTAATTTCTGATTAGTTATATTATTTGGGTTTTTTAAACACAATCATTTTGATTGTGTTTTTTTTTCCCCCGCTGTTATATGATGAATACCTTCAACTCACTGTTTTCAGTGAAATTTGATATATTCTGAGAACAGCAAAAATAAACCATTAAATATGTATAATTAATTTTGTAATTTGAATTGTGATTTATAATATGTATTCATCTTGTCTCATGCTCACTCTTTTTTTACTACCTTCTATTAATTTAAAAAATGTTGTTCTTTCTTACACAGATTAAAAGTATAAAAATTACAATTGACTAAATTAATAATAATTATAAGGTAAGTGTTTAGTACTCTTTACGTTACATCTCTATCAAATTTAACTTTTATTAGTTCCACTGCTTCATTTCTTTAACCTTCAGTTTCCTGCCTTTGCTACTTCCCTCATTTCTTTTTCTATTACTTACTTATACTACTCTTTCCACTCCTTTTCTCGGTCCCTCTTTCAACAGTAACTGTGTGTTACTCCCTCTATTTGTCTTTCTTTTAATATTACTCTCTGCTTACTTACTCTTCTTTTTTTTAAAAAAAAAAATTTTTTTGTTTGCTTCCGGTTCGCGTACCGGCGCGCGAACCGGGAAGCGAATCAAAAGAAATAGAGGTTGCTAAACATTCTAGCAATTTTTCATAAAGGGAAGGTAGTTCTGAAAAGAACTTTTTTTTATTCTTTTTGTTGTTTTATATTTTTTTTGTTTTTTTGGGGGGGGGAATAAAAATGATTCATTAGAAAGGGCTCAACAGGAGCAACAGAAAAAAAAGAAAATTTAGTTTCTGGGACGTTTTGTACATTGATGATGTTCATAAGCTCTACTGATTAGAGTTACACTCCTCTCTCCACAGGAAATTAATTTGCCGCAAGTTAAACATGTTATTTTCATTTGGCCAAAGTTCTTCTGAAGATTTGGGACCGTTTCCCTTGCCTCTGATTCCGTCACTGCCACTTCATTGGTGGATGTACTGGCAGGTCGGGGGTTATCCACCAAATCTCGTATTTGGGCAGCACTGTAATTTATCGGGTGCCACCTCTCCATATGGCGATGCATGGTATAATTACCATAACTATATTTTTTTTCGGTTCCTCTGGACAGTACATCGTGGCAGATGAGGCAGGTAACGTACCGGGCATTTACCTTTTTATCATGTGGAGGAAATGAAAAAAATTGCCAAATAAAATTTTCTTTTATATGGGACCTCCTTGGCTGTTCTTTTAAAAAAACCCTTGTCCCTTGCTCCTGTTCCTCTTCTTCCTCTTCTTCCTCCGCTTGTTGGAGGATGACCTGAGGAGGTGGTCCTCTCTTCCTTGGAGGTGGTGGTGGTGCTGGGGGTCCACCAGCTGCAGCTACTACAGATGCCATGACTGAACAAGCAGAAAAAGGTCTTTCTCTCATAAAAATGAAAGTCAGAGTGAGGAAAAAAGGTGGGACTTTCATCATTTGAGAAAAAAAAAGTTCTAAACCAATGAAAAGTGTTAATTTTAAGTCATATGATCAAGCCTTCCATCATTAGGAAACTAAAAGTAAAATGAACCAATGAAAAGTTTTATAAACTAGTCACATGACCTGTTATGCTTACGTTACGCGCTCCGCGCCGCGCCTCGGATCGTTTCCGGGGCTCTGCGTTTCGCACCTTGGTTCGCGTTCCAGAGCGCTTCCGGGTGCGCTAACGCGAAGCGTCATAAGATGCATTACGCAGTAATGTGATACGTCGCGCTTATGCGACGCGTCACGATGTTGCTTTCTAACGCGGTACTTGCGCTAACGGAACGTTTACCGGTTCGCGGACCGGGTCGCGGAGCAAATTGCAGCACATTTTACAGCTTTTGATATTTGCTATTAAAAAACCATTGAAATTCACTGAAAAAACCATAGGTTATAGACCATATATAGTTAGGAATTAGCATTTACAAAACCTTGAAAATTCACTGAAAAAACCATAGGTTATAGACCATATATAGTTAGGGATTAGCATTTACAAAACCTTAATTTATTCGCACAAAACCATTGAAATTCACATATATAGTTAGTTGCACTAACTATATATCGCGCACCCGCAATCCACTGCTGATGTCACATATTACATCATTCATGACATGGTCAGTGACATCACTGATGATATCACTGATTACATCACTGAGGACATCTCAAATGACATCACTGATGACATCTCATTTGACATTACTTATCACATCACTGATGACATCATTCATGTGATAATACGATGAACCTCTTCAGACTCTAATATAACCTTAGATACAATCAGTGTAAACCGACACTCACAGACTGTCACTCATCCATGGAGTTACTCAAACACCTAGTCAGTCATGCAAAAAATCAATCACACATCCATTTCCTCAACTATACAGTTATACACACCTTACTTATTCAAACATATACTAACACATATTTACTCTCTTATACAATCCTTGATACAAGTTTACAATGATCCAAACAGCCACTCACACATTCACTGGCTCTTATGCACAGTTATTTATGAACTCTCACATGTACTGTGTTTTACATATGTACTTACTTTGACATGTAGCACTGAGATATCAATTCACTCACCAATACACTCATGCACACAGTCAACCGCCCATACAGCTAATTCCACATGCACTTTTGAACACATACATCTAGTGAGTCAACTGTTCACACATCTATGCACAGAGTCACACACCTCCCAGCCACCCATACACACACACTCAGTCTCCCATACAAATACTTGGGCAACCAATCAATAACCCATATAGTTACTCATATAGCTACTGATCAACACATGCAGCAGTTTACAGAACAACAGACATAATGATGTACAAATTAAGACAGTTTAGTCACTAACCCATGCACTCAGTGAGACACATCTAATCACTCACTCATACAGTCAGTCATGCACCTACTAAATCCTTCATCCAGACACTTATACATCCACTCATTCTTCAATATGTAAGACATATTTTAACTCTACAGAAACATACAGTCACTGGATAATGTCATCAGTGATGTCATCAGTGATGTCATTTGAGATGTCATCAATGATGTCACTGACCATGTCATGAATGATGTAATATGTGACATCATCAGCAATGGATTGCGGGTGCGCGATATATAGTTAGTGCAACTAACTATATATGCGAATTTCAATGGTTTTGTGCGAGTAAATTAAGGTTTTGTAAATGCTAATCCCTAACTATATATGGTCTATAACCTATGGTTTTTTCAGTGAATTTTCAAGGTTTTGTAAAAGCTAATTCCCAACTATATATGGTCTATAACCTATGGTTTTTTCAGTGAATATATAGTGAGATTTACCGGGACTACGAGATCCAGCATTCTCAGTAAGACACGCCCACTGAGGCAATAGCGGAATAAACCACACCTGTAAGAACTGTGTTCACTGTTCCTTTCCCCCAAGATGCTAAGCCAATGAAGAAGAGAAGGAATCTCGAAACGCGTATGGCACGAGTTGGCGCAAGTTTTAACTGAAAGACTCACTTCCAGTTGGCTGTTGTTTCCCGAATTAAAAGGGTGAAGCAAACGTCATGTGTGGCATGTGGCGTCTTCTAATTGCGAACAATTGCAAATGGAATATAACAGACATTGCATTCCATATACATAGAACTCCAAATACACAAGCCTGTGGGGCATCTTGGCTGTAGTGAATTAAATCACCTGCAGCATCCACATGTGCTATATTTGATGTTATACATATTTGGAATGCAATGTCTGTTTATACGTTTTACAGGATTTTCCACACCCCTAACATGAGCTTCCACTGTATTGGCCTGAGGCAAGATGGTGGCTGCCTAGACGGAGCTGAAGCGGTGCTTAGATGAAGCTGCCGGCTGAATTGAGCGAAAGGGACCCCAGATGACAACCGAGAAATCCCGACCAGCCCCTCACCTTTCCTGCCGATTCCCGTGGATCTGGTGAATTGGAGGTGTGTTTCAGAGGGGATGTTAGCCGCGCTGTCGTGTCGCAGCTCGGCGATTCATGTGTTGCGGTAACTGGTGGATACCCTGCTGGCTCTCTCTCTTGGCTCTCTGGGTGCTAGACGCCGCCGCGGCTTCCTGGGAGGGAGGAGCCCAAATCGGAGAACACTGCCGAGGTTGGAGAGAGGCTTGGAACGCCCGAAGCGGTCAGCGTCTGAAGGACTGTTTAGACGACGGAGGTCCAGGGTTGTTTACGAGGCAAGTATGGCTCCGAAAATCAATGCAAGTTCTAAAGCTAATGCAAAAAGGAAAAATCTCCCCTGGGAAGGTGGCACAAGCAAGGTGAATGGAGACCAAACACCGGAGAGCCCAAAGGAGAAGCAACCAGTAACCCGGACCTGCCAAGTTGCTGTCTCAATAGCTGAAATGCTAAGAAAGGCTGGTAAGGAGAAGGGGCTCGAGACAGCAGGCGGGGCTCCTGAATTACCTGAAAAAAAACAGATGTTGCCTTAGAACTATCTGAAACACCACAAATGAGCTGTGAGAGCACTAATTCGAAATTAGATAATGAAGCTGATAATGAAGCTGTGGCTCCTGAGAGGCTCTAAGAAGGGGAAGACCACTGCAACCTCAGTAAGGATCAAGCTGTGTCCAACGGGACTACATCTGAGCACCCTAGACAAGAGATAAAACAGGCTAAACTACAGGTACTGATACAAAATAATAAAGACAGCCTGATAGTCAGCGATAAGGAGCAGGGGTCATCAGATGGGGGAGAGATGTTTGAAATTGGTGCGACAGGTACGGACGCAGCTCAAAATGAGGCTTTCTTCTCAGACTCTGATGGCTTGGAATGGTCGGAGGAGGAGGATGAGGAGGGCGATTGCAGCTCCCTGGGGGATTCAGACAGTGATCTCGAATCAGAACACCCTGCAACGGCAAGGAAGACAGCAGTAGATTCAACTAAGGGCCAGAAAGACCCACGGTGTGATCTTAGTTGGGATCATAAAACATCTCAGGATATCTAAAGGAAGAGTGAACAATTTGATGTCTTCGCTGCGACATAATGTGACGAGGAAATCACTAAGCATGGGCGGAAAATCCGTTACGCTCGCGGATTTTGCGGATTTTCGGTAAATTCGCAATCCGCGAGATTCGCGAATTTCCCGCAAAATCCGCAAATTCGCACGCAGCGGATTTTTTTTCTTTGCGGTGTAAGTTCGCAATTGCGAACATGTAGGTGCGGCGGACAGCAACAATCTCGCACACGCGAAATTACAAAAATTGCAATTCTGCACAAGAAATCTACTAGCAAGCAGCATAGACCTTCTGAAAATGATTATTTTTATCAGAATAACTCCTCAGGTTGACATTTGCCTGCACTTTTTTAGTTTTGAGGCCTTTTGATTTTCTTTGGATCACTTTTGGATTAGAAATCAACTTTCTCATATAAGCTTGGTGGGGCATTAAAGTTGCTGTAATGCTGCTCTGCAGAAAAACGAGTTTTGCAAAAGTGAAAGCAGGTTCAAAAGTTCAAACTCATCATTAGTAACCGTTCCCTGTAGTGCTTCCTGACAAGGGCCCCTCCAGAATTCAGTTGCTAGTTGCAACAATTGAATGACCCTGCTCTGACCCTCACAGCAGGCTCATAGAATAGCTACAAGTAGGCCACAAAGGTCCTGGAAAAAAAAATTGCACTGCAACAGAAAGCAAATTACAGATAAGGAAGCAGGTGCCAGACTGGAATTTTAAAACAGTGACACATTAATAAATCAACCCCAAATTAATTCATGTCAGTTGAAGCAGGCAGGTGTGCTTGCTTTTCCCCCCCCATAATCTACAGTGATGATGAACCAGAGGGTGGCATAAGGCATTGATGTACCAGAGGGTGGCATGGGTAAAACAGAGGGTGGCAGGGGTGAAACAGAGGGTGCTGGGAACCTATGATGATGAACCAGACGTAGAAACAACATAATCGTGACCGTTGCGAGCTGACATGTAAGTTCGCAATTGCGAACTGTTACAAAACCCTTGCGAACTGTCAGAAATCCTTGCGAACTGTCAGAAATCCTTGCGAACACAAAAAAAAATCCGGAAATTTGCGAGATTTTGCGGATTTTGCGGATTGCGAGTTCGCAAATGCGCAAAATTCGCGAACGCCAGATTCGCAAAATTCGCCCATGCTTAGAAATCACCCAAAAACACATACAATTTGAAAAGAAACGAAGAGTCCAAGTACATTAACGACTACAACCCAGTGATTTTGTCCATGTGGAATGCTAACATGGATATACAGTTTGTGGCTGACAACTGTATGGCTGTGGCTCGGTATGTGACGTCTTACATCACCAAAAAAGAAAAGACAGAACTGAAGAATATGTGGGAGGATATTTCCCATGAAAAGAGCCTCAGTAAGAAGTTGTACAGTTTCAGTCTGAAGATGTTGTCGCATCGAGAAATCGGAGCTTACGAATGTTCTGACCGGTTATCTTCAGCAAGTCTCTATGCCAAATCTAGGAGTATCATTTGGGCGAGTCTTGGTCTTGCTGCAACGCGTAATCGAGTTCTGAAACCTGTACGGGTAATTGAGTATTTGGCGGAGAAGGAGCCAGGCAGTACAGATATTCTGAAGACCAACACGTTGGATACATATTATCCAAATAGAAGCAGTCACCTGGAGAATGTTTGTCTGTATGATGTTCTACAAAATTACATTTTCAAGAGGAACATCAAAGAAGATATTGATAAAGGAGTGTATGCTGTAATTGGAAGTGAGGGATGTCTGGTCAAGCAAAGAAAATGTCATTTGGTAAATCATCGAAAATTGAATTGCGAATCTCCAGAAAGAAAAGAGTTTTTCTATTTAGCTCTTTTGCAACTTTTTAAGCCTTGGCGTGCAGAAGAGGAACTGCTTGGAGATTTCCTCTGTTACGAAGACTCTTTTAATGCAGCCAAGGAGTCCATAGAATATCCTGTTTTTCTAAAATATCTAGAAATGTTGAATGCAGAAATCGAGCAGGAAGCAACAATTGCAGCTAAGATTGCTAGAGACAGTTCTCAGGACAGTCAGAGTTCTGTTTCATTGAGTCAGGATCCACTAGGAGAACCAGTTATCGAAAATGAAGCTGCCACTGCTATGATTGAAGTGGAAAGAGCCATGGCACATGCTCAGAAGGATGCGGTTAACTTAGAAGATTTAGAAAGACAACTCAACGTTGAGCAGAGGAAAATATATGACGAAGTTACTAAACAAATTGATCATGGATTAAGTCATGAGAAGAAAGAGTGCTCATGTACGTCATTGAAGCCTGTCCGACTGTACGTGAGTGGAGAAGCAGGAACTGGAAAAAGTTTTCTCATTAAAGCAATTTCATGTTATCTGCAGAAAAGGACTGAGTCATCGCTATCTTGTGTTGTCACCGCTCCAACTGGACTGGCAGCACATAACATTAAAGGGATTACTTTGCATCGGCTACTGATGCTGCCAGTGGAGCATGATAACAAATTACAATACCACAAGTTATCTGGGGATGCTCGTTGTGAAGTATCTAGAGTTCTGAAGAAGATGACATTTCTTATCATTGACGAAGTAAGCATGGTTTCCAATGTCATGCTTGCCTTTGTGCATTTTAGAATGCAGGAAGTTCTTAAAACAGAGTATGATGTGTTATTCGGTGGCAAACACATCATTGTTTTCGGTGATCTTCTGCAGCTGACACCAGTGAAAGGACAACCAGTGTTTAAACTGCTTACGCATGAAGATACCAGGAAGTGCCTAGGGAGCATTGGCAACGTTAACATATGGTTAAACTTCAATTATGCTGAGCTGCGTGAAAATATGCGTCAGGCGAAGGATGAAGATTACAAGAATATTCTACAAGATGTTAGAATCGGGAAAGTGACTGAGCGTGGGAAAGAAGCTTTACATGCACGATTACTGTCAAATTTGTATCCAGAAGAAGACGTTTTGCCAGAGGATATTTTTCAGAAAATTACTGAGAAAAAATCTGGAATATGTTTGATGCCAACTCTTGCAGAATGTTCCATCTTCAACAACAAAATGTTGAATTTAGAGAACCAAGAGATTGTGAAACTGGAAGCTATTGACAGAATAGAGCATATGGGTGCAACAATTGTTTTGTCTGAGAATTTGAAATCTAAATTGGATTCATTAGAGAAGACTATATCTAAAACTGCGGGTTTTGAAAAGACTCTGAATGTGTGCTTAAATTGCCGTATCATTTTGAGAAGAAATTTACATGTTGAAAGAGGTCTGGTAAATGGATCAATGGGTAATGTTGTTGATTTTGAGAAATACAGAAGTAGAGATGGAATTGAATTTTTAAAAATTAAATTTGATGGCATTGAGGAAGTACAGCTAATTGGTCGCTGCACAGCTAGGTTTTTGCTTGTAAAAGACTTATATGTTCGCCATAAGCAGTTTCCTGTTTGCTTGGCATATGCGTTGACAATTCATAAATCGCAAGGTTTAAGTGTAGACAGTGCTTTGGTGAATATTGGCAGTTCTGTGTTCAAAGAGGGTATGGCTTATGTAGCATTGTCACGAGTCAGAACTTTATCGGGATTGTACTTGATTGACTGTGATGTCACAAACATTTGTGCGGATCTAGATTGTGTTAAGGAATACAATAGGATAAGAAGAGAGTATGCACCACATTTGCCTCAATATCCTTTGTTTGATAAACGTGTGGTAGGCCGGAAACGAAGAGATATCAGTAATAGTAGGGAGGTTGTAGCAAAAAGACCAAAAGTCGATGAACCAAAAATTGTAAGCAGAAAGAAAATGAATTCTGTTGAAGATGTTGTTGGTTTTCAATTTGAAAATAGTTCTGGTGTCAACAGCTATGCTAATGTAGTGGTTAATGTTCTCTTTTCACTAGAGACTTTAAAAGAACAGATTGTGATCAATTCGGAACAAAGTTTATGCTGTTTGTTGAATTCTGTGTTAGAGAAATGTAGCGCTGATAGAACAAGAGTAGAAAGTGTGTCTGAAATTCGTTATCAGTTAGATGAATGTTCAGGTCAAACACAATTCTCTCAAAATATTCAGCAGGATTGTCAGGAGTTTTTAATGTATATGCTTGATGTATTGCAAGATGAAGGTGTAGATGTAGATTATCTGTTTGGCCTTTCTTATCAATGGCAGCATGATTGCGAGAACTGTAGGCTATCAAGTACTACTAGTGTAGACTCAGAAAGATTTATATATTTAACTTTGCCTGACAGTAAATCAGTATCCTTCAATAAGCTAGTAAAGGCAGCCGATCAAAACATGGAGTGTAGCCAATGTAAGTCTGCAATGCTGTCCACGTTAATTTTACGAAGTTATGGCCAGTATGTCATTTTAATGTTCCAACGATGTAGGCCTGATGGAACTAAATTGACAACTTTAATTAATAATGTTGTGGCTTCGCAGTTGTCAATATCAGGAAGGACTTTTGTAACTACAGCAATTATATATCATGACGGTCCTTCAACTACTTCAGGACATTACACAGCTTATTTAAAATCTGGAAACGGCTGGTCATTCTGCAATGATTCTGTTTTAACTTTCAAAAAAAGATTGCCTTTCCACCTTGAAAATTCTTACCTGGTGTTCTTACAACCAGAATTTTAGGAAAGGAATCTTGGGATTTGTTCTGAGGAATTTCAAGAGGTTCTAATGGCTCCTACTCTATATGGCCTTGTGGATAAGTGTAGTACAGAGCGAAAACTGTTTGTGTTTATAAGCTCATTCAAGCAGCAGATCAAAACAAGGAGTAGAGGAAATGTAAGTCTGCAATGCTGTCCATATTATTTATGGAAACTTATGAGTGAAATGTCATTTTACAATTTCAACTACATAAACTGGATGAAAAAAAGTTGTTAAGTCTAATTAAAAATGTTTTGGCTACACAGTCATCGATTTCAGGAAGAACATTTGCAACTGCAGCTATTATATATTAATATGGTCCTTTGACAACATCAGGATATTACACTGCTTATTTGAAATAAAAAAGGCTAGTCTTTCAGCAAACATTACCAATTGAGTATGAAGCAATGTTGCCTTTTGACTTGTTTTCTGAAGTGAGAATTTAGGGTAGGTAACTGGACTATAATGATTCTAGGTGTTGCTGTAATTTAGTGTGCTGTTTTAAATTGCTTTGTATGTCTCATTTTTCTTAAATCGATGGAGTTTATCTTTCAGAAAGTGGCGGGCAGAAAATAGTAACAGCACAACAGAGTATAAGCTGTTCATAGGACATCCTTTGACGTCATAGAAAGTAAGTTACTTTTGAGGAGTTCTAATTTCTGATTAGTTATATTATTTGGGTTTTTTAAACACAATCATTTTGATTGTGTTTTTTTCCCCCGCTGTTATATGATGAATACCTTCAACTCACTGTTTTCAGTGAAATTTGATATATTCTGAGAACAGCAAAAATAAACCATTAAATATGTATAATTAATTTTGTAATTTGAATTGTGATTTATAATATGTATTCATCTTGTCTCATGCTCACTCTTTTTTTACTACCTTCTATTAATTTAAAAAATTTTGTTCTTTCTTACACAGATTAAAAGTATAAAAATTACAATTGACTAAATTAATAATAATTATAAGGTAAGTGTTTAGTACTCTTTACGTTACATCTCTATCGAATTTAACTTTTATTAGTTCCACTGCTTCATTTCTTTAACCTTCAGTTTCCTGCCTTTGCTACTTCCCTCATTTCTTTTTCTATTACTTACTTATACTACTCTTTCCACTCCTTTTCTCAGTCCCTCTTTCAACAGTAACTGTGTGTTACTCCCTCTATTTGTCTTTCTTTTAATATTACTCTCTGCTTACTTACTCTTCTTTTTTTTAAAAAAAAAAATTTTTTAGTTTGCTTCCGGTTCGCGTACCGGCGCGCGAACCGGGAAGCGAATCAAAAGAAATAGAGGTTGCTAAACATTCTAGCAATTTTTCATAAAGGGAAGGTAGTTCTGAAAAGAACTTTTTTTTATTCTTTTTGTTGTTTTATATTTTTTTTTTGTTTTTTTGGGGGGGGGGATAAAAATGATTCATTAGAAAGGGCTCAACAGGAGCAACAGAAAAAAAAGAAAATTTAGTTTCTGGGACGTTTTGTACATTGATGATGTTCATAAGCTCTATTGATTAGAGTTACACTCCTCTCTCCACAGGAAATTAATTTGCCGCAAGTTAAACATGTTATTTTCATTTGGCCAAAGTTCTTCTGAAGATTTGGGACCGTTTCCCTTGCCTCTGATTCCGTCACTGCCACTTCATTGGTGGATGTACTGGCAGGTCGGGGGTTATCCACCAAATCTCGTATTTGGGCAGCACTGTAATTTATCGGGTGCCACCTCTCCATATGGCGATGCATGGTATAATTACCATAACTATATTTTTTTCGGTTCCTCTGGACAGTACATCGTGGCAGATGAGGCAGGTAACGTACCGGGCATTTACCTTTTTATCATGTGGAGGAAATGAAAAAAATTGCCAAATAAAACTTTCTTTTATATGGGACCTCCTTGGCTGTTCTTTTAAAAAAACCCTTGTCCCTTGCTCCTGTTCCTCTTCTTCCTCTTCTTCCTCCGCTTGTTGGAGGATGACCTGAGGAGGTGGTCCTCTCTTCCTTGGAGGTGGTGGTGGTGCTGGGGGTCCACCAGCTGCAGCTACTACAGATGCCATGACTGAACAAGCAGAAAAAGGTCTTTCTCTCATAAAAATGAAAGTCAAAGTGAGGAAAAAAGGTGGGACTTTCATCATTTGAGAAAAAAAAATGTTCTAAACCAATGAAAAGTGTTAATTTTAAGTCATATGATCAAGCCTTCCATCATTAGGAAACTAAAAGTAAAATGAACCAATGAAAAGTTTTATAAACTAGTCACATGACCTGTTATGCTTACGTTACGCGCTCCGCGCCGCGCCTCGGATCGTTTCCGGGGCTCTGCGTTTCGCACCTTGGTTCGCGTTCCAGAGCGCTTCCGGGTGCGCTAACGCGAAGCGTCATAAGATGCATTACGCAGTAATGTGATACGTCGCGCTTATGCGACGCGTCACGATGTTGCTTTCTAACGCGGTACTTGCGCTAACGGAACGTTTAGCGGTTCGCAGACCGGGTCGCGGAGCAAATTGCAGCACATTTTACAGCTTTTGATATTTGCTATTAAAAAACCATTGAAATTCACTGAAAAAACCATAGGTTATAGACCATATATAGTTAGGAATTAGCATTTACAAAACCTTGAAAATTCACTGAAAAAACCATAGGTTATAGACCATATATAGTTAGGGATTAGCATTTACAAAACCTTAATTTATTCGCACAAAACCATTGAAATTCGCATATATAGTTAGTTGCACTAACTATATATCGCGCACCCGCAATCCACTGCTGATGTCACATATTACATCATTCATGACATGGTCAGTGACATCACTGATGATATCACTGATGACATCACTGATGACATCTCAAATGACATCACTGATGACATCTCATTTGACATTACTTATCACATCACTGATGACATCATTCATGTGATAATACGATGAACCTCTTCAGACTCTAATATAACCTTAGATACAATCAGTGTAAACCGACACTCACAGACTGTCACTCATCCATGGAGTTACTCACACACCTAGTCAGTCATGCAAAAAATCAATCACACATCCATTTCCTCAACTATACAGTTATACACACCTTACTTATTCAAACATATACTAACACATATTTACTCTCTTATACAATCCTTGATACAAGTTTACAATGATCCAAACAGCCACTCACACATTCACTGGCTCTTATGCACAGTTATTTATGAACTCTCACATGTACTGTGTTTTACATATGTACTTACTTTGACATGTAGCACTGAGATATCAATTCACTCACCAATACACTCATGCACACAGTCAACCGCCCATACAGCTAATTCCACATGCACTTTTGAACACATACATCTAGTGAATCAACTGTTCACACATCTATGCACAGAGTCACACACCTCCCAGCCACCCATACACACACACTCAGTCTCCCATACAAATACTTGGGCAACCAATCAATAACCCATATAGTTACTCATATAGCTACTGATCAACACATGCAGCAGTTTACAGAACAACAGACATAATGATGTACAAATTAAGACAGTTTAGTCACTAACCCATGCACTCAGTGAGACACATCTAATCACTCACTCATACAGTCAGTCATGCACCTACTAAATCCTTCATCCAGACACTTATACATCCACTCATTCTTCAATATGTAAGACATATTTTAACTCTACAGAAACATACAGTCACTGGATAATGTCATCAGTGATGTCATCAGTGATGTCATTTGAGATGTCATCAATGATGTCACTGACCATGTCATGAATTATGTAATATGTGACATCATCAGCAGTGGATTGCGGGTGCGCGATATATAGTTAGTGCAACTAACTATATATGCGAATTTCAATGGTTTTGTGCGAGTAAATTAAGGTTTTGTAAATGCTAATCCCTAACTATATATGGTCTATAACCTGTGGTTTTTTCAGTGAATTTTCAAGGTTTTGTAAAAGCTAATTCCCAACTATATATGGTCTATAACCTATGGTTTTTTCAGTGAATATATATATATATATATATATATATATATATATATATATATAGTGAGATTTACCGGGACTACGAGATCCAGCATTCTCAGTAAGACACGCCCACTGAGGCAATAGCGGAATAAACCACACCTGTAAGAACTGTGTTCACTGTTCCTTTCCCCCAAGATGCTAAGCCAATGAAGAAGAGAAGGAATCTCAAAACGCGTATGGCACGATTTGGCGCAAGTTTTAACTGAAAGACTCACTTCCAGTTGGCTGTTGTTTCCCGAATTAAAAGGGTGAAGCAAACGTCATGTGTGGCATGTGGCGTCTTCTAATTGCGAACAATTGCAAATGGAATATAACAGACATTGCATTCCATATACATAGAACTCCAAATACACAAGCCTGTGGGGCATCTTGGCTGTAGTGAATTAAATCACCTGCAGCATCCACATGTGCTATATTTGATGTTATACATATTTGGAATGCAATGTCTGTTTATACGTTTTACAGGATTTTCCACACCCCTAACATGAGCTTCCACTGTATTGGCCTGAGGCAAGATGGTGGCTGCCTAGACGGAGCTGAAGCGGTGCTTAGATGAAGCTGCCGGCTGAATTGAGCGAAAGGGACCCCAGATGACAACCGAGAAATCCCGACCAGCCCCTCACCTTTCCTGCCGATTCCCGTGGATCTGGTGAATTGGAGGTGTGTTTCAGAGGGGATGTTAGCCGCGCTGTCGTGTCGCAGCTCGGCGATTCATGTGTTGCGGGAACTGGTGGATACCCTGCTGGCTCTCTCTCTTGGCTCTCTCGGTGCTAGACGCCGCCGCGGCTTCCTGGGAGGGAGGAGCCCGACTCGGAGAACACTGCCGAGGTTGGAGAGAGGCTTGGAACGCCCGAAGCGGTCAGCGTCTGAAGGACTGTTTAGACGACGGAGGTCCAGGGCTGTTTACGAGGCAAGTATGGCTCCGAAAATCAATGCAAGTTCTAAAGCGAATGCAAAAAGGAAAAATCTCCCCTGGGAAGGTGGCACAAGCAAGGTGAATGGAGACCAAACACCGGAGAGCCCAAAGGAGAAGCAACCGCAAACCCGGACCCGCCAAGTTGCTGTCTCAATAGCTGAAATGCTAAGAAAAGCTGGTAAGGAGAAGGGGCTCGAGACAGCAGGCGGGGCTCCTGAATTACCTGAAAAAAAAACAGATGTTGCCTTAGAACTATCTGAAACACCACAAAAAATGAGCTGTGAGAGCACTAATTCGAAATTAGATAATGAAGCTGATAATGAAGCTGTGGCTCCTGAGAGGCTCTAAGAAGGGGAAGACCACTGCAACCTCAGTAAGGATCAAGCTGTGTCCAACGGGACTACATCTGAGCACCCTAGACAAGAGATAAAACAGGCTAAACTACAGGTACTGATACAAAATAATAAAGACAGCCTGATAGTCAGCGATAAGGAGCAGGGGTCATCAGATGGGGGAGAGATGTTTGAAATTGGTGCGACAGGTACGGACGCAGCTCAAAATGAGGCTTTCTTCTCAGACTCTGATGGCTTGGAATGGTCGGAGGAGGAGGACGAGGAGGGCGATTGCAGCTCCCTGGGGGATTCAGACAGTGATCTCGAATCAGAACACCCTGCAACGGCAAGGAAGACAGCAGTAGATTCAACTAAGGGCCAGAAAGACCCACGGTGTGAACTTAGTTGGGATCATAAAACATCTCAGGACAGCCCGAGCATTGAGAGAACACAGATATCTTTATAAGAGACAATCCATCAAGAGATCCTAGCTCATAGAGAGGAGACACGCCAAGAAAGCCGCAAATCGCAGGCAGCTATGAGAAAAATGAGGGGGGTTGTCAGGAAACTATCTAAGGCCTGCACCAACACAGGAGATAGAGTATCAAATTTGAAGGACAGGATTGTCTCTACAGAAGCAGAGGTCGAGGTCGCTGTGGCGAAAGTTAATGCTCAAAGCTCTCAGGTTGTTGATATTCAATGGAGAACAGGCTCCGTAGAAACAACCTGAGAGTCCTGGGAATTCCAGAGGGGTCAGAAGGGTCGGACATAAGGTTATTCGTGTTAAAACTCCTCGAGCAGGCTTTTCCAGAACTTAAGGATTGGGACTGGTCAAGAGAAGTACAGAGAGTTCATCGCACCCCCTTCAGAGTCAAAAGGGGCATGAAAGCAGGGGATAAACCCAGGGCGATTTTGATATTCTTGGGAAATTTTTACCTAAGACAAGCAATATCCGATTTGGCAAAACCAAACACAAAACGTGATGGCGAGGGGTTCTCTTTCTTCGTGAGACCTGATTTCTGCCATACGACGGTAGAAAGACACTGGCGCTTAAGGAACTTGATTAAACCTTTTCAGGACAAAAAGATGCAAGCATTCTTAATAAACCCTGCGCAATCAATTAAAAATCATTAATGAAGGGAGAGCATTGTTTTTCTCCTCTGAGATCAAGGCAAAGGAGTATCTAGATTCTATCGGAAATTAACAGAAGACATTGATTTTGACTGAAATATACTCTTTGTCTTACTGGTTTAAAGACGATGGGCCGACTAGCTGGTTAGCTGTGTGCTGGGAATATTGGTTGTCACTGATAGTCACTTTTGTTTTGTGTTAATTAGCACTTATTTTGAGCTCTATTGTTTTGTCACGGTTTGCTGGTATGTCATGGCAGACTTTCATTGAAAGCACCGCATTCCATCACACGCTCAGACAGATCTGAGCGCCTCACAGAGTAGGGAGGTCGGGGGGTGAAGGGCTTGGGGTGGGGACGGAGGACGGAGGGATGATGGGGGGAGGTTGCTAGGAGGGGAGAGGGTGGAGGGGAGGAGGTGTGGGGGGGTGGAAATCAAGAAAAGAAGGAAATATTGCAATATGGAAATAGATCAAAGAGAGCAAATAAGGTTAAAAGAAATATCCAGTATGTTTTTCATCGCAGGTAATTGTGTCCAAATAGATGACGAGCATTAGAATTTGTACACTGAATGTGGCTGGTCTAAATGACTTGAAGAAAAGACAGCGACTAGAATACTTGGTGAAATATCATAGAATAGATATTTTATGCCTCCAGGAAACTCACCTTCCGTGGGCTAAGAGGAATCTACTATTTTTAAGGGGTTTTGAATTAGTCGCTTGCTCAACCCAATCGTCAATGGTTAGAGGAGTTGCCATACTAGCAAAAACCACCTTGGGCAAGGCCAAAAAAAGTGAGAACCGACTGCAATGGTAGATAGGCAATTGTTGAAATGGAGTTAGGTTTCTCAATCTGTGTAATCTATGGGTCAAATGATGATGATCCTGAAATCTTTGACTATTTGGAAACAGAGTTGGCCGGCTGGCCTACTCCCCTGGTGGTTACAGGAGACCTCAATATTTCCATAGACTGGGGTAATAGTACATCATATGAAGGACGAAAACCCAGAGTTTTTAGATCTGTCAAGGTTCTCATTAGATCACACGGGTTGTTAGATGTATGGCAAACAAAAGAACCCCAGAACCCAGGATATACATATTTCTCAAATCCGGCTCAGAAATATTCAAAATTAGACTATATCCTGATATCTAACACAGAAATAGAGAAGGTTGAGATCATCAAACTCCCAAGAGTGCTTTCTGACCACAACCCCCTGCTGCTTATTTATGACTTGGGAAGAGGGGAGAGAACTAAAACCTCTTGGTCTTTTGAAAGACGATTGTTAGCAGATGATAGGTTTGTCGATCATATGAATAAGTGGGCGGAAGAATACTTTGCAGCAAACAGGTACAGTGCATCACGGAATGGGGTCTGGGAGGCTTTGAAAGCTGCGCTGAGAGGTGAGACGATTAGCTGCTCTTCAAGACTCAGAAGGGAGGATAGGATGGAGGTAGAGAAACTTATGGGTAAACTCTCCATTGCGGAAGCACAACATATCGCAGTTATCGCCACTGGAGGAGATGGTGATGAAAGCCATAATGTCTTGCTGACCATTAAAGCGAATATACAGAAGGAAGTAACACAAAGGGCAGTAAGGGACTTTCAAACATCTAGAGTAAAGAGGTATGAAACAGGAGAGCAAGCGGGTAGAGCCCTCGCACTTCGGTTAAGACAAGAAAAGTCAAAAAACCACATTGCACGTATTGACGAAAATGGTAACACATACACAGAAACCAAGGATGTTTTAAAAGTATTTCATAATTTTTATAAAGAACTATATGATGTGGGAAATAATGGGAAAAAGCAAGGGCAAAATTACCCAGATAACGGCCCGTGTTTGAAAGAGTTAACTAGAATGGACCTCGATAAAGATATATCCTATGCTGAAGTGTTGTCTGCCCTGCGGGAATTAGCTCGAGGCAAAGCTGCTGGCCCAGACGAGATACCCCTGGAAATGTACAAGGCCATAGAGCGTGAGATTGTACCATTTACTACATGTACTATTTAATGGTATCCTGTACTCCGGTGTTGTGCCTGATTCATGGAAGGAAACGAACATTGTAATTTTTCATAAGAAAGGCAAGCCGGCAGAGAAGCCTGGCTCATATCGGCCGATATCCCTGATTAATGCCGACACTAAGCTCTACTCAAAGATCTGGGCTAAGCGGCTGGGCAGGATCATTGGCGACCTCGTCTCCCCGTGGCAGCACGGGTTTGTCCCTGGCCGGGGGACAACCGACAATACTTGTAGAGCTATAAGTCTGTTTGACGCCCAGACTGCCACGGGGGGGGGGAGATTGTCATGATCCTGCTGGATGCAGAGAAAGCTTTTGATCGTGTTGATTGGGGCTTTCTCTGGGGGATATTGGCAGGTAGAGGATTTGGGGCGAAAGTCATCAGGGCACTTAGAGCCATGTATATGGACCAGATCGCGAGAGTCGTGGCTATGGGGAAAAGTCAAATATATTCTCTATAAAGAGAGGGAGACGTCAGGGCTGTCCCTGCTCCCCTATTTTGTTCTCTAAATATATCGATCCCCTCATCCAGAAAACACTAGAGAACCCAAATATTCCCCCTGTGATTTTTAACGGATATACAAATAAATTTTTAGCATATGCCGATGACCTAGCCATAATTACAACGGACCCCCAACAGACTTTACCCATTTTGGTAGAAATTGCAAAGACCTTTGGACTGAGCTCTGGGTACCTCCTAAACGAATCCAAGACTCAAATAATCTGTTAAAAAAATATTGTAAAGTCTGAGTCCCGTTTTGTGGATTTTGCGGTCTATCTAGGGGTAAAAATTAATGCATCGGTGGAAAAAATAGTAGAAGAAAATGATCTCCCATTAATTAAAAACATAGAGACAGAACTGAGAAGAATTGATGTTTTGCATCTCTCTCTGGTCGGTAGGGTAAACGCTATAAAGATGGCAATGTTTCCAAAAGTCCTGTACCTATTTAGATATTTACAACAAGGGGTGGTGAGATAAATAACGGTGATGGATCAAGCCCTGATCTTTGGACTGGGTAAGAGTGGTCTGCTCAATTCAGACACTCTGTTCATCACCACCCCCTTTTCTGAATCGTTTTTGGCCACTATAGGTGTGGCAGGGTATACTCAGACATGAGTCCCTTTCTCACTGCTCCATCAGGATTCAAGCAAGCCGGGCCGAAGACGGCTGAAATGCCAGAAACCGGTCCCCGGTAGCTTGTCTCCTTTCTGGTAAAGAATTGGCTTGGTAGTTTAGTCTGCCCTGTTCCCATGATGCACTGGGCCAGGGACAGACTGATTTGCATATAGCCAGGTTCTGAGCTGGGATGGGGCAGTGAGATAAATAACGGTGATGGATCAAGCCCTGATCTTTGGACTGGGTAAGAGTGGTCTGCTCAATTCAGACACTCTGTTCATCACCACCCCTTTTCTGAATCGTTTTTGGCCACTATAGGTGTGGCAGGGTATACTCAGACATGAGTCCCTTTCTCACTGCTCCATCAGGATTCAAGCAAGCCGGGCCGAAGACGGCTGAAATGCCAGAAACCGGTCCCCGGTAGCTTGTCTCCTTTCTGGTAAAGAATTGGCTTGGTAGTTTAGTCTGCCCTGTTCCCATGATGCACTGGGCCAGGGACAGACTGATTTGCATATAGCCAGGTTCTGAGCTGGGATGGGGCAGTGAGATAAATAACGGTGATGGATCAAGCCCTGATCTTTGGACTGGGTAAGAGTGGTCTGCTCAATTCAGACACTCTGTTCATCACCACCCCCTTTTCTGAATCGTTTTTGGCCACTATAGGTGTGGCAGGGTATACTCCGACATGAGTCCCTTTCTCACTGCTCCATCAGGATTCAAGCAAGCCAGGCCGAAGATGGCTGAAATGCCAGAAACCGGTCCCCGGTAGCTTGTCTTCTTTCTGGTAAAGAATTGGCTTGGTAGTTTAGTCTGCCCTGTTCCCATGATGCACTGGGCCAGGGACAGACTGATTTGCATATAGCCAGGTTCTGAGCTGGGATGGGGCAGTGAGATAAATAACGGTGATGGATCAAGCCCTGATCTTTGGACTGGGTAAGAGTGGTCTGCTCAATTCAGACACTCTGTTCATCACCACCCCCTTTTCTGAATCGTTTTTGGCCACTATAGGTGTGGCAGGGTATACTCAGACATGAGTCCCTTTCTCACTGCTCCATCAGGATTCAAGCAAGCCGGGCCGAAGACGGCTGAAATGCCAGAAACCAGTCCCCGGTAGCTTGTCTCCTTTCTGGTAAAGAATTGGCTTGGTAGTTTAGTCTGCCCTGTTCCCATGATGCACTGGGCCAGGGACAGACTGATTTGCATATAGCCAGGTTCTGAGCTGGGATGGGGCAGTGAGATAAATAACGGTGATGGATCAAGCCCTGATCTTTGGACTGGGTAAGAGTGGTCTGCTCAATTCAGACACTCTGTTCATCACCACCCCCTTTTCTGAATCGTTTTTGGCCACTATAGGTGTGGCAGGGTATACTCAGACATGAGTCCCTTTCTCACTGCTCCATCAGGATTCAAGCAAGCCGGGCCGAAGACGGCTGAAATGCCAGAAACCGGTCCCCGGTAGCTTGTCTCCTTTCTGGTAAAGAATTGGCTCGGTAGTTTAGTCTGCCCTGTTCCCATGATGCACTGGGCCAGGGACAGACTGATTTGCATATAGCCAGGTTCTGAGCTGGGATGGGGCAGTGAGATAAATAACGGTGATGGATCAAGCCCTGATCTTTGGACTGGGTAAGAGTGGTCTGCTCAATTCAGACACTCTGTTCATCACCACCCCCTTTTCTGAATCGTTTTTGGCCACTATAGGTGTGGCAGGGTATACTCAGACATGAGTCCCTTTCTCACTGCTCCATCAGGATTCAAGCAAGCCGGGCCGAAGACGGCTGAAATGCCAGAAACCGGTCCCCGGTAGCTTGTCTCCTTTCTGGTAAAGAATTGGCTTGGTAGTTTAGTCTGCCCTGTTCCCATGATGCACTGGGCCAGGGACAGACTGATTTGCATATAGCCAGGTTCTGAGCTGGGATGGGGCAGTGAGATAAATAACGGTGATGGATCAAGCCCTGATCTTTGGACTGGGTAAGAGTGGTCTGCTCAATTCAGACACTCTGTTCATCACCACCCCCTTTTCTGAATCGTTTTTGGCCACTATAGGTGTGGCAGGGTATACTCAGACATGAGTCCCTTTCTCACTGCTCCATCAGGATTCAAGCAAGCCGGGCCGAAGACGGCTGAAATGCAGGAAACCGGTCCCCGGTAGCTTGTCTCCTTTCTGGTAAAGAATTGGCTTGGTAGTTTAGTCTGCCCTGTTCCCATGATGCACTGGGCCAGGGACAGACTGATTTGCATATAGCCAGGTTCTGAGCTGGGATGGGGCAGTGAGATAAATAACGGTGATGGATCAAGCCCTGATCTTTGGACTGGGTAAGAGTGGTCTGCTCAATTCAGACACTCTGTTCATCACCACCCCCCTTTTCTGAATCGTGTACCTATTTAGGGCGACTCCCCTTCTGATAGAGGATAAAATATTGAACAAATTGGAATCCGTCTTTATAAAATTCATATGGCATTATGGCAAGATCAGACGTTCTACTAATCTCATGTCATTGCCAAGGGAAAGGGGTGGTATGACACTTCCAAATCTTAGACTATACCACTGGTCTTGCCTTTTAATTCAAATGCCTATATTACTCCAAATTAATAACTCTGTCGAGGGGAACCTCAATCTTGGGACTCAAGGTCCATCCCCATTTTATGAAATGTTGCTAGGAAAAAACGCCACGGGACTTTTGCTCCGCGAAGTTGAGCACAGGTTTTATAAAAAGGCACGCTTTAAGACCTTATTAGGGGCCTGGTCTCTGTGGAAAACCATCTTGAAACATTTTAAAGCCCCTAAAGTAAACTCATATCTCCTCCTGGCAAATTCATGTCTTTTTCCACAATTAAGGTCAGATAGGAGTCTCCAGGAATGGAAGCGAATGGGGGTTAAGAGTATTGAAGATGTAATGGAGGGAGATAAGATCAGAGGGTTTGAGGACCTGCAAAAGTTATATAACATTCCACGTACTCATTGGCTTTTATATGAACAAATAGCCCGCACTTTACGAGGCCTAAGACCTAAATTAAAGCCCAAAATAGATATTACTGTACTGGAGGTATTGGACAGAGACTGCAGAAAGGTTAAAACAATATATAATTTACTAATAGATAAGATTCAAGATGACATCGAGAAAACGGAGAGCGGTTGGGCCAGGAAATTGAACAACCCCGATGTCGATCTTGATCTCTCTATAGAACTGAATAAAAAGCTCTTTCGGACCTCAAATCTACGGGCTCAGCACTTTAAGACAATATTTAAGCTGTATCATACCCCGACAAAATTATTTGAGTGGGGTGTCAGGCAGGACGATTGCTGCCCTAGATGTGGCTAACATCAAGCGGACATAATTCATATGTTTGTCACATGTGTTAGATTGGCCCCTCTTAAGGAGGAGATAACCAAATTTTGGGAGGGGCTGCTAGGTCATAAGATCGATCTATCCCCGACATTGGTATTAATAGGCACGGATTCAAAACTGGGTCTTGAAAAAGATGAGGAAGCCCTTGTCTTTCTGTCAGTAGCGGTTATGCGAATACTGATCACTGCAAATTGGAAAGATGAAAACGCCCCCTCCTTTCAAATGTGGCTATCGAGACTTCTTGGCATTCATAATATTGAGTCCTGTCTATATGAATTTAAAGGAGCTAAAAAACGCGAGATGGGAAGACGTATATGGGCGCCTATTCTGAATTGGAGGGAAGACAGAACCATTTTATGAACAGAGCTTGACTAAATGTTAACATTGTATCTGTATTTAATTGCCCTAATTGTATTCCAGCCACTTATCATTATTATTATGAATTGAACTTTTATCTATTTGGAATAATTTATCTATTTATGTCGTCTTATGTACATATCTGGTTTTAATGCTCTATTTGTGTTTACTCAATTGCTTAAGATGTATATTGCAATGAACCTTCAATAAAAATAAAAAAATAAAAATAAAAAAGGAAGGAGTGGAAACGCTGTTCTTGTTGAATATATATATATATATATATATATATATATATATATATATATATATATATATATATATATATATACACACACTACACACACTTTTTTCCCTGTTCTAGGGCTAAACATTCCCTTTTTCTCTAAAGCCCCCTTACCACCCTTTGCCAATGCTCACCCCTGAAACCTAAAATAGGTATTTCCTCTTTACATTTACCCACTCCTTAACCCCATAATCATACTTCTCTTTACTTCTACCCACCCCTAAACCCTCAAATTGCCCTTACGTCCATTTACCTCTACTCTCCAACACCTTATAATCACGCTTACCTCCCTTTACTTCTCCCTGCCCCATAACCAATCAAAAGCCTTACTTCCTTTACCTCTACCCACTCCTGAACCCTAAAAAATCATTAACCTCTTTACCTCTACCCACCCTAATCTCTAAAATCACCTCTATCCATTGCTTAACCCTAAAATCACCCCTACTTTCCCTTTCCACTACCAACCTCTTAGCCCTAAAATTAATGTTACCTTCTTTACCACTACCCACCCCTTAACTCTAAAATCAGTTACCTCCATTTACTTCCACCCCCCCCATTCACCCTGAAATCACCCTTACTCCTCTTTTCCTCTACCAAACCCTTAACCCTAATATCATCCTTACCTAACGTCATCTCTACCTATCCCTATACCCTAAAATTGCCCTTGCTGCCATATATCTTTACCCAATTTGTTAACCTTTTTTTTCTATTACTTAAAATATATTATTTTTTAATGTAAAGTACTCTATGGTTACGGGTGTGTGATAAATGTGAATACCCATTGGATATACTTACCTGTGTAGTTCTTACCTGTGTGGATGGGTAAAGATCATGCAGGGAAACAAGAGCAGGGTATAGACGAAATACCACTGGCCCCAGCGAAATTACAAGATATGTGTTAACTGAGCGGATCGGTTGAGATTCATCTGCATGAAGGAATTGGAGCTTGCAGGTCAACTTCCAGCGGAAAATTAGGAAATGCTAAGGGAATCAGGAGTAAAATTGCCTCTTATCCCACTGAAGATAGGTGGTGGGATTGTTCTGGAGCCTTCTTTTCAATCATATGGGAATTTATAGTGATGTTTTGTTTGGAAATTTGTTTCACTTATTTTCAATGAGTGGATTATTGTGGCACGCTGTACTTTATACAGTGTATATACGTATTTATACAGCATGGATATAATCCATAGGCAGCAGAACACTGCAAATGCAACAAGAAAATACAATAAAGACGGAAAAGAGATCTAGTAACAAAAATAATTTAACATCTGATAGCTGGTGCATGCATTTCTGAAGGTCCTGAGAGTGGTCGGACCATCAGATAGGTTTCGAAAAGGTTTCCACAACTAAAGGTCGTTTTTATTTAGCATTCATTTATTCGTTTTTAAGGTTCACTGATAGAATATCGATTCCCCAAATACCCCCATACACAAATATTGATGCAAAAATATCAGTCAAAAATATTCAAACAAAAATATTGATGTAAATAATAGAGATGTGCAATATATCGATTTTTTAAATGTAATAAAAATGAATGTTAAATATATTAAATATTAAAATTAGCTTGAAAAATTAGTTAGATTTAATATACATTTTAACAAATATAATAAAAATAAATGTAATTTAACAAATATTTAAACATACATATATAAAATATATATATTTCCTTTAAAACAAAACAATGAACTATTAGTTTTAATTTATTTTATAATGTTATAGATATATAAAAATGTACAAATACATATATATATTTACACACACTTATAAAATAAAATAAATAAAATCTAATACAAAACCATTATATTATAAATTTAAAATGTAAATATTTAATAGTCTTTAAAGTTACATTTTGCACTCCATTGAGTGCATCAGTAGGTAAAGTGTTGCATAGCGGAGGAGTAAAGCGTACTATTCCCACTCCAGTGAGTGCAACAGTATGGAAAGTGCTGGATAGCGTAGAGGTAAACATGACTATTCCCACTCCAGTTTGTACAACAGTAGGGAAAGTGTTGTATAGCAGAGGGGTTAAAATTAATATTTGCACCGAAATCAGTTCAAAATTCAAAACAAATTAACAACAAAAACACAAAAGGTTTTTAAAAACAAAAAAATAAAACATATAAAAGTTTTAAATATTACAAAAGATAGAAACAGATTAAAATTTTAATAAGATCTAACAAATAATTAAAAAGATTATTATACATTTCAGAAATAATTTAAAAACAAAAAACTATTTTTAATAGAAAGCTTTTATAAACAAAAACATTATTTATTCCATAAATATAATATTTTGTATCTCCTACCCTATAGCACCACAAAATTAACAAATCACATTTTTTTCTTCTCTACCTTCATAATTAACATAATTAATTTTCAATTAAAAAAATGTTATTCATTTTAAAAAATGTAAAACAAAAATTATTTTACTCCCCAAACGTTACTCCTATAAAAACAAAACACACATAAATTAACAATAAACCCTCACCATAAATATTTATCAATTGATAAATTAACATAACTAATTATTAATTAATCAAACAAAAATTACTCACCAGCTTATACTCCAATAAACACCACAACTCACACCTAAAAACATTACACAATTTCCATAACTAATTTTACAATAATAAATTAATATCAATTAACAACTTATTAATTTAAAAGAATGTACTTCCCACCCTTTACCACTATAAGTCCCGCACATAAATAAATTACTTCACAGCCTATTCGGCTATAAACCCCACCACCCACTCCTAAGAAAATAAATTCACAATTAACAACATTATTTACAAATTAATTAATTCATAATAATTAATAACCAATTAATATTTATAATACAGTAACTCCCACAGTTAACACTATAAAAATATACATTTAATAAATATTAATAAATATTAATAAATAAAAATATTAATGTGTGTATTATAATTAAATTACTTCCCACCCTATTCCCCTATAAACCCAAAAACCGCTCCTAAAAAATGACAAAATTAACACAATTGCCAATTAATTAATATTAGTAATTAATAATAAATTAATCCCCACAATTAACACTATAGCCCCCATTAGGATGGCGGGCGGACTTTGCCCACCCGCCATCCTCGCGGAAAACGAGACCGCCCCCGAGCTGTGGAGCGGTCCCGCCTAGCATATTATGATGCGCCCACCACAGTGACGGGTGCATCATGCATTTATAACATTGCGGCGGGCGGTTTTCCCACCAGCACGCGCCGCAATGCTATAAATGCTTTTGTTTCATTTGCATACACAAAGCGGCAGGCACCGCGCGGTGCCTGCCGCATTGCGTATGCAAATGCAGGGGGGTACCACAGGTAACTCCCATGTGCACCGCCACCTTCGCCTTCACCATGGGGGTCCACAGGGCCCCCAAAGTGAAGACTGCATGACTTTCCGTGGCGGCATTGCCGCCATGGAAAGGCACCTGATCCTGGCCATCCTAATATGGCTGGTGGTCTCTGAAAGACACCGCCAGCCATATGAACCCTTTTCCGCCCGGCCGCAAGGCGACCGGGGCGGAAAAGCGGCGGATAGTGTTTACGTCCGCCGCGGTCCCCCCACCATTGTAATATGGCGGGGGAAATGGGTGGCGGCCGGTGACGGATGTCGGGCGGATCGCCACCACCTGCATGGCGGTGGCGATCCGCCCGACATCCTAATGGGCCCCTATGTCTAAATTAAATAAACACATACATAAAAAATAATGATTAATTTATTATAATTAAATTACTTCCTACCCTTTTCCCCTTTAAACCCACAACCCGCTACAGAACTTAAAATCGCAAAATGTAATCAAGATAAAATTAATAATGACTAAAAATGTAACGCATATATTAAAAAACAAAACAAATTCTCATACAAAAAAATGGATCGCATACTTTTAAAATGAATACTAAATACATAACATTCATTAAAACGTCGATATTTTAAACAACTATATTTTTGCAAACGATATTAACAACTTTGATATTTCCAAAAACAATATTTCTTACCTGCAAGTCGATATTCTTGACCACGATATTCTTCCTGTCGATATTTCTCTATCACAATATTTAAAACTCGATGTCGACATTTTAAACTTGATATTCTGTCTGTGCACCAGTTTTTAAAATAGCATGGTCCACGCCCAGTAAGGGGCACTGGGGTGCTTAGCATCAAAGATTGTTGTACAGAAATAAAATGATAAAAAAGTATTGCAACAGTTTTCTACATACATGAGGGAAAGATGAGGGTATATCTCTCTATACTTGACAAGTCAGGGTTTTTAAAGATAGAAACATACAGCAAATAATATGAGAGTGGCATAATGATGCAAAAACATACTTATACTAACCCAGATCTTCATACAAGTATAACCAATATCTTAAACATCAAAGCGTTTTATCAGTGCCAGGAGTTTATCAGAGGCAGCGACCTACAGTTATGAGAATGCAGTGCATTCCTGCTTGCTGCTTAGTGGCTGGTAAGGCAGCCATCTTTGATCCCTGTTCTCAGTGCACTGGAGGTGGCTCTGCCTTCACCGCTCAGACTGCACTGGTATATCCGCTGCCACAGTTGCCATGAGGAGTGTTCTGCGGCTTCCCTGAAGTACCAGTCATGAAGGGCGGAATTTGGATAGTGAAGCTTGCATAGGAAGAAGGATGGCAGATGTGGGGGTCTTTTTCTCATGCCTGCAACATGCCATATCTCTGGAGATGTAGGCGTGGCTAACCTTATATGTAATTATTATTATTATTATTGTGAAATTTATAAAGCGCTCAGTTACCCAGGGGCATCCCGGCGCTGGACACAGCGAAGGAAAAAGACTCAAACTCAGCCACTACACCGGAAACAGATGGGTCTTAAGGAGTTTCCTAAAGTGCAGGATGTTAGGCTCTAAGCGTATCTTAAGGGGCAGAGAGTTCCACACTGCCGCCACTTGCACCGAGAAACGCCGGCCACCCGAACGAGCTCTTTTAACTCTGGCTGACTGAAGCAGGTGTTTTTGGTCAGAGTGAAGAGCCCGTGTGGACTTATATGGGCGTGCCATATTAATCAAAATGGAGGGGCCCCTACCATGCAGGATTTTGTGTGCAGTGCATAAGGACTTGAATTTCACCCGCTCCTTAACAGGGAGCCAGTGAAGAGCTCTCAAGGCCGGAGCAGCTGATTGTCTCCTAGGGACCATCATCAGCAGTCTAGCGGCTGCATTCTGAACCTGTTGGAGGGTCTTAAAAGTCGACTCCGGGGCACCGAGGAACAATGCGTTCCCATAATTGAGTCTAGACAAAATAAGACCATGGATCAGAAGTTTCCTTGATGAATCAGGGAGCAACGGTAACACCTTGCGAGCTGACCGCGGCAGGCCAAAACAAATCCCCGCTGTCTTCCTGGCGTGTGTCCTCAAGGACAGATCTTCTTCCAACCATACTCCTAAGCTCTTGATCTCCTTCTTAGGAGATGGTGGAACGCCCAAGGACCAGGGCCAACAACTGGCTATGAGTGAAGGCCTGGATTTGCCAAGCAACATCAGCTCAGTTTTTTCTCCATTGAGCTTCAAAGCAGAGTGGGACATCCACCGATGTACATTGGCAAGACAGTCGTGGAGAACCTCAGGTCGTTCTGCCAACTGGGTGAGACCTACTACCAGCTGAGTATCATCAGCGTAGCTGATGATCTTCACACCTGAAGGGGAGACCACTCTTTCAAGTGGAGTCATATAAACATTAAATAAAGTAGGGCTCAAAGATGAGCCCTGGGGGACTCCACCTTGAAGAGGGAACGAGGTTGACTGCTCTGCCCCTTCCCAGACTTGATAGAAACGGTCTGAGAGGAAGGACTCAAGCCACTTCAGGGCCATTCCCGTAATGCCCACCTCTGACAGACGTTGGAGGAGCACCTGATGACTAACGGTGTCAAAGGCAGCACTCAAGTCCAGGAGGATCACTGCCACTGACCCCCCTGAATCAAGAATGCTCCTTGCTTCCTCCACCACTGCCAATAAGGCCGTGTCCGTCCCCTGACCAGGGCGAAAGCCAGTCTGGGAGTCTCCCAACAAACGATGGGATTCAAGATGGTGTGAGAGCTGGCGATTGACCAATTTTTCTGCAATTTTGGAAAACCCGAGCAAAAGTGAAATGGGCCTTAAATTGGCCAAATTGGAAGGATCTAAGCCCGGTTTTTTCAGCAGTGCTTTAACAACTGCTTTTTTCCAACTCTGGGGCACCGTACCCTGAGAGAGGGAAAGAATGATAAGGTCCGTAAGCGGGGTGGAAAGAATGTTGGCCACTTGTTTGAGCCATTTCATAGACACCGGGTCACTAGGCGACCCACTCTTCATCACTTTCAGGACTTTTACAACTCTTCCTCCGTAAAAGGGCCAAAGGAGGACAGCTCAAAAGGGCATGTTACTGAGCCAAAACCCACCTCCAAATTCTGTGACGTCACCGGCAAAGAGGACAAGATCTTCTCTATTTTAGAGTGAAAGAAGTCTGCCAACTCCTCACATTTTTCCTGAGGGTTACCATGCACGACTGGAGAGACCGGAGCCTTCAGGAGATCCTTAAAGATTTTAAAGGATTCCCCTGAGGAGTTACTCGCCCTATCAATCCTGTCACTGAAGTAGCTAATTTTAGCGTCCTTCAAAGCGACTTTGTATTTCTTCATGGCTACCTTATAGTCTTGCCGGCTCTCTTCATTCCACTCTCTCCTCCATGCCCGTTCCAATCTTTTACAGATTGTTCTCAGACACCTAAGTTCAGGAGTGTACCAGGGAGCAGAACCAGTTCTTCTTTCCCTGGTGGGCCTTTTCTTTTTCGGTATTATTAGATCAAGGGAACTAGTCAGCCAATTTTCCACGTGCTGGTCGGCTGTAATTGGGTCAGAGACAGGGGGGGGACAGGTTCTCGCCAACTCAACCGCCCAGCTGTCCACTGGCAGCCTAGACCATAGCCGCTCAAATGTATACCGTCTGGGTACAGGATCTCTCCCCTTCTCCAACTGCCACCTAAGGGGGACTAGGCAATGGTCTGTCCAAGGAAGCGCCAGGGGCGGCAGGGCCTGTAGGTTCTCTGAATTAGAGAAAGCCACATCCAACTGGTGACCCTTGTTGTGGGTAGCTCCGATGTTAACGAGCTGCAGATCAAGTGCTCCCAACATGCCTCGTAGGTCTCTCGCCACTGCATCGCTCTGATCTTCAAAATGCAGGTTGAGGTCCCCAAGGACTATAAAGTTGGAAGACGCGGCGGCTAATTGTATAACCGACTCGAGAAAAGAATCAGTGAAATTCCCTATCGCTGCAGGAGGCCGATAGACGAGAAGGCCCGCAATAGAAATGGTGGGAGAGATAAGTAGCGAGAATTGACAGCCTTCACAGTTATCAATACCGCTATCTAAGGCTTTACACGTAAATTTATCTCTGTACAAAATGGCCACTCCTCCCCCTCTCCCGACCGGCCTATCTAAATGAAACATAAGATATCCAGGAGGAAGGGCTTGGACAATATCAGGTCCTGAGCAAGAGGTCAGCCAAGTTTCAGTAAGAAACAAGGCGTCTAAGCTGTGGTCCAGAATCAACGAATTAATTTCCGTGGCGTGACAGGGCAATGACCTGCAATTAAGCAGAGCCATAGAAATTTGAATGCGATCTTTTGACGAACTACCGGAGCAACTTGAGGAGCCGTTCTTAAAGGGGACACCGTCTGCCATTGGTAGCCGCAACTAGGGTCTCTAGGAACGCGTAGCGAAAGTAAAGTGTTACTGGAGTACCTGCGAGTAGGATCCGTGAGTCCGGTCGAGCTGGGCAGAGTAATGCGCCCTATGCCCGTCTGGGCCCGGACGGGCACAGAAGGGCTTAACTCTGGCGAGACTCCGGCGACGTTCCGGCGATGACGCTGCGTGATGACGCTGCGCGTCAGCATGGCTGGCTTTATGTTCGCCCAGCGTCAATAAACTAGAGCGCTGACCGCGTCGCCGGCAGTGTACCCCCTCCCAAAATGGCCACCACAAACGAGACAGTGGGCAAGGGACCCGCGATAACGCGGTGTTCTCACAATTAGAGTGGAGGTAAGCGTGACAGCCGTGCAAGTCTGCGGATGGCCTCAAGTAAAAGCAGGGGAAAAAGGTAAACTAAGAACCAAAACAAAATAGGCAAAAACGGGACAATTAAAAAAGAATTAAACAGAGCAGAGTTGCAGTAATATGCTGTGAGCACAAAGTCCTTCCTAGAGCGCTATGAATCAAGATGTTAAGGGCGCTCACCTGGGAAGAGCCTGTCTTTATGCTCGCCCAGCGTCAATAAACTAGAGCGCTGATCGCGCCGCCGGCAGTGTACCCCCTCCCAAAATGATCATTCTTTCCGAGATGGAGGCTTTTCCAGATTGGCTCCTGAAGTTCCCTATCCCAGATGGCGTTTATCTGTTTCTTGTTATGTAAATTCTTCTCCAGACCATATAAGGCGCTGTTGATAAAATGTGGATGTGTCACATCACATTTGTTCCTTTGACTTTCATCGCCCGCTTTGCAACAATTGTTTTTTCTCTTGATGTTTACTCTACTTTCTAGGTGGATTGCTGCCTGGATTCCACTCTTGAAAGATCTAATGGGCTCTTTTTTAATTCTATATCAGGGTAGGTGTGTTGCCTTGCTTTCCAATGCAAATGTCAATTCATCATCTTCAATCAAAAGCTATCAAGATTGTGGCTTTTTCCTCCTGACTAGGACCCTATTAAGAAGACATTTTGTTGCCTTTCATGAGTATGTTAAGAGAAGGTAGGTACTATGGTTAATGAGAGAAGGCACCCTTTACTCTGGTAATCAAGAAAGAAACTTGATTGAACTTCACAGTGTCCAGTGCTTGACTGTAAAATCAATCCAGTCTGCATTCAGTACCATTAGGTTGGGTTTTAACACCTTCGCTGCTAAGGCAATTCCCCTCCTGTGCTGGAGATTGTTCTATTTCATTGTTTTATGACGAGCTGGGCTCGTCATCAGCACACGACCACTGTGCACCATGACGAGCCCAGCTCGTCATCAGCATCGAAAGGGCTAAAAACAACAAGCCAGTGAAATGACATAAGTAAGAACAAATGTTATGTAAAAGATACAAATGGTTACAATTGTGTCTTTTGACCTGCTAGGGTTTTAGTGTTTGATCCAAAAAGACACCAAAGGGTTAGGGTGACCAACTGTCATGGGTGCAAATTCAGGATGGTGAGTGTAAAAATTCAGGACAAAGGGTCAAAATTCAGGACAAAAATTCAGGACAGGGGGTCAAAATTCAGGACAAATATTCGGGACAAAAGGTAGGTTTTACAGACACATCAAAGTAGGTCGTGCAATAGTATATAAGTAATCCCATTTATATCCAAATATATTCATCCATTTGCAAACCTATCCATTGTGTATCCTTCCAGCCATCATTTCACTCATCCATCCCTCCATCCACACTTTCACTCATCCATCCATCCACCTTTTCACCCTATCCATCCGTACACTAATCCATCTACTCTTCCATCCAGCCATTTACCCTTTCACCCATCCAGCTATCCTTTCACTTACTCATCCATGCAGTCACTCATCCTTCCACCAATTCACCTTTTCAGTCATCCACCCATCCTCCCTTTTTCTCTCCTTTGACTCTTTCACTTAGCCATCCTTCCTTCCATCCATCCACCCATCCTTCTACTCATCCACTCATGAATCCATCCATTGACCCTATCACTCATCCATCGTTTCACTCATGCATCCACCCCTTCACTCACTGATCATCCACCCTTTCACTCACCATCCATCCTTTGGCCCATTATCCATCTATTCACCTTTTCAATCATCCATTCACCAATCCGTTCACTTACTCACTCGCCAACCTTTTCATATTAATAATGAGCTGAGCCTTCGCCTGCAGAGTTCCAGACAGAAGAGACCCATCAAAAATGTCACCCTTGCTGTAGTTCCTAAAGCAAGGGGTGGGGTGGCGGAGGGTTCACTATGCCCCTGCACATAGGCAATCTGAAAAAGTGGAAGGCATGAGTCATGCATGATGCACAGTGCCTGGACGTGAGGCGACTGCGATATGGTGTTGTTTCCAGGGCTTTAAGCGGGATGAAAAAAAGGGGGGGGCGCCTCTCAAAAGGGAGTGTTCGATGTAATTAAGGGCGGGGCTTAAAACAACTAAGCTAAAAATATGTGTTTAGCATAGTGTGCCACCGGACTTGTATTTTGCCTCTTCTGTCATTGTATCCAGATAAATAACAAGTAACGTTACACCTACAACAAGCCAGAAGTATTGGCTTTGTCAGTGGTTGTTAGATTCATAAAATAAAAATGCAGCAATCATGGCTTTGTTCAATATAATACTGAAACTGCACTTTGCTAAAATGATGAGACTGAAAGAACTCTAGCCCGGGCCCCTTCTTTTCAACTTTTTTCGCAGCTTCTTTGAATGAACTGGATTCTGTAGCAGCATTTGCTTGTTTGCACATTCCTTTCATCTAACAAAATGCGCTGCCCTAGAACGAGGCAGGAATAGGCCCAATGCATGCAGTAACACCCCAGACAGCATACCTGTGCCCCAGGTGGCAGTGAGCAGAGTCCAGGAAGTGGTAAGGAGACAGACTAGTGCTGTCTCTTCCCAAAACAAAAGTTGTTTAAAAAACGATTATCCCTTTCTGTGATTACTGTCTTTGCATGTGGTTGTTACAGTTTAAAATTGCAGTTTTTACCTACCTGTGGTTGCATATGTTATCACCTGTTTTGTGTTTTAAACGTGTGGTTTTCCCTGCCCATGATTGCTTGCATTCAACATGTTGAATTGTGGGATTTGCAGTCCAACCCCTGTAGTTTGTCCCTCTCATTCCTTGGTGACAAATCTGTTTTCCCTCCAAATTTCTCCTTTGCTCTGTGCTAAGACTTGTGTGTTAAAACAGTGCACCTCCAGCCACCATTTTTGTGTTCACAAACCCTATTTCTCATCCTGTGCCTCTATCAATATATTTAATCTAAATATACTTACTCCCTTTATGTAGTTATATACTTTCAATGTACTTTTGGATCTATATATTTATCACTTTCTTCTAATTTAGCATATCCAATGCACTAGCCTATTTCTCAGCCTATACCTCGCTAAATCTATCTTCTAGCCCAACCTTCTGACTCATCTCAAACTTATTTCTTCTACTCCTTCCAATGCACTACCCTATCTCTCATCCTATACATCTATCAATATATCCTCTACATTCACTCTCTCATTTATCCCAAACCCCATACCACTACTATGATCGCCAAAATAACCCTTTCTAGACTCTCTCCTGCTCTATCCCTCCTTGCATCATATGACACCCTTTTACTACACCGATCCCCTAAAACAAACCTTTCTAAACTCTCCCCTCTGACTCCTCCCATCCAAAACTCCTTTTTACTCATCAAAAGCCTCTTCCTACTGCTAAGACCTACAAAAAAAATCCTTCACTCTTTTATCCCTCCACTATCCTTTTCAATCAAAATTAACAGACTAACATGTTCACTTCTCAAATTCCATATTCAACTATACTAACATACTGCCCAAATAACTGAATAACATATCTTCTACTCAAATTACTTCATATTTATACGATACTATTTTCAACACTAATCCTTTATGGGTTCCGGAGTGGCGTGCTACTCGCCAGAAAAGCGATTCAACACCCATCGCACCCATTATATAGCACCCATTTGGTGCTATATGAATGCAAATCATTCTTCCCCTTTTATCCCTCCGCTATCCTTCTCACTCCAAGTAACAGACTGAAATTACCTCATATTTCACCATAATAATTCACCACTAATCCTTTATAGGCTTCCTGAATGCGTCATCAAGTGATAAATTAATACAAACCTTTGTCCTCCTCTATCCTTCTGCTATCATTCCAAATCCAAATAACTGACTAACCTTATCCACCACTTAAAAAGTACTTGCATGTTTCAATATACTAATTCAACACTAATCCTCTATGGGTCCCGGAGTAGCGTGCTTCCTGCCGAAAATGCGCTTTGACGCCTCGTCAGGGGTAGTAAGCGCTATATAAATGCAATTACAATACAATACAATACAATGGGCTGGTGGGGCTGCTCTTGTGCTCCAGGAGGAGTGCGAGGCGCCCCCATCAAGGGCGGGGGGGGGTGAGGCCTCTCACAGGGGAGCAGTGCTGCTCCCTGTAATGGCCAAAATTACGGACTAACGGGGTCCGTTAAAAGGATCCTCACGGATGTGAGGTTCAATTTACGGACTGTCCGTGAAATTTACGGACGGTTGGTCACCCTACAAAGGGTGAGTGAAGGATGTCTGCAGCTTTTAGAAGTCCTGGCCATGGTTGAAGGAGCACAGAAAACCCAGTGGAGTAGCGACACCTAACTCTAGTGCTTGGGTATTGCATGAACAAAAAATCCTATGAGACTGGATCTGCCTCACATGGCCTTGGGAGCTGCACACCTAGTGGACAGTCAGTGCACTGGAAGAGTCCCTGGATGAAGTGAGCACTTTACCGGCGACAGCAGCAGCACCCTACTCAAATGGCCTTGTTATGGCACCAAAACCCAATGAACGTATTTAACAGATTGGAAATTACAAGGATGCCGAGAACTAAGGCTGTATGGACTGGCAATAGTTTCTAGTGGCACTGCAGTCTCACGTCAGGAACACCACTGGAGTATTAACACGATGCACTTGTGCATGAACACAAGGATTTAGAACTGGAGGGCTTTGTTTTCTACTATACTGCCCTCCACGTGCCTATTGGTAACTCCCATCTCAGCTATACCCACTTCACGAACCCTATGGCTCAACGTCACCTCTTTGTCCTTGAAACCCACTGGACTACTCTCTGGGGGCAACTCGAGGGTTGCCATCACATGCAATCATGTCAAGAGTGCGCCACTTGTTCTTGGCGGGAGAGCAGAATCATAAACAATGGAGAGAAAATATAAGAAAGTGAGAGAGGTCAGCAAAACGAGAGAGGTCGGGAGGGAAGCATAACATAGGATGAATATCTGGGGGGCGGGGGGTTTAGGAAGTAGAGATAGGTGAAATAATCGGAAGGGGTAAGAAATGGAGCAGGAGGCTGTCTAAGAAAATGGAGGCATTTACATCTGAGCGGACAAATATGAAGCAGAACAGTGAGCTTTACAGATTGTTACTAAATTATACATTAATTTTATAGCAGTCATATTGTCTCAAGCATAATATTTTTGCGCATGCTTTTACTTCTACACCACCAGTTTGCACTTCAATCGCTGCGCTATTTTAGTCCGCTGTAAAAGAATCGGATGATTAGCCACACTCACTCCCCATTTGTAATGAATTATTCATCAACCATCAGTCTGTAATTTCTAAATTGGTGTTCCTCCACAAATCTATTATTGGTTCAAATCTTTTGTCTAAATGCCTCCTTTGGGAACATGATTGCTCACATCCACCCCGACCCCCATAATACCCGACATGTGTTTGCTCATGTGACCTGGCCTCCACCAATATTTTGTTAAACCCTACTGTCGAGGGTGGAGGAGAGCTAGAACGGGGTAATGTGCGGGGGAGAAATAGAGATTGGACAGACAGGAAGGGAGAGAAGCAGAGGTGAAGCAAAGAAGGAGGAGAGGGTGAGGGACAATTCTAAAACAGAAAGAAAAAAAGCTGGTTATCCAGGAAAAGAGAGCGGCCGAGGGAAAGGCGGGGAATTATGAAGATAGGGCCAAGGTAGAAGAGAAAGGAAGCAATGGAAAGGTCGTAGATAAGAGAGAAGTGAGACGGTTGAGACGAAGAAGGGGGGGGGGGGGGGGAGAGTGCGCTCCGACAGATAAACAAAGAAGTGAAGGAGACGCGGACTGCGAGACAAACGCAGTCAGACTAACCTTCCGCAGCAGGCAGCAGATCCGCTCCACATTTTTCAACCTCTCCCTCTAGGGAAAAAAAAAGAGAGGAAAGAGATCAGGGACCCACGCTTCAGTTCAGTTGTTCTTTCCTCTTGCCTGAAATAATTTGACAGTTTAATTGCACTAATTGGAGGTAATCAGAGAGCTAAACATACAGCTTGTTCGCACACATCCCGGGCCTCCCCCCGTCCTGTGCTTTAAAGGTGCTGAACGTACGGCCGCGTGCCACGCGCCTTGGTGCTGCCCAGCTCTTTGCACGCGCCGCTCGCTACAGGCAGCCTGCAATGTCTTCAGCACTGTAGGCGCGAGGCTGTCACTGGGCCACAGAGAAGGCTGACACATAAGGCAACAACGGGCGCCTGCCTGTAGTCGCGGTATATGCAGTGCGGAAGTGATGTGTTTACTTTTACCGTGCTGAGTAGGTAGGTGAGGTGGTGTGCGTGCAGCTTCCAAGAGACCCCTCTTTTTAGCTGACTGCATTTTGCATTCTGAAACATGTGTCGATAACATAAAACATAGTTTTACCAAATTTGAAAGACCAGGAAGCAAAAAAAGCGTAGGTTGAGGGGTGAGGATGGGGTGGTTGCCCGTCAGGATCACTGGGCGCAATTTCCCCGCCTGGAAAAGCTGCCGAGTAAAATGTCATGCGGATTGGGAACCCACCCCTGCCTATGGTTCCTTTTTTGCTGGCTCGCAGTCTTCATTCCCCACTGACATCCTCCTCACCTTCCGTCTAGGTCCCAACTTTCCAATTTACCTCATGCGAAAATTAGAGCTTAAATGGGTGGGATGTGTACTTAGAACAAGCTGAGGTCACAGTAATTCGTACTCTGTGATTATTTAATATTCTGAAGACAATAAGGTATAACTAACTGTCCAGTGCAGGGGTCTCACCACTGTCTGGAATCAGTCAGTGGTGTAACAATAGCCCCCCATCCCCGTGGTGCAGGGGGATGGCGTTGGAGCTCCAGGGGGACCCTACGGCACTGTGCACAGGCTGCGGCCTACAGTTCTTACTGGGTCTGGACTGTGGGGAGCCCCGACATGTAGTTTGCAGGGGGGCTCAAGTTTCGCAACGCCACTGGAATCAGTGATTCCAAAACCAGAAATTCCAGTACCCATGCACCCTACAACTCACAAGTGGTCCCTATTAGACTAGATGCAACTACAAAGGAAATCCCTGTATCGGGTTTGGGTGCATAACATGAGGGGCATATTTACAAGCCCCTATCGCCACAGGAACGTCATTTTCAGGGATATACTTGTGAGGATAGGGGCTTCGCCATATTCACAAGGCGGCATTAAGTCACTTAGCATGGCTTAACGCCACTTTGTGAATAAGGCACCCTTTCTTTGTGAATAAGGCACCCTTTCAAGCTATACTCAGCGTGAAAGTGGCGGGCAATGGATGTTATAGTGGGCGTTTTACCGCCTCAACCATTGATTTTATGCTGCCCCATATTTACAAGGGTGGTGTAAATATGGTGCTGTGCCAAAATTAAGACCAGGAAAAACCTGGTCTTACCCTGGCGAAACGAGGAGAAAAATGTTATTTCTCCTCGTTTTTGCTGCTTCTATGTGTGCTTCACTGTGCAGCACACTTGGAAACAACAAAAGTCCATTGATTGTATATGTGCAGGAAGGTGTCCGTTCCTGCACATAAACAATGATTTAAAAAAAATTTATGAATTGCAACTTTTATGTGTGTTGCACAAAGCAGCACACAAAAGTTACACATCGCCATTTCAGATTGTTTATGTGCAGGAAGTAACGCCTTCCTACACATAAACAATTCTTCCCTTCAACAATATGGTGCCAGAGTGTCTCCGCTGGAGCTAAGCAGCTGTAATTCGTGCCAGGCAGAGGGAAACACAGGGCTGCACCGTATTCTTGTAAATATCGCACATCCCTGCGTTTCAGAAGCGGTGGAGCATGGCGTTGAGCCAACAAGGCTAACATCACGCTCCACCACTTCACTTGTAAATATACTCCAGGGGTGCTTTAAAAAAGCGCATTAGCATGGAACTATTTGTTGTGATGTCTGTACAAACAAATCAGTATCTATGTTGACCTCGATTTACAATAGCAAATACAGTCCTCATTGAAGATTACGTTCGGTCACCCTCAAGTGTAGGTTATTATGCATGCATATGAGAGAGAAAGAGAGGAAAGGAAAAAGGGAAATCTAACAAAAGTCATAGCCTCGCATCGCACAATGTTGAACACACCCAAGATTTGCCACCAAAAGATATTCTACAAAGCTCCCAGAATTTATTGTGTCGGACTTCGTTTGCTCTGCCAAGAGAGTGGCATATTAGGAGCGTATTTCTTTCTTCCGACTCTACCAGCGACAGCTCAAGGTTGCTGCCTTGCTATTTTGAAGGCACGTCGTGCAGCCTTGTAACCAGTATGTGCTTAATGCAGTGAGGGCCAGGGGCACGAGCTCTGTTCTCGGCCTGCCTGGAGCTCATCGGGAAGGCGCTGCGCCTGTTCTCTGCTCTCTCACATGCAGCTCTGGTTCTCGAGACCCGTGGTGTGAGGTTCAAATGCAAAGCGACTCTTGCTCAGAGAAGTAAATGGCACTGAGAGGACATGCTCTGCCTTAGAGGCACCGAGGCTAAGCATTCACAGCTCTGATATGTGTGAAACAGGAAGACAGCCTCGGCCAGGAGACTGGTACAGAACAGGGCCATGGGCTCAATGGACTGGGACTAGACCATTCACTCATACCGTGCATGTATGAGAGGTGGGTCCGGGTGGTGAGAGATGTCGACAGGCGACGGCAAGGGAAAATTAATTATTTATTGAATTTTCCCTCATGGTCGTCTGTCAAATACCACCCTCCCCAACCAGCCCCACCGCTCTTACCTACACAGGCCACGGCTACCAATACAGCTGGATAGGATGAGTGACTGGCATAAGAACATGGTGGTTGAGGGGACCAGTGCTAGACAAGGCCATTCACCTCCAGAACAGGATGCGCTCTGGGGACTGACATAGGAACAGAACCATTCACCTCAGCACTTAGAATGGCTCAGGGGACCAGGACAGGGCCTTTCAACTCTACATCTGGATGGGCTTGTGGGTCCAGTAGAGGGACAGACATTCAACTTCAGACAGGCTGGGCTCTGGCATGAAATACAGGACATATGTAACCTACAGGACTGGACTGTATCAGCGGGTTGGCATGGGGCACAAATCTGGTCATCCAGTCCAGGACTAGATAAGGTCAAATTGTAATTGTATTTATATAGCGCCTATTACCCCAGACGAGGCATCGTAGCACTTTTCAGCCAGTAGCACTCCACTCCAATACCCAGAAAGGAATAGTGGTGAATTAATATAGGGAAATATGAATTAATTTGAGCAGTGGACATGTAAGTCTGTTAGCTGGATGGAAAAGGTTATTGGAGGCATAGAAGAGGGAAAAGTCTAGAACATATTTATTGGGATATCATAGTAGTAGGAAGAAGTCTGGGATGAGTAAAGGAAAGAGGAGGAGGAAAGAGTCTTTAGAAATGAATTAGGAGATGATAGCAGTAAAATGAAGTCTCAGATGAGTATAAAGGGATGCATGAGGGAGGACATTTAGAAAGGGTTGTTTGGGACAATAGTAGTAAAATGATGTTTGGAATGATGAAACGAGGGATAGAGGAGGGAAGATTCTAGAAAGGGTTATTCTGGAAACCACAGTAGTAGAACGAGGTTTGGGATGAGTCAGAGTGTGGAGATAGAGGATATATTGAGAGAAGTATAGGGTAAAGCATAGGGTAGTGCATATTGAGAGAAGTATAGGGTAAAGCATAGGGTAGTGCATTGAACAGACTAAAATGTATTTTTTTGTTTTTACAGTAGGAGTAAAGTAATCAATATATAATTACTATAAAAAGATTTAAGTTGTATTTAATAAACCCAGACTTTCAAGTGTCACTGAACTTTAAGATGATTTATTTGTGTGTGTTTTTTTCAATGATTTAATAGTGAAGCAATTGTAGCTAAGTATTTATAATAACATTTATATATTGCGATAGATAAATAAGCAGAGAACCATAAGCATATAATCAAATAACTTATATGAAAACGATGCAGTGATCTATATAGATGTTACACATAGAATAATATAACCATAAGTAATATGTACATTTGTAAAGCAGACCTAAAGAATATATATATATATATATATATATATATATATATATATATATATATATATATATATATATATATATATATATATATATATATATATCTCCACACAAAACCTCCAGCAAGCAGAAGGAAGGGGCCACACGCAGGGAATCCAGGCAAAGATCTTTAATTGGAAAGCAGTTTGGCATAATGCATTTCGACTTCAATGTCTTCTTCAGATGCCGCTGCTACACTGAAACTGATTCACGCTGCCGTTTTCAAATGTCTCTGCAGTCCTCCCTTAATTGGAAAGGCACACCTCCCCAACCATGTGATCGCTCACCTGATGTAGTTCTGTCAGTCCTACATCTCCCAGTAAGCATCTTCTCTGGGTAAGTAATGCGTGGGGAATTATGGAAATATAAAGTACATGAGGCTTCAGTGTATTGCAGATCCCGGCGTGCTGAATTCAGTGTAATTGCAATCCTCAGACCTCCCTGGATCCCCGCAAACGTTCCACCCTCCCAGGCACAAATCCGCCGGGTCGTGAGCTGGTTTAATAGACCGAACTCCTCATGCAGTCATGAGCTGCCTGCTGACAGCGTCCCAAGGGACGCTGTCAGCAGGCAGCTCATGACTGCATGAGGAGTTTGGTCTATTAAATCAGCTCACGACCCGGCGGATTTGTGCCTGGGAGGGTGGAACGTTTGCGGGGACACAGGGAGGTCTGAGGATTGCAATTACACTGAATTCAGCACGCCGGGATCTGCAACACACTGAAGCCACATGGACTTTATATTTCCATAATTCCCCACGCATTACTTACCCAGAGAAGATGCTTTCTGGGAGATGTAGGACTGACAGAACTACATCATATATATATATATATATATAAATATATATATATATATATATTCACTGAAAAAACCATAGGTTTCACACCAGTTATAGTTAGGAATTAGCATTTAAAAAACCTTTGAAATTCACTGAAAAAACCATAGGTTTCACACCAGTTATAGTTAGGAATTAGCATTTAAAAAACCTATTAAATTCACTGACAAAACCAGTTATAGTTAGCTGGAAATTTTACTGACATAAAACCATTGAAATTCCCACGTTATAGTTAGTTGGACTCACTATAACTTGCGCGCCTGCAATGCACTGCTGATGACGTCACATATTACATCACTCATGACATGGTCAGTGACATCACTCATGACATCACTGATGACACCATCCAGTGAATGTGTGTCTTTCTGAAAAATAAATTTGTTTTATATATGTATTTGTAAAGGTCGATGGAAGAATAAATGTTTGAAAAAGTGTGTAAATGGATGTTTTTTAAAAAAAAAATTGGTTGGTTAACTGGCTTATTAAGTGAATCTTAGTGAATACATATATTAGCGAGTATTGTTTAAATAGTTAAATGTTTGTATCAGTGTTTCTCTTTGTGTATAAGTGGCTGCAGGGGTTGGTGACTGACTCACTGTTTGTATGTGTTTTGAAGACAGCATATGTGCAGGACTGTATGGGTGGACGAGTGTGTATATGTGTGTGTTAGTGAGTGAATGACTGTCTCACTAGTGTCTTCATTAGTAACGACATATGTTTTAATCTAGTATATGTGAGTATTGATGTATATAAGTGAGTATAGTATATATAGTGTGAGATTGTAGGAGTTCCTGTTTAAATAAGTATGTGTTTCTATAAGTGATTGTTTAAGAGAGTAAGTATGTGTAAGTTTCCTTAGAAGTAAGGTGGTAGTGTGTGTATAAATGTATATGCAAATAAATGGATGTTCAATAGTTTATGTGCATGTGTGAGTATGTGTGTGAGTAACTTTTGGATGACTGCTGATGTGTAACAGTATGTATAGGTGTATCACTACATATGATGAGTGAGTATATATATGAGTGACTATATAGAACTGTTGGTGAATGAGTGGATGAGTATATAGATGGTGGAATTACTGAATTGGTTGTTGTTACTGGTTTGGGTATCTCCATTTTTTTGAAAATGTTTGTTTCTATTTTTGAATATGTGTTTCAAGCGTTACATTACACTGAAATTAGGTCTGTCACTCTGTCACAAGGATGGTGTCATCAGTGATGTCATGAGTGATGTCACTGACCATGTCATGAGTGATGTAATATGTGACGTCATCAGCAGTGCATTGCAGGCGCGCAAGTTATAGTGAGTCCAACTAACTATAACGTGGGAATTTCAATGGTTTTATGTCAGTAAAATTTCCAGCTAACTATAACTGGTTTTGTCAGTGAATTTAATAGGTTTTTTAAATGCTAATTCCTAACTATAACTGGTGTGAAACCTATGGTTTTTTCAGTGAATTTCAAAGGTTTTTTAAATGCTAATTCCTAACTATAACTGGTGTGAAACCTATGGTTTTTTCAGTGAATTTCAAAGGTTTTTTTAATGCTAATTCCTAACTATATAAGACCTGAAAGCCCACCAGGAATCTCCAGTATGCACCAGGGGACTGCATTGCAGAGAGGTGTAATGAAGCCACAACCCTTTTTACACCTCTCTGCAACGCAGCCCCCGTGCATGTTTGAAGAGGGGAAACTAATTCCCCTTGCATACTGGGGGCCCTGGGGGCCAATTAGCCCACCTGGAACCTCCAGTATGCGCCTGGGGCTGCATTGCAGAGGTGTAATGAGACTATGCCCCTTGTTACACCTCTCTGCAACGAAGCCCACTGCCGCGTTTGCAGAGGGGGAACTAATTCCCCTTGCATACTGGGGGTCCCTGGGGTCAACTAGTCCACCAGGAGCCTCCAGTATGCGCGAGGGAGCTGCATTGCAGAGAAGTATAATGAGGCCACACCCTTGTTACACCTCTCTGCAATGCAGGCCACTGGCGCGTTTGCAGAGGGGGGACTAATTCCCCTTGCATACTGGGGGTCCCTGGATCATATCTGCCCAAACACCGATATTCCGAACGATTGTAAATGACTTTTCTTGAGAAACATTTGGATTTGGATTATCATGTCCTATACTTTGGAATTTTTGAAAGACTGACTTTGAGGATGCTATAAATTACTCAAGTCTGCCCGAATTGTGTGGGTAAAATTGATACCTAGTCACTTTTAATAAGAATATACTTATGTCTTGTCTAACATTTGGAAGAAATATCTAGTTATATGACAACGGGATACCGACATAACTTGAAGGAAATAAGAACGCCCTGAAGAAGTTCTGTTGTACAGAACGAAACGTTTCGGCTGGCTGTGGTACATAAACTTAAGGAAAATAAAAGCATTTGAATATACACCAAGATTCAGCGCTTCAATAAGTACTCTAAGTGATATGATTTGATTGGACTCATTGTGAAAGTGGTGCTGTGCCAAACTTTGGAATATTCTCCACTACTCTCTACTACTTACTCTCTCCTACTCTCTACTACTCACTCTCTACTGCTCTCTACTACTCACTCTACTACTTACTCTCTACTACTCTCTACTACTCACTCTCTACTACTCACTCTCTGCTACTCTCTACTACTCACTCTACTATTCACTCTACTACTCTCTACTACTCACTCTGCTACTCTCTCTACTGCTCTCTACTACTCTCTACTACTCACTCTCTACTCTCTATTACTCACTCTCTACTCTCTACCTCTCTACCTCTCTCTTCTTCTCTCTCTACTAATCTCTACCTCTCTACCGCTACCTCTCTACCTCTCTACCTCTACACCTCTACCTCTCTACCTCTCTCTACACGCACACATATAGACATATATGCATATATATATGTGCATATGCATTTATATATATGTATGTGTATGTATAAAAAAAACAACTAAACATTTTTTTTCTAAACAGCTACTTTTAAAACTGTCATTCTTTTTCCCCATGGTAAGCTCCCCGGTACGCTCCCCGGTGCGCGTACCGGGCGCTCCCCCCGCGAAAATCAAAAAAAAAATTTTTTTTTTTTGCCCCGCGGGGCCCTTTTATGGCCCCCACATCAAACCTAGGGGGTCAAGGGGGGGTCTACTCTTCCCCCTTATGGTCATTTCCCTCTTTGTTTTGGCCACCTCTCGTGTCTCGATCCTACCGAGACACAAGATGGCGGCCGCTCCGGACTGTTTAGAATGTTTACAGACACCCCAGAGCCAATCAGCTTTCTGCGCAAGTCGCGTGGCGCGCCCGGTGCGCGTACCGGTGCGCGTACCGGAGCGCTGCTATAGATATATATATTTTTTTGAACCTTAATTACTCAAAATCCACTGGAGCACATATCTTGAGACATAGCAAAGGCACATCGGGCTACCAGTCCCTACAATTTTGCCAAGTTTGGTGGAAATCCATTCAGCCGTTCGGGCTAAAAGTGAAATCGACCGCCCTATGGAAATTAACATGGGGAAAACGCGTTTTGGGACCCCCCTTTTATCTCGGCCCCCGCTTGACGAATCCCCCCCAAACTTTCAGGGAAGGACCGGAACGCCGCGAGGCCATTTTGAGGAAATTTTCAGGCAGATTCGTCAACCGGCGCCAAAGTTATTCCAAATAGAATGTTGAGATTTAACATTGAAAAAAATCCTAACTATAACTACCTACTGGCGACCGCCAGTAGGTAATATATATATATATATATATATATATATATATATATATATATATATATATATATATATATATATATATATATATATATATATATATTTACGTTACATTCACTTTTGATATTATGGAGAATGTCCATGTATATTGATTAGACAGTGTTAAATTACAGTGATATGTTAAGATAATATTGCTGTATTACACAGTAGTACATATTCAAATATGGCTGCCATTGAGTTGCAGAATGTGAAAGACTTATGTATGCTAGTCTCCTTTCTATACTAAGTACCGGCACGTATGTATAGCACCAAGTCACAAACGCGCAATGTGTGATCAAGAGAGTTTACTCTCGAAACGCGTAACATTGGCATACAACTTTTGCTGTTTAAACTGCAACTGAGAGCGCGCTGTGATTTTTGAATCAACGTTGTTACTTACTGCCGGCTGTGGCTCTACTGGCCTTAACGCGCCAACAGACAACGGGCGGATCTCCCAGGAGGAGCCTTGTCCGCAATAAAAAGTTTACAGAGGGATTTCTGCCGGCTGCCGAACTTCACTACGAGAATCAGAGACGCATCGGAGACATTCTGGTGCACGAACACGGAGAATCGTCCCAGAGGTAAGCCCAACCCGAGGGTGTATTCTGGGGCTGGCGTGGTTACACGCGCTGACTCACCGGGGTGCAATTTTTCTGGGGGGGGGGGGGTCTTGGTTGACTGTGGATGGGCAGGAGCTGCATGTGAGATCGCCACTGGGACTGGGGCAATTGTCACAATAGTGCTTATTGTAGCTAAACACTACGGGTCTCAATCCGGAGAACTGGAAGAGTCCCCGGCTTTTTACAGAAGTGCATCACTCAACAAATGTGCGGCATCTGGAACCTCCATTATTGGAGGGGTTGCAGTGTATAAATAAACAGAACTAACGGTAAGAGTGACAAAAAGGTGCTTAATCTTACAACTGCACAATCCTAAAAAGCTCTGCCAAAGCAAAGACTTACGAAAGGATTGCCTGCTTTTGGTCACAGGTTGTTAATTAGGGCATCATGGAGGAGGAGGTGCAACAACATATCGCAGCACAAACACTGCTAGCACGCGCTCCAGGGAAAAGGCAGCAGGTCATAGTGAGACAAGACATCTTTGTTGGTCTCTGGGTTTGCTGACAATATCTATCCTTGGCTATGGGCACATGATTAACACCCCTTGCATGTCATGACAGCCTCGCCCTGCTCTCCAACTTTGGGGTTAACTCGACCGATTGCAGGATCCCGCCATTTCATGAAACATTAGCCAACATAAATAGCCGATCCTTGGATATTTGAGGAGGAAGGTGGTAGTTTGTTGTTTGATGTTCTGAATTTTTGTCACTATAGGTGGCTTCTGGATAGGCACCATTTTTCCCTGTCTGTTCCTTGCTCAGCCATTTTAAAGCTCCCTCTTTGGACGAATCAGAGACATAGAAGAGGCCTTACCAGTTCCTTCCTCATAGAAATAGAAAGAGGACCAATCAAACCTTGAGTAGTGGCCATCTTGGCAAGGGAAGTTTTTCACTAGTCTTTTTCAATCTAACTGCTGAATGAGACCTTACTGAATACTGTCCGTCTTAACATAACTTAATTTAATTTGGTTAATCCATTAACACAGGATTGCGGATCAGTTAAGACTGGGCAACTTTTCATGGTAGGTGGGGACTGGCCATCCCCCCGCTAATTACGTCAAACTGATCCAATCTCCCTGCCCTAAAGATTCTCTCTTAAACTCATGGACTTTCACCCTCACTCACTACAATCACACTACCCCTATCATTATTCTACGTTGCCAAACACCCACCATTATTACATCAACTGATCACACCAGGAACAACAATCTCACAATTAACAAACACCACAAGACCGATCTAGATCCTGACAGCTCAGACTCTAGCCTCTGCCCTCCCGCAACTGAAATCTCCGCTCGACCCTTGATTATCTGAACCCTTCCTCACAGCCTACCTCTTCCTCCAACACAGACCCTTTTTTCCCAACCCTTACTTCCCCCTTGTCCAACGTCATCTTCAATCCAGTGGTCACTCCCCCCCTACTACCACTGCACACTCCCCTTCTGATGTCCCACATCCACAGGCACAACCGGTCTCCACCGCTTTCCTCACTGACAACCCCCGTGACATCCCCATGTCCAACGTCGTCACCAATCCAGCAGACACATTCCCCCCTATTATCACTGCACACTCCCCTTCCGCCGTTGCACATTCACATACACAACCTGCCTCCACCACCAAGCTCATTGACTTTCCCCGGAACTCTGACGTCCTACCTAGAAGCTCTCTCACCCCTCACTTGGACAACAGACCCTCTACTCCTCCTCTGAACTCCTTGAATGGGAGCACTACTAATCCGGCCCGCGTCCAACCTCTCCCCTCTCCTAATCCCACTGATTCCGTCCAATCCCTGACCCCTGCGCACTCTCCCTCCATGGACCCAAGTCATTCTCAGCCCCTACCTAAAATCTTAAACTTTTTCAGCTCTTTAGCACAGCAACTGAACAGAATGGAGCTGAAAATTAACTACCATGCGGCTGATTTCCTATACTTACAACAAGACCTTCTCAACAGGACCAAGCCACAGTGCTCCTTCTTCCCGGGTAGACTTGCTCCCACCCCACTCAATTCCTCTCCTTTGGCCCCACAGAGCACCCCTCGACCCTCCAGACCTTCAACGAATCAGGCACGTCGACCCAACCAGATCGCCAACCCTTTTCGTTACCGAATCCTGACGAGATCAATCACCCTTACATCGCTTTGAGCCAGAAGTCAGCCCCTCTCCCCATGCCTGTTATTATTGGCACTAACAGAATCCCTAAAACTGTCCAATCGCCTAGACCTCCTGCTTAATACTCCTCTATCTACCTAACTCCCCCATCATTGAGGCTCCCCGTCCTCTCTCTTGCATGCTCCTCAACTGCAGATCAGCAGTACAACACACAACAGACATTGCTGAAGCTCTTCTCACTGAAGCAATTGACATAGCTTTCCTCATCCAAATCCTGTCTCAATGTCCACTCCACCCCCATTCTTGACATTCTCACCCCTCCAGGGCACACCATCATCAGACAAGACAGACCAATAAAAACTGGGGGAGGACTAGCCATCATTCACAAAGTTGGAATACAGATTACCAAACTTAAACCTGCAGAATACCTATTGTTTGAATACCTGGATGTCGAACTCACTGCCAAGGGCACCTCACCCATCAAATTCCACACCATCTATCATCCTCCTGGATAGAGCACTCTTTTCCCCGAAGAACGAACAGACCTAATATCACGGTTCTCCATCACAGACACTAAAGACGTGTTTCTGGGTGACCTCAATATCCACTGGAACGACCCAGTAGGCTCCACTGTCCAAAACCTATCCATCCTACTTGAACTATATAACCTCAAACAACTCTGCAATAAACCAACTCACATCAAAGGTGCAACACTGGATGCGATCATTACCAACAATGAACCGGTCTCTCTGAGAGCAATCTCTCCCATTGACTGGTCTGACCACCACCTCATTCTGTTCAAGATTGATGCACTTGTCAGCCACCTACCTATTCATGATGACAAAACTAAACAATGGACCAGAAACATCAAAGAAGTCCCTTTCTCTGAACTTGAATCCAGGATTCATGCCCATCTTCAACTCCAAACCTCATCATGGATGGACGATGACCACACTACACACTTTAATGCAAAAATGACAGAGGTTTTAGACCTATTAGCTCCACTCAAACTCAAACAATTGAGGCGAACCAAATCGAAACCCTGGTTTAATGTGGATATGAATGAGCAAAGGTGTCGACTCAGACAAACTGAAAGGTCTTGGAGACTAATCCCCTTGACCTTACACCTAGCGCAAATTAGATCTGCTAGAAAGGCATACAAAAAACACATTTTCACTGAAAAGGCGTCTTTCTTCCGCAGCCAACTAGATCTGGCAAAAAACAGACCGAGACAACTCTTCAACATTGTTAAAAGCCAAACAAACTGCACTCCCTCTCAAGAAATCAAAGCCACCAATGAGCGATGTGAAGAAATTGCCACCTTCTTCACTAATAAAGTCTCAAAAATTGATCAATCCTTCGTCCAAACCACTAACCCTCCTTTCCTCTTAACCTGCCCCCCCTTAACCACCATTGACCATTCAAAAAGAGTTCTTAACAAGGACAATCAGACCTGCCTCCAGCTAAAAAACAATGCGCCTTGTTCCTACTCTGAGATAATGTCGGAAAATGAGGTCTTCAGTATATTCTAACCTAAAACGTTCCTCCCACACTATGAACCCCATCCCATCCACAATTATAAAGGAACTCAACCACACCATTTCCCCTTTCTGGACACAAATCATCAACGCCTCTCTCACCTCAGGCTATGTCCCAGACTCCCTTCAACTTGGACAAAGCACACCAATTCTCAAGACACCAGGGGCCGGTCCTAATGATCTTAACAACCTCAGACCTATCTCCAGCCTCCCATTCCTTGCAAAAACATTGGAGAAATGCGTTCTCCACCAACTCAACAAACACATTGCTGAGTTCAACCTCCTCGACACCTTTCAATCAGGATTCAGGAAAGGTTGTTGCACGGAAAAAACTATGCTCAATGTCTCTGACGATATTCACAAGGCTTTGGATGAAGGTGATACCTGCCTACTCATCCTTATTGACCTATCTGCAGCATTTGACACAGTAAATCATCCAGCGCTTCTGGAGACCTTGTCGAAGCGCTCCGGCTTCAATGGCACAGTAATTAAATGGTTCACCTCCTTCCTTTCCACACCGCTCGCAACAAATTAAAACCAACTCCTGTCTTTTGAAGCCAACAAAAGTCACACTTGGGGTCCCGCAAGGCTAGATCCTCTCCCCGTTCCTGTTCAATCTCTTCATGAAGTACCTCAGAATCATCTTGAAAAAAGCTGGAGTGAATTACCAACTTTACGCTGACGACACCCAAATCTATTTCAAAATCAAATCTCCCAGCGAGATCCGACACCTCAATGCCACTCTAACCGAGATCCAATCTTGGTTCAACGCTAATCACTTAAAGCTCAACCCAGATAAAACTGAACTAATCCTATTCTCGCCAAAAAGCAACCATCGCCCAATCCAAGGGTGGCTTAAGAATCTGGTCGCCCTAAACTGCCCTATCGTCCTATCCGACTCAGTTAAGTCTCTAGGCATCACCCTTGACAAGAACTTATCTATGGAGGCCCACATCAAAAACTGTGCAAAAAAGGCTCTTTTCTCTCTAAAACACCTCAAGAAATTGAAACCTTTTATTCCCCATGATGACCTCAAGACAGTAGTCCAACCCCTAGTTCCCTCTAAAATCGACTACAGGAACGCCAACCTAACAGGGACTCCTAAAGCTCACCTAGCCCCACTAAGGGCAGTGTTGAACATGGCCGCTCGACTCGTAGCTGGAGTAAAAGATTTGAACACATCACTCCAGCTCTCAACTCCCTCAACTGGCTTCCCATGGAAGGGAGGTATATTTACAAGCTGGCCTGCATCACACACAAAACCCTTCATTCTCCGGCCCCTAACTACCTGAACAAAAAACTGGTAAGTGAAGGTCAATCCAGAACTCTGAGAAGCTCCAACTCACTCCTTCTTATTCCTCCGAAACTGAAAGAGAAAACCACACCATACCGTTTGTTTTCTGGTAACGCTCCCAGGATATGGAACGCTCTCCCTAGAGCCCTCAGATGCAACCCCTCCTTCTCCTGTTTCAAAAGGGACCTGAAACTCCATCTCCTTAACAAATACTTTCCTGGCCAACGTAAACAAACCTAGTCTTCAATATCCGAGTTTACTCCTCTCTCCTGACATTCAAGGATAGTTGATGACCGGACTGTGTTAACCACCTAATTTTTCATGCTGTATATTTTTTTGATCGTTGGTTTGCTTCCTTACTGCCGGCCTTCTACGTAATGCAATTTCTGTCTGTTCTGTTTACAGGATGTATGTAAAGCGCTCTGATAAATACGGGTTAAGCTAGCGCTATATAAAACTTTCAAAATAAATAAAGCACAGACACAACATTGATAATGAAACTAAGGAAATATGAGAAATTGAAAAAATTTGAAACATCAAAGTGGTTGGAGGCCATCTCCCTCCAAGACTATGTAGACAAGATATGGTGCAGCGAGGACTGAGAATATACACTACACCATCCTACGAATCGTCGAATCCACAGATGTTGGAGGAATGGTCTGAAAAATTCTTCCAACAGTTCAAGTACTATGCTGTGCATACTAGTGAAATATGCCTGGGAAGACAGGGAGACAATACTGAAGGAGATAACGGAAATTGAGGATGAAGATAAAGATAAGACTACTTCAACATGAGGATGATTTCAAACTGAGAAAGCAAAGAAAGCTTCACAGATACTGTATAGACTATGAAAAGGATCGGATACTGACGTAAAGCAGGAAATACGACCACCTGTATAATATTCAACTCCCTGAAAAAGGAACACGACATACAAAGAACATAGAAGCAGCTGCCATACCATCCACAGTGGCCAGTGACTCGGATACAGACACCTCTGTTAAAACCACAAGCACATCATCAGAAGTGGAGGTCATCACTAAATGTGCCACTTTCTTAGACAAGTTCTGGGTGCTGAACATGGGGCGGCAATAGGGGAGAATAATAACCCCTCCACCAGCACCACCCCAGCAGGAGAGAGGAAACCATGAAAGAGGAAGGGGCCGAGGAAGAGGGAGGGGCGCAGCAAACAAAGAAGAGCAAGATGCAAACAAAGAATCAAGAAAAGAAAAAAAAACAGAGCAGATTGGAACCAGACGTGGTGGCTACAGGAAGAGACAACAACAAGGAATGAAAATATCATGGTAAATAAGACCATTGTTAATCTTTCCAATCACCAGCTCCCCTCTTTGGAAATGAAAACGTTATGCCTAGGCCTATCCTTTTACCCTACGGAACTGTTTAATTATTCAACACTTAAATTGACATGTTCAAATTTGTTAGGAAACTCAAACTGACTAAGTGGCATACACTTAAAATGGGGAACAGCCATTACAACGCGGGTTTTACCACGCATTGCTTTAACATTGCATGCATTACAACGCATGCGATGTTACAAAGCGTGGTAAAACCACGTATACCATTACATCGCATGTGCTTTTACAACGCATGCAATGTAATGTGTAATGGCGGGGGCGGCTACTCACGTCGTTGTGAGGAAACTTAGGCTGTTTCCTCACACTGACGTGAAGAAAGCAGGAAGGAGGAAGCAGGATCCGTAGGTGACGCTGGAGAGGAGAGAGGTAAGGGGGTTTGTGCATGGGGTGGAGGTTACTTATGTAGGGTTTAGGGTAGTTTAAAAGTAGTCTGGTGGGGCATGGCCAAGATGGCGGCGGAGTAGGACGCAGTTTTCGGTCCCTCCGGCGCCACATATTTCTCAGCCTTGTTTAGCGCCCTGTTAAGTGCCCATCCGCATCCGAAATTGCAGTATTGTGGCCCCGGGAGCTGCTCGGCAGTGCCCGGTACCTTCCTTTTGGTGGTTGACCTGATTGCGAAGGTCCGGCGTGGTGCGGCCTAGACAAGAGGCGCGCCGGGGGTACCACCGGGCCCCAGTAATGAGCGATCCCGGAGGAGTTCGAGCGGCCCAGTGGTCCTGGAGCAGCTGCCATAGAAACACAAGTGGCTGCCATCGGGTGTCCCCGAGCCAGGCGACCGCAAGCAATCTCGCCCGGCCCGCAGCGGAGGACCGGCTGGACTCATGCGACGGGGGTGCTGGAGGTGACTGGGCCCGGCGGGGACTCGTTGCGTCCTTAGAGCTTCCGTGTGCCCGCCCCAGACTGCTGCATCCGGGAGTGGTGAGCGAGCAGAGAGTGTGGGGCCTTCGGGAGTCATCTACAGGCCGGTGACCGCCGCTGCGGGTCTGCAGCCTGCCGCGGACTGGTGTGCGAGTGAGGAGTGGAACTCAGGACGGGAGTGAGAAGCATCGCCCCGGTCCTCTACGGTGGCGAGTAAGACGGCCCAGCTGCGCGACTCCCTGCGGCAGGCTCGGTCTGCAGGCTACCCGAGTGGAAGGCAGTGAAGGCGCAGGGGGCAGCAGGGCTTGGCTGGGTGTGCCTTGGACAGTGAGCTGGCGATTTTGAGTGGCCACGGAGGTAGAGATCCCTCCTTTATGGGTCAGTGCTCCCTTGTGGCGCCGCAGGACTGGCTACAAAGAGGAAGGTGAGAGGCGAGGGTGGCCCCCTGGGGAGACAGAGGGCCTCGGTCCGCGAGTCGGCAGACGGTGTGACCTGGAGGAGGGTGTAGGGATCCGAAGGCCTTGGGCAGTGACACACTCTTCCTCAGATTCGGGTGGAGGCGGCCATTAGAGCGGAAGTCAGACTTGCGCGGCTAACGCGCACTTTGGCGCCCCCCAACCCCTACTAATAACTGGGCCCCAGAGCCTACTCGACCGGCATTTCGGCGGGTGGTGCGCTGCCAGCTTGCAGAGGGCCTGCTCCCTCCACCCCCCCACCATTTGCGGAGCATACCTGCTGTGCCATCTAAAGAGACAAAATGGCGACCGCCAGGCTAAAGAAAGATAAACCGGCGAAGGACAATAATCAGAAGATCCCTTTCCACCCAGCCTCGCCGGTCACTGACAAATCCCCGCGCCATGATGACAACGATGCTCCAGCGACAAAAGCATTCATGCTGGAGCTGTTTGCAGCCATTAAAGAGGACATCACAGAACTACGCTCCCAGCTTGCATCGGACATGAGAGAACTGCAGCGAGATGTAGACGGAGTGGGGGAGCGAGTCGCAACTCTAGAGGAACACAATTTGGGTACAGTGGAGGATATTCTTCAGCTGCAACAGGATGTGATCCGCATCACGGAGCAGAATCTGGACCTACAGGCCCACACCGAGGATTTAGAGATCCCGGCGCAATAACATCCGGATCAGGGCGGTCCCGTGGAAAAGCGAAGGTACAGACCTGCGAGAATATGTGGAGGCCCTTTTTAAGCACATCTTGAATAAGGAGGACCTGCAGGAGATTAAAATGGACCGAGTGCACCGACTGGGCCTATCGCAGGGACCCAAGGCCCCCCTCCAGACATCCTCATATGTGTTCATAATTTCCAACTTAAAGAGAGGATCCTGAGGCGGGCACGTGATCTCGTCCCCCTCCAATTTAGGGAGCACCGCCCAATGCTGTTCCAGGACTTAGCGGCCTCTACTTTGGTCAAACGGAGAGACTTTAAGCCTGTCACAAACTATCTGAGGGAGCAGGGGGTCCCCTACTAATGGGGGCACCCGTTCAGGCTTATGTTTAAATGGAAGTCTAAATTGGTCCACGTTCGGTCACTGGAGGTGGCCCATACCATTCCGGGTTTGGACAGACCAGCTACCCCAACGGAGGATGGCGGCTCTCCCAATAGACCCATACGCCGCTCTGCAGAATGGCAGATAGTTGGCAAACAGGCACCAGCATTGAAACCAGACCGGTCGTCAAGCTTGAAAGAGAGGGGGGACGCAGTGGCTTCAGTGGCGTTGGTATCAGAAGCTCTCGGGGACACCTGAAACCTCAAGCCACTAACTGGGCGTTTCAGGGACTAGATTTGGCGCCGTAAGGGACCGGATGAGGATCACCTGTGTCACCTGTGAGTGTCCTTGCTGAGGGAAATGTCCTGTATCAGGAACTGGGTAAGGGGTTGGTGGGTGCCTTGTTCCCCTGCCTTTGGGGCCTGTTTAACGGACTTCTGTCTAATTCCTTGCTCTAGTTATGTTGTGTTTAGTCACTCTGGGGTTTTTCTTGTTTTGGGGAGAAGGGGGGAGGGGGGCTAGGTGGGGTGGGGGGGGGGGGAAATGGGGGGCTCCGCATCAGCTGGGGGGAACTCAATAGTACCTGAGGTTTGGTCTTGTCTCCCAGGGTGGCCGGAGTGGTCATGGTTGGCTTGTCGTCTCTTGTTGGTGTTTTGTCAGTAATCGGTGTGGTGTTGGTCATATTCATCTTCCTCATATGGGATGCTTGGGAACCTGGAGACGATGAGCCCACAGTCTGGTTGTGGGGAGGGCGACTTCCGATGACCCGTGCGGCTTCAATCATGCACAATGGGTCTGGAAACCGCATGCATACTAGCTTGCTTTCTCTGAATGAAATGCTATGACTAGAGAATTGAGAGTGGTGAGCCTGAATGTCCGGGTGTTAAATAGTCTGGTGAAGCGTGCTGCAATCCTGTCTCTTCTAGAAAATGCAGATAGTGATGTGTGCCTCCTGCAAGAAACTCACCTGCTTGCTAAAGACGTCCGCCGCATGCAGGACAAGCGCTACCCCTTGCAGCTCTGGTCCTTGGGCCCAAACAAGAAGCATGGAGTGGCGTTGTTGTTCAGTAGTCATATGCACTTTAAAGTGCTGTTCCAGGTGGAAGATATTAGAGGGAGGTTTTTGGTGGTGCGGGTGCAGTGGGGTGAGGCGACCTTCACAATAGGGTCTCTATATGCTCCGAATGTCCAGCAGGAACCCTTCTTACGTGCTGCCCTTGCGCAGGTCCTGGCGTCCCCGGATACATTGATATTAGTGGGGGGACTTTAATCTTGTAATGGAGGGGGGGGTGGACAGATCGAACAGCGCTCGAACCAAGCCGGCGCCTGGTCGCAGGACGGGAACCTGTGGCTGGCCGAGGGGGGGCTGCACGATATGAGGCACGTTCAGCACCCTCAGGAACGTGATTTCACTTATTATTCAGCAGCACATAAGACGTTTGCACGCCTTGACCACTTCTTAGACACATCAGCTTTCCTACCGCACTTATATGATGCGGACATTACACCATGCTCTCTCTCCGACCATGCACTTATATCAGTAAAGGTTCTCATTCGGTGGCGCCCGACCGCCGTCGGCCAGTTGGAGACTTAGGGACTCCATGTTACATTTGGATGATGTGGTAGCCAAGATCCGGGACACTATCACTCACTACCTCGCCGAAAATCAGGTGGGGGACACTTCACTGGCGTCAATCTGGGAGGCCCTGAAGTTGGTGGTTAGGGGGTACTTCATAGCGCTTGCGGCCACATATACTAAGTTGCACAGGGAAAAATGCGAGGAGCTGGAGGGGGATGTCCGCAGCTTAGAGGCAATTCATAAGAGGACGCAGGCCCCAAGGGTGTGGAGAGAATTAGAGACAAAGAAGCGAATGCTCAAACATCTAGATTTGAATAGAGCGGCATATGCATTACTGCGCCTGCGTCACACATTCTATCTTTGTGGAGTTAAAGGGGGTAAGATGCTTGCACATAGGCTCCGCGCGCCAACGCAGTCCCATGCCATCACTGAGATCAAAGATAGCTAAGCGACGATCCACAACAATGAAGCTGCCATTCTCGACACCTTCTGCCACTTTTATCAGTCATTGTATACGAGAGAGGGGGCAAGGCAGGAACACATAACGGAATACCTAGCATCATCCAGCATCACTCCCTTGTATCCCGAGTCGGTCAAAGCGTTGGACTCGGAGATCCGCATAGAAGAGGTTATATCGGCCATCTCCCGGCTCAAACTAGCTAAGCCACCAGGGCCAGACAGGTTCTCGGCTATATTCTACAAGACTTACTGTAGGGAGCTGGCTCCTTTTTTGACCCGTCTCTTCAATTCCTTCCTTGACACTGGGGTGGTCACTCCCTCCATGACTGAGGTGGCCATAACTGTCATTCTCAAACCTGGGAAGGACCCGACGGACTGCGGCTCTTACAGGCCGATCTCGCTCCTTAACATTGATGCCAAGCTATTCGCAGGAGTTTTGGCTGCGCGGCTTAGCCCTTTAATGGATGGAGTGATTGAACCTGATCAGGCAGGATTTATACCGACCAGTCAATGGGGGGATAACACCAAGAGGCTGCTCCATCTGTTGGACCTGGTCCACCTCTCTAAGACTCAGGCTTTCCTATTGTCTATCGACGCGGAGAAAGCCTTCGACCTCGTGGACCAGGGTTACATGTTTGAGGTACTGAAAGCCTTTGGCATTGGTGCTAACTTTTTACGTTGGGTCCAGTGCCTCTACACAGCGCCCAAAGCGGTTGTGAGGGTGAATGTGTGTGGATCTGCCCCATTTCTCATCACTAGAGGAACGCGACATGGGTGTCCCCTCTCCACGCTACTGTTCGTGCTATATATGGAACCCTTCGCCCAGCGCGTTCGTTCCCACGCTAATATCTCGGGTATTCACTTTGGAGCTGATGTCCATAAAATCAGTCTCTACGAGGACAATGTCATTCTAGCGCTGACTGACCCTCACTCTTCCCTGCAGTACTTATCCACTGAGCTTCTTGCCTTCCACTTGGCGGCGGGGTTTAAAGTTAATTTCGCTAAATCGCAAATCCTCAATGTCTCGATCCCGGATAATGACGTAGTGGATTTACAGAGAGACATTGCCTTCCAATGGGTACACTCGGACATTACTTATTTGGGTATACGATTAGCCCCGACCCTCTCCAAAACTCTTTCCCTCAACTATTCTGTGCTGGCTGAGCAGATTACTAAGACTATCCAATTGGTCCCGCCTTAAGTTGGCATGGTTTGGCAGGTTGGCCGCAATTAAAATGACAGTGCTCCCCCGCATACTCTACCTCTTTAAGATGTTGCCATATACCCCTCCAACGGGCATGCTGAGACGACTGCTGAGTCTCTTTAACAAATTCTTATGGAACAACAAAAGACCTCGCTTTGCGGTCACAGTGACCACTTCCCCGAAAGCGGCGGGTGGCTTGGGTTTCCCTCTGCTATCTGCCTATTTCCAAGCATCCTGTCTTAGATATATAGTGGAATGGAATAGGCCCATGTCCAGTAAACATTGGCTATTTATGGATCACACGGTGGCTGGGTGTAAGATCTGGAGAGAGCTTTGGCTACCACATAAAAGCAGAGAGTGGAGACTGTACTCCTCCCCGGTGACGTCTCCGACACTAAAAGCATGGGATCAGCTGGCTCTCCGCAAGGGTTGGACCTCCTTCCCCTCCCCAATGACACCAATAGTAGATAACCCTGCCTTCCCCCCGGCTGTTCATCTCCAGTTTTCCACCGATGGCGGGAGAAGGGTTGCAAACGGGTGGGCATGCTTTTTGATCTGGAAGGGCTGATTCCGTTCCCGACGCTGCGATCGGATTACTTTCCGCTGGGCCCGGAGGACGCGTTCTATCATGCGCAAGTGGCGCATTGGGTGACTCATCCGGCTAATATAGCCCTCATGTCGAGGCTGCTAACGGCTTTTGAACGTTGGCTGGTTTGTAAAAAAGATGACCGCAGCCTTATTTCGGAACTCTATGCGATGATTGTGTGTGGCCATCGAAAGCAACGTACGAAGGCGCAAGTGCGGTGGGAGACGGAACTAGGTCGTCCCCTGTCACCCAAGGAATGGGAGCAAGTGTTCTACCGAGCGCACCACACGACCTCTAACACTACAGGGACTGAATTGGCCTGCAAAACAGCGACCTATTGGTTATACACTCCAGTGCGCGTTATGATGTGGGACAAAGCTAAGACTGGCCTTTGTTGGAGGGGATGCGGGATGTCTGGGAATCTAGTTCATCTGTTATGGCGCTGCCCGAAACTGGAACGCTATTGGGCAATAGTTGTCGATGAGCTGGATGCTGCTTTTCAGATCACACTGCCCGACTTCCTGAACATACTCTGCTAGGGCTACCGCACCCTAAATTGTTTCCTCTGTGCTCCCTCAGGGCTAAACAAATCGCCCTGGCTCTATTGGTGGCGCGGCACACTGGGGCTCACCGGCGATACCTGACATACGGGACTGGTTTCAACGGCTGTGGCACACCCTTGCTATGGAGCTCCTTTCACTGGGTATGGATGGGAAAGGTTCTGAATACGCTAATCTTTGGGCACCGTTTTTCCAGCTCTTGTCTAAGGACCTTTGGGAAGTGACATGCCCGAAGTACTTGCAAATACTACAACTTATTCCCTTGGAACCTGTAGGCGCTTCGACGCGCACCTGAGGATCCACTAGATGCAGTCACGCAGAGGGAGACTGAACCATGGGGACAAGTGTTACTTGAATACGCATATGCGGAGAGGGGAGGGTGTGGGAGGGGGGTAGGGGTACACTGGGCGGGTTGGGGGTTAGGGTAGGTGGGAGGGTTTTGTTTTTTCTGTTCTTTTTACTCCTCTCTTCTAAAAGCGGACACTATGGTTCCGGTGGGGTGGTGGTGATTTCTCACTTACGCTGGGTTGACCTCCGGGATGTAGACCCAGACGCTATGTTCGCTCATTGTATGAATCCGCCTGCTGGGCTGTGTTCTAAGATGTTCTAACCTCAAGTAGTGTGGTAATGTTTGTGTTGCGTGTGTTTTTTTTTAAACGATTTAGTGTGTGTTGGGGTTTTGTGTTTATTTAGTGTAGGTTATTAGGGAGGGTAGTGTAGTGTTTATGTAGTGTAGTGATTTTGGTTTTAGGGTAGTGTAGTGTTGTAGTGTTTGTTTACTGTAGTGTATTAGGGTTTAGGGTAATGTAGGGGTGGGAGTAGTGTGGGTAGTGTAGTAGTGTTTTAGGGTTTAGGGTAATGTAGGGGTGGGAGTAGTGTAGGTAGCGTAGTAGTGTTTTAGGGTTTAGGGTAGGGGTGGGAGTAGTGTGGGTAGCGTAGTAGTGTTTTAGGGTTTAGGGTAGTGTAAGGGTGGGAGTAGTGTGGGTAGCGTAGTTGTGTTTTAGAGTTTAGGGTAGTGTGAGGGTGGGAGTAGTGTGGGTAGCGTAGTAGTGTTTTGGGGTTTAGGGTAGTGTAAGGGTGGGAGTAGTGTGGGTAGCCTAGTAGTGTTTTGGGGTTTAGGGTAGTGTAGGGTTGGGAGTAGTGTGGGTAGCGTAGTAGTGTTTTAGGGTTTAGGGTAGTGTAGGGGTGGGAGTAGTATGGGTAGCGTAGTAGTGTTTTAGGGTTTAGGGTAGTGTAGTGGTGGGAGTAGTGTGGGTAGCGTAGTAGTGTTTTAGGGTTTAGGGTAGTGTAGGGGTGGGAGTAGTCTGGGTAGTATAGTAGTGTTTTAGGGTTTAGGATAGTGTAGGGGTGGGAGTAGTGTGGGTAGCGTAGTAGTGTTTCAGGGTTTAGGATAGTGTAGGGGTGGGAGTAGTGTGGGTAGCGTAGTTGTGTTTTAGGGATTAGGGTAGTGTAAGGGTGGGAGTAGTGTGGGTAGCGTAGTAGTGTTTTAGGGTTTAGGGTAGTGTAGGGGTGGGAGTAGTCTGGGTAGTATAGTAGTGTTTTAGGGTTTAGGGTAGTGTAGGGGTGGGATTAGTGTGGGTAGGGTAGTAGTGTTTCAGGGTTTAGGATAGTGTAGGGGTGGGAGTAGTGTGGGTAGCGTAGTTGTGTTTTAGGGATTAGGGTAGTGTAAGGGTGTTAGTAGTGTGGGTAGCGTAGTAGTGTTTTGGGGTTTAGGGTAGTGTAAGGGTGGGAGTAGTGTGGGTAGTGTAGTAGTGTTTTGGGGTTTAGGGTAGTGTAAGGGTGGGAGTAGTGTGGGTAGCGTAGCAGTGTTTTAGGGTTTAGGGTAGTTTAAGGGTGGGAGTAGTGTGGGTAGCGTAGTGGTGTTTTGGGGTTTAGGGTAGTGTAAGGGTGGGAGTAGTGTGGGTAGTGTAGTAGTGGTTTTGGGAAGTGTAAGGGTGGGAGTAGTGTGGGTAGTGTAGTAGTGTGGCAGTGATTTTGGCTTGGGGTAGTGTAAGGGTGGGAGTAGTCTGCTGTGTAGGGATAGGGATGTAACTTACCTTGCATACTTTTACCATAAGTATAGCTTTACCACGCATGCCTTTGCGTTGTAATGGCATGCGTGGTGAAAGCATACTCATGGTAAAAGTATGCGATGTAATGGCATGCAATATCATTGACATCACGTTGTAATACCCGCGTTATAATGGTATGCGTGGTATTAGAATGCGATGTAATGACATACATCCCTTAAAAATAGTAACATGAGACAGAACACCATGATTAGCAACACAATCGGTCAACCCAAACTTATAGTGGGAGACGCGAATATTCTCAGAACAATGCAAGATCTAGTTCTTAATACTGAAAGCACTAATAATAAGGACATAGACGATACCACTATTATCCGCGATATTACCACTGATATAGCTGCCAGCACTTCTTACAGGCCTAAATCTGTCTTTTATCCCTCCCCCCTCACAACAATATAGACAAGTGTCAGGAAGTGGTTACAAAATCATTGTTAGATTGCAAACACCAACATGCCAAAGGAAGGTGCAAGTCATTCAACCTTATCATGAAACAAAAAACTATTATTTCATCCCTAGCTAATGACAAAAACATAATAATTCTTCCAGCAGACAAAGGGGGGAATGTTGTGTTACAGGACAAAGAATTGTATCTCAAAAAAGAAAATAGACAATTGAACAATGAGAAATTCTATTGTAAAAGCAATACGAAAACCTACAATGACAGTATTTTGACCACTTGGGGGAAACTCTCTGAGTGGCAACAACAAGGAGTTATTTCATGGGAGGAATATCTATTTCTCAAAAGGGATTACCCGAAACTCCCAATAATATACTTTCTCCCGAAGGTACACAAAAATCCACTAGCACCCCCGGGAAGGCCAATTGTATCATCCATAGGAAGTGTTTTTGAAAACATATCAAAATATGTGGACCAATTTTTACAGGACTATATGCCACGGCTTCCGTCCCACATAAAGATACTAAAGACTTTGTATGCAAAATTGACAATATCGTATGGGAAGAAAGTTATATGTTCTTAACGTTGGATGCGTGTTCATTATACACAATCATTGAACACAAACAAGGGATCAAACTGGTACTCACTATCTAGGAGAAAGAAACATAATGTAACTGTAACACACGAAAATGCTAACTGACATGATGGGCATGTGCCTCCAGAATAACATCTTTATGTTTAACGGGGACCTGTACAAACAAACCATTGGAACATCTATGGGGACAAGTTTCGCGCCTAGTTTTGCCAATCTGTTCCTGGGACTGTGGGAGGAAGAAATACCGAAAGATGTGAAATATAAAGCCCACTTCAAAAAGTTAGTCAGATGGTTATGTTACATTGACAACCTTTTTATAATATGGAAAGGCAGTGAACATGAAGCTCACAAGTTCATAAATCTTCGTAATGAGAACAACTGCAACATCATCCTGACCAATAATGTCACAAGTAAGAAATAGAATTCCTTGATGTCAAGGTAAAAGCTATTGCTAATACCTTACAGACCAAACTCTTCAGAAAAGACACAGCAGGTACCAGCCTTCTTCATGCTATCAGCAGCCACCCAGACACGCTCAAATGGAGCATACCGTATGGGAAGCTGCTGAGAGCAAGAAGAAACTGCAGTGACAACAGCGGGTACCAAGAAGAAGAAAAAAACATAACAAGATTCAGGGAAAGAGGTTACCCAGAGTGGGTCTTAAATAGGGCTATGTCCAAAATGAAGGAAATGACATGAGAAAACACTAGAAGTCAAAGCAAGGGAAAACAGCATGGAGACTCCGAATACTAGAGTAATTCTTCTTATTTTTAATAGGGGGTCCCAGAAAATACAGAAGATCCTTAATGATAATTGGAACATCCTTAAAAAAAGTGATTCGATCATAGGCTCTCGCATCAGTGATAGACCGAGAATCACATACTGCAAGAGTAGAAGTCTCAGGGACATACTAGTGCATGGTGACGTGACTGAAAACACTGACCGCAACCATCACAACTATAAAGGGTTTTACCCGCGCGGCCATTGCAAGGCATGTAAGAACAGTAGGATGGTACAGGAATTCAGTATACCCTACAACAAGAATAAAAGAAAAATAACCCAGTTCCTTGCGTGTAGCACAACATATGTCATTTGCATCTTGGAGTGTCGCTGCAACAAAAGATATGTGGGGAGTACATCTTTGATGGCAAAAAAGAGGGTTCTTGAACATCTCAGAGCTATCACTAACGAAGACCCCCAATATCCTGTAGCTCGACATTTTGCTGAGTTTCATCTATCTAATAGCAGTCTATTAAGGTATTTTGCTATAGAACAGGTACACGTGGGTCAGAGGGGAGGCAACAGAGAACTCACCCTCAGAAAGAAAGAATGTAAATGGATTCTTGATCTTGAAACAAAGCAGCCTAAGGGACACAATCAGGATGAGGAGATGGCAACACACTTGATAGAAGAATAACCAGATACATGAGGTCTATCCACTACCTGTGTTGACATCCATGGTGCTTAAGAATGTACTGTAACTGCATAAACCTGTTTTTTTTAAAATCTCCAATAGGGTATGTGTATGCTCTACTCTATTTTAATCGAATTTATTTTCTTATCTTCTTTTTTCGCAGGAGGGAAGGAAGGGGCCCACTGTAGTTCCACGAGCACCTCACGGGCCGCCTACCCTTTTCTTCACTACCACAGGGCAAGCATCTTAGGAAGAGTAGATATGAACTTTTTTCACTATATTTCACTTATTTTCACCTACTTTCACTATGTTAATCACTTATTTGTGAGGTACTTTGCAACATGTATGATGTAACTTGGTGAAAGTACATATATTTCCGTACGCATCTCTTGCAATGGCATGGGGATACCCAGTAACTTGGATTAGGTACAAGGTATCTGTAATTTTACATATGTCGAGGTATGCTGGTAAGATTATACTTACAGACAACCGAAGGACGCTGTGAAAGAAGAGGGTATGCCACTTGGCGCAAGTATTGGATGTGACAGGGTAACAGACTCATCCAGATAATAGGTAATGCGTCATGTCTCTCATCATGCCACTTTGGCACGAGTACTAGCAATCGCAGCGCATGAGACTTATCTAGTTAGAAGACATTTGGCGTAACATTCCTCATTACTGCAGTCAGTTCTGTGTGATTACCCGAACTAAATGGAACACAGAGAAGGCTTATATATTGGGAGGTTGACATATACAATTTTCACAGGAGTTAGAAATTAACATTTCTTCCATTTCTTTTTTCCTCCTTTCCCTTTACGTTACATTCACTTTAGATATTATGGATAATGTCTATGTATATTGATTAGACAGTGTTAAATTACAGTGATATGTGAAGATAACATTGCTGTATTGCACAGACAGTAGTACATATTCAAATATGTCTGCCATTGAGTTGCAGTACGTGAGAGACTTATGTATGCAAGTCCTCTTTCTATGCTAAGTACCGACACATATAAATAGTACCAAGTCACAAACGCCCAATGTGTGATCAAGAGAGTTTACTCTCGAAACGCGTAACATTGGAATAAAACTTCTGCTGTTTAAACTGCAACTGAGAGCGCGCTGTGATTTTTGAATCAACGCTGTTACTTACTGCCGGCTGTGGCTTTACCGGCCTTAACGCGCCAACATACAATGGGCGGATCTCCCAGGAGGAACCTTGTCCGCAATAGAAAATATATATCAAGCTTCGTTTGGGAAGCAAAATGCGTCATGGCGGATTTTGCTGGGCATAAGGAAAGCACAATAAAAGTATTTTAAATTGGCACCAGAAACTTTGGGTCCCTTCATCGTCATTTGGCTTTGGAAAAGTCTTGTATTGGTGGCGAAGTTCTTTATATATATATATATATATATTCACTGAAAAAACCATAGGTTATAGACCATATATAGTTAGGAATTTGCATTTACAAAACCTTGAAAATTCACTGAAAAAACCATAGGTTAGAGACCATATATAGTTAGCTGGACATTTTATTGATATAAAACCAATGAAATTCCATATATAGTTAGTTGCACTAACTATATATCGCGCACCCGCAATCCACTGCTGATGATGTCACATATTACATCATTCATGACATGGTCAGTGACATCACTGATGACATCACTGATGACATCTCAAATGACATCACTGATGACATCACTGATGACATCTCAAATGACATCACTGATGACATCATGACACACCAATACCAGTTACTACATACGCACTCACTGATTCCTACGTCTACACACACATTCACTCATTCACCCATACAATCACTCATACATACAGTCACTCATCATTACAACACTATCATATGCACTCATACACCTATGCAGACACTCACACACTGCCACTGATCCATGGAGTTACTCACACACCTAGTCAGTCCTGTAAAGAATCGATCACACGTTAATCTCCTCATCTATACAGTTAAACACAGAACACCTTACTTTTTCAAACATATACTAACACATACTTACTCTCTTATGCAATCACTGATACAAGTACACATTGATCTGCACAGAGTCACACACCTCCCAGCCAGCCACACACACACTCAGTCTTCCATACAAATACTTGGGCAACACATCAATAACCCATATAGCCACTCATATACCTACTGATCAACACATGCAGCAGCTTGCACAACAACAGACATACTGATGCACACTTTCAGACAGTTTAGTCACTAACCCATGCATTCAGTAAGACACATTTATTCACTCACTCAGTCAGTCACGCACCAACTAAATCCTTCATCCAGACACTTATACATCCACTCATTCATCAATATGTAAAACATATTTAAACTTTACATTAAAAACAGTCACTGGATAATGTCATCAGTGATGTCATTTGAGATGTCATCAGTGATGTCATCAGTGATGTCACTGACCATGTCATGAATGATGTAATATGTGACATCATCAGCAGTGGATTGCGGGTGCGCGATATATAGTTAGTGCAACTAACTATATATGGAATTTCATTGGTTTTATATCAATAAAATGTCCAGCTAACTATATATGGTCTCTAACCTATGGTTTTTTCATTGAATTTTCAAGGTTTTGTAAATGCAAATTCCTAACTATATATGGTCTATAACCTATGGTTTTTTCAGTGAATTTCATTGGTTTTTTAAAAGCTAATATCTATAGCTGTAAAATATATTCTTTATTACGTGACGTTTCACGTAGCCACGTGAGACGCCTCATGACGCGTCTCATAACCGTGACGTATCGGCTCTGCAGCGCAAACAAACCCGTAACATAAGCGCGCCGGAGCACGCTTACAGATATATATATTTTTTTAAAACTTTATTAGACAAAATCCATACGTGCACATATCTTGAGGCCTTGCAAAGGCACATCAAACAAACAGTCCCTACAATTTTGCCAAGTTTAGTGGAAATCTATTCCCTTAAATGTATTTTTTGTGTTTCTCTTGGTTTTCCCCTTGTTACGCTTACCGAGACGCTACCCGGTACGCGAACCGGACGCTCCAAAAACACAAGATGGCGGACTCCCGTTACACTGCCGGTTAGCTGCCCGGTTCGCGTACCGGGAAGCGCCTCTACCGCGAAAAAATTGTAAAATTTTTTTCTTTTTATTTTTTGCCCCTCGGGGCACTTTAATATCTCCCTCATCAATCCTAGGGGGTCAGGAGGGGTCTACCTTGCCCCCTTTCCTTAATTTCCTCCTTCGCTTTTCACCACATCTTGTCTCTCGATCCTACCGCGAGACAAGATGGCGGCCGCTCCGGACTGTTTAGAATGTTGACAGACACCAGAGAGCCAATCAGCTTCGCTTCGAGAAGTTCCGTTACGCGTCAGGTACGCGAACCGGGGCGCTAACCGGGACGCTGTCACAGATATATATATTTTTTAAAACGTTAATTTCTCAAAATCCACTGGAGCACATATATTGAGACATAGCAAAGGCACGTCGGGCAAACCATATCTACAATTTTGCCAAGTTTCATGTAAATCCATTCAGCCGTTCGAGCTAAAAGTGAGTCCAACCGCCCTATGAAAAAATGAATGGGAAAAACGTGTTTTGGGACCCCCCTTTTCTCTCGGCCCCCCCTTGACGAAACCCCCCCAAATTTTCAGGGGCTGCTCAGAAACAAAATGTGCCATTTTCCTGACAATTTCAGCCAATTCCGTCCACAAACGCCAAAGTTATTCGACATAGAATTTTCAGAAATCCTATAGGAAAAAAATCCTAACTATATATACCTACTGGCGACTGCCAGTAGGTAATATATATATATATACATATATATATATTTATGCTAAACACCAGAAAGAAATTGATTCGCACTCGAGGGGGGTTTAAATCCAAGTAGGATTTATTTCGCACAAAAATCAAGAACAAGACGCGTTTCGGCGGTACGCCTTCGTCAGTTTCAGGTGGCCGCCATGACGCTGCGCAATATAAACACAAAAACAATGACTACTGCACTGATTAATTGTTATACATATTTATGCAAAGAAATGCACATATATGGATACATACATATAATTAAATTAAATGCTTATATACACAAGGATATGCTGTACATTTGTGTTTGAGTATGGTGGTTATGTAAGGAAGAGCCAACTCTGGAGTAGTCTTCTGAAGAAAAGATAGTTACTGTGAATCTTATGTTTGGAGGTAATGAGTTCCATAGTTTGACTGCTTGAACGGAGGAGGATGTGCCACCCATGTTTTTTTCTTGTATGGTGGGATTTTGAGGTGAGGTCCCAATCTAGAGCGGAGGGTCCTTTGTTGAATGTGTTTGGTAATTTTATTCCTGATGAAAATGATCCTGTCCATGTATTGCGTGTGCGTGATACAAAGCAGTTTGAAATGCCTCTGCCAGGGCAAATCGAATTAGCCCAGTATCAATATTGGTTTGTTTTGGACCATGTCCCGCTAATAGTTGAGCACCCTGGAGTTCCTCCCTGACCTCCAGTTCTGCTGTGGAGGCTCCGCCCAGAGGTCCTCAGTAATACGATCTATGCTGAAATTACAGAAGTAATAATATATTTTGATAACAACTGGGGCTCTACTGCCACCAGAGCCATTGAATAGGAAACTTGCAAAAAGTGGTGTGTGCCTGAAAAAGGTGGTTGGGATGAAACACAAATTAAACTTTATCTACTACTGCGGGAAAAGCAAGTATTGCAGCTACAGAAGAGGGTGAGTTCTAATGCAAGCATTGTTCTGCATTGCAATTGCATGATATGATGCTGAGAAAACTCTGTGGGAAGTGTGGGATGATTTAGCCAAGCTCATGCTCCGGAAGTATAGGCAATTACTCCATATGAAGGGAGATAATTTGGGGAGACTTCTTGCGTGGTGGATCCGCAGGGGAACACTGCATGCACAGGTCCTGTCCATTACGAGGTTGGATGGTATGGAGGTGTCAACTAGGGTCGGAATGGTGGAGGCCTTCCGGGCTTCTTGAGGTACATGCACAGATCCTGGGTGATTGATCTAGGGCCTTGCCCGGAGCCCAAAGAAGCTGTAAGAGACCTAGGGATCATGCTATACCGGGACCTCTCTATGAAGGTTCACATCAACCAGGTTGCCGGGACTTGTTTTGGCATTCTTCGACAACTGCGCAAAATTTTTCATTTGCTCCAAATCGAAGCCAGAAAGCCCCTGGTTCAGGGACGGATTATTAGTAGGCTTGATTATGGAAATGCCATGTTTGCCTCGATCAACGAGAATCTACTAACTAAATTACAAACTATTCAGAATGCAGCAGCAAGGCTAGTGCATGGGTCTGCCTCCCAGGTCTGCTTCCAAACCTATTCGTAAAAAATGACATTGGCTCCCTGTGCTCCAAAGATGCCTTTTTAAAATTTTGAGTTTAACTCATAAACTCCTTCATGGCATCGGCCCCTCCTATCTAACAAAAAAATTAGCCTGGTATACCCCGTCCAGAGCGCTTCGCTCTAGCTCTAAGTTTCTGCTGTCCCAACCTAGAGTTACGGACGTCCAGGAATGGACGTCGATCCTTTTCATATATGGCTCCCCAGCTCTGGAACAAGTTACCTACATACCTTCTGTCCCTCTCTAATCACTTAGAGTTTCGAAGGGGATTAAAAACGTGGCTCTTTCCCCAATAAAGTTTCTTTGTATGTGCCTCACTCTGGTTGGTTAATGCCTCTCTTTTGCAGAGCGCCTTGAGACCTTTCTGGTGATAAGTGCGCTATATAAAAGCATTTGACATTTGACATGGTGGTGGTAGGCCCTGGCTCTCTGAGTGATAACTCTTGGGGGGGAGGGAGGATAGTTACCGGCCCTTACAAAGGCAAAAGAACAATTAATGGACATAATACAGAACAATGTCATACATTCACCCCAGTACAGAGATCTGTGCCTAAAACCATTGTTTCTTTTCTCAACATGCCATTCCAGTTTGGAACCAGGCATATTCAAATCAGTCTTGACCCTGCGTTTCAATAGGAACAGTCCAGCCCGAACTGCCAGGCCAGGTTTTCCCTGGAATGGAAACAAGCATCCTAGGACCGGTTTCAGGCTTTTAGCCAATATCAGCTAGGATAGCTTGACTCCAGTGGCATGGAGAGGACCAGACTCACGTCTGGGCATACCTGTCCCACTCGGGGTGACAAATGCAAAAAGAACAATTGATGGACAGAATGCAGAACAATGTCATACATTCACCCCAGTACAGAGATCTGGGCCTAAAACCATAGTTTTTTTGCTCACCATGTCATTCCAGTTTGGACCCAGTCATATGCAAATCAGTCTTGACCCTGCGCCCCAATGGGAACAGTCCAGCCCGAACTTCCAGGCCAGGTCCTCCCTAGAATGATGGATTAAACCCAGATTCTTGTGACTGGGGCTGAATGTTTGTATTGTCCTGCATTCCGTCCATCAATTGTTTCTTCTGCATATGTGGCCCTTACAAAGGAGCAGCTGGAGGGGTTTGAGGTGGAAATAATATGATCAGAAGTGATGGTTGCACCTAAGAACATTCCGCACGATACGACTACGATTGGATGGGTTTTTCCAGAATTCTACCAGACATTTTCCCAGCACCTGGCAGAGAGACTATTAAAAGGTTTTTAAGGAAACAGGGCAGGTTGGGAAACTTCCTGAATCAATGCATTAGGTGGTTATTGTGATGTTGCCTAAACCAGATAGACCCACAGATGAGATGGGCTCCTATAGACCCTTCTCCATGGTAAATATGGATACCAAATTGCTGCCTAATATACTGGTAAATAGACTTAAGATGGTTGTGTGGTCCTGGTACATGAAGATCAGTGCGGTTTTATCTCTGGTCGTACAACAGCAATGAACTCTTCAACGACTAACACGCGTTCTGAACTCAACAAGGGACATTGACGTGCCCTGATAGCGCTTAACATAGAAAAAAAACATTTGACACAGTCAGATGGTCAAATATGAGTCAGGTTCTACGAGCAATGGGCTTTGGGGCCCTTTTCTGGAGTTTGCTAACACTCCTATACACCAAACCGGTGTCCAGGGTACGTGTGGGTGAAGTGGTGTCTGCTAGGTGGAAGATAGAGAGAGGTACCATGTCCCCACTTCTGTTCAGTCTGGCTTTGGAGCCTCAGTCTGGTTTTAGAAATTCACCTCCCCGAAGTACTGCACGCTGGGAAGTCAGGGTCGGCTATGTCATGCATATAGTTTCTATGTATGTAGACATACACTAATCTACCTTAGGGCTCTCCGTGTCTCCCATCAGATCCTGTCACTGGAGCTGGAATGCTTTGTGCCGACTTGTGGCGTAAGAATTAACTGATATAATACAGTGACAATTCCACTGGGCAGACTGGCGAGAAGTCCATGAGATGGACTGCCCGATGTGGGTCTGCGGTGGGAGCTAAATACATTCAGGTATCTGGGCGAACAAATTGCGCTAGAACACACTATTCAACTCTCAAATAATTTTAGCGGAGCCATGGAGGGACTTCTGGGCTCTATCAAATTCTGGAACACACTACCCTTTCGATTGTGGGCCACAAAGAACTCCCAAAAATTGTGCTCCTACACCGTTGTTTGTAAAACCTATAGAATACAGTGAGCTACATTCCTAGATCCACCTTCAAGGAGTTGGACTTTCTTGACCTCGTTGATCTCGGATGGTAAGAGGATTAGGGTGAAACTGCCTGTTCTTAAACTGGACAGACAGGAGTGTTGCTGATGCAGGTATACACAGACTGTCACATTGAAGGCTACATAAAGTTAAAGGGTTGGCAAAAGTGCACCAAACCTTTCAACTCTAGGACTACATGACGTCAATGGATTGGTACAACAATACTTAGCCCTTTGCCTGTAGGGCTGGATGACATCAGAGCAATGGCATTAGGCCTGATATCTCTAGGTCTTGATGACAACAAATAACTGACATATTGGTACAGCGTCTGTCACCTTTAGGACTGAGCGTTGGTAAAAGATTATTAGATGCAGAACTGCTCACCTCTAAAACAGGATGGGCTTAGACAACTGGAAGAAACAATATACAACATCTTATTCTGAATTGGGTGGATGTTGCTACAGAGTTTGTCACCTACAGAACTGAATGGCATCAAAGGACCGACACAGGGATACACAGCCTGCCACCTTCTGAACAGGGTGGACTATTGGGATTGGATAGGCAAAATAGCTTGGTCCAGGGATCCATAGACTCCCCTCCATGGCTTCATGCACCTATGGCTAGGGATACATGTGCATGCAGACTGCCACCTCTATAACTAAATGGTCTCGAGGTTAGTATAACATGCATAGTCTCCCACCTCTTTTGCTGAATGGGTTCAGAGGACTGACACAGGTACACAGACCCTTTCTGTTCCAAACCCCGTATGAGCTCAGAGGGCTGGCAGCGAGACAATGTACGTTTTATATTAAGGGAAAGATGGACTAAGGAAATGGCATGGGTTAACGTGCTTTTCACCTTTACAAATGGATGGACTTTGGGGATTGGCTGAGGGAAAGCCACTAGCTTTTTAAATATTGTTTACAGTATAGTTTGAAAAGAAAACTTTACATTACATTTACTTAAAACAATTACATTTGTCACATTAAAAGTGCATTAATCCTCACAACCATTATATTTTTAATCTGATAAACAACCATTATTCCCCTTGTTTAAAACTTTTACAGTTTCAACCGTTTTAAAACATTTTAGGTAGTGGGTGAAATAGTTTCATTTTTGCTCCCAAAATTCCACTAAAAATTTGAAAAATGAACCCAGCAGAAGTGGCATGAAGAGCTGGACATAGAAACCACTGAGGCACAGTGGGCGCATTGTTTTGCAGACAGAAAGTCTATCTCATAGAATGGGCGACACATGTAAATCTATCTATACTAATATAATAAAGAGAGAGCCTAAACCTTTGAGGCGGGTAATCTCAGGAACACAGCACCAATCACAACACCCAATACAGCGTTGGAAAGGGCATTTGCAGCAGAAGGACATAGGCTATGCAGATGCCCACCATATACATATAAAAGGTAAAAGAACTGTGCCAGAAAAGAAGTCCCTTGTGGGCGTGTCCGCGCTGTGCTGTGGGCGTGTGCTTGGGGCGTGTCAAACGCTGGGGGCGTGTAGTATGTTCCGCCCTTCATGCCATGTCTCATATTGTGTGCTAATCCCACCCTGCTCCCTTTAAATACCCCTGCACCCCATAATGATAACCCACCCTTACTCCTTAAAATACCCCAACACCCTTAAACACTAACCCATCTTAACACTATATATATACCCTGTACCCCAAAACCCAAACCTATCCCTAAACCCTAAAAATACCCCTGTACCCCAAAACCCAAACTTAGCCTTGAACCCTATAAATACCCTGTACCTCAAAACACAAACCTGCCCCTGAACCCTAAAAATACCCCTGTACCCCCAAACCTAGCTCTGAACCCTAAAAATACCACTGTACCCCAAAACCCAAACCTACCCTTGAACCCTAAAAATAACCCTGTACCCCAAAACACAAACCTACCCTTGAACCCTAAAATACCCCTGTACCTCAAAACCCAAACCTAGGCCTGAACCCTAAAAATACCCCTGTACCCCAAAACCCAAACCTAGCCCTGAACCCTAAAAATATCCATATACCCCAAACCTAGCCCTGAACCATAAAAATACCCCTGTACCCCAAAACCCATACCTATCCCTAAACCCTAAAACTACCCCTGTACCCCATAACCCAAAACTATATCTGAACCCTTAAAATAGCCAAACACCCCAAAACATATACCTCAGTACCCCAAAACATATACCCCTATATCCATACCTACCTTATCCAAACTTTACATAAAAAACATGTTTTTACCATTCATGCATTTACAACTAATTTCGTTGTAAATGTATGCGTGGTAAAAGCATATAAAATGTAATGCCATGCGTTACAATGGCATTGTGGAGTCATGGCACTTTTGTAATGAAAATATGCGGAGTGATGGTATGAAGAAAGAAAGTTGCGGAATAATGGGTGTTTACCCTCCCCCGGCAAGTACATTGGTGGCACGGCGGTCCACATCTCCAGCAAGATACTCATATTTTTTCACCACCCATTTGAAAAATGCACAGGTCTCATTAATGGCCAGCACTGACATACACTTTTAGACACACCTCCCGCCACAAGTTTTAGAATTAAGAACTTTAGAGCTGGGGAGCTATGTTCGAATCTCGGCATCAGCTCAACATCCTGTGATTCCAGGCAAATCGCTTTGTCTCCCCGTGCCTACCACAAATTAATGTGTTGTTCTGTAATATAAATTGTGCTCATGCCATGTTGTTGATTTTGCGCTATATAATATTGCAAGGAAAAATAAAGTAGGGAAACTCGAGTTCACACACTACTGAACGCGCACTCTTCAGTGCATCAGCAGTGCACTGTGAATCGGAGCGTTTCAGAGGCCTGTCACAGAAAAGAAATGCTATCAAAACGAAATCCTACAAAACAATATACTATTGGCCGGCAGTAATTCATACCCGGACAACGTCGGGACGGGCTGCTAGTACACTATAAATACCTTCACAGGGTATTCTATATACCAGCTCGTCTGTACAAATACGGTTTGAGGGAGGACGACAGTTGCATGAGTTGCAAGGCTGGTGACGCAAATTTCACCCACCTGGCAAGGGAGTCCCCTGGAGTTCGTGCTTTCTGGAGGAAAGTGTTCATGGCTCTAGCAAAGATGCCGGAGATGCCAATACCAGAGACCACCTGGTTGTTCTCCTAGGATATGATAAGGAGATACCCAAGTCAGACCGCAAACTGGCGGCTATTGGCCTAATATTAGCGAATCGTAGATTGTAATGCGGTGGATGCGTGGTTCACTACCTAAGCTATCAGATTGGCACACAGACCTAGCTTGCTGTTCCACACTATCGGACAACTATAATCCACTAATTCCGTTCCATTGTAGACCCAAGAATGTATGGGGGCCATATCAGACATATCTGGTGATGAAGTCCGTTGAAGACGAAGAGCCAGAGGGCCAAAACAGCACAGGAATTGATTGATGTAATTGGCGAAAGGAGGGGTAATCAATACGCCACCCTGGATGGACATCTAACACATGTACAGAGATGTAGGTAGCAGGAGGGGGGGCAAACACTCAAATGTCGGTATCGCATCCATAAAGGGAACATAAAGATGGCAGACATAAAGTTGTAACTACAAAATTGCTTATAATGTGAATGACTGTTGGATATAAGAAACAACATTTGCACAGATGTTATTCTGTCATATGTATTGCTTGACTGGCTGTAATGACTTTGCAATTTAAATAAAATTAAAAACAAAAAAAATGCAATATGATGTGAAATTACGCCTTTATAGCAAAATGTTCTTTACAGGTATCTCATGTGACTATTTTAGCGAGCACACATCTCACATAAAAATGTCTCAGGAAATACCACCAGGAGACTGGTTCAACCCTAAAAGGTCTCTCATCGAGACCTCTTCTTTGCAAACCAGTTTCCCGCTGTTACCTCGCAAGGCTTTTTATATGCAAGGTGTGCACTCGTTTATAAAAATGTGCGCACAACGTGACATTCAAGACATTTTGGGAGGTCGACTTAGGCAGTAGGGACTTGTAAGACTAAACTTTTATCCACTTCCTCTAAATCTCTGTAAAACAACGTAAGTTCTTTTCAACATACACCACAGTCCCAAGGAGTTGTTCCAAATATCCAATTACTCCTTTTCACAGGTATACAGACCACCTTCTATTTTAACTCACTTACTCAATTCCATCCTCAGGGGCAGTGGCAGCTGGTGCCTAGGAGTGCTAGAGCGATGTCTCACCAATACCTCACCAATGCCTGTATACACAAAGCCGAAGCCGGTTTTCGCAGCTTGGATATCTGAAAGGTATGCAGACGAAATGACAGATAGGTCATTACGTCTCTTCCTGCACCGGGGTTCGATTGTCCCCATTGTAGAGGGTGGATTCTAATGCTGCTGCTGTAGGTTCTGTTTGTTGCCATCAATCGTTCATGAAGTTATGGATAGCCCACTTGTTTAATTCATATATCAACAGAACTATCTCTAAACAAATTCAACACTACAAAATTAAGGTTACAGCTTTAAAATACGTTGCATTGGACTTGTAGGTAATGTCTACATTGAGGCCCCTATTCACTAGACTAGAAGGTCCTTCTAAACGCATATAGTCTGGAGATGATCTCATGGATGTTTACTTTTGAGAGACCGAAGAATCGACAATTTCTGCAAATCAGTCCACATAAAATAGAACTATTTCTATTACAATCCTTTGTATTTTTACTCTTAAGATTTGGGTGTTTGACTGAGTTGAATTGCTCACCACATATGACTTTCTGTGAATTCAGATATATCCGATATTTCTAAGTTTTGTCTGGTGGATTTTTGCATGTATGGGACCAATCTGTAGAACAACAAACTTTTGCGACTCACCGACTGACGTAGGGGTGGGGAAATGCTTTAATGTAATAGTATACAAGCTTTCAAATGTCTGTGATTTGCCAAAACAATACTTATTTGCAATTTTTGGTGTTCCTCTCTAACAGCATTTTTTTGTAAATGTTACATCAGTGACCATGCGCCTCAATGTGTTTTTATTGGACTATGTCATAGATACTGATCTGCCCATAAAAGTCACAGACGGTGAACTGTCTTGGAGCAGAAAACTTTTCAGAGTGGTGTGCTGGCCTGTGGCATCTTTTCAGTAAAATCACAATGCTCTTGAACAATCATGGTGTTAATACAAGTTATATTAGCTAACATGAAAAACTGGATTTAGAGACATTCTCATGGACTTATCACCGAGTAAGCGGCACTTTATCACAGCCAAAGTGGCGATAAATTTATCGCCCTATTCACAAGCTGGTGCCAACAGCCGATATCAACAGTTTTCCTGCGATAGCAGCCGCAAAAAACATCCCCACAGATGACACCGGCAACTAACGCCAATGATATGCAGAGTAGACGTTCCCGTGCAAAAAGTCGTGACAACACCACTTTGCCACTTTCTCAATGACCAGCCAGATCGGCAATATGATCCCAAAGCATGTGATAAGGCGCGTTAGCAGCAGGGATTTAACACCTGCTCTTACCTGGTGTTAAGTCAGATGACAACCTGCACCATAAAATGGAGCCCAGCCCTGAGCCACACCTGAAGAACAACGGATGCCATGGTGCTACTGATCATGCAGCTCGGACACCCAAGAGGGCCACAACACCCACCGCCATCACCCCAAGGCCCGCCCGACCCCCCTGCTCCCCAAGACTACCACAGAGGTAGCGCAGACAAAGACAGCGGACCTTCAGAAAACGTGCCAGGCTCACAGACTTAACACCAGAGGGTGTCTTTACCCACTACAAGCTCAAAAGGACAACCATCCTCCGCATCCTGACCATCATTGCACACAGGCTGAATTGTCATGTAGTGTCACTTGCATTGTCAGTGTGGCTCACTAATACGCATCTTTGCTGAGTTTCGCACGTGTGCATGTGTTGGTGATGAGAGTGGTGATGTGTGGGGTGGCACCCCCTTGGAGACATGGGGTACGGGGCCTACTTGGTGTTTGTATGTGTGCTACAGTGTGCCACAGGAAGCAGGGACATGATCCAGAGTCATTGTGGGTGTGCAGTGTGCTCTACTTAATTGTACATGTGTGCCATTGTACCCACCTCCCCCCGTCCCACCAGTCCCCTCAGTCCACGGTCAGTACTCACCCTGTTGATGTTGTGTTGGGTCATGTTGAGCAGTATCCGGATCCACAACTCCTGGCACCGTATCCCGACTTTGGCCACCATTTTCTCCATGTCATCCAGCTCCTGGTGTGCCCCTGACCCCCACCTCCAATCAGTGTTGCTGCTTTCATGTTGGTATCAAGTTTCTTTTTGCCCTTCACATCATTCGAGCACCTCTTGACCTCTTCCATTGTCCTCCTCAACACTGCAACTGCATTCACATGGTCCAAGATAGTCTGCCATATTTGCGTCTTTATTGCCAATGAAACGTTGGAGGTGACGAAGAGTTGCTGGTAGTGTTCTATCACCTCCCTGATGATGATCCTCTTTTCCTGTGGACTCAACCACGTCTTCCTCTTCCTCTTCTCCTTGGCCTTCCCCGACGCTGATGTTCCTTGCTGGTCGTCTGTTGGGCTTGTGGGATTCGCGTTGTCCTCCGCACTTGGTCCGGGTGCATCCATGGTGCACACAGTTTATTTTTTTTGCCTTTTTTTGTTCTGCTTTCATTGTGCATTTTCCCATATGACGCCTGGGAATTGTCGGTCTGTCGCTGGTTTAAAAATTTTTTTTTTTATTTATTTGGTATTTTCAGGTTTACATCTCCAACAAAATAGATCAAGTAAGGTACAAGCATACAGCATATTCGCCTCATGTTTCGAGAAAGTTCGCATGTCAATATCAGCAATCGGCAGGCTGTATAACAATAACAAAGATGGCGAAGGTTCCTTTGTCTGCCACTTTTGTAGTTACACTTTCATTTAAACATTTCTGAACTATACAATAACCCCCCTCACCCCCCAACCGTGTCCCTCCCCAACCCCCACCAACACTTTCTCCCCTGCTGCCGGGTCCATAGAAATAATAAAAATAGGGTCCTAGTCACGTGCTCCCTATGGTGGGTCACCGTTTGTCACTTCTTCCTGAGTTAGAGCCTCCCCCTGTCCCATGGGTACTGATTCCGAACCACTCTGTGTCAATTGGGTATCCTGTCCTACCAACTCCTGAAACATTACCCCCCAAGCCTGTAAGAACTCAGGTAGCTTTCCATCCCTTCTTGTATGCTGCATGCGCTCTTCCTCTGCCAGTGCCCATTCCTGCAGATCTGCTCTCCATTTCCGCAGCGTTGGGCCCTGTGGGGACAACCAATGGATTGCAATATGATGCCAGGCTGTGACCAGGCCTAACATTAGGAACCGCCTACTTACTCTCCATTTGGGATCCTGGGGGATTAAGCCCCGGAGGCAAGGACGTGGGTCTAGGTCTACTATAAACCCCGACACCTTCGCCAAAACCTCCAGAACCGACACCCAGTATGACTGGAGTACGGGGCAGGCCCAGACCATGTGTATAAAATCTGCCCTTGGACTGCGACATCTCGGGCAGTGGGAATCTCTGGTACTATCAATGGCCTGGCGCCGTTTAGGTGAGAGGTAGGTCATGTGTATAATATTATATTGAATTTGTTTAAAGCGGTTGCTCACTGACACCTTCTGCACACTTTCATGTATTTTTTCCCACTCACAGTGGGTAATCTCCTGCGGACACGCCCGCTGCCATTTATCTTCTATCGTCAAGGGCCGTAATCTTTTATCCTCCGGTAGTGCCCTGTAGAGGTGAGTCACAAGCTTACGGCTGCCGCCATCGCCAAATTGGAGACCAAAGTACGGGTGTGCACTGAAGCCTCCGGAAACGAGGGCCATAGTTGCCGCGCAGTCGCTGCTAGTTTAGCGTATTGGAGAAATTGCCCCGGACCTAGCTCGAAGGAGGTCACCGCCTCCTGATAAGTGATACATTTATCATTTGGATACAGATCAGCCAGCATCAGGCAACTTCTCTCCGTCCATTTGTCTGTTGACATGACCTGTGCTATCCGGGCAAAGGATGGCATCAGCCAAAGATCCACGTCAGGGGCGAACGGCTTGTTGCAGATGAGGCGCCGTACCACTCGATCCCATATCGTGGCCGCCAACCGCACCAGCGGGGGGCTGTGATCTCCCCGCCCCCCCACCTGCCATAGCAGCGCTCCCAACTGCCCACTCCAGTAGGTTCCTGCCAGCAAGGACCTCTCCCAAGAGGGGTCCGCATCCAACTATGCAATAGCATGTTGCAGTCGTGATGCAAAGTAATAAAGCTCCAGATCTGGGACTTCTAAACCCCCTGCGCCCCATCTACGCGTCAGGACCTCCAGACTCACCCTGCACCGCTTCCCGTTCCACAATAGGAGGACTAGGAGGGAATCCAGTTCCCGGAAGACCCGGTGCGGCAACTCGTAAAAGGACCCTTGCATAGTGTACAGACAGCGTGGGAGGACCACCATTTTGATTAGGGTGATATTCCCCATTAAGAAGAGCTTAAGGGTGTTCCAGAAGGTGATACTCCCTCGTAGGCCCCGGATTATCCTTCCCATTTTGTGATGGAAGAAGGTGGCCAAGTTCCATCCAATCCAGATCCCCAGATAACGAAGTGTATCGTCCACCCATGGGAGTCCCATCTCCGGACGCGGGACCACCTCCCAGTCAGACTGCTCTCCAACCGCGTAGAGCTGAGATTTTACCTTATTCACCGCAAGACCAGAGGCAGCTGTAAATTGCGATAGAGCGGCCATCAAGGTCGGCAACGACTGCGTCGGCTGACTCAAATACATCAAGGCGTTGTCCGCATACAAGGAAACCATATGCTCCACATCCCCCACTCCAATGCCCCGGCCCTCAAGCACCGTGCGGAGGTGGCATGCCAGTGGTTCCATTGCCAGGGCAAAGAGTAGGGGAGAGAGAGGGCACCCCTGACGCGTTCCCCTCGATATGGGTATTTCATCCGACACACATCGAACCGTGCGGACTCTGGGCACAGGCCGCCGGGTATAAAGCAGCTGTATCCACTTTACAAACCCTTCCCCTAGTCCTAGTTTTACAAGCACCTTCCAGAGGTAGGCCCAGCGGATCGAGTAGAATGCTTGTTCGATATCAAGGAATACCAGTGTGTTTTGTTTGGCATGTCCCCCCAAGGTTTGCATGACGTGGGCCAGGTGACGAATGTTCCATAACGTATTCCAGCCCGGAATAAACCCTGATTGGTCGTCATGGACCAGTCACCTAAGGTAGGGAAAGAGTCTACTGGCCAGCACCTGGCTGATAATTTTTAAATTCACATTTAGCATGGATATGGGCCTATAGGATCCGGGAAGAAGAGGATCTTTACCCAGCTTGGGGATCATGACTATCGTCGCTGCACGCATGGAGTCTGGGAGCGAGCCCCGGTCGTAGGCCTCCATTGCAATTTCAAGGAGTTTTGGGACCAGAACCCCCTTGAACTCTTTATAGAGTTCGGCCGCAAATCCGTCCATCCCTGGGGATTTTGCTGTCTGCAGATGGGCTATCGCGGCTCGCAGTTCCTCCTCCCGGAGTGGCCTCCCCAATTCCTCCTGGCTGTCTGCATCAATACCGGGCAGTTGTATCCCCTCAAGGTACATTTCCATGTCCTTGGGCCCGCTGAAGGCTGAGACTCTGAGTGTATTTTGCATAGATGGGACCGGAATACATAATTAATCGCCTGTTGAGTATACACCATCTGGCCCAGCTCATTCTTCAGTGCCAGAATCGGGTGGGGTTGAGTTTCCGCCCTTCTCAAACGCGCCAGCAGCCTCCCAGCTTTGTCGCCCTCTGAGTACCATCTCCGCCTGCTGGCCGTTCTATTAAATTTACTGAGCGAGGCCCAAGTGTCCCCCAGCTGCTGTCGTGTGGCCGTCCATTCAGGCCTTCTCTCCTTATCTGTGGGAAAGTCTTTCTCCATCACCGCCAGACGGTTCTCATATTGTCGGAGCTCCCGTTCCAACACCCGTTTATCCCCTACCTCCGTGGACAGACAAGTCCCTCGAATTACCACTTTCATGGCGTCCCATTCAGTCGCCCTGGTGCTAGCCGAGCCCCAGTTCACCTCCAGATACGTCTCGAGCCCCTGAAAAATAGCCTCTTTGTAAGTAGGATCACCTAAAGCCTCCGTGTTGAGTCTCTAAAGCGGGTTCTTGGGCCGTGGTCCGCCCACCAAATATGTCAGCAGGAGCGGAGAGTGGTCGGACAAGTAGCGTGCCAAATATTGGATCTCTTCTACCCGATTAATTACCGTGCCCTGGAGAAAGAAGTAGTCCAATCTGCTATGGGTGTTGGCAGCAGGCATGTAGCACGAGTACATCCAATGGGCCGGGTTTCGGTGCCTCCATACATCTATCAGGCCATAACTCTGGAGCATCTGGTTCATCGCTTCACTCATCTTAGGTTTGGCATCTGACTTTGGGGGGCATCTATCTAGTTCCCCATTAAATGCACAGTTGAAGTCCCCTGCTACAAGGAGCTCCGTGTCTGGGTCTAAGTCTAACTGTAAAAAACACAGTTGATGGACAGAATGGAGAACAATGTCTTACATTCACCCCAGTACAAAGATCTGGGCCTAAATCCATCGTTTTTTGCACTCCACACCACCCTAGGTCAGACAATGGCTATATGCAAATCAGCCTTGACCCTGTGCCTTATGGGAACAGTCCAGCCAGAACTACAAAGCCATGTCTTTCCTAGACCGGAATCAAGCATCCAAGGACCGGTTTCTGGCTATCAGCCTTCTTCAGCCTGGATAGCTTGACTCCAGTGATGTGGAGAGCCTGGGACTCACGTCTGAGCATACCCAGCCCACTCGGGGCCACCTGTCGACTCGACCCTGAAACTCCCCATCGTCATTGTTCGGAGCATAGGCATTCACCAAGCATACACTACGCCCTTCTAGTGTGCCCACCACTATCACAAACCTGCTCTCATGATCCAGTTTGGTGTGTATGGCCTTAAAGGGGACCCCCGGAGCCACCCACACCAAAGTCCCTATGGCAAACCCAGAGTAAGATGTGGCAAAAAACTGCCCACGCCATCTACGCTGGACATACTTAAGACAATCTCCCCAAAGGTGTGTCTCCTGGAGCAATGCAAAGCTGACCCCATAGTGCCGGAGGTAGGTGGCCACCCTGATTCGCTTAATCATATTATTGAGCCCCCTAACATTCCACGTTATTAATTTGTATCTTTGTGTATCACCTGTCATGAGTTAGCAATTCTCGATAATGTAGCGCCAAACTGGCACACAGTGTGATGTGACCCTTCAAAAAGCGAACAACTTATACATCCCAAAACAAGGTTGCAATTTGACCCGGCAGCATCCCTTACACAACCAAATCAAGGAAACCCAACACCCCCCACCCCCCACCCACAGGCGGTAGTACCACATCTCCTAATCCGAACCTGGTCAGGAGACTTCGAACCCCACCCCAAAGCTACTCCCCCCTCAGACCCCTCCCCTCAACTTGCAATTAGTGAATAGAAAGGTAAACGCAGCAATTGAATGTGTAGTAGTCCAGAAGAGTCCCTTCTCCCCGTAATTGGATGTTCAGCCAACTGACTGGTACCCCGCAGCCCTGCCCGGCCAATGGCCTAGCCGGCCGCCTCAGCAGCCTACAGCGGCCACTTAATTTTAAACTTGGCACAACAGTATAGCCACTGTAAGAAACAGGTTTCCAGCCCCCCCTCCCTGTCCCCCCCAGCCCCCCGGGAAACGGCCCCATCTCTAAACCTTTGGGCCTGTACAGATCCCCCGGGTCAGAGCGTAAAGATACTCACAGTGTCAAAGACCCCATGTGTTTCATTCGGACCACCGGGTTTACCAGTCAATTGTCTTGTGCAGGTCCCGCAGCCGGGCTGGTGGCACCCCTGAATCTTGCTGTGTTTCCTTGTACTAAAGAGTGGGGAGAACTCGTTCTGGGTCAGGATCGCCTCCAGTTCCGCTTGGAGGGTGCCATCCGGGCCCACCGTGATACGTCCACTCTCTACGATGGCGCGTCCTCCCAGCGGTTGATCTCCCTCTTCATGTCATTGAATCCGCAGTCGCCCACTCCGACGTCTCTTCTCCTGCCAGCCCTGTGTGTCGTCGTGGCCCGCCAGGCGCAGCGAGTCCATCCAATCTTCCGCGTCCGATGGACGGTCGAAGAAATGTGTCCTGTCACCGTGTTGTACTCGGAGCCTGGCCGGGAAGAGTAAACTATATTTGATGTTCTGGCTTCGCATCCGTCACTTAACCTGCAGGAAGTCGTTCCGGAGATCCTGTACCTTCCTCGTATAATCTGGGAAAATATGGATGTCATGGTTGTCTTATCTGGGCAGGCCTGTCTTGCAAATGTGTTGAAGGATCTAGTCCCGGTCTCTAAAATTAAAGAACCGGGCTATTATGGCCCTAGGTGGAGGTCCTGGCTTTGGCGGTGGCCCCAGGGTTCTGTGAGCCTTCTCCACTGCAAACAGGTTGGACAGTTGCAGATTCGGAAAGACCTTGCCGATCCAGTCTTCAAGGAAGAGGTCCGCCTCCGGCCCCTCCGTTTGCTCCGGAAATCCCAGGAAGCGGGGATTGTTCCTCCGGGACCGCCCTTCTGCATCTTCTGCCCGATCCTCCAACTGGGCCGTATGAACTTGGAGAGCTGCGACCGTCTCCCTCAGCTGCCGGACCTCGGTTTCTCTGTCCGTGGTGGTGACCCTGTCCGCAACCTTCCTGAGGTCGAGGCGCAGATGGTTGATGTCCATGGCCATCCCGTCCATCTTGGTTTCCAACGCCACTCTGGAGTCGTGAATTGCTGCTAGGATATCAGCTTTTTCCCGGGCCGCTGTATCTGGGTGGGCCTCCATCCCCCGATCCGCCCTGGGGCGCTCCGCCGCTGTAGGGCCCGGGACCGTGTACTGCACGATCTTATTCGCAAGGGCTCCCCTTGTCGGCCGGTCTTTTCCCATAATAGTGCGGACGCTCGAGGGTGATCTACCGGACTCCTCCAAGGGGGCACTGCGGGTTCCTGAGTAGCCCCCGCACGATTCTCAGGCCGGCTCCAGTGGTATCAACGCAAGTTCCAACAGTTCTAGCCACAGGGTTCCTGTAATGTAGGCCACTGATCAGCTGTGCACCTGGTGACTGCCGGTCCCCTCCGTCACCAAAGTAGGGACTTCTAGGGCATCGCACTGCAAAGGAGGGATAGAGGGGTCAAGCCACAGCAATACCAGTGCAGCTTATGGGTCTCGGCACCGCCCTCAGGCACCAGCAGCCGCGGCGACGGGTTATCTCGCCACACCAGCCGCTCGTAGGCCCAGCTCCATCACTCGTCCCCCTCTGTGTGCCAGCAGGCCGCCATACGATTACCCCCACTTCTGGAGCGTCACCAGGGCAAACCGTCCCCACGGAGGGGAAAGAAAGCGGAACCCAGGCAGCCCGGTCTCAGCGGGCACTTGACCTTCTGCGGATCCTCCGGCGTTCCAGGGCAGCTCGTATGCGAGAAGGCCGCTCCTCACCGGCCTTGCGTAGACGCTGACGCCGAGGTCCGCGGCGACCCGCTCGTCGGCCGCACCTCGCTGCCGCCAATTGCCCTCACGTCCCCTCCGGGGACCGCATGCCACCTCGTCTCCTCTCGCGGTGACACCGCCGACCCCCAAGGCCTCCCGTCTATCAGCGGTGCGGCTCAACAGCTTCACAGCGCGGCGGCCGCCATTTGCAGGCCGCGGGTTGTAGCAAGTCTGCCGCGGGCCGCCGGGTCCCCCTCAGTCACGGGGGACAACCCGTACTCAGCTTTGGTACCTCAGAGGTCCAGGGGGGCTTCCCACCTCAGGAGCTACGGCGAAAACATCAATGTGCAAGGATTTTGTAAGATTATGGGGACATTAGGGCAGGAGCAGGACGAAAACGCGTCTAGCCGGCCATTTTGCTAAGCCACGCCCCAGAAACTAATCAGGTCTGTCGCTGGTTATCACTGATTTTTGTATTGGGGTTAGCCACATTGTGACATTTTTCGCATTCGTGTTTCACGTTTTTTCAGCGTCGCGTTAATTTTATCGCTGTCATTTGGCACGTTATCGTGAGACTATAGCATGGTGCTGCCGGGTTGAGAATACAACATTAATACAGTGTTATTTTGTTGCGATAGACTGCGATGTGCAAAGTTGCGTTAAGCTAATTTTGCGTTAATTATCACATATTCTTGAGAATATTCCCCATAGTTTAGTACCTTTGCACCAGGGGTGCTAGAGCAATTTTCAGAGTGGGGTGCTTACATCAATGTTACATCACAGGAGAATGCTAGCTTCACACAAAGTTTATCAGATGTATTCAGGAGGATAGTGGTAAGGACGTAGTATTTAGCTGGTGATGCATTCGGGAGCATACTGTCACAAATACACTACTAAATAATGGTGTGGTAGCAAACTATCATTTACAGACAGGACATTTTCTATTGAAATGGCCACTAAATTTGCACAGACATTTAGATTTACTGATAAAGTTATACAGCACACAAATGAAAATTTGTGGAAATCTGATTTCAGTGGACATTTATCATTTGGACATCACCAAGTAAAAGTGCCTTGATTTGTTTTGGTCCTATTAAAATCTTTGTTTCATCACATTTCAGATTTACAAACAAAGGTGCTTCGTTTTTTCTTCCCCAAATGCTGATAGATTCTGAAATATGTGTTCTGTTCCTTTACAGGTATTTAAATGTTGTTGTGTGTTACAAAAAACAACATATTACAGCGTTTCCTTTCACTCTCCCTGAACCCAAGCAGGATTGCCACATAATTTACTTTAAAATGTTGCCTCACTTTGCAGTCAGAAGAAGATAAGTAAACACCAATTCCAATGTTAAAAAATAAGTTGCAATTTGTCATATCATGTAGCTTGACATTTGACCTCTGTCACTGAAATACAAAATGTAAAGGCGTCTTTATTGATCTTTTGCTAGCCAACAGAAATCGACAGGCAACCCACCAGTGGGTTGCGACCCTCATTATCGGATTCGCTGCTCTAGGGTCATATAGGCACATAAATTGGTATAGGATTACAGGCCCATTCACTTGTAAGTTTGGGAGGACCAATGGATTGGCAGAGAGATACAGAGTGTTTCACCTTTAGAAATTGATTGGTTAGGGGCACAAAACCTTTCGCTTGAGAGCCTGGATTATATCAGGTATTGGTAGAGGAATACAGAGCCATGAACCTTTAGATCTCCTAAGACGTAGCTGTTGGTGGAGAGATTCATATAATTTCACCTATAGTGCTGTAGTACCTTCGCTTCTATTCAGGTAAACAGGCAATTTCAACTGTAGGCGAGATACAACAGATGTTAGTCAAGGCTTACATAACAATTCGAGGTCATTTTAAACCATTCATACTCACTGTGTCTAAAAAGCAAGAGGTCTTAAGACACCTCACTCTTGAGGTCCCTTCTTCTTTATAACAAAAAGATCTCCAATAAGAACTGCACTTGAAGCCCATGGAGTAATGTGTACCCCTGCCCCCAACATGGACACCATCTGATGATGAGGCATGCCACCATGATGAGTGAGGACCAGTGCATTCTGAAAAGGATGGTCCTTGGACCTGTAATTCGGTGACTCAAAGGTAGAATCTCCATAAGCACCATTTACGAAACGTCAGAGCTTTTGACCCAAGTTAATACTTTTAGGAGAATGAGTCATGACCGGAAAAAAATCACTTGGTTCTATTCTTTTTTGGTATTACTGAACGTTTCACCTGTAGGACTGGATGGGCTCAGTCATTGGTACAAAGATACAGTCATTTTCACAGCTACAGTGAGATGACTCCAGGATTGGTATAAGGATTCATTGTCTTTCACTTTTTGTAGAGTATATGAGCAATAAGTGATACAGGGCTACTCAATGGGCAATTAAATGGCAACATCTACCGTAATATCCTTGGTACAAATGGGTTAATAGACGGGAAGGTAGATGAAGACATGAAGACCTGGCTCTTTGGCACAAAAATCTAATTGGTCCATACCACCTGTGCTCTTGAAGACCATAAACACAGCATATCTCTCGCAGCCATTTTCTATTCCTAACGGAACATATTTAGAGCAGTCCTCTTTCATCCAAACCTCCACCTCTTTTGTTCTGGGGAGAAGCTCATTGGCAGTTTTTTGTATTCCTAATAAAGAACCTTCAATTTAGTTTTCATCTCATAATTGTCCGCCATCGCTCCACCCCGCTGGTAGTCGGCAGGCTTTCTCTGATGCATATTATGCAGGGTGGCCAGTCTGCCTCCTAGCATGTCATTCTGACCTCAAGAGTCGCATGGATACTAGTGTCTGGACGAGGGGCAGCCATAGTTGTCCTCCTCCAGTAACCGTAACCACTGGAATAAGAGTCTCTGGCACTGCTGTAAATGAAGGATAGAGCTGCAGATATACTACATCACAAATAAATAACAGTCCACTTAGGCTTTTAGGACCCATCCATCCTCCCATCACTTACTTGGTGGAATCAATTTACAACACTTCACTGCCTTTCAGCTAGTTTAGTACTGTAGAAATGCCATATACATACATGTGAAGCCTTACAATCATGTTATGGCTTTAACCAACATCACTATCAACTCCACTTCCAGTTTTGTGATGTCAAACTAACCCACTAATATTGGGCCCAGCAGAGTAACAACATCCTCCGAAAAGTGCTTCATTACCTCGTCAGCAGTATAAATCGCAGTACAATACAGCACATACATATACCCCTTCATTTTGTCCGCCATGCTTGTTTTTCATTCCACACGAGCCTAACAGCTGATGACCAGAAGTTGCCGTGGAAATTATAACGTCTAAATGTGTAGGAGAAGATACCCATTCAATTGCCTTTAAGCTATTTCTGTATTCCTAAAGACAGGACAATCCTCGAGTACTAAACCCAGCTCAACATTATGAGTAACTAGGGCTGGAGTAACAACCTGAAAGGAAAATCTGCTTACATGTCAGATGACTTAGCCAATTGCACGACAACCCCTCCGATCTTCAACCTCTCTCAAGAAGAAGTGAGCCATCCCATCCTGCGCTCCTAGCAACAGGGCTGCTTCCAGATGAGTCAGAGGGAGCGCTTCAGAAACTCTCTTTAACCTATCAAGCTAGGTATTGTGTGGTACTTTCTACCAATTTCCCCTCACGCAAGGGGCATGCTGGCCTATACCGATCATAGGTTCTGCAACCAAGATATCTTACCTCTGACCAGGCCTAGAATAAGACAAGCCGCTCCCATTGTGTTTGTCAGTCATTATGTAGATCTATACTGTATTATTTATGCTTACCTACATGTGCTACAGGGTTTATACTGTAACTCACTGATGAGGCCTAACTTGGCCAAATGTAGTCTGGGGTTGTTTAACTCCCCATTCCCCTGGGGGTTGGCCTGGAAGTTTGGTCTGAATTGTTCCAGCCAAGATTGATTTCATATGGTTGATCCCTGTCCGAAGTGGCACAGCTGGTGAATAAATATGGACTGCAATGTGGCCCGAGAGACTGCCAGCTGCTCAGAATCTTTGCAAGTGTTACACCCATCAGCTTTTGCTTTGCTCTTCTTAGATGATTGAATCTAACACCTTTATACAGGGATCCATCACCGGTAATTATTAAAGGCAGTAACCATTGTTTATAACTGAGCAATGTTCAAACCTCTGTGGACAAGTCATCTACCCAGTAACGTGGACATGGTTGTGCGGTGATCTTAAGTTCCAGAATACTTCCACTTCAGTAGAGTTGTCATTGGGAACATATTGAATCACATACAAAACATCTACAAGTTCAGGCCATAGGATGGAATATGAAATGCAAATAGAATGATAAGTCAGGGCCAGGATGAAAAACACTACTCTCCAGTATAAGCAGTGCTGACTCTACAGTCTCATGATAAAGAAAATATGAGCAGACTTGATAGTGTCAACGCAGGAAGAAGATAGTCACTGAGATGCTGAGCGAAGGTCCTATGAAGATAATCAGATAATCCTGACCAACTGTGCCGCCATCTCTAGTGAAGGTGAGAACTTGAGCACTTGCACCTAGTGGCTTCCAAGAGCTAAGCTCATGGTTTCTGGATATTCCACCCATACATGCTGCCAGCCTTCTCAGTAGTCCTGAGGGGATTCAAATGGTGCACATCCATTGTGAAGGAAAGTGATCCCTCAGGAGATACCCAAAAGTGTAGCTGAGTCCTCCTACAATGCACACTTTCAGAATATCTCTCCTAGTCCAATGGGAAACCACAATGCCCCTTCATCCCCAGTCAAGTGTCTAAAAGAGGGAGGCTTCTCCCTCAGCCGACAACGATTTCAAGTTCCCTGAGTAGGAAATCAAAAAGGAATGGCCACTGAGAATGGCCTATAGATCCAGTAACTTACATTCTGTTCTGGGCTGCGTTTTATTGAACTGGTTCCAGAGTAATAGCAAGCCACTAGTAGCTCCGGAGATACCGGCTGGACATCCCTGGCCTAGAGAATCCAGCAACAAAGAAAAGAAAAGGTCCAGCAACACTACTGCCAGACTGCTGGGCCTGAAGCAATTTCATTACAAGACCGGAGGCTACATTATGCAGTATACCTTTAATGCAGACCCCAAGCAGCCGCATACATCACAATAAAAGGTTCTAAATAGAATAAAGGCAACAGATAGTGTTCATGAGGTAACAACAATCAGCCTCTTTTAAATGCGGCTCCCGAGCAGATAAGTTGATCTTTTTCTCTCTCTCTCAATTTTAATGTATTATGCTGTTTTAAACTTTTTTCTCCACAGGGTGTGCTTTTGGTGCGGTTTTATCTCTCACCTCCCTCCCTTCCAACACCCTTTCCCTTACTTGTCTTCAATTTATGGAGATTTATTCCTGAGATTTATCCCTTGTATATCCGTTTGTCCATAAACTTTACAACTAACTTTGTTTGCGATCACAAGGTATTTGTGTTCATCCATTAATCCCCCTTGTTAAGGAACAACGCGTACTCGACAAATGTCGAGCTTTGTATTAATACCCCTCCATTCCTCCTCGTTGCGCGATGTACGCGCTGGGGAATTATTCTTCACTCTGCCCATATTTGTTTTTTGATCAAAACGGAGGTTTTCAGAGAAAAACCTACTTACAGCCTCCTCGGTGCTCGAGCCTCGGCACCTTTTTGTCCGCGACGCGCCATTTGTGGAATGGCCATTAGCGGGAACAGCGCAACGCGTGCTCGTTGCTTAGGTTCTTTCTTTCCCTTCTGCTGTCATTACGCCGGTCACAATCAGCGTTTCTATAGCGACCCTGCATTCACGAGCACGGCACTTGAAAATTATCAACAGTTATTTTTTGGCTCCTGCGTTTTACATACGCTTCACCTTGTTTTGAGCATATTTTAACACAGTTTGCTCTTCTCCCCCTCAGATTCTCCTATATATTGTTTATTACAAAAAAAGGGGATCTATTTATATCTGACATTGCCTAGTCCACTCTGGTTCCTCCTCCTTCACTATAATGTCAACCAGTGAATCAGATGAGGCTTCTGCCCCCACAGCAAATCTGGAAAATGATTCATTCAAGAAGATGCTCCATATGGAGATGAAATCCTGTAGGTTAGAGAGTCTCTCTCAATTTATGTCTACAAAACGCCCAAATGAAAACACTCAACAATCCCTAGATTATGAGAGTGGTTTGGGAGGTAAAGAGACTAAAGAAGAGCAAACATAGTAATGGGGGCATGGGAGGTCTTAGCACCTCAAGAAATAGAGGAGGTCCGAGCACCTCATGGTCTGACGGAGGTCTTCGCACCTCAAAATTTATGTGTGTCCTTGGCAGCACAAAAGATTCAGGTGTCCTAAGCGACACACTTGAAGGAAATGCTCACCACAGCAATGGAAATGATAATTCAGATAATTCTGATTTTATTGATGAATATGTCCTCGACCTCAACGAGGATGATCAAGACTTCACGGATTCATTTGGGACGCTCCAACCTCCTCAAAAGACGTAATCCTCGGCCCATTAGGTGAAGAAATGCTCTCACCTCAAAATCTCAAACACCCACGGAGTTCAGAATGGACTCCTCAGGAGCATTTTGCAAGATTTATAAAAAAAATGGATCAGAATCCCTTTAGAAAGGGAAAACCGAAATATTTTGAGAGCGGAATGCCCAAGACCTGCCATTGGGGACAAGGCTTGCTACACCCAAAACCTAGACCCCGACTTGATAAAGTTTCTTTTTAAACTAGGGCGCAACCCTAGAAAAGGAATGGAAAAATAATTTAAGGGGTGCCAGGATCGTCTCCTTGACGTCCTTGGTCCCCTCACTAGGATTTTTGAATCGGCTGAAGAGAGCCATGCCCAGGGCACTCATCTTGATACGGAGATGATAAGAGGATGGAGCCAGAGGGCCATTATACTTTTGGGCAATGCGAATGCAAGCATTAATGCTGAAAGGCGCAGGGTTGTGCTCACTAGGATCAACCCCAAACTCAGTGACATCGCTGATAAGGAACTCTCGAAAAACCACCACAGACTTCTCTTTGGAGAAGAATGAATTAAGTCTCTGGGGAAATATGTTTCCACATTCACTGCCCTTGACAAAGCGCAACAGAATATGCGCAAGGTTTTTAACACCGGCAATAACCTTTTTGGAAGGCCGGAAGACGGGGCCAACCTTTGGCAATAACCTTTTTGGAAGGGCCGAAAGACGGGGCCAACCTTCCGGCCGTTATAATCAGAGGGCCAATTTTAGAGGACGTGGGTTTAACAGAGCCTACCAACAGTTTAACAACCCACAGTTCTACCCGCAGAGAGGTAGAGGTCAACGTAGCAGAGGCTTCAGATCACGCGGATCCAATAATCAAAGCAATCCCTCAGGTGAGTGTTACCCTCCCTCCTTCACCTTCTTCCTCCTTAAAGGTGGGCGGGAGACTCAAGTTTTCTCTGGAAAACTGGAAATTAATTACTCAGGACAGCTGGGTCCTATATACCATAAGGGGTTTCACAATAGATTTTTTTCATACACCTACCCAGGAATCCTTTCCCAAGGAAATTCCTCTATCTCCAGAACAACAATGTGTCATAGAGGAAGAGATTTCATCAATGATCCAGAAACGTGCAATACTAGAAGTCCCCTTGGAACAACTGGGGTTTATAAGCCATCTTTTCTTGGTCGAGAAAAAAGACAAAGGTTGGAGACCGGTTATAAACCTTCGGGACCTGAACAAATTTCTCACATACAGACACTTCAAAATGGAAGGTATCCATCTTATTAGAGACCTACTACTGGAAGGAGACTGGCTAGTCAAGCTAGACCTGAAGAAGGCCTATTTTACCATTCCGATGACAGAAATCCATCAACACTTCCTTCAATTTCTCTGGAAAGGTCATTTGTACCAATACCAAGCTCTTTCTTTTGGTCTCTCTTCCGCCCCTTGGTGTTTTACCAAGGTCATTAGAGCCGTCGTCGCTCATCTGAGATCAAGGGGCGTTCGTCTTATTATTTATCTGGACGATATCCTCATTATGGCGCAAGATCGCTCTCAACTGGAAAAAGATCTCACCTTTACAATGAATCTCATAGAGAGTCTGTGTTTTATCATACACAAGGAAAAATCGTCCCTGACTCCCTCGAGATCTCTAGAATTTCTAGGTTTCACGGTTGACACAGTTCGCTGTCTCCTCCTTCTTCCCTCAAAGAAAATTTCGAAGATAAAGAAGGAGATAAGATATGTTCTCAGTCGTCAAGACCTATCCCTCAGGGATTTGGCCAGACTCCTAGGTCTTCTCACTTCCTCTATTCAGGCCATATTTCCCAGTCCCACTAAATTATCGTGCTCTTCAAAGAAGCAAAGCGAAGGCCCTGAGATCGGGGCTTTGGTACGGAGATCATATCTCCCTAGACCAAGATTCTTGTTCAGAATTTCCTTGGTGGCTGAACAACCTGGAGGCATGGAATGGCAAGGCTATTTTTGGATCAACCCTAGAATATGTCTTGGAATCAGATGCCAGCCTTCATGGCTGGGGGGCATGCCTCCTAGATCAAAACACCGGAGGATTCTGGTCTCAACAGGAATCTCTCCACCATATAAACTTGAGCACTTGCACCTAGTGGCTTCCAAGAGCTAAGCTCATGGTTTCTGGATATTCCACCCATACATGCTGCCAGCCTTCTCAGTAGTCCTGAGGGGATTCAAATGGTGCACATCCATTGTGAAGGAAAGTGATCCCTCAGGAGATCCCCAAAAATGTAGCTGAGTCCTCCTACAATGCACCCTTTCAGAATATCTCTCCTAGTCCAATGGGAAACCACAATGTTCCTTCATCCCCAGTCAAGTGTCTAAAAGAGGGAGGCTTCTCCCTCAGCCGACAACGGTTTCAAGTCCCCTGAGTAGGAAATCTAGACCAAGATTCTCGTTCAGAATTGCCTTGGTGGCTGAACAACCTGGAGGCATGGAATGGCAAGGCTATTTTTGGATCAACCCCAGAATATGTCTTGGAATCAGATGCCAGCCTTCATGGCTGGGGGGCATGTAACCTAGATCAAAACACCATAGGATCCTGGTCTCAAAAGGAATCTCTCTACCATATAAACTATCTAGAACTAACTGCCGGTCTTTACGCTTTGATGAGCTTCAGACATTCGCTTCAAGGGAGATCAGTCCTTTTAAAGATGGACAATATGTCGGCAGTGGCTTATATCAACCGTTTAGTAGGTACCAGATCTGCAGACCTCTCAGATCTAGCAAAGAAACTCTGGATGTTCAGTTTGGAACACAAAATTGCACTCAAAGCGGAGTACCTTCCAGGAGTCGTGAACTCCTCTGCGGATTGGAACTCAAGGTTCCTCGTGGACTTCAGCAATTGGAAAATTAATCTTTCTGTTTTCAACACCGTCAACAACATTTGGGGTCCTCTGGAGGTAGATCTCTTCGCAAGCAGGCTGACCTCCCAGCTTCACAATTATTTCAGCTGGATGCCCGACCGGGTGTCCTGCCAGTCAATGCCTTCCTTCAGTCCTGGAAAGAAATCCGAGGATATGCTTTTCCACCCTTTGCAATGATTCAGAGGGTCCTTCAAAAAGTGAGTCTTGAACAATGTCTCCTTCTCCTAGTAAACCCCTTTTGGCCTTCCCAGGCGTGGTTTCCAACCGTTTTGGAACTGACTTGCAGTCTTCCCTTCTTAATTCCTCCCATAGAGAACCTCCTTACAGACGCAGACGGTCAGATTCATCCTCTAATCCAGAACAAGAGTTTATCCCTTCTTGCTTGGAGAGTGTCAGGAGATCTAACGAAATCTCAGGCCTTTCGGAAACGGCTTAGACTCTCCTCAAGGAATCTTGGGCACCAGGTACTCATTACCGATACAATAGAATCTGGAAACTCTGGGTACGTTGGTGCTTGGAAAGGGACCTGGATTCCTTGGAGGCCCCTATTGTTGATATAACCAACTTCTTTGTTGAACAGTTTGAAAGGGGACTTAGTTACAGTTCTATCAACTGTTTTAGATCTGCTATCTCTGCCGGTCATACCCTTGTCAATGGTAAGACTATTGGTAAAAACTCCATATCTGTAGAGTTATGAAAAGCATTCGCCTAAGGAGACCTCCTAAGGCCAGATACGAAACGCTTTGGGAAGTTAATTTGATTCTCAAACTCTTCAATAGTTGGCCTGCCAATTCTTTTCTTAACAGGAAGAATCGCTCTATTAAACTAGCTACGCTCTTATGCCTCGTCTCTTGGAGAAGAGCTTCCGACATCAAGGCTCTAGATATTACCAATCATTCCTACTCTATGTTTGGCGTCAAATTTGACATCCATAGAAGGAAAAAGACAATGTCCGACTCTATATTTTATCCTCGATTTGATCTCTTTCCCAATCTTTGCGTTGTTAGATGCATGAATGAATATGATCTCAGAATGTCTGATCTCCGTCCTCAAGGAGTTAATCAGTTACTTATTTCCTTTGTTAAACCCCACAAGGGTATTAGCTCCTCTTCTATTGCTAGATGGATTAAGATTGCTATGAACATGGCTGGTATTGATTTGAATGTCTTTCAAGCTCACTCCCTTAGAGGTGCTATGGCCAGTAAATCCCTCTGGTCTGGAGGTAAGTTAGACGACATCTTGAAAGCTGCAGATTGGTCTAATGCTAGTACTTTTGCTAGTCATTATTGTAAACCAATATAAAACACATGTCTGATGTTGTTCTAGATAGCTTCCAACATGAATAATGTAGCCTCCGGTCTTGTGATGAAATTGTGATTCTCATATTACCATGACTAGAGAATCTGGATTTCATTAAAGACTCGGAGGCTGACATTATCCCTCCCTTCCCACCTCTGGTGGCATTCAATTTGAAATGCATTGTGTAATACTTTCTATTGTAATGCTCTTTATGCTATGTCTTTTATCTTGTTTATAAGTACTTTTGTGTTTTTTCCTTTGGGCTAATTGCTTTATCTTTTCAGATAATGCCTGACTGTTGCGGTCCTTTTGGCAGATCATCTTGGTTACACCTCTTTCCACGGATTCCTCTCATCTCCTTCATCTTGTTATCGTTTTCTTCTTATGGAAGTTGTTACGAAGTTGGACATCTCAAGTTTCTTCAATAGAGCTTATCTGTTGTGCATTTAAAAGAGGCTGATTGTTGTTGCGTCATGAACACTATCTGTTGCCTTTATTCTATTTAGAACCGTTTATTGTGATGTATGCGGCTGCTTGAGGTCTGCATTAAAGGTATACTGCATAATGTCAGCCTCCGAGTCTTTAATGAAATCCAGATTCTCTAGTCATGGTAATATGAGAATCTCAATTTCAAACACCATTAGCTGGCTATGCACGGAGGGGACTCAAAAGTGCCCACAGGGAGAGAGTAGAAAAGGACCATACACAGTGGGACTAGTGTCTGAAAAAACTTGCATTATAATCCACATGGGCGAGACAGCTCTTTACGTTCTAATGTGAAGAATGAGTTGTGACCACACAGCTCATTCAGAAGCAGAAGAAGCACCTTGAGTCAGCAAAGAGAGATGCAGCAGCGCTATTATTACAAATGGACTGCACGCAAGGGCATCATCATCAACCAGAGAAACCAGAATAGAGTGGGGCAACAGAGGTACTGCTGGCCCAACCTCATGACTGTAGTTCCCTCCTCTTTCCATGTCACCAGCTACACTATGCTTCCATTTCCTAACTTTCATTTGACAGCACAATGCATTCTGGGAATTGAAGGTTTAGCTTACTTCAATTGGACTAACACAACTCATAACTGTGATTTTTATCACAAAAGCCCTCTACTGGTAACATGGTGAATACAACGAGCAAGGTGGTAACTGTTCTCAGTATGGACTGCTGTTAAACTATAGAGGAGTCTTAGGCAAAGGGCAAAAATATTAGCATACACAAACACCGATTGTGATTCTGCTCAGACAAAGCAGCATAGATATTTTCACTGGTGTTTGCCTGGAGCAAGGCTGACTTCAGTAGAACCCCATAGCATTATAGTAGATGTTGCCATTGGATCTTTAATTTTATTTTCAACCATCATTATTACAGTAAAATACAGATCACTTTTCCGAGGTAATATCTTTATTTAAACTGTTCTCTTTCCACTGACATTATGATTTCTTGCTTCCATTAAAGCTCTTCAGATGACCTCAACCTTGCTAGGTTGTGTTGACTTTGTGTGCTGTAGAACAATATAATTTGTAAATTACAAAGATATCTCTTCCAGCAAGGAAGCAACTCCTCACTGCACACCGCCAGTCCTGGAAGCTGCAAGTTTGAAAATCCCAGATTGTGGATGTGCTCGGAAAAAGGAGCACAGAGCCTTTCACAGGTTTACCCTCAGTAATGCTGCACTCAGAGAGCCCCCTGAGCATTATGATCGATGTAGTCCTTGAATCTTTTATTTCATGTCAGTCAATAGAAAAATTCGGAGTAATTCTGTGGATGTGGGTTGGAAAACAATGGCGCTGGGCACGTTCGGCAGTGGCACCTGGAGAAAGGCCCCTTTTATGGTAATCATATAGTGGTGGCTCCTCCGCTAAGGTGGAGGAACGTCGCCCCACTGCTCAAACGGAAAAATAAAATGATAATAGCGTACAGTTATTATCATTTTATTTTCCCTATTGGAGTCAGTGGTGGGGCGGGACTTGCCAGAGCAGGGGAGGAATGGTGTTCACTCCCTATGTGCGCATGAACTGTTTGGCCGGCTCTCTTGTTCCGACCAAACAGTTCACGCGCACTTTGCAGGCTCCTACCAGGCTGCATTACACAGCCTGGTCAGGAACCATCACAGGCTCCCTGTTCTAGTCTGAGCGCCGATCCACTATGCTGCTCAGACCAATCACAATGCTGCAGAGTTGTGATTGGCTCAGGGGAACCTCTCTGCCCGGGTGCTTCCTGCCAGCCGTCAAAGGTAAGTCCTTTTTTTAAAATGACATTCCTCCCCCCTCCTGTCCCCCACAGCACCCCACCACCCCCATCCAGTAGCAGCCGCTGCTGTAATCATACTCAAACATGCAGGTCGTGGTATTCCAGGGTGGCACAAAATTATAAAGAGCTGCTTGTGCTGAGAGTTAGGTAATTTGACCCTTGGTTCCTTGCTGATGTCTTGTCCGCTTCTTTGCCCCAGTTCATGACTTTATTACACTTGGTCATTCTGTCTTGTGACCATATTTTTCCATCACTCAGCTTAGCTGAACAGTTGTACACTTTCCGTACTTGCAAGGGGCCACTGTATTTGCTGTAGTCTTTCTTCCTCTGTTGGGACAGTTTGACCCTGACCCACTCCCGCTTCTCCAGCGATGTTTTTTTGACATTATGTCTGGCATTGTAGTGGTCCGTGTAGATCTTCTGTGCTTCCTCTAAGTTCCGACGTACTACCACCAGGGACCACTTGCTCTGCACTGTACGTTGTTTTCAAGCTATATTATCCCGAGTGAAGGGATATCGTCCTCTCAGTATCTTGAAGGGGCGGTATCCCGTCTTGGATGGGGTGATGCGGTAGGCCCATGCGTGATTTTGAGTTCTGTCTTCCAGTTTTTTCCTACACGTATGGCTGCTTGCACTGATCCCATAATCACCCTATTAAACATTTCGGCCAGACCATTTCCGTCTGGGTGGTATACCGGGGTGTGTTTTATCTGTATACCATTCCTGTTCAGTAACGCATTCCACTTGTCAGATGTGAACTGCGGTTCGTTGTCGCAGGTGATGATTCCTGGAATTGCTTCTCAAAGGAACGTGGAGGTGAGGAATGCCAGGTATCTAAAGAGAGGGTACCCCGCTTTCACCAGGGAACAGGGTACAGAGACAACAAGTCAAAGGGAAATCCCTGGGGTGCGCTCGTTACACTTCCATACCTTCATGGATACACACACAAACTTAAACAAGGAGGAATAGTCTATTGTACTACAGGGAATATATATTAATGTCCACAACCAAATAGAATCGTTCACAATCTATTTTTAATAAAAACCATATACATAAACATAAGCGCTTAGACAACACAGTTAAAATTTCAAAGAAGTATTCTTTGAAAAGAAGAAGTAAAAACAATTAATCACAGTATTTCATAGCAAATGACAACTCAAAAATTTACAATTTAAAAACAAAGGAAAACATGTATATGACATCTCAATACATCATACGCAAAGGCAATGAACAAGGACCTATTAGTAAATAAACCCCTAGTTTAACTGTGGCTTCTTGATGTTTTTGCCAATGTTTATCTTTGGATCCAAAGGCCTCTATTTCTTTTGTCAATATAAACAACAGTGACAACAATACATGTACATCAATTGTTTACTGGGCCCTGGTTGGATTCTCTGCGTTTACAAAATGCGTCGACGCGTTTCGGTGCGGTACAAGTGATTCTGTGGCACCTTCTTCAGGACTTCTTAAACTGGGGTTTCTCGCTTCAAAGAGTGGTGGCTTACACCTTCTCTGCAGAGTATGGAAAGAAAGGTAAGGCTTCACTTGCTTTGTGAAAGGATTGTCTACCTCTCATGGTTTTAAGCATTTCCATTTACAGACTCTACAGTGATGTCTTACTATGGTCTGTCTTATACATATATGTTACAATTTTCAGGTACGTATATATCCGCCTCTTAGGCAACACTGTCTAATTTCTTATACATATGCATTATGATCAGTTCGCCTTGTATTCTAGGCTTCTCATTACGGATATTTGTATGAGACTCTGTCTTCCCTCCGAGTCCATTTCATTGTGGAAATTGCTACGGATGAGTCAAATAGCTTATATACAACGTTCACACTGGAAGCGATACAATCAGAGCACATTCTTACCCCTTATATCTGTGGGAAAAGGTTCAAGATGGGACATGTGTGGCGTTCAGTAAAATTCTTCAGTCTTATACTTCTTAATCCTAGTGAGGTATATCAGGAGATATTAATGTATATTAGTCATACTGATCTATTATCGGGGCCTATGCTCATAGATAGTGGCTAAGCATTCTGTTTACCTCTCTTTTTCAAGAAGAGCTCCTTATATTGGGATGTCTTTACTTGTTGTTCCAATCTTTTGAACAGCTTGACTGTATATCTACATGAACAGAAAACAGTACATTTGCTTTATGATTTCCCTCATTCAAGGTAAGGGCTGTTTTATCTAACTTCCCTTTTGGACATCTTACCTTAAAATATTATAAAACTCTCCTCGAACGGGCATAGGATAGTGGGTTTCCTTCTCAGAACTGGATTTGTTCAGTTGGGAAAAAATGGACATTGAGATATGTTTTAGTGATTACCCTGTTGTAGTATCTCGTTGTCTACTTTGCTTTAGTTTCTTTGAAATTTTAACTGTGTTGTCTAAGCGCTTATGTTTATGTATATGGTTTTTATTAAAAATAGATTGTGAACGATTCTATTTGGTTGTGGACATTAATATATATTCCCTGTAGTACAATAGACTATTCCTCCTTGTTTAAGTTTGTGTGTGTATCCATAAAGGTATGGAAGTGTAACGAGAGCACCCCAGGGATTTCCCTTTGACTTGGTGAGGAATGCCAGTACTGCGTCGGTGTCCACTGTTTCGCATATCTCGAGTTTAGGCCATTTCGAATACCGGTCCACTAGCACGATGATGTATTTAGGTATGCTCTGCTCATCTAGGATGGTGGGACCCAAAATGTCCACCAACAGCTCATCCCACGGGTTAGCAGGAGTGGTAAACTTTCCCAGCGGAGGTCGTAGCCTGCTCTGCGTCTTGTCTGCCTTGCTGCACTGTGAGCACTCTTTGACATGCCTCTCCCCACAACTGTCCATTGCTGGCCACCAGTACGCCTGCTTGGCTCGCAGTTTAGTTTTTACTATATACAGATGTCCTTCGGGTAGTATTGCGAGTAGACGTTGTGTCCGTTGGCTGGGGGAATGATTTTGTCCCCCCTTAGTATAAATGTGTCTTTGTCCCCTACAGATAGCTCTTCCCTAACTTCATAGAATTTCCTTTGGATCAACGTCCAAGTATCTCTTCTCTGGCTGTCGCATGACTGTGTGGTGTTTGAGAGCTTTGAGGCAGGCATCCATGTCATATGCTGCTTTCCACTCCTGTGCGCTGATTACCTTTTCATGATCCTCTGTAAAGGCCACTGTGTAGGACTCATCTTCGTCTTCTGTGGGGGCTTCCTCCATAGCTGCCGCTCTACTAAGGTAGTCCGCTACTTTGTTCTTTGATCTCAGGATGTATTCCACATCGTACACGTGGTGCAGAAGTTTTAGTGTCACCTTGGCTATTCTGAGCGTGGCGCTCGCATGCCCACTGGGAGTAAGCAACCCTCACTAACAGCTTGTGGTCTGTTTGGAGTAGGAATCTAGAGCCCCAGAGGAATTGGCGGAACTTCTCCATGGTTCATGCTGCCTCTAGCATCTCTTTCTCCACCACACTGAACTTCTCTTCTTTCGGGGTCAGGGACCTTGACGCAAAACTAACTGTTGTTGTTGTTCCTTCCTCTGTTCTTCACATGAAGACTGCCCCTAATCCCCTGTCGCTCGCATCCGTCGTGAGGATCGACAATGCTTGTTGATCAAAACCATGTAATGGCACTGCTTCGCAAATGTCCTCTTTGAGTTGTTGAAGCTCGCCTTGGGCTGCATCTGACCTGTGAAGACGGTCTTTTCCTTAAGGAGCTGTCTTAGGTTGTGTGATACATACATACAGCTACAGACACTAGGGGCCCAATTCACAAAAGTAATATGAGACAAAATCCTACCTTTACGACTTTCGGTATTCACAAATGGCATTTAGGAGTAGTAAAGTTAGGATTTTGTCTCATTTAAACTTAAGTTTTGGTCTTAAGTTTAATTTAAGTAAAACTTAAGTTTAACTGTGACAAAATCCTAACTTTACTACTCCTAAATGCCCTTTGTGAATACCGAAAGTCTTAAAGTTAGGATTTTGTCTCAGGTTACTTTTGTGAATCGGGCCCTAAATTTTCTGTCATCAGACCCCGCTCATGACAGCTATCATGATCTGTTCTTTACTTTTGTTAACAAACCTTTACACAATATTCATCTCCACGAAATCAACTTAAAGCATACAAAAGTAGGACAGCTAATTTGAAAACAGTTTAAATGCTAAGTAAATTCAGTATTCCTTCATTTATGTCTAAAACACTGTCAATCTATTATTTCATCCACAAAACCAACATAGCTTCAGGCCACTCTCATGACATACAAATATATGTGAATGCTGTATGCCCACCATATCAACATACCATCCTCCCAACCCAACATGGCGGCCAGCTAATACTCAACAACTTCACTCTGTCATGTACAGGTACTGAAACACTTGCGATACATATCACAAAAGAGCGGCATTGAATGGGACCAGTAAGGTTTAATGTCGACATGGGTGGATAATTGACTATAGATGAGCAATTATCGTTTAGGATGGCATTTTAATATTCTGCTTATGGAATAAAATGTGTATAGAGTTGTATTTTACAGAAACTCTAAGATGCAAGGTCATAGCCATAAACCTGGGTGCATTAGTTGACGAGCCACCAAATGCTGAAGTGTACTGCAACAGGATGCTGAGGTATTTAGAGGTATACTTATATTTTTTGCCCTTTCGTGAACATTTGCTACAAACATCACACATCAGGAACAGCACTCGGCAAACCTTACATGTTGACTGTACACTGCATTATTACTGTATGTTTCACTGTCTACGAGAATTATCCAGGTGTACACAGCAATGTTTATGCTGGTAAACACAGTTAAAAAAGACCACACAACTTCGCCTATTGTAGGGAGAACAAGCAATATCTGCACCACAGCTGTCCTTTTCACTATGATTTTTATTTGTTGCAGTTAAAACGTGTGCTTGGTTTGCAGTGTTTTCTCTAATTCTATGGCAGGACCGGAGGCTTCTGATTATGCTTTCTCATTTCTTTACTGCACAAAACAGCAGCCAATGAAAAGTAAACTACAATAAGTAAAAACAACATTTCCCATGAGGCTTTGAACCACGCCTCCAGTAACAGTAACCAATCGCAGTAGTCACAAGCATATAAGGAATAGAGACACTAATCTGGCCTCCTCTTTCTTTGCTGCTCCGCAGCCCAGATAAGTGCTCCTTATTCTTATATGCTTTTATGACTGAAAGTAACTATTTCGCCTCTGGCGTATGCTTTATATACTCTATTTGTGATTGCTAGGCATTGCTTTATGTGATTTTGCTTGCTTTTGCATTTTGACTGTCTAATTGTAACGCGCTGTGGCGCCCGGTTTGACAAGTGTTCACGCCGCTGTCAGGCGTCCCTTCTCCCGAGTCCCCGGTGCGGTGCTGTCTGGCCCGCTCCTCTTTCCTGCCCCCCCCCTCACCTCCAATCTCGGAGCGCGGCTGTTCCGGCCTGCTCCATGCCCCTAGAGTTATCGATGGAACGTGTGTTGCGCTCGTAGGCTTCCCGTCCCGGTTTGCTGCTCGCAGCGCCTGCCGCTGCTCGATGGCAGTCGCGATCTAGAGGGACTTGGCCCTCCCCTCGGGGAAGGCGACGCATGCGGGAGCCCGGCCGAGGCCCGGCGTGCGTCTGCAGGGGCTCACGCAAGCAGTGTGCGCGCGCAGCCTCGATTGTGCCGTGCATGACGCTTTAGCCCCGGCTGAAAGGGCACTACACGCAGTTTGGCCAGGAGCCGAGGGCCGTCTTTTGATCTGAAAGGGCAGCGTTTTTCAACCCATTTCACTACCGGAGGTCTGGTGCATTAACCCCTAGCTTCCCAGTGACAGGGAAGCAGGGTAATTTTTGAAAACCCTTTTCATTTGTGATTTGGGTTGTTCTCTCCCTCCATTAGTCCTAGATTTGGACTTTATTCGATACTTATCTTGGTATTTCCGGCTCCTGCGCCTGGCACTTCCCCTGATTGACGCCCTTGCTTGGGCTGGCAATTCTGCTTCCCTCTGGGGATTTGGAGTGGGATTTTACAAATCCTTGGTGAAGATGGCAGATACTGAGTACTGCGAAGAGGAGGGTGCTGCGTGCGATTACCAGGGCAATGATGAGTATTACGAGGAGGAGTCAATGGAGGATATCATTGAGAAGAAGCTGGACGCTAAGCTTGATAAAGCTCTCTCCTCAGCCCTGCTTCCGCTAGCCAAAAAATTGGAGATGTTGGTCCCTGGTAAGCCAGTTTCCATTCCTGGACAGGATCATTCACGTCCCCCCTCCTAAGAAGGTGGCCCTTGACCCGTCCTGGCCCCACGCCCAGTCCTATGAGAAAATTTATAAATCCAAGGAATCCTCCACTGGTGACAAATCCTTACCGTCCCGTCCCCCCCTCCCTTAAAGACACCACCACTGACACTGATACAGACACAGATTCCTCTGATGCTGCTCCTCGCAAGCGCTCTAAAAAAACGCAAGCATGACTTCATCGCAGCCACAGACGACATTCGAACTCTACTGGACAATGGAGACACAGTCGCCCTCATCCTCCTTGACCTCTCCGCAGCCTTCGACACAGTCTGCCATAGCACCCTTCTACAGCGCCTGAGAAACATCGGAATCCAAGGAAAAGCACTGGAATGGATTACCTCGTTCCTCACCAGAAGAACCCAGAGAGTCCGCCTCCCACCATTCAAGTCAGAGGCCACTGAAGTCATTTGCGGCGTACCACAAGGATCCTCACTCAGCCCCACCCTCTTCAACGTATACATGAGCCCCCTCGCGGCCATCGCCCGCCAACACAACCTCAACATCATCTCCTATGCTGACGACACTCAACTGATCCTCTCACTCACCAAAGACCCTAACACCGCCAAAACCAACCTACATGAAGGAATGAAAGAAGTAGCCGAGTGGATGAAGCACAGCCGTCTGAAACTTAACTCAGACAAAACAGAAGTCCTTATCTTAGGTACCTCCCCCTCCGCCTGGGATGACTCTTGGTGGCCAGAGGCCCTTGGAAAAGCACCCATCCCGACCAACCACGCATGAAACCTGGGCGTCATCCTGGACTCCTCACTCTCTATGAACAGACAGGTCAGCGCCGTCTCATCATCCTGCTTCAACATTCTTCGCATGCTCAAAAAAACATTTCGCTGGATCCCCACCGAAACCAGAAAAACGGTCACCCATGCACTGGTTACAAGCCGCCTGGACTATGGAAACACCCTATACGCCGGTACCACCGCAAAACTCCTGAAAAAACTTCAACGCATCCAGAACGCATCAGCAAGACTCATACTAGACATCCCGCGTAAAGACCACATCTCCAGTCACCTGAAAAACCTTCACTGGCTCCCCGTCAATAAGAGGATTACTTTCCGCCTCCTAACCCACGCACACAAAGCACTCTACGAACTTGGACCTGATTGCCTCAGCACACGACTTTCCTTCTACACCCCCCCCCCGCCAGCTACGATCCTCCAACCAAGCCCTTGCTACCGTACCTCGCATCAACAAAACCACCATGGGAGGCAGATCCTTCTCCTACCTGGCAGCTAAGACCTGGAACTCACTTCCCACTCACCTTCGTCTCACTCAGAATCACCTAGCATTCAGAAAACAAAATAAAACTTGGATATTCGACAAGTAATTCCCCACCCTTCAAGCGCCTTGAGACCCTCTGGGTATGTAGCGCGCTATATAAATACTCTGACTTGACTTGACTTGACAAGGCACGGGAGGAACTCCAGTGGTGGCTGGAGCACATGTAGGCCTGGAATGGCCGAGCCATCTTCGGCGCAGCCCCGGATGTGGTCGTCGAATCGGACGCCAGCCGATGGGGCTGGGGCGCTCGCTGTGGGGAATTTACCACAGGAGGACGATGGTCAGCAGACGAGCTATCTTTACACATAAATTGTCTAGAGTTGTTGGCAGGGTCTTTTGCCATCAGGTCTATCTCACCGCTGAAGAGCAATTGCTGTATTCTCCTTCGGATGGACAATGTCTCAGCGGTGAGATACATCAACAGATTGGGGGGGACAAAGTCCCGAATGCTAGTCCACATTGCGAAGGAATTCTGGCACTTCTGCCTGGATCGCAAGATCTCTGTGGTGGCGGAATACCTTCCGGGCAAGTTCAATCAGGTGGCAGACTGGAATTCCCGTTTTCTCCGAGACTTCAGCGATTGGAGACTCCATCCATCACTGTTCTCTCAGATCATGACTATGCGAGGCCCCTGTCAGGTAGACCTTTTTGCCTCTCGCCTCAACACCCATCTTCCTCTATTCTACAGCTGGAGACCGGACCCAATGGCGATGGGGACGGATGCGTTCCTTCACCATTGGGGGCATCAGAGGAATTATGCGTTTCCACCGTTTGTGATGATTCCGAGAGTAGCGGCGTTAGTGCGCCGGCAGAGGACGTCAATAGTGTTGGTGACTCCGTTCTGGTCGACTCAGTCGTGGTTTCCCACACCGTTGGAGTTATCTGTGGATCTCCCCTTCCGGCTCCCAGTCTTCCCGACGCTTCTGCAGGACCCAGTGGGAGCGTGCCATCCCTTAACCCTGCAGAACTAGTTGACTTTAATGGTGTGGACGCTCTCAGGCGACATGAATGCCTTGCAGGCCTTTCACAAGAAGCTTTCGGCTTTATGCAGCAAGCGTGGGCTCCTTCCACCCGGAAACAATACTCTGCATCTTGGAAGAAGTAGGTGGTTGGTGCCTTTCAAAACAGGTGGATCCCGTGGGATCAAATGTAACTGAAATACTGAATTTTTTATCCGAACGTGCGGCCTCAGGCCTGGCTTACAGTTCGGTTAATAACTTCAGGTCTGCAATTTTTCGACGGTAAGCCTGTGGGGATGCATCCCTTGGTGTGTAAGTTGCTTAAAGGTGTGCGTGTGGCCAATCCTCCTCGGCCCAGGTATTCCACAATGTGGGATGTTACAAAGGTGCTTAATTTGTTGGAAACCTGGCCTAATAATGGTGATTTGTCGTTGAAACAGCTATCTGCCAAGCTCACTATGCTATTGTGCCTCATTTCATGTCACAGAGTTTCGGATGTTAGAGCTTTGGATTTAGCTGGTAGGATGTTTTCTCCTCAGGGTGTCTCCTTTGTTATCACACGACGGACTAAGACCATGTCACGCTCAGTTGAGTACCCTGCTTTTCCTCATAACAATAAATTATGTGTGTTGCAGTGTCTCAAATGTTATGAAGAACGTACTATGGCACACAGGGTAGATCCTTTAGGTCAACTGTTGATCAGTTTTCAAAAACCCTTCAAGCCAGTCGCTGCTGCTACTTTAGCCAGATGGGTTCGATGGATCATGTCTGAGGCGGGCATTGATATATCTGCATATGGTGCTCACTCAGCTAGAGGTGCGATGGCTTCTAAAGCCTATTTATTGGGTTCTCGCTTGGAGGATATCCTAAAAGCAGCTGATTGGTCTTCGGATTCAATGTTTAAAGTATTTTACTATAATCCTATTCCTCATGTTTCTGATGCTGTGATTGATGAGCTTAATTGATGAGCTTTGAACCAGCATAATCAGAAGCCTTCGGTCCTGCCATAGAATACAAAATTTTCTAGCTATCGCCACAAGAATTTTAGATTCTATTAAGGACACGGAGGCGAGGATTATCCCACCCGTTGGGACAGTTTGATAACTGTAAGTTGTTTGAGATGGTAGTATATAACAACTTTGTACCCGCCCTCTGAGAAATATAGTTCGGGGGTTTCTTTTCTTAAAACTTTCTTTTCTGTTTCAGGAAATGACTCCAACAAGAGTTAATTGCCCTTTGTGGATGGTGCTGTTTTGCCTTCCTGGTGGAAGAGGAGACCTCGCGGTTCTGGATCTTTTCTCCGTTGAGAATTCCTAAGCAACTGTTCTCTCCGTTGAGAGTTAAAGACTATGTTTCACTGTGACAAGACTGTTCGCGCAAAGAAAGAGGAGGCCAGATTAGTGTCTCTATTCCTTATATGCTTGTGACTACTGTGATTGGTTACTGTTACTGGAGGCGTGGTTCAAAGCCTCATGGGAAATGTTGTTTTTACTTATTGTAGTTTACTTTTCATTGGCTGCTGTTTTGTGCAGTAAAAAAATGAGAAAGCATAATCCTCGCCTCCGTGTCCTTAATAGAATCTAAAATTCTTGACGCAATAGCTAGAAAATTTTGTATTCAGGCTAGCAAGACCTAGAGGAAACTGTCCATTCGCTTGTGCATGCGTTGCTTTTGAGCCTGGCAGATGAAGAGATAGCAGAAGGCTGACCTTGTGTGTCCCGCCCTCTAGGAAGAAGGATGGAAAGTCGCTGTAAGCTTCTGCACACACTTTGGAACAAAATGTATTGTTTCAATATTCTGCATAATGATACAGGGGGCGAGCATGAGCTCACCAATCTGCGCTCCGTTGAACACTATGCCTAGAAAAGGCCTACAGGCTATTGGTATAGGGATGTGGCTAGACAGGCTGGTTGATGGAGGGGGGTGAACAATGGAGTGCCTAAAGATGTCATATGGTATGCAGGGAAGTATTGCAAGACTTTTCTTATGAATAAGTCATCAGAACTCATTTACAAGCTCAATTAGTAGGTTGTTTACAACCAATTTAGGTAAAGCTAGCAGTGCAGGAATGTGTGATAAATATAACTGGAAAACGAAGGAACCTTCATATGTTCCACCAAGCTGAACAGCCACATCACTGCCTGAATGCAATTGAATTAAATTCATATGTTTAAATCCACTTTTTCCCTTTTTTTCACCATTAATTTTCATCCTTCTTTCTTGCATTCAATTCATTTTATTCAATTCATGTTAAACGTTAATGTTCAAGAAGGCTCAGCCTGGCTGAAGACGGCTGTAATGCCAGAAACCGGTCCTCGGAAGCTTGTTTCCGGTCCAGGGAAGGCATGGCTTGGCAGTTCGGGCTGGACTGTTCCCATGAGGCACAGGGTCGGACTGATTTGCATATGGCAATGTCTTAACTGGGGTGGCACAGTGGGCTAAAGAACGGTGATGGATTAAACCCAGATCTGTTGACTGGGTGTGAGTGTTTGATTGGTTCAGATGCTCCGCCCATCACCACCCCCTTTTGTACCACTTTGTTCTCCATAAGTTGGCAGGGTATGCCCAGACGTGAGTCCCTTGCTCACTTTGCCACTGGATTCAAGCAAGCATGGCTGAAGACGGCTGTAATGCCAGAAACCGGTCCTAGGAAGCTTGAATCCGGTCCAGGGAAGGCATGGCTTGGCAGTTCGGGCTGGACTGTTCCCATGAGGCACAGGGTCAGACTGATTTGCTTATGGCCATGTCTGAACTGGGGTGGCAGAGTGGGCTAAAGAACGGTGATGGATTAAACCCAGATCTGTTGACTGGGTGTGAGTGTTTGATTGGTTCAGATGCTCCGTCCATCACCACCCCCTTTTGTACCCCTTTGTTTGCCATAAGTTGGCAGGGTATGCTCAGACGTGAGTCCCTTGCTCACTTTGCCACTGGATTCAAGCAAGCCTGGCTGAAGACGTCTGTAATCCCAGAAACCGGTCCTAGGAAACTTGAATCCAGTCCAGGGAAAGCATGGCTTGGCAGTTCGGGCTGGACTGTTCCCATGAGGCACAGGGTCAGACTGATTTGCATATGGCCATGTCTGAACTGGGGTGTCAGAGTGGGCTAAAGAACGGTGATGGATTAAAACCAGATCTGTTGACTGGGTGTGAGTGTTTGATTGGTTCAGATGCTCCGCCCATCACCACCCCCTTTTGTACCGCAAGAAGGCTCAGAAGCATGAGGTGGGTTCCATGTCATGATTTATTATGTTTTGACAAACCGAATGCATTTTGGGAATGGATTCCCTTCGTCAGGGGCATCTAAAAATATAAGCACATATATATTCTTTTAACCATTATTGCCAACCCAGCATTTCACTAATATTTGAACAGTGCATTAAATATAAACATGAAACAACACATAAAAATGTTGACGATAGGCCTCTCTATAAAGCGCTGAAAATCCATCTAACTTGTGTATGAAGAAATGTCTTCTTACAGATTGTGCCTCATTATTCACACATGTTCCACATAACCGGATCACCCCAAGGGTTTAAGTAAGTCCACCCCTTATCCTAATTGTGACAGTGCTACTTGTTTAAAAAGCAGGAAACTTTTTTCAGCTTCTAAACGCTTACCATGCCATGCTAATACATCTTAGAACCTCTATAAACGATGCCAAAATACATTTGTCCTGTTTAAAGTCAATGACCTCTCATTTCTCTTCCCCAGCGTGCCGAGGCGCGTGTTCACCGAAGCTGCTATTTTATATTTCACTCAGCTCATTGTATAGATATAACTGGGCCATATTTGCCCTGAAATGCTTAAACGTCGCCGAACTGTTATACTAGTTACCATCATTCTAACACATCTGATTTATAGCTAGTGTAAAATAATTTTTTATATAGTCAAATACCAATCACTATGCGTGCCTGTGTGTGTGGAGTGTATGTGTGTGTGCGTGTGCCTGCGAGTGTGTGCGCGTGCGTGTGTGCGTGTGTGTGTGTACTGATTTAGGGGATGAAGGGCAGGGCCTTATACAAACCACCCGTTAATAAGACGCTCTCTGACAGGTTTGTCAGACTCTAAACACACCTTTTTACTCAGCCTTAACTGAGTGGGGAAAGGGGTGAGAGACACATGCCAGGTCTCAGTTTCGCTGAAAAGGCATTCATTTGCAATAAATGTGAGGTAAAACAGCGCTTTCTTTTGCACAACTACAGCTTACTGCTGCTGCCAGCTGGGGTATATGAGCTAGTAATTAAACTGAGAGGTTTCTCTCACTCAAGTCTTCGTAATTAAGAATCCACCAAATGAAACGCACTTTGGTGAGAGGCATTGTACAACAGCAGTCTGGGATGTAAGGACTATTAATTGAACAGAGGGATTTCTCACACTGCAGTCTTTGTAATTAGGAAAGACACTTGTACAATAAAGAAGGTAAGGCACATTTTCAGAGTATATATTTCTTTTTTCTACTTTTAAAGCTTTGAGAAAGCTGCTAGGCAAAACAAATTGCCAGAGGGAAACATATGTCCGCTGTTCATTGCACCACAAGGTAAAATAGAATAAATCTACTGCGATGGACTACCTATGAGTTTTTCATTGTTGTTTTCTATAGTAATGAATTACATAGAGAGTGCAACGATTCAGCTTTCCCCTTGATAGGAATGTTTTTCAGAGCATGGGTGCAAAAATGGAGAACGCCTACTTTCTGTTCTAGTCATGTCTATATCTCAAGTATGCCTATTTTCTAGCTTGGCACAGTTTAATTTCATTATTTTCACGACCAGTTAAACATTGGTGGCGTTTCTGTTGGCGTTCTGCATCAGGCAGCATTCATAAGGACTATGAAGCTGAGACCTTCCATTCAGGTCCCTAGTGCCAAAGCTCAATCACAAGCCTTGGTTCTGTGAGTAGATTACAAATTCCCCTTCTTCTTCTGGATCTTCTGGGATGTACTGAAAGTCCATCAGCCCTTCAATTGATCTCTTGCCAGGGGCACGTCATACTGAGGCTTTGACAGAGTTGAGGTGCTATTAGAAGACCACTTAAGGGCATATAGGATCACTTTCCAGCAACTAGTTCAATCCCTTGAAATTCTCCACCCAAATATGAAAGTGTACAGCCAACTTGCCGGAGTGACAGCTAGCGTGAAGTCTAAGGAAAAGACCATTGTCACTTCTATTGGTGATGGGGACATATTTTGATAAAGGAAGGCTGGGTCTGATGGACCCAATCCAACTCCTATGTCCTAGTGGGAAGTACAGTATCTTGCTATGTGAAATCTGTGCGCATTGGCACACTGTGCAGTATGGCTCAGGAAATTCTTTTCAGAGCGCTCTTTATAGATGCGGTGATCTCTAAAATCAGTGCCCAGTTTCTCGGGCAGCTTGTGCAATTCTTGTGGCATGCTAGTAAGTTGACTAGCTGGTGCACTAGAAAATTCCCGCCATCGGTCTAGAGAGCTGTGTTCCCCTGCCCTGTGTTGCTCTGCTGACTTTTCTTTTTTTAACTCAGTCATTCTAGCAATAATGCGAGTCCACTGAAGGTGTCAGATGTTTAATGAATTAAGACACCAGAGCTGTGATTTGGGGTGGAGGGAGCACCCAATGTTTATATACTCCACCTTTAGAGAATGGCAACAGCCCTCTCTAATAGCATTTGATGGGACTAGAAATGGTGGCTTCATGATCATTTGTGGAGGAACAGGTTTTTCTCCCTGTTGCCGTTATTAGGGACGCCTATTGTCTCTCCCTCATTGTAAAATTGCATTGTTCTTATCTGTGTGCCATTAACTTGTAAGTGGGTGACATGTCCGAAAGGAGTATATTTACATCTTGGTATGTGTGGTTGGGTGTGAAGGCAGTATGAGTGTTTGCCAGAGTGAAGGGTGGTGTCCATTTTGACTCCTAATGTGCATATGTGTGTGGCAACCTAACATAGTGAAGAGCTCTGTGAAAGGCTGCTAAAGTCTCTACAGATCTTGGAGCCTGCACCTTTGTATTCACTTAAATCCGGCTCCGTTTACAATGCTTCAGTGGGGTCTTTAGACTCTGATGTACAAGCAGTGCCTCTGCCCACGTGCTCACAGCTACACCATCTCTTCCTGCATCCTCTACATCCCTATGAGATATTGCCTGCTGTCTGTAACCCATTGCCGGCTCTATATGGACCATTAAAACCCGCCTACGAGAAGCTCCTGTTGCCCATGATCTCTCCCTGTGCAGCTCAGATCAAACAAAAATCTGATACGTTTTAGGAAGCAAATAAAAACTCATCTTTTTAAATAACTCAGGGCATTATCCTACTTGCCCTATCAGCTCCAGGAGACCCTTTTTGAGTAGCAGTGCGCTCTATAAAACATTTAACATAACAAAAAATAACATAACATGCATTGGTCAAGCAGTGTCCAGGCGTTCACTGATTGGAGGAATCCTACAGATTCAAATAGTGCAATATAGCCCAGAGCCCGAGGTAGCGGGCTATACCAGTCATTTAAAGCCCGCTCCTGCGTTAAAGGCCCAAGCACTCCATTGTCTTCAATGGAGCGCTCAACATTCCAATGTTCCAAAAAAAAGCTGATAGACCATGTCTTGCCATAAATATTACCCATCTCAACCACTAACTAGAACCAATATCTCTCATCAAACAAGGACGCAGCTGCACACCAGTATAGTTGGGAAGGGCTATGATCTAGGGATAGAGTCTTGCCTGGTTGCTGTCTCTCTATCAGAGTAGGGCAAGTCAGGCCTGCATCTCGATTGAGGTGATGCTGGATGACTATGAGAAGAGCACAGCATGCTACACAAGAAAACACTGCAAAACACTCTTCTGAAGAAGGCACACCTACTCATCAGGTCAGAGGCGCAACTAGAGTGCTATTTCGGGGTGGGGCTAAGAAAAAATTTCAGGGGGGCTGAAACTTTAAGCAATAGACTGAGTGGAGAGGCAGGGGCTCTTGGAAGAGGTAAAACAACAACAAAGCCTCATTAACATGCACATGGTCTTTTAAAGACCAGTGAAGTGCTCGGGTGCGGCTGTGTGTTTGCCCGGGAGCTGTCCGAGCCTAGGCTGCCACTCACGACTTTGGGGGGGGGGGGGGGGGCTGAAGCCCTTTGATTCCAATGGATGTTGCGCGCCTGCATCAGGTTATGAAGACTAAATGCATATGCAGACCTCTAAGGAATCTAATGAGGTTAAGGACACTGCAGGACACAAGTATGCCTAGCTGAGCTACTGTTAGGGGGGATACACACCACTTCTTCATTAACATCACTGAACGGCCTTGGAGTGTTAGAACCTGTTGTATCTGTTGGTGAGATTGCATGGTCTTGGCTGCAGAAAATGCAGTTGGTGCCACCCAGTACCCTCAAGGAGCCCTTAAGAACACTTTGGCTCAAAACTCTTGCCTGGGGAGTCAGAGCTAGCTGGAAAAAATGTCTCAAAGTACAGAACCACTAATCACATAGACATTCCTTAAACACTTCTGCTGATATTTACATTTGTACTCCTAATCTGTTGTCTCCAACACTGGATTGGAAGGAGGACTTGTGAACACCCCAGGCACTCTAAAATTTGAACTGCGATCAGTGGTTTCCAAGATATAGGCTTTTTAAAATCCTTGTGTCCTTTAGCAGGGATTTGATGTACTGGCACCAGAACCATCTGTCGTGCTCCAGAATGTTTCCAATAGGCTTGCAGATTGTACCCAGGCACCATTCAGCAGGCACCAGACATTGCCCTTGATACACTTAAAGTGACCATTAAAGATGACCTCGCTTGGATGGGTTCTTCAAACCCTTCTGGGAAGGGTTGTGGGCATTACTTTTGAGCTGAGCAGTATTATGGCATGTGCACTGAAATCTTGAAAAAAATCTTGTAAAAATGTGTACACCGAGCATGAAACTCCAATTAGTGAGGTGCAAACAGAAAGATACATTTTAATTTGAAATGCAGAAAGATGCACCTTAAACCGTTTCAACAATAACTTTTATAAGATTGTGAAGCCGGATACTGTTTGGGTTGTGTGTTCTAGAGTAGGACATGTGCCGACTCTAAAGACCTGCACTCTCAGTGATGCAGGGACCTTCCCCACTTTTGATGTAACCAGTCATTTTGCAGTAAGCTAGGGCTCTGTCCTAGGAAGTCAGGTTGGTTATCACAAACATCCCCATGGTATTACATTCATCATAGAATCAAATAAACACACTGGCTATAAAAGAGGTTAGGTTTATAGTTTTCTTTGTCAATCACTATTTAATGTAGTTCCTTCATGAGTATTAAAGTACTTTTCTGTTTTTTACACAGTAAGTACTGTCCGAAGAGTTGCCTTGAATAAGCCTTGTATTGCTGTGCCTAATTACCTTGAGAGAGTTAATGGCTAAAGCAGAGGACAACTGCCTGGCCAATTTTCTCTCTGCAGTGTAGAGGACACCATTATAGGCTGCACAATCCAAATGAAACTACAGAGATTGCCAACTTGTAGATCTGCTATAGTGGGCATAAGATTCCCCACAAATATATGTACATGCTGCTTATTGTGTGCGACTAGAGAGAGTGCCTGCTTTAACTGTGAGATCTGATACTTTAGAGACCTTATATGACTCACAGAAAATTGTGGGACTCTGCTAAACAGGTCTTTGTCATGGGACTCGTATGTTTATGACAGAGGAAACCAGCTCACTTTTGCTGGACCGCCAGTCAACCCTGCACCCCTTATCTGAACTTTGGCAGCACGGAGTTAATTTCAACATAGTACAAGTACCTTATTTAAAAAGACATCCTCTTTGCACAATCCCACTTTCAGTTCTGATAAGTGGTCAGTAAATAGTAAAACCAGAGGAATTTAGGGCCACCTGTATGACCATTTCCATTTGTGACTCGCAATTTGTGAATTTTAGCGAAATCACAATTTGCGAGCCGCAAAAAGTAATGTACTAAAGCACATTTTGCAACTCCCATTGGGGTCACAAATGACCTGCCTCATCACCATTCATGAGGCTGGTCGCAATTTACAACCAAATGGGAATAGGCAATAACAGAGGGATGGTGGCCTTCTGGGGACAGCAGACCCCCATGTCTGTGCTGACTTTTAAAATAATTTTTACATAGATAAGGGTCCCAGACTATGTATATTTTGTATATACAGAGAAATTCACAAAATCTTCATACATATTACTTGTACCACGACTTTCAGAGAGATGTTATTTATTCACATCCTCATTTTCATACATTCTATGTATAATGTATACTCAATATTTACACATGTGCCCGTAAAAGAAAGGAAAAAAGGGGGAAGGTGGGAGAAGGTTTGTGAGGATCAAGGTAGTGATTGGACAGTTATAGTAGTTGCAATTGATCAAACAACATTCAATTGGTTGGTATCACATGGGTACAAATATTGTAACCCCAAACATTGATAAACATCCGTAAGGTCCTATCCCATATGCTCTAACACAGTATTAATACATTGTTAAAAATGGGTAGGTTTCATAGAAGAAAGTCAACCTTTCGACCCCTGTGTGGTGTAGGTTCGGTAGCACCTTACAGAGGGGTCTTCATCAGGACGTGGTGTGTGACATGGGGGGCACCTAAATTGAAGAAGAATCGGTAAGCTAACCGTAAAGCTCACCTAAACTCCAAAAACCTCATGTATGTGATATTTACCATATAACTAAGAAGGTGAGAATTGATGAAAGGGCCATCAGGGTGTGGGTGAGCGAGGGTAAGTGCCTATGAAAGGGAAAGAATGGTATACTATTAACAGGGGTCCTACTACGGACAGGTTATAGACAATGAAACCCTATACATCATACTAACCCAACCGGGAAGCATTGTCAAATTCATACATTAAGAGGCATGAGACATTAAACCAAAGAACTGATATGTCAGAATTGATGAGGAAAAACATAAAACATTATACCAAAAACTGGTATGTCAGAATTAATGAAGGAGATCAGGTCAACCTGTCCGGGTTGAAGGAGGTAAAAATGCGTCAAACAACTTAAGTAACAGAGTGCGCTGTCGTGCCATGACCCACCAGGGTTAGGAACAGCGTGGGTCACACCCAACCGGGTTGTAAACAAATGTTAGTAAATCAATTGACGTCCAGGAGAAAACCGAATAGTTTGACACATTTGGGTTGAAAACATGCTAAGAATCGTAAATGGCACCAATTCGGGTTAAAAACAACATCGCAATTAAGGAGAACAGTAAGTTGAGCCCATCCGGGATCGAAAAACAAAAATTAATTCAACCTGCTTGGACATGGACCAAATCACGAGGTGAGTGTGTTTGATCTAAAGGAGCATGTAACAATGCCAGATACAAGAATATATAATTAGGAGGGGGCCTACCTCAAGACAATCCGCAATTGCCTGTGTCTATGATTTCCGTAAAGCTCTGTGGGGTGGATCACAAGATTGCAGCAGCCCGTGTTTAAATCTAAGGGCGAAAATCAAGTATGAGTGCCTTAGTTCGTGACACAGTCAGAAATTGGGTATCTGGGAGTGCTCTCATAGAGGATCTTACCACAGATGCTGCTCAACGGTTCCAGCGGCTCAGTCTAGGAACATTCGCTGTGGTCAGCCATCACGCTTAAATGGTGTACAAGTGCGCGCGCATGCAGCAGCTGGTATCTGGTGCCCCGCAGCCACGAAAAAAAGACAAATGATTCCGGGCCTGAGTTTAGTCGGTGCTTAATACTTGGAGGAAGGATTCCTAAATAATAAGGCTATCACGACCTGGTAGGAGTTGGTCCAGAAGGGTTATGGTGGTAACATTATTTAGTACAGATGAGCCAGATCACAGAAAGGATCATTATTACTATTGTAGAATTATACAATACGAGAAACATAGGTGGCACCCAATACATTGACACATAAATTAAATTACAGTACATTCCTTCTGTGTGTTGATCTGTTGGAGAGATAAAACATGGAAACAGTGCACAGTATCAGAACAGTGTCATTGTACATTGGTGAGTGTCATTTAGCGCAGACAGGCCAACTGTGCGTAGCTCGCGTCATGCTCGTTGAGCCACTGTGGATAGTATCTAGCAGAGCCATCCATTTACTCTCCCTGAGATTAAGAATTGCAGATATATTACCTCCTCTCGGACCCAGGACAACCTTTTCGAGGACCACCCACTTCAGATCATTTGGGTGTGTGTCTTTCAGTTTTACAATGGTCAACTAAGGGAGCCCCCTGGACCTCACACCTGATCCTACTGTGATGTTGTAAAATGCGTGCCTTTATCTTCTGTTGAGTTTGGCCTATATATGCTAACCCACAGGGACATGTGATGCAATAGATGACGCAGCTAGTATTGCAATTAAGAAGGACTTGAGGTTTATCATGTGTTGTTTGTATGTGTATTGTTTTGTTTGGGTGGTGGTTTCGCAGGCTTTGCACTGTCCACATCTGAAATGCCCTACCATTGTAGGTAGGCTCCACATTCTTCTAAGTGTAGGCTGTTCCAGGGTGTCTAAGAAGGAACAAACCACGTGGTCTCTAATACTTTTTGCTCTTTTGAATGCATGCATGGGAGGGTCACGTTGGTTGATCTCATCAGATACTAATGCCCAATGTTTATTCACAATTTTGCGAATCATGTTGCTCTGAGTACAGAGGGTGGTTACACATCATCTTCTCCTGTTTGTCATCATCCTTGTCTTGTATAGTCAGCAGTGTCTCACGGGGACTGTACCAAGACCGCTTCTGTGCTTTCTTGATGAGTCTGCGGGGGTACCCTCTTTCGAGTAGTCTTTTGCTAAGGTCAGTGGATTCTTGAAAGTAATCATCTTTTATGGTGCAGTTGCGCTGTTTTCTGAAAAATAGTCCCACCGACAGGTTATCCCTCAGGGCACGAGGATGGTGGCTAATATATTGGTAAGAGAGAGTTCCGCTCTGCTGGTTTTCGGTATAGTGTGGTCACAAGTTAGTTATCCCCGTGGAAGATGGTGATATCCAAAAAATCAACTTTTTCATTGTCAGACTGAAGAGTAAACTGTATAACTGGACTCTGTTCGTTGAGCCAGTGGTGGAATGTATCTAGTTCAACCTTTGTGCCTCTCCACAGCATCAGCACATCGTCGATGTAGCGTCGCAACCACATTATCTGGTCTCGGTATGGGTTACCGGCTTGTAGAACATATTTATGTTCAAAGTCGTCCATGTAAATTATCGCCAGGTCCGGCGCGAAGGATTCACAATCAAAATAGAACTCATGAAGTTTTTTCGTAAGATTAGACTGAAATATCTTTTCAAAAACAGGCCCCCCCTACACCAAAAACGTCCAATACTGGACTCAGAACACCCTCCACATTTGTCCCACCATCGAACACCATGACCAATCAAATCTTGGCCTAGGAACATATTGTTCTCAAAGAGGTGAATAAAACATTAGAGACACTGAAACACACTAAAATCAATGTTACAAATCAGGAACGGAAAGCACTCACATCCTTATGCTCTAACAAACAAATTGTGATAAAACCTGCTGACAAAGGAGGAGCCATTGTGGTACAGGACATTGACAAATACAAAGCTGAGATTTTTAAACAACTAGAGGATGGCACTAGCTACATGAAACTGCGCAAGGACCCTACTAAAGAACTGGCGGAAGAAATCCTGACTGTTACCCAGAAAGGCAGAGACCTTGGCTTTGTGAGTGATCTTGAATTTGGGTACCTGAACCAGACGGATCCCCGTCTACCAACCATATACACCTTGCCGAAGATTCACAAAAGCATGCAGGCACCCCCGGACGACCCATAGTAACTGGGTGTGGGTCCATCCTGGAACCACTGTGCAAATATATCAAATTTTTCCTCAAACCTATCGCAGAAGGGACAACGACTTATCTACGAGACACCATCTAGAAAATCAACCTACTGGAGGGTCAACGGTTTGACCCCATGACTCAATTACTGGTTACCTGTGATATAGTCTCACTCTACACCAGTATCCCGCAGACAGAGGCTTTGAAGGTTATAGAACAGGCTTAGACAGACGACCAGCACCTATGGCCGTACCCAGGGAATTCATTCTCTCTCTATTGACAATCGCCATGACCAAAAATTTCTTAATTTTCCAAGGAAGCTTCTATCTTCAGACCAAGGGCGTCGGGATGGGGACAGCCTTCGCAACGGACCTGGCGATAATTTACGTGGACGACTTTGAACATAAATATGTTCTACAAGCCGGTAACCCATACCGAGACCAGATAATGTGGTGGCGACGCTACATTGACGATGTGCTGATGCTGTGGACGGGCACAAAGGTTGAACTAGATGCATTCCACCACTGGCTCAACAAACAGAGCCCAGATATATAGTTTACTCTCCAGTCTGACAATGAGAAAGTAGATTTTTGGGAAATCACCATCTTCCACAAGGATAACCAACTTCTGACCACACTATACCGAAAACCAGCAGAGCGGAACTCTCTTTTACAATATAATAGCCACCATCCTCGTGCCCTGATGGATAACCTGCCTGTGGGACAGTTTTTCAGAATACGGCGCAACTGCACCATAAAAGATGATTACTTTCAAGAATCCATTGACCTTAGCACAAGACTCCTCGAAAGAGGGTACCTCCGCAGACTCATCAAGAAAGCACAGAAGCGGGTTTGGTACAGTCCCCGTGAGACACTGCTGACTACACAAGATAAGGATGATGACAAACAGGAGAAGATGATATGTGTAACCACCGTCTGTACTCAGAGCAACATGATTCGCAAAATTGTGAATAAACATTGGACATTAGTATCTGATGAGATCAACCAACGTGACCCTCCTATGCATGCGTTCAAAAGAGCAAAAAGTATTAGAGACCACGTGGTTTGTTCCTTCTTAGACACCCTGGAACAGCCTACACTTAGAACAATGTGGAGCCTACCTACAAAGGTAGGGCATTTCAGATGTGGACAGTGCAAAGCCTGCAAAACCACCACAGAAAACAAAACAATACACATACAAACAACACATGATAAACCTCAAGTCCTTCTCAAATTGCAATACTAGCTGTGTCATCTATTGCATCACATGTCCCTGTGGGTTAGCATATATAGGCCAAACTCAACAGAAGATAAAGGCACACATTTTACAACATCACAGTAGGATCAGGTGTGAGGTCCAGAGGCCCCCTTAGTTGACCATTGTAAAACAGAAAGACACACACCCAATGATCTGAAGTGGGTGGTCCTCGAAAAGGTTGTCCTGGGTCCGAGAGGAGGTAATATATCTGCAATTCTTAATCTCAGGGAGAGTAAATGGATGGCTCTGCTAGATACTATCCACAGTGGTCTCAACGAGCATGACGCGAGCTACGCACAGTTAGCCTGTCTGCGCTAAATTACACTCACCAATGTACAATGACACTGTTCTGATACTGTGCACTGATTCCATGTTTTATCTCTCCAACAGATCAACACACAGAAGAAATGTACTGTAATTTTAATTTATGTGTCAATGTATTGGGTGCAACCTATGTTTCTCGTATTGTATAATTCTACAATAGTAATAATGAGCCTTTCTGTGATCTGGTTCATCTGTACTAAATAATGTTACCACCATAACCCTTCTAGACCAACTCCTACCAGGTCGTGATAGTCTTATTATTTAGGGATCCTTCCTCCAAGTATTAAGCACCGACTAAACTCGGGCCCGGAATCATTAGTCTTTTTTCCGTGGCTGCGCGGCACCAGCATACAGCTGGTGCATGCGCGCGCGCTTGTACACCATTTAAGCGTGACGGCTGACCACAGCGGCTGTTCCTAGACTGAGCCGCTGGAAACGTTGAGCAGCATCCGCGGTAAGAACCCCTATGAGAGCACTCCCAGATACCCAATTTTTGACTGTGTCACAAACTAAGGCACTCATACTTGATTTTCGCCCCTAGATTTAAACACGGGCTGCTGTAATCTTGTGATCCACCCCGCAGAGCTTTACGGAAATCATAGACACAGGCAATTGTGGATTGTCTTGAAGTAGGCCCCCTCCTAATTATATATTCTTGTATCTGGCATTGTTACATGCTCCTTTACATCAAACGCACTCAGCTCGCGATTTGGTCCATGTCCAAGCACGTTGAATTGATTTTTGGTTTTTGATCCCGGATGGGCTCAACTTACTGTTCTCCTTAATTGCGATGTTGTTTTTAACCCGAATTGGTGCCATTTACGATTCTTAGCATGTTGTCAACCCAAATGTGTCAAACTATTTGGTTTTCTCCTGGACGTCAATTGATTTACTAACATTTGTTTACAACGCTGTTGGGTGTGACCCACGCTGTTCCTAATCCTGGTGGGTCATGGCACAACAGCGCACTCTGTTAATTTAGTTGTTTGACGCATTTTTACCTCCTTCAACCCGAACAGGTTAACCTGATCTCCTTCTTTAATTCTGACATACCAGTTTTTGGTATAATGTTTTATGTTTTCCCTCATCAATTCTGACATATCAGTTCTTTGTTTTAATGTCTCATACCTCTTAATGTATGAATGTGACAATGCTACCTGGTTGGGTTAGTATGATATATAGGGTTTCATTGTCTGTAACCTGTCCGTAGTAGGACCCCTGTTAATAGTACACCATTCTTTCCCTTTCATAGGCAGTTACCCTAGCTCACCCACAGAGGAGCCTGACGGCCCTTTCATCAATTCCCACCTTCTTAGTTATATGGTAAATATCACATACATGAGGTTTTTGGAGGTTAGGTGAGCTTTACGGTTAGCTTACCGATTATTCTTCTTCAATTTAGGTGCCCCCCTTATCACACACCACGTCCTGATGAAGACCCCACTGTAAGGTGCTACAGAACCTACACCACACAGGCGTCGAAACGTTGACTTTCTTCTATGAAACCTACCCATTTTCAACAATGTATTAATACTGTGTTAGAGCATATGGGATAGGACCTTACGGATGTCTATCAATGTTTGGGGTTACAATCTTTGTACCCATGTGATACAAACAAATTGAATGTTGTTTGATCACATGCAACTACTATAACTGTCCATTCACTACCTTGATCCTCACAAACCTTCTCCCACCTTCCCCCTTTTTTCCTTTCTTTTACGGGCACATGTGTAAATATTGAGTATGCATTATACATAGAATGTATGAAAACGAGGATGTGAATAAATAACATCTCTCTGAAAGTCGTGGTACGACTAATATGTATGAAGATTTTGTGAATTTCTCTATATATACAAAAGATACATAGTCTGGGACCCTTATCTATGTAACACTTGACACCCAGGTCCCAGTACCATTGGGTCAACCCTTCAATTGTAACGGCTTTTTAAATAAAACAACTTTTTTTGTATGCATCCCGTTTTACTTAAAGGAAAATTAGATGCGTTTCAAAAGCAAAAATGAAAAGTTTCAGTAAAAATGTTTTCCATGGGACCACTGCTTGCTCTTAAAAAACGTTTTCGCTGCCAATCACAAACAGGAAGGGATCCCTGGTGACCCCTTCCCATCTGCAAGTGGCTTACCCCCTACTTGAAATAGAAGGTAACCTGCGATTGCTTAGTAAGTGCATTCCGGTCGCAAATCAATCATACATCTTCCTGTGACTCACTGTTAGGAAGGGATGCCCTTGGCAATTCCCTTCCTAATACTAACTCTCAAACCCCATTTTGCGAGTCGGTAACAGGTTACTGACTCGCACAATATGGTTGATACATGCTACAACCCTTTTTAGTGGTCGCAAACGACCCAAATCTCCATTTGCAACCACTAAAAACGGTTGTACATATGTGGCCCTTAATCTCTTAGGTAGGATAACACTGCTGAATCCCAGACCAGGGTCTTAGTAAAGCTGCGGGACACCACGGGGCTGCTCCAATGCATCTAGAGAACTAATTAGTCTTACTAGCAGATAACATGTACCATTGCACCCTGTAACCAGAAGCATGGCTACAGACTATTGGGATTAGACACAAAAGTAGCAGAATCGTCCCTGGCCACACCAGAGACCATGTCTTTGTCACCAGCACTAGATGAGATAAAGCTCTCCTGACTAATGCACTGCAGTTTCTTCTTGAACAGATATTGAGAGAAGGAAGATCACTAACTTGGTTTGCTATCCCAAAAGAAGCACAAAATGCTACATTTTTGTCAACTGTTCCCATAATTGGCACTAGGATTAGGAATAGTCATCATGAAAGAGCACCCATGCCTGTAAAGAAGCCTTGGAGAAGGAGGAGGAGTTATTTTATTTATTTTACTTATTATTCATTTATTTATGCAATTTTATATAGCGCGGACTTTACCCGAAGGCGTCAGAGTGCTTCACAATAGGAACAGAAATGATACAAACTGAGAACATTACACGAACAACAGATTGCAAAAACAAACGTTACGTTACATACGGTTGTACATATGTGGCCCTTAATCTCTTAGGTAGGATAACACTGCTGAATCCCAGACCAGGGTCTTAGTAAAGCTGCGGGACACCACGGGGCTGCTCCAATGCATCTAGAGAACTAATTAGTCTTACTAGCAGATAACATGTACCATTGCACCCTGTAACCAGAAGCATGGCTACAGACTATTGGGATTAGACACAAAAGCAGCAGAATCGTCCCTGGCCACACCAGAGACCATGTCTTTGTCACCAGCACTAGATGAGATAAAGCTCTCCTGACTAATGCACTGCAGTTTCTTCTTGAACAGATATTGAGAGAAGGAAGATCACTAACTTGGTTTGCTATCCCAAAAGAAGCACAAAATGCTACATTTTTGTCAACTGTTCCCATAATTGGCACTAGGATTAGGAATAGTCATCATGAAAGAGCACCCATGCCTGTAAAGAAGCCTTGGAGAAGGAGGAGGAGTTATTTTATTTATTTTACTTATTATTCATTTATTTATGCAATTTTATATAGCGCGGACTTTACCCGAAGGCGTCAGAGTGCTTCACAATAGGAACAGAAATGATACAAACTGAGAACATTACACGAACAACAGATTGCAAAAACAAACGTTACGTTACATACGGTAAAGTGATAATTGTGAGCAAACAAAAATACATGAGGTAGTAAAAATTGTGATCAACCAAAAATACATGAGGTAGTAAAAAGTGCACAGGAGGAAAAAGTGACAAGTGTGCAGGCTACAAGAGAAAACAAAGTATAATTTGAGGAATAATACTGCAATATATGCTAGACACTAAGGCACAAGAACAAACGTTACGTAGGCAAAGGTGGCACTTGTGCAAGTATCAAAGGTAAAAAACATGTGAGAGGAAGCAAACCGAGTGTTACAGGGGCAAAGTGGTGAGTGCAAGTTGCAAGAGGGTACCAAGCCCAAGTACATGGATAATACTGCAATAAAAGGTAAACACTCTAACCACAAGAACACGCTGGGAAGGCACTTCCATGGTCATGGAAAGTAGAAATTTTCAGTAGTGGGAGGTCTTCCTTCAGAAAAAAGAGAGGACGTGAGTTACTTTTGGTGGTGTCTCTGGAGGAGGAGAACTTTGAGGTCCCTTTTAAAGGCCTGGGAGGAGGCGGTGGTCCAGAGCTGAGGCGGGAATGAGTTCCAGATTCTCACTGCGTTGCCTGAAAAGGATTGGGCCATCGTTCTTTCCTTCTTGAAAGTGGGAGGTTCAAGCAGTAGATTCTCCGCATTGCGTGAAGGTCTAGAGCCTCCAGAGAGTTTCAGTTTTTTCACCAGGTAGTGAGGAGAGGAGGAGTGCAGGGCTTTGTGTGTGATACAAGCGGTCTTGTAGATAGCTCTAGCCTCAAAGGGAAGCCAGCGGAGGGTAGATAACATCGGTGTGATGTGATCGCTTCTTTTGGCCCCATAAATGAAACGAGCTGCTGAGTGGAAAACAGACTTAAGTGGGGACAAGTGGGATTTGGGGAGGCCAGTAAGAAGAGAACTACAGTAGTCGAGTCTGGAGAGGACCAGTGCTTGCACCAGGGTTATAAGGTCCCGCTCCGGGAAGAAGCGACGGATTCCCCAAAGAAGGTGCAGTTGGTATCGAGCAGATTTTGCAATGGAATTGATGTGGGGAATTAGATTGAGTTTTTTGTCTAGTATGACACCAAGGGATTTGGCGCTGTCGACAATGATGGGTTTATTGTTTAGTAGATTCATCTGATCCATCCATGATTGAACCGGGGGAGGAGATAGTGAGGAGGAGATGAGGAGGAATTCGGTTTTGGAGGGATTCAGAATCAGTTGATGAGTTGACATCCAGTTTTGAATGGAGTCAAGAGTGGAGCTTAGGATGGAGAGATCGTGAGTAGAGGGAATCTTGAGGTAGAGTTGAGTGTCGTCAGCATAGAGATGATAGTGAATCCCGGATTTACTTAGGAGATTTCCCAGTGGTTCTAAATAGAGATTGAACAATGTGGGAGCAAGTATTGAGCCTTGGGGAACACTTTGACCTACCGCCACAGGAGGTGAAAGACTGTTCGCTATTTTGATCATTTGGGATCTGCCAGAAAGGAAGGACGCAAACCATTTAAGCACAGTGCCCTCCATGCCCATTCTCTGTTGAAGAATATTGAGGAGGGTGTTGTGATTGACGGTGTCAAAGGCTGCGGAAAGGTCAAGGAGAATTAGAAGACAGGACCCCCCTGAATCGAGTATCCTCAATGCGTCATAAACCACTTGCAGTAGGGCTGTTTCAGTGCTGCAGTTTTGGATGAAGCCGGACTGACAGTTGTCAAGAAGATCATTGTCCTTGATATGACGGGAGAGTTGTTTTGCTACACATCTTTCTGTGATCTTCGCAAGAAAGGGAAGGTTAGTGATGGGGCGGAGGTTGTTGAGGTCATTCGCATCAGCAGTGGGTTTTTTAAGAAGAGGGGTGACCTGCCCAGTTTTGAAGGAGGCAGGAAGGGAACCTTGCCAGAGGGAGAGGTTGATCAGAGTGGTCCAATAGGAGAGGGAATGGGTATAGAAGTCAATGGCAATGGCACTGGGGATAGGGTCAAAAGAATGGTTGGAGGGCTTCGTTTCTACCACTGATGGAAACATAGCACATTTTATTCTCTTTAAGTAGAAGACATTTGCTGGTGAGCACCTGAGCATAGGTTCTTACAGTCCACTAACCAGGTGTGGCATAATTCATCATCCTGTAGAAAATTGAAATGTATCAGCACTTTAGGCTATTTTTCTGCAGAGCCATTTTAATTATTTTTTCACGTGATTTTTTCATGAGCTTTCCACTTTGGCTTCTTTCACCTAAACATTCTATTTTCATCTTTTATCAGATGTCCAAAATATGTAATCGATCCATTTTGAATTGATTGTAATTTAATTGTATTGTTATAACTTGAAATTGACTTCAAAGTGTTACAGTACATGTCTTTGTTTAGACTGTGCCAAATGCAGTTATATTGTAAAACTTTACTTTCTACATAACTGCTATGCAGATCGAAAAATCACATTTTCTTGGTATGGAATATGGGAGTTAACAGATGGTATATGTTCCATATTTGACCTGTGTGGCTTACAAAAGGTTTGAATGTCAAAGCATAAAGTGAAATGACACAGGATTAATTTAGGAGTAATAACAGATTTGGAAATCAGAACACTACAGATAACGAACATTTCGAAGAAAAACACAGTAATATCAGTCAACTCTAATTACACGTTTTTCAGATTTTCTAATCTCTTACCCAGAGGTGGTAACCAATTAAGAGTTGCTACATTTTTTCATGAGACTGCTATAATGCAACTATGGAATTAGGTCTGAACACCATCACAGCCATCTACAGGGGACTGATGATATTGTTAGTCATTTTAAGTGATGAAGTAAAAAGCATTATTTTTTTCATTGTTTATAATTGATTAATGAATAATGCTAAGAATTTACCTGAAGTAGGGACTTAAAATCACAAAATGCAATGAGTTAGAAAACCTTTTTTCATCTGTAAAGCAAATACTTGAATAAGAGATTAAAATTATATGCTTGCCTATTGTTTTGGAACACTGTATAGAATATTGATCACATTTACATTGCGGAAAAATGTATGTGCCTGATCTTGCGAGCAAGTTTTCATTCAGTTTGAAACAACCTAGTGAGTTTCTCTTACTCATAAAGTTTGATCCAACATCGAGACTGGAGCGCGTACCTCCGAGACAAGACGGCGCAATCAGGTGGACAGCGGTAGCCCGATTGTGAAGTTCATTCTGGCAGCGGAGTGAGTTTGTGACAGTAAGTGAGTAACAGCGGGACATCCATGACATCAAACGGCCCAAAGGCGGCCGGTGCTCCCTCCTTCCTTTCGGTGGGGGAACATCCTTTACAACGAAACCCTTACAGCGCTGTACCATTACAACGCAGGTTTAACAATGAAAGTTGTTACAACGACTCTCGCTGGAGGGCGCTCTAGGATAGGGAATAGTTTAATTTATTATCCAACACCTTCCCTACTATCCACGGGGACTGGAGTTGGAATAGTAAATTAAGCTATTCACTATCCAGCGCCTCCAACGCAAGTCGTTGTAACGACTTGCGTTGTAAAACCTGCGTTGTAACGGTACCGCGGTAATACCACACGTTGTACCGTCATACATCCCTTTTGGTGCAGTAAATTAGAGGAAGTGGGAAGTATTTTTGAATCGCTGTTGGGGGCTTCTCTCAACACGCTATATGCAGGGGCTGTGTGGATTACGCACTATAGAAATAAGTAAGACTCTAGAGTCGCCCCGCCTGTCCTGCCAATGGCAGCTGGTTCTCCCTCTGGTGGTTATCACTTGACATCAAACACTCCCCCTAAAGACATGCGGACCCTGGCGCTGCTATCATGCCGATCCCCTGCTTAGCAATTTCAATTCAATTCAAATATTTTTTAAGATTTGGAACTCATATGAGGTCCACATAAAATACATACAAATGAATACATTAGAGTGTAAATATAGCAACAATCGTTCCACGGACATAAGACAGAATAGAATGACAAAATGTATCCTAAAAAGGACAAAAAATGTACTAGGGGGAATAAGTCAACAAGTTAAAATACTAAGTAAAATGCAAATTTCATATTCAGCAGATTATTTGAATTTAGCAGCAAACGTAATTTATAAAGCATATCCTATCTTAGCCAGAGAGTAATGCAATAGCATCAGTACATGTGCAAAAAGACGCAATCAAGTATCTTGCTATATCTGAGACTTTAAGCTAGCAGCAGAAAGGAGGAGGGGACAAGAACATAGCCACTCCGTTTTGGGCAAACAGCAGCAAAAACAGGATTAAAATATACACATGAACTCCTTAAAATAATTAAAAGTTTAAAACACACCGCTTTATTTTTTGGACACAATAAGAAGTCGCGTGCAGAAGTTACTTTTTTGACACCATTTTGTAAGAACATTGGCCGAAGCCAGCGACGCTGGCACAAGGTCAATGTGGGACATGCAAACAAGATGTGATCCAGGGTCTGAACACTCAAATTGCAAAGATTACAGATTTTTCCATTACTCAGATTTGGGGACCAGTGTGCCGCTAAATCGTTTAAAGGTAGAAGATTCATGCAACAAAGTGTGAGAAGCCTTCTGGTTCCATGCTGTAAATTCCAGTATACATATTTTTGGGAGGTTTTTGGTATGTTTGTCCTTAAAATTAACTCTAGTCTCTTTTTGGAATTACAGAGTTCAATGTCCCTATTAAAACTAATCTTACCACTGGTGGTTTTTAAATTCTGAGGGAAGAAGAGTATTCACAAAATCTTCTTGTACAGAGAAGCTGTGGCTTAGACTGCACCCCCTTTTGACCGAAGTAAAGAAAATTGTGGGGATCCTCTGAATTCGTATATCAAGGACTCATCACCCCCGGCCTGACCTCAAGATGGTCGCCTCAGTCTTTGACTCTGTGAACTCTCCATCCACAGCTCAGACCCAGCCATTTTGACTGATGCCCGGTGGGGCTACCTTGCGAGCTAAAGGGGAGATGGGCTATGGATTCCCTTCTTGGCCGTCACATACCAAGCCTGTCTTTGGGCAAACTCTCCTGCGTCTCTTCTATCCTTATCTTCCTCCTCCCCCTTCACCCTACCGCTCTACTCTTCTCTTCTTTCCAGCTATTGATCCTTGCCCTCACCTGTCCTTGCTCACAGCTCCCACACTGTTTATCCACTGGACTTTCTTACGTGAACTCTCCCTCGCCAGTTTGAGACCTATATATTTGACTGATGCCCGGTGGAGCTACCTTGCTAAGCTAAAGGGGAGACGGGCTGTGTATTCCCTCCTCGGACATCACCTACCCAGTCGGTCTTTGGGCAGACTTCACTTCGTCTCTCCTGTTGTATTTCCCTCATCCTCCCCCTCACACTTCCCTCACCCTACTTCTCTCACCTTTCTTTCCTCTTTCAATGTGTTGCTTATTTTTTACGTAATGTGTAATGGTTATCTTTTTCTGTAACATTATATACACAAATGTAAAGCGCTCTGATACCTACGGGTCTAGCCAGCGCTTTATAAAACTCATTAAATAAATAAATAAAATTGCTGCTACCTAATGCAATGAACAATATAAAGCTAATTGAGTATTTAGACTATAAAGCACACCTAATGACACCAGTTGACGAATACTAAAATTAATCACATTTAAGAATATTAACTCAGAGTAAGAAGGCGTGCCTTTGAGTGTATTGTTTTACTCACTGTTCGGCATGCTAAATTTGAGTAGAGTGTGGAATGTTGGTAAATGAGTGGCGTTCTCAGATCTTTATTCTGTACTCCAAGTTTAGTATATGGGAGATGCTTGTTCAATATTTACTCTACTGAATGCCCTGTTCTATTCTGGCTTACTGTACCAAAGTCTCACAGACATTCAGACATTAACATTCTCAGAAAATGTATGTTAAAGGCCACAATACTCACCCCACAAGCACCAACAGAAACACATGCAAACGTGCACACAAACACTCAGAGCAATACAATGAAAGGCAGTACTTCAATAATAACCAAAATAAACAAAAACATTTTTTTTTATTCCAACAATCTGAAGGATGGTCAAAAAAATGCTGCCCTTGAGAATTGCATATGCTGGATTCTCATCATACAGAGTTTGGAAAATGTGCAATAAATGTAACATATTAGTTTAATTTATGATCAGGGCACGAGTCAGGGGTACAGGCTTGTACACAGCGTCCACCCACTATTTTCACAGCCAAGAATATGGGCCCTACAGAAATATGTTGTTCTGGTGTCATTTCAGACACTAGAACACGTTCAGCAGCTCCTGCACATTGTCTGCTTTCCATTCCCAGCAGCAATGTGCAGGTAACGAGGGGCTTCTTTTTCACGTCCAGTGGTGCCTAAGATAAAGGCAGAACTTAAGGGGCCATCAGGCCTCCTTTTGATTGAGAATCGAACTGGAGGTGGCCTGCAACCTCACACTTACATACCAATTCCACAGAGACGAATCTAAAGCACACAGCTTGTTATCTCTTCACAGGTACTTAAGAGATGCATGCTTTTTACTTTGTTCAGTCCGTGTATACACTTTTCATGCACTGTAAGAATGTTCGATGGGTTCGTCTGTCCCAGTATTTACACAAATAATTTAAATAGCACTATTTTATTTCTTCTATAGCACTACTCATCCCAATGAAGAGTGTTAGAGTGCTTTACATAACATACACATTATCTATTCAACATAAATCATTTAAGTGTGCAAATCAATGTACAAGATGTGTTACATGAGACAATCAGGTTTACAAGGCGTAGGAGTCAAATGCCTTTCATAGCTTACTGTGATCTACAAGAAGGGTTACACTTTATGAACTACAAGTAACAAAAGGATCTCTGTTCAAAAAAGTAATCCACTTACCTACCTACATAAAATAAAAATCTGTGATCTGCCTGCTACATGATGTGCTTAGCAGGAGACATCTATTTTTGTGTTAGCATGTTGTATAGCATTTTCAGTTGGCGTATGTTATAACATACACAGATCAGAGTACTATTGCATGATTGAGTGGTACATTTATGCTCACAACATTGTACACCATATGCGTTACGATATCATGAATAACAAACCCGAAGAAGGAAGCAACAAAATAGAGGTACAAAAATCCCTAAATGCCCCGTCTCAACTCCCTGTCCCAAGAATAGTGGGTGATTATGTTTAGCAGGAGACAACATTGTCTATACTACTTTGGTTCAAATTTGGGACTACCCAAAACGGTATACAACGGTTACCACGCATATTTTACAACGCGGTACCGTTACCACGCTACTTTTAGCACGCAGGTCGTTACAACGAAATGCGCTGGGGGGCGCTCCAGGATAGTAAATACTTTAATTTACTATCCAACTCCTTTCCCTAGAGTCCACGGGGACTGGAGTTGGAATAGTAAATTAAATAATTTACTATCCAGCGCCCCTCCAGGCAAGTCGTTGTAACGACTTGCGTGGTAAAAGTAGCGTGGTAACGGTACGCGTTGTAAAAGTACGCGTGGTACCGTCATACATCCACACAAAACACACATCTCTCCAACAAATGTGTTCAGCTCCAGAGTTATCTCACCATTATTATTATTCCGTGAGATTTACTGGGCAACTTTGCAGCACATGCCTTAACCTAATAAAATATTTTAAAATGCAGACTTTGCAACCAATTAAGCAGAACAGATCTACTACCATGCGTTTCCTTGTTGCCAATTTTTTTGTGGCAGGGTTAAAAAAAATATATTAGTTGAGGCCCAGAATTTGAGTCAGTATTGCACCACTTTTTTGGCACAACCCCAACTCCAAATCTCATTTGTTAAATATCGTAATGCACTTAAATGTACTCATGATACACGTGATAACATATGTGTGAAATCTTAGTATCTGAGGTCACTTCCTGTGATGTCACTTCCAGTGAGGTCACTTACTGTGATACCACGTGGAATGTCACGCATGGTGATGTCATGTGCTGTGATGGCAAGCCCTATGATGTCATTTGCATACTGCCAAACTTCGTCAGTCACCCTACTTCTTTTTATAGGACTTGTGCCCTTTTTATGATGGAACAAATCTGTGTCATCAGAACACATAGAACTAGATTATAAGGAAACTGATCCCCCCTCCTTTCTGGAGTTCAGAAGTACACTGGGCACTTTCACAGTTTTAAACTGCTACAATCTGTGCACTCTCTCTTCAATACCCCCCTCCTTGCCCTCGACCAAACCTTAATTTATGCACTCAGTCACAACCCATTCAATCATCAGGCGCTTACTAATTAATCCATCAAATAATTCATTCTCACATTGGAAGACTCACCTTTCCTCAAAACCACAAATATGCAACAATATATGAAAAAACACTTTAACTGATTAAAAAAAAAACAATGCAGATGGCTTTGTCGATGCTTGTAATCTTTGTGGTTTGTGCGAGGGATGGGTGAATGTTTGGATGTTTTGTAATTCCAAAGTTCCACACTGCTTTGTCCCAAAACTGTGTTCGAACAAATCAATTGATCTTCCTGAGTGCTGAGTGAATGTTTAAAATCAGCTGCCAGGCACAAAAAAAATGTACATACAGTACACTTAATTTCTATGTATGACCTTCCCATATGAGACCACCTTCATGTAGCCCTGCATGCACTTGTGAAATATTACAGCAAGACTCCTGATCAAGCCGATTTTCACACCTAATGTACGTCATTCTTTTGTGTGGACTCCGAGTCAATTATCGCTCTCACGGTTTCCCTTAGCTGTAATTTTTTACACCTTTGTGCGTAGGTGGTGGAATATGTGAATAAAAGGTGATGTATGTGTGTGACCAGGGAAAACTTGATCTTACCCTTATCTTACCTTTAAAGTGTTGAAAATGTAGCTCATTTTTCACTTGAAACTTCTCCATTTTTTAAATATCCTGAAACACTATACCAGATTTCTAGAATATTAAAGGGCTATTAAAGAGCCATCAAATGAATGACGTCACCCAAAGTCTCAAAAACTAACCAGAAATCATCCAACAAAGGAATAGTCTCAAATCCTTATTACATTGGATAATCAGCTGCTATTACGTGCCCAGGTCAATGCAGTGGTTGGCCCAGCTTCTCCCTGCTGCGCCTTTACTGAAATGTTTGTTCCTTTTATCCATCGCACCTAGGCAACAGGTGGTCCAGGCCTTGATTCTATCAAGGCTGGATTATGGGAATGGTCTTTACCTTGGTATGCCTGGCTTTCTGTTAGACAGACTGCAGCCCGCATCATCTTTGAGCTCCCCCGAAACGCGCTGGTGTCACAACTTCTGAGGAGCCTGCATTGGCTCCTTGTAAGGAAAAGAATAATTTTCAAAACTTTGCTTGTCACACAGAAGGCACTATACCAGGAAGATCCGAACTATACTAAACGTAGGATTTCCTTTTACTCTCCTCGTAGAAATCTGTGTTCTGCGGACCTGCTGTTGGCTAATGTTCCCCTTGTCAAAAAATCCAGGTTAGGAGGTAAGACCCTCTCCTACCTGGGACGCTTTCACTGTAACAAAATGCTGCTTCATTTGAGAAGCATTGAATCCACACCCTTGTTTCGCAAAAAACTGAAAACATGTTTGTTCTCCTGCCCCTAGGTTATTTCCACACTGCTACTTTTCAGCCTAGCGCCAGGACACTCTGTCGAGTAACAGTACGCGTTATAAATACCCCCACTTAGACATAGACATTAGTGGAGAGTGTTGCTGATTCGGTATTGGGTCTGAAGATCAGGGTTGTTTTTTCCTTTTCACAGGGTTGACCCTTTAAGAAAACTGTGCCAAAGCAAACGTGGATTTTGACTATTCAGGCTATGCCAAGAATGGGGAAAACGAAAGGGAATCTTTGAAGGGCACCTTATGGGGCAGAGCCTTCAAAAGTGAGAACAAGATCTGAATGGGAACGAAAACTTTAATCAGTACCTCACATAGATGTGTTTCTAGTACAGGGCATATTTGAGGCAGTGTAGTAGTAAAGGAGGGGTGAGAAAGAGAGAGGCATCAAAGCCAAGACCTATTATACTGCTGGAATGCATTGAAAAATAAGACACAGGGAGTAGTCCAGTATGCCCTGGCTATACCTTTGCAAGGTCTCCGTAAGGCAGGGGTTATTTCAAGATTAAACATTTGGAGCATTAGGACGAAGTAGGAATAATTACAATAGATGACTTGTGCAAGAAGAAATTCGTTATGTACCTGTAACACCAGTTCCCCAGCATTGGTATCTTTCATGTACTCACATACTTGAAGCACTTCCCGTCGACAGTCTGAGAAACCCCAGTAATCTTAAATAGCAGTGAGCTATAAACAACAGGGATGCATTTAATTTTCTGCAGACTGGCAAACTGCTTTTTCTACAAGAAACCTGGTTATTGTCACCACTGTTAATTCCAGGTTTCTCAGAATTTCAACACCCAGATAAATAGTTCAACATATTTTGAAGGCCATCCGGAGGTTTATCAATCTTTGTCCACTTGGCGCTGGCAGTACCAGCAGTAAAACTTAATCTTACACAGATATAGTACAGGCTGCTCAACTGCAGGCCTGTGGCCTAAAAGGCACATGACAGCGATCTTGCTCCTAAATGTGTACTTCAACTGCAAAGACAGACCAAGGATTGGCAAGATGAGGGAACTGGTAGGACCCTGGAAGAGCTACTCCACGACTACCCCAACAGTGAAACAGCAATAGTTGGCGACTTCAACACCCATAATTTAGCAAATGAGAGCGGGCTAATTCATTAGCTGATACTGCTGGCAACATCTTAAATTAATTTCTTAAGGCACATCTCTTAAACTCTGCACAAGATGTTGACTCTTTTTGAGTAAGGCCCAAATCATATGGTAATATCTCCACATTAGATTATTTATTTATTTTATTTATTTGCAAAGTTTTATATAGCGCTGGCTAGACCCGGAGGTATCAGAGCGCTTTACATGAGGATCAGCAAGTTACAGGATACATAGGTATATCAGTTGAATCAGCAAGTTACAGGTTACATAGTTACAATCGTTTGAATCAAAGAATTACAGAGGTAGGGGGAGTGAAGGAGACACGAAGGGGGAGAAGAGGAAAACAATGTCAGATGACCGGCTGGGTAGGTGACGGCCAAGAGGCCAGACTCCTCTATTGCTGTGTAGGACAGCTCCACTGGGCACAAGTGTTCATGTGCAAATCCCTTTTAGAACAACTTCTTGACTTCTCAAAAACACATCAGCAGTCTAGCGAATTGATACCTCGTGCCTGGCAATATGGACAAGCAACTGGCTGTCGGCCAACAACACCTGCACTGAGGGGCACATATTTACAAAATGGCCATCAACAGCAGCAGACTTGTACCAACAGCTTCAAGGCAGGCAAACTAGCACTCAGTCTCTCTTTAAGGAAAGGGTGTGCTGTCAGCAACAACGCTACTGTGCAAAGGTAAAGCAGAGCAAAAGAATGCTGAGGCATGCCACCAGCCTATAAACACTCAGGGGGAGAAGAGCTCTGCCGCAAGTGGATAAGGTCCAGGAAAACACACACTACTTGTGCATGGCAGCATAAAAAACAATAGGAAGAATCACTATGGGTATACGTTTACACTCTTTTAAAACCAAACAGACAGGCCGAATTCTGACAATAACCTCAAAGGTCACGGTAATGACAGACACAATTGAGTTTCAGCAGATGAATGGATGAAGCATGTTCAATTATTATATTGTATGCCGAGGTAAACAAGCGGCTTTAATGGCCGCCCCGGCAGCCACCCCACCCCCCTTAAGTACACTATACCACTGCTAAACTCATCGCAAGTGGCAGCCACAGGCTGGCACGATATCACCCCAACACCAAATGCACAGTTTTACAAAGTTTTACCGAGATAGTATGGTCGGACAAAGTTTAGATGTCGGACCGAGTATTGGGAGTTCTTAAGTTACAGCACCACAATTGACTAAGATAAATTGCTCACACAGCTCAACTTAGCTCTAGCAGAATGATATACCCACCCATGGATAATAGGAGGGGATTTCAATGCAGTGCTGGATAACCTACTTGACCGCTCACTCCCTCCCTTGCCAAGCGCAGCATCTGCCTGTCAAGCCAAAGCCCTCTGAACCTGGGTCCAGGGATGGTGCTGTCAGACGCCTGGTGTAGTAAATATAGGTGCATGTGGGAATACTCATTCTATTCCCACTGCACTTATTACATACACATATAGATCGTATACCCTGCACATATATGCTCTTAACCCAGATAACACACACCACCTACCTGGGGATAAAGCTGTCCGACCATAATCCTCTAGAATTTACCCTAATATGGGGTTGGATCCCCTCACCAGTTCCAAATAGGAGACTAGACCCATGTCTCTTGGAGGGCAGTGTGTTCCGAGATATTATTGCTACCACTATAGACAACTACTTCCAAGAGAATTTGGGCACTGCATCCTCCAGTCTAACCCAATGGGAAGCATTTCATATAGTAATTAGGAAGACTTCCATTAGCACGACAGTTGGGGTCTGGCACTCAATAAACAACGACCTAAATGGGGTCGAAGAAGGGCTAAGTAGACTAGAGCAGGAGGCAGCACAAGACCCAGGGCTGGTACTAAAACTCCAGGAAGCATGCATTGAGTACGCTGAGTTACTAGAAAGACTAAGGGCCAGATGTAGGTAAAATAGATTTACCGATTTTTAATTACCGAATTTTACCGATTCGGTAATTAAAAATCGGTAAATCTAAGGGGTGGATATGTAGGTATTCCAGATGTGCTGGAATACCGATTCGGAAGAACTCGGTATTTACCGATTCGGTAAATACCGAATCGGTAATGCCCATTCATTCCTATGGGCTTTGAAGCCCATTGGAATGAATGGGCATTACCGATTCGGTATTTACCGAATCGGTAAATACCGATTTTCACAAGGGTGCAGGGGGTGTCACTTTGACACCCTATGGCACCCCCAAAACAGGCTCGGGTGCCATGTGGCAGGCATACATGCCCTAAGGGCAGGTCTGCCTGTCACATGGCATAGGTGTGCATGCACACATGTGCATGCACACCGGAATCGGTATTTTACCATCAAATTGGATTTGATGGTAAAATACCGATTCGGTAAGGCCTCTGGGACTCTAAAGAGTCCCACCTACAACTGGGTGCCTCAGAATCGGTAAAATTACCGATTTTTTATTTTACTGAATCGGTAAAATTACCGAATCGGTAATTTTACCGATTCGGTAAAATAATGCCCCCTACATACCTGTCACCCATTTACCGCTCGGTAAATGGCCTCAAACGGCCACCTACATCTGGCCCTAAGAGTGATAGATCACTGCACAAATGCACAGAAGTGACACACAGAAGCAGACAAACCAGGTACACTACTGGCACGTCTACACAAACAACCTCCGCCATTTACTCCATACTAGAAATTAACTCCCCAACAGAACTCCATGTTACCATGCAGTGGGAGATCAATACCACACTCCTTAACTATTATAAGGTCTTGTGTACAGCCGCCCATTCGCCACATCCACAGAGAGTAACTGATTTTCTTGATAGTGTCACAATCCCTCAGGTAGGGGCTGAGGACAGGATGGACCTGGAGGCACCAATAACACACACAGAGATCAGGGAGGCTATTAGGGAACTCCCTCGTATTAAAACACCGGGCCTCAATGGACTCCCTGTGGAATTTTACGCCACTTTCGCAACCAGCTTGGCCCCCAAATTGCTACGTATGTACCAAACAGCGCTGCAAAAAGGCAAATTATCCCCCTCCACAGCACAAGCACTCGTGACATCGCTACTCAAGCCCGGCAGGGGCCCTACAGATATTACAACATACAGACCCTTCTATCACTATTAAATACTGAGTACAAAATATTAGGTACGCCTCCACCTAGCACCTGGGAACGGTGCTCCTAACTCCTCCCCCTTCCTCGAGGCGGATGAATGCGGAAAGCTGCTGGCATCTTGGCTGCTCCAGCTCCAGCTCTGGCTTTTGCTCCGTGTGAGCGGCTTGCTGTTTTTTCTGCACGTCTGCTTTGGGGCTGCGGAATGAGGATACCGGCGGCAATCGGCAATCGAGGGAGGAAAATCCTGGCAGTGATCTATCTCCGCGTGCTTCTTATTGCTCACATCTGATATGGCAGAGAGAGGAAAACTGCATTACGGCGGATAACAGGCTTACCAAACTTAACTCAACTTCGACTACACGGCTTCACGGGGCCGTGCGCCCTGCGTTTTAAGAAATGTATCGCTTGTAGCTCGGGTTCCTTTTCGAACATAAAGCGATATTAAAACCAACTATCCAAACATGCAGGATGCAACAGCTTATTGGGCAGACGGCTGTTACGGCCGTAGGAAAAGTAAAGGAACAGGAAAAAACATTTATGGATTTACTTGGTTCTTTCCATTCGAACATGTCAAAGGAGTGATAACTGCAGGAGACATGGCTGTGGAAAAAGTACATTTTTATCGCAAAGTCGTCTGAATCTGAATCTGGGCTTGGTTCTATATTGTATGGGCAAGCTTTTAACTGCTCGTTGTAAGGCGTGGGCTCGGCAACAGCAGGCTAAAGAAGCAGCTGCAAAATTAGCAGAGAAAGGGGACTCCAGGAAGGAAAATTCTGTACATTCCTCGGCTAGCTCAGATGAACTGGAGGAATCACTGACAGAACGTCCTGTTCAACCCAGCCCAGGAGTTAATTTTGGGATAATTGAAATTGGGAAACTCAAAATTCGAGAGGTGTCACCTAATCAATTCACTCACCACAATGTAAATATGGATATTAAGACTAAGACACCCGGGCCTCCCCAGCCCTCAAAGCAATTCCCATTGTTTGATAAGAAATTAACTGTGTCTCCTCCTAGTACTCCTAATACTTTGATTCAGTCTTTAGATATTCCGGATGGTACTGTCCCTGTAGACAACTCAAAGATGAAACTAGCACCTAATACTATCTCTGTAAGCACCCCTCCACATGGAATGCAAAGCTCAGCCACTAAAGATCAAAGTACGGAGGAACCAGTGAGCACAGTCTGCTCTTCGGTAACACAGGATGTTAAGTCTGGAAATGATGTGGACTCTCTTAGTCCTGTTCTAGATATGGACACTGAGACTGTGGGCGAAATAAAAATGTCCGTTAAAGATATGCTAAACTTAATTTTAGACGAGATAAGGGAGGTGAAGAGGTCTCAAAATATGGAACTGGCCTCTATACATCAGAGACTGGATAAAATGGATAAAATTGAAGAACTAGTATCCACTCTTCCCGCTCGTCTATCGGAAGTCGAGGAGAGGATCTCTAATTTGGAGGACCAAATGACGGAGGCCAAAAAGGAGGCCAAAAGTGTATTCAAGATAACTAAGGGAATGGAGGCTAAACTTGATGATATAGAAAACTATAATCGAAGATCGAATCTTCGAATAGTGGGGGTTCCAGAAGGAATCAAGGGATCTGATATGCTTCTCTGGGTTGTATAATTTCTTCAGCAGGGCGTGATTCCCGAATTTAAAGGTGATCTAACCATTACTAGAGCCCACCGGGTTTCGGCACATCCACTCCCAAACTCCACTCTTCCACGCACTATTTTATTAAACTTTGCGGATGTCAGGGTTAAAGAACAAATCCTCTCAAAAGCTATCAAACAGAGGCAGTTCCCAGTAAATGCTACTGTGAAATGTTGAATTTTTTCGGACATGTCCGCCACAGCAGCTAGGCGAAGGAAGGAGTTCGTAAAGATTTTGCACCTATTTAAGCCTAAGGGGGCTCAGGCTATGATCGCTCAGCAATCGAAGTTAAGAGTTGTGATTAAGGGTAAATTTTATATGCTGTCGGATGTTGAGGAAGCCCAGGAGGAGCTGCTTAAGGAGATGGAAGATGGTTAGATAAGCTGGGAAATTCCATCACTCTATCGTTAATCATCATCATCATGTTCTTTTTTTCTTTTTATCTGTCCCCCCCCCCCAACACCAAATGCACAGTTTTACAAAGTTTTACCGAGATAGTATGGTCGGACAAAGTTTAGATGTCGGACCGAGTATTGGGAGTTCTTAAGTTACAGCACCACAATTGACTAAGATAAATTGCTCACACAGCTCAACTTAGCTCTAGCAGAATGATATACCCACCCATGGATAATAGGAGGGGATTTCAATGCAGTGCTGGATAACCTACTTGACCGCTCACACCCTCCCTTGCCAAGCGCAGCATCTGCCTGTCAAGCCAAAGCCCTCTGAACCTGGGTCCAGGGATGGTGCTGTCAGACGCCTGGTGTAGTAAATATAGGTGCATGTGGGAATACTCATTCTATTCCCACTGCACTTATTACATACACATATAGATCGTATACCCTGCACATATATGCTCTTAACCCAGATAACACACACCACCTACCTGGGGATAAAGCTGTCCGACCATAATCCTCTAGAATTTACCCTAATATGGGGTTGGATCCCCTCACCAGTTCCAAATAGGAGACTAGACCCATGTCTCTTGGAGGGCAGTGTGTTCCGAGATATTATTGCTACCACTATAGACAACTACTTCCAAGAGAATTTGGGCACTGCATCCTCCAGTCTAACCCAATGGGAAGCATTTCATATAGTAATTAGGAAGACTTCCATTAGCACGACAGTTGGGGTCTGGCACTCAATAAACAACGACCTAAATGGGGTCGAAGAAGGGCTAAGTAGACTAGAGCAGGAGGCAGCACAAGACCCAGGGCTGGTACTAAAACTCCAGGAAGCATGCATTGAGTACGCTGAGTTACTAGAAAGACTAAGGGCCAGATGTAGGTAAAATAGATTTACCGATTTTTAATTACCGAATTTTACCGATTCGGTAATTAAAAATCGGTAAATCTAAGGGGTGGATATGTAGGTATTCCAGATGTGCTGGAATACCGATTCGGAAGAATTCGGTATTTACCGATTCGGTAAATACCGAATCGGTAATGCCCATTCATTCCTATGGGCTTTGAAGCCCATAGGAATGAATGGGCATTACCGATTCGGTATTTACCGAATCGGTAAATACCGATTTTCACAAGGGTGCAGGGGGTGTCACTTTGACACCCTATGGCACCCCCAAAACAGGCTCGGGTGCTATGTGGCAGGCATACATGCCCTAAGGGCAGGTCTGCCTGTCACATGGCATAGGTGTGCATGCACACATGTGCATGCACACCGGAATCGGTATTTTACCATCAAATTGGATTTGATGGTAAAATACCGATTCGGTAAGGCCTCTGGGACTCTAAAGAGTCCCACCTACAACTGGGTGCCTCAGAATCGGTAAAATTACCGATTTTTTATTTTACTGAATCGGTAAAATTACCGAATCGGTAATTTTACCGATTCGGTAAAATAATGCCCCCTACATACCTGTCACCCATTTACCGCTCGGTAAATGGCCTCAAACGGCCACCTACATCTGGCCCTAAGAGTGATAGATCACTGCACAAATGCACAGAAGTGACACACAGAAGCAGACAAACCAGGTACACTACTGGCACGTCTACACAAACAACCTCCGCCATTTACTCCATACTAGAAATTAACTCCCCAACAGAACTCCATGTTACCATGCAGTGGGAGATCAATACCACACTCCTTAACTATTATAAGGTCTTGTGTACAGCCGCCCATTCGCCACATCCACAGACAGTAACTGATTTTCTTGATAGTGTCACAATCCCTCAGGTAGGGGCTGAGGACAGGATGGACCTGGAGGCACCAATAACACACACAGAGATCAGGGAGGCTATTAGGGAACTCCCTCGTATTAAAACACCGGGCCTCAATGGACTCCCTGTGGAATTTTACGCCACTTTCGCAACCAGCTTGGCCCCCAAATTGCTACGTATGTACCAAACAGCGCTGCAAAAAGGCAAATTATCCCCCTCCACAGCACAAGCACTCGTGACATCGCTACTCAAGCCCGGCAGGGGCCCTACAGATATTACAACATACAGACCCTTCTATCACTATTAAATACTGAGTACAAAATATTAGGTACGCCTCCACCTAGCACCTGGGAACGGTGCTCCTAACTCCTCCCCCTTCCTCGAGGCGGATGATGGCGGAAAGCTGCTGGCATCTTGGCTGCTCCAGCTCCAGCTCTGGCTTTTGCTCCGTGTGAGCGGCTTGCTGTTTTTTCTGCACGTCTGCTTTGGGGCTGCGGAATGAGGATACCGGCGGCAATCGGCAATCGAGGGAGGAAAATCCTGGCAGTGATCTATCTCCGCGTGCTTCTTACTGCTCACATCTGATATGGCAGAGAGAGGAAAACTGCATTACGGCGGATAACAGGCTTACCAAACTTAACTCAACTTCGACTACACGGCTTCACTGGGCCGTGCGCCCTGGCGTTTTAAGAAATGTATCGCTTGTAGCTCGGGTTCCTTTTCGAACATAAAGCGATATTAAAACCAACTATCCAAACATGCAGGATGCAACGGCTTACTGGGCAGACGGCTGTTACGGCCGTAGGAAAAGTAAAGGAACAGGAAAAAACATTTATGGATTTACTTGGTTCTTTCCATTCGAACATGTCAAAGGAGTGATAACTGCAGGAGTCATGGCTGTGGAAAAAGTACATTTTTATCGCAAAGTCGTCTGAATCTGAATCTGGGCTCGGTTCTATATTGTATGGGCAAGCTTTTAACTGCTCGTTGTAAGGCGTGGGCTCGGCAACAGCAGGCTAAAGAAGCAGCTGCAAAATTAGCAGAGAAAGGGGACTCCAGGAAGGAAAATTCTGTACATTCCTCGGCTAGCTCAGATGAACTGGAGGAATCACTGACAGAACGTCCTGTTCAACCCAGCCCAGGAGTTAATTTTGGGATAATTGAAATTGGGAAACTCAAAATTCGAGAGGTGTCACCTAATCAATTCACTCACCACAATGTAAATATGGATATTAAGACTAAGACACCCGGGCCTCCCCAGCCCTCAAAGCAATTCCCATTGTTTGATAAGAAATTAACTGTGTCTCCTCCTAGTACTCCTAATACTTTGATTCAGTCTTTAGATATTCCGGATGGTACTGTCCCTGTAGACCACTCAAAGATGAAACTAGCACCTAATACTATCTCTGTAAGCACCCCTCCACATGGAATGCAAAGCTCAGCCACTAAAGATCAAAGTACGGAGGAACCAGTGAGCACAGTCTGCTCTTCGGTAACACAGGATGTTAAGTCTGGAAATGATGTGGACTCTCTTAGTCCTGTTCTAGATATGGACACTGAGACTGTGGGCGAAATAAAAATGTCCGTTAAAGATATGCTAAACTTAATTTTAGACGAGATAAGGGAGGTGAAGAGGTCTCAAAATATGGAACTGGCCTCTATACATCAGAGACTGGATAAAATGGATAAAATTGAAGAACTAGTATCCACTCTTCCCGCTCGTCTATCGGAAGTCGAGGAGAGGATCTCTAATTTGGAGGACCAAATGACGGGGGGCAAAAAGGAGGCCAAAAGTGTATTCAAGATAACTAAGGGAATGGAGGCTAAACTTGATGATATAGAAAACTATAATCGAAGATCGAATCTTCGAATAGTGGGGGTTCCAGAAGGAATCAAGGGATCTGATATGCTTCTCTGGGTTGTATAATTTCTTCAGCAGGGCGTGATTCCCGAATTTAAAGGTGATCTAACCATTACTAGAGCCCACCGGGTTTCGGCACATCCACTCCCAAACTCCACTCTTCCACGCACTATTTTATTAAACTTTGCGGATGTCAGGGTTAAAGAACAAATCCTCTCAAAAGCTATCAAACAGAGGCAGTTCCCAGTAAATGCTACTGTGAAATGTTGAATTTTTTCGGACATGTCCGCCACAGCAGCTAGGCGAAGGAAGGAGTTCGTAAAGATTTTGCACCTATTTAAGCCTAAGGGGGCTCAGGCTATGATCGCTCAGCAATCGAAGTTAAGAGTTGTGATTAAGGGTAAATTTTATATGCTGTCGGATGTTGAGGAAGCCCAGGAGGAGCTGCTTAAGGAGATGGAAGATGGTTAGATAAGCTGGGAAATTCCATCACTCTATCGTTAATCATCATCATCATGTTCTTTTTTTCTTTTTATCTGTCCCCCCCCCCCAACACCAAATGCACAGTTTTACAAAGTTTTACCGAGATAGTATGGTCGGACAAAGTTTAGATGTCGGACCGAGTATTGGGAGTTCTTAAGTTACAGCACCACAATTGACTAAGATAAATTGCTCACACAGCTCAACTTAGCTCTAGCAGAATGATATACCCACCCATGGATAATAGGAGGGGATTTCAATGCAGTGCTGGATAACCTACTTGACCGCTCACACCCTCCCTTGCCAAGCGCAGCATCTGCCTGTCAAGCCAAAGCCCTCTGAACCTGGGTCCAGGGATGGTGCTGTCAGACGCCTGGTGTAGTAAATATAGGTGCATGTGGGAATACTCATTCTATTCCCACTGCACTTATTACATACACATATAGATCGTATACCCTGCACATATATGCTCTTAACCCAGATAACACACACCACCTACCTGGGGATAAAGCTGTCCAACCATAATCCTCTAGAATTTACCCTAATATGGGGTTGGATCCCCTCACCAGTTCCAAATAGGAGACTAGACCCATGTCTCTTGGAGGGCAGTGTGTTCCGAGATATTATTGCTACCACTATAGACAACTACTTCCAAGAGAATTTGGGCACTGCATCCTCCAGTCTAACCCAATGGGAAGCATTTCATATAGTAATTAGGAAGACTTCCATTAGCACGACAGTTGGGGTCTGGCACTCAATAAACAACGACCTAAATGGGGTCGAAGAAGGGCTAAGTAGACTAGAGCAGGAGGCAGCACAAGACCCAGGGCTGGTACTAAAACTCCAGGAAGCATGCATTGAGTACGCTGAGTTACTAGAAAGACTAAGGGCCAGATGTAGGTAAAATAGATTTACCGATTTTTAATTACCGAATTTTACCGATTCGGTAATTAAAAATCGGTAAATCTAAGGGGTGGATATGTAGGTATTCCAGATGTGCTGGAATACCGATTCGGAAGAATTCGGTATTTACCGATTCGGTAAATACCGAATCGGTAATGCCCATTCATTCCTATGGGCTTTGAAGCCCATAGGAATGAATGGGCATTACCGATTCGGTATTTACCGAATCGGTAAATACCGATTTTCACAAGGGTGCAGGGGGTGTCACTTTGACACCCTATGGCACCCCCAAAACAGGCTCGGGTGCTATGTGGCAGGCATACATGCCCTAAGGGCAGGTCTGCCTGTCACATGGCATAGGTGTGCATGCACACATGTGCATGCACACCGGAATCGGTATTTTACCATCAAATTGGATTTGATGGTAAAATACCGATTCGGTAAGGCCTCTGGGACTCTAAAGAGTCCCACCTACAACTGGGTGCCTCAGAATCGGTAAAATTACCGATTTTTTATTTTACTGAATCGGTAAAATTACCGAATCGGTAATTTTACCGATTCGGTAAAATAATGCCCCCTACATACCTGTCACCCATTTACCGCTCGGTAAATGGCCTCAAACGGCCACCTACATCTGGCCCTAAGAGTGATAGATCACTGCACAAATGCACAGAAGTGACACACAGAAGCAGACAAACCAGGTACACTACTGGCACGTCTACACAAACAACCTCCGCCATTTACTCCATACTAGAAATTAACTCCCCAACAGAACTCCATGTTACCATGCAGTGGGAGATCAATACCACACTCCTTAACTATTATAAGGTCTTGTGTACAGCCGCCCATTCGCCACATCCACAGACAGTAACTGATTTTCTTGATAGTGTCACAATCCCTCAGGTAGGGGCTGAGGACAGGATGGACCTGGAGGCACCAATAACACACACAGAGATCAGGGAGGCTATTAGGGAACTCCCTCGTATTAAAACACCGGGCCTCAATGGACTCCCTGTGGAATTTTACGCCACTTTCGCAACCAGCTTGGCCCCCAAATTGCTACGTATGTACCAAACAGCGCTGCAAAAAGGCAAATTATCCCCCTCCACAGCACAAGCACTCGTGACATCGCTACTCAAGCCCGGCAGGGGCCCTACAGATATTACAACATACAGACCCTTCTATCACTATTAAATACTGAGTACAAAATATTAGGTACGCCTCCACCTAGCACCTGGGAACGGTGCTCCTAACTCCTCCCCCTTCCTCGAGGCGGATGATGGCGGAAAGCTGCTGGCATCTTGGCTGCTCCAGCTCCAGCTCTGGCTTTTGCTCCGTGTGAGCGGCTTGCTGTTTTTTCTGCACGTCTGCTTTGGGGCTGCGGAATGAGGATACCGGCGGCAATCGGCAATCGAGGGAGGAAAATCCTGGCAGTGATCTATCTCCGCGTGCTTCTTACTGCTCACATCTGATATGGCAGAGAGAGGAAAACTGCATTACGGCGGATAACAGGCTTACCAAACTTAACTCAACTTCGACTACACGGCTTCACTGGGCCGTGCGCCCTGCGTTTTAAGAAATGTATCGCTTGTAGCTCGGGTTCCTTTTCGAACATAAAGCGATATTAAAACCAACTATCCAAACATGCAGGATGCAACGGCTTACTGGGCAGACGGCTGTTACGGCCGTAGGAAAAGTAAAGGAACAGGAAAAAACATTTATGGATTTACTTGGTTCTTTCCATTCGAACATGTCAAAGGAGTGATAACTGCAGGAGTCATGGCTGTGGAAAAAGTACATTTTTATCGCAAAGTCATCTGAATCTGAATCTGGGCTCGGTTCTATATTGTATGGGCAAGCTTTCAACTGCTCGTTGTAAGGCGTGGGCTCGGCAACAGCAGGCTAAAGAAGCAGCTGCAAAATTAGCAGAGAAAGGGGACTCCAGGAAGGAAAATTCTGTACATTCCTCGGCTAGCTCAGATGAACTGGAGGAATCACTGACAGAACGTCCTGTTCAACCCAGCCCAGGAGTTAATTTTGGGATAATTGAAATTGGGAAACTCAAAATTCGAGAGGTGTCACCTAATCAATTCACTCACCACAATGTAAATATGGATATTAAGACTAAGACACCCGGGCCTCCCCAGCCCTCAAAGCAATTCCCATTGTTTGATAAGAAATTAACTGTGTCTCCTCCTAGTACTCCTAATACTTTGATTCAGTCTTTAGATATTCCGGATGGTACTGTCCCTGTAGACCACTCAAAGATGAAACTAGCACCTAATACTATCTCTGTAAGCACCCCTCCACATGGAATGCAAAGCTCAGCCACTAAAGATCAAAGTGCGGAGGAACCAGTGAGCACAGTCTGCTCTTCGGTAACACAGGATGTTAAGTCTGGAAATGATGTGGACTCTCTTAGTCCTGTTCTAGATATGGACACTGAGACTGTGGGCGAAATAAAAATGTCCGTTAAAGATATGCTAAACTTAATTTTAGACGAGATAAGGGAGGTGAAGAGGTCTCAAAATATGGAACTGGCCTCTATACATCAGAGACTGGATAAAATGGATAAAATTGAAGAACTAGTATCCACTCTTCCCGCTCGTCTATCGGAAGTCGAGGAGAGGATCTCTAATTTGGAGGACCAAATGACGGGGGGCAAAAAGGAGGCCAAAAGTGTATTCAAGATAACTAAGGGAATGGAGGCTAAACTTGATGATATAGAAAACTATAATCGAAGATCGAATCTTCGAATAGTGGGGGTTCCAGAAGGAATCAAGGGATCTGATATGCTTCTCTGGGTTGTATAATTTCTTCAGCAGGGCGTGATTCCCGAATTTAAAGGTGATCTAACCATTACTAGAGCCCACCGGGTTTCGGCACATCCACTCCCAAACTCCACTCTTCCACGCACTATTTTATTAAACTTTGCGGATGTCAGGGTTAAAGAACAAATCCTCTCAAAAGCTATCAAACAGAGGCAGTTCCCAGTAAATGCTACTGTGAAATGTTGAATTTTTTCGGACATGTCCGCCACAGCAGCTAGGCGAAGGAAGGAGTTCGTAAAGATTTTGCACCTATTTAAGGCTAAGGGGGCTCAGGCTATGATCGCTCAGCAATCGAAGTTAAGAGTTGTGATTAAGGGTAAATTTTATATGCTGTCGGATGTTGAGGAAGCCCAGGAGGAGCTGCTTAAGGAGATGGAAGATGGTTAGATAAGCTGGGAAATTCCATCACTCTATCGTTAATCATCATCATCATGTTCTTTTTTTCTTTTTATCTGTCCCCCCCCCCAACACCAAATGCACAGTTTTACAAAGTTTTACCGAGATAGTATGGTCGGACAAAGTTTAGATGTCGGACCGAGTATTGGGAGTTCTTAAGTTACAGCACCACAATTGACTAAGATAAATTGCTCACACAGCTCAACTTAGCTCTAGCAGAATGATATACCCACCCATGGATAATAGGAGGGGATTTCAATGCAGTGCTGGATAACCTACTTGACCGCTCACACCCTCCCTTGCCAAGCGCAGCATCTGCCTGTCAAGCCAAAGCCCTCTGAACCTGGGTCCAGGGATGGTGCTGTCAGACGCCTGGTGTAGTAAATATAGGTGCATGTGGGAATACTCATTCTATTCCCACTGCACTTATTACATACACATATAGATCGTATACCCTGCACATATATGCTCTTAACCCAGATAACACACACCACCTACCTGGGGATAAAGCTGTCCGACCATAATCCTCTAGAATTTACCCTAATATGGGGTTGGATCCCCTCACCAGTTCCAAATAGGAGACTAGACCCATGTCTCTTGGAGGGCAGTGTGTTCCGAGATATTATTGCTACCACTATAGACAACTACTTCCAAGAGAATTTGGGCACTGCATCCTCCAGTCTAACCCAATGGGAAGCATTTCATATAGTAATTAGGAAGACTTCCATTAGCACGACAGTTGGGGTCTGGCACTCAATAAACAACGACCTAAATGGGGTCGAAGAAGGGCTAAGTAGACTAGAGCAGGAGGCAGCACAAGACCCAGGGCTGGTACTAAAACTCCAGGAAGCATGCATTGAGTACGCTGAGTTACTAGAAAGACTAAGGGCCAGATGTAGGTAAAATAGATTTACCGATTTTTAATTACCGAATTTTACCGATTCGGTAATTAAAAATCGGTAAATCTAAGGGGTGGATATGTAGGTATTCCAGATGTGCTGGAATACCGATTCGGAAGAATTCGGTATTTACCGATTCGGTAAATACCGAATCGGTAATGCCCATTCATTCCTATGGGCTTTGAAGCCCATAGGAATGAATGGGCATTACCGATTCGGTATTTACCGAATCGGTAAATACCGATTTTCACAAGGGTGCAGGGGGTGTCACTTTGACACCCTATGGCACCCCCAAAACAGGCTCGGGTGCCATGTGGCAGGCATACATGCCCTAAGGGCAGGTCTGCCTGTCACATGGCATAGGTGTGCATGCACACATGTGCATGCACACCGGAATCGGTATTTTACCATCAAATTGGATTTGATGGTAAAATACCGATTCGGTAAGGCCTCTGGGACTCTAAAGAGTCCCACCTACAACTGGCTGCCTCAGAATCGGTAAAATTACCGATTTTTTATTTTACTGAATCGATAAAATTACCGAATCGGTAATTTTACCGATTCGGTAAAATAATGCCCCCTACATACCTGTCACCCATTTACCGCTCGGTAAATGGCCTCAAACGCCCACCTACATCTGGCCCTAAGAGTGATAGATCACTGCACAAATGCACAGAAGTGACACACAGAAGCAGACAAACCAGGTACACTACTGGCACGTCTACACAAACAACCTCCGCCATTTACTCCATACTAGAAATTAACTCCCCAACAGAACTCCATGTTACCATGCAGTGGGAGATCAATACCACACTCCTTAACTATTATAAGGTCTTGTGTACAGCCGCCCATTCGCCACATCCACAGAGAGTAACTGATTTTCTTGATAGTGTCACAATCCCTCAGGTAGGGGCTGAGGACAGGATGGACCTGGAGGCACCAATAACACACACAGAGATCAGGGAGGCTATTAGGGAACTCCCTCGTATTAAAACACCGGGCCTCAATGGACTCCCTGTGGAATTTTACACCACTTTCGCAACCAGCTTGGCCCCCAAATTGCTACGTATGTACCAAACAGCGCTGCAAAAAGGCAAATTATCCCCCTCCACAGCACAAGCACTCGTGACATCGCTACTCAAGCCCGGCAGGGGCCCTACAGATATTACAACATACAGACCCTTCTATCACTATTAAATACTGAGTACAAAATATTAGGTACGCCTCCACCTAGCACCTGGGAACGGTGCTCCTAACTCCTCCCCCTTCCTCGAGGCGGATGATGGCGGAAAGCTGCTGGCATCTTGGCTGCTCCAGCTCCAGCTCTGGCTTTTGCTCCGTGTGAGCGGCTTGCTGTTTTTTCTGCACGTCTGCTTTGGGGCTGCGGAATGAGGATACCGGCAGCAATCGGCAATCGAGGGAGGAAAATCCTGGCAGTGATCTATCTCCGCGTGCTTCTTACTGCTCACATCTGATATGGCAGAGAGAGGAAAACTGCATTACGGCGGATAACAGGCTTACCAAACTTAACTCAACTTCGACTACACGGCTTCACGGGGCCGTGCGCCCTGCGTTTTAAGAAATGTATCGCTTGTAGCTCGAGTTCCTTTTCGAACATAAAGCGATATTAAAACCAACTATCCAAACATGCAGGATGCAACGGCTTACTGGGCAGACGGCCGTTACGGCCGTAGGAAAAGTAAAGGAACAGGAAAAAACATTTATGGATTTACTTGGTTCTTTCCATTCGAACATGTCAAAGGAGTGATAACTGCAGGAGTCATGGCTGTGGAAAAAGTACATTTTTATCGCAAAGTCGTCTGAATCTGAATCTGGGCTCGGTTCTATATTGTATGGGCAAGCTTTTAACTGCTCGTTGTAAGGCGTGGGCTCGGCAACAGCAGGCTAAAGAAGCAGCTGCAAAATTAGCAGAGAAAGGGGACTCCAGGAAGGAAAATTCTGTACATTCCTCGGCTAGCTCAGATGAACTGGAGGAATCACTGACAGAACGTCCTGTTCAACCCAGCCCAGGAGTTAATTTTGGGATAATTGAAATTGGGAAACTCACAATTCGAGAGGTGTCACCTAATCAATTCACTCACCACAATGTAAATATGGATATTAAGACTAAGACACCCGGGCCTCCCCAGCCCTCAAAGCAATTCCCATTGTTTGATAAGAAATTAACTGTGTCTCCTCCTAGTACTCCTAATACTTTGATTCAGTCTTTAGATATTCCGGATGGTACTGTCCCTGTAGACAACTCAAAGATGAAACTAGCACCTAATACTATCTCTGTAAGCACCCCTCCACATGGAATGCAAAGCTCAGCCACTAAAGATCAAAGTACGGAGGAACCAGTGAGCACAGTCTGCTCTTCGGTAACACAGGATGTTAAGTCTGGAAATGATGTGGACTCTCTTAGTCCTGTTCTAGATATGGACACTGAGACTGTGGGCGAAATAAAAATGTCCGTTAAAGATATGCTAAACTTAATTTTAGACGAGATAAGGGAGGTGAAGAGGTCTCAAAATATGGAACTGGCCTCTATACATCAGAGACTGGATAAAATGGATAAAATTGAAGAACTAGTATCCACTCTTCCCGCTCGTCTATCGGAAGTCGAGGAGAGGATCTCTAATTTGGAGGACCAAATGACGGAGGCCAAAAAGGAGGCCAAAAGTGTATTCAAGATAACTAAGGGAATGGAGGCTAAACTTGATGATATAGAAAACTATAATCGAAGATCGAATCTTCGAATAGTGGGGGTTCCAGAAGGAATCAAGGGATCTGATATGCTTCTCTGGGTTGTATAATTTCTTCAGCAGGGCGTGATTCCCGAATTTAAAGGTGATCTAACCATTACTAGAGCCCACCGGGTTTCGGCACATCTACTCCCAAACTCCACTCTTCCTCGCACTATTTTATTAAACTTTGCGGATGTCAGGGTTAAAGAACAAATCCTCTCAAAAGCTATCAAACAGAGGCAGTTCCCAGTAAATGCTACTGTGAAATGTTGAATTTTTTCGGACATGTCCGCCACAGCAGCTAGGCGAAGGAAGGAGTTCGTAAAGATTTTGCACCTATTTAAGGCTAAGGGGGCTCAGGCTATGATCGCTCAGCAATCGAAGTTAAGAGTTGTGATTAAGGGTAAATTTTATATGCTGTCGGATGTTGAGGAAGCCCAGGAGGAGCTGCTTAAGGAGATGGAAGATGGTTAGATAAGCTGGGAAATTCCATCACTCTATCGTTAATCATCATCATCATGTTCTTTTTTTCTTTTTATCTGTCCTAGAGGAGGAGGAGAATCAAGGGGACGGCAGAAGGGGTGTAATAACACAACACCTCAATGCTAAGGGTTAGAGTCTTGTGGCGTGGGGGAGGGAAAATAGAGTAGGAGAAGAGCCACAAGTGGGGAGTGGTCAAGGGGTTGGTTTAACGGGTGTTGGGTGGTTGAAAGAACAAAAATGAAGTCCTTGATGTTGTACATTTCTCTTTTGCTAGGCACAGAGGACAAAGAATGTTTTTTATTTTTGGCAGATGCAGAGTGCAGGGGCTTTTTGATTGGTTTAATAGGGAATAAAAGCTGGTTGTTAAGGTTAAATGTCTTCTAGAATTGGGTTGAAACTCGTTTCTTTCAATGTGAATGGCTTAAACAATAAGAAGAAAATGTGTGCAATATAAACATGGATTATGACTGAGAATCCTGCAGTAATATTGTTACAGGAAATCCATATTCCAGTCTCAAAAGTTAATGATTTTACTATGTTCAAAGCTTGGGCCTCATACCGCAGTTTCTCCCTATTCTCTGAGTCTCAGAGAAGTGTCGCACTTTTTTTAAACAAAAATTTGCACGCTGAAATAATTCAAACAGAGGAGGGAGGCCAAGGCCGTTGGTGTTGTGCCACATGTAAATTGGAAAACAGACAATTACCTCTGACTTTTGTTAGTCTGTATGCTCCTCTAAATGATTTTCTTATCTATGAAGGTCTGTTTCAGTCCTTATTAATGGTGGGAGGGGATATTGTTATCGGGGATGATTTTAATATTCTCATGAATCTAAAATTAGACTCCACTACGGATATAAAAAAACAGACTAAACCTAAGTCGTTTAGTTCTATTGTTAATAAATCGAAGATACTCCATCTCTGTGATCCATGGCGGGTACAGAATTCCTTAAAAAAAGAGTATATTTGCTGGTCGGGAAGATTTAAATCATCTTCTCGTATTGATTTTTTTCTTGCCTCTACAAAATTACCTTTTTTGCACCAGAAGATTTTACAAAATGCTTTTTCCGACCATGCCATGTTAATCATTGAATTTTTTGGGGGGGAAAGTAAGAGAACTTCCAAACGATGGGTTTTTAATAAGATATATCTCTCCGACGAATCTTGAGTAACATCTCTAAAATTAGAGATAGAAGAATTTATTGCACGTAATATTGACACCGCCCCTCTTCACGTTGTTTGGGACTCCTTGAAGGCCTTTATTTGGGGGGTCATTATAGGAAAAGATGCAATGGAATCTTCCATTACTGGGAATACGAAAAATTTGCTGCAGCAAAAAATACAGGCGTTAATAGAACAAAGATATTATAATCCATCTGGTAGCGTTCAGAACCAATTAAATGCTGCTAAACGGGAGCTTAGTGCGCATTATTTCGCAAAAAGTGAGGAAATGTTCTGCAGGCAATCACAAAAAATGTATGAACATAGTAACTTTACTCCTTAAAATCCCCAATTACTCACAAGGAAACTTCAGACTCAGGAGAGATAGGGGTAATAATGCCTTCCCATTATGAGAATATTTATAACACGTTACATAACATAGATCAACAAAGGCTAAATTACTTTTTAAATAATTATCCTCTTCCGACTCTCTCCCAAGTAGATCAACGGACAATGATCACCCCTTTTTCCAGGGAAGAAATAGAGCTGGTGGTAAAAAGTCTTCCTCGTGGTAAGGCCTGCGGTCTGGATGAACTCCCTGCCGAGTTTTTCCTGTTTTTTTTAATTCCCTCTTGGAGTTTTTTTTGCTAATATTAAAATCTATGTTGGAGGGCGGTCCAATTCCAGCTTCTTTTCAAGACGGAACGGTGGTCAGTTTTCTTAAGAGGGGAAGGAACCCAAGGATCCTAATTCTTATAGGCCAATCACATTGCTGAATTCAGATTATAAAATTGTTACAAAATTACTTTCAACTAGTTTTAATAATGTTTCTGCAGAATTGATTCATCCAGACCAGAATGGATTTATTGTAGGTCGACAACTTTTCACTAATACACATTATTTGATTGAAGCCTTAGGTTATTTTTAAACTCGAGAAATTCCTGCTTTAATTTTACTTCTGGACGCGGAAAAAGCTTTTGATTTGGTGGTTTGGGAGACACTTTTTTATATCTTACAGCGTTTTGGGATTCCATCACAAATTATCAATTTAATTCAGAATTTATATAGGGGTGCAAAAGCTAATATTATTGTTAATGCAGTTAGTGTGGGCTCGATTTTAGTTCAGTGAGGCATCAGCAAGGTTGCCCATTGTCACCTGCCCTTTTTGCTTTTTTTATTGAGCCTTTAGCTGTGGCAATCAGGAACTGCGTAGATATTTCTCCTCCCATAACCTCCATGGCCAAGATTAAATTATATGCGGACGATATAATGTTACTGATTAAACCTGAGCTGCATTCTCAAACACAGGCTCTTTTCATTTTCAAAGAATTTGAGGCTCTCGGGGGGATATTGAATCAATTAAAAGAAAACCGAGATCTTGGTCTGTGGAGGTATAGATCCCGAACTTCATCCCGATATACACAGATGTATCAATAATAGACCAAAGAGTTATCTGAGGGTCTTTTTTTCTGCCTCAGTAATAGATCTGTACTCATTGAATTATGATCCCCTTATTCAAAAGGTCCGCAACATGTTTGCACGCTACGTACTGCCACTATCCATTTTGGGCAGAGTGCTTCCTCTATTTAATTTTCTGTTTTCTACGATTTCTTGTTCTCTGCCTGGTTCATTTTTTTCAAAAGTAGAGTCCTTATTTTCAGCTTTTGTTTGGGCAAAAAAGACCCCCCGAATTGCAATCAATACACTGTATGCAGATACGGAACAAGGAGGTCTGGCTTTACCGAATCTCAAAGACTACTATAATGCATACTTTGCACAGTATCTGTCAAGATTTAAACAACCAGTCATTGACCAGACATTATTTATAAAAAAAAATGTTGATCTAATTTGTCAAGAAATTAAAATCCCCTCTCCACTGCAGGTCCTTAAATCACCCAAATTTGTGCGTTATAAGGTTCTGATTTGTTTCTTTTTAAAACGTGGTGCCATGCTTAAAAGATATTCACTCTCTCTCATGAATTTAACAACTTCACTAAGTAGCGCTTTTTCCTTTTTAGGTATCAAAATTGGGTCTGAAACTGTTGCTAACTGGGGTAGAGCAGGGTTTTCAATGTTGATAAATTTCGTGAAAAATGGATCATGGATATCTTTGAATGAGATGACAAGTTTAATTCCAGGGAATTTTTTACTCATAAATTCGTATAAATTAATTCTCAAATCCCTGGAACAAATTGATCTAGCACTGATCAGTCAATCTTCTCACCTGACTAAAGATCTATTTTTGCACTCATGCTCTAAGAACCCCGGAGAGTGGAGACGCTGCTTAGCGCAAAGGAGGGAGGAAGACTTAAATCCTAAAGCAATGAGGAAATGGCAGAAACACGAAAATTCAGAGTTGACTCCGAATACTTGGAAAACCATAAATACATTTAATGTTACTGTTTTGAGAGGCGCCAATTGGCGAAGAATGCTTTTCTTTAGTAAATTGCTCTTATATCTCACTCCAGCGGTCATTTCGAAAATGTATCTCAATACTCCATCTGTCTGTTTTAGATGTAGGCAACAGGATCTTGCTAACTGGTCACATATTATGGTCCACTGTCCTAAAATTAGGATATTTTGGCAGGAAATTTTTGATTTGCTTCAAAATTATTTAAAGATTCTCGTTCCCTGCTATGTTAATTTAATATTATATGTTTTTGATCTAGAACTTAAATTGTCTGAATCGCTAGCTAAACTTGTTTATATCGTAATTGCAGTGGCAACATCATTGCTACTTCAGTATTGGAGGTCAGAAACAGTTCCTACTGTAGATGAGTGGTTTCAAAAAATTAAAAGAGTCAGGAAAAGTGAATATGTATACGCACAAAGGATTGGGGGGTTGAAACATTTTTCAAAAATATGGGTATCATATTTTGATTAGTGGATATGTTTGTTAATACATAAAGAAAAGTTTAAGTATGTTTCTTTTTCTTTGATGCCTGTATTATTATGCTTAGTTTCATTATATGGGTTCTGTTATAGTGTCAATGTTCTTTTTTTGTCCATTGTGTATTATGTGTATTATTTGTTATGATGGATAATGTCAAGTACTTCAATAAAAATTTTATTTAAAAAAAAAATATATATTAAGTAAAATACTAGCCCGTCGTCTACTCCCGTTAGTACCAAAACGTATACACACAGACCAATGTGGCTTCATAACTGGCCGCTGCATGTTCTTGAACAAAAGGAGAATGTACCATATACTGTATGCCACCCCTAATGAACTCCAAACGGTGGGATGCATTTCCCTTGACCTGTGTCAGGTACCCTAAACTGGGAGAAAAGTACATGTTAGCCACACTCAATAAGTTTGGAATCCCCCCAGGATATACCAAATGGGTTTGACTACTATATTCATACCCACCGCGAGAAAGTGTACAGGAGCACATCTCTCAGAGCAGTACTGTTGGACTTGGCCGATTTTCCCAAAACATTTTGCTTTTCACCCCCCTGTTTGAGAATGTCTCCCCCATGGTAGAGAGTGGTATAGGCCCTGTGTGATGTGAGATGCCCTAGTAAATGTAATGCAATGGTGTGGGCACTTGATAACCCCCCATTGTAAGAATGTACCCTGGTAACATGCTGTGTTTAAAATGGATGCCATGGCTGTGTGTTGTGCCATCTGACTGTGGTGGGTTAGCGGTCTAGATGTTCGATTCCTAGCCATCCCAGCGTTTGGAGGGAAATCCTGGCACCCAGGGTGCTCTACTCCTCCCCCTGAGCCAGTTAGAACCAGTTCCCCAGAGGCTTCTAGAAGCTTCTGGCACTGCCTGATAGGTGGGGTGAGGGGCGCATAAATAAGGGTCTGTGCCACCATGTGCTCAGTCAGAGCCTGGACTGAATATGAGGGAACCTGCTGTCAGGGGGCACCGCCACTTGGGCCTGTGGGCTGGACCCTGCACCCAACTGAAACCCCTCCACTGTCCACAGGGCTATTGGAGGCCCCACTGCAGGAGTACAGGCTGCTGTACAGGAGGAGTGCCACGCTACAGTGGAGGATGGTTTGTACAGCCTACCGCCCTGTCTTGATGAGTACCCACCGACTGCCGACCTTGCCCAGTAGTGCTTGCTGCTCTGTTACCTGGCCCCTGAAGAAGGAAGGAGCGCCATCTTAGGTCTCTGAGCCTGCTGGTGTAACCGTGCGCCACGCGAGCACTACACATAAAAGCACCTGGAAGAGAAGAGCGATTTAACTGATTGCCAAGGAGCACCTGTGACTGCACCCAGAACGAGGTGAGGAGCGCTTCAACCCCAATCTGCGACGCTGTGCCGGGTAGCCCTGGATGAGTGCTGCATTTGATGTGCCAGCGGAAGAGGAGCTGAGGTCTAAGCGCTGCTTGCCCAGGACGGGAAAGAGTTGCTGCCGGATATGTGCCTGGAAGACCTGTCTGCCCACCTGAGGTGCTGAGCCCCCGAAGCGCTGTGCCCCCTACACGCTATTGGGCCCAGGACTGCTGCGTCCAAAGTGCTGTGTGTAAAGGGAAGGACTGTTGTCTCCTGAGCGCTGCATGTCCACACTGCGCTGGGCCTTCTAAGCGCTACAGCGCTAGATTCTGGCACCCTGGTGGCCATTTAAATCAAAGTGGGTGCCTACCCCGCGTGTGCGCTGCCTCTGCATACTTGGAAACCAGCGGGAGCCTACCCTGCGGTTTGGATACTGGGTTAACGGGAGCCTACCCCGTGTAATGGCGGCGCTTGTGCGTTGATTAACGGGAGCCTACCCCGTGGTGTTTATACTACATTGGAGGGAGAGTACCCCTCATTGAGGAGCCAAGAACCCCCCCCCCTCGCTGTCACCGCCGCGACCCGTGGTTGCAGAGGAATCCCCCGGCCGCTGCGCTGCTCGCAGCAACCCGGAAGCCAGGCTGAAGTGCGCCTGGTTGGGGGCATGGCCGCAGACCGGGAAGAGGAAGCCGGAGGTATAGGGAGTGGTGGCGGGACTCCCGTGGTGTCGAGGGAGCCCCGTGGAGAAGCCCACCCCACCGGCCAGTGCCCTGATAGAAGAACAGCGCACCACCTGCAGGGCTCAGTAAGGCGAGGGGGCCCTGTCGTCAGGAGATAGGCGGCCGGAGTCCAGGCGGGGCTCTTGCGGGTGAGGAGAGCCCCGAGGCCTGACGAAGATGTCCGGAGCCTTGCAGGCTCCTTGCCCAAGTCCCAGGTCCCAGGAGAGGCCCGGGTGAAGTCCGGCAAAGCGCTGCTGTGGGCGGGGCTCTCGTGTAGTGCAGAGAGCCCCGCATGTTGCCGCACCTGCAGCCCTTAGTCCAGGCAACCCCCGCAGGAGTTCTGGTGAGTGGGGCTGTGTAAGAGAGTGTCTGGGCCGTCCGAGGCATATTGCCAGTGCCTAGGGCCCCGGGGGAAGCCAGCAGTGCCAGTTCTGGGCTCCCTTTCACAGCGGCGCCGCCATGCCGGTCGCTGCCATGTGTGGGGGCATTTGTCCCTTTGGAGTCCAAGTGCGGGGCTCCCCACTCGCCCATGCGGTTCTGGCATCCCAGCTGCAATGACTGGCCATTCCTGGAACTTCTGAGTTTCCAAGAGGAACCCCGACGGGCCAGACTCTTTTGTCATATTTCTAGTCCCAGAGCCCCGGGAGAGGGGCTTCCACTTCACTGGCATTGACTGGACTTTAAGTCACTGCCCTGCTGGCCAGTGGCAGTGGTCACAGTTGGGGCCTACCAGGCACGTACTACTGGGGATGTTTGAGGCCCCATGTCCAAAGGACTCTGCCTGTAGTGACCTGATGTTGTGCTCACATGTTAGGCTTACTGATAGCGCTTAGTGCTTCTACATCAATGCCCCATGCTAGGTGTGTTCCCAGCCTTTTGGCTCCACGTGAAATGCCCCATGGGTTCATGTTGTTGTATTTTCATAGGCAAATGCCAGAGGTGACTCACACCCCAGATTGTGCCTAAGGTTGAGGCAGGGTGTTCTAGGTGCCCCAGGATGGCCCTGCTTATTTTGTGGTTATGCCCACAGGTTCATGTTTCATGGTAATGGTTCTTTAATGCTGATGGAATGAAACCTTTATTCCCCTATGCTACTGTGTATCATGATACCATGATGTTTTTCTTTCAGCACTGAAACTGTTGAATTTACCATTTTCATTTGTCCTTCACCCTTCCCTTCACCCGAACTATACTAATAATGGTCCTGACAGCGGCCTGATTGGCGCTGCCCTGCAAATAGTCCCCACCTAGTGCTGGCTGGAGCAGGTTATTTGAACTGTGATTACGTTCCAAAGTGTTTATCTTATAATATACTCACTGTTTTCACCTAATCTTGTGTTGTGTCTCTTTTTGGAGTGTGCCGCATGGATGCTTCACACATGTCCCTTGGAGTTTGGCCCGCCCGCTCTGCACCGTGCTACCCCATTTCTAACATTGTTGGCGAGCGGTGGGATAGGACTTGTGTTTGTGCAGTACCGCAGCGTCAACGGGTTACACTGCAAACTGAGCAGTTAAAAGTAATCACAGTTTTTTTGTGGGGATTATTGTGTTTTTCCTGATTATTGCTACCTCCTAAAAGTGTAGTACCATTGAGTTGGGTAACATTAAACATCCTCTATGCAGCGGCAAGAGACCCACGGGTGAATGTGCTCCTTACAAATACATACCGTAAAACAAATAATGACACTACGTGGGACAGTATACACGGACCTAATGGATGCCAGTAACGTGAAGGAAAAGTGGATGGGTAAATTGTATACTACAAATGTAATATTCATCACAGTCGTGCCAATAAAAAAGGTATCAAATCACAGGGTAGACCACCCTAGGGATTCCCCATCACTGTTTCAGATGAATTATCACCCTCTTTTGGATTTCCCCAGCAAATAAAAATCCCTAATGCTCAGCTGGCAAGCCATAAACAACACACATCATGTCGTCACAGAAGTAGAAAACTATTTATGAATAGGCAGGAGGGTCTAAGCATTAAAAATATTGTAATTATATAACACTTACTGCCCCTGACATCTGTATTCCATAGCTGGCAAATGTTCCAAGACTTGGAGACACTTTTAAAAAGTGTTATATTTGCTCTAAAAATACTGACTAGTTATAGGTGAAACACCCTGCCTGGATTACCCTAGCTACTACTGATTACCTCGCTCTGTCTCGTTTGTTGACTGCAGAAACAGAATTAGTATATTGCTGCCACTGTGTGTGTGTGTCAGTGGTGTAACATTAGCCCCTGCCAAGCGGGGGGCTCTGGAACTCTGCATGAGTGGCAGACCCCTGGCATGAGAGCTCCTGACTGGGTGTAGGAGGGGCCTCCATGTTCTCTGCGGGTGGACCCCTCAAGTTTTGTTGCGCCACTGGGGGCCAGTGTGTGTGCATGGGCACATGTGCATGTGTGTGTGTGTGTGCGCATAGCCTCAAAGCTGCTTCAATCACATATTCATAATGCGTATCAAGGTGCTAAAGAGGTAGGAGAGTCATGAGTTAAAGCCCCACATTTCAACAAGTGCCTGGGGAGCAGAAGTGCTTCCGCCTAATGTCCGAGAGGCACTAAAAAAAGAGTAAATGCACCCCAGCCTCCATCCTGTGCCTGGCATGGACTGGACCCAATATCCTGTTGTGAGCAGGATAATGGGAAGAGTCTGCATCGTCAATGGGTCCATGTCGCTCCTGCGACAACGGACAATGGAGATCTACCTCAGTGCCACTCATTCCCTGTCTCCATTGCTGCCTGAGTGACCCAAAGCTTGAAGCTGTTAACATGCTGCCAGTCTTGAAGGGCATCTAGGACTCTAAGACTAGGAAGGATGCAAGATGTTGATCCCAACAGTGTGTGAGACGGTAATGAGAGACCCTGTCCTCTGTTTTGCCTATGGGTGTTTGTATGGTGGGGCAGGCATATGGTTCTTATTTGATTTGATTTGAGTTTTGTGAAGCGTGAATACATACCCTGAGCCATCTCTGCACTATGGAACAAGGAACTATGAATACCAAAATTAGGATTTTGTAAGAAGTCATGTCTTCAAGAGCTTGCAAAAACTCAAAAGGGAAGAGGCTGATTATTTTTCCAGGGAAAAAGATTCCAGTCCGAGTGGTGTAAATCACAAAGCTCCTACCTCGCCAGGAGGAGAATTTGTAGGATGGTACCACCAGATTCCTGGCTGTACTAGACCTTAGAGTCCTATCTGGAACATTATAAATTAGTAGTGGTGGGCACAGGCAGCCGCACATCAGAAGAACAAAGAAGTGTAAAGGTGGGCAGTGTGTTGGCAAATTCCAAGTATGAAAAAGAATTAGTTTAGGTGACAATCAGGGTAACAAAAACACCCCACTACCTTGGGTGTTGATGCAAGGTTCTCCGAAAAGATTGCTGTGCTAAACTTTAGACGGACAGATGTACTCCGGCACTCAACAATATTACTACAACATTGATTTTTTTAAATTGAAACACATTGCAAGTGCCACTTTATCAGTTATACAATTAGTGTGACAAGTGGGTTAAAAACAGAAGTGCCAGCAAAGCCAGCGTGGAGTCATTGGAGAGTTGCACTGCCAGAGACAGAGTGGAAGTATGTAGGAATAATAGTTAGCAACCCTGTAGCCAAGGAGAGCAAAGGCTGGATTGAGACAGGAGACATCTGATGGCCATGTTTGTTTCAGAAGGTGGGTGGCTGTGTTCATCTGTGCATCTATGTATGTGTATTTGCTTAAATGTTTCTGTGTATATGCATGTGTGTGGATTTGTGTATGTGTTATGTATGTGCCTGGCATTGTGTCTCTCTTTGAAAGACAATGTATCTATCTGGAAGCAACTCCTGGTGTTAGTGAATACCAACTGTGTCTGGAGCCCAAAAAATAAGGGATGAAGGTCTCTTTGTATCATATGTTGGCTGGCATAATAATAGTGAATGCTGACCCACTTTGGACATTCTTGGACTACATATGGAATATGGGCAGCTATTTTTCAAAATGTGAGTCTGGTCTAAATGCGGCCATTTATCACATAAGAGAGGCCAAACTTTGGATAGTAATGTCCATATCTAATATGATGTGGGGGTCCTTAGCATTATGGTGGGTAGCATTGGCACAATTTGTAAATATGCTAATTTGAATACTTATATCGGTACCAGGCAGTGATGAATTTAACTGTCCTCTTGTGTGAAGGTAGATATTTACACCATATTCAATTTTATTTTCTGTGGGCTCCACTTACCTGGTGAAAGCTGATTCATTCACTGTTTATATATTTATCAGTCTTTTCAATGCTTTATTGACAACTTTCTGACTACAGCGGCTTGCCTGACAGTAAGATGGTGCTCTGTTGTGACATCGCCCATGTGACCATGCATGTGGTCATATAATTTAACCCCTTCGGTGCTCATGACGAGCTCAGCTCGTCATGAGGTACACTGCTCGTGTGCTCATGACAAGCTGAGCTTGTCATGACCCCGCCCGTTTTCATTATGACCCAGCACAGGAGAAGGATATCATCAGCAGGGATGGTGATAATGAGGTTTGTGTATGGCGGTCACCTCACACTGATGAAGGCGTACCGCTGAAACGCGTTTGTGATGTCATTTTTGTGCCGAATAAATCCAAATGCGGATTTACCCCCCACCCCCACCCCACCCCCCCTCCGCGAGTGTGAGTGCTGGTCTTTTTCCCTGGAGCATTACGATATATGCGAGCCTGCTGACACGTTTTCCAGCACCTGCTAACGAGTGCACTGACGTATCGGCAGAAACTTGGAGCATTGCAATATTGGAGGAGCCCACGCACCACACCTTGCACAGAGGAAGGCTGTCCAGTAAGTGAGACGGATTCTCGAGGACTGATTCTGACACCGCGTGAGACGTGCGGTAAGAACTTTACACTCTTTCTGACAACGGGACACTAATCAAGAACTTGATTGGCAATAAGGAGTATCGCGAGGGGAGAGCGCACAACACATTTCTAAAACCAAAGAATCAAATGTACTGCGAGGCAGACCGCGGCGATGCGGCCTCAGACATTTTCAAGACGAGACCAGGGTCTCGTCCCGCAGGAAATGGAGTGACCCTAGGACAACCCCAACAAGGCATAACATTTAAATATTTGCATATGGAAAAACTGTACGAGAGGGAAACTAGAAAGTGGTGGGAGGCCACTTCCCTGCAGCACTACATTGACGTCAACCGAGTGCCAAGGGGCCTTAGAATATATACTGTTCCAGCGTACAAGAGCCCTGATCCCACACTCCTAGATGAATGTGATGAATACACTGCAGTGTCATCAAAGGGAATGCTAGGGATCCTAGTCTAATTTGCCTGTAATGACAGAAAAAAGACACTGGATGAAATAAGTGAACTTGAAAAAAAACTCAGTGAAGAGGGTGACAAATCAACGCACGATGAGTTGCATATGCAAATGAAGAAACGATTGGAGGGTTACGAAAATAAGATTAGACAGCGAAAACAACAAAAATTTGAGCGGGATGCCAGGGATTACGAACAAGGACGAATCCTAACTTTTGACCCCAAATACGATGCCCCTAGAAGGAATTTGAGAAACACTCAATCGCAGAAACCAGTGGCAACTAGGGATACCTGGTGGGAGAAGCAGGCCGCATGGGCGGACTCATGTGACCATTGGGTTGACAGAACAATCAGTTGGAGATGGTATATAAATGATCTTTTTATTATCTGGCGAGGCAGCAAAGAATCAGCTATGGAATACATAGATCATCTTCATAACAACAGTCTGAATCTAGAGTTCACAAGCTATATCAGCGCTACTGAGGTCACCTATTTAGATGTGAGGGCTATATCAGCGCTACTGAGGTCACCTATTTAGATGTGAGGGTCTTTGAATGGCTCTGCCCAGAACTTCAGGAACTGCATGGAGGCAGTATCCCAATGGATGATTCAGAACTTCCTGAAGTTAAACGGAGAGAAGACAGAGGTCCTAATCTTTGGGGGCAACCAGGACGTCTGGTCAAGCGACTGGTGGCCTGTGTCCCTTGGGGACTGTCCCCTTCCCTCTCATTCCGCCAGGAACCTGGGGGTTCTGATAGATACCTCACTCTCCTTTGACCGTCAGGTTAGCAGGACTGTCTCCACCTGCTATGGTAACATCAGGATCCTCAGAAAGATCGCCCACTACCTCTCCCCTGATGCCCAGAAGCAAGTCACCGTGGCACTTGTTTCTTCGAGACTGGATTACTGCAATGCGCTCTATTTGGGTATTAATAAGAGCCTCATCCAGCGCTTGCAGATAGTGCAAAATGAGGCGGCCAAGATGGTCCCCGGCAGAGAGGGGTAGGTCCACCCGCGGAGGCACGGGAGAATACAACCTGAAAACTAAGAGGTTGAACCCGTAGCTCTACCTGCCGGGTGCTGTTGTTGTAGCTCACCCCCACCAAGATAGGCAAATACAGCACAACACAGGTACTTTTGACCCTTTATACTATTTGAAATAATGTTCTATAGCAAGGTAAAGGCACTTTGTAGATAGTTTTAATGAACCACAAACTTTTTGTTCATTTTGGTCCTGAGGAATCGCTAGTCAGAGGACAAACAGCGAGAAACATGTCGACCTATTGATATTCTCATTAGTCTAGTCTCGTACCAGGGGACATTAATTCCCTCCGAGCCTATTCTATTTCTCATTTTTAATGTGGAATAAGGGACCGCTAGAATAAACTTGATCCTGGTACCCTTTACCCCAATTTTAACTCTCCCTACGTCTACACAATACTGGCCCCTCACTCACACTTCACCCATACGGCAGTTGGAAAAAGATCTCCGCCAAAGAGCCCCTCTTTGAGGTGTTGCCCGTTGGGTATTGCACCGCCGACCCAACAAGGAGCATTGCCGATGATGAAGCATGACACCTGCAAGGGTGTGTGAGGCCATTATATCCAACAAATTGGATACCCACGCGTTTATCCACGACGCAAGGGTGTCACCAACACAAAACCCTTGCCCCATTTAGGAACAGCCTGATACCTCTTGTGTTTAGTATCATCAGGATCCTCGGAAAGATCGCCCACTACCTCTCCCCTGATGGCCGGAAGCAAGTCACCGTGGCACTCGTTTCTTCGAGACTGGATTACTGCAATGCGCTCTATTTGGGTATTAACCCTTTCGATGCTGATGACGAGCTCAGCTCGTCATGATGCACAGTTGAGCTGTGCTGATGACGAGCTGAGCTTGTCATGAATACATACTAAGAGCAATTTCCAGCACAGGGGGGGAAAACACCTAGCAGCCAAGGTGTTAATAAGAGCCTCATCCAGCGCTTGCAGATAGTGCAAAATGTGGCGGCCAAGATGGTCCTCAATCTTCCTAGACTTTCTTCAGCTTCTTTGGCCAGGAAGAACCTGCATTGGCTGCCTATCCAGTCTAGGATCTCCTTCAAGATCCTCTGTCTTGCCCATGAGGCTGTGTATGGCTCTGGCCCTGAGGGTATCAGGTCCCTCCTACACTCTTACTCCCCCAGCAGAGCTCTCCGCTCATCTAACAAAAACCGTCTTTCAGTGCCTAGATTTGAAAAAGCAAGGTGGAGTGGTAGAGCCTTCTCTACCCTGGTGCATAGGCTCTGGAATTCTCTTCCCCCTGAACTGGCAGGACAACCCTCTCTTGTGCTTTTCCGTAAAGCATTAAAAACGTGTTTTTTTGTAGAGGCCTACCCGTAATTGTGCACTAGGAGAATTTTAGACTGTATGACCACATTGGCGTCTTGATGCCCTTGGGCTAAGTTGCGCGGTACAAGTTTCCCTTCATTCATTCATTCATTTGTGGCAGACGACAAGATACAAACAGCACTTTTTAGAAAACCCACGGCGGGAAATTCAGTGCTTCATGCACGGAGCAGCCACCCAGAAAATCCGAAAAATAGCATCTCTTATGGGGATCTATTACGTATCAAACGCAATAGTACCAGACAAGAAGACTATCAACAGGCAGCCACTAAGAGTATAGCGAGGTTTCGTGAGAGAGGGTATCAGGAGAAGATACTGAGGGAGGCGTGGAAGAAAACTGAATGCAAGAGCAGAACAGATTTGCTAATAGACGCCCCAAAACAGAGAGCAACCAGAAGTTTAAATAACTTTAGGCTGATCACCAACTACTCTAATGCAGCGAAAAGCATCAAGAAAATCATCCAGTCTAATTGGAGTATTTTAAAATCTGATGTAGTTATCGGCCGCGATATCCCCTCACATCCCTCTCTAACTTTTAGAAGAACCAGATCTCTTAACCTCATGTGCGCTAGCGGAATTCCGCTCGTACGCTGAGATTTTTTAAAACGCATGTTATGTGACGAGCTGGGCTCGTCATCAGCGTGCGAGGAGGCTACGCCATGACGAGCCCAGCTCGTCATCAGCGTGGAAGGGGTTAAAGACCATGTGGTCACAAGCCCCTGCCACCTATCCAAAAAGGTATTCAGAGGTTATCAGGATTTTTTCCATGCAGTAAATGCAAGGCGTGTGCTGACAGTAGTAAAACTACATCTTACATGATCCCAGGACGTAAAGATCCTGTACGTATTTCAAAATTCATGAACTGCAACACGACCTTCGTAGTGTATTGTCTAGGCTGCCCATGTGGCCTTAGGTACGTGGGCAGTAACATACATGCTGCAAAAATACAGATATTAGAACACCAGAGAGCCATTCAGAATAACGACAGCAATTATCCGGTTACACAACATTTCCAGATGTACCATAACAGCAATCGCAAATTGCATAAATATTTCTGCCTGGACCATGTGGCTCGAGACTCACGGGGCGGTGACAAGGAAAGACGTCTCAGAAGGTTAGAGTCTCGGTTTATTATAGATCTGGCTACTAAAGTCCCAACAGGATTGAATGTGGGGGAGGAACTTAGGGTACACTTGTAAATATGTATATAGGATCTTCAGACTTTGGGTGGTGTAACTAGGGGTGAGCCACAATTTGGTTTTTGCACATAACAGTATATACGTGTCCGTCTTTCTTTGGGCACTGGCGTATGCGCTCCTTAGTTGGAATTTTTTTTACATTATTCTTATTATTTTTTTACATTCATACTTAGCAACTCTTGCCCATTCAGGGCTACATTTCGACAGCTAGTCTCAATATAGCTAGCTGGTACATGTACTTATACACTCTGTTGATTTTTTTACATTGATTTTTTACATGAGTTGCCCCACGTAATTGCAATTGTATGTTAACCAACTAACTGATGGGAGCCAATGCATTTTCCCTCTTTTGTCCAGCTAATTTAATTAAAGACAGTGATTAATTGAACTGCCCTGACTGTGTAAATATGTAAATGTGCTAATTTGAATACTTAGATCGGTACCTTGCCCGATTGGCATGCAGGCAGTGATGACTTTAACTGTCATCTTGTGTGAAGGTGCATATTTACACGACATTCCATTTTCTTTTCTGTGGGCTCCACTTACTTGATGAAAGCTGATTCATTCACTATTATATATTTATCTGTCTTACAATGCTTTATTGACAACTTGCCGACCACAGCGGTTTGCCTGACAGTAAGATGGCTAAGTGTGAGCGGGAAATCCGTTACGCTCGCGGATTTTGCAGATTTTTGGGAAATCCGCAATCCGCGAATTTTGCGGATTTCCCGCAAAATCCGCAAAAAAAATGTGCGAACGTAACGGGTTCAAAAGTTGAACCCCCACTCATGCAACTATTTTACAATGGCGCCAGCAAGCTGCCAGCGCCGTTGTAAAATAGTTACAAAGTTAGCTTGCACAGGAACCACTAGATAAAACGAAGCAGGTGCTGCTTTATTTTATCTAAGTGCTTCCTGTGCAAGCTAACTTTGTAACTATTTTACAACGGCGCTGGCAGCTTGCTGGCGCCATTGTAAAATAGTTACAGCTCACACAGGACTCAAGGGACCCCTGCGCCCTTCGGGATGATTGCATAGTAACACACACATGGACGCTCGAACTAGTTGATGCTCAAATTCAGTGACTCATTCATTAGCCCAAAAACAATCGTGAGCGTCGTCGAGGCTGGACAGGTGTGCCTTCTTCCCAAATCTACAGTGGAAAATCAGCTGTGATGCTGGATAGGCTTTGCATCCTTGACTTTCACAAGCGCAATACCCGTGACCAGGAGCTTCTTTCTCTTCATCTGCTGAACTGATCTTTCTCTGACCTTTTATTCACACAAGACGAGGCACATACCCTACTGGGCACATTGTGTTCGCACGGGTTTCTGCAAGTTCGCACGCGTTTTGTACAATTTCGCAATTTGCGAAATTGTACAAAACCCTCGTGAACTTGCAGAAACCCGTGCGAACATAAAAAAAAATCCGCAAATTCGCGGGAATTCGCGGATTTTGCGGATTGCGAGTTCGCAAATCCGCAAAATTCGCGAACGCGAGATTCGCAAAATTCGCCCATACTTAAAGATGGCGCTCTCGTGTGACATCACCCATGTGACCATGCATGTGATCATGACGTGAATATAATGAGGTTTGTGTATGGCAGTCGCCTCACACTGATGAAGGCTTACCCCTGAAACGCGTTTGTGTTGTCATTTTTTTGACGAATAAATCCGAATGCGGATTTACCCCCGCGCGTGCTGGTGTTTTTCCTTGGAGCATTACAATATACGCGAGCCTGCTGTCGCATTTTCCAGCACCTGCTAACGAGTGCTCTGACGTATAGGCAGAAACTTGGAGCATTGCAATATGTATATATATATATATATATTATATATATATATATATATATATATATACACATACATACATTACATACATACATTACATACATACATTACATACATACATATACATATATTACCTACTGGCGGTCGCCAGTAGGTATATATAGTTAGGATTTTTTCTCTATGGGACTTTTGAAAATTCTATGTCTAATAACTTTGGCGTTTGTGGACGGAATCGGCTGAAATTTTCAGGAAAATTGCACATTTTGTTTCTGAGCAGCCCCTGAACGTTTGGGGGTGTTTCGTCAAGGGGGGGCCGAGAAAAAAGGGGGGTCCCAAAACGCGTTTTTCCCATTCATATTTCCATACGGTGGTTGGCCTCACTTTTAGCTCGAACGGCTGAATGGATTTGCACGAAACTTGGCAAAATTGTAGGGACTGTTAGCCCGATGTGCCTTTGCTAGGTCTCAATATATGTGCTCCAGTGGATTTTGAGAAATTAACGTTTTAAAAAACAGATATATCTGTGACAGCGTCCCGGTTAGCGCTCCGGTTTGCGTACTTTTCGCGTAACGGAACTTTGCGAAGCGAAGCTGATTGGCTCTCCGGTGTCTGTCAACATTCTAAACAGTCCGGACCGGCCGCCATCTTGTCTCTCGGTAGGATCGAGAGACAAGAGGAGGAGAAAAACGAAGGGGGAATTTAATGAAAGGGGGCAAGGTAGACCCCTCTTGACCCCCTAGGAATGATGTTGGGGTTATTAAAGGGTCCCGTGGGGCAAATTAAAAAAATTTGATTTTTCGCGGTAGAAGTGCTTCCCGGTTCGCGAACCGGGTCGCGAACCGGTAGCGGAACGGGAATTCGCCATTTTGTGTTTCGTTTCAATTAAATTACAAGATGGAGGAAAAACAATGTGGGAAATGGGTATAAGGGGGTACGGGAGAAGTATCCTGACCCCCTATGTTTTCTGAGGGTGGCTGAGGATGCTCATATATGTTGATACATGTCTTCCAGCGGCTGCGCGTGAGCGGATTTTAATTTTTTTTGCTGCGTGACATCTGTTAACGTTCGATTCGAAGGAAATCAGGAAGTGTTGACCGCCATTTTGTCACTGCGAGTAAATATATTGTTAAAAATAATTGTCATAAATTAATCCGTATTGATCAACATTGTTTGCGCCGTCTTGCCTTTTTTCCAATGCCACACTTTTGTCGTGCACGGCAGCCATTTTAGATGCCTTGACCAGACCCACTCTCTGCACGCCGCCGATCCTCAGCATGGCTCCCCACCCTCGCAAGCATCTCCCCCACGCACTGGTCACCCACGCTCTCTCTCTCATGCATGGGCCATAAACCTCCCCCATCTGCGCTGCTCTTCCCTGAGAATCACACCCTGTGCCCGCTCAACACCTCCCTTTCACCCTATTCACTACCGCACCCTCTGACACTCCTCTTCCTCTGTGTCCGATTGTACAGGCCGGTCCCAGGCTATCACCTAGCCCTGCGGATGTAGTTTATGGCCCTAACTGTAAAGAATCACCCCTCTTCAAAGGAGTTACAGTAGATCAAGGCCCCCACCCCATGGGATCCGTCACACCACACGCGTTCCTACTATCTGATAACAATCCTGTATTGTGATTGGGGAGGGGATTCTCACTGTAAGGGTGTGTGGGACTGAGCCTGAAGCGGAAGATTCCAGGGATGCCTTTTTGTACATCAAAGTCTTCACAATTATGTGTCACATTAAAAATATATAGCACTCCAACAAGGTAGTAGGATTATAACACTTTAATAACTTATAAATATATACAACGCTCCAACAAAGTAAACACATTAAAAAAAAACATTTTAAACAACTATTTACATGGCAGCCTGCTGCAACATCCATCTCAAAGCAACAATGGGCTGCTTTGGTCTGTCTTTTAGTCGGCAAAATCCGTCGGCCTGTGAGGTGGCGTCAGTAGCGGACCGTTGTGCGAATAGGCCGAAGAAAGCACAACGCGCCGAGATCAGGACGGCACCGATGTGGTGTCCAGCAAGTTGCCGCACTGGTCTGGCCATCCTACAATGCTGCGCCGAAAAACGGCGTGGGGCGCCCCGGGGGGGGGGGGGGCGGCGCAAACGGGCCTCCCCCGCCTCCCCAGGTGGAGGCTCCTCAGCTGCAGTGGGGCGCCCCTTGGCATCCGACTGAGTTGCGCCCGCTCTTGCGACACAGTGCCTCGCTCGGCCAGCTGAATTGCGCCTGCTCTTGCTATTACAGTGCCTCACCCGCCATCCAGCTGAGTTGCGCCCACTATTGTGGTGCAGCGATAGGCGGCTGCCACAGGACTCTCAAAATGGCGGCCGGCTCTTCGGATTTGGGCCTGGTCCACTAAAATGGCCCTGGGACACATTTGAACTCGGAAATTTGCCTGCTAGGGCATGGGCCCCATTCCCGAAAGCGTCCCCTCAGCCTTGAAGATTCTACAAAAGTCATCGGGGCCCCCGACTCCCGCAGGCTTCCGGTGGGGAGCGGCTGTCATGATTGCTTGCGGAATGGCCACGATGGAGCCACGAGATGGTGGTGCTCTCATGCTGACGCCAGCTTCAGTCTGAAACATCCAGAAACACTGTAGACTACCAATTCGATGACTTCCGGTGGAGCCCCAACGTGACCCGGTAGGGAAGAACTTGCCCTCCCCTCTTTTGATTGATGGTTCTTGTTGCCTGTCCCCCTCTGTTGTCATCTAACGGAACCTTTTTGGACTGCCGAGTGAGAAAAAAAAAGGTGGGGCTTTCATCATTTGGGAAAAAAAATGTTCCAATCCAATGAAAAGTGTTATTTTTAGGTCATATGATCAAGCATTTCATCATTAGGAAACCAAAAGTAAAATGAACCAATGAAAAGTTTAATAAACAAGTCACATGACCTGTTATGCGGCTTTGGGCTATAAAAAGCCTACAAAATCCGTTGGCCTGTGAGGCGGCGTCAGTAGCGGACCGATGTGCTAATAGGCTGAAGGCAGCACAACGCGCCGAGATCCAGATGGCACTGAGGTGGTGTCCAGCAAGTTGCACTGGTGTGGCCATCCTACAATGCTGCGCCGAAAGACGGCGTGGGGTTCCCCGGGGGGGGGGAGGCGGCGCAAACGGGCCTCTCCCGCCTCCCCAGGTGGAGGCTCCTCAGCTGCAGTGGGGCGCCCCTTGGCGTTTCACTCGCTATCCAGCTGAGTTGCGCCCGCACTTGCGGCTACAGTGCCTCACCCGCCATCCAGCTGAGTTTCGCCCGCTCTTGCGGCACAGTGCCTCACCCGCCATCCAGCTGAGTTCCGCCCGCTCTTGCGGCACAGTGCCTCACCCTCCATCCAGCTGAGTTCCGCCCGCTCTTGCGGCACAGTGCCTCACCCACCATCAAGCTGAATTGCGCCCGCTCTTGCGGCACAGTGCCTCACCCTCCATCCAGCTGAGTTCCGCCCGGTCTTGCGGCACAGTGCCTCACCCTCCATCCAGCTGAGTTCCGCCCGCTCTTGCGGCACAGTGCCTCACCCGCCATCCAGCTGCATTGCGCCCGCTCTTGCGGCACAGTGCCTCACCCGCCATCCAGCTGAGTTGCGCCCGCTCTTGCGGCTACAGCGTCTCGCCCACCATCCAGCTGAATTGCGCCCACTCTTGCGGTGCAGCGATAGGCGGCTGCAACAGGACTCTCAAAATGGCGGCTGGCTCTTTGGATTTGGGCCTGGTCCACTAAAATGGCCCTGGGACACCTTGGAACTCGGACGCTTGCCTGCTAGGGCATGGGCCCCATTCCCGAAAGCGTCCCCTCTTTTGACTGATTGTTCTTGTTGCCTATCTCTTCTGTTGTCATTTAACGGAACATTTTTGGACTGCCGAAAGGGGTTCTGGTCCGACCGCTGGTTGGTGGAGACATTTTGACTATATCCTGGACCTGCCCGGCCTCGCCCAAAATGGCGCTGGTATAAATGGGACTCGTAACTCCTTGTTGTGTACTGGTTGCCCAGCCTTGATATCACGAGATACGTATGCAGTTTTGAAGCACATGGCGGGCGGGGACGAGTACTGATTGAACATTTGGACATCCCTATTGAGATTAAGTTCTGATGTGTTATTGATTACTGTACTATTGAAAGTTCGAATTAACGTCACCCATGGTACTTGCCCGCAAATGTATATCTAGATAATTTTATTGTAACTGGCCCCGTCGTACTTTAATTATAAAATGTACGTCCACCGATTCCGCAACTGTTAGACACCTTAGTTCTTGCAACCTAATGGCCCGCCCGTTACGTTCTTCTACAGTGTAAATGTCCCCTCATCATATACGATTACAGTTTGCTCCGTGGCCGGCCCACGTGGTTATAGGCATGTATTTGTATACTGACATTTTCACAATAAAGGTTTTTAAAACAAAACATGGTAGTAGTACCTAGATTGGTAAAGTTTTGAATAATAGCCACTGTTTTCGAATCAGTAAAAGGCAAGTGAAATAAAGCAGCCCGATTACATGACGGTTAAAAGGTAAAATACGCAGGAAAGCAGTAAAGATAAATGGTCAAGGGCTGTTGTGTTTTCCACTCCTGCAACATAAAGTGATCGATAAGAATCCGATATTCATGCCTATCAGCGACTAAGACAGCAGGTCGAGCCTCTTTTGTTTAACGGCTCCCTCATGGGACGAAGAAACGCCCTTTTTCTTGAAATAGGAATATTTTACTTGCAGGACAGTTGTAAATTTCCCGGGAAAATACATTAGCCTGGAACATTGTTAGTGATAAACTGTAAATGCATTTGGGTCCTTTTCTTTACAAGTCAGAGTGAGAAAAGAAAAGGTGGGGCTTTCATCATTTGGGAAAAAAAATGCTCTAAACCAATGAAAAGTGTTATTTTTAGGTCATATGACCAAGCCTTCCATCATTAGGAAACCAAAAGTAAAATGAACCAATGAAAAATTTTATTAACAAGTCACGTGACCTGTTATGCTTACGTTACGCGCTGCGCGCCGCGCCCTGGATCGCTTTCGGGAAGCTGCGCCTCGCGTACCGGAGCACTTCCGGGTGCGCTAACGCGGCGCGTCATATGACGCATTACGCGACAACGCAGGTCCAGAATATATTCAAAATGTCTCCACCAACCAGCGGTCGGAACACAACCCCTTTCAGCAGTCCAAAAAGTTCTGTTAAATGACAACAGAAGGGACAGGCAACAAGAACCATCAGTCAAAGAGGGCAGGGCAAGTTCTTCTCTACCGGGTCACGTTGGGGCTCCCCCGGAACTGATCAAATTGTTAGTCTACAGTGTTTCTGGATGTTTCAGACTGAAGCTGGCGTCAGCATGAGAGCACCCCGTGGCTACGTCGTGGCCATTCTGCGAGCAATCATGGCCGTCGCTCCCCACCGGAAGTCTGCGGGAGTCGGGGGTCCCGGTGACTGTTGTAGAATCTTCAAGGCTGAGGGGACTCTTTTGGGAATGGGGCCCATGCCCTAGCAGTGAAGCGTCCGAGTTCCACGGTTGCCCAGAGCCATCCTTGCAGGCCAGGCCCAAGTCTGTGGAGCCGACCGCCATTTCGTGAGCTCCGTAGCGGCCGTCTGTCGCTGTACCGCAAGATTGGGTGCAATTCCGTTGGATGGCTAGTGAGACGTTGTAATAGCAAGAGCAGGCGCAATTCCGCTGGCCGAGCGAGGCACTGTGTCGCAAGAGCGGGCGCAAGTCAGCCTATCGAGTGAAGCGCTAGGGTGTAGCTGAGAAACCTCCACCTGGGGAGGTGGGGGAGGCTCGTTCGCGCCGCCTCTCCCTTCTAGTGCACCCCACGCCGTCTCCTGGCACAGGTATGTGTGATGGTCGGACCAGGGCACCGCAGGGCGTGTCTTCAGGTCAAACGGATTGTGGGACAAGGTCCAGAATGGAAGAGTCACTAAAAGGCAAAAAGTTCCGCCTGACCCCGGGAGCCGGCCGCCTATGTCGGGGGCGATCTTAGGCCACACCAGGGCAACAAGACTTGGGGAGGAGGCAGAAGCCAAGCATCCCCTCCGAGTCCGCGCCATCACACCGCCCCTCTGGGGCCTCCGTCAAGCGGTTCAGGGAGGCACCGCATCACATTGTTTTCCAATGCAGTCAGGTCCACAAACAGCCCCCACTTACTTTGAGAATAGTGAAGCTGCAGCAGGTGCAAATAAGCTTCAGACAGTGTTACAAGCGCTGCTCGGAACCCTCAACTATGGCACCCAACTTCCAGGACTTATGCCATTTGTGCAAGGCAGTGACATCGAAGCATCTCAGGGACCAAGCAACATACCATATCCAGAGTCCTTCCCACAGCCTCTGCCTTCCTTCTTACCTAGTTATTGTTCTTTCACTCCCACTCCAGGCTTTTAGTCTGTGGATGGAAAACCATGAACCTACACTCACCTATGAAAATCTTACTATTGATGGTTGATTTTGAGCCCCAAATACAAAGGCTTGTTTGGATCGATGTTGCAGCAGGCTGCCATGTAAATAGTTATTTAATAAAACGTTTTACCCTGTTACTTGTTGATTTTGAGCCCCAAATACAAAGGCTTGTTTGGATCGATGTTGCAGCAGGCTGCCATGTAAATAGTTATTTAATAAAATGTTTTACCCTGTTACTTTGCTGGTGTGTTGTATATATTTATAATATTTGCATAGGGTTTGTCGTTGTTTTGGGCGGGGTGGACGGCGGAGCCGAGCTGTCTTGCAGCCATCATGGCGTCGAGCTCAGTTCCTCTCACTAGTTTCATATTTCTCATGAGGGGTTGTTCCTAATGTTTCTATTTTAGCGAGGTCAAAAAGAGATCCCATTAGTGGCCTACTGATTTTGCTTGATTCCTTTTGTTGTTTCTAACGATTTTTCACTATCTGCAAAGATTAAACAGAGTATTGCGACTCTGTGCTTGTTTGTAAATAGAGAATGAACCAAAGAGAACCAATTCTAAAACAGTAAATGCTTGGATAACAATCAATCAAATGGAGAGGGAAGCAGGCACAACGGATTACAACGGGGGCAAAGGCCTGCGTTACCTACCCTTCTCTATCTGCAAAGAGAGAATACTCCTAAAAGAAAAGAGGGGGGGAGGGGGCAGCGTTCAAAGCACATCAGCGTGCATAGACACGAAAATGTTTTTACCTACCACGTACTTGACATTTTAAAGCTTTTGATATTTGCTATTAAAAAACCATTGAAATTCACTGAAAAAACCATAGGTTATAGACCATATATAGTTAGGAATTAGCATTTACAAAACCTTGAAAATTCACTGAAAAAACCATGGGTTATAGACCATATATAGTTAGGAATTAGCATTTACAAAACCTTATTTTACTCACACAAAACCATTGAAATTCGCATATATAGTTAGTTGCACTAACTATATATTGCGCACCCGCAATCCACTGCAGATGATGTCACATATTACATCATTCATGACATGGTCAGTGACATCACTGATGACATCACTGATGACAACTCAAATGACATCACTGACAACATCACTGATAATATCCTTCATGTGATAATACGATGAACCTCTTCAGACTCTAATATAACCTTAGATACAATCAGTGTAAACAGACACTCACAGATTGTCACTCATCCATGGAGTTACTCATACATCTAGTCAGTCATGCAAAGAATCAATCACACCTCCATTTCCTAAACTATACAGTTATACACACCTTACTAATTCAAACATATTCTAACACATATTTACTCTCCTATACGATCCCTGATACAAGTTCACAATGATCCATACAACCACTCACACATTTATTGGCTCTTATGCACGGTTATATATATCAACTCTCACGTGTACTGTGTTTTACATATGTACTTACTTTGACATGTTGCACTGAGATATCCATTCACTCACCAATACACTCATGCACACAGTCAACCGCCCCTGCAGCTGTTTCCTCATGCACTTTTGAACCCATACATCTAGTGAATCAACTGCTCACACATCTATGCACAGAGTCATACACCTCCCAGCCGCTCACACACATACTCAGTCTCCCATACAAAGACTTGGGCAACCAATGAATATCCCATATAGTTACTCATATAGCTACTGATTAACACATTCAGCAGTTTACAGAACAACAGACATAATGATGCAAAAATTAAGACAGTTTAGTCACTAACCCATGCACTCAGTGAGACACATTTAATCACTCTCTCATACAGTCAGTCATGCACCTACTAAATTCTTCATCCAGACACTTATACATCCACTCATTCTTCAATATGTAAGACATATTTTAACTTTACAGAAACATACAGTCATTGGATAATGTCATCAGTGATGTCATTTGAGTTGTCATCAGTGATGTCATCAGTGATGTCACTGACCATGTCATGAATGATGTAATATGTGACATCATCTGCAGTGGATTGCGGGTGTGCGATATATAGTTAGTGCAACTAACTATATATGCGAATTTCAATGGTTTTGTGTGAGTAAAATAAGGTTTTGTAAATGCTAATTCCTAACTATATATGGTCTATAACCCATGGTTTTTTCAGTGAATATACATATATACATATATATATATATATATATATATATATATACATATATATATATATATATATATATTACCTACTGGCGGTCGCCAGTAGGTATATATAGTTAGGATTTTTTCCCTATGGGATTTCTGAAAATTCTATGCCTAATAACTTTTGCGTTCGTGGACGGAATTGGCTGAAATTTTCAGGAAAATGGCACATTTTGTTTCTGAGCAGACCTTGAAAATTTGGGGGGGTTTTGTGGAGGGGGGGCCGAGAAAAAAGGGGGGTCCCAAAACGCCTTTTTCCCATGTTAATTTCCATAGGGCGGTTGGACTCACTTTTAGCCCGAACGGCTGAATGGATTTTCACGAAACTTGGCAAAATTGTAGGGACTGTTAGCCCGATGTGCCTTTGCTAGGTCTCAATATATGTGCTTCAGTGGATTTTGAGAAATTAACGTTTAAATCAAGATATATATCTGTAACAGCGCTCCGGGCAGCTATCCGGTTAGCGAACCTTTCGCGTAACGGAACTTTGCGATGAGAAGCTGATTGGCCCTCCGGTGTCTGTCAACATTCTAAACAGTCCGGAGCGGCCGCCATCTTGTCTCTCGGTAGGATCGAGAGACAAGAGGAGGCCAAAACAAAGGGGGAAATTACCATAAGGGGGCATAGTAGATCCTCGTTGACCCCCTAGGTTTTATGTGGAGGTTTTAAAAGGGCCTAGGAGGGTCCAAAAAAAAAAATTTTTTTTTGCGTGGTAAGCGCCAAGTTCGCGAACCGGATAGCTTTCTGGGCAGCGAACTTTATGGATAAAAGAATGAAAGACTTTTCTAATACTGTATGTTAATTGTTTGTTGTTTTTCTTGTTTTTTTTTGTTTTCTTTATTTATTTATTTTTTTTATTATGATTGTGTTTCATACTTTATTAAATTTTCTAACATTTCATTGTCAGAAATGTCATAATTTATTATAGGGTGTAATTGTTTTTCATTTTGAAGCAAGTTGTCTACTGCTTCAACACATTGTAGAAGTTCGTGGTCTCTACTGTCATCCATAAAGTCATCAAGTTTGTCTTGGCTGCTCTCCTTCAGTTCAATCGAAAATGAAACTTGCTGCTCGCCTTCCATTTTGCCTGAAATTTGGATTAAAAAAATATATATTAGTAGAGATAGGGCACTGTTGGGATTAATTTTAGATAGGCAGTTTTTATCAGTGAATTTATCTTTTGGCAGTGTATAGTATGAGAGTGGAAATAGGACTAAAAAAAAGTGTATGTGATTTAACCAAGACACTACTACTACAGAGGGATAGTGTATATGTAGCAGAAAAAGTCTACTATATTAAGTCATAGTGCACAATATATTAAATTATAACTTACCTTCACAAAGAAGTTGAAGTTTTTTGAAGCTTTTGAAATAGGAGGTACAACAAGAAGTAGTAGTCAAAATGGCTGTGTTTCCTTCTCTCCCTTTATATATATACAGGTATATAACCAATCAAATGTCAGGTAATAAAAGTAGAAAATGAAAGTAACATTTTCATTGGTTGTCAATTCCAACAATTCAGATGTGTTTTGTGAAGTAATTTACCTCACGGTACTTGGAGAGGTCTACAGGCTAAATGGCTAAATGGAATTTCAATGAAATTTGTGAGAATGGAAGGGATTGTTATGTAGTATGAGCTAATCTATATTTGGTGAGAGTGTTTCTAGTCGTTATTCTGTAAATTACTTTCCCGCCTTTTTTTAGGACCGCTTTCCGGGAAGCTGCCCGGTTAGCGAACCTTAAGCGTCACGGGAGTCCACCATTTTGTGTTTCGTTCGCATTAAGATACAAGATGGAGGGCAAATAATGTTTAGAATGGGTAGAAGGGGTCATGGTAGACTTATCTTGACCCCCTAGGTTTTCTGAGCGTGGCTGAGGAGGCTTATATGTGCGGAAAAAAATTTTTTTTTAAAAAAATTCCGCGAGGTTAGCTTTCGGTTAGCGAACCGGGTAGCGCTCCGGGGAGCGAATTTTGTGGAAAATTAGTGAAAAAAGTTAGAGAAAAATAATAATTGTGAGTGATCAGATGTAGGGTAGCTCTGAGAAGAGCTTTTGGGTTTATGGTACATTTAGGTACTTATAAGTAGGTACCAATGCAGAGTCTTAAATTCAGAATGAAAATTCTGTTGCCCTCATCTGAGAAGTGAACTCCATCTCCTCTGTAGATATCTTGCATGTAGTAACGCAAGTTATTGTTGTACAGAGAGCCCATTCCATGGTCTCTCATGTAAGCTGAAACAGATTTGTTTACATGCTTCCTTGCTTTCTCAATTTGTGGACAAAATTGGTTGGACCACCTCCATTTCTGTCTTTGGCATATATTGGAATATACCAAGGCAGTTTGAGGAAAAAGTGCCATTAATTGCTCCAAGGTGTCCTTTAAAAGCATTTCCAGACCTACCCCTGTCAAAGTGCCCAAATCATTACCTCCACAGTGCACTATTAACAGGTCAGGTTTTGGCAAATGCATAAAGGTTTTCACCAATGGTATCAATTGGTGACATTTTAATCCTCTTTGGCCCAACCACTTAATTTCCACATCTTGTAAATTGAGGTTGTGTAAATTTCTGCTCTCAGTATACCTTTGAGCCCAGTGGATGTAACTATGTCCAACAATCCAGACGTTAAACATGGTGGAAGAAGGTTGTTCTGCAGTCAGATGAAGTGTGGTAATGAAAGGGCAGTTGAAACAGTAGGAGTTTCTAAAGAAAAAAAACTGTGGATTTACAATGCTAATGATTCATTAGCAGTGATTGGTGCATTTCCATTTCTGAAAACAGAAAGTTAGGGTGCATGGATGTGTTCTTTGAAAGATGTAATTTGAATGGTCAAGGAAGAAACATTTAATGAAAGATTGCACTGGATACGCAGGTGCACTGAGAGTTCAGAGTTCAATTGAAACATTGTTGTGTGAATTTGCAAACATGAGAGGTCTTCCAGGAGGTGGTTGCTATGGAAACAAGGCAGACAGGGCAGAGGGGGGAAGGGTTTTGATTTGAAAAAAGTGAGGGAAGAGGTATGATTGGCTAATATGAGAGATATGTGAAAAGAATATCTGTATTTCTGTGCTTTCAATAGCTGCAGCCTTTGGAGTGCATCCTTTTTCTTCTGCTGAAGACAATTTGGTGTATTTCTGAGACTGTTTTCAAAACTCAAAAAATATTTGCTAAGGTGAGAAAAGATTTATTTAATTTAGATAGAGAATAGTATGATTTAAGGAGAAAATGATGAAGAAAGCTGTGTTTTTAAAATGTGGTTTTGTCTCTAGTGATATACTAATAGAATTAGTTTCAAAGAGAAATTATAATTGCATATTTGGTGTAACATTCTGGCATGCAGTTACACAAGATATTGTAATACATGGAGGCCATTTCATGGTCTGTTATGTAAGCTGAAACAGATATGTTGCTTTTAAAAACGATTTAAGAAATCAATTACATTTCTAGATATGTACTGCTAGAGCTTCATAGGTTGTTTTGGGCCATATTTATAAGGTATTTGAGTGTCTAAGATGTTGTGTTCGCCTTTTAAAATGTAAAGTGTTCCTCATGGGACAAGTGTCTTGTAAATACGCTCCCACTTGTGCTTGGCAAATTTAGATTTTGATTATGGGAGTTACCTAGCCATGTTAATAGTGTCCCAAAAATGGTGCTAGGGCATTCCAGAAAACACTTTCATGTGTCTCAAGGACATTTTTAGTCATTTCTTCATGAATGCAGGTATACAATTGATTTATATGCTGTGTTTAAAAACGAATTTTGAAATGAATTAAATTTCAGGATATGTACTGTTAGAGCTTCATAGGTTGTTTGGGGTCATATTTAGAAGGCATTTTAGTGTCTTTGAAGTTATTTTTCCCTTTTTAAATGGAAAGCGTTCCTCATGGGGCCCTGAGCAGTTCTTAGCCATGTTATTTAATAGGAAGTGGATAACATGGCTAAGAGCATTTGCTGGGAAATGCATGAATATCGCTGATTTTTCTGCTATATTCATGCATTGTGGCCGTTTTTTTTCACATTGCTTCATAGGTTGTTTGGGTTCATATTTAGAAGGCATTTTAGTGTCTTTGATGTTATTTTTCCCTTTTTAAATGGAAAGCGTTCCTCATGGGGCCCTGAGCAGTTCTTAGCCATGTTATTTAATAGGAAGTGGATCACATGGCTAAGAGCATTTGCTGGAAAATGCATGAATATCGCTGATTTTTCTGCTATATTCATGCATTGTGGCCGTTTTTTTCACATTGCTTCATAGGTTGTTTGGGTTCATATTTAGAAGGTATTTTAGTGTCTTTGATGTTATTTTTCCCTTTTTAAATGGAAAGCGTTCCTCATGGGGCCCTGAGCAGTTCTTAGCCATGTTATTTAATTGGAAGTGGATAACATGGCTAAGAGCATTTGCTGGAAAATGCATGAATATCGCTGATTTTTCTGCTATATTCATGCATTGCGGCAGTTTTTTTTCACATTGCTTCATAGGTTGTTTGGGTTCATATTTAGAAGGCATTTTAGTGTCTTTGATGTTATTTTTCCCTTTTTAAATGGAAAGCGTTCCTCATGGTGCCCTGAGCAGTTCTTAGCCATGTTATTTAATAGGAAGTGGATAACATGGCTAAGAGCATTTGTTGGAAAATGCATGAATATCGCTGATTTTTCTGCGTTATTCATGCATTGCAGGCCTTTTTTTATCACATTTGCAAGCATTTCTTAGCCATGTTATCCAATGGGAGGTGGATAACATGGCTAAGAGCATTTGCTTCAAAGGTTGTTTGGGGTTATATACCATTTTTGGGAAATTATTAACATGCCTATCTAACTCCCATAATCAAAATCTAAATTTGCCAACCGCAGGTGGGAGCGTATTTACAATAAATTTGCACCATGAAGAATGTAAAATAGCATACTAGATACTCAAATAACTTATAAATATGATCCAAAACATCTTATGAAGCACTAGTAGTGCATATTTCCAGAAATGTATTGGTTTTCATTTAATGATTTACTTCATTGGTAGGCCTTCACATGTTTTTTTACCTTGGTTTTTTTTCAGTGAAAATCTTATCTGCAACCATGTGTTGGCCTCACCTCAAATAAACAAAACAGGTGATGGACTGAATGTGGATCAATGACACACATTCACCCCAGTCCAAAGATCTGGGCCTAAACAAACCTTTAGATAGGCTACATCTTATCGTCATCCTGAATTAATGATTTAAAATATTAGGGAGTGATTTATGAGTGTTGTATGCCTGTTTTGTACCATTGAGTGTCATTTTTGTGATGCAGTGCTGGTGGAAAATATTTGCTATGTTAAATAATTAGTACAGCATTAAGTTTTAGATGACTGTTATTTATTTACTGTTTGGTAATAGTGGTTAATAACATTTTATATTATATTTTTTCACAGATTCAACTGCAGATTCTTTCATAGTTTGGAAAATGCCTTCCAGAAGTCGAATACGAAAGGCTAGAAAACGTCAAAGACAGCAGGATGATGTTTTATTGCAGCAGTCCTCTTCCCCAAATACTTGTCAAAACACCAAGAAAGGTCCGGGTAAGAGCACGAAATCATTCTTAAGAAATATTTGTAGTAGAAAAAATTTTGCTCAAAAAAATGTGTCTCTTAACAAAAAGAGAAGTAATTTAAATGGAAAGGAGAGACCCATCACAAATGTTACTGGTAGAGGAAGAGATAACTCTGTGCATGATAGTAGAAGGAAACAACAGTTTAGGGACATTCGACAACGAATGTTCCGTAATAGGATATTAGTTAATTTATTGAAAAATATTAAAAAGAAAGGCCAACAGAAAGCGGCATTTTATAGGAAGAAGAAAAATGTAGAGAAAATTATTGATCATGCTTTTGAAATCAAGCGAAAGTTGTTTATTTTGGTAATCAATAGAATTAGGAAACTAAGCAAGGTAATTTCTGATTTCAAAACAAAAAGTAGATGGAAGAGAGTAGTAAATCGTACTAACTTTTGTGAAGTTTTTTCTGGAGAATGGATGCATAGTTCAAGTTCTGAGGCATTTTTTAATGAGGAGACTTATTTTCAGGATAATGATTTGGTGCATGCAGTTGACATCAGTGGTCGAGCTTATGAAGTGAAGGATGGTTGTCCAGTTGAAAAAGAACTACTTGTGACAACAGAGACAGAAGAGGCGCTAAGTGATGAGGTTTTAGGAAGACGTCCTAAGGGTCCTGTGTACATTTGGAAGTGTAGTTCTATTTGCAGTGTGCGACAGGTTTCCATCAATTTGCTATGTGATTTTATACGGACATTTAATAAGAAAAGTTTGAAGCAGAAAATGAAGTTGTTGCAAGATTTAGATCCTTGCAGAGTGAGACAAATGACAGGTTTGCGTGGTCATTCACTGGCTTGTCTTTCCAGGAGAGTATGCCAGAGTGTTTTTCATCATTTCAGGATGCTAGCAGTGCATCATAATAAAGTGAGAAAATTAGTGAGAATGTTGTATTATGCTAAGAGTCCAGCAATTATGCTTAAACAGTTATGTGCTGCTCTTTTGCATGGTTCTGAAATAGATGTGAAGAATCTTTGTGAAGAAATTGAGTTTTGTTACTTTGGTAGTAAAGATGAGAATGTTCAAATTGACCCTGAAGTAGAGGGTAATGTGGAAGATAATGTACAGGTTTCCAGTACAGATAATTTTCAGAAGGAAATTGCCACGTTTCAGATGAAATCAAGTGAGAGGCCTAATTTCACTTGTGTATGTTGTCGACGCACTTATTATAAGAATCAGACTAAGGTAGTGGATTTATATGCAAAAAGTGAAAGGGAAAATAATAGTGAATGGAAGGATTTAGCCACATACTTGATGGTAGAAAATTATTTTGATTTGGGATCGGATCAACGTGTGTGTACTTATTGTTGTAATAAATTAAACCAAAACCAGATGCCTGCTAGGGCAGTTCATAATAATCTGGAATTGGTTGAGATTCCTTCTGAATTGAAGGATTTAAATACTTATGAATCTATTTTGATTCAAAGTATCCATCCCTTTCAGGCTATTGTAAGAATGGAGCCAAAGACAGGGAAATTGCCTCCAGCAGATTTACAGAGAGGATTAAAGGGAAGAGTTGTTTATTTGCCTCTAGATTTGAACAAAAACATTAACACAATTGGAATAGAAAAAGTGGAAGAGGAACCTCTGGTTATCTTGGTTAATGGGGTTCCGACAAAGAATAAGAAAATATGGCAAGATTTAGTGGATGTTAGGAAAGTCAAAAAGGCAACAGTGTATTTGAAGAAAAATAATAAGTACTATAAGAATGTATATGTTGCAGAAGAGGAAGTAAGTGATGAAGAGGATAGCGATTTGTGTGCTGGCCAAATTGAGAAAGTAGAGGCCTCTAAAAGTGAAGAAATATATGAACATTATAGTGTTCATCCTTTGCATTCCAAGGAAGTGATGGGGAATGCTATTGAGTTGTTTCAAATGAAACAAGCCAAAGGGAGTCCCATTAGTGTTTGGGAGGAAAGTTTGGAAGCTCGGTGTTTCCCACAGCTATTTCCCACAGGTCAAGGAGGAAGATATGATGAGCGACCTCGTGAAATTCCTGCGTCTGAATACCGGACTTTACGATTGTATGCAGAAGATCCTAGGTTTCGGCAATGCATTCCCTATTTGTTTCATCTCCTGTTTGAAAGCGATCTGTCTGGACTGTCATATGCAGTGAACCACATCTTAAAAAGTGGTATACAGATGCGAAACATCTCGGCAAGTGACTTTATGCATAAAGTCAATGTCCAAGACAGTATTTTGGATTCTCACTTAATTAATCTCATGGCGTGTCAGCGTGGTACTAATGAGTACTGGTACCGTCGTCATGGTGACTTAAAATGTATGCTGAGGAACTTAGGAACTCCGACATGGTTCCTCACTCTGAGCTGTGCCGAGTATGGCTGGGATGACTTACTTGAATTTCTACGAGAGGCAAATGGAAATATTGAAAACATTGAATTCAAGACACCTGGAGAACTGTGTTCTTTGGATCCTGTGAATGTATGCAGGTACTTCAATCATAGATTTGAAGCTATGATGTCTTTCATCACAAATAAAAAGAATCCACCTCTTGGAGAGGTGTTGGATTTCTTCTGGAGAAAGGAGTACCAAGCAAGAGGTGCCCCTCATATACATATGTTGCTGTGGATCAAGGATGCACCTAAATTTGGAACAGATCCGGATGACTTAGTGATGAATTTCATCGAACAGTATTCTACGTGTGCTGTTCCAAACGCAACGGAGAAGAAAAGTCTAAGAGAACAAGTTCTACGTTTCCAAAGCCATCGTTGTGGAAAGTACTGTCGTCGTAAATTCAGAAACAAGGACAAGTTCTACACCAAATGTCGTTTCAACTTTCCACGACCGGTGATTTCTAAAGGAAGAGTGAACAGTTTGATGTCTTCGCTGCGACATAATGTGACGAGGAAATCACCCAAGAATACATACAATTTGAAAAGGAACGAAGAGTCCAAGTACATCAATGACTACAACCCAGTGATTTTGTCCATGTGGAATGCCAACATGGATATACAGTTTGTGGCTGACAACTGTATGGCTGTGGCTCGGTATGTGACATCTTACATCACCAAAAAAGAAAAGACCGAACTGAAGGATATGTGGGAGGACATTTCCCATGAAAAGAGCCTCAGCAAGAAGTTGTACAGTTTCAGTCTGAAGATGTTGTCGCATCGAGAAATCGGAGCTTACGAATGTTCTGATCGATTGTCTTCAGCAAGTCTCTATGCCAAATCCAGGAGTCTCGTTTGGGCGAGTCTTGGTCTTGCTGCAACGCGAAATCGAGTTCTAAAACCTGTTCGGGAAATTGAGTATTTGGCAGAAAAGGAACCAAACAGTACCGACATTTTGAAGACCAACATGTTGGATACATATTATCCAAATCGAAGCAGTCACCTTGAGAATATTTGTCTATATGAGGTTCTCCAAAATTATATATTCAAGAGGAACATCAAAGAAGATATTGAGAAAGGAGTGTATGCTGTAATTGGAAGTGAGGGATGCCTGGTCAAGCAAAGAAAATGCCAATTAGTAAACCATCGAAAATTAAGTGGCGAATCTCCAGAAAAAAAGGAGTTTTTCTATTTAGCACTTTTGCAACTTTTCAAGCCTTGGCGTGCAGAAGAGGAACTGCTTGGAGATTTCCTCTGTTACGAAGACTCTTTCAATGCAGCCAAGGAGTCCATAGAATGTCCTGCTTTTTCTAAATATCAAGAAATGCTAACTTTGGAAATTGAGCAGGAAGCAACGATTGCAGCCGAGATTGCCAGAGACAGTTCTCAGGACAGTCAGAGTTCTGTTTCATTGAGTCAAGATCCACTTGGAGGACCTATTATCGAAAATGAAGCTGCCACTGCTATGAATGAAGTAGAAAGAGCCATGGCACATGCTCAGGAGGATTCAGTTAACTTACAAGACTTGGAAAAACAACTCAACGTTGAGCAGAGGAAAATATATGATGAAGTTACCAAGGAAATTGAGCACGGATTAAGTCATGAGAAGAAAGAGTGCTCGTGTACGTCGTTGAAGCCTGTCCGACTGTACGTGAGTGGAGAAGCGGGAACTGGAAAAAGTTTCCTCATTAAAGCAATCTCTTGTTATTTGCAGGAAAGGACTGAGTCATCGCTGTCTTGTGTTGTCACCGCTCCTACTGGACTGGCAGCACATAATATTAAAGGTATTACTTTGCATCGTCTATTGATGCTGCCGGTGGAGCATGACAACAAATTACAATACAACAAGTTATCTGGAGATGCTTGCTGTGAAGTTTCAAGAGTTTTGAGGAAAATGAAACTACTTATCATTGACGAAGTAAGCATGGTTTCCAATGTCATGCTTGCCTTTGTGCATTTGAGAATGCAAGAAGTACTTAAAACTGAATATGATGTCTTATTTGGTGGGAAACACATTATTGTTTTCGGAGATCTTCTACAGCTGACACCAGTAAAAGGTCAACCTGTGTTCAAAATACTCACGCATGAAGATACCAGGAAGTGCCTAGGGAGCATTGGCAACGTCAATATATGGTTAAACTTCAATTATGCAGAACTGCATCAAAATATGCGTCAGGCAAAGGATGAAGATTACAAGAATATTCTACAAGATATTAGAATTGGAAAAGTGACCGAGCATGGGAAAGAAGCTTTAAATGCACGGTTACTGTCAAATTTGTATCCCAAACAAGATATTGTGCCTGAGAATATTTTTCAGAAAATTACTGAGAAGAAATCCGGGATATGTCTCATGCCAACTCTTGCAGAATGTGCCATCTTCAACAACAAAATGTTGAATTTAGAAAAGCAAGAGATTGTGAAACTTGAAGCTATCGACAAATTAGAGCATATGGGATCAACAATTATTTTGTCAGACAATTTGAAATCAAAATTGGATTCATTAGAGAAGACTATATCTAAAACAGCGGGTTTTGAAAAGACTTTGAATGTGTGTTTAAATTGCCGAATTATTTTGAGAAGGAATTTACATGTAGAAAGAGGTCTGGTAAATGGATCAATGGGTAATGTTGTTGATTTTGAGAAATACAGAAATAGAGATGGAATAGAATTTTTAAAAATTAAATTTGATGGCATTGAGGAAGTACAGCAAATTGGTCGTTGTTCTGCTAGGTTTTTGCTTGTTAAAGATTTATATGTTCGCCGTAAACAGTTTCCTGTTTGCTTGGCATATGCGGTGACAATCCATAAATCGCAAGGTTTAAGTGTAGACTGTGCATTGGTGAATATTGGCAGTTCTGTGTTCAAGGAGGGTATGGCATATGTGGCATTGTCACGAGTTAGAACTTTATCGGGATTGTACTTGATTGACTGTGATGTCACAAACATTTGTGCGGATCTAGATTGTGTTAAGGAATACAATAGGTTAAGAAGAGAGTATGCGCCACATTTGCCTCAATATCCTTTGTTTGAGAAACGTGTGGTAGGCCGCAAACGTAGAAATAGCAGTAATAGTAGGGAGGTTGTTGCAAAAAGACTAAAAGTCAATGAACCGAAAATTGTTAGCAGAAAGAAAGTGGATTCTGTTGAAGATGTTGTCGGTTTTCAATTTGAAAACAGTTCTGGTGTCAACTGCTATGCAAATGTAGTGGTTAATGTTCTCTTTTCACTAGAGAGTTTAAAAGAACAGATTCTGTTGAATTCTGAACAAATTTTATGCTGTTTGTTGAATTCTGTTTTCGAGAAATGTAGCAGTGATCGAACAAAAGTAGAAAGTGTGTCTGAAGTTCGTTATCTGTTAGATGAATGTTCAGGTCAAACAGACTTCTCTGAAAATAATCAGCAAGATTGTCAGGAGTTTTTAATGTATATGCTTGATATATTGCAAGTTGAGGGTGTAGATGTAGATCACCTGTTTGGGCTTTCTTATCAATGGCAGCATGACTGCGAGAACTGTATGGTATCAAGTACTACTAGTGTAGACTCAGAAAGATTTATATATTTAACTTTGCCAGACAGTAAATCAGTCTCCTTTAATAAGCTAGTAAATGCAGCGGATCACAACATGGAGTGTAGCCAATGTAAATGTGATATGATGTCAACATTATTTATACGTAGATATGGCCAGTATGTCATTTTAATGATGCAACGATGTAGGCCTGATGGAACAAAATTGTCAACTTTAATAAAAAATTTTGTGGCTTCTCAGCTGTCAATATCAGGGAGGACTTTTGTTACTGTAGCAATTATCTATCACGATGGTCCATCAACAACATCAGGACATTATACAGCTTACTTAAAGTCTGGAAACGGCTGGTCATTCTGTAATGATTCTGTTGTAACGTTCAAAAAAAAATTGCCGTTTGACCTTAAAAATTCTTACCTGGTGTTTTTAAAACCAAAATTTTAAGTAGAGGGAATGTAAGTCTGCAATGCTGTCTCGATTAAAAATTCAACTATATAAACCTAATGCAAGTAAGTCTGCTTCATAGTAAGCAGTATCAGTGTCATAGGAAAAGGAGAACATGACTGACAAAGAAGAGTAAGATATTAGTAGTCCAGGATTGTGAAAATAATCTCAAATATTTTATTTTTGAAAGTTGCGAAAATAGAAAATGTCGGGATTTGATTGGAAGAATTACAAGATTTGCGAATCGCGGCAACATGATTTGGCCTAGTGGAAACATGTGATATAATGAGAGAAGTTTTTTTTCTATGTAACATATTTCACGTATCGATGGAGGTTTTCTTTCAGAAAGTGGCGGGCTGAAAATATTTAAAGCACAACAGAGTGGATGCTGTTTATAGGAGATCCTTCGACGTCATTGAAAGTAAGTTAATTTTAAGAAGTTTTGAAATCAGATTTCTTAGGTTGTATGGGTTTTTTAAACACAGTCATTTTGATTGTGTTTTTTTTTCCCCGCTGTTACATGATGAATACCTTCAAGTCACTGATTTAAGTGAAATTTGATACATTCTGAGAACAGCAAAAATAAACCATTTAACATGTATAATTAATGTTATGCTTTTTGTCCTTATGATATACATTTAGAAATGTGTGGTACATATGGGTAAGGTGAGTTCTGTAAATATCAATTTTAATGCTTAGAGTGCTGTACTTCTGGGTAGTGTTTTTTTTTTATAAAAAAAAGAGGCCTCACCTCAAAGAAAGCTCTTGAAAGCACACATCTTATTTGCATCCTAAAACAATCATTTACAATGTTAGACACAATTTTATTATGACTTTACATCTTTTTTGCGCTGCTATTGCATCACTATTGTGAGACATTAGCAGTGCAAGAAACATCATGTTTCAAAATAGGCCTCAGTTCAGCAATATCAAGATACAGTTTCTTTCGAATATATATCTTTAGGATTGTGTAGGGAACGTAGAGAAGCAGAGACTTCTGTAAATGTCAAAGTTGTTGAAAAACTGTTTGTTTTTGAACCTTTTCCCTTGTCTTTTCTAATTTTTAAATACATGTTTTAATATTTTTTGAAATGTTTGTTCTTTGTTTTACAGATTGAAAGTATGAAAAAATATTTAAAAAAGGTAACAAGAATTATAAGGTAAATGTTTTCCACTCTTTTTACCCGCAATGCACTGCTGATGATGTCATTGACAGTATCTCTCATTTACTCTCTCTAGCTGTCTTTCTTTTTACATTATTCTCTGTTTACTTCCCTTATACTAACTCTTCTTTTTTTTTAAAAAAATATTTTTTTTAGTTCGCTTAAAGTTCGCGAACCGGTCAGCGAACTTGAAGCGAACCAAAAGAAATAGAGCTTGCCAGAGTGATAAACATTCTAGCAATTTTGTTTGAAAGGGGAGGTAGTTCTGAAAAGAACTGTTTTTTTTTGTTTTTGTTGTTTTATGTTTTTTTTGTAATTTTTTGAACATTTTTTGATTTTTTTGTATTTTTAGAACTGTTTTATGTTTTTTTTGTGTTTTTTAAGGAGGGGAGACAACAAAAAACAGGCTTTCAAAACGGCTCAACTGGAGCAAAAAAAAAGAAAATTACTTTTTGGGTGCATTAGGGCACTTATGATTTTCATATGCAATGTTCATGAGGTTGACACTCATGTTGCCATATGACAGCATAGCACCACAGTAAATACAAGACACCTTCATGTGCTGGAAGTTACGTTGGATGTTTGGCACAGTCTCTTGTGCCTCTCTTCCCGTCAAAGACAATGTGGATGTAGATCTTGCCACAGGAGTTGCCGTCGGATTGTCTTCAAGATCCCTCAACTCAGCCCGGCTGTAGTTCAAGGGATGCCACCTGCTCATGTGACGGTGCATTGTATAGTTCCCCATACTGTACTTCTTTTCTGTGCCTCTCGACAATCTGTGGTCACAGATGAGGCAGGTGGCATATTTTGCATTCACTTTCTTGGTTCCAGGAGGGATGGTGAAAAACTGCCAGATGAAACTGGTTTTTCGTTTAGAAACCCGGGGCAACTCATCAACAAATTGTTGTCCCTCTCTCTCCTCTTCTTCTTCTTCCTCATCTTCCTCCTCTCTGTTAGTCATAATTTGACTGGGTGGTCCTCTCTTCTTATGGGGAGGTGGAGGTGGTGGTGGGGGTGCACCAGCTGCAGCAACAATGGAAGCCATTGTGGATCTTCAGATAAATGGTCTTTCTCTCACCAAGATGAAAGTCAGAGTGAGGAAATAAGGAGGGGTTTACTTGATTTGGGGAAAACAAAAGTTCTGAGCCAATGAAAAGTGTTATTTTTAGGTCACATGACCTAGTCATACATCATTTGGAAACCAAAAGTGAAATGAACCAATGAGAAGTTTGATAAACAAGTCACATGACCTGTTCCGCTTACGTTACGCGGCGCGCGCCGCGTCCCAGATCGCTTCCGGTTCGCGGTCCGGAGCACTTCCGGGAGCGCTAACGCGGCGCGTCATTAGACGCATTACGCGATAACGTGATACGTCGCGCTTCCGCGGCGCGTCACTGTTCCGCTAACGTAACGTTGACCGGTTCGCGGACTAGATCGCGGCATCAAGATGAGCTAACGGAAAGCTTCCCGGTTCGCGAACTAGAAGCGAAGAAAAAAAATATTAAAAAAAAAATTATCAATAAACATCTAAATATATTTTGGGATTTAAAGAATAATACATTTTACAGCTACAGATGTTAGCTTTTAAAAAAAACCAATGAAATTCACTGAAAAAACCATAGGTTATAGACCATATATAGTTAGAAATTTGCATTTAAAAAACCATTGAAATTCAATGAAAAAACCATAGGTTATAGACCATATATAGTTAGGAATTCGCATTTACAAAACCTTATTTTACTCGCATAAAACCATTGAAATTCCATATATAGTTAGTTGCGCTAACTATATATCGCGCACCCGCAATCCACTGCTGATGATGTCACATATTACATCATTCATGACATGGTCAGTGACATCACTGATGACATCACTGATGACATCTCAAATGACATCACTGATGACAACATCCAGTGACTGTATGTTTCTGTGAAGTTAAAATATGTCTTACATATTGAAGAATGAGTGGATGTATAAGTGTCTGGATGAAGGATTTAGTAGGTGCATGACTGACTGTATGAGTGAGTGATTAAATGTGTCTCACTGAGTGCATGGGTTAGTGACTAAACTGTCTTAATTTGTGCATCATTATGTCTGTTGTTCTGTAAACTGTTGCATGTGTTGATAAGTAGCTATATGAGTAACTATATGGGTTATTGATTGGTTACCTTAGTATTTGTATGGGAGACTGAGTGTGTGTGTGGGTGGCTGGGAGGTGTATGACTCTGTGCATAGATGTGTGAGCAGTTGATTCACTAGAGGTATGGTTTCAAAAGTGCATGTGGTAACAGCTGTATGGGCGGTTGACTGTGTGCATGAGTGTATTGGTGAGTGAATGGATATCTCAGTGCTACATGTCAAAGTAAGTACATATGTAAAACACAGTACATGTGAGAGTTGACATATATAAATAACTGTGCATAAGAGCCAGTGAATGTGTGAGTGGCTGTATGGATCATTGTGAACTTGTATCAGGGATTGTATAAGAGAGTAAATATGTGTTAGTATATGTTTGAATAAGTAAAGTTTGTATAACTGTATAGTTGAGGAAATGGAGGTGTGATTGATTCTTTGCATGACTGACTAGGTGTGTGAGTAACTCCATGGATGAGTGACAGTCTGTGAGTGTCTGTTTACACTGATTGTATCTAAGGTTATATTAGAGTCTGAAGAGGTTCATCGTATTATCACATGAATGATATCATCAGTGATGTGATCAGTAATGTCAAATGAGATGTCATCAGTGATGTCATCAGTGATGTCATTTGAGATGTCATCAGTGATGTCATCAGTGATGTCACTGACCATGTCATGAATGATGTAATATGTGACATCATCAGCAGTGGATTGCGGGTGCGCGATATATAGTTAGCGCAACTAACTATATATGGAATTTCAATGGTTTTATGCGAGTAAAATAAGGTTTTGTAAATGCGAATTCCTAACTATATATGGTCTATAACCTATGGTTTTTTCATTGAATATATATATATATATATATATATATATATATATATATATATATATATATATATATATAAGCAGCCCGCCCCAGCGTTGCCCGGGGCAGAAGGGGGCTGGGGGCAGTATTTCAGGCTTGCGTTCACTCCCGCCCCAGCCCCCGCCCACCACGACATTGTCTGTGTCCCGGACAATGTCGTGGCGGGTGGGGGCCGGGGCGGGAGTGCACGCAAGCCTGAAATGCTGCCCCCAGACCCTGAGCCTGAGCCTTACCGCAGTTGTTCCGGGCCAACCTCCGGCTCCCTCCCGTCCTGTGTCCCAGAGCCTTACCTGAGCCGCCGCTCCTCCCCGAGCTCCTCACTTCACCGCCGCTCCTCATCCTCATCACGTACGTTGAGGCCAGCGCTACGTCGTGGCCGTCAACGTCGCGGCCAGAGCTACTTTTAGGGCACTACTTTCTTTTTAAGTTATATTTTTAAATGTACGTTTTTTTTTTTTTTTTTTATAGCCTATGTCCATCTGCACACCCTGAGGATTACAACAATGTATTGGGTGTGTGGATTGGCACTGTGGTTCCCGAGTTTACCTTGCCAAAAGGTTCGTGTTCTCTCTTTATAATAGTAGTATATATATATATATATATATATATATATATATATATATATATATATATATATATATATATATATATATATATATATATATATATAAGCTCCAAAAATCCCAGGAAAGTCAATCCCAAAGGAAGGTAGCACACTCAGGGGAGGTTTCACAAAAGATTTAATAAGGAAACCAACAGCAACGACGCGTTTCGCCTTGGGGCTTCGTCAAGTTGTGTATATATATACCTATTGCATTAATCTATCTTCTGGATATGGCATTTTGGAATCACTCTTTATTGTGCCACACATCTTAGTGGTCACTACTAGTAATCCTCCAAGGTGGGTCCGCCATTGTGATTTTTTCTGTTGTTGTGCGTGACAACTATTAAAGTCATTATTAGCTCAGAACTATTTTCACTGATTGGAAGCAGCTCTCAATGTAGAATAGGCCGGAGACCCCTAAGTAGAGCCATCTCCCAGAACACTTGTTACATTTGAAACATTCTGCCTGGCACCTTTAGACATCGAGAAACTCTGCTACAGCTCAAGTTCAAAGAAACTTTATTTAGGTCAATATGACCAAAAAAGTATAACCCAAAACAGACATTTACATAAAAGATAAAGCTACATCATGCTGTTACATCATACTGTAAGTCATAATTAATAAAAAAGCTAAAACCAGTTAAAATTTTACACATATTCTCATAGTGGAATTAGTTTAGGTACTTTGAGATTTGGGATACGGCAAGTCTTACACAATCAGTTTCGGAAAGTGCATAGTGCAATGTGTAGATAAATTAGCTGAAAGAGAAACAACAAGTATAAAAACTTTACAATTAAAAATAATTATGCTATACATGAAATGATTTACAATAGGGGAATTGCTTATACTAGATATGTGCATCATCATAGGGCATCCAATGGGACATTTCGTGATTTAAGATAACCCCTTCTAGTGCACCACATTGAAAACAAAAAACAGCAACCGAATATACTATTGGGATGCTGGTATCTGTTTTCAATATCCTGAAAGCTTCGAGACAGCACCTATTGCCAAGGTTCCTGCACATCTGTACTGCCAGCGTCTCCTTGCCTGGGCAGCTGAAAAAGATATGGAGCTCAGATTCCTCATGGTAATCACATGCAGGACATTGAATTGTTTGGTGATCACTCCACTTGGATGTAAAGCAGCACATTGGGAGAACCCCATGTCTATATTGTAGATAGAGCTTCCTGGCTGCTGGTGGATTTATAAGATCCAGTGCAGGCTCAAAGCAAGGGTTGGCTTTTAATTCCAGAAACCCGTTTGTAAATTTCCTGATTCTGGAAGAGGTGTGGAGTTGAGATAGTCTATACTCTTTGTCAAGCCTTCATTTGGTACTTAGATATTAACAGACAGGCTGATTTGGGTTCGGACCAGCAATCCCCTAGACTCATACTAATTAACAAGGATTTAATATATGCCAACCACAGGAATTTTTACAGCACCTCGTATCCTCGATACATCTAGTAATTCCTCCTGATAGGGTGTAAGTTCGGGTGTGATCCATAAATGTCTCCAGTACATTATGGGTTTAAGGCTTGCTACTTCTGCTATTAGAATTATGCCCGTATCAAAATTTAGCTGAACTAGCGGGGTGCTACGTGGCAATCTAAATAGCTGTCTTAGGTAATGGTTCTCCACCTGTGTTCGCTTATTCAAATTAAGGTCACCCCAAAGCTCTGCACCATATAGAACCCCACCTCTCGCCTGAGCCCTATAGATTTCAATGGCTGGGCTAATGGTTGTTTGCTAGACTTGTTAAAAACCTTCATGATGCCACTGAAGATTGTGCTAGTTTTAGCGTAAATTTTGTAATGTGTGCCCCCCATTCCATAGTCTCAGAGATTGTAATGCCTAAATAAACAAATGACGACACTCTCAAGGGGTTTGCCATTTAGGGGCAAGTTAGGGCGTGTGCTTTTTGGGCAATTAAAAGCTATGCATTTTTTTTATGTAGATTTATTTCTAAACCTCCGGCTCTACAGAACAACTCCAAAACCCTCTGAATTCCCATGGGCGATTTAGAAACCAATAGAGTGTCATCAGCAAACATCATTGCTGAGATACTACGGGAGGCTAAGTTGGGGGCATCCAAGTCTTTTTCCGCAAGCAGGGCATCGATCAGACCATTAATGTAGAGGCTAAATAAATTTGGCGCGAGCACGCACCCCTGGCGTACGCTGCGGTTAATGGGTATGGGTGCTGTTTATTCCCCGTTTAGGCATAGGATAAAGCCACAGAGGTAAACTACACCCACACTACACACATGACACTAGCATGTTGTTGATTGAATGTAGTTTCTATCACTTATAGGTCCTGATGAATCGCGGGCAAACGGCCACACGCGAGAAACATGTCGACCAAATCCTTCTCTAATCTCATCTAGGGCCACTTTACCTAACTGATTGGCACCTAGCGAGTTAGATTCACGTTTTTAATTGCAGTGGGGGACCCCCAGAATAAAGTAGTTTCCGGTACCCCCCACTACATTTTAAATCACTCCCCTAGGCAACTAGCTAATCAACCCACACACCCGCACTTCACCATAAGGCAGTTGGATACAAAAGATCTCCGCCAAAGAGCCCCTCTCAGAGGTGAGCCCGTCGGGGATTGCACCGCCTCCCCGACGAGGAGCAACGCCTATGATGAAGCATGACACCCATATGGGTGTGTGAGGAAAATACATCCAACAAAATGGATGCCCAAAGGTGTTTCATCTACACCTCCGGTCACGCCAGATACACTTAATTCCCCTTTTTTGTAAGGAACAGTTCAGCAACCCACTTGGTTTACCTATGCTGTGAGATTGCCATCCTTGTACAACAGGGAGGGACTTTAAAAAGGACAATATTTATGGGGGGTCCAGTGTACGTGTCCTGTCTTAGTCTTAGACACCGCTGAACTCCGCCAGCTGTTCTACGCGCCGAGCGACACGCCGGTATGTGGGTTTAGGTGTCGAGAGGCAGAGTCACCGCGCTGCTAAGATACTTATCTCACAGCGCAGGTCCCACGAGACAGACTGTGGGGACCAGCATTAAGAGACTGAGGGGTGGATTCCTACGCAGGACACCTACCTGCTTCGGTCTTTGACCCCTCAGGTTGTATAATACACACTCCCTAGCCCGTCCCGGGCTGAATATGAGTTTATGAGCACAACCAAGGTCCTGAAGAATTGCCGATAGGGCATGAAACATGTCGACCTGATCATAGGCGAGGGTTGAACGAGACCAATCTCCTTCGTTTTTGAGTCCCGGTACCCCTCCCTTCACCAATTTTAATAAGGTAGTTAGCCACACGAATAAAGGTGTCTTAGTGGACTATACTAACCTTTCTTAAACACACACCCCCTCACGCTCACTACTCCACCTACTTAGGCCCCTCACACACACTCGATCTACGGCCAGGAACAAAAGAACTCCACAAAAGCGTAGCACTCAGTGCTACCCGTCAGGCATTGTAGCGCCGGCCTGACGCTGGAGCAGGAAGCCGATGATGAGACGAGACAACCTCCTGGCAAAATGACAGCAGTCATGAAGCTAGTAAGTTGTGTGAGGCATCCCTAGTTCCGACAAGGGACACTTTTTCCCTGACACTTGGATACACATTCACTCAGAGAGAGAGAGAGACCATCTAGTCACCCTAATACTACCCCCTTGGGGAACTTTGTACATCTTTTGGTTCCAAGATTGCCATCCTTACCATACCAAATTTGCGCGTAATTGCATTCATGTAAGCGCTTAAAAATTTGAATTAAATATGCCGGGACCCCCATCTCACCCAAAACTAACCATAGTTTCTCCCTGGGTACTAGATCAAATGCAGATCTCAGATCTACAAAGATCAGGAAGAGACTGCCCCCTGCAGGCTTACAGTCTTCAAGTACAGCAATTGTAGCCTCAGTACTTGGTCCAGGATCGACAATTTTTCCCTGAACCCAGCCTGCAGGACCGACAGTACCCCCTCCCCCTCCATCCAAGACTGCAATCTGAGGAGCAAGACCCGTGAAAATATTTTCTGAGAAATATCTATTAGACTTATGGGTCTACAGTTAGTTGGAAGGAGTGGGGAGCCCTTTTTAAAAATTGGAATAATTTCCGCACCCAGTCAGCTGGGTGGGATCTTCATACCTTGCAAAATTGAGTTAAAAATTATCCAAAAGTAAGGGGCCCAGATATCAGGTTCAGACCTAAAGAAAACTCCAGGGATCTTGTCCAGACCTGGAGCTTTCCCTGGGGCTATTCTTATTATTGCGGCCTGTACTCTTTTTATACTAATACTCAAGTCCATGAATCTTTCAGTAATGGGAAATGAATCCTGATTAACCACAGGACCAACATCTGATGGATCACAACTATAGAGAAAATCATCTCCAGATTCTTTGGCATATAGTGTTTCAAAATGCTCCCGCCAAGTCTGTTCATCTAGGTTAGGTTTGACGGCACTTCGCGGAGATATTGTACCGGAATTAGAACTTCAATCCTAACAATTCTGGAACTTGCTAAGAATTCATAATCCACAACCACAGAATGTAACTGTCCATATTCTCAGTTACTTATAATATCACACCTTACTGCATATGCACTTTAATACTGTTTCTGAGTCATATCTGGGCACCAGAAGCAGCTAAAGCGTAATGGTTTGTTATGGTGATTATCAGTTGATCTGTCCTCCTTTACCTACTTCGAATAAAGGTATATTTGTTTAAAAAAAAACAGAAAAGCAGCTGCTGTGATGACTGGATATTGACTTCATTGTGTGAAAGTATTCTGTCATACCATTCCTGAACTGTAAATGTCTTTTACCGAGCTACGGCTGAATGATATAACTGACCTTCGAGAGTTACATGCTGCTTAATTTGACAAATTAAATAAAATTGGAACTGCGATCGAAGGTTTATTTTAAGATCACTCCACTGGAGCTCCTTTATATCATTTTTGACAGATGCTATGGCTGACTAGTCCTGTCTAGTCAGACCACATTCTTCCACCACTCTGTCTCTGTCGCAAACTCACTTTTTCAAGTTCTTTTTCATCTGCGTTTTCTCCCGTTGGCATTGTTTTCTGATCTTTCACTTACTTCATGTTCTCACCTCGCTGCAGTTCTCTCTTGCTCTGGGTTAAACTCTGATGGAGAAAAATGTCCTGGTACCAACAATGAGTGCCTGTAGCAACCACAGGCAATCACCTGCACAGATTGAATACTGGAATAAATTATATAGACTGTAGTGCAGTGCTGCCTGGGATAGGAGGTGCAAGCGAAGTAACTACCACAGAAACTGTCCTGTACCCAATGACTTGTCGGGGACCCACAGGAAAGTCATCATGGGGAAGAGAGGAGGATGGATCAAGTGTACGTTTCAGAGCAAGCAGAGCTTTAAGTTTAATAAAAAACCTAGTGGTCTCTCAAAGCGGCGTGGTCGATGTAATTTAGGGCATGGTTTAAAACACACAAGGTAAAAATCTGTACTTAGCATAGTGAGACGCCCAACTGGTATTTTGCTGCTTCTGTCATTGCAACAACAAGTAACATTACACCTACACCAAAGTCAGGGATATTGGCTTTGCCAATGGTTGTTATTTGGGTAAGATAACTAAGCAAAAACTATGGCTTCGTTGTATATAATATTGCAAATGCTTCCCTTCTGAAATGATGAAACTGTGAAAAGCCCATAACGAGTCTCTTTGAAGTTACCTCAAGGGTAGTGAAGGGTAGTACTACTGCAGAGTTAAGATTTTTTTTTCACCCTGAGAGCAAAAATGGTGAGCCCGATAGAGATCCATCTAAGCACTTTTTTAGAACTGCCAGTGCTGAGCACCGGCAGGACCCGGTCCACTTAAAGCCCTGATCAGGCCTTTGCTACCCACCACTTCAAACTCTCATACAGGTGCCACCAGTTTGGAATAAAAATCCCAGCGTAGAACATGCTGCTGTCCAAAAAGACAAGATAGGCTGCAGCCACATGTGCAAGGCAAGAATAGTGAAGCCTAAAATGCCGGTCGCTTCGGTTCGGGATTCACGCGCTGTGACTCTAGCAAGTAACCTATGTATGTGTTTGAGACATCACTCGAGAAGCAATGCTGGTGCTGGCTGCAGGGAGCACGGAGTACATCTGGTTGGGTGTCCTCTGGCATGCTCGCAAAGGGGCGGGCGGCGGCGTGCGCGTCAAATCATCAGCGGAGGCAAAACGGGAACACGAAATTATAGGAAAGGACGTCGGAGCGGCGCCCACGCGCGCCGCGGCCTTTGTGGCGGCGTTGAGCTGGTGGCGCTGCCATTGTGCAGCCGGGCTCTGTGGAGGGAGGGCGAGTGGCAGAGAGCGAGATGTGCCAGCGGGGCCTCCGAAACTCGCCCCCGCGGACAGCGGGCTCCCTGCTCCGGCAATTGTTGTGCGAGCAGGCGGGGGGACGGGGAGGCAGGGAGCTGACTAACAATTTCTATTTCTAAGATGGTCGCGCAATTACCATATATTTTTTTCTCAAATCTAGCGCAGCGGCAGTCTCTAATCTTGGTATTCGCTCGCCTGCCAGGAGAGCGTTCAACTCGGATCGGGCTAGCTTGCTTACCGAGAGCGGGCGCGGCAAACAAAGGACTGCAGGCTTTCTTCATCACACACACACACACAGTGTTGCACAGGCATCAACTGTACAGGCTTAACTCTGACATAATAGGCACAGGAACTAGAATGTGCACTTGTTCCTTATGCGCCTTGAACGGGTATGCATATGGAGGAAGAGGGCAAACTTCCCGCACACAGAGAACTGGTAGTCACAGGTCGCATCAGCACAAGCTTCCATCACATAAAGAACCAGAGGCGCAACTAGAGCCAAATTTCGGGGGGGGGGGGGGGGGGGGGGGGGCTAAGAAAAAATTTCGGGGGGGGGGGTTGAACCTTTGATCAGTAGGCAGAGTGGAGCTGCAGGGCCTCCAATAAGGGGTGAAACAACAGCAAGGCCTAATTAACATTCAAATTGTCTTTTAAAGACCGGTTAAACGTTCGGGTGCGGCTCTGTGTGTGCCCGGGATCTGTCTCATCCCGGGCTGCCACACACGACGGGGGGGGGGGGGGGGGGGGGGGGGGGGCTGAAGCCCGGTGAGTTCAATGGGTGTTGCGCGCCTGTAAAGAACAGTACAGCATGTGTGGGGACACAGCAAGCTCCACTCTCTCAGACACACGGTGCTGTATACCACAAGCAGCAGTTCAAGAAAGACCTGCACACGGTACGTGCAGAGCAGGTGCAGCAAAAGTGTATCCTTTCCTCACCAAAGAACAGGTTCTGCATACGAAGCATTGGTGCAGGCTTCTCATACATACACGCAGGACCGGCGTTAGCGCTGCTGGCGCCCTGTGCGACAATGATTTTTGGCGACCCCACACCATATGACGCCTCCTCGTATTCTCTCACAACCACCGGAAAAAGTACCTCTCATCTCTCCAATCATAAGTCATTGTTAAACACCTGAGGTCCTTGCCCCCTGATACAGGTCAGCACCCAGTGCAGCCGCAGCAGTCACACTGCCCTAAAGCTGGCCCTGCATACACTGGAGGCACAGCATGGTAGTGTTATTGAAAGCTTCTTGCAGATACAGCACTGACCACAGTAGAGAGCGCTACATTAATGCACACAAAAAGGTCCTTATGGCCAGTCTCATTGAAAGTTTTCCTCACATTTGAATTCAGTGTAACACAGGCATCAACAGGGCACATCTGTCTCACACAGATCTGGTACCATATGTACAGCACCCGTGCAAGCTCTATTGACGCACTGTCCAAGCTTTCTTCACATGAACACACACAACATTGGTACAGTGTGGACAGAGACATTTCACATTTCCTTCCCGCAAGCAGATTCTTTTATACAATGGATGCTAGCTTTCCCTCACGTGCAGCTGTCATGCATGTCACACACACACACACGCACACACACACAAACACACACACACACACCCACACACAAACACACACACACACACACACACACACACACACACACACACACACACACCACAGATAACAGCATGGAAAGACAGATACTCCCCTAAGTTTAGTGAAGGCTACACCACTTCCAGCTTTTGGAACTTTTAGTCATAATTATCGCTTATTCAGATGCCAGAAAAGGAACATCTAAATCTGAGGCAATCTTAGCTTGATGCTAAATGGCCACCTGGCCTACCGTCTGTGGGCTCCTAAAGCAAATATGCCAGCATGCTTCATATATAAAAAAAACGTGCAGGATGGACAGCAGCAGGGCATGCTCTCCTCACAAAGAATTGGCAGAGCACAAGTAGCAGTAGTGTATGATTGTCTAACATGCAAATGGTATGGTGCAGGCAGTAATGAACAAGTTACTTATCTTCAGTAACACCTTATCTGGTAGAGACTCTATCTAGCCACAGACTCCTTACCTTAAAATATTCCCAAGGTGTCAGGCTGGATCTGTATACTTTTTTCTGAGCAGTCCCCTTGCATTGTTTGGCTCCACATGGCGTTTTGGGAAATTAATAGAGGTAGTACCTCCTCGGGGGTAACTTGGGATGCCTTTCAGGTGGGTATCCATGGGGAGACATTGAGTTTTAGTTTATATAGACAGAGGCAGGAGCAGCTGAGGGTTAACAAATTGATTAAAGCAGTAGTGGACGCTGAAGAGGAATTAGTTTAAGCAACAATCTCAGGGGCACCCTTGGAACAGATACTTCGTAAAGTTGCAGGTGCTAAGGCAGAAGCTGAGGAGAGTATAGCTAGTAAGGCAGCCTCCATTTACTCCGCAAAAAGGGAACAATGCTATGAATTAAGTGAGCAAGTTGGGCACAAATTAGCGGTCCGAACAAGGCAGAAAGTGGCTTTAGGGGAGGTTAAAGAAATTCTGGACGATACGGGCGGGATACTGAGACTCTTGTGGGATCCACAAGGTTTTTAGGCAGTTTTATGCAAGACTTTATAATGAAGATCAACCGAGGGATCTCTCGGAAATCCAAGAGTACTTTAGGGATGTTCCAGTTTTGTCCCTATCTGAGGAAGATAGGGAGGAGCTGGATGCGCCATTGACTTCAGAAGAAATCCTGGCAGCTCTGAATAGTCTCCCTTCGGCTAAAGCTGCGGGGCCGGATCAGATTCCTCTTGAATTTTATAAAATATTTCAGACTGATCTCTCCAGATTTAATACATACAGTGCAGCAGGCTCAATTAGGGGCCTCGGTTCCGAACTCATGGGCTGGCGCAGACATAGTGGTGATCCTGAAGAAGGTGAAACCACCTAGAGAACCAGGGTCTTATAGGCCAATAACTTTGATGAATTCCGATGCTAAAATTTTCTCGAAAATAAACAAAGTAATAATGGCTCCGTCGGACAGAAATACACACTGTTTTAGTATTTCAATGTTTCCTTCCTTTAAGTCTCGTACCTAACCAGGATATCAAGACAAGTGTGCCAATACATTCACAAACAAAACACGCTGACCATAAGGAAAAAATGAAAGCAAATTTTACTCAAATACTTTCACATGTGAAAACAGAATACTTCAATCTCTGTCCCTAACAAACATTTTAAAATATATAAGGCACGAAAACTTTGTGCTAAAGTAATACTAAAATGTGTTACTTCATATACATTTGGGTTAAACAACTATACATGTACAATCATCCTGTAGACACATCAAATAAATCTTGGATCCTACAGGATTTTGAATAGTTTGTTCACGCCAAAAGAGAGGATTGCGTCGACGTTTGGAGTCCTGGTCTCTTCCTGAATCGTATTGTCGGTCCGTCTTAATCAGGCCGGCTAGATGTTCACCTCTGTAATGATACAGATAGTTGTAAACTTGCTCCTTTGTATTTCTACCTCGTGCGGGTCGCCTCCTTCACTTTCCGTTCATGCTGAAGTATTCTGTTTTCACATGTGAAAGTATTTGAGTAAAATTTGCTTTCATTGAAATACTAAAACAGTGTGTATTTCTGTCCGACGGAACCATTATTACTTTGTTTATTACCCATCCAGGTTCTGAGGGTTACAGGGTCACCCCATTATATGTAAAAAATTTCTCGAAGGCATTGGCTCTTAGACTTTGTAAAGTTATTAGCAGTATTATCAGCCCCACTTAGCATGGGTTTATTCCAGGAAGAGGCACTACGTAACATGTGAGGAGGGTTATCACTCTGTTTGATGCCACAGAAGTCCCAGGAGATCCTATGGCAGTAATGTTATTGGATGGTGAAAAGGCATTTGATCGGGTCTCCTGGGACTATCGCTGGTCGACATTAGCATGGTTTGGCATCGGAGAGGGATTTATTAAGGCTATCCGGGTGCTGTATATAGCACCTAATGCTCGAATCCGTGTAAACGGGGGTTATGCGGCATCTTTACAAATTAAAAGGGGCACGAGGCAGGGTTGCCCTTGCTCGCCGTTACTTTTTGCACTTTATATATACCACTTACTGCGCAAGCTAGAAGCAAATAAATAGATACTCCCTATTAAAGCTCATGGTATAGAGATCAAAATACTGGTGTACGCCGATGACGTTGCCATTATTACCCCTAGCCCTTCTGATGCTATAGCCGTGTGTCAGGATATGCTCTAAATGCATCTAAGATGCAGATCATTAAGAACGAGGGGGCGGTGTGTAGCGATACATGAGTAGTGGACTCTGGGGTGTATCTCGGAATTAATATCTCGGCGGATTTGGACAATATTGTGAATAAGAATATTGAACCCATCCTGACGGAAGCTAAAAAAGACCTGGATAGAATGCATAACCTCCACTTAACCATACTAGGATGTTGCAACATAATCAAAATGTTTGTGCTACCTAAGCTCCTTTATCCTTTTAGAGCTATTCCACTTACATTTGAGGCTAAATGGTTTAAGATGTTAGATTAGATGATTAACATGTTTATCTGGGCACATGCAAAAACTAGAAGGGCTCTATGTTTTATACCATTACCTAGGGATAGAGGGGGCTGGGCCGTCCCTGATTTCAAACTATATTATTGGGCGGCCGCCCTTCAGGGTATAGTTGGGATGCTAGGAGAAGCGGTGTTTGACCCTGAGGCTGAATTAGGGTCTATAGACTTGTACTTGTTATTGCTTGGTGGGGAGTCGGAGAACTGTTTTTTAAAGTATACAGATCCTAGCTACTTTAAACGTACTAAGTTTAAGACTCTGTGGGCTGTGTATAAGATTTGGGCTTCATTTGAGAAAAAGACTGGACAGGGTAGGTTTTCTGCCAACACCAGCTTAGTGGGAAATCGCACCTTGCCTGGCGAAATATTTGCGGATGCTGTTTTTGCTGATTGGGGGCGACGTGGAGTTAGGAAGTTAGGGGATCTGATGGGCACAAGTGGGATTTTTTTTTTCAGATATATAGGGGGTTTTTGGTATTGACACAAGGAACTTTTTAAAATATTTACAAGTTAGGAGCTTTTTCGCAGATAAAAAGGGGGTCTGCCAGGCTTCAGAAAAATAAAATCTTGGATGTTATTGTACAATCCATAGATTCTATGCGGAGCTGATTGCATTAAGAGAGGATGACTTAGCTAAATATCAAAATAAGTGGGCGGAGAAGTTTGAGATAGGACAAGACTGCTTCCTATAGTCGTCGGAGCTAGAACAAACTATATTATGCTCTGTGTCGCTGCAGGCCCAACATTACAGGACAATTTACTCCCTATATTATATGCCTGCAAGGATTGCATAGTGTGGAGGGTCAACGGGCATTAAATGCCCGCTGTGTTAGTAAAGATGCTGAAATAGTTCATATTTTTGCTACTTGTCCCCATTTAAAGCTGTTGCATAATGCTATAGAATCATTTTTAGACCAATCTTTGGAAATAAAAATTTCTCTGACACCGTCCATTATATCGCTAGGGGTGAATAGTGAGAATATGTATGCCTCCTCAGGATATTTCATTTTTAGGGCTATGTCGGTCCTTCGTATGTGCATTGCAACAGCAGGGCTCGATAAAGTCCCACCAACATTCCACCAGTGGTTGGCTAGGTTGCTTTCTGTATATAACTTAAAAAAGGGAGTGTATGCAAGGAAGGGCAAAAAGGGGAAGAAACTGGACTTACGAATTTGGGAACTATGTCTATTTGGAAGCAAAGATAGAGTATGTCCTTTTCTTCTTTGTCTTTTTTTCTTTCTCTTTTTCTCCCTGTGTTTTTTTTTTCTGCTCTCATCCTTCCCTCTCTGGTTTTTCCTTTAGGTTATTACAGGACCCTTATAGTATGGGTATGTATCCATTTCAATTGTTTTATTGTTTTGTAATTATGTTTATTTTTGTGTATTGTTATGCACAGTAAAAATTTAAAAATAAAGTTAAAAAAAATAAAAATAAAAAAACATTCCCCAAGTGGCAGACTGGATCTGTATACTTTTTTTTAGCAGTCCCCTTGCATTGTTTGGCTCCACATGGTGTTGTCGAATTCGTCCACGGCGGAAGTGATGTGTGCGGTACCTATACAGGCTCCACCCCAGAAGCTCTGAGTCATACATTGGTATTTAACCAGTGTGCCAGGGTGAGATCCTCAAAGACCTCTTAAGATGGAAATCACTGTTTGTAGTAAGGGGAGGATGGGCTGCGTTGTAAGGAATCTGTGGCTAGATAGAGTCTCTACCAGATAAGGCATTACAGAAGGTAAGTAACTTGTTCTTCTGATAGAGATTTCTAGCTGCAGATGTTTTACCTTAGAATAGATACGAAAGCAATGTCTCCCCGGAGGTGGGTCTGCGGAGTGTTTATACTAAAAAGTCCTGGAAGACCAAACTGGTGAAATGCCCATCATTCCGGATCGGACTGTCTAGACATTAGTGTTTGGCAAATATGTGCACTGATGCCTATGTAGCTGCTTTACAGCTGTCCAGGACTGGTACGCAGCAAGCTAATGCTGTGGTCGCAACCTTAGCTCTAGTGGAATGAGCCCTCGAAACTCTGAGGGTGTTGTTTTTGGGCCAGTGTTTAGCAGATTTTAATGCAAAGGATAATCCACCTGGAAATGGTTCTCTTTTGGACTGCTTTGCCTTTCTTCAATCCAGAAAATCCACTAAGAGTTGATAGTCTACCCGGATATCTTTAGTACAATCAATGTGGAACTATAAAGCTCTTTTTGAATCCAGAAGTTGGCGTCCCTCCTCTTCTTTGGAAGGGTGCGCTAGGGTAAAGAAAGCTGGCAGCCTGATGTTCTGTCCAAAGTGAAAAAATGTCACAACCTTGGGTAGGAAAGAGGCACAGGTTCTAAGGACAAGACAAGATGTCCAGGAAGAAGGTAGTTTGTGGAGGGTTGACAGAGTGCTTGTAACTCACTAACCTTCTGGCAGATATAAGAGCAATGAGAAAGACTGTGTTGAAGGTGAGCAGTCGAAGGGGGCAGGTGTACAAGGTCTCATCAGAAATGTAAAAACTAAATTAAGGTCCCAGTGGAGGTTAATGAAAGGTGTGGGAGGAAATTTGTGTTGCAGCCCTTTCAGGAAGCATGTCACAACAGGTGACTTGAACAGGGAGGGTTGGCCCGGCAACTGCAGGAATGCAGAGATGGGTAAAAGGGGAGTATTGCATACTTAAAAATATCCCTGCAACGATTGCAATTTATATGTGTGTTCAGAGACGTAACTGAGAATTGTGATGCTTACGTATTAATATTTCATAAAAAATGAGAAATTGATGCACCAAAGCACTCATCATACAGTCAATAACTGGTGTTATCACTATATATAATATTGCAAAGTTAACACAATAATAGATCTGGAGCCAACTGTTTCAATGAAGCTTCTATTAGAATATGGAAAAGGCAGCCGACAAATAGTCAATAATCAAAGAACGTTGTTAGTGAAAAATATTATCCCATTGCAGCCAAAGTAGGTTGACCATGCAAGTGTCATCAAAGATGGCGGCATGGGCAGACGTGCCTGCTATGAGCTCTGTCCCTGCCTGGCTCTCTAGCACCTAGGAATGGCCTTTCCCCGCTTTACACTGTCCTTGTAGGGGGTGGATTGGTACTGGCAGGCAGTCAGCATGCCTCGGTGACTCGATTGGGAAGCTTTGATCGTTTTCTGGGGATGAAAGTGCAAGCCGGTTGTGGAGGTCTCTGGCGCGGGCCTGGAGCTTTGCACAGCGATCCTGTGGCCTGCGTTGCAGCCGCCTAGATTCCATCTCTGGAGGCGTCGCCGGTGTGCTCCGATCCCTGCTGTCGCCCGTGAGCCCAGCATTGAGGGAGCGCTGTGACAGGGCCCTAGCAGTGGTGGCCCGGACAGGGAACACTAGACCTGAGGTGGGTGCAAGTTCCTGAGGCACTGCGACCCTGCAATCAGATACATCGGAGCTCTTGGCTCCCTGGGTCACATGTTGAAGTGCACACATCGCCCACTGCGGAGCTTCCCCTGGCGTACTCACCCTGCACAACTCCAACTGGGGTTTCCTGGATCTTGCCCGGTGTACACTCTGGTTGGCCCTGTAACAACAGCATTTGCGCAATGAGAGTCATTTGGACCCGTTTTGGCCCTGATTAGCTTTCAGCACAAATTTTGGCAGAAATCTAACCAAGTATGGTTTGAGGAAGAGACAAAATAACGGATTGCGAGAAACGACTTTACAGACATAGTTAAAAGCCAACAAGGTTTCTGTTTGCCCTTTCAGACACCCAATTCAGGAGGATTTGACCAAACAATTAAGGTATTTAAAATGATCCAGCCAAGTTTACCACTTTGAGGTGTTTGTTTCGTGTTGATGTCGGACCCTAAAATGGCGGCTATGAATCCATTGCGAGAATCGGAGTTCCGACTTCGGATGTGATGTAAGGGACAGCTATGCGTCTTTCACTCGTGGTTGCGACGCAAGTGTCTCATGTAAAGCGCTTCATTGTGGGGTCCAGCTTCTTAGTGATTTAGATGTGGATAATGCCTGACCCTAATATGGCGGCCTAATAAAGAGGAGGAGTGCATTATGTTTCCCGGTGGTGCCCAGCAATGCAGTAGTGGTGTCCCCTGGAAGGTGTGTGTACTGCCATGAGAGGAGTGTGCAAATGCCAAGGCTGACCAGCGTTCCTGACTCTAGTAACCCGGTGAGTGAGACGCGCCCGATCCTTCTGTACTAACGGCACGGAAAGGCTGATGGCCAGGGGCACGTCTCTAATGAGGTGTTATCCTCATGGGCAGTAGCGCAGCAGATCTCCTTTCTGTGGGAGCTTGGATCTCTTGGTTAAAATCATTGGGACTGCCTCAATCCAAGATGGCTACCACAGTGTTCCCTATTACGTCAAGCTACTCCTCTGAGAAAAAAAAACTGACTTCATCCAGACCTCAAACGCACCCCCCATCCGGCCTACCCTTCAGGATACCGAATCTGTGAACCTGCCTCTGACCGTTGAGATCTAGCTTTCTGGCCGATGTCCGGTGGAGCTACTTGATAGCTATAGAGGAGATGGGCTGTGGACTACCCCCTTCGGCCGTCACCTACCCAGCCGGACATTGGGCAGACCTTACTTCGTCTCTCCTTCGTACTCTCCTTCATACCTCTTTACTGCACCCACTTTCTCCTTTATGCTCCATTGTTCCCTCTTCTTTGCTCTCTAATTGTTTTCTGATTGAGACCTAGCTGCTTGACTGATGGCCGGTGGAGCTACCTGATAGCTTTAGAGGAGATGGGCTGTGGGCTTTCCCCTTGGCCGTCATCTACCCAGCCGGACTTTGGACAGACTCTTCTTCGTCTCCCCATTCATCCTATCTCCATCCTTTCTCCCTCCTACCCCTTACCTCAACCCCTTACCCTTCACCCCTTATCCTTCTAATCTCCATTTATGTCCTCTTCTGACTCTCTTGAAATTTTTTCTTGTAACGGATGTAACTTGTAACTGTTGTATTTTTGTGGAACTTTATGTAAAGCGCTCTGATATCGCCGGGTCTAGCCAGCGCTATATAAAACCCAAATAAATAAAAAATAAAGGTATCATACGTTTTCAAGCGCAGAGGACCAAGTGTTAGCCGGTCAATAACCAAAAAGCAAAGTCAGTAATAGATACTGTCCAGATGTCTCCTTAACTCTAGTAGAGCCTTCCCACTATCGAGAATGTGGAACCCTGGGGAATAGAAGTATACGTCTTGCTGTCAAGAGTTGCTTCTAGTATGTGGAGAACAATACTTGGACACAACACGCAGGACAGAGGGGACTTATCATGGGTCTACTTGGCGGTACTAGCCAATAGAAACTCATGACAGCAAGATGTAAACTCTTATTCCCCTACTTTGACTGCAATGGGATAATATTTTTCATTGACAACGTTCTTTGACTATTGACCACTTGGGAATTTGGTCCTCTGCGGTTGGAACAGTTGGATACCTTTGACGACATTTGGATGTTCTACATTACTCTGGCTTTATATTTATTGACATTCATCGATTCATTGATATTCATCAACTCATCACTCATCAACTCATCACTTGTTGATCTAGAGGATCGTGACTACATGACCGATGCATTAGCCTTGAAGAAGTCACTTGTGTGACGAAACATGTGTTGGCTGTCTTTTTTGGGTTCTAACACAAGCTTCATTGAAACATTTAGCTCCTGATCTTTTATTGTGTTCACTTTGCAATATTATATATGGTGATAACACTAGTTATTGACTGTATGATCCTGTTTTCCACTTTCAATTTGTCATGTTGGAAAAACCACAGTCTTCGTTTTATAAGTAGAAGGGCCACGAATTTTCACCAGTCCTTACCTCGTTACGCCTAATCAGTGGTTCAGTGCTTCCTGTACAAGCACAAAAAAGACCTCCACTCTAGTGGGTGTGAAAAACAGTGGTGGTCTTTTTCCTGCTCGTACAGGGAGCACAGAAACGCTGATTAGGAGTAGCGAAGTAAGGACCGGCGTACATTTGTGGCCCTTCTACTGATAAAACGAAGATTGTGGTTTTTCCAACATGACAAATTGAAAGTGGAAAAGGGAATACACTAATCGACTACAGTGAAGAGCATTTGATTTAACCCCTTGGGTGCTGATGACGGCCCGTCCGTCATGCACCGCGGTGGGCGTGTGCTGATGACGGCTGGGGGCCTTCATGAACCCTCCCACTACGGAAAATGCTGCACAGGCGCAAAATCGAACGCCGCACAGGCGCAGAATCGCGGCCGCGCCCAAGGGGTTAAATAACTCGTTTGGACAAAACATGTTTTCAATATGTGGTAAATTAGATTGTGTTGTGTTGCAATGGAAAGTAGTTGAACCCTGGAGTGAGTGACTTATTGTTTTGCTGTGAGTTTGGACCATATATGTCTGATAAGTTTTCCCCGAAGAAGTACTGTGAAACAGGGATGAAACGCGTAGGCTGTGTTGTAGTGTAGTTCCTATTTTCCCAATAGGCTCTGCGCATTGGAATAACATAAACAGCAGTGTAGACGTAGGACTGAGGTCATCTAGGTCTCTACTGACTATGTTAAACTTAATTTAGGTTTGCGCCAGCTAGCTCAGAGGTCACTGGAAACTTTCTTGAATGAATAAGGAGGGATACGCTTCCCTGGCTCAGACAAGAAGGGATTCAGTTTCTGACAACCGCATAAACATGACAACTTTGCTCCCTCAGAATAAGAGTGTATCTCTAGAGTCGTGTGAAAACAATAGACAGCTATTTCACTCAGTCAGCAGTGCATACCTAGTTTCACCAGAATGCAGAGAAATAGAGAGACGGGCGTTTTCAATAAAAGGTGGTATTTATTGAGCAGTCTTCTTTCTCATGCAAGAGAAATTAATTGCCACAATTGCAATACTTATCATAAAGTAAAGTACGTACAGTAAAAGTAGTATTATGAAATAATACTGTAAAAGCATTGATATGGTTTCTTAGCCATATGATTCTTTAAAATGGATAAAATATATACATACATAAATACATTGACTAACGTACTCAACTGGTGCTTCTAACTAAGCCTACCCCGGTGTACCTGACCTAAGCCTAATACTTGGGAAGGGATGAGTAAGTAGCAGTTTAAGTTAAGTTGGTTAAGATTATTTTGCCAAGAATCTGCATCAAGAATTCTCTTAAGGGTTTAGTCAGCTCCGTACCTTGGTAATAGAATGTGGGAGGTCTGGTATCTCTTTCCTCAGGACTCGATATCCCAGCAACCCGCAAGGGTAGGCTGGAAACTCCGGAGCTGGATTTTCTCGGCTGGAGAAAAAGACAGTGTCTCTCTCAGTGCGTGAAACGGGAGGGGCGGCTTCCGTGGGCTCTTGCATCAGCTGGGCTCTCGGGCAAACAGATGGCCGCTCTGCTCCAAACCACCGTGTGTTTGCTTAAGGCAACTGTTGGTATTTTATACCTGGAAGGTGCCAGGTTTGACATAAGGTTGGACATAAGACGTCACTAAGAACTAATAGTTCTTTCTGGACTTCAGGAGTTCTTGTTCAAATCAAAACAAAAGCAGGGGGGATTTCCCGGGCTGCTGGAGGCTTGGTTTGTTTAAAGAACGCGTTGTGCTTTCTAGGAGTCGATGGGAGTAGCCGTGCTGTGCTTTGGACTGCATGGGCTATTACTGAATATGGATCTGATTCTTATGCCTTTATCAGGATATTATTGATTATAACCTCACAAGGGCATAAATCGGGAATATTGAATTAGGGTCCTAGATATAAACACGACAGTGTTCTAGTTGTGTCAAGTCTTTTGTACTATGTTTTTGTGACACACGAATAAAAATGGAAAAGAAAAAAGAACATGGAGAGCTCTTCCTTCTTTCTTTGAGAAAATAATGTTCACATTGTCTCACATGCAATATTAACATTGACTATAAGTGTATAACACACACTAAGGTAGTGGGGGCTCATTGCTAATGGATTTCTGTTATAGCAAAAAAAAGTTCTAATACTCTAAGTCGGTGTGCTCCTCTAATTGTGCATTTGGGCCCCTCTTGGACCTGGGGGGCACAAAGGTGCTCTAGAGGGCTCGTGCCACCCAAACACCCACCGCCGGAAAACTAGTGAAGGTACGGTGTGGATACAGGCCCAGGCTTCATGGGGATGCCATGGGAATGGGGCCTTGATTTGTGCCATCTTTCTCATGCCTCGTCCAATGACTTAGATTGGCGTGGAGAATTTGAAGAGTGCGTCGACTTCTTGGACTTCTTTTTGTAGTACTTACCCAAAGAAGTCCGGGATTGTGCCGATGACCGGCACGAGTGACTCAGAATGTGGTCTTTGGACCTACCTCCAATGGTCCCTCTAATTATTTTCCTCTATGTGCGACAACAAAGGTTCTTCGTGCATTTCAGCTAAGGCTGTGTGCACTCAAGATAAGAAACAACTTAATATGCAAGCATATGCAATGTGCAAGCTACCAAAAGGTGTCATGAGTGCTAATCCAAACCTGAAATAAATGAACTCATTTTCCCCTAACCTCTGGGTTGGTATTAAAAGACACCCATTCATGGGGCACAGAGGACTCCTTGTACCCCTGGGCATGGGTGCCACTGCATCTGGTGCCCTAATCATTCTACCTAGAATTCCTCTCCATTTGCTCTCTCCTTGCCACTCTATATCCTCCTCGCACCTTTTCTTATCCCTATCCTCTTCCACTCAATCTTCTGGCTTGTCCATATCTCCTTACTCATTTTTTTTAGTTTTTACTATCTCCTTGCTCCTTCTTGCACTCCCCACTTTTCTTTCTAAATTTCTGTTCTACTTAACTTCTCCCTCATTGTTTCTCCTCTTTTTAATCTACGTACTACTCCTCTCTCCCACAAAGTTTCTATAATCCCCTGTTCCCTTCCACAAAGTCTCTATAATCCCCTGTTCCCTCTCATTCCAACCTTGCTCTATCAAATCTATATCTTGGCTATGCTTCTCTCTCATTTGTTGTCTTGTCTCCAATCTCCTTGTCTGTCACCTCTTTGTCTACCTATCCCCTTTTGGTTGCTTTATCATCCTTTCCTTATTTCTTTCTTTTCGCCCCTTCTATGTTTCTCTCTCTTTTTATTAATTGGCCCGCCCTTTATTGTTTATTCGCATCTTCCTTTTCCTATCTCACTTCCATAGCTCATCCTTTCCATACATGCCCCCTTTTCTCTCTACCCCCACATTTACCCTCTGCCTCACCTCCCATATCTTCTTTCCTCTCCATCTTCCTATTATTTCTGTCCTTCCTACTTTCCTCCTTTCCTATCCAGTTGTTTTTCTTCCTTTCCAATCCCTCTTCCTATCTCTTCTCATTTTCTCTATTTCTTTCTAATCTTTCTTTTCTATCTCCTTATTCATTTTCTCACCATGGCTCCCCTCTTCTTTTATTCTCTCTACGTCATATCCCCGTCTCACTCCGCCATTCTTTCCCTCCTTAACATCCCGCCTCCTTGGCGGCCCTTCCCCCAACCCCATTGTATCCACTCTGGCATTACACCCTTCTGTTTTTCTTAATTTCTTCTGCATTTGCCCCCATCCATCATCTTCCATACTGTCTCCTTGTCTTCTTTTCTATCTCATCACAAGCCCCTGCACCAACCCTTTGAATAACTGTTTGACCTCTGTTCTGCAATATAGCCTGTGTTATGAGTTTGACCAGTGCCTTCCTGGAACCAGTTTCACTCTCTGCAATAATGAATCTTCCTCAACCCCTCCCAGAGTAAGAGGCCACACAGAGCCAAAACCAGGAAGACACTCGTAAAAATATTCTTAGCAAAATCAGTGCAAAACAGTTCCTGGGTTGCTTGTATTCTGGTTCAGGGAGGACCTGGTCTGGCAGATCGGCCTGGAATTCTCCTATTGGAGTAGGGTCAAGATTTACAACACTTAACATATATATTCCCTGATGAGACATAGTCCTTTGATTCAGTGTTAACTACAGGAAATCTATACTTACGTAGATGTTCTTCACAATATTTTGCCACTCCACATTGGGTTGCAATATTTTTTGAGTACCATACATTTGCAGTCAAAACCCATGATTGTGTGTTATTGTATAGCTATTGTATACAGAAACGCTGTGTGACATAAACATGGTTTGCTAAATATCATTTATGGAAATATCGTCCCATTGGGTGTAAAATTTCTGTTATGAATTTTAATGGGGCGATATTTGGAGCCCATATTTAAGACACAATTTTTAACTCTGAACATATTCAGACAACAATATTCTGGTACTCCAAATGCACATGCACAGGAACAAAAGCTACAGGAGAGGTAGTGGAACAAGCTTGGTTTTCACACTCAACTGGTATAACAAAGCAAGAGCACTAATGCCTTGTTTCACAAATATGTAAGGAAGCGCATGGACAATGTAAGCTTTCCTGACACTCAGGGGCGGCTGGTGACATTTTAAAGTGGTGGGCCGCAAACTGATTTGCGAGTGCGGGCCCCAGGCCACTCAGGCCGGCGGCGACCCCCCCCATCCCCCCACCCACGTACACAACACTCAAAGAAATGTATTCACACACGCATACACACAAACACATCCATTCGCAACACTCTCCACCAAACATTCATGCATACACGCACGCTCGCACCAAACACTTTAAAATAAAAGAAAAACACACACTCTTACCTTGCTGCTGGTCCCGGTCTGCATCACCTCTGGGCTCTGCTCCCCACACGTCACAGGCTCACAGCGCCCCTGGCCAATCCTGGCGCCAGGGGCACAGGTACCTTCTCGCCTGCAGCACGTCCATTAGGGATCCTAATGGGCATGCGCAACGCCGCAAAAACACAAGTGCGCATGCGTGGGCACGGGTAAAAATTGACCCTCCGTCCCCACTCATGCGCACTTGTGTTGCCGCCTGTACAATCATGTCAATCAATCAACATGATGCCAGACCGCCAGGCAGGGCGGTCTGCCGTCATGTTGATTCATTGACATGATTGTCACAAACGTCGAGGGAGCTGCGGGCGGCTCCGGGCAGGGGGGGCTACACCCCCACGCCCCAATGGACGAACCGCGCCTGCTGACACTGAAGATGAAATGCCAAAGAAACAATGCAGGCTCCATTCATACGTGCTGGTAATTGACAGTCCAGTAGAAGCTGGGTAATTGTACCTCACACACACATTAGGCATGGCCTGTATAACAATCCCCATTTCCCACATAGCAAGCATGCTACAGGCAGCAGCAGTGCCTACTTTCCTAGCATACTTAACATATACATACTGAACCGATCTAAACCTTACTTAATCAGTTATAACGACCTCAAAATATACACTCTCTCTCTCTTTTCCCTCTCTCTCTTCGCCTCTCTGGAATACATACCTATCACTATCCCTGTTCCAACCATTGTAAACACCATTGTGTTCTATTATGCCCCACTGGAATGGCATGGGGAGCAAAAAACTAGGGATTTAGGTCCAGATCTCTATACTGGGGTAAATGTTTGACATTGATCAGCATTCTGTCCATCGATTGTTCTTTATGCTATTATGCCCCAAGGACATTTGCTAATTCTTTGAAGCCCTTTTACGATTTCCTTAATTTTCTACCTTCCCGACCACTTCATCATCTTCAGTGAACACAACATCCCCCTGATTAAATATCCGTCTACTTGACAAACTTAACTTCTCTTCCAGCACTTTTTATTTTACAAATAGTTAATATACCCCCACTTATTTGCACCATAACATAATTGACCTCATGACCACACCTTCTTTTGATGACAGTGTCTCACTCTCTTTCCAAATTCCAACATTAAAACTGCTTATACCGATATTTAAGAATCATTATGCACCTCTGAACCACATTTTTGTAAAAAGGTCTTGAATTACCATCTTTCCCACCATCTTTTCTCCCACCAACACAGCCACTCCATTAAGTTTTTTGTTAATTTTCTGCACTGGTTCGTTCAGTAACACGATGATTTTTCGAAACCCTTTTTAATTATAGTGGGTTGATCCCCAAGCCACCAATTCCAGTCAGAATATTGTTCTAGCGTCACTGAGCTTCTCCTGTCCACTTCTATTCTGGTTCAAGATGTCCCCTTGCCCTCCATGCCAGGGCCAGCTCCTCCACTATGGCGGAGGAGCATCGCCCCCGCTAGCACTTTCAAAAATTTGAAAAGTACAACGATAATAAGGCGGGTTTAAAACTCGTTTTAGTATCATTTTATTCAGCTTATTCTGAGACTTGAAGGTGGGGCCAGGCTGGTGACAGGCTGGAGGGGGAGTGTTGAGCACTGCCTTCTCTGCACATGTAGGTTTGGCCGGCCATCCCAGGCCGGTCAAACCCACATGCGCAGTAAAGCTCTCTCCAACCCGGAGAGAGCAGGCACAGACTTACAGTCTGTCCTGGAGCCCACATCATCGGCACTCAGGTCAATCCTAAAGCTGCTCTCGCATGAGAGCAGCTTCAGGATTGGCCGCAGGGTAGGCTGGGAGCCTGTGCCTGCCTGCAGTGAAGAGGAGCACGAGAGCGCCATGCAATGCTGGAAGGCAGCAGGGCAGCAGGTACGTATTGGTTTAACTTTTTTTCTGCTTGTGCCCATCATACCCCGTTCCTCACCCCATCTCTCTCCCCGCCCCACCTATTTTCCCCGATATGAGCCGCTCCTGCTCCATGCCCCAACAGAGGTAGTCTTACACCGAAGTTCGCCAGTTTGTCCTGAGTTTCTTCCAGCCCATTCAGCACCCACATTATCATTACTCTGGTTCTCACATTCAGAGATCTGTTCTCCCTGCCCTTACTTTTTAATCTACACCTCTAATCAGTTTCCCATCAATAATGCTTTAAATATGCCACTATATATATATACATAAAATACAAACACACTAAACTCCACACTAACTACTGCACAGTTTCTCTAATCTAGTTTTTATTCAAGTCACCGACTCATATTGTACTTAAAGGTCTCTCTCAGTATCTTGTCATACACAATCTGGTTTCCAGGAGTTTCACACCACAGACAAAGCCCTTTCAAATATTTTGCTGGTATCAATTGTACAATTGTACATCACAAATAATTGTTTCTCCTCCAAATCCCTCTTGACACCTTGGTAGCATTTCACAGTGTTTACTACCTCACCTTGCAAAAATCAGGTTACCATAGGTGACACAGGTTTGCCATTATATTTTTTCCAGCTGAATGCCATTTGTACTCCTGTCTACAATTCTCTATGCATTTTAAAGGCAGCGGTTGAATAAATTGTTATCGTCAGTACTACTACTCGTCCTGTCGCCAACTAACACCTGCACATCTCATGGTGCAGAGTGCCTGAGCGCATCTCTTATTTGGCTTTGTTTCTACCTCTACATGGATGTCTCTCATATTTTCTTTTCATCTTCATCAAATTGTAACCATAAATATCTGACTGTATAACAGGAGTCTGACACCGGAGAGTTCTCCCACCCAAGGCTGGACTGGAAATCTTTCTCTGGTATTTTCCTATCAGGGTGCCCTTTGATGTCATGACTCTTCCGTTCCATCATATCGTAGCTTGCTACTGGATGGGGAAGGTAGGACTGCTGGTTTGAATATCTTTGCCAGTGTTGATTTACTGGATGGGGAAGGTAGGACAGCTGGTTTGAATATCTTTGCCAGTGCTGATTTAGGTTTCCAGTATGGCCTTGCTCTTGTCACCCATGCTTGGCTACTTCTACACTTGGAGATAATCTATCTCCAGCACCCACTGCACCTGATATTCTATTTCCATTTGCTTCCTTGCCTCCATTGTGTTGTAATAATGGTAACAGACAGTAAGATGACATATGTTCCGTGATCAAAGCTTGAAGGTTGCGAACTCTTGGGTATCAGTGGAATTAGGTAAGACTCATCGCTGCCAGGGCTGATTGTATCGAGAAGAATAAGGAAGTTTATAGTGTTCTGGTCAGTGTGATCAACTAGAACACTGTGCCAGCTGATCATGTTCCTTGTGAGGGTTCTTGATGAGGTGACATTCTATAGAATGTTATAATGCGAAGGGGAGCTGGAGACGTTGCAGGCAAGTTGCCGGCGAGCAGCTTTGTTGGTTCTTTGCATGTAAATACTTACAGCAAAGTCTTGCCTTCACACCAACTTGCCTCATTATACGTTGCAACGAGCAGAGAGGAACCACCCCAAAGAACAGGAACCCGCGCTCACCGGTGAACCATTTACCAGCCGTGTGTGAACCGACATCTTTCGACGTGAGTCGGTGCTAAGTAGAGTCGGACAAGCAGTTATCTAACGAGGGACAGAGCCAGACAAGTATTTGGACGGCGAGGGACAGATCATCATGATGTGGACAAGTACATATTGACAGGCATCACGTAGCAAGCGCATTGGTTTTCATTAGTGTGTAGCCTCAATACATCTGGGCGCTCTGTACGCGCATGCGTGGAGATCCAGAATTGAAGGCTTTCTATTGAATAGAATATTTCTTTCTCGAGGATGATTCCATACGTATTGTTAAAATGCCTCATTTATTTCACAGGAATTGATTTAAATAAACAATCTGGACTCTACCGTTTCGAACCCTGCACACATTTCTGGATTCTCCCCAGAATAGCCGGGCAATTCACTCTACATCTGCGGACATTTTAAAGCTACGAAGGCGGCAGACCAATTTGTTTTCAACAAGTTGAGTGTAAAGGATAAATATATAATATATGCGGAACCGAAAAGTGTGTTGTGATCCCCTGAAAACCAACACGCAGAAACAAAGATGTAGATATGCACTGATTGGATTACACACAATTAGAGTGAATTGGCCAGCAGTTCTGAGTCCGGGGGACAACCCAGAAAGTTGTGTAGGGCTCGAAATGCTGTCGACAGTGTTCTAGACCAGGGAGAGCAGTTAAAAAAGACTACTGACCTACAGGGAATATTTGAGTTGAATGATGTATATGATAGATCCGTTTTGAGACTGTTTGAATACAATCCGCTGCTTGCACCTTCTGGCCATGGCCCTATTAATTTATATTGAAGAGACATTAGCCCCAATTGGGTTCGGAATTTCAGAAATGGGACATTTTGTTGTTGTTTTCTTGCTTTGTTTTGTGTTATTTTATGTATACAGGTCTTGTGTTGTGTAGTACTTACCCAAGTGGCCACTTTACCTGGAGAGAGGTTACTGAGCCCAGGGGGAGGACAGAGCAGAGCCGAGCCGATCGGAACGCCGGGGGCAGTGAGGAAGTAATGAACTCCCTCCAAAAACTTGCCTGGTGCCTCCCGTACCTACTGTCGCTGGAGTCCAGAGGCTGAAAAGACTACTGTGCTCCCGCCGCCGCGGCCGTTCACGGCCTGTGTCTTGCGGTTTGGCTGCCTGTTTCTTAGCGGTTCTTCCCGCCATTGGGGACACTGCTGCCAGAACGCACCTGGTGTCGACGGACCTGGATGCGGGCGGATTGCTGTGCTCCCGCCGCCGCTGCTGTTCGCGGCTCGTGTCTTGCGGTTTGGCTGCCTGCTCTCGGCGGTTCTGCCGTGGCTAGGGCAACCTGGACTGCCTGCCTGCCTGCCTGTCTGCCTGTCTGCCTGGACTGCCTGTCTGCCGCCCAGAGTTCCGAGGTGCGCTGTCGCCGCTGCTGTTTGCGGCTCGCAGCTTGTCTGACTGTCGCCAGTTGCTGCCTGTTCTGCCCGTGGTTGAGGCTGCTCATAGTACCTGCCTGCCTGCCGCCCGGAGTGCCGAGGTGTCGGAGTGCCCGTTTCCACCGCTCATGGTCTGCTGCTCACGGGGCAGACACGCAAAGTGAGCACAGAGGCACTGAACGGCATGTACCAGAAAGTGGATATTCGCCTGGGACGGTTTTGTCTTCGGGGACACATGCTCAAGGAAGTGCGGCATCGGGGAATATTAAAGTGCACTCCAGTCAGCGAGCTCGATAGACTCTTCTGGACTGTTGTGGATTCGCTTGTGGTGGAATGTGGTCCCTGTAGTTTCTCTCTCCACCACACCAGGGTTGCTGGGGTCAAGTTGAGGGAGGTTGCGCCGGGTCAAGCCGCGCAGATTTCTGCTCCCCCGCTCTTATTCCCTCAGGTTATGTTATGTTATTTTTACTTATACCGCGCACAGCTGCCCCAGCGAAGGTGCGCCCACCTTCTCCACTTCCTCCCTCACGCCCATGTAGCGTGTAGGTTGAGTGGTGTAGAGTGGTAGCAGAGCAGGGATTAGAGCCACGCTCCTACGGACGACCCCCGGCAGACCCGGACTGGACTGAACTGGACCGGACACCATCAGAGGGGGATAACCGCTTCCACACCGCCTTCAGCACACAAGAGATGCCCAGTTGGGTGGCAACGAGGGGAAAAAGAGTATCTTCCATTGTCTGAACCCATCCATGTGAAGACTGTTGGGCAACAAGGAGTAAGGAGTGGCCTCGCTCACCTAGCTCTGCTCACCTATCAGCAAAGAGGTGAGGAGGAGAGAGGAAGGCCTTGTAAAACGTCATAATTGCCCCTAGAGCCCCCGGTGGCGGAAAGTGCCTTCCACTACCACTACCACTTTATACAGACGGGCTACTTACAATCTACTGTTAGTTTGCCACCCTCACTGGCGTAAGCAATCACTGGACAGCGCGCAGTGGGGCTGCTGATAGGGAGTGTGCAAGCTCCGAGCTCCAACTCGCTAATTTGTAAGTAATACCCTGCGGGAGCTTCATGGAGGGGCAAGTCACTATGCCACTTAGGAAACTTCCCCGGAGAAAGGGTACTTCCCTTCGAATCGTTTCCCCTGGGGATGCTCTACAACAGTAGCCGGCAACCCAAGATAAAGTGTCATACCCAGGTGGCCAACTGTCACAAGCACGGATTAGTGAGTTTTTCAGTAAACCTGCTCCTCAAACTGGCTCTGCCCCTACTCCGACACCACAGTGTGATATGGAAACCCAGGACCATGATAAGCTCTCTTCTCCCAGCCCTGGTTATATCAAAAGATCACTTTCTGAGAGTCCTCGCTTATGCTCGCCCGAGGCTCACGTTCCACATGAGAATCACCAGCCGTATAGGCTTTTCCAGGATGATGTCATCACGATCCAGGACACTTTCATTGACCCATTAAGAGTTCATCCCACTGGCGCTGGAAACCTTTCGGCATCAGACCCTGGCTCAGACTCTACAAAAACTATTGTAACAACTAATGTAACCAAATTACAAGTTCAAGCCCAAGTTCATGGCAACATCCTACCCGCTCCTTTAAACCTTCAAGAAAGCTGCAAAGACCCGGCAGCAACGCATTACGATGCAGTCCGGGTGCACATCAAATTGAGTCCAGTGACTCCTCATCTCGAAGGAAGAGCCCAAAGTATGAAAGGCCCCTGTCATCTAAAAACCTATCCGATCGATTTTTGGCATCCCTAGAAGCCCGAATCGAGGACTTCCTAGCCCACACACCGGGCTTCAACCCTCACTACAACTCCTTCAGCACTGTGCTAGAAGACAAGAACCCACCTGTGTCTACCCCCTCAGGATCTATAAGTCCTATCTCAGTCTCGTTGACGTCCCTTCACGTAAAGCAAGACTCAATTGCAAGAGCTTTGTTATGGCAATCTCAGAAAATGGAACTACAGATTGACTTAATTCAAACTTTGGCTTCAGCACTGTCTGACCTGGGCTCCAGGCTATGCTCTCTCGAAAGATCTGTAGGGCCTCCCGATAGTTCGAACTCTTGTTCCTGCTGTCAATTAATCAACAAACTCTCATCCCTTCCAGAAATTCTGGGCGCGCTTTTGGACAGCGCGAAGTTCAACACCAATAGAAACGGGAAACCTAAATCCACTCAAGAGACTCAACCGTTTTTTCCTCTGAAGAGTCCTTCTATACTGCAACATTGGATGGCCCATCATCAGCGAGAAGAAATATCTCCCCTTCCTTGGAATTAGACCTCAAAAACTTTGCCTTGCTTGTCATTGGCGACCAGCCCAAGCAATCCCAAAGCTGGCTCGGAGTACACTAACATCAGCAGTCTAATGCCTATACCATCAGCGATTACGCAGTCTGATCTCACTGACACAGCCCATTTAAACATGGCCTACTTGCCATCTAATCTTCCCACGAAACCTCCACTGTCTAGGAGGGAGAGAAAGAAACTTAAAAAACAATTAAAAAAACAACGTTTTGCGAAAAGGAGAGCGGGGCACGACGGGTCAGGGGCATCTAGTATGCCAGCTTCTGAAGCGAGGGGGCTCTCCTATTTCCCCATTTTTAACCAGGCCTCAAAACCTAAAACGAAAACCCCGGAGACAAGAATGATTCTCATGGACAATAATGACGCCACTGATAATCTCCAGCCATTAGCACAGGAAGTGCCCAAGGGAACGCCCCCGGCATCCGGTATCACTGAACTATAATCTACAATCGCGATGCATGAATCTTTGCCAAAAAAAACTAAAGGCACAGCCTCTCAAGACCAAAGCCTGGGCAGTCAAGACAACATAGCACAGCCCCAAAGGGAAGTCCCAAACACATGGAACAGCTCAAACAAAGGCCCTGAAAATGAAAAAAAAAAACAACGTAGACTTCCAAATTACAACAGAAGGTGTACCGACGGGCCATTCTCTGTGTCACTCGTCAGGTGACCCAACCAAAACTCTTTGGGATCACCCTATACAAATGCAGAGGCCTTCTCAGTTCCAATTGATACACGTCTCGGGAGGGCAAAGCCAACCGGTGGGGAACAATCATCCATCTGAAGTTCGACCCCAACATCTTAAGGCCCCCGCACCTCTACTTGAAACAGCTGGGAGATAGAAACACCAAAGTCCGGAAAAAGATGCAGAACTTGTTTGTTTCCTCACTATGTACACTGCACCATCAGGATTCAAGCAAGCCGGGCCGAAGAAGGCTGAAATGCCAGAAACCGGTCCCCGGTAGCTTGTCTCCTTTCTGGTGAAGAATTGGCTTGGTAGTTTAGTCTGCCCTGTTCCCATGATGCACTGGGCCAGAGACAGACTGATTTGCATATAGCCAGGTTCTGAGCTGGGATGGTGCAGTGAGATAAATAACGGTGATGGATCAAGCCCTGATCTTTGGACTGGGTAAGAGTGGTCTGCTTAATTCAGACACTCTGTTCATCACCACCGCCTTTTCTGAATCGTTTTTGGCCACTATAGGTGTGGCAGGGTATACTCAGACATGAGTCCCTTTCTCACTGCACCATCAGGATTCAAGCAAGCCGGGCCGAAGAAGGCTGAAATGCCAGAAACCGGTCCCCGGTAGCTTGTTTCCTTTCTGGTGAAGAATTGGCTTGGTAGTTTAGTCTGCCCTGTTCCCATGATGCACTGGGCCAGGGACAGACTGATTTGCATATAGCCAGGTTCTGAGCTGGGATTGTGCAGTGAGATAAATAACGGTGATGGATCAAGCCCTGATCTTTGGACTGGGTAAGAGTGGTCTGCTTATTTCAGACACTCTGTTTATCACCACCCCCTTTTCTGAATCGTAAGGGAACGCCCCCGGCATCCGGTATCACTGAACTATACTCTACAATCGCGATGCATGAATCTTTGCCAAAAAAAACTAAAGGCACAGCCTCTCAAGACCAAAGCCTGGGCAGTCAAGACAACATAGCACAGCCCCAAAGGGAAGTCCCAAACACATGGAACAGCGCAAACAAAGGCCCTGAAAATGCAAAAAAAAACCAACGTAGACTTCCAAATTACAACAGAAGGTGTACCGACGGGCCCTTCTCTGTGTCACTCGTCAGGTGACCCAACCAAAACTCTTTGGGATCACCCTATACAAATGCAGAGGCCTTCTCAGTTCCAATTGATACACGTCTCGGGAGGGCAAAGCCAACCGGTGGGGAACAATCATCCATCTGAAGTTCGACCCCAAAATCTTAAGGCCCCCGCACCTCTACTTGAAACAGCTGGGAGATAGAAACACCAAAGTCCGGAAAAAGATGCAGAACTTGTTTTTTTTCCTCACTATGTACACAAGGGCCCGCATGACATCCTCAATAGAAACAACCTCATCCGCTTATTCAACCACGTTCCGGCGCTTTCTGGGGTCACTTCTTCAGATCTTACATCGGTCAAATTTGCCTCAATACCAGGCAAAAAGGGGTTCAGAAGCAACTGTTACAACGTGGTCTCGAGAATCCCTAAGGGATGCAATCCTTGGGGAAGCCAGCCTTTTTTAAAACTGGGGCATAGAACTGTGGGTTCCTCTACAACAAAAATATCCCCACGTTCTTCTTCAGGATAACCTAGTGAGGCCGTACATCAGCGTACTGAAGGGGACTCGGGGTGCAACCCATGTTTGGCTTCCAGATGCTTCGAAAGCGGATAACCTCATAAACATCTCATGTAATAACAATCAACGTCTGGTGAGCTGTAAATCCAGTTGCCCTGTTTCTCACACTACTCACAGCCGCTATGGGTACTCCGATCGAGAGCCTTCAACCGCATGCTCCCAGCAGCACTCCTCCTAATGGGGAAGCTAAATGGTCAGACTCCAAACTGACCATTTCTTCTTGGAATGTGGCTGGGTTAAAGTCAACCTTCTCATCCAAATCAGCTGTGGAATTTTTGAATAAAAGTGACATCATTTGTTTTCAAGAGACTTGGTCTCTATCTCCATCGCCTCTCCACGGCTATTGCGAACTTTTTCAATCAGCCTCCCAGCCCAATTCCTATGGAAGACCTTCTGGGGGGCTCTCCATTTTCATCAAACACAGGTGCAAGATCGCAGCTACTCCCATAACTTAACGGCAGGGCAGACTGTATTTATTACCGGCCTTTCAACCTTAATCAGGGCCTTTTCCTTGCTCTTAATTAACTGTTACCACAACATAGCTAAAACTTCAAAATCAATGGCAACAGCCTTATTGGTCAAACATCTGGAAGAACTTTTATTGGAATTCGCCTCTGCAGAAGTACTGTTACTAGGGGATTTCAACATCAGAGACCTGGTTCCCAACACCCATTCAGTCACCAAAACTAAAGAGCAAGAAGCCATGACTACTTTTTTAACCAATTACAACTTAAGTTCTGCAAAGCAAATCACATTGGAACAGAATCCTGGTGCTCATCTGCCGCCAACATTTAAGAATCTTTCGACCATTGACTATATTTTTTTTATCACCATCTCTGGTGAATGAATTAATCATGATGGAAACCCCCACTCATACCGAGAGCGACCATAATCCTTTAACTGTAACAATGGACCTGCAAGTGCCTGTCGCTGCCGAAATAACTGAAGTGGGCCACTCAATGCAGGTCGAACTCCACACTCTAGTCAGACGAATTAAATTGGACGCCACGGGTTCTGATAAGGTGGGCTCCTGGCTTATGGGAGCAACTCCAAACTCCACGCACAATGCCCCCACAAACTTCCATCACTGGTAGGACAACACCATTGTCAAACTACGAGACCTCATAACAGGCCCTGAAGCTCACCGCAGACCCCACGGGCCCGCCCGAAGCAGACTTTTGACCCGGTGTTAGCCATCCAAAGAAGAGACCTAAGGAGGGCTGTGCGCCTGCACAAATCGAAAGGCACTGCGCACTCTGCTAAGAATATGGCCTCACTGCGCAAAGCCTTTAAAAAATCATCATGGTAAGCTAAGAGACAAAAAGAACAGAATGAGTGGCAAAAAATATTTGCCCTGTTAAAGGGAAAAAACCTGTCCCAGTTTTGGAACCATATAAACAAGCTTCGTTCCTCCAATAAGAACAGAGGGAATGCGGTCCGTGAAGAAGATTGGGCCCAGCATGTGATTCAACAATACTGCTGTGACACACTGGACCCTGTGGTGAGCGAATTTAGAGACTGTGCCGATACTACGCAGATAGAAATCCATGAGCTGACTACTCCCGCCGAGGTCTCCAAGTATTTTAAAGCCATGAAAAACGATGGTGCTCCCGGGCCCTACGGCCTTCCATCTGTGGTATTCAAATGTGCGCTGGAAGAGTGGGCCAAGCTTTTGGTCCCCTTATACAACAATGCGTTTATTACCTATCGGTTACCAGACTCATGGACAGGCTCGATCTTATGCCCAATATTTAAGAAAGGAGATCCCTCTCTTCCAGCTAATTATCGACTCATTGCCCTATTAGATCTTGAGGCCAAGGTATATTCCTGGTGTCTTCTCATGTCGCTAGAAAAATGGGTAGCAGAAAACAACATTCTACCATATTTTCAAACTGGGTTTCGATATTCGGCCATTACAATAGACAACATCACCACTCTAGCTATCCTGAGTTAACTAGCAGCACAAAAAAATCATCTACCACTTTATTGCTGCTTTATAGACTACAACACTGCCTTTGATAAAGTGTCTCGTAACACCTTATGGAGGAAATTAGACAAGTGGGGGATCCCTCAGAGTCTGTTAGGAGCCCTTATCTCCTTGCATAAGAACACATGAGTGCGAGTTAGAACTGTCCCAAAGACAGTCTATGCAAAAATTCCAACCTCAGACGGTCTAAAGCAAGGTTGCGTTCTCGCCCCCCTCCTGTTCAACCTTTACAACGCTGACCTGGGAACATTCCTGGAGAAAAGCAATCTCCTTCCGCCAAAACTGGGCCTTGAAAAAATGAACCTGCACATTTTGCAATATGCCGACGATATTGTTATAATGGACCAGGCAAAATCTGGCCTTCAACGAGCTTTAAGCACGCTCCACAACTATAATATTGCTAACGGCCAAAAAATCAACCAGGAAGAGACAAAGGTTTTGATATTCGTCTGTTGCAAGAACAAGAAAAATTTAAGGTGGAACATTGGGCCCGCAAAGATCAAAACAACATCAAAATATAATTACCTGGGAGTCTGGTTTAGCAAGTCCTCTTGACCATCAGCTCACCTAGCCGCCTTGAAAAAGAGAGCTGGAGCAATAACATACTCTCTGATCTGACTTAACCAGTCCCTGAGTAGTCCTTCTGCAGAACCCATTCTGAAGGTGATTAAAGCCACTCTTCTCCCGCCTTAAACTATGGGCATCAGGCCTTCACTGGCGCATGCTCTGCCAGTCTCGACCACGCCCAAGTTTCCATTTATAAAAAAATCTTCTCAATTTCATCCACAGGGCAAGACTACGATTGGAGCTGGGCCTTCAAAGACAATCTATTTTTTGTGAGGCTGATACCCTAAAATACTTTATAAGAACACTAAAAGCCGCAGACAACACCCTAAAAGCCCGGTTAAAAGAAACTCTTGCCAGCCCTGGGAATCCAAGGAATCATCAAATCATAAAAGCCATAAAATCGCTAGACATTGATAACTCATTACTAACCCAGACACTATTCCATACACAGTCTGGAAGAAGGTTATCAATAAGCAGGTCAGAAAAATTTCCCACTGGACGAACTCCCAGGCTCTTAAAACATCAACTGTCTTACTTCCCCTGAATATCTCATACCGCCCTGGAGTACCTCAATCTTACCTCCTGGAAAATCTGAACGCAGTGGCTCGGAAGAACATAATGTTCATGCGTCTCCTAGGTCTGCGCTCCACTGCCTTCAACCGATGGGCTCCAACAAGTGAGGAGGGGGCCTGCAGACTGTGCAACTACAGGTCCGAATCATGGTTGCATCTTCTGTGCTGTTGTCCCACCCTTGACGCTCCCAGAAGACTTCTTTTAAAACCCTTATATTTAAAATGGGGCATCAGGACATGTTGGGAGGCATCGGCCCTTTGCTTTACTTCCTTAGACACTCAAGTGCTTGTAAGGACTGGAAAATATGTGAGACTCCTGGACAATCTTTTTTTACCCTCCTTGGCCCCTGCTCTTCCAGTTACTCCCCCCCAAAAACTTATTGCAGACTTTATCCGACCCCTGGCCTAGTATTCCTGTACTAATTTATTTTATTTTAGGCTTTGGAATCCTGTTATGTGATTACAATGGTAACTACAAGATTGCGTTTTTAGTTATATGTATAGGAACTTAAACCTTGATGATTTTCTTAGTTTTTGCTTTTAACGTGATAATTGTGCTATGTTGACACTCTATAGCAATGATTTTAATTAACTGTGCTAATTTAATAAAACCTTCAACCTTCAAACCTAGTACTTACGCAACATGATGTTTGATGTTATGTTATAAGTGAGGTGGGTTACCATTTTGTAAAAATGCTAATATAGCATACATTTTGATGTTTTACTGTTACGAGAACTTACACAAGCGTGTTTGTTTCCATTTGACGAAAATAGATGGTGAGCACGGTAATTTAATTTTGTGATCACAAATGTGAATGAATACTCTGTAAGTAAGGTCAGTACTGGCACCTATTAATTTCCTAATTTTGATGGTGGAAGCAATAGAGGATGTCATAACAACAAAGAGTGTCTGAGGGTCAAAGAGAAAGAGTGGTTCAGGCGTGTATACAAATATGTGGCACAACTAGAGATGACAAAGAAAAAGTGGTAGTGCAAATGTGTACCACAAAACGTGTAACAAAAAAAAACTACATTCCATGAGTTTAGGAAAAAGTACCCATCAGTTCCTGCTCGGTACCGCCCTAGTCATCATTTGGGCTCTCCCTAACCCAGGAGAGTGACGTCCGTCACCAGATGTTAATGTGACAGACAAATAACACAAATGTGTATTTTTTTGGGGAGGTGATACCGGAAATAATATTAGTGAACAGGGGTAGCTCAATTGTAGTGCAAGAAGATCTGGTGAACAATAGTGAAATAATATAAAATTGGATAGAAGTGAGTAGAAGATATCTAATTTTAATGGTTTCTCTCAGTTCTCCCAACGTTAAAAACAATATAGTGCTGCAACAGATTTAACTAAATATCTGTTTGCAGAAGGGGTCAATGTTTCAGCATATGTGACAAAAGGATCCGCCACTGCTTTCATCAGGACCAGTATATAAAAGCTACTGCAATAATAGTGGAAATTATATCACCGGTATGCTTCAAGTCATACTCAGTATTCTCCAATACACTGAAGAAAACGTTGCGCCCGAAACAGGAAACACAGAGAACCACAGGAAAAGGAAAGAGACAAACATTACTACGTTGTCAAACCACATAAAACATTTAGTACCATATGCCATATGAGTATGGTTTAATATCCCATTACCCACATCCATAGATTCGCTTACCTATTTGGTAGGAGAAAAATATATCACCCCACCTGGCTGCAGCTCAGGCGAGTGATGCATTTTTCTCCTACCAAATAGGTGGTTGAGCAGCAGGTGTTTGACTAGCAGGTGTTTGACTGAGGACACCCGTGACCTCTAGTTCGAGAAGGTCAGGCTGGCAGGTAGGATGGGGTTTGGTGCTTTTTATGGGATTCAAGGGGCAGTGGTTTAAATATGTAGAATAAGAGAGGAGCGTGCATAGGATCAGAGGCATTTATGGTTCTGACGGTGTGTGGCTCTGAAGAAGGGAAAGAAACACTGGTCCTGTCACACATGGGGAAGCAGCACACTCATTGGTTCTAGGTGTGGTGTCTGCCACTTCTTTGAGTACACTGGGGGGGGGGTTTCATCTGCCACAGTAAAAGAGGCTAGCAAAACAGGCGGCCATAACAGACCGGACAATGGCATGACGAAGTTGAGGGAAATTAGATTGCCTTATACGAACGCAGCATCTCCTTCGGGTGCACACTGATGCGAAACACTAAGGGTGTGCAAGGCAAAATCAGTATGTTGACAGTTTTAGGCCATGACATAGAGAGGCAGAGGTAGGAAAGACCGCAAGGTTTCAGAGACGGAATTATCAAGGAGACCCTTCATGCTCACCTCTGTGACCAGAGGCTGCAGCTTCTGCTATGAGTGCCCTCATGTTCATGCAAGCCTAAAATGCAACACTGGCCCTTCCACGTTCATTAAGCTCCATATTTCAATTCAAAGTACATTTGCACTTAAAGTTTATCCAGTTTTCACCAGTGTGACTAACGCTACATTTGGTAGTCAGTGCCTTCAACATTCCTAGTGAAAGAGAGCTCAAACCACCTGGAATATAGTATTTACATTCTAGTGAGTTGTTTTCAATATCTGGAATTGTATTTCAAAATTCATCATTTACCACCCCTGTTCCTCAGAAATTGTCACGAAAGAACTATAAAAAATTTCGAACATGAAGAGTTAAAGAAACCAAAAAAGCAATGCCTGTTCAGCAATCTCTTCAAATTGTACCATTCTTTTCAAAAGTTTTTAGTTGGAAGCCCTTCTTTGTGCCGCTTTTATGGGGTTGGGGTTGGAACTGGGGGCCATCGTACCCCCCCCCCCCTCGTGTTATGCTCCTCTCCATGGGCTTGGTGTAAGCTCCCCACATGCCGCTTGTCCCATAAAAGGAAAGGCCATTCTAGTTTGTCGGAGAATGTAGTGTCTAGCTTCCTGACGTGTGACTGACTCGCCTCATGACGCAGACCCCTTCATTTAAGACATCAACCAGTGATAGAAACTCCCTGCCCCCTCCCCCACATCGACATTGGGGTACACTCACCGCTCTTGCTGGGTTTCCCTGGTCTATCGGGCTCTTGAAGTCAGTCCTGAGCTCATCGAAGGCGATTATCTGTGGGCAGAATAAGAAAGAGGGGATCAGAGAGAGCGAGAGTGAGAGGGGTGTGACCGCCCCACCCCAGTGACAACATACTTCCATTTTGAATCGGAGTCTGTCACTATCGCACAAGAATGAAGAGACTTTTAATGCATCACATTGAGGAGATTACATTATCATGTTCTCAGAGAATGTGATATGAAAACACCAAATCCTGCCTCCACAAAATACAGGACACCCCCTCATTGATCTCTGATTGGTGATATCATGATATGTATTCCTGCATGGATTTGAAGGTGTCAGAAAGAGGCTACAACGTCATCGCTGTAAGAAAGAAAGTCAGTTTATAAAGGAGTAAGCCACGACCCCACCTAACCAGCCAGTTTCTGAAATCGTGGAACTCGAACAATATTTAGAGAGAAGCGCATTAAATAATGTTACCCTTGAAACAGAGATTTAGGAACAACAAAAACGTTTATGACTTTATCAAGGAAAACTGACTGTCCTGACACCCTTCATCTTCCTTCAGAGACATATGAAAACATGACATGTTTTAGAGTGATGACTTTGTTGTTTCTCTACATAATGTCTGTGTACAACGAGACATTAGCACCTTTATCTGTCTTCCTCGTCCAGACCGTACCTAGGTTATGTGAGTCCTTACCCTGATACAGACAAACCACTCTTCCTTAACAAGGAAGGACGTTATTTGCTTTATCCACTTTAAGGATGTAGCATTTCCCGCCTTTCAAAAAGAACAATTGATGGACAGCATGCAGAACAATGTCTTACATTCACCCCAGAACAGAGATCGGGCCTCCATCGTTTTCTTGCTTCCCACACCATTCCAGTTTGAACCCAGCCATATGCAAATCAGTCCTGACCCTGTGTCACATGGAACAGTCCAGCGCAAACTGCCAGGCCAGGTCCTCTCTGGACTGGAAACAAGCATCCAAGGACCTTCCTGCCTTTCTACAGCCATAAGATTCTAACAACCCATTTATCAGATGTCAATTGCCAACATCAACCAGGAATGAGAAGATGCAGCACTGGGTCCAGACAGACACCAACACAGAAAGCAAAATGAACGGATGCAAGGCAGGCTGTCGGGCATTATTAACAGAGCCTATGATCAGGAAGACTAGGGCTTGGAGTATTGAAGATTGTCGGTAAGTAATCAGGAGAATACGGCCAATTTCTGTCCACAGTAATTAAGGATGTTATCAAAAGGAGCTAAACCCTAGTGAGACCGAGGCATACTGATGTAACTAACAACCCACCTCAAAGAGGTGTCTAATTAAAGAGATTGGTAATCATTTAGATGGTATATCAAATACACTAAACATACGCTTGATATACAGGAGCAAGGAGCTAAGTATGAGTATTATTTCATTCAGGAATACCTTGGTCAGAAAAAGAAACACAATCATGAAAACGGATCCAGTAGGTGCTCAGTACAACAGTGGACAGACAGCACAGGTGATTGTGAACAAATGCTGTAAAAAAAGTGCTCAAAATTATGGTTATAGACTGCATTGATTTAGAGGAAAAACACTCATTGTCCAGTCATATTACTGTTTGCGTTCCGCAACAAAACAAATCTACAAGTGTCTTTGTATTTGATATCTTCAACAGCGCTTTGACCCAGCTATGAAATAAAGGCGGTTATCAGAACGGGAATGAAATGAGTCTGAGCAGTGAAGTCATTTCCGTGGGGTTTCAATTGTTAAATGGTACTTATCTGAAAGACTCAATCAGAAGGGACATTTTTGAGAATGATTCAGCAGTAATGCATTCAAGATTCAAGGGTACCATGGAGCAACTTGCTAACCACAGGGAGCAGGCTCGGCTTCCAGCTGAGTCTGATCCTGGGCCATGCTACTCAGTCATTGCTACAAGGATCTACATGCTGTTTACCTGAAACCCTTCTGAAAGCACTTCACTACTCAGGCTTATTTCATTATAATGTGTAAGTAGCATATATGTATAGATATGTGTGTTTGTGTGTGTGTGTATATATAATATATATACGCCATCAAATTGGGAATAAATTGTTTTGCCTTACCCCGCTGAGGTTCCTGCCTTTCTTTCACAAGAGGGACTGCTTTTTTCATATATATATATATATATATATATATATATATATATTCATTCCACACAACAATCCTTCACAGGAAAGCTCGCACTCAGGATAAATTTCACCGCAGTTTATTCAAGCAAAGTAACGCGTTTCAACAGCAAAAGCTGTCTTGTTCACATATCGATGATTTGTTTGTCATTTGGACAGGTGGTGAAACAATGGCTAAGGAATTCATTAACATTCTGAACACCAATAATCAAAACATCAGATTGACGCGTCAGATTAGTGGTACTACTATAGAGTTTTTAGATCTCTGAATAACAGCCGAATAAGGGTGGGCATAAAATCCGTTTCGTGGGCGAATTTGCGGATTTTCCGCGATTTCGCGATCCGCGAATCCCGCGAAATCGCGGTAAAATCCGCGAATCAGCGGGGACGAATTTTCAGCCAAGCAAGGGTTACAGCAGCAGGTGCAAAAGTTGAACCTAATTTCTTTGTAACCTTTTACAAAAGGGTTACAAACAAATTAACTTCAACTTGGACACCTGCTGCTAATTGCTTCCTGGCACCTCGTTGCCTACTTGCAACTATTCTCTGACCCTGCTCTGACCCTTGAAGCAATTTCAGAGAATAGTTACAAGTAGGCAACGAGGCACCTGTCCAAGGAATTAAACCTCATCAGGAAGCACTTACAGATATAAAAAACAGGAAGAAGGGAGAGGATGGCAAATACACCCATTTTGAGTTGTCAGGAGGGGTTAAACTAAAAGAGACCTTTACAGCACAATTTTCATATGCATTTTGCTAAAAATAAAAAGCTGTATGTTCTGTAGGGGCAACTCAGGAATCTGGCCCTTCAGAGATCCGGCCTCTCTTTCTTTCTCTCGTTCTCTCTCTCCCTCTCTCTTTCCCTCTCTTTCTATCTATCTATCCATCTATCTATCTATCTATCTATCTATCTATCTATCTATCTATCTATCTATCTCTCTCTCCCTCTCCCATAAACGACTGCATGGGTAACTTCGCTATGCAAGCGGCTCCCGAAGACGCAAAAATCCCCGCAAACACGCAAAAAACCCCGCGAACACGCAAAAAAACAAAAATCCGCAAATTCGCACAAATCCGCGAATTTTGCGGATCGCGAATTCGCAAAATTCGCCCATGCTTACAGCCGAACAACATGTCCTGACCACTAGTCTCTACAGAAAAACTACAGCTGGTAATACTCTTCTTCACGCCCTCAGCAGCAATCCGGACACTCTCAAGTGGAGTATTCCATACGGGGAGTTGCTGAGGGCGAAAAGAAACTGTAGTTCCGTTCCTGCTTTTAATAATGAGATGGACATCATGATGTCCAGATTTAGAGAGAGGGGTTACCCTGAATGGGTACTCAATAAAGCAAAAGAAAGAGTCTTGAGTGTAGAGCGAGATTCATTATTGAATTCGAAGGATGACACTAACACTCAAGAGAAGAACCAGGATTCTGAAGGTACTTTAAGGGCAATATTCACCTTCAGCAGTAATTCGAATGAAATCTCTAAAATACTAGCTGACAAATGGGATGTACTGATTAGTGACCCCATCATCGGTCCCAGTATACCACGCAGGCCCCAAATTACCTATAGAAAAGGCAGAAGCTTAAATAGTGTATGTATACGTTGAAAGGAGAAACCAAATACTATATATGGACACTTTTCTTGCTTTACAGTTTTTTAACTGACTCCCTGGAGAACAAATAATCGTCTCTGAACAGGTGGAAGTAATTGAACCCTGTTTCACATTGAAAAGTGGTAAGAATGATAGCCTATTGGGTATTATGTATAGTGCACATTGAGTATCAAATGATAAAACATGAAATATCGTCCTTTCCATGCAGGTGTTTTTTTAACAAATATTGAATCTGAAAATCTATCAACTGCGCACGCAAGGAATCCATATTGGCCTAGCCTTTCTTGTGAGTAGTACTATGTCGTGGTTCACATGATAGCAACTTCTGTACTTTAAACTAATATAGAAGGTCCCCAACCAAAAAGAGCAATTCTTGTTCTCTATTCCTAAATAACTGGAACTGTCAAGTCCCTTATGGCTTCTCATTATAATAAATTAATTATCCTCATCTTCCGGAGTCAGTGACTCTGATGTCTCCAAAACCTGTCGGGCATGTGGGTTGTAGCCATGTTGGATCTAGGCAATGTTTTATGTTGTATTTGTAAACTGTTGTATTTATAAATCAATTACAAGAAGTGTTGGTGACAGATATTTTTCCTCTTGTTTTTCTTTGTAAATAAACTTCTTGTAGGTCCCCTGATATCTTTGAACCCACAAGAGAAAAAAAGGTCCTGAGGAAGGTGGTTATCCACCGAAACGCGCGTCGACCAATCATGTGCGGGGGTCCTAAGTCTTTCTGAGACCCTAAAAACCTGACAACCTGTGAACTTGTCAGTTTATATGTAGTTTTCTTCCCTTTTTTCCCCTTTTGGTAGTGTAAGTGTGGTATGCATGTGTGTTTGTTTGTGAATTGAGTTGTGTCCTTGAATATCAGGTGGCCTTCTTAAAAATTAACTAATTTCTTCAGTGTATAAATAATTCCTTTTTGTATTTTTGGTGTGTTATGAATAATGTGTGTTTTAAAAAAAACCAAAAAAATTTTCTTGAGTCTGTAAAAATGTATTTATGATGAATTATGTAATTTGTATTTGAGAAATTGAAATGAAAAAAAACCTAAGTAAATGAAAATAAAAACTATGACAAAATAAACATGTTTATATAAGTCTGTCACCTTTCTCAGAATTATCTGATGTATACTGTCCACAGATATATATGACCTTTGAAGGAACACTTTCTAGAACAAATTTCTCTTTTCCCCTCTGTTCCTTGGTCGCAAATTATTTTTTTGAGGGGGTCCCATTCTTCATGCTGTAGCATTCGCGGTTTTTTAACCGTGGGATTTTCTTCTTTGTTAATAGAAGTAACTTTCATTAGTAATTTTATGTTGTGTTTTGTTGTCGATGTGTAAGATTTTACATTGTTTGGTTAACCACTGGCTTCCCTCACATGCCCGCCAAATTAGCCCTTTTTTGATGATAGGGGTTGTCTCACCTTGAGACATTTGATTGGCATTCCCCTAACTTAATAAGAACTACCTTTTCTTCCCTCCGTCTATAGAACTGTTCTGTAAAACAACCTCCATTGATTGATTTCAGGGTAATTGATTTCAGGGTAACTCATAAGGAGATTGTAATATTGTATCTGTTTAAACAGAAATAGATCTCTGTAAAGTATCTCATAATGGATAATTTCCAAACCTTTGGATTTTCTGATGATGACTTTAATGCTCTGATGGGTAAGGTTACGGGGGACAATGTACCTGCCCCCTCGCACCAATTAGGTAATAGCGATTGGCAAAATCTCCTTAACATGCGGAAAAAACTAAAACGGATAGAATCGCATGCATTTTATATGTTTGAGTACCTTAAGGCAGGAGTGATCCCCACAGGATTGAGAGTACGGAATGCCCCAGCTCTGTTTGTCGACATCAGAAAGTTCCTGGAGCGGTGGTCCCTTATTTCTAACCGCTGCTCCAGGGACTGGATGATGCTGATAATAGAAACAGCTAAAGATATAGCATCCACACTCCTACAGGAAATCAATGACTTAGAGACTAAATTAAACTCATCCACAGCGGTGGATGAGGCTAAGATTAGCCTAGAAAAAATACAAACTGAGATGAAGGACTTTGAAGCTTACATAACTAACAAAAAGACAGAGAAACTGAGAAAGGATGTTAGGTGGTTCACAAAGGAAAAGATCTATCCTTATCTTACCCCCAATTACTATCAAGAAGGAGCCCAAAGTAACTACAATTCTAGCTTTAATAGCCATCCTGGGAGGAGATACACCAACTTCTCAGACTCTGGTTCTTCGGGATCGGATGGAGATAATTATCAGGAAATGAACAATGGGCAATACAACCCCAGACCATTTAGAGGTAGATCCACCCAACGCCCATTTAATGGAAGGGGTTTTTTACCCCGGGGCCAGTACAGAGGGAGGAATGTACGATGGCAAGACCAAGCGCAAGCTCAAATGAGCCCTCAACCTCCACAACAGTATGTGAGGACACGCAATCAGCAGTACTGGTGGTAGGCAATACAAATGATCCTACTTCCATGACAGAAGAGAATCTACCCATCTATAACTTGTCCTCCATACCACTCAAACCTGAGGATATACAAATTCTAAGCAAAGGACTATCTTTTGTCCCAAGTACTTATTTGAACAAATTTAAATTACACCAAGATTTGTTTTCCTTCTTCCGGAAGGTTAGATTAAATAAATTCTTTTCAGACCGACCTCAACAGGAGGAGGATAATAATCTCTCAGGATGCAAACCTCCATCGACCTTTACCCCAACATTGGACATGGTCAGTGCTGACGTAGGTATATTCGAACAAACCGTTCTTCAAGATATTGCTAAAATTGTGAGAAACCCATACAAACCCAAAACTAATCTATCAAGCCTAGAAATCGCATCCCTTAATGATTTGAAAGTTAATCCTTCAATCATTATTAAACCTTGTGATAAAGGTGGGGGGATCACTGTATTCGATAGAGTCACCTATGATGAAAAAATGTCAGAGATGCTATCAGTGACAGACCACTATAGACCAGCTCAACAAAAAGAATTAGAAAGACTAAACAAACATATTCAAGAACTAACTTGTGTGGCACTCGCAGATGGGCTCATCTGTGATGAGGAATATGTTTTTTTGAATAAATCTTCCCCTGTGACCTCGGCTCTGTATGGCCTGCCTAAAACTCATAAATCAGAAATAAATCCACCTATGCGACCTATCATATCGACCATCGGGTCCTGTACGGAACCACTGTCCAAGTATGTGGATAGATTCCTCTGTCCCCTGACCCAGAAATATACCTCTTATATCCGAGATACTGGGGACATAATCAACAAAATAGAGGGCTTACCATTTAATTCCAACTCAGACATCCTAGTGACGCTCGACATTGAGGCATTATACACAAATATCCCTCAATGCCGAGCGTTACAGGCAGTCTCAGACCTCTTACAGAGATATCCGTCGGACCGCCCAGACATGTTTATCCTACAATGTCTGGAGGTCGTCTTATTGAACAACTTCTTTGAGTGTAATGGCCGCCTGTACAAACAGATTAAAGGGACATCAATGGGGGCTTCTTGTGCCCCTAGTGTAGCTAATACCTTTATGGGAGAATGGGAGCTTAAGAACATCTACAACGAACTGGCCCCATTCTTTGAAAACGTTTCCTATTGGAAACGTTTCATAGACGATATTTTTTTTGTCTGGAATGGCCCGGAAGATCTTTTACAATCTTTTATTCTTTGGTTGAATGCCAGTGACACGAATCTGAAATTCACAGTGAACTCCAACAAACAGAAAGTGGATTTCTTAGATATTAGCATTGAGAACACCAATGGCCAACTGTCAGTAAGCCTGTTCAGAAAAGACACAGCCAAGAATACTATTCTAAAATTTGACAGCTACCATCCCAACTGTCAAAGGGAATCTATCCCCTTCGGGGAATTCTTGCGCATTCGTCGCAACTGTACAGACATAAAATCTTTTCATAAACATGGAGATGCCCTCCAAGATAGACTTCTCAAAAGAGGATATCCCCATCGCCTTGTGCGACATGCTTATAAAAGAGCCAAATATTTTGACAGGTCAGCATTACTTCAAGGCACCAAAAGGATGAAACAAAATAGGATTACATGCGTAATCAATCACTCCACCCTTAATTTCAAAATCAGGAATATCATCAACAAAAATTGGAGAATCCTAAACTGTGATGAAAACAAGTCCCCTCTACCATTACCATTGGTAGCCTATAGAAGAAATAGAAACCTCAGGGACATGCTAGTACATACTAGACAGACCAAAAATGTCCAATCAGATAATCAGCGCTCTATCACTGGCTTACCGGTAGTCCTAGGTAATCACAGATGTGGCTCTTGCCACGCATGTAACACAGCGATCACCTCAGATACCATAACCTATAATGACAGAAAGATTAATTTACGCCATCTGACAAACTGCCGTAGCAGCAATATTGTCTACATTCTTTTTTGCAGTTGTGGCTTGGCCTATGTGGGAGAAACGGGTCGTGAATTTCGCGTCCGTTTCAGCGAACACAAGTCTGCCATTAAGACGAAAAAATTGTTGGCACCCCTAGTCCAACATTGTTTGGATAACAACCATTCTGAACAAGACATTAAATGGTCGATACTAGAGAAAGTAATCACCAAAGTAGGTCAACCTAATGAGGTGACTCGCAAGAAGCGAGAAACATTTTGGATATTCCATCTTGACACTGTGAAACATGGACTGAATGAGGAAATCTCATGGTATGTTACAAAATAAACTCATGCGCACCTCATTCATATCCAGTACTTAGCCAATGAGACCTTTTCCTGATTATTTTATATAAACCAAGTTCTCTGGCTGCTCTGGGTCTTACTAGACCCTTGGTGTTACTATGCACACATTATTACCCTGTAGTATCATGCCTAAATCACATGCCAATTGTCCTTTCAACGTGACATTCAACTTAGGCCTATAATAAGATTTCAGTGGCGGACCCAGTGGTATGTTCCTATTAATTTCCTTGATCTCTATCACACACTCTCAATGGATCATATAAACACGACTGGTCCATTTCCTTTAATTAAAAATTGTTAAAAGGATTTTTTTCTATTTAGGTTTGAATTTAGGTTCCAACGTAATAATCAGTTACTATCACAGCCATTATGTTCTTTTAGGCGAAACTGATCAATCAATGAAGGTTCGAATACTCCCTTTTTCAGAGTTTCCAGCATGGCCTTTATCACCCATTCTCAATTGACCATATAAACATTAGAACATTGGTGATGGTCTAATGTTTCATAATAGAAGAAAAAATGTCTGCAAAGCCCCCGTCTCTGCTCGATCAAAACAAACTAAAAAGAATTAGTATTTCTTCCTGTTTTCTGTTTTGCCGGATTAACAGCTCTACGTCCGTTTTTTATGTTAGTGGCACTTCGAAATGCGAGTCCATCGTTTATGTCAACTTGCACTGAACGATCGTCCTCTCGCGAGACAATGGGACGGCATTATAAACCGGATTAGAAACACTGCAAGTCGCTTTCCGCCGAGGACCGAGGAAGACCCGAATACATCCCGAGACCCCACATGTCCAGGTATGTCACTGTCTGGGACGCGGTTGTAGTTGCTAGTCCGACCGGAACCCTTGCTGCGCCTGCGATGTCAGTAACTTTATACCATTAGTAGTCCTTAGACTATCGCAAATAGACTGCCTGATCTCTACGCTTGGACTCCACTACGTATGAGTCATCAACCCTGCTACCTATCTCTAATTGTCCTACCGTAGCGTTTACACTCCCTGGGGTCTCTTTTGATAAAAAATACGGTAAAGTATCCAATGCTTAGTATGAGTCATCAACCTTGCTACCTATCTCTAATTGTCCTACCGTAGCGTTTACACTCCCTGGGGTCTCTTTTGATAAAAAATACGGTAAAGTATCCAATGCTTAGACTCCACCGCGCTGTAATTAAAAACCCTGTTATCTATCTTTGATTGTCCAATCTTAACATTTAAACTACATTGACTCTCCCTTGCAAAATTAGGAGAGACTATGAACAATTAAGTGGCTTAAATCCACCATATCGCTTCAGTCTGTACAAATGTCTCTAATTTTTCTAGCTATTAGATGGATGCAGTGTAATGAGCTGAGAAAAGCATTTTTCACCATTCCCGGTCCAGTAACTGGCAACAGATCATTAGCCATATAAAGGAATGTTTCCTGCGTCTATGCAAATAACGAGACGTAAGTCCACTTTATGACTATCCATTTGCAGAACTTGTGAGACCATAAGTGCAATAAATCTGATTAATAGTGGTTCTTGTGTGCCCTCTCTCTACCTATGTAGACCGCAACCACTGAGAACACATCTTACTGCTACATTTTATACTATTGAGGGCATCATCAGCCATTTAAAGGTATATCTCCACATATTACGCCATTTAGGCTTATTATATCTCGCTTAAATAGTGTATGTATACGTTGAAAGGAGAAACCAAATACTATATATGGACACTTTTCTTGCTTTACAGTTTTTTAACTGACTCCCTGGAGAACAAATAATCGTCTCTGAACAGGTGGAAGTAATTGAACCCTGTTTCACATTGAAAAGTGGTAAGAATGATAGCCTATTGGGTATTATGTATAGTGCACATTGAGTATCAAATGATAAAACATGAAATATCGTCCTTTCCATGCAGGTGTTTTTTTAACAAATATTGAATCTGAAAATCTATCAACTGCGCACGCAAGGAATCCATATTGGCCTAGCCTTTCTTGTGAGTAGTACTATGTCGTGGTTCACATGATAGCAACTTCTGTACTTTAAACTAATATAGAAGGTCCCCAACCAAAAAGAGCAATTCTTGTTCTCTATTCCTAAATAACTGGAACTGTCAAGTCCCTTATGGCTTCTCATTATAATAAATTAATTATCCTCATCTTCCGGAGTCAGTGACTCTGATGTCTCCAAAACCTGTCGGGCATGTGGGTTGTAGCCATGTTGGATCTAGGCAATGTTTTATGTTGTATTTGTAAACTGTTGTATTTATAAATCAATTACAAGAAGTGTTGGTGACAGATATTTTTCCTCTTGTTTTTCTTTGTAAATAAACTTCTTGTAGGTCCCCTGATATCTTTGAACCCACAAGAGAAAAAAAGGTCCTGAGGAAGGTGGTTATCCACCGAAACGCGCGTCGACCAATCATGTGCGGGGGTCCTAAGTCTTTCTGAGACCCTAAAAACCTGACAACCTGTGAACTTGTCAGTTTATATGTAGTTTTCTTCCCTTTTTTCCCCTTTTGGTAGTGTAAGTGTGGTATGCATGTGTGTTTGTTTGTGAATTGAGTTGTGTCCTTGAATATCAGGTGGCCTTCTTAAAAATTAACTAATTTCTTCAGTGTATAAATAATTCCTTTTTGTATTTTTGGTGTGTTATGAATAATGTGTGTTTTAAAAAAAACCAAAAAAAATTTTCTTGAGTCTGTAAAAATGTATTTATGATGAATTATGTAATTTGTATTTGAGAAATTGAAATGAAAAAAAACCTAAGTAAATGAAAATAAAAACTATGACAAAATAAACATGTTTATATAAGTCTGTCACCTTTCTCAGAATTATCTGATGTATACTGTCCACAGATATATATGACCTTTGAAGGAACACTTTCTAGAACAAATTTCTCTTTTCCCCTCTGTTCCTTGGTCGCAAATTATTTTTTTGAGGGGGTCCCATTCTTCATGCTGTAGCATTCGCGGTTTTTTAACCGTGGGATTTTCTTCTTTGTTAATAGAAGTAACTTTCATTAGTAATTTTATGTTGTGTTTTGTTGTCGATGTGTAAGATTTTACATTGTTTGGTTAACCACTGGCTTCCCTCACATGCCCGCCAAATTAGCCCTTTTTTGATGATAGGGGTTGTCTCACCTTGAGACATTTGATTGGCATTCCCCTAACTTAATAAGAACTACCTTTTCTTCCCTCCGTCTATAGAACTGTTCTGGAAAACAACCTCCATTGATTGATTTCAGGGTAATTGATTTCAGGGTAACTCATAAGGAGATTGTAATATTGTATCTGTTTAAACAGAAATAGATCTCTGTAAAGTATCTCATAATGGATAATTTCCAAACCTTTGGATTTTCTGATGATGACTTTAATGCTCTGATGGGTAAGGTTACGGGGGACAATGTACCTGCCCCCTCGCACCAATTAGGTAATAGCGATTGGCAAAATCTCCTTAACATGCGGAAAAAACTAAAACGGATAGAATCGCATGCATTTTATATGTTTGAGTACCTTAAGGCAGGAGTGATCCCCACAGGATTGAGAGTACGGAATGCCCCAGCTCTGTTTGTCGACATCAGAAAGTTCCTGGAGCGGTGGTCCCTTATTTCTAACCGCTGCTCCAGGGACTGGATGATGCTGATAATAGAAACAGCTAAAGATATAGCATCCACACTCCTACAGGAAATCAATGACTTAGAGACTAAATTAAACTCATCCACAGCGGTGGATGAGGCTAAGATTAGCCTAGAAAAAATACAAACTGAGATGAAGGACTTTGAAGCTTACATAACTAACAAAAAGACAGAGAAACTGAGAAAGGATGTTAGGTGGTTCACAAAGGAAAAGATCTATCCTTATCTTACCCCCAATTACTATCAAGAAGGAGCCCAAAGTAACTACAATTCTAGCTTTAATAGCCATCCTGGGAGGAGATACACCAACTTCTCAGACTCTGGTTCTTCGGGATCGGATGGAGATAATTATCAGGAAATGAACAATGGGCAATACAACCCCAGACCATTTAGAGGTAGATCCACCCAACGCCCATTTAATGGAAGGGGTTTTTTACCCCGGGGCCAGTACAGAGGGAGGAATGTACGATGGCAAGACCAAGCGCAAGCTCAAATGAGCCCTCAACCTCCACAACAGTATGTGAGGACACGCAATCAGCAGTACTGGTGGTAGGCAATACAAATGATCCTACTTCCATGACAGAAGAGAATCTACCCATCTATAACTTGTCCTCCATACCACTCAAACCTGAGGATATACAAATTCTAAGCAAAGGACTATCTTTTGTCCCAAGTACTTATTTGAACAAATTTAAATTACACCAAGATTTGTTTTCCTTCTTCCGGAAGGTTAGATTAAATAAATTCTTTTCAGACCGACCTCAACAGGAGGAGGATAATAATCTCTCAGGATGCAAACCTCCATCGACCTTTACCCCAACATTGGACATGGTCAGTGCTGACGTAGGTATATTCGAACAAACCGTTCTTCAAGATATTGCTAAAATTGTGAGAAACCCATACAAACCCAAAACTAATCTATCAAGCCTAGAAATCGCATCCCTTAATGATTTGAAAGTTAATCCTTCAATCATTATTAAACCTTGTGATAAAGGTGGGGGGATCACTGTATTCGATAGAGTCACCTATGATGAAAAAATGTCAGAGATGCTATCAGTGACAGACCACTATAGACCAGCTCAACGAAAAGAATTAGAAAGACTAAACAAACATATTCAAGAACTAACTTGTGTGGCACTCGCAGATGGGCTCATCTGTGATGAGGAATATGTTTTTTTGAATAAATCTTCCCCTGTGACCTCGGCTCTGTATGGCCTGCCTAAAACTCATAAATCAGAAATAAATCCACCTATGCGACCTATCATATCGACCATCGGGTCCTGTACGGAACCACTGTCCAAGTATGTGGATAGATTCCTCTGTCCCCTGACCCAGAAATATACCTCTTATATCCGAGATACTGGGGACATAATCAACAAAATAGAGGGCTTACCATTTAATTCCAACTCAGACATCCTAGTGACGCTCGACATTGAGGCATTATACACAAATATCCCTCAATGCCGAGCGTTACAGGCAGTCTCAGACCTCTTACAGAGATATCCGTCGGACCGCCCAGACATGTTTATCCTACAATGTCTGGAGGTCGTCTTATTGAACAACTTCTTTGAGTGTAATGGCCGCCTGTACAAACAGATTAAAGGGACATCAATGGGGGCTTCTTGTGCCCCTAGTGTAGCTAATACCTTTATGGGAGAATGGGAGCTTAAGAACATCTACAACGAACTGGCCCCATTCTTTGAAAACGTTTCCTATTGGAAACGTTTCATAGACGATATTTTTTTTGTCTGGAATGGCCCGGAAGATCTTTTACAATCTTTTATTCTTTGGTTGAATGCCAGTGACACGAATCTGAAATTCACAGTGAACTCCAACAAACAGAAAGTGGATTTCTTAGATATTAGCATTGAGAACACCAATGGCCAACTGTCAGTAAGCCTGTTCAGAAAAGACACAGCCAAGAATACTATTCTAAAATTTGACAGCTACCATCCCAACTGTCAAAGGGAATCTATCCCCTTCGGGGAATTCTTGCGCATTCGTCGCAACTGTACAGACATAAAATCTTTTCATAAACATGGAGATGCCCTCCAAGATAGACTTCTCAAAAGAGGATATCCCCATCGCCTTGTGCGACATGCTTATAAAAGAGCCAAATATTTTGACAGGTCAGCATTACTTCAAGGCACCAAAAGGATGAAACAAAATAGGATTACATGCGTAATCAATCACTCCACCCTTAATTTCAAAATCAGGAATATCATCAACAAAAATTGGAGAATCCTAAACTGTGATGAAAACAAGTCCCCTCTACCATTACCATTGGTAGCCTATAGAAGAAATAGAAACCTCAGGGACATGCTAGTACATACTAGACAGACCAAAAATGTCCAATCAGATAATCAGCGCTCTATCACTGGCTTACCGGTAGTCCTAGGTAATCACAGATGTGGCTCTTGCCACGCATGTAACACAGCGATCACCTCAGATACCATAACCTATAATGACAGAAAGATTAATTTACGCCATCTGACAAACTGCCGTAGCAGCAATATTGTCTACATTCTTTTTTGCAGTTGTGGCTTGGCCTATGTGGGAGAAACGGGTCGTGAATTTCGCGTCCGTTTCAGCGAACACAAGTCTGCCATTAAGACGAAAAAATTGTTGGCACCCCTAGTCCAACATTGTTTGGATAACAACCATTCTGAACAAGACATTAAATGGTCGATACTAGAGAAAGTAATCACCAAAGTAGGTCAACCTAATGAGGTGACTCGCAAGAAGCGAGAAACATTTTGGATATTCCATCTTGACACTGTGAAACATGGACTGAATGAGGAAATCTCATGGTATGTTACAAAATAAACTCATGCGCACCTCATTCATATCCAGTACTTAGCCAATGAGACCTTTTCCTGATTATTTTATATAAACCAAGTCCTCTGGCTGCTCTGGGTCTTACTAGACCCTTGGTGTTACTATGCACACATTATTACCCTGTAGTATCATGCCTAAATCACATGCCAATTGTCCTTTCAACGTGACATTCAACTTAGGCCTATAATAAGATTTCAGTGGCGGACCCAGTGGTATGTTCCTATTAATTTCCTTGATCTCTATCACACACTCTCAATGGATCATATAAACACGACTGGTCCATTTCCTTTAATTAAAAATTGTTAAAAGGATTTTTTTCTATTTAGGTTTGAATTTAGGTTCCAACGTAATAATCAGTTACTATCACAGCCATTATGTTCTTTTAGGCGAAACTGATCAATCAATGAAGGTTCGAATACTCCCTTTTTCAGAGTTTCCAGCATGGCCTTTATCACCCATTCTCAATTGACCATATAAACATTAGAACATTGGTGATGGTCTAATGTTTCATAATAGAAGAAAAAATGTCTGCAAAGCCCCCGTCTCTGCTCGATCAAAACAAACTAAAAAGAATTAGTATTTCTTCCTGTTTTCTGTTTTGCCGGATTAACAGCTCTACGTCCGTTTTTTATGTTAGTGGCACTTCGAAATGCGAGTCCATCGTTTATGTCAACTTGCACTGAACGATCGTCCTCTCGCGAGACAATGGGACGGCATTATAAACCGGATTAGAAACACTGCAAGTCGCTTTCCGCCGAGGACCGAGGAAGACCCGAATACATCCCGAGACCCCACATGTCCAGGTATGTCACTGTCTGGGACGCGGTTGTAGTTGCTAGTCCGACCGGAACCCTTGCTGCGCCTGCGATGTCAGTAACTTTATACCATTAGTAGTCCTTAGACTATCGCGAATAGACTGCCTGATCTCTACGCTTGGACTCCACTACGTATGAGTCATCAACCCTGCTACCTATCTCTAATTGTCCTACCGTAGCGTTTACACTCCCTGGGGTCTCTTTTGATAAAAAATACGGTAAAGTATCCAATGCTTAGTATGAGTCATCAACCTTGCTACCTATCTCTAATTGTCCTACCGTAGCGTTTACACTCCCTGGGGTCTCTTTTGATAAAAAATACGGTAAAGTATCCAATGCTTAGACTCCACCGCGCTGTAATTAAAAACCCTGTTATCTATCTTTGATTGTCCAATCTTAACATTTAAACTACATTGACTCTCCCTTGCAAAATTAGGAGAGACTATGAACAATTAAGTGGCTTAAATCCACCATATCGCTTCAGTCTGTACAAATGTCTCTAATTTTTCTAGCTATTAGATGGATGCAGTGTAATGAGCTGAGAAAAGCATTTTTCACCATTCCCGGTCCAGTAACTGGCAACAGATCATTAGCCATATAAAGGAATGTTTCCTGCGTCTATGCAAATAACGAGACGTAAGTCCACTTTATGACTATCCATTTGCAGAAATTGTGAGACCATAAGTGCAATAAATCTGATTAATAGTGGTTCTTGTGTGCCCTCTCTCTACCTATGTAGACCGCAACCACTGAGAACACATCTTACTGCTACATTTTATACTATTGAGGGCATCATCAGCCATTTAAAGGTATATCTCCACATATTACGCCATTTAGGCTTATTATATCTCGCTTAAATAGTGTATGTATACGTTGAAAGGAGAAACCAAATACTATATATGGACACTTTTCTTGCTTTACAGTTTTTTAACTGACTCCCTGGAGAACAAATAATCGTCTCTGAACAGGTGGAAGTAATTGAACCCTGTTTCACATTGAAAAGTGGTAAGAATGATAGCCTATTGGGTATTATGTATAGTGCACATTGAGTATCAAATGATAAAACATGAAATATCGTCCTTTCCATGCAGGTGTTTTTTTAACAAATATTGAATCTGAAAATCTATCAACTGCGCACGCAAGGAATCCATATTGGCCTAGCCTTTCTTGTGAGTAGTACTATGTCGTGGTTCACATGATAGCAACTTCTGTACTTTAAACTAATATAGAAGGTCCCCAACCAAAAAGAGCAATTCTTGTTCTCTATTCCTAAATAACTGGAACTGTCAAGTCCCTTATGGCTTCTCATTATAATAAATTAATTATCCTCATCTTCCGGAGTCAGTGACTCTGATGTCTCCAAAACCTGTCGGGCATGTGGGTTGTAGCCATGTTGGATCTAGGCAATGTTTTATGTTGTATTTGTAAACTGTTGTATTTATAAATCAATTACAAGAAGTGTTGGTGACAGATATTTTTCCTCTTGTTTTTCTTTGTAAATAAACTTCTTGTAGGTCCCCTGATATCTTTGAACCCACAAGAGAAAAAAAGGTCCTGAGGAAGGTGGTTATCCACCGAAACGCGCGTCGACCAATCATGTGCGGGGGTCCTAAGTCTTTCTGAGACCCTAAAAACCTGACAACCTGTGAACTTGTCAGTTTATATGTAGTTTTCTTCCCTTTTTTCCCCTTTTGGTAGTGTAAGTGTGGTATGCATGTGTGTTTGTTTGTGAATTGAGTTGTGTCCTTGAATATCAGGTGGCCTTCTTAAAAATTAACTAATTTCTTCAGTGTATAAATAATTCCTTTTTGTATTTTTGGTGTGTTATGAATAATGTGTGTTTTAAAAAAAAACAAAAAAATTTTCTTGAGTCTGTAAAAATGTATTTATGATGAATTATGTAATTTGTATTTGAGAAATTGAAATGAAAAAAAACCTAAGTAAATGAAAATAAAAACTATGACAAAATAAACATGTTTATATAAGTCTGTCACCTTTCTCAGAATTATCTGATGTATACTGTCCACAGATATATATGACCTTTGAAGGAACACTTTCTAGAACAGAAGCATAAGAGATATCATTGTCCGCAATGATATCACATCTAGAAGAACAATAAATGATCATCAACTCAAAGGCTTCTACCCCTGTGGGCATTGTAAAGCCTGTCGTACCAGCAGTATGGTAAAAAAAAAATCCATCCCTGGTTTCGATACCCCCAAAAATATTGAACAATTTCTAACTTGCAGTTCCACCTTCTGTGTATATGTACTGGTGTGCCCATGTAAAATGAAATATGTGGGAAGTACTACCCTTATGACCAAAAAAAGAGTTCTTGAACATATGCGGGCGATAAACAACAAAGACCCCCATTACCCCATAGCGAGACATTTCGAACTTTGTCATGGTTCCAACAGGAACTTGTTAAGTTTCTTTGCTTTGGAACAAGTCCACTTGGGTCCAAGGGGTGGGAATAGAGCTCTTGCCCTTCGTAAACGTGAATCGAAGTGGATAATTAATCTTGAGACCAAACATCCAAAAGGGCACAATCTGGATGAAGAACTTGCCTACCATCTAAAAGATTAATGTTTGGTCTTGGTCACCTACATCTGATTTGATCTGTTAATTGCCAATATACTGTATCTAATCTGCAACTTGTTTGTGCTTTTCTGAATTTCATTGTAAATGTATTTTATTTTTTCACTTATAGGAAGAAAGGACAGGTTACTTGAATAGTGGATTGTTGTATTCATCCCTGACAACCTATTCCTTTCTTTCCGAGGGTCCTGTCTAACAGATAAGAATCTGCACTTTTATGGTTATTTTTTGCATGGATTATAATTGTCTCCTCACATTATCTTCTCTTTATTGATACAGGATGCGTTTTTAGGTATTGTCTATGTAACGTGGCGGCTGTATATTGAATATATAATTTTTATATAATCTGTGGGACACCTTTAATTTACTGGTCTAGATCACAAGGATATTCTAGATGAATTACGGCACCATGCCGAATACAGTTAATATTAGTCACGATCATCTTGGCAGGTATATGAATAGACGTGATATTAGTAATTTCCTGTAAATAATGTATATATGTATATTGTGTATCCTTATATATATACATAACAATAAGCAGCTAATAGGATTCCTAACAATACTTAGGCACTATGTCGAAAGAATCTGTTATCCTTATCTGTAAATATATGTATATATGTGTGTACATATGCGAAATGGTTTTTTATACACAATGACTATGTACATATTCAATTTGGTATCACCACTTATATATATATATACCATTCAAAGATGGCCGCCACATTAGGCCTTGTACACCAGTTAGCAAACTTTTAGTCCTTCTTTTATGTTGTATACCTATGCATGGACCTCCTGTTCCAATATGCAAGTGTGTGAACAAGACAGCTTTTGCTGTTGAAACGCGTAAAAAAAAAAGGTGTGAACAAGACAGCTTTTGCTGCTGAAACGCGTTACTTTGCTTGAATAAACTGCGGTGAAATTTATCCTGAGTGCGAGCTTTCCTGTGAAGGAGTGTTGTGTGGAATTGATTACCGAGTGATCCGCTCGGTGTTTGCTCGCCATCTGTCAACGGGTCCTGGACTTCAGTAGACGGGTCGCTTTTCTTTAGTATATATATATATATATATATATATATATATATATATATTACCTACTGGCGGTCGCCAGTAGGTATATATAGTTAGGATTTTTTCTCTATGGGATTTTTGAAAATTCTATGTCTAATAACTTTGGCGTTTGTGGACGGAATTGGCTGAAATTTTCAGGAAAATGGCACATTTTGTTTCTGAGCAGCCCCTGAACATTTGGGGGGTGTTCCTCAAGGGGGGGCCGAGAAAAAAGGGGGGTCCCAAAACACGTTTTTCCCATGGAAATTTCCATAGGGCGGTTGGCCTCACTTTTAGCTCGAACGGCTGAATGGATTTGCATGAAACTTGGCAAAATTGTAGGGACTGTTAGCCCAATGTGCCTTTGCTAGGTCTCAATATATGTGCTCCAGTGGATTTTGATAAATGAACGTTCAAAAAAATATATATATCTGTAACAGCGTCCCGGGTAGCGCTCCGGTTCGCGTACTTTTCGCGTAACGGAACTTTGCGAAGCGAAGCTGATTGGCTCTTCGGTGTCTGTCAACATTCTAAACAGTCCGGAGCGGCCGCCATCTTGTCTCTCGGTAGAATCGAGAGACAAGAGGAGGCCAAAACGAAGGGGAAAATGACCATAAGGGGGCATAGTAGATCCTCCCTGACCCCCTAGGTTTGATGTGGAGGCTTTAAAAGGGCCCCGCGGGGCAAAAAAATAAAAAAATAAAAAAATAAATCGTTTTTTTTGCGTTATCAATAGTGTTGTCCGTATTCCCAGTTAGTACCCTTCCCCGCCCGCCATGTGCACAAAGACCGCATACATCCCCCATAACGTCAAGGCTAAGTAACTAGAACGTCATAAGGAGTTGCAAGTCGCTCCCATACTGGCGCCATTTTGGTCGAGGTCAGGCAGGTTCAGAGTATAGTTCAATGTCTCCAATAAGTAGCGGCAAGACCAGAATCCCTTTCGGCTGTTTTCGCTTCGTCATTACGAGCACTAGAAAACAAGACATTCTGGGCAGTATCACCCTTGACGCAACCCTTTATTGTACAAGATGGTGTCTTTCAAAAGCCAGGGGTATAGGAGTATGTAACAAGCGAGCCATTTAATTGAAAAAACTAAACGTGACAAACAGTTGTAGGATCAGTGAAGGTTGATTTTTTAATTGAAAGTATAACAGGATCAGTTACAATAAAATCCTTCATACGCACACCATGGGCGAGTATCATGGGTAACATTACTTCGAAGCTTTATTAATACAATAATCAATAATGAAAAATCGACATCAATAGGGTTGTCCGTATTCCCAGTCAGTACCCTTCCCCGCCCGCCTTGCGCACAAAGACCGCATACATCCCCCATAACATCAAGGCTAAGTAACTAGAACGTCATAAGGAGTTGCAAGTCGCTCCCATACTGGCGCCATTTTGGTCGAGGCCAGGCAGGTTCAGAGTATAGTTCAATGTCTCCAGTAAGTAGCGGCAGGACCAGAATCCTTTTCGGCAGTTCTGGCTTCGTCATTACGAGCACTAGAAAACAAGACATTCTGGGCAATACCACCGTTGACGCAGCCCTTTATTGTACAAGATGGTGTCTTTCAAAAGCCAGGGGTATAGGAGTATGTAACAAGCGAGCCATTTATTTGAAAAAACTAAACGTGACAAACAGTTGTAGGATCAGTGAAGGTTGATTTTTTTATTGAAAGTATAACAGGATCAGTTACAATAAAATCGTCTATACGCACACCATGGGCGAGTATCATGGGTAACATTACTTCGAAGCTTTATTAATACAATAATTAGTAATGAAAAATCGACACCAATAGGGTTGTCCGTATTCCCAGTCAGTACCCTTCCCCGCCCGCCATGTGCACAAAGACCGCATACATCCCCCATAATGTCAAGGCTAAGTAACTAGAACGTCATAAGGAGTTGCAAGTCGCTCCCATACTGGCGCCATTTTGGTCGAGGCCAGGCAGGTCCAGAGTATAGTTCAATGTCTCCAGTAAGTAGCGGTAGGACCAGAATCCTTTTCGGCAGTTCTGGCTTCGTCATTACGAGCACTAGAAAACAAGACATTCTGGGCAATACCACCCTTGACGCAGCCTTTTATGCTACAAGATGGTGTCTTCCATTCAGAAAATATTGTTGGCAGCATTTTGAAAGGAAAGATAAACGGCCGTTCTCCTAATGAGTCTAACATTGTTACATTTATGAAGAATGTTGAAGAGTAGTATGTTAAAAATCTGAAGCCATCGTTCTACAAACTCTCAACCAGCCTTGGATGGAAAAATCCTGAAGAATGTACAAACTGAAAACCAGTTTTTGTTTGCATAGCATCACCTGCAACACTTGAGTCAGCTTTGTGTGAAGCCGCCATCTTGATCCAATCAATACCGCCCCCTTGCACACATTCAGGGACCAGGCCGCAGGACGTGTCTTCAGGTCAAACGGATTGTGGAACAAGGTCCAGAATGGAAGAGTCACCAAAAGGCAAAAAGTTCCGCCGGACCCTGGGAGCCGGCCGCCCATGTCGGGGGCGATCTCAGGCCACACCAGGGCAACAAGACTTGGGGTGGGGGCAGGAGCCAAGCGCCCCCTCCCAGTCCGCGCCACCACACCACCTCTCGGGGGCCTCCGTCAAGCGGTTCAGGGAGGCACCACATCACATTGCTTTCCAATGCAGTCAGTCAGGTCCTCAAACAGCCCCCACTTACACTCACCTATGAAAATCTTACTATTGATGCTTGACTGAGACCAAGGAGATCAGAGTGCATGTCTGTGTAAGGTGATGTACCTCTGTGGAGACAAGGTCCAGAATGGAAGAGTCGCTGTATCGCAAGAGTGGGTGAAATTTAGCCGGATGGCGGGTGAGACGCTGTAATAGCAAGAGCAGGCGCAACTCAGCTGGCCGAGAGAGACTTGGGGAGGGGGCAGGAGCCAAGCGCCCCCTCCCAGTCCGCGCCACCACACCGCCCCTTGGGGGCCTCCGTTAAGCGGTTCAGGGAGGCACCGCAGGCAGCCGTTCTTCAGATCAGTGGCTCTCACCGGCAAGGCTCCCCTCCTTTAGCAGCGATCGTTGGCGCTGTGGTTGCGGCCGGAGGCTCCGCCTAGTCAACGCCCCGGCCTCTCCATGTCGTAGGCCGCAAGAGCAATCGCAACTCAGCTGGCCGAGAGAGACTTGGGGAGGAAGCAGGAGCTAAGCGCCCCCTCCCAGTCCGCGCCACCACACCGCCCCTGGGGGGCCTCCGTCAAGCGGTTCAGGGAGGCACCGCAGGCTGCCGTTCTTCAGATCAGTGGCTCTCACCGGCAAGGCTCCCCTCCTTTAGCAGTGATCGTTGGCGCTGTGGTTCCGGCCGGAGGCCCCACCTAGTCAACGCCCCGGCCTCTCCATGTCGTAGGCCGCAAGAGTGGGCGCAACTCTGCTGGCCGAGTGAGAAATACCGTCCCCCTGCACACATTCAGGGACCAGGCCGCATTGCGAGGGCACCGCAGGACGTGTCTTCAGGTCAAACGGATTGTGGGACAAGGTCCAGAATGGAAGAGTCGCTGTATCGCAAGAGTGGGTGAAATTTAGCCGGATGGCGGGTGAGATGCTGTAATAGCAAGAGCAGGCGCAACTCAGCTGGCCGAGAGAGACTTGGGGAGGGGGCAGGAGCTAAGCGCCCCCTCCCAGTCCGAACCAATGAAAAGTGTTATTTTTAGGTCACATGACCTAGCCTTACATCATTAGGAACCCAAAAGTGAAATGAACCAATGAAAAGTTTTATTAACAAGTCACATGACCTGTTATGCTTACGTTACGCGCTCCGCGCCGCGCCCCGGACCGCTTCCGGGTAGCTGCTTTTCGCGCCTCGCGCACCGGAGCACTTCCGGGTGCGCTAACGCGGCGCGTCATATGACAGAAGGGACAGGCAACAAGAACCATCAGTCAAAGAGGGGAGGGTAAGTTCTTCTCTACCGGGTCACGTTGGGGCTCCACCGGAACTGATCGAATTGGTAGTCTACAGTGTTTCTGGATGTTTCAGACTGAAGCTGGCGTCAGCATGAGAGCACCACCATCTCGTGACTCCGTCGTGGCCATTCCGCAAGCAATCATGGCAGTCGCTCCCCACCGTAAGTCTGCGGGAGTCGGGGGCCCCGGTGACTCTTGTAGAATCTTCAAGGCTGAGGGGACGCTTTTGGGAATGGGGCCCATGCCCTAGCAGTCAAGCGTCCGAGTTCCAGGGTTGCCCAGAGCCATCCTTGCAGGCCAGGCCCAAGTCTGTGGAGCCGACCGCCATTTCCTGAGCTCCGTGGCAGCCACCTGTCGCTGTACTGCATGAGTGGGTGTAATTCATCCAGATGGCGGGTGCACCCCACGCCGTGTCCTGGCGCAGGTATATGTGATGGTTGGACCAGGGCACCGCAGGACGTGTCTTCAGGTCAAACGGATTGTGGGACAAGGTCCAGAATGGAAGAGTCACCAAAAGGCAACAAGTTCCGCCTGACCCCGGGAGCCGACCGCCTATGTCGGGGGCGATCTCAGGCCACACCAGGGCAACAAGACTTGGGGAGGGGGCAGGAGTCAAGCGCCCCCTCCGAGTCCGCGCCACCACACCGCCCCTTGGGGGCCTCCGTCAAGCGGCTCAGGGAAGCATCGCAGGCAGCGGTTCTTCAGATCAGTGGCTGTTAGCAGCGATCGTTGGCGCTGTGGTTGCGGCCGGAGGCCCCGCCTAGTCAACACCCTGGCCTCTCCATCTCGTAGGCCGCAGAACAGTCGGGGATAAATCCCGGGAACGGCAGCATGCATTTGGATCGATGTTACAGCAGGCTGCCATGTAAATAGTTATTTAATAAAACGTTTTACCCTGTTACTTTGCTGGTGTGTTGTATATATTTATAATATTTGCAAAGGGTTTGTCGTTGTTTTGGGCGGGGTGGGCGGCGGAGCCGAGCTGTCTTGCAGCCATCATGGCGTCGAGCTCAGTTCCTCTCACTAGTTTCATATTTCTCATGAGGGGTTGTTCCTAATGTTTCTATTTTAGCGAGGTCAAAAAGAGATCCCATTAGTGGCCTACTGATTTTGCTTGATTCCTTTTGTTGTTTCTAACGATTTTTCACTATCTGCAAAGACTAAACAGAGTATTGCGACTCTGTGCTTGTTTGTAAATAGAGAATGAACCAAAGAGAACCAATTCTAAAACAGTAAATGCTTGGATAACAATAAATCAAATGGAGAGGGAAGCAGGCACGACGGATTACAACGGGGGCAAAGGCCTGCGTTAACTACCCTTCACTAGCTGCAAAGAGAGAATACTCCTAAAAGAAAAGAGGGGGGGAGGGAGCGGGGGGTGCAGCGTTCAAAGCACATCAGCGTGCATAGACACGAAAATGTTTTTACCTACCACGTACTTGACATTTTAAAGCTTTTGATATTTGCTATTAAAAAACCATTGAAATTCACTGAAAAAACCATAGGTTATAGACCATGTATAGTTAGGAATTAGCATTTACAAAACCTTGAAAATTCACTGAAAAAACCATGGGTTATAGACCCTATATAGTTAGGAATTAGCATTTACAAAACCTTATTTTATTCACACAAAACCATTGAAATTCCATATATAGTTAGTTGCACTAACTATATATCGCGCACCCGCAATCCACTGCTGATGATGTCACATATTACATCATTCATGACATGGTCAGTGACATCACTGATGACATCACTGATGACAACTCAAATGACATCACTGATGACATTATCTAATGACTGTATGTTTCTGTAAAGTTAAAATATGTTTTACATATTGAAGAATGAGTGGATGTCTAAGTGTCTGGATGAAGAATTTAGCAGGTGCATGACTGACTGTATGAGTGAGTGATTAAATGTGTCTCACTGAGTGCATGGGTTAGTGACTAAACTGTCTTAATTTGTGCATCATTATGTCTGTTGTTCTGTAAACTGCTGAATGTGTTAATCAGTAGCTATATGAGTAACTATATGGGATATTCATTGGTTGCCCAAGTATTTGTATGGGATTCTAAGTATGTGTGTGAGTGGCTGGGAGGTGTATGACTCTGTGCATAGATGTGTGAGCAGTTGATTCACTAGATGTATGGGTTCAAAAGTGCATGTGGAAACAGATGCATGGGCGGTTGACTGTGTGCATGAGTGTATTGGTGAGTGAATGGATACCTCAGTGCAACATGTCAAAGTAAGTACATATGTAAAACACAGTACATGTGAGAGTTGACATATATAACCGTGCATAAGAGCCAGTGAATGTGTGAGTGGCTGTATGGATCATTGTGAACTTGTATCAGGGATCGTATAGGAGATTAAATATGTGTTAGAATATGTTTGAATTAGTAAGGTGTGTATAACTGTATAGTTGAGGAAATGGAGGTGTGATTGATTCTTTGCATGACTGACTAGATGTATGAGTAACTCCATGGATGAGTGACAATCTGTGAGTGTCTTTTTACACTGATTGTATCTAAGGTTATATTAGAGTCTGAAGAGGTTCATTGTATTATTACATGAATGATATTATCAGTGATGTTGTCAGTGATGTCATTTGAGTTGTCATCAGTGATGTCATCAGTGATGTCACTGACCATGTCATGAATGATGTAATATGTGACATCATCAGCAGTGGATTGCGGGTGCGCGATATATAGTTAGTGCAACTAACTATATATGGAATTTCAATGGTTTTGTGTGAATAAAATAAGGTTTTGTAAATGCTAATTCCTAACTATATAGGGTCTATAACCCATGGTTTTTTCAGTGAATTTTCAAGGTTTTGTAAATGCTAATTCCTAACTATATAGGGTCTATAACCTATGGTTTTTTCAGTGAATATATATATATATATATATATATATATATATATATATATATATATATTTAGGTGAAATGTTCAGTAACAACAAAACATTTTATATATATAGTTAGGTGAAATGTTCAGTAACAACAAAACATTTTAAACTTTAAAAAAACACTGAAATTCAACAGTTATAGGTAAAGTTATCTCAAGTAATTATAACAAGTGCCCTAAGGTGACTATAATTCCTGACTCTGCCATGCACAATTTTCGCATTAGTAATTTCACTATAAATGTTGCAGTGATATTATCAATGATGTTATTGACGATGCCATTAGTGATATAATATGTGGGGTAAATAGCAGTGCATGTATAGTTACTCGAGATAACTATAACAGGTGAATTTCAGTGGTTTTTAGAGTGTAAAATGTTTTGTTGGTATTGAACATTTCACCTAACTATAATATATATATATATATATATATATATATATATATATATATATATATATATATATATATATATATATATATATATATATATATATATATATATATATTACCTACTGGCGGTCGCCAGTAGGTAGTTATAGTTAGGATTTTTTTCAATGTTAAATCTCAAAATTCTATTTGGAATAACTTTGGCACCGGTTGACGAATCTGCCTGAAAATTTCCTGAAAATGGCCTTGTCGAGCTCGGGTCCTTCCTTGAAAGTTTGGGGGGGATACGTCAAGAGGCGGCCGAGATAAAAGGGGGGTCCCAAAACGCGTTTTCCCCATGTAAATTTCCATAGGGCGGTCGATTTCACTTTTAGCCCGAACGGCTGAATGGATTTCCAGCAAACTTGGCAAAATTGAAGGGACTGGTAGCCCGATGTGCCTTTGCTATGTCTCAAGATATGTGCTGCAGTGGATTTTGAGTAATTTAGGTTCAAAAAAATATATATATCTATAGGCGCTCTCCGGTGCGCGCACCGGAGTGCGCTCCTGGCGCGACACGCGACTTGCGCGCAGGAAGCTGATTGGCTCTTGGGTGTCTGTAAACATTCTAAACAGTCTGGAGCGGCCGCCATCTTGTGTCTCGGTAAAATCGAGACACAAGGGGTTTGAAAAAAAAAGGGGCAAATGACCATAAGGGGGAAGAGTAGACCCCCTCTGACCCCCTAGGTTTGATGTAGGGGCTAAAATAGGGTCCTGCAGGGCATTAAATTTTTTATTTTCTTTTTCGTTTTGCGCGGGGGAAGCGCATGGTACGCGCACCGGCGAAGAACGGGGAAAATCCAGGACCATATTTATGAAGGCCTTGCGCTGCTAGTTTTGCGCCTCCTGTGCGTCAATTTTTGTGACGCACCAGCGGTGTAAAAAAATGCGCATTGTTATGCAATATTTAAAAAGTGACGCATCTATCTAGATGCGTCACCTTTTAAATATAGTGCAACGAGGCACATTTTTTTACACTGCTGTTGTGATGCGTCACTTTTCTGTGCGCACTCCTTATGACATTCCAGATGTGTCATATTTAATGTATGACGAATCATGTTGCAAGGAGTTACAGATACATCAGTATTTCTGACATATCTGTAAACATAAAAGTGATGCGAGGCAGGTGCAAGATTTTGACGCAACAGCATCCTAAAAGTGACGCAGAGAAATCTTATAGATTTCAGTACGTCGTTATTACCAAGCTTTTTGCGGGGAAATGCCCCCTTTGCATACATTATACCTGACGCAGATATAATGTGGCCCAGAGTTTTAAAAAGTGACCCATGTACCTAGATGCGTCACTTTTTAAAAATAGCGTCAGGTATAATGCATGCAGAGGGGGTGTTCTCCCGCAAAAAGCTTTGTAATAGCGACGCAGTGAAATCTTTGAGATTTCACTGCGTCACTTTTAGGATACTGTTGCGTCAAAATCTTGTGCCTGCTTTACAGCAGGTGTTAGACTGACGCAAGACCTTTCACATGGTGCTTTTTCCATGTGAAAGGACACATTACTGGAGTTGCGTCACTTTTGTGACGCACTCCAGCAATGCGTTACTTGGAATGTCATAAGGAGTGCGCACAGAAAAGTGACGCATCGCACCAGTGGTGTAAAAAAATGTGCCTCGTTGCGTTATATTTAAAAAGTGACGTATCTAGGTAGATGGGTCCCTTCTTAAAATCAAGCGCCACATTATATCTGCGTGAGGTATAATGCATGCAGAGGGGGTGTTCCCCCGCAAAAAGCTTTGTAATAGCGACGCAGTGAAATGTTTGAGATTTCACTGCGTCACTTTTAGGATGCTGTTGCATCCTTTAAATATAGTGCAACGAGGCACATTTTATTACACTGCTGGTGTGATGCGTCACTTTTCTGTGCGCACTCCTTATGACATTCCAGATGTGTCATATTTAATGTATGACGAATCATGTTGCAAGGAGTTACAGATACGTCAGTATTTCTCACATATCTGTAAACATGAAAGTGACGCGAGGCAGGCGCAAGATTTTGACGCAACAGCATCCTAAAAGTGACGCAGAGAAATCTCATAGATTTCAGTACGTCGTTATTACCAAGCTTTTTGCGAGGGATTGTCCCCTCTGCATACATTATACCTGATGCAGATATAATGTGGAGCAGAGTTTTAAAAAGTGACCCATGTACCTAGATTCGTCACTTTTTAAAAATAGTGTCAGGTATAATGCATGCAGAGGGGGTGTTCCCCTGCAAAAAGCTTGGTAATAATGACGCAGTGCGTCACTTTTAGGATGCTGTTGCGCCAAAATCTTGTGCCTGCTTCACAGCAAACCTTTCACATGGTGCTTTTTCCATGTGAAAGGACACATTACTGGAGTTGCGTCACTTTTGTGACGCACTCCAGCAATGCGTTACTTTTGTGTTTACAGATACGTCAGAAATACTGACATATCTGTAACTCCTTGCGAATTGATTAGTCATATATTAAATATGACATATCTGGAATGTCATAAGGAATGCGTCCAGAAAAGTGACGCATCGCTGTTTTCACGTAGCGATGCGTCACTTTTCAGAAATGAGGCCTCCAGTTTATTCACTGTGTCATAACTTTCTTTTCTAACACTCACCTTCTTTCATTCCTCCTACTTCACTTCCTTTCACCTCTCATACCTTTCTGTTCTTTCTTACTCATTCTCCTTTCAATTATCAATGCACTATATTTCACTTACTCTTCATTTTTTTAAGAATATAGCTCTTTGATGAGAATTGGAGGTAGTTCTGAAAAGAACTTTTGGTTTTCTTCTTTTAACTGAACAGGAACAAAAACAGGGAATGGAAACTGCTCAACAGGAGCAAAAAGAAAAGAAAAAAATTAGGGGTGGGAAGGGCAGCGATGGTTCTCCAATGCTCGAACCATGAGCAGGACACTTTGCTCCCCATAGGTGAGGAGTTGATTGCAGTATCTGCATTTGACGACCCCATGGTTAAATGCAGGTTGTATGTTTGCCACCTGCTCCTGCGATTGCTCTCTCCCAGAAGAAGTTGCTCCTCCTGTTGATGTAGAGGCCCCATATCTGGGAACCTCTTGTGCCAGAGCCCTGACACTTTCCCGGGCAAAATTCTGGGGGTGCCTCCTCTCCACATGGCGAATCATGGTGAAGTTGCCAAAAGAATACTTTTTTGGGGGGTTACCCCGTGACAGGACCTGTTTGCAGATCCTGCACTCTACTTTTGGTGCATTCACCTTTTTCTGGTCTGCTGGAAACTTAAAAAATTTCCAGATGAAATGCTCTTTGACCTTCGGCTGAGGAGGCTCTTCATCAATGAAATCATTGGAGTCATCTTCACTGCTGGATGGTCTGGCAGCCATGATTATCCAAGAAATATGCAACAGCAAAAAAGGCAGGTCTTTCAGTCACAAAAGTGAAAGAAGAAGTGAAGGAAATGGGTGGGGATTTCATTCATTGTAAAAAAAACTGTTAGCAACCAATGAAAAGTGTTATTTTAGGGTCACATGACCCGACGCGTTTACGCTGCGCGCTTCGGAGCACTTCCGGTGCGTTTACGCAGCGCGATCGTAGGCGCTTCCGGGGCGCAAACGTGGCGCGATCCTAGGCGCTTTTGCGTGCGTTTATGCGCCGCGAACGTAGGCGCTTCCGAGGGCACTTACGTTGCGCGCCGAAGTGACGTCATCAAACTTTTACAGAAATGCATAATCATTTTCCTTATTAAAAAAAACTAATTTTATTTGTATGGTATGAAATGTTTTGCATTATTATTAACTTTTCATTCATATTTTTTTTCACGAACGACAGTTGCGCTCTGGGTGCGCTTTCAGATGAGCTCACCGAAAAGCTTACCGGAGAGCTTAGCTGAAAGCTTCCCGGAGCGCGCACCCAGAGCGCAAAAGAAAAAAATTATATAAAAAAAAATGAATACTTTAAAAAAAACAGCAAATTGTAAAAAAAAAAAAAAGGTTAGAAACTCGATATACAAAGGAATTAGCATTTAAAAAACCTATGAAATTCACTGAAAAAACCATAGGTTTCACACCAGTTATAGTTAGGAATTAGCATTTAAAAAACCTATTAAATTCACTGAAAAAACCATAGGTTTCACACCAGTTATAGTTAGCTGGAAATTTTACTGATATAAAACCATTGAAATTCCCACGTTATAGTTAGATGGACTCACTATAACTTGCGCGTGCAATGCACTGCTGATGATGTCTTATAACCAATCAATTTTTAAAAACCATCCATTTAGACACTTATTTAAACATTTATTCTTCCATCAACTTTTACATATACATATATAAAATATATTTATTTTTCAGAAAGACACACATTCACTGGATGGTGTCATCAGTGATGTCATGAGTGATGTCACTGACCATGTCATGAGTGATGTAATATGTGATGTCATCAGCAGTGCATTGCACGCGCAAGTTATAGTGAGTCCATCTAACTATAACGTGGGAATTTCAATGGTTTTATATCAGTAAAATTTCCAGCTAACTATAACTGGTGTGAAACCTATGGTTTTTTCAGTGAATTTAATAGGTTTTTTAAATGCTAATTCCTAACTATAACTGGTGTGAAACCTATGGTTTTTTCAGTGAATATATATATAACATTGTTACTGAACATTACACCTAACTATATTGCTACTTTAAAAATTGGTTTTCCTGTGAATTTCTAGGGTTTATTAACGTAAAGTAACATTTAATTATCATACCTGAGCCTGCAGCCAGGCCGATCAGCCAAGCACCCGCATGCAGCTAACCCCCACAGCATATGTCTTCCGGCCGTGCACAACAGGGAGGTAGCCACAGGGTCTGGCCCTGGGGACCCCATCCCCCAGGGCCTTTTTTTTAAAGGGGACAGGGGCACGTGGCCCCCCCTTTCCCGAACCTATTATGGCCCTGGAAACCACATCCCCCAGGGATATATATATATTATAAAGGGGAGGGGGCCATGTGGCTCCCACCAAAAACCTCATTAGGCCCTGGGGACACCATCCCCCAGTACCTTATTTATTTTAACAGGGAGGGGACCATGTGTCCCCCTTTCCCAAGCCTTATTAGGCCCTCAGTACCCCATCCCTCAGATATGCCACAGAGTGGAGGCGTTCTAGTGGCCAGGACTAAAAGACCAATGACCAGCAGTAGCACCATTCGGCTCAGAGCGTGAGACTACCTAGCCAAAATATTCATGACCTCAAGCAACAAGTGTAATATAGTCAAGACCTCGCTTGACTGAAAATCAAAAAGTTTTAAGAAAGAAAAAGTAGCTGAAAAAACCAATACGTTTGGCCTTTTTATAATGTATGCATTCAGAACACAATATATGGATACACTGCACACATAGAGCACATAAACATGCACAACAGACAACCAAGTCTACTAAAATCCATTCCCACATTGTCCAGCAGAGAGACACATACTAACAGACAAATAGACATTCTGTCATATAAACAGATAGGCCAGCAGTCTTCTGAAACAAGGGATATGGGCTGATGCTACCTAGAGAGGCACAGAATGATGTGCACTGCCAGAGAGCACTGAGTAATGGACCCTAGATGAACAGGGTGTGATATCCCTTCTGCAGTCATTGAATGATGTGCCGCAGACGGCAGTGGGTATGGCGCGTGAGGAGCGCCCAGGTTGTTGTGCGTCACAAGAGCACTGGCTTCTGTAAAGTTGAGAGGCACATATATATCTGTGTAGGACATGAGAACAGGGTGACATCAGCAGACAGAACTGGGTGGTGCACAATAGGTGTGTACGATGAGTGGTAGTTGGGGACATAGCGATGGAAAGGAGCAGGCGGCTGTACCATGGAATGAGTAACTCATCAAGGGCAGTTTTTATTTTAAATCCTTTCACTTTTATCGTTCCATTCTAGATGTTGGACTGCAAGTATCAGAATGCAAACAAAATATATTCTATGCCAGATATTTTTAAAGATATGTAAGTGAATTTTGATGTTTTATGGGATGCTATTCCTGAGTAGATACACATTTTGAAGCAGCCTGTTTACAGGGACACCCATAAAAATTAATAACATACATGGGAACACCTATAGACATGCACAGCTCTTACAACGAGGTACATATGCACACCTGCAAAGTGCAAGAGGCCCATGACGTGTATGTGGCATCAAGCAGAAATCAGGACACCAATATGCCTTACACTTACATATAATGATTCTTATATCTGTTGGTTGAGTTCCTCCCTGAAACAGACAATGACCCTAACCCACTGCAGAGGCATGCCTCATTATCAGGTCCCTCATCACTATTGTCATTACTGAGGCCCACAGAAGGCTTCCTGAGGAGCTCTTGAAAAGGATTAAATGTTTTTGATTTGGTTTTACTTTACCACTGTCTTACAGATTTTGTGAAGGATATTCCTTAAATAATGATGTACCTTCTTTTTGGTAAGGTATTAACTAAGGGACCATAAAGAACTGAAAATGCAGAAGGGCTGGTACCCAATTAACCAATTTAGGGCCAGATGTAGGTCGCCCAATACCGGTCGGTAACGGCCGAAATGACCGAATTTCGTCCGTTACCGACCGGTATTTGGTATTTGGAATGTAGGTGGCATGATTGTAGGATTCGGTATTTTACCGAATCGGTAACTTAAGGAATCGGTAAATTACCGAATTCTTAACATACCAAGGGCCAGATGTAGGTCGGTCGGTAACGGCCGAAAATCGGTATTTTCGGCCGTTACCGACCGGTATTCAAGAATTGGCATGTAGGGGCACAATTTTACAGAATCGGTAAATTTACAGAATCGGTAAATTTACTGATTCTGTAAAATACTGAATCGGTATTTTTACCGATTCGGTAAATCTCAGATGTAGGTGGGACTCTTCTGAGTCCCAAAGGCCCTACAAAATCGGTATTTTACCACACAATCCTATTGTGTGGTAAAATACCGAATTCAGGTGTGCATGCACATGTGTGCATGCACACCTAGCCATGTGACAGGGGCATGTCTGTGTGCCACATGGCGCACATGCCTATTTGTGGGGTGCCAGAGGGTGTCAAAGTGGCATCCCCTGCACCCTTGCAAAATTCGGTATTTACCGGTTCTGTAAATACAGAATCTGTATTTCCCATTGATTCCTATGGGCTTCAAATACCGATTCTGTATTTACAGAATCGGTAAATACCGAATGTTACAGATTCGGTATTTCCACATCTGGTAATACCTACATATCCACCCCTTAGATTTACCGATTTTTAATTACCGAATCGGTAAAATTCGGTAATTAAAAATCGGTAAATCTATTTTACCTACATCTGGCCTGTGCTTTTCACATTTAAGGATTCGTTATTTACCACCAACTACAAGTTGGTGGTAAATAACGAAAACCGTTAAAAAAGCAATTTTGTGCTTTTTTAACAGTGCCGTGTGGCAGACATACATGCCCTTAGGGCATGTATGTGTGCCACATGTGCACCCATGCACTATACAGGGGTGGAACTGTGTGTCAATGTGACACCCTGCCACCCTTGTAAGTCTACCCCCTATTACTGATTCGGTATTTACCGAATCAGTAATTCTCATTCATTCCTATGGGCCTCCAGGCCCATAGGAATGAATGGGGAATACAGAATCGGTAAACACCGAATCGGTCTTTACCGAATGTTACCGATTTAGTAAAATTATCGAATCCTTAGCTACATATCATTTACAGATTCTAAAATACCGAATCGGTAAAATTCGGTATTTTAGAATCGGTAAATGATATTTACCTATATCTGGCCCTTAGTCTCTGATCTCAAGGAGCTTGTGAGATGTAAATGCCTACACTAGGTGAGGGTCACCATTCTGCATCTTTTGTGTATGGGAGGAAAAGCCAGTGGCATGCTCTCGCTCCCTCCCTTTCTGGTTGATATCCATGTCATGTGTAGCATCTTCAGCCAGTCCATTTGTTAAAGGCAGCTGCATTTTACATGCTGTGTTATAATGTAAATATAAAGCTTCCAACTTCGGAAGCGTCATTCTGTAATCTACAAAGTTGGTGAAAGTGTACAACGTGATATGGGCCACAGCTATTCACAGTGGCATAGAAAGAGTAGCGTGGGCCCAAATGCAAGCAAGGGAAATGGACCCTTGCCCTTCCCCATTGAAGTAGTGAAAGGCAGACATAATTGGTGATTAATGGTTCCATTTATATATATTCTGCTTTTATGGTTTCCTCTGAAGAAATCGAATAAAGCTTATTTGACTTGACTAGTGGTTCTATCTTACACCTGGCCCTGGTGACATTTCGCCTGCTGTACAATTGATAGCTATGCCCTTGCTATGCAAATGGATCGATAACATTAAAAATCCTACTCACAATTTTAACATTTGACCTGGTTTTAGTTTATTAGTTTAAAGCACTCTCTGTATTTTCACTGTATGAATATCTGGGGAAAAACGTTTGTTTTCAAGTAACAATGTAATTTATTTTGATTTACTTTGTTCCTTTCAGACATTTTTAAAGACAATGTTTACATTTCGATGCAGATAGCAAAGGGGAAAGGTCCGTAATAGAAATCTTCACTATCGGATGTGCAAAACATACAAGAATCATTAAACCATATCAGCCTTAGGCAGTGTAATGAATGGTTCGGATGATCTGAGTGAAGAAGGGCTGGCACTACACAAATGAAACATCAGAAGCAACATTACCATGGTGAAAGAGCTACACCCCATTCCTGAGGCAATATGAAAGGCAGAAATTGTGTATAGTGGACGCTGGTGGCTAATTATTGTATATAAAAAAAAGGCTTATTATTAATACCGAGCCGTACCTAAAAAAAACAGGTGACAAGTATTTTGTTTGTGTTTCGATCTAGGCCAGCATTCCTGCACATTTCAGAGGTGCCTCACCACTCAAACAGTTCAGAAGATAACCTCCACAAGGAGCACTTTGTCCCCTCCAGTCTTTAATCCCAACAAAGAAGAAACTCTCCTCCTCCACCCGTATTTCATGAGTCATTCTTTATCCGTCCCTGCATATGATCTAAAATAGCTGCTTACTTTACCGCTATGTACGGGGATCCATTGCTTCCGTAATTATCAGTACACATGAATTAAGAACACTACACTGCGGAAACATTACAAGAAATACCACAGAATATCTGTAAATACAATACATTAGGGGCCTGATTACGAGTTTGGTGGTGTGGCGTTGGTTCCGCCCCACCGCTGCACTCCCAAACCAGTGGTCAGGCCGCCCACCACATTATGAGTTTTTCTCGTGTCTGGTGGGCTTTTTTTATACGTTCCCACAGCGGTGCCTCAGAAAATGGGCACCATAAATGGGAACGCCAAAAACAGTTCCTGCACGGTATGTCCTGTATAGTCCATGCCGTGCAGGAACTGGGGTGCATGCAGCCCCCCTGAATGCACCCCATGGCCCTGAGGCAATAGGGGGACCAGTCGGGCGCCCTTTTTTTCGTCTCCACCACAGTTTTTATGGAGGAGGAACCTCCATGAAAGCCATGGTGGAGAGGAAACTCGTAATATGCGTGGCGGGACCACGTCGGTCCCACCAAGCATATTAAAGACTCTATACCGCTGCACCACTGCCAAGGAATGGCAATTCCCTGATGGCTGCAGCCGGGCAATGGCGGTCTGACTGCTCTAATTGTGATATAGCAGTCGGAAGACCACTACTGTAGGGTCCGCGAGAGTCTGGCCGTACGTGGAATGCCAGACTCGTAATCCAGCCCTATGTGCAACACTGCAACAAAGGTTATGTTGTGATCTCAGCTATATGCTCATTCATGGTTCTTTTTGGCAGGTACGGATTTATTGTACTATATTGAAATTCATCAATGATAAACCGATGGCTGTTACTGAAGATTTGTTTGGTGTTGACAATATCATGCTATTCTTAGCAGATCATTTTCTGCAAAGCATTAGTAGCCTTCGTAAGCTGCCACTTATATTTCTCGTGACATAATGGGACTGCCCTGTGGTGAATCTCGCTTAGGTCATTCCGGTATGCTGAGGAAATGAACTGAAGGGTGGCAGCTTCTCACTTTGAAGGCACAGGCATGGGGTAGCTAGAAAGTGACACTGGACAGTGACCTGCTTGTGGACTCCCTGATCGCATGGCAGTGTCGTACTCATTCTGGTTTCAGCAATGTGAATTAAGAATCTTATGGGTGTTTGGCATCACTAGAACTTCCTGGCTGTGTCGATAGTGGCAAACGTTCCCTCAATAGGTTAAACACAGTTCCTACCACAGCTACTGTGGGCAACAGCACTCTGGCTGGAAGTTGCAGTGGTCGTCTTTGACCCAAAACGTTTTCAGAAATGCTACGGTGTGTGATGCTGTGGCTGTAGATGCCTGTTTGGTAATAACATTAGACTTGTGCCGAACGCATATGCTGGGGCTTCAACAACCCAACCCTTGGACCCCAATTGTGTGGTCCCTTTGCTTGCCAGAAAATACTATATCATCACAACTGCTACTGTTTTGTTGTGTCTGACCCCAAATCCAAAGAGACCGCAAATAATATTAGCAAGGTGTTAACATTTTTGCTCTAATGCTTTATAGACACACATATTTTGAGTTTGTCTGTAAAGAGATAAGGAAGGGAAGAGTAACGGTAGAATCACATGTGTGCTACAATCTCTGCAGGTGTTTTTGTTTGGAGTCAGCCATCTTTCTATTGTAACATAACAGTATTTATACTTAAAGTGAGTTAGATATATTTTTTGCCTGCTGTTCTGAATTGCTGTGCCTGATGAGTCACCAGACCCTCTGACTTACGTTCTACTGCAGGGGCATCTGCAGGTTCTTCGCTATTCCGGAACCCGATGGTTCCCTCCCTCAACCCCACCCTTGACCAACCAACCCACCCCACAGGTGTTCTCTAGCTGGTTGTGGCCAGGACCAGCCCCTAGGCCATATAGATGTCTCTGGCCCTTGCTCTCTCACAGAGTGGGGGGCTTTAGCCCCAGGCCTGTAGTACCCGTTGACCACTTCCCTTCTCCATCCTTGCGGCTCCAAACTGCCATTGGTCCTCCCAACTGGGGTCTGCACCCTCAGGCTGACCAGCCACCAGGGACAAGGCTCTCCTCCCCCTACCTCTCCTTCTGGGGTTCCACCCTCTCCTCCTACGTGGGGCACTCTCAGACCACTCTCTCCCCAGTCCAGGGCCTTGACCCAGCAACTGATTCCCCAACCTAGAGTCTAAACCCTTAGGTTGAACTGATTACAGGGGCGAGTCCTCCCTCCCCTTGCACCCCCTCCCAGAGTCCCACACCCTCCTAACTGGAGTAGTACCCCTGGAAGACAATTCTGGGGGGACACTGCTTACAGATGTCCCACCCACCAGGTCAGGCAGTACCTGTCCCTGGCCTCCCAACCCAGGATCTACGCCCTGTGGCTGAGTCGGTGCCAGAGGCGAGACCTTCCTCCCTCTGCACCCCTTCTAGAGTTCCGCACCCTCCCACCTGGAGAAGTACCCCTGGAAGTCAAACCAGTAGGGACCTTGGTTACAAGTGCCCCTCCCTCCAGATGAGGCAGCCGCTGATGCTGGCACCCCAGTCCAGGATCTAAACCCTGCAACTGAGCAGACCCTCAAACCTCTGGAGCTCCGATTACAGATGCTCCGGGTTTTCCTGACACAAGGGGCGTCCCTTCAATGGATGGCTTATCAGGACAGCCTAGACTCCCAACCTGGGGTCTGCTTCTGAAACTCTCCAGGCCCTGAGACTGCGGTTGGGGCACCTCGGGACACCTCCTTCCTGTAGATAGGATGTGAGGCCCTACAACCCTCTCACTTCCCTGGGACCTAGCTGGGCTATTCTGCATCTCTCCCACCTCCCTGGGTCGGAAGATCCCTTCACCATTCCCTTCAGGATCACTCTCCAATGTCCTCTCAGACTCTCTGGCACTCACCCAAAGGGCTGCCTCCCGTGCAAGTTCCCTGGGGTCTGAGAACCCACACTGCAACAGGTGGTGGCGCAACCTTGGGAAACAATTCCTTAGCATGTGCTCCATGATAACTACCTGGCTTAGCCCTTCTCAATCCTCCACTGTGCTACTCACCACCCAATCCTCCAATACAGTCCAACACCCCTCCGCAAACTCCTCCCAGGACTGGTGCTACAGTTTTCCCCTGCCCCTGAATTCCAAACCTCCCCCCTCTTCCTGGGAATCAGGCTCCATCTCCCGGGCTCTGGGAGTGAGACTTCCTGCCCTGGACATACTCTCGCTGCCCCCACTGGATCCCACCCTCACTGGTGAATCCAGACCACAAAAACCACTCTCAGGGGACAACCTACCCACCTGAGCTAGTCTCTCCTAGCGAAGGACCTCTCTGCCTCCGCCATCCTCTCCTGCGCTAGGACCTTCTTGGTCTCTAGCCTCTTCTACTCCCCCCTCAGCTGCGCTAACTCCTTGGCATGCTCCAATCTGAGCTTCTCCCGCGCCAGCTGATGTTCCCTTTCCTCCCTCCTATCTACCTACTCTTCTGGGGACAGGGACAGGGAAAGAGATGGGGCAGTGCCCCCGGGACTGGACCCAGCACGGGACACCCTGACTATGGCGTCATCATTCGCTACTGGCGTCTCCGCCCAATCAACTTCTTCCTCCTCCTCAGAGTCACCACCCTCCAGTGTTATGGACCAGGGACCCTCACTCTCAGAGTCCTCCTCCTGGTCTCCACCAAATTATTATTATTATTATTATTATTTATTTTTATAAAGCGCGTAGTCACCCGGAGGTATCCCAGCGCTAAATCCACCCTTTAAATATGCGGAGGGGTAATCGGAAAGGTCCTCCCCTTGCACCCCCTCCCAGAGTCCCGCACCCTCCTAACTGGAGTAGTACCCCTGGAAGACAATTCTGGGGGGACACTGCTTACAGATGTCCCACCCACCAGGTCAGGCAGTACCTGTCCCTGGCCTCCCAACCCAGGATCTACGCCCTGTGGCTGAGTCGGTGCCAGAGGCGAGACCTTCCTCCCTCTGCACCCCTTCTAGAGTTCCGCACCCTCCCACCTGGAGAAGTACCCCTGGAAGTCAAACCAGTAGGGACCTTGGTTACAAGTGCCCCTCCCTCCAGATGAGGCAGCCGCTGATGCTGGCACCCCAGTCCAGGATCTAAACCCTGCAACTGAGCAGACCCTCAAACCTCTGGAGCTCCGATTACAGATGCTCCGGGTTTTCCTGACACAAGGGGCGTCCCTTCAATGGATGGCTTATCAGGACAGCCTAGACTCCCAACCTGGGGTCTGCTTCTGAAACTCTCCAGGCCCTGAGACTGCGGTTGGGGCACCTCGGGACACCTCCTTCCTGTAGATAGGATGTGAGGCCCTACAACCCTCTCACTTCCCTGGGACCTAGCTGGGCTATTCTGCATCTCTCCCACCTCCCTGGGTCGGAAGATCCCTTCACCATTCCCTTCAGGATCACTCTCCAATGTCCTCTCAGACTCTCTGGCACTCACCCAAAGGGCTGCCTCCCGTGCAAGTTCCCTGGGGTCTGAGAACCCACACTGCAACAGGTGGTGGCGCAACCTTGGGAAACAATTCCTTAGCATGTGCTCCATGATAACTACCTGGCTTAGCCCTTCTCAATCCTCCACTGTGCTACTCACCACCCAATCCTCCAATACAGTCCAACACCCCTCCGCAAACTCCTCCCAGGACTGGTGCTACAGTTTTCCCCTGCCCCTGAATTCCAAACCTCCCCCCTCTTCCTGGGAATCAGGCTCCATCTCCCGGGCTCTGGGAGTGAGACTTCCTGCCCTGGACATACTCTCGCTGCCCCCACTGGATCCCACCCTCACTGGTGAATCCAGACCACAAAAACCACTCTCAGGGGACAACCTACCCACCTGAGCTAGTCTCTCCTAGCGAAGGACCTCTCTGCCTCCGCCATCCTCTCCTGCGCTAGGACCTTCTTGGTCTCTAGCCTCTTCTACTCCCCCCTCAGCTGCGCTAACTCCTTGGCATGCTCCAATCTGAGCTTCTCCCGCGCCAGCTGATGTTCCCTTTCCTCCCTCCTATCTACCTACTCTTCTGGGGACAGGGACAGGGAAAGAGATGGGGCAGTGCCCCCGGGACTGGACCCAGCACGGGACACCCTGACTATGGCGTCATCATTCGCTACTGGCGTCTCCGCCCAATCAACTTCTTCCTCCTCCTCAGAGTCACCACCCTCCAGTGTTATGGACCAGGGACCCTCACTCTCAGAGTCCTCCTCCTGGTCTCCACCAAATTATTATTATTATTATTATTATTTATTTTTATAAAGCGCGTAGTCACCCGGAGGTATCCCAGCGCTAAATCCACCCTTTAAATATGCGGAGGGGTAATCGGAAAGGTCCTCCCCTTGCACCCCCTCCCAGAGTCCCGCACCCTCCTAACTGGAGTAGTACCCCTGGAAGACAATTCTGGGGGGACACTGCTTACAGATGTCCCACCTACCAGGTCAGGCAGTACCTGTCCCTGGCCTCCCAACCCAGGATCTACGCCCTGTGGCTGAGTCGGTGCCAGAGGCGAGACCTTCCTCCCTCTGCACCCCTTCTAGAGTTCCGCACCCTCCCACCTGGAGAAGTACCCCTGGAAGTCAAACCAGTAGGGACCTTGGTTACAAGTGCCCCTCCCTCCAGATGAGGCAGCCGCTGATGCTGGCACCCCAGTCCAGGATCTAAACCCTGCAACTGAGCAGACCCTCAAACCTCTGGAGCTCCGATTACAGATGCTCCGGGTTTTCCTGACACAAGGGGCGTCCCTTCAATGGATGGCTTATCAGGACAGCCTAGACTCCCAACCTGGGGTCTGCTTCTGAAACTCTCCAGGCCCTGAGACTGCGGTTGGGGCACCTCGGGACACCTCCTTCCTGTAGATAGGATGTGAGGCCCTACAACCCTCTCACTTCCCTGGGACCTAGCTGGGCTATTCTGCATCTCTCCCACCTCCCTGGGTCGGGAGATCCCTTCACCATTCCCTTCAGGATCACTCTCCAATGTCCTCTCAGACTCTCTGGCACTCACCCAAAGGGCTGCCTCCCGTGCAAGTTCCCTGGGGTCTGAGAACCCACACTGCAACAGGTGGTGGCGCAACCTTGGGAAACAATTCCTTAGCATGTGCTCCATGATAACTACCTGGCTTAGCCCTTCTCAATCCTCCACTGTGCTACTCACCACCCAATCCTCCAATACAGTCCAACACCCCTCCGCAAACTCCTCCCAGGACTGGTGCTACAGTTTTCCCCTGCCCCTGAATTCCAAACCTCCCCCCTCTTCCTGGGAATCAGGCTCCATCTCCCGGGCTCTGGGAGTGAGACTTCCTGCCCTGGACATACTCTCGCTGCCCCCACTGGATCCCACCCTCACTGGTGAATCCAGACCACAAAAACCACTCTCAGGGGACAACCTACCCACCTGAGCTAGTCTCTCCTAGCGAAGGACCTCTCTGCCTCCGCCATCCTCTCCTGCGCTAGGACCTTCTTGGTCTCTAGCCTCTTCTACTCCCCCCTCAGCTGCGCTAACTCCTTGGCATGCTCCAATCTGAGCTTCTCCAGCGCCAGCTGATGTTCCCTTTCCTCCCTCCTATCTACCTACTCTTCTGGGGACAGGGACAGGGAAAGAGATGGGGCAGTGCCCCCGGGACTGGACCCAGCACGGGACACCCTGACTATGGCGTCATCATTCGCTACTGGCGTCTCCGCCCAATCAACTTCTTCCTCCTCCTCAGAGTCACCACCCTCCAGTGTTATGGACCAGGGACCCTCACTCTCAGAGTCCTCCTCCTGGTCTCCACCAAATTATTATTATTATTATTATTATTTATTTTTATAAAGCGCGTAGTCACCCGGAGGTATCCCAGCGCTAAATCCACCCTTTAAATATGCGGAGGGGTAATCGGAAAGGTCCCCACAGGGCTCTAAGGGTTCCCCCATCTTGAGTGCCTCATAGAGAAATAACTTCTGCGAGTGTTGCCTTCTGGGGGTATCCCACTCTCTTTGCAGAAGTCTATCACTTCCTGCTCTGTGTACTCCATGAGGCAATCCTCATCATAGATTAACCCCATCCTGGCAAGGTACACCCGGGACACACCACCCACAGTGCAACAGGGGGACACAATTCAAAGATCACTTTTCAGGAGGAAGCAATAACCAGAAAAACAATATTCCTCACAAAAAACTGTGATTACTTTTAACTGCTCAGTTTGCAGTGTGACCCGTTGCCTCTGCGGTACTGCGCAAACACAAGACCTATCCCACCGCTCACCAACAATGTTAGAAGTGGGGTAGCATAGTGCAGAGCGGGCGGGCCAAACTCCAGAGGACATGTGTGAAGCATCCACGCAGTACACACAGACGACACACAAGACTTACCACAAAAAGAGACCCACCAGATTAGATGAAAAAGAATATGTGTATTATAAGATCAACACAGTAAAACGTAATCACAGTGGCATGTAAACGGTGCCAGCCGGCACTGGGTAATGTGTTGCTCGGGGACTATTTACAGGGCAGCACACAGCGGGCCGTTGCCAGAACCATCGCTGGTACAGTTCGGGTGAAGGAAAGGGCGAAGTACAAATGAAAAAGGTAAATTCAACAGTCTCAATCCTGTAATGAAGATAGCAGGCATAAACATTAGGCGGACTCCATTAACAGTGGTAACATTAGACCTGAACAGGTTAACAGGGGCAACATTTCCATTAACCCAAAAGCAGTGTTTACAGGCACATGATGCATTCAGATGGGCTGGAGGTATGTCAGCAGCAGGGCGTCACACCTAGCAAGTGCGTAAACATTTAGGAAACATTGCTGGCCTCAGAACCGTAGTAGGCGTAGGCATAAACATGCGAGCATGAATGCATTAGGCATCAAATCATGAGCAGGGGACTGAGTCCTATCATAAGTCCAACCCTGCATTAGGCAAAATCCTGGGAGCTCAGGGGCATCAACCTTAGGAAAAACCCATTAGACACATTAGTGTAGATGCATCACCCTGGGGCTACACACATTAACATAGGGCGCATTCGCCTGCGAAGTAAGCAGTGGGGGGGCAAACAGCATTAAGGCCTATTCATCATAGCCCTGGCCTAATCACCGTAGCAGGGCACAACCAGGGGAACCTAGGGTGTCTTCACGAGACCCAAAAGCATAATCAACACTTTGAACCATAACAGGCATCATGCATAGGGGGGCCAAAATCACCTCCTGCCTTAGGCCTACTCCCATTAGCATAGGGCCTACACATAAGCCGAAGAGCATGACATTACAACAGGCTAAACCAATCATTAGGGTAAAAGCCGGAGTAACAACATTTCCGGTCACGTTAGATTCCCCTCTCCCTCTGGGCCTCTCCCATAAAAAATTAGGGGGTCCACAAAGTTCTGGTCTGTGGGGGTCCCCTTTAGGGACCCGAGGCTCAAAAATTCCTCAATCGCTGCAGCGACCCGCTGCAGCGACCCGCCACTGCGACATCGCTGTGTAGCCCCCGGGGCACTGTGGCCCTGTCGGTGGTGGGGCCCCACCGGGGCTTCAATAAGTATTGCTGCACGTTGCAGCTGCCCACTGTCAGCTGGGGCAGCAATAAAGTCACATTGGCGCAAGGGGGGCGGGCACTGACAGTGTGCGCCATTGCCCTCTCCACCCCCAGCTCCTCAAAAGGCCTCTTCCTGTGCCTCGGGGGCCACAGGCAGTCCCCCAACTCCGCCCCACTCACGGGGATTCCTGCGGGGGTTCCGGGCTTCTCTTGCTGCTGGCAGCAGCTCCTCCACACCCAACTCCTCGACCTGCACGCGGGGCTCTCCCTTCCCCTTGGGAGCCATGCAAACCACTGACTGTTTGCCTCCGCGGGCGGAGGCGGGGTAGGCTTCCGCCCTCCAAGGTCAGGACGGCTCCGGGCTTTTCTTGCTTGCCAGCCGTGGGGCTCTCCTCATCACGTGAGAGCCCCACCCGCGTCAGCGTCTCGCCCAACTTCGCCCGGGCCCCCTCCTGGGACCCGGGTCTTGGATGCGGGGCTCGGGCAACTCCAGACGGCATCCTCCTGGGCACGAACCGGCGGGTTGGGCTCCTGCTCCGGTTCTTGAATCAGCAATGGCGCGGGCTCCCACCAGCTCACGGAAGCCCAGCCTGACCTCCCGGGCAGCTCCTTCTTCTTCCGGGTCACCGTGGGCAGCGCGGCGGCCCTGAGTTAATCCCGGGTTGCGGCGGTGATTCCAGGTGGCAATTATGCGGGGTGGGCACCCGCTTATAAATTATTCATGAAGCGGAGTAGGCACCCGCGAAAGGGGCACTAAACTGCGGGGTAGGCTCCCGCGATGTCTTCAACTCCCCCAGCTCCCTAGGACTCACCTCCTGGGGGCCATGGAAAAGGGCGCTAGATCGGAGCCGAGCAGCAGGCAGCTGGGCTGGCCGCACTCACAAGCAGAGCCCAGTCACTCAAAATATAGCGCTCTTGTAGCCCAGCACTGCAGTACAGTCCAGGTCCCACATAATAGCGAAGCGCCCACGCTCCTCGCCTCCTTCTTCTTCTCAGGGGAGTAAGTTACAGCGCTCACCATGTGCTGGAAGGCACAGTCCATGGGGGTAGAGCGCTTTCTCAGCCCAGCACTGCAGAGGACAGACACTCCTCTTCTCCTGGCACTTTTAGATATGGCGCTTGCGAGGCGCAAGGTCCTCCCAGCAGCCGCCAGGACCTAAAATGGCGCTTCTTCCTTCTTCAGGGGCCAGGTAGCAGAGCAGCAGGCACTATTGGGCAAGGTCCGCAGTTAGTGGGCACTCATCAGGACAGGGCAGTAGGCTTTAAAAACCATCCTCCACTGTAGCGTGGCACTCCTCCTGTACAGCAGCCTTGACTCCTGCATTGGGGCTTTCCCTAGCCCTGTGGACAGCAGAGGGGTTTCAGTTGGATGCAGGGTCCAGCACACAGGCCCAAGTGGCGGTACCCCCTGGCAGCATGTCTCCTCACGTTCATGTCCCTGCTCTTTCTTAGCACATGGTGGCACAGCCCCCCTATTTATGCGCCCCTCACCCTACCTCCCAGACAGTGGCAGAAGCTTCTAGAAGCCTCTGGGGAACTGGTTCTAACTGGCTCAGCTGGAGGAGTAGAGCACCCTGGGTGCCAGGCTTTCCCTCCAAAAGCTGGGATGGCTGGGAACCGAACATCTAGACTGCTAACCTACCACAGTCAGGTGGCACCACACACAGCCATGGCATCCATTTTAACAGCAGCATGTTACATTAGTACAATGGGGGTTTAACAAGTGCGCACACCATTGCATTACATTTACTAGGACATCTCACACCACACATGGCCTATACAACTTTCTACCATGGGGGAGACATCCTCAAACAGGGGAGTGAAAAGCAAAACATTTTGGGAGAAAAGGGCCAAGTCCAACAATTCCACTGTGAGTCGCTATTAGGAAGGGACACCCCTAGCACACACCATCCTAATACTTTATCGCTAACCCATTTTGTGATTCGATAATAGGTTACTGATCACAAAATAGTGTATGGTACATAGAAAATGGCTTTTTACCAATCGCAAACAAGCGGATTCTGCAAATCGGGCTTTTCGTGCCTGAGAAAAAGCCATGTACACATGGCCCTTAATGTCTACCTTTGCAGATGCTGCTCATTGACTCTCTTTCTGAAGGAGTGGGGTTTTTTTTTTTGTTAATCATGACATTTCATTACAGGGTTAAATATAGTTTATGACAGTGAGAAAGAAGGAGGAAGAGAAAGAGAAAGATAGGAAAAAGTAGCAAAAGTATGAAAAATAACCGGAGATAAATAAACAGGAAGTACAGGGAAGTAGCAGATATACGATGAGTAGGACTCAAGGGAAGGCAGTTTTGCTATTCAGCAACCACAACATGGGCACCTTAAAAAACATTTGGCCCCTGCACTAATTTATTTTCAAATTTAGCGCTGCCAAGCTGAGTCGGCCAGGGCAGAATCCCATCAATATGTGACATGATTTGTCTATGATTATTCAAAACACAACATCTTTGCAGAATGAGGGAGTGATGTGAAGTGTGTTATGGTATGAACGGCATTGACTTTTGAGTTGACTGCTGCCATGGTGAGTTACTCATTCAATTATGGTTTTTTTTTTGCGTAAAGTCGAACTGGAGGAAACTAACTGCAATGGCATTGAAGGACTGTGGTAAGGTTGCAAATTACATTACTATACTATTCTTTCATCTCTTCCGGTCACGCCCCCACACACACCTATTTGCCATAAAGATTTTTGGCCATGCATACCAGCAGGCCACCGATACAAGCATGCTTAGTGATAGCCATGAACATTTAAGGGTTGCCATCTTGGAAAGTGAGCTGAGCTCTAGTACAGCAATATTTACTTCAATGAAATAAGTATGAGGACTTCAAGCCATTGTCACATTGAGTTACATGCCGTATGCACTGTTTATAAACAGTAGTGTCACGTGGGTTGGGCCAACTGGGGCTCCAGCCTCAGATTCATTTCTTCTGCCCTTCACCGAAAACAGCAAGACTCGAACTGTTTAGCCAAACCTGCAAAAAGAATCTTGGCAATAAGGGAGAAATTATTGGGCCATAATTACTTTTACTGCCATGGCTTCTGGACATGCACAGAAGGGGGGTAGACACAGGAGCCTTGCCCCGGGCCTGGCACTGTAGCCAATCTCCACTGAGCACCCAACCCCTGCTGAGGACAGCCAGAGCCTGTGTACATCCCTCACGGACTCCAAATACCCTCGCAGGCATCAAACACCCATTTAGTCTTGTTGGGGAGGAGGGGGGGGGGGGGGGGGTTGGGTGGAGGGGTCTGTCGCAGGGCCTGACCTGAGCATAACTGCAAGCATCCAAACCCGCTGTGGACAACCTTTGGCTATTCGCAGCAGGAGGTTTGATACAGTGTCTGGCCTCCAACAGAGCCCTGTGTCCGACCGACCTGCGGGCAGGCAACCCCTTCTGTGCTTTGCCTTCAGCTGGCTGTAGCAGAGGGTAGGCCGCAAGCCCTGACCAGAGTTGTGTGCCAAAATCCCCTCCAGGCAGCTAACACCTCACTTTTAGCAGGACATAGCGGAAGTTGTATCTAGGGTCTGGTCTCTGGGCGGGACCTGCGCTCAACTCCCCGCAGAAGTCCAGCCCCAGTGAACACCTAACCCACATTTCATTTTTTCACAGGTACCAGGGTACACCCTTGGTACTGGCATTCAAGCTTCGTCCCCATGGTACCGTGTTATCATGCAAACTTCCCTGGGAAAACTTCCACAGTAATGCGGTAGGATGAGGGTGAAGCTTAATGATAGGCTCCTGAAGGAGTTCCGTAGCACCTCATGGGTGGCTGTGGTACCCGTGACACAAAAAAGAATTACATTTTGCCGCGGGAGTGGGTGGGTCCCTCTGGGTCCCTCTCACAAATACCCAGAGATCTGGGGGTCCCTGCTCTGCCCCATTATATTCTACTCTTATAACATTTTTGGGGCACATGGATTGAGTCAGAGAGTCCTGTAATGGCGAATGCAACATTTTCATCCGAGTTGCTACAAGCCAACCAGACTGCTTTGTACAAAATATATATGGCTCTTCCCTCCAATGTGAGGTACCTATTCAGTAAATTTCGTACCACAGGACTCCTGCTAGACTACACATCCAGATGTACTAAAGTTTTGAACCCTTTCAAGCCCAGTTCGAAAACTTTTTTAAACTCAGAATTCTCGAGAGCAGCATAATGGAGCTACACCAAATAACAAAAAACATACTTTCCAAGTAAAGTTCTAGCTTTTAGTCAAATTTGGTAAAATTACATTCAGTCGTTTTTTCTGTATCAAAGAGAAAAGTTTCCTGTGGGAATTGACATGGGAAATTAAGGTATTAAAAAAAAAAGAAACTTTCCAGGAAGATGTAGAGCTGGGTGAACTTTTTGTTTTGGGAAGTTTTACACGGATTCATTAAACTTTGCCAAAGAAAGAGCGTTATCAAAAGTAAGTAACTTTTTCTCGTAGATATTCTATTTAACGGCAGGTTCCTCACCTTATAAATACTCCCAGGCACCAGGTTGGATTTGGAGTTTTTTTTTACAGCATCTCCCTCACACATCAGTAGGGGGTGTTGTGCAGCTGCGCTGAATCCGTCCCGTCCCAGAAGTGAAAACAAAGCCCCATATAATCTCCACCTCTACATGCTGACATCAATTTATTTCTGGATGCTGTCTGCACCATTGGACAGGGAGCCATTGGCTTATCAGGTTCTACGGAGTGAATATCACTAAACTGGGACCTTTAAAAGATGAAGAAGAGAGTCTATTCCATAGAACGAAAAATTGGGAGGGTCAGTAAGGATTCCTCGGTTTCATAAAATAACCACCAGAAAGAGCATTACTGATGGTGAATAACTTGTTCTTCTGATGGATAAATGCAGATTCCTCATCTTGTGATTAAATTCCAGAGTACTACTTCCAAAGCTGGTGGGGCAATGGAATTAATTAAACCTAAAAGTCCTGCTGAACTGAATGAGCAAAAACTCCATCCAGGTTGAGGTGGCTATCAAGGCAGTAGTGCTCCATGAACTGACACCCACGTTACAGCCTGACAAATGTCCAGGACAGGCACTTGACATGTTAACGCAGTAATAGCAGCCTCGGCACTAGTGGAATGAGTATGCACACCATTTGAATGCTGCTTCTTGGCCCATGCATAGACTATTTTGATGCAGAGGACTATCCACCTTGAAATTGTTCTTTTCTGCACTGCCTTACCCTTCTTTGGTCCTGTGAACCCCAGAAAGCGCTGATCATCTACCCAATGGCCCTTGGTGCAATTGATGTAAAGACTCAAAGCTCTTTTGGATCCAAACAATGGAGTATTTCTTCCTCTTTTGAGGCTAAGAAGAGTGCGACTTTTTGGGGGCGTGGCTTCACTGAGCTGCGGAATGGCCGCACATTAGAGCGGCTCTGCCGGCCGACTCCATAAATCCTTAATTAATCCGTTTATACCCCGAGGAACAGCGACCCAACTTGTGACCGTCGGCTGCCTGGTGAGGAGGTGAAACAGTGAGAGTGTTTTTGGCAGCTGTGGCAGCCCGGAGACTGGGACAGCGGCCGGGCGGTGACTGAGGCCCAACACCACAGACACAGACACAGGAGGAAGCCGCAGCCTTGCGTAGACGAGCCAGCCTGAGAGAGTGCTCTACGGGGGCCGAGGTACGGCAAATGGACAATTCTCTTACCGCTCTGATGAGATGCGGAGATGGAGGCAGACTTACCGGGTGGACATAAGGGGCTCTGGAGGAGAACGAAGCATTGCTCGAGATGTGGAGCACAGTACGGCATAGACGGTGCTGGCGGAAGATAAGAGAGTCGGAGCTCGGGGACTGTCGACACTCAGCATACTGGGGCACCGTGCATAACATAACAAAGCAGCGCTGTGCGACCAACACTGAGGAAAGTACTCAACTCGGCCCCGGTGACTGCGGAGACACATTAAGATACCGAGCACCCCGAGCGGGACGCGAGCAGGGGAGTAGAGAGATTGCACAGCCGCCATCTTGAGAGTGCAGGCCGGGTGTCTGTGACGCAAGGGATCTGCCTTGCACTGCCCCTCTGTGCCTCGTCGCGAGAGACAGAACGCGCTGGACTTGTGGAATGTGCTGGGTGCTTAGTGGAGGCCCCCACTTTGGCAGGGCAGCAGGGGCCCTCTTGGAACTGTGGCATGTGTGCAGACGACTGCTGATGTGGAGCGATCTATCCAACATGGCGGCTGCAGGCACACATACAGTTGAGACTTGATTGCTGGCAGATGGTGGCGTTCTCACCATTGGGCATGTAGTGGACTGCTGGGAGAGAGCGGAGCCTCCGCACAGCAGGTAGAAGAGGTGAAATTAAGATGAAAATCATATGGGTGTGCACAACATTGGAGACCTCTGAAACATAATTGGGGAGGACTGACTGTTTACCCGCACCCTGGTGGCTGGACATACAAAGTGTATGACGGGAGAGGATCTGCGGCTTACGGTGGTCCAGGGGGAAGAGGTGATTGTCGCCATTTGCAGTGGGACTGCAGGGTGAGTGTTCAAGCAACAGAAGTACTGCCTGGCGTCGCCGGGGGGTATCTGACACCACGGTGCGATGACTGGGATCTGTCATGCAGTGTGCTGAGCTGCCTGCGAGCTACATCATGTAGTTGTAGAGGGGCACACTTACTGCCGAGATTGCAGGGCTATAGTTCCTGCATGCCCACGTGTGTAGCGAAGTACTATCAGGGCATAATAGAGTGGTAATGAGAAGTAGCCCCGAGTCGAAGACCACGAGTCGAATACCACCCTTTTGGGAGGCATACCTGGTACATGTGTACAACAAAAAGAGTGGAGGGACCTGTACAGTCACTACCACTGCGCCGTGCGAGGGGCGACACAATGGGGAGGCCAGACACACGTCAGCCCAAGATCACTTTCGACAAGAAAAGTAAGAGGACGGCGGAAGGCGATGCCACCCAGCTGGAACAAAGCGAGGAGCCCGTCACGACACAGCCACCTGAGGAGGATATGCTGGCGATGTTTAAAGATCTAAAATCTAGCCTCCAAGGGATCGACACGAAAATGGACTCACTGGCAGAACGAATGGATAGAATTACACAGTGAGTAGAGAAGCAGGAGGGCCGCCTTAGCATTCTGGAAAAAAGAGTAACAGAGACAGAAGAGGGGCAAACAGATATGGACAAGAAGCTGTGAGAAATGGATGGAGTACTGTACGCTATCAAACAAAAGAATGAGGATTTGGAGGCCAGGTCGAGGAGGAATAACATACGTATAACGGGGTTTGCAGAGGCAACGGACATCCAAAACATGGAGAGATACGTTGAAACGAAGATGTCGGTCCTATTTGGATAAGAACTCTCCACGATGTTCTTGGTAGAACGCGAAACCGCACTTTGGGACCAAGACCCAGGCGGGTGCACCGGCACGACCTATACTTGCCAGGGTGCTTAACTACAGGGACCGTGACATGATACTCCGGCTGGCGAGGGACAGGGGTGAGATACAATATAAAGGTAACAACATTGCATTGTACCCTGATTATATGCAGCAGGTTCAGGCGGCTCGCAGGGAGTTTCTTCCTGCGAAAAAGATTTTTCAGCAGATTGGAACCAAATATGCTTTGATATATCCTGCGAAATTGAGAGTTCAAGGTCCTAGCAAGCCAATCTTTTTACGGACACGAAAGCAGCATTGTCTTACGCAAAACAGCTGGTGAAGAAGCAAAAACAGTGGGCGGCAACCAGTGCCTCACAGACTGACAACAACCTGAGAGATAATGACTGATACTCCCACACCGGATTTCAGGATGTTCAGATAAGTAATGCATGCGTCCCGCACTCTGGCTGTACACTATTGGAACTTCACTGTAATCGGACACTTTAAGGCTTGGAAAGATCCAAATGATATGTACACCATATACAAATGACATACTGGACTGGAAACTAGTGGTTCTGTTTGAGAGAATGGGTTTGCCGTCCTTGGCGGTATGCTGTTAGTTCGGCCACCCTGCCATGAGTGCAGGGGAGTACTACCATCGACCTCATGTACCTCCATGCGATGAATCCCACGGGTTCACTACTGTGGACTGTTAGGTTACAGTTTATGGGGGATGGGGGGGATGATGTCACAACCTGTTTGGGGGGTTGGTGTGGGGCGGAAGTTATGTTTTGCTTGCTAAATCTGCCACACACTGCACAGGTAAGCACAAACAAAATGGGAATGAGTAACACTGCCATATTCGCACAGTTATGCACTTGGTACGATGGGCTCTAGTACACGGGACGCACGAATGACATCACTCAAATTTATTTGGTGGAACATAAGGGTTTCTGAATGATCGTAGAAAAACGAGACTGGTTCACTCTCATCTCTTGAGACGCTGACTTGATATCTGTCTACTCCAATAAATCTGTCTACTCCAAGAAACACACTTACTGGCTACGGCGGCAGGAACACTAGGTGGGGAGAGATAGCGGAGGCAGGTTACTCGACATACTCCAGGGGGGTGGCAGTCCTGATACGTAGAGGACTCCAGTGGAAAAAACACCATACCATCACAGATGGCGAGGGGAGGGAACATTCTTGCCACCATGTCCAACTACTATCAGCGCCTGTACACGTCCTGCACGGACCCGTCGTTAGCAGACATAACTGACTAGATACGGTAGCGCTGGCGTGGTTTAACACTGAGGCCTGTGAGTATATGGAATTGCCAATCACAGTGGTAGATGTACGACAAGTCATCAGTAGCATGCCGTCTGATAAGGCCCCCGGAGCAGATGGGTTGACAGCTGCCTTTTATAAGGAAAACGTTGACATTCTCGCTCCCAGATTATTGCATATGTATCCGGAAGCAATGGGCACAGGTACACTTCCCCCTACCCTGAGAGAAGCCACGATTATCGCTCTGCTCAAGCCTGATAAAGATCCCACTCCACCTGATTCCTACAGACCGCTGTCGTTAATAAATCTGGATGCTAAGATATACGCCAAGCTCCTGGCTAATAGGCTGCAGCCGATGCTACCACAGATCGCACTCCCAGATCAATCCGGGTTTACACCGGGTCGGTCGACTGCTCATAATCTGCTCACGTTGTTCGGACTCCTACATTACCTGGCTCCCAATGTGCAGGCCGTGGCGGCACTGTTGGATGCCACCAAGGCTTTTGATTCATTGGAATGGAAGTTCCTCTTCACCCTGCTGTCCCGCATGGGGCTTAGCCCCGTATTCATTAAACAAATTCAACTTCTCTATACGAACCAGATGGTGAGGGTGCGGATAAATGGGCAGGTGTCGGACTCCTTTGTCATCACGCGTGGTATGAAACAGGGCTGCTCTTTGTCACCATTACTCTTCGATATTGCTACTGAACCTTTAGCGGCCAGACTCCGCCAACACCACACGCATAGGAGCATAGGCTTCACGTCCAGAGGGCTTTTGATCTCAATGTATGCTGACGACATGACAATTTATGTAATCAACCCTAAGGACAATTTTGACGTTGTAATGAGAGAATTGATTAGATATGGTGGCCTGACGGGATCCAAATGAACTGGGCAAAATATATGATCCTAGCACTCACAGATGAGACTATCCCATGTGACACGGAATATCCCATACAGTGGGCGGGAAGCGAGACACAGTATTTGGGCATTATTATAAGTAGGTCTCTGCAGGAACTATAGACAGCAAATTACGGTAGGGTTATTGATTGGATGGAAACCACAGTGCAAAGATGGAAACACTTGCCGCTCTCCTTACTAGAGCGTATAGCAATTACAAAAATGGTTCTGTTACCAAAATTATTATACTTATTTGTGAACATTCCAATGCCGCTCACCGTACATTTTTTCAGGCGCCTCCGGACTGTCATACTTGAACTTGTATGACCGGACAGGCAACCTTGTGTCTCATGGAACTTGCTGATGATGCCTTTTAGTCTAGGGGGGTGGGTGCCCCTGATTTTGAGCTTTATGCATACAGTGCGCAGGCGCAATATCTCTATTTCTGGCAACACCCAACTCCATATCAGCCGCTTGTGGTGATAGAAATAGACAAGGTTGCCCTGCTTCCATTAAATGCGGCGTTGTACCAACACTACAAAAGACCTCATCAGAAAATTGACACTGTCGAGGCGACATGGTGAGCATGGCGGGGAATAGCAAGAAGGGCGGGCTTGCAGGAATTATATGCTCCAGCTATGCCTATAGGGGCAATCCACTGCTGACACCGCTGATGGATAAGGCAACTACTTTATGGGCGAAAGCACATGACCTGCTAAAGGGCAGTGACTTATACCCGGAAGCTACATTCTTATCACTACAGCAAATGTGCAAAGAGCAGACGCCTTCGGTTTCAGACATACTTCTGTATTATCAGCTCAGTGCGGCTTGAAGAGCACGGTACATGGACTATCCTCAGGAACCACTAGCTCTTCTGGCATTGGAGAATATATTGTCTAACCCCTCTCCCAAGAAATTGATAACACGTATATACAGCATCACACAAGCTACATCTCCCATAATGTCGTACACCGCAAAGGCAGACTGGGAACGGGATTCTGAATCGTAAATTACAGACAAACAGTGGGAATATTGTTGCTCACAATTGGAGCATCTATCACCGAACTATAGGCTACGGCTGATATACTTTAACTTCATACACAGGGTGTATCGCATGCCGGTGCAACTACACCGTATAAGACTATACCCAGACACCACATGCTGGAGGTGTGGTTCTCAGAACACTACATTATTACATCTGGCGTGGTCCTGTAGACCAATAGCGCAGTTTTGGCTGGAGATAGTCAGACACATTGGGGACATTACCACTGTACAGGTACCACTCACACCGTTGGTCACATTACTGGGATTTGTCTTGGAAGTCCCAAAAGGTTCTTGTAAATTGGTATACATGCTGTTACTACTGGCCAAACGGCAAATGGCGATACACTAGAAGAGACCACAGCCCCCGGCGGTTGCTGGTTGGCTGCATGCTGTCACATATTGTAAGGATCAGTTGACCCGATACTGGGAATTGATGTCCAGCAGGTCAAGGCCTTTAGACATATGGGAACCTTACATGAATTGGTTGGAGTCTGGAGGTGCTGATCACTGTGGAGACACTGCTAAGTGAACTGCCTCATTGGGCTGCAGACCAGATGCGGGAAATATCAGGATGGTGGACAAATAGGTGTGTTCGGATGCTGCTTCAAGCTGCAGGGTGAGGAGCAGTACGGCAGGCACCGGATGTAAGGGACAGATGTTACACGAGGCACAGCCTACAACGCGGAATTGAGGGCTAGACAGTCGGGTATGGTGTTGGCAAATGGGCGGGGATGGGGGGGTATTATAAGTTCTAATTGTTTCTTTGCAAATACTATACACGAGACTGTAAAGGTTGATATCATTGATGCCTTATATGATCTAACGTAGATTTTTGTTTAAGATAAATTCGCTGCCGTTCCCCTGGGATGTCGGCATGAAAGCTGTGTACTTGCTCTTGGATAATTGATATTCCACGCTGCCGGCCCCAGGGTTGTAGGCACGACCAAGCTGTGTACATTGGGCAATGTAAAATACAAAAAAATTAAAACCCCCCCAAAAAAAGAAGACTGCGACCTTGGCCAAGGTTGCGTTAAATTAGCTTCAGAGTCCGAAAGAACAATCGGTTCTTCCTCCGGCATCTGTGGTGTCAGCGCCAGGATCGACGAGTGTGGGACCGGCTCAAGTCTCAGCGCTGGGTGTGAAGTCAGTATGAGCATCAGCCCCTGAGTCAACGTAGACCCCACAGTGGGGCGCCAGAGGGTGCTGGAAGTGTGCCAAAAATGTCCAACATTGCCTTCTTGAAGACAGAAGATTCAGAACAGCCTTTATTCTATTCAAATAGAAGTTTAAACATTTCACTGTCTCTGCCAATACGTGTTTCATCTGAGCTGCAAGTTAAGCTGCAGACTTCATCAGAGTTAATCTAGTGTTCCTATAAGGCTGTATCAAACAATTCACCAGTTACTCATCTCCGGTGCCTTGAGCGTCTGCAGTGTATATCCTGATTTAGAAAGTGCACTCCAGTGATTTCCCTCTAGCAGTTGGTTTTGGTGACGTCTTGGGAGTACTCTTCCTAATAACAGAGTGAAGAGATATGTAGGAGCTTTTCTGCATCAGGATATGTACTGCAGACGCTCAACTGGTGAATTGTTGTTAGATGCAGCCTTGTGCAAGCCTTCTAATATAGCACAGTGTTCTATTCACCAGCATAAAGAAGCAGCATGCGAACTGTACAAGTCATGGATTAAGATCCCTATTGATATTTTCTCAATCTGCTGTTATTCTAAGATTGCAAAGAAGTGTTATTTAGGGAAGTAATAATGTCTTATTAGTATAGACAACCACAATCACTGTGTTAGGTTTTATAATCTCGACTTTCGGTTTCTCCCGAACGATCACTCTTAACATGTAATGTCTACAAGTATGGATGATATGTGATTCCTGCACTATATAAATTATAACTCTCATTATCTTTTGTAACATTACCTGTATATTGATTTACACATGTGTATGATTTGTTGTGCTGTTGTGTGTGATGTAAAGTGCTCTGTCACCCTACGCTGTTATGAGTGGCACTATAAAAAAATGTAATAAAAAATAGTAGGTTCCATTCACATCAATATTCGTGTAATTACGCCAATAGATAAATCTTGCATTCTTTCAGAGCAAGCACTTCCGGAGTTGAACAGTTAACAACCTGCCCCCAATCATAGTTTCTCTTAACGACTCGTGAAGTAATAATATGCTGTGCGCATTGGTTTTCTTCCATTGCTTTGGTGTCTAGGTGTAGGCTCCAGATAGCTCACGTACAGTTGTTATACTCAAACAAAAAGAGGACTGGTAGCCCTTTAAATCAGGCCTTTGTTTTGGACCCAGCTAGAAGTTTAAATAAAAAAGCCCCCGCGCCCCATGCACATTGCTGCTCCAAATGGAATGCAGACAACATGCGGAATTTGCTGAAATGTGTCCTGGTGTCAGAAAATGAGACCTGGACAAATTCTGCATCTTTTTGCTGGGTCAGCCGGATCCCTGACCTGGCCAGAAAAAGCTGCTGTGAACAGGATCCGGCGCGATCCCCCTACTTTCCAGCTCTAGGTTCATGTCCAAAAATCGCAGACAACTGACCTCTCGCACTACTTTCATTTTGTAGCTGAGGAGGAGTGGTAGCAGAGGAGATTAGATGAGTGACAAATATTTCTGGTCGTTTTAAGCAGGCCATTTCTAAGCAGTGATGGAGAGTAGCCTGCTGTCCTAAAGGTATTATCAATGTTAGGAGTGCATTGCTGTGAGTGACTGTCCTCTGCCAAGAGTGGATGAAGGCAGGGTCGGATTGGGATCACAATTCGGCCCGGGCACTGACGAAAAAAGTGGCCCACATTCAAGAGGCATGGCCCATATTTAAGGGGCGTGGCCCACATTCAAGGGGCGTGGCCCACATTCAAGGGGCGTGCCCTTTCATGAAACACCATTTGCACAGACAAGGAATGAAAGTGGGAGGATACTGTTCTTGCACACGACACAGGGCCAAGGTGACTGACAATGGCCTACATGCTGAGCAACTAAAAAAAATAGCAAGGCCCCTTTTTGTCACAAAATTATTCCAGCCCTCCAGCACAGGAGCACCTGAAAAGCAGCAAAGCCCCTGCTATTACTAACCTACTCAGCCCTCCCCAGACCTTCAGCTCAGGAGCACATGAACAGAGGTAAGGCCCCTGCAATTAGTAAATTAATCAACCCTCCAGGCCTTGGGAAAATGTCCTGGCAGGGGTGCACAAAACACAGCTTTCTGGGTCATCCAAGGTAGCCAGGTAGCCAGGGGGAGGCTGAGGTGAAGCTGGTGCATGGGAAGTGCCTTCCCAGTGTGTTCTGGCAGTTTGAGTATTTACCATTTACTGTAGTATTACCCTTGTACCTGTGTATGGTACCCTTTTGTAACTTGCACAAGTCACTTTTCTCTTGTAACACACTGTTTGCTACCTCTCACTTTTTGTTTGCTTTAGATGCTTGCACAAGTGCCACCATTGCCTACGTAACGTTTGTTCTTGTGCTGGAGTGTCTGCCATTAATTGCAGTATTATACCTCTACTTTTATTTTGTACGCTTTTGTAACCTGCACACATATCTCTTTTTCCTCCTGTAATGTATCGTTTGCTCCTCTTGTATTTTGGTTGCTCACTATTGTCACTTTTGATTCATGTAACTTAACGTTTGCTTTTGTAATTTGTCCACTTATAATTTTCTCCTCATGCATTATTGCTGTTCCTAGTGTGAAGCGCTCTGACACCTTCGGGTAAAGTCCGCGCTATATAAAATCGCATAAATAAATAAAACAAAAAAATTCCAAACATCACCGGGCCCCCACAGCAAGACCCATTCTTCCTCGCCCACTATGCCCTGAATGTGAAGGGCTGTGGGCGAGGTGTTAAGACTAACGCCGTTTCTGGGCTGCATGGGCGCCAGGGGGCCGAGGTGCAAATGGCTCAAAGGCCTGAGAAACACCTGGCCCCCAGGGAGGCCGATTATTGCAAACAATCACCTCTCCCCAGCCCAGCCTCAGCTTGATTGCTTGGCAGGGTAGGGGTGAAGGAGAGCCCAAAGCTGACAATCGCTGTCTGGCCGCACAGCGAGGCTGCTTTCATTTTTTCGGTCTCTGTCTCCGTGCACTCTGTGGGCCGGTTTTTTTCTCCCCTTTCCTAGTCCACTCTCTGTGAACTGGGACAGGGGAGAAAAAAAAGACCCACAGAGGGCACTGAGGCACCGGCCCTTCGGCCCATTCCTGAATGCCCGCCATGCCAATCCGCCCCTGGATGAAGGCGTAAATTAAATGTCTGGGAGATTCCACAGTTAACCGGTAAGTGGGGTGGATAATATACAATGATAGGCTTGTGCACGGTCCTCAGGCAGGGCAGGACGGCTGTAGTAGGTAAATGGCGTTTCCCTGGTGGGTCACCAGGGTGGGGGCCATCTTTGTTACCGGGGGCCGGTTTTGCAGCATATCGGCCAGGCAACAAAAGCGAAAAGTGGGACAAAGCTTTCCACTAGCAGCACCCCCCTTACCCGCCCTCCCTGAGCCTCCAAACCCCCCACCAGGGTCTGGCCGACATCTTTTGGTTTCGGTTCCCAGTCTGGCCTTGTCCTCATGGCAGGACTGGTCATAGCGGGCAACGGGCTTTTCCCAGAGAGGCTGTAAGGCCAGGGCCGACTTTGCAGCGGTGAGGGCTGGTTTTGCAGCAGTGCTGACACATCGCCCCCCAGTAACAAAAGTAGTAGCAGAGCTTCACACATGCGCCCCGCCCGACCGGGGCTGAGGTGACAAAATTGTCAGGGCCGCTTTGTGTTACCAGTCCGGCCCAGCGCTGGCTCAGAATACTGGGAGTCACTCTGCAGTGTTCACTCCAAAGGCTGAGAGCTCCAGTCTGTGGGATTTTTTCAGAACAAGACAGAGGTTTCCAAATTTTCCACAAGAAAGGCAAAAAAACTCGGGTGGTTGGGTCTGAGCCGCGGCGAAGCCGGAGGAAATGAATACAAAGCGCAGGCGGTGAGGGAGTGCTCCACGGAAGCATCTCTGAGGGAAATATGATCCTTATTAGAAATACATGAGGACAAGACGCTGGTGATTATGAAGATATTAGAAGCCGGAGAAAGGGGGGGCGGAGGGGGGCGCTGCATCATCTGCATCCGCGGGAAGAGCTATAATTCTGGCCAATGTTTCTCCGAGGTTAGTGTTGTTGTGGCGGATTAATGAGGAGAGCAGGGATCTTAAAAAAAGATTAAGAGACAGTGTAGGAGAGGGAGATGGAGGTGGAGGTGGGTAGAGACAGCAAAGCTGCAGAAAGGGAGGAATGGACCAGGAGTGGGAAAGAGAATGAGAGGACAAGGAAAAGGTAGAAGGAGTGAGGGAAGAGGAGTGAGGGAAGAGGAGAGAGGAGAGAGGAGAGAGGTGAAAAAGACCGGCACCATGACTGGCACCGCTAAAGTAGTTTTTGATGCATCACAAACCCAACCATACAAATCACATGTCAGGACTCACTGACACAAAAGGCTCCTCTCCTAAAGGGCAGGCCTGAGGGGCAAAGCCCCAACAACTATGCCAAAGGGCACCTCTGTCATCAAGATATCTATGATCAAAGTTAGAAGAATGTAAGTAACTAGTTGACAGGGCTCAAAGCACTTCAACTTCAAATGCTGGTAATGGCAGGTTGTGAGCGACATCTCTGCAATCTTGTAGGGCAGGAGGATGGAATCAAGTACCCTGTAATCAGCCAGGCCAGCCAGAGCCACGGCGACCAGCCTTGTAAAATGCATTATTGATTTTCCTGGCTGGCAAGACTTGGCATACTTTCATTTGGTAATACAGATGAAAAGAGACTGCGGGTCATATCTTGCAATGGGAAGGGTCAGGAGGGCGACGCCAATTCCCTAGCATTCAGCAAGCCCAGCCTAAAAAACTGCAAACAGCCTTAAAGGGCCAGACGATAGAGTGATTTTTGTGGCTGTCAGGGCTTAGCATACTGTCATCGTCTAATGCCAAGAAAGGGTCATATCTTCACAATGGGAAATGCCAGCAGGATGCGACTAATTGCCTATTCAGTAAGGCAATCCCAAGACATTGTGACTAGCCATAATGTGGTGGGGGTAGCTTGACTTTCCTGGCCCACAAGGCTCAGAGTACTTTCATCTTCTAATGCCAATAAAGCCAGATTGCAGGTCATATGTTTGCACTGTGAAGGGTCAGCAGGATGTGGCCAACTGCCCAGGATTAGTGAATCTAGGCCGAGACAATGAGACCAGGCGTAAAGTTGCATGGGGTAGTCTCAATTAGTCTGTACCACAACATGACTGTGGCGTGTCCACTGTTGGGAGCCTTCAGGAACTTGAGGGGGACTTAGGATGTGGACCCCAAATCAACATTTTGAATTTCATCAGCCTGACAGGACCAGGTGGAATCATGTCCTTGTAAAGGTTAAGTAGGTCCTGCTCAAGTTGCCAGCCTGCTGGACCGCTTTTCCATTTCCTTCCTCCTTCATGTGGTGTATTTATCCAGCTGTAGTTGGTAATCCAGCCTTTAAATAAATCAATATAAATTCAAATGGTGCACTGCTACTGCTTATGTCACCAATTACTGATTTTGATTTTTTGTCACCCTTTTACCCATTCAACAGTATCTTTGCCTGACTCATGACACAAAATGGAATACTGGCCACTTTCTGATAACACCCCTTTTTGATGCACAGGCACACAGCATACCGCTACCCCTGTGGCTAAGACGGTTAATGTTTATCACAATTATAATCTGCGTATCTGTCTCTTACATACCATCATCTGTCACACTGCTATGCTCTTTGTCCCATTACATAATAACCGCCCCTCGTGGTCATCATGCACTGCATGAAAATAACACCCTATTAACCATACATCATACAGGGGATAGCTTGCTATGAGAAACATCATTTACCCTGCATGTGAAACAATGCATGCAATTACAACGGGGTCATTACAACGACTAGATTGTTACATCGCATGCCATTACAACGCAAGCCATTACAACGACTTGCTGTAGGATGAAGAAGGTGTTGGATTTTAAATCCAACACCTTCCATTCTGTTGCACAGACTGGAGTTGGAATAGTAAATTATACTTTTCCAACATCCAGAGCCCCCCTATAGCAAGTTGTTGTAATGACTTGCGTTGTAATGATATGCGACGTATCAACGTGGTTGTTGCAATGACCTTGTTGTAATGGCATGAGTTCTAAACGCATGCGTTATAACATGGCCTATTCGCTTGCTATACATGAGCCTATGCCCTTCTGCACCCCACATTAGCACTTCATTACCCCACATATACCACTGCTACAATACAATTGTTTCTTAGACCCCTTCAAAGGGTGTCAACAGACTAAGTTGTTATTGAAACTGAAGCAATATGAACTGATAGGAGAGAGATGAAAACAAGTGGAAAGAAGGAAGGAAATCTAAGAACATAAATCATGTTTTGTTTTATTTTGTATAGTGAAGAGGTCTCCTGACTATTTGAGAAGTATAAAAAATAGATACAATAAACTAGATATTTTCCAAAAATGGCAACATGAAAAGCGCATTCAAGTTATTTTAATAATATATATATCACATGCATATTTTCAACATATTGAGGAGTTAGTATTATGAATGAGTCAAAATGACATTTAAAATTTTAAAGAATACACTTATTTGGTGCATTTAAAAAGGGTTGTTTTCTATAAGTAAGGTAAATGTTCTGCTTTGAATATTTATAATGCCTGGATGCTAAGAGTATAAGAAATTAGATTACCTTGAGTTGCAGTTTATGTCTTTGACACTTAAATCCGTTCCTCTTTAGAAATACTGATTTCTCCTCCGCACCTTGTCTTTGGGAGAGAAGGTGCCTGGCAAGGCAGGAGACTCATGCACGTTCAACCAATAAACAGAGAGAAAGGTCCTGGCCCAACCCTTCTGCACTTATCATAAGTTACTGTTGGAAGCTGAAACCCAAGCACCACAAGCCCTTACAACCATGTGACTATGGGTAGGATCCTCAGTGATTGTTCCATAATCATTAACCAGCTTCCCTCTTGTACATGGCAGTTCAGTAATTACTAAGAGGTGATTACCAATCTTCGAATTTTAGCACCTGATGTTTCGTTCTCCCCTTTCCCCCAAGCTGCGCTGTTGTGCCCTGTGTTTATGTGCATGAAGACTCTAGTGGTCCTCGGAAGCCTCCTTACAAGTATTACATAATCTGGTGGGTGTTGCTGGGTGTGGTCAATAAAGTTTGTTACGCAGCATGTTCAGTTAATGGTTGCATGCTTAAGAATAAAGATGTGCAAACCAGAGCTCCGTGTGTGGCTTGGGCTGTTACATGCACCCGGGCTGTGGAGGACGCTACATGTACAAGTCATCCAGTCTGACCTGGACTAGAGAACACACTATTACTGGCTAAAGCAAGGTACAAGACCAGAAAAAAAGAATTGTGTAAATAATTTACACCATTTTAGGAAGAGACGTCACAGCATTAATGTATGGCTGATTTTAATGGAAACATGTATTTTAGTCTAATATTTGTGTCTCCCAAGAAACCCACTATGTAGTCGATTAGATAGTATATATGCAGATGAGCAGAGTATAATATGCAATTTTTCACTGCTGTTGAGTGTGAGGAAGGGCCTTGACTAATGAGAGGCAAAGCCTCAAGGGAGTCATAATACTCTTTCCGCTGCCTCAACAATGGTAATAAATAACATATGAATCCCAGCCTATCTGAATATCTGTCTATGCCACTGGATTTTTTTCATGTGTATAAGTTATAATCAAAGATGCTTAATCATAACCAGAGCACAAGGAATACATTTATGCAGTGAGATTGAATCTCATTATATAAGCCTTGTGAGTATGGGCAGCAGTATTTTCTTCTATTAGGTAGTTGTATAATGGAATTAGAGGCATTAGACTATATTTATCAAATTATTTTGTGCATACTATGCTAATAAGATGGACTTTAACATTAGCACTGTAGTGATAAATGTGTGAATGTATGTTTAGTAGCACATTTGTTCCAAATACTTTGTTTACATTAGGCCACATTTAAATAGACTTGCATGGAATATATAGGAATATGCCTCTACAACTCTGTACATCTTATTCACTGTTTCTTTCTATTTGTTCAATTACAACATGGTGTCAACTCAGCCTTTCTCCTCCCAAGGTGAATGTAATATGCACTAACTTAGATTTGTTAATAACTGTATATAAAATGTTCTATGTAAGGTACTTTGTATAACAACTCTACAAAAAGGGCATTTCTATTATTATAGAAGAATGAGTCATCCTTTTCCCCACGAAAGACACTTTTGTTTATTGGTAGTATTTTAACATAAATCAATTTACAACCAAATCGTCCCTCTCAGTCCATTAATACACTTTAATAATCTACAGCAAATCGTCGGTGTGAGACACAGTTTCATCTACCACTGAAATGTATGTGTGAATGGGCTATGGATAAAAAGACACCACGTTCCTTCTGTACCCTTCTAAGAGCTATAGTCAATGTGTCGGGGAGTAGAGGCTTAAAAGCAACCCGGAGCGGCAATTTGAAGTGAATATAATAATATTAATTTATTACACATGTGGACAGCTATTGTGCTAGGGCACAAGGTCGCGTTGAAAGGAACATGTCCCCTCCTCTTTCTAGCTAACGAGGAGCGATATGCCGTTTGTAAATGCTGGAGGGAGTCACGTCCACCGTCGACGTGCCCCCTGATCTGGAGCAGTGTCATCTAAGATCCTTCTTTCTTTTCAATTCTTGTCAAATAGAAGCAAGGGACAGTAGCTTCTATCTGTGCTTTCTACCACAGGTCTCAGTGATCATCAACACAGTTTTTGGGCTGTTTGTGGGCCCATTTTATTCCCCTTGTGAGCCGGCTTTTACTGTTGCCATTACCCGCAGCAAGCTTAAATGCATGCAGTCTCCTTTACACTGGAAATACCTCTTCATTGTGTCCCTACAAGTTTAAAACTGCGCCGATTTGCAAATCTGTACCACTTTTTAGACATCAGATTGGCTAAAGAGGGGCATTTTTATTTTGGTGCCCAGGCCTATTTTCTGTCCGAGTCCGACCCTGCCAGTAGGGCAAGGGCTCAACTCTATGATGTCATAGAGAAGCCCATATGTGTGCATGATATCACTACCATTACCCTCGGCATTTTTGTGACTGCACATATATGAAGGCAATGGTCTTACTTATGCACCTCCTCTTCGGCCAGTTTCTTCTGATCACTTGACCATATAACTTCCTTCGCCCTATCTCTGCATGGCTCTATCTTTTCTCTGAACGCCCTCACCAATCTTAATGATGTGTGTCTTTGGCCCGGGTCTATTATCTCACCTTGGTCCTCCCAAGACTATAGTGGTGATATGAATCACACAGGAAAAACCCTGGTAGGCTGAAACACAGGTAGCTGCCAATAGAGATGGATGGCTCGAGGGATCCCCAGCTATCCAACGCAATAAGAAGCCTGAAGGAAAACAAACTTCCTGCACAAATATAAGTTTTCCTACCCCCCATACCACCGCACACCTCCTGTCTCTCCTGGAAGTAGTGGGACTCACTACATTTAATCGGTACGGTATGGGGCTGCTAATATGGATATTTATTCTTTTCCAGGACTGGGCTTAGCTCGCAGTTCACCAATGAGTTACCCTTGCAAACCCAACATTTTATAAAATGTTTGGGTTCCTGTCAGGTCCTGCACCAGAGCACCCCACATCTGAAAAAACAGTTTTGAGTGCATCCATGACATTTAGTATATGGGAATGGGCTCCGAGGCACAGTCATCTCAATTTCACATCATGCCCGTACTAGTCTCTAGCGTACTTTGCTACAGGAGTGCATCTGCGGCTTAACCTTCTCTTTGGTATTCGACCACACACTGACATAATTCCTTGCCAGCAAATCCTATTGCAGGTGCGAAACGTAAATAGGTTTAGGTGGAGCTTGAACATCGAGTCCTGCCTTTACCAGCCAGATTTTGGATTGCAGGGAGAAACTGGCAAATTTAAAGGAACAGTATCTTTTTTTAAATAGAGTGTGAAATAGGAGCAGGTCAGTGGTTGTGAGGCTGTCCAATAAGAGTGTGATCCACGTTGTCCACAACAGACAGCAGGTGTGAGAAGTTAGCCTGGCATATGATGTCCACTATTCTAGTGGGCACCTTGCACCAGTCTAATTGACCCTGATTGATGGTGGTTGTAATGTCAACCTTATAGACAAGCTATCCTAGTGGTAGCATGGACCAGCAGTCATAGGCTAAGACTTCAGAGAGCATGTGAAGCAAGCTGTTTTACCAATTATAATTCCTTGAATAACAAATAAAAGGACACCACACAAGGTATATATCAAAAATATATATGTATTTATTTCTAACACAACCTCTCTGCACTCTTTATGAGGTCAGAGGTGAAAGCACATCACAAGTTACTCAATTAGCATACGATAAGTTGCACATACACAGTTATGCCGTAGGGGCCTTACAAACCATATACTAAGAAAGTGGTATGAGAACCACGTGAGAGTTAGAAAGCAGGCCTAGGTCCTGTAGAATCGCTGGGACTACACTAAACAATCAAAGGTTAGGAAGTAGGAGGCCCACAGGAGATGCGTGCAGTGTCTAAACACAGTCGCAAGTTACCATTGATTTATAAAGGAAAACAAAGAAGTTACAGAGTTACTGTTTAAGGACACTTCCGGATGGACTAGGATGGAACCCTTTTAATCTAGGACACTTCGAGAGTCAAGACCCATGGGAGTACTGGAGTACTCGTGTTACCTCACCCAGGGAAGCCGGGTGCATAGGTGTCTTTTTGTGTCGGGTTTCATCGTCACATTTCTATGGAGATCTGCAAAGAAGTGCAGAGGAAAAGTGTCCGGGTGGATCCAAGGGTGGATCGGTGATGTGAAGAACCTGAAAGCAGAGGGGACAGAGTCTGGGTCACTAGCCGGTGATCAGGAAGGAACCAGGAAGGAACCAGGCGATGTTGCGTGCTTGAAGGTGAAGATGGTGAGTTTGTCTCTTCAGCCACGAAGTCCAGGAGGCATTTACAATGACCAGGCACTGGATTTGAGTTTTCCCACAAAGGATCTAGTTGACTGCGGTGGCGGTATCCGGATTGGACCCAACAAGCCTCGGCAAATGCAACCCACGCAGGATGCCAAGATTGGCTCTTTTGCAGACCAGCAAGGTCTGTGGTGCTTCTCCTTTGAAGGGAAGCTGAAGCAATCTTTGAGCAACCAGGAAAGTAGTTTAGTTCAAAAGACGAGCCTTCAGGGAGCTCACTAGCCAATGGGTAAGGAACTGAGAAGACGTGTCATGCTGAAATGCAAGAGCGGACCCCAAGCGGCACTCGCAGAGCAGGGAGGGCTGAGCTTCAGTGCAATGGTGCTCGGGTCTTGGGCTTCTTGTACCCCAATGCACAACTGCGAGTTACCTCAGGAGTCGATGCAGTTAGCAAAATGCAGGATGTCCAGAGTGTCCAGTCCCACGTCTCTTGTGTCTGCCACAAGTCTCAGCTTTGCTGTGGAAGTGGGTCGGAGATAGAGAAGTCTGAGAATCCGGTTCCTGTGTCACTGAGTCTTCAGTTTCCGGCGGGAGCATCGACAAAGCAGACTGGCATGTTACTGGTGGTGCCTGTTTGTACAGGGTAGTCACTCCTTGACCACAAGGGAGATGTCTTCCGTCTTCTAGTCAGAATAGAAAGTCGAAGGTCCAAGAGTTCTGTATCAAAGTTTCTTTCCAGGATAATCTGAAGTCCTGGGGACACTGCTCTTATACTTATACCAAGCTAAGGGGCTGGATTACCTGCCTTGGTCCCTCCTATGGGTGGACCTGACAAGGTGGTGGTTACACCCCTTTCCCTTTGTCCAGTTTTGCGCCAGAGCTAGGGCTGGAGTGCCCCAGCAACTGGTTTGAACTGGGCTATGCATGGAGCACCTTGTGTGCCCCAGGCAGTGTCTCAAATAGCATCTGCTGATGCAGCCCTCCCTGTCCCAATACACATCTGCCTGTCTGGTGAGTTGCTGGCACCTCCCTTGACAGGAAACCTATTGTCCAGGCCTCCCCTGTCGGAGTTTCGTCCAGCAGCAGGAGGTCAGACTTGTGTCTGTGGCAGCAGCATCCATTTTGTGATGCTGGGGCTCTGTCTAACTTTAACCGGGTGAAGCAGTAACATACATGTATTTTCCCTCTAGAAGGGTGGAATGCTACCCCCGCCGCCAGAATTGGCGGGGAGGGGGTAGTATTTCAAAGTGTTTGACACCCTACACAACATGTTTTGATAAATCCAAACCAAAGTTAGCATTAACTGCGAGGATTATAATGCACTTAAGAGTATATGGTATGGCTATATCATAGAACAGCTATAAGGAGATGGTTACGAAAGCTGCAGAGGGGCTCAGCTCATGCTAGGGCACCCTCTCACATAAAACCAAGCACTCTGCCTCCAGGATTGTCATGGCCTACCATAGGAGTGACTTGGAGGTGCATATTTGTCTATATATAAGGTAGATATAGGTATACTATATCTAAGTAAGGCGTGATTACACCACCTTACCCAGGCTGTGTGAACAGACCTGTGGTGTCAGTTTGGAAGGCAAACCAGGGGTGGCACAATACATGCTGCAGCCCCTGGTAGGCCTAGGGTACACCTATGCCCTGGGCACTTATGGTACACTATACAGGGGCTCACAAGAGTGACCCAGTAACCAATCTGGTATGTACCTAAAGTACATGTAATCAATTTAGAGAGAGCACAGCTGGGCTGTGGGTCTGATTAGCAGGCCCACAGAGACAGTAAAGTCGCAAAATCAGAGAATCACAGCAAAAAACGTGGGGGTGACCATAGGAAGCAGACCCTACTCTCCTACACAACCCCCCCCCCCCCCCCCCCCCCCCAAACGTAGGGACATTAAACTAACCTTGACCAGTTGAGTCCTCATGTTCTAAGTGGAAATATCTGGAGAGTCCATCTGCATTGGCATGGTCAGTCTCAGGTCAATGTTCGACTGTGAAGTCCATCCCCTGTAGGGAAATGGACCACCTAAGCAGTTTGGGATTTTCACCCTTCATCTGATTTAGCCACAAGAGGGGCTTATGGTCTGTCTGAATCTTGAAGTGAGTACCAAACAAGTATGGCCTCAGCTTCTTCAGTGCCCAAACCACAGCAAAGGCCTCCCTCTCAATAGCTGACCAACGTTTCTCTCTAGGGGTCAGCCTTCTGCTAATAAAAGCTACTGGCTGGTCTTGACCATCTTTATTCAGTTGTGAAAGAACAGCTCCCACCCCCAACTCAGAAGCATCTGTATGAACAATGAATTATTTGGAGTAGTCTGGACTTTGCAGAATAGGTGCAGTGCACATGGCCTGCTTCAGGTCATCAAATGCCTTTTGACAGCTTACTGTCCACTGAACTTTCTTTGGCATTTTCTTAGAAGTTAAGTCATTAAGGGGTGTCACAGTGGAACCCTACCCCTTGACAAATTTTCGGTAGTACCCAGTCAGGCCCAAGAAAGCTCCGACCTGTGTCTGGATGGTGGGAGAAGTCCAGTCCTTTATGCTCTGGATCTTGCTCTCCAATGGTTGAACCTGACCTCCACCTACAAGGTGGCCCAGGTATACAACCTTGCTCTGCCCTATCTGGCACTTGGTAGCCTTGACAGTTAGGCCTGCCTTTTGCAGGGCCTCCAAAACATTCTTCAGGTGGATCAGGTGATCTTCCCAAGTGGAGCTAAAGACAGCAATATCATCTAGATAAGCTGCACAGTTGTCATCCAGACCTGAGAGGACTTGGTTCACCAACCTTTGGAATGTGGCAGGAGCATTTTTCAGACCAAAGGGCATTACCACAAATTGATAATGTCCTCCTGGGGTTGAAAATGCTGTCTTGGCTTTTGCATCATCAGCTAGTCTGATCTGCCAGTAGCCAGCTGTCAAGTCAAATGTACTCAAAAACATGGCAGATGCCAATCTGTCAATGAGTTCATCTGCCCTTGGTATTGGGTGGGCAGCTGTCCTAGTGACAGCATTGAGCCCTCTGTAATCCATGCAAAACCTCATCTCTCTCTTACCTTCTTGGGCGTGAGGTTTAGGCACCAGGATTACTGGATTGGGCCCAGGGCTCTCTGAGGGCCCAATGACTCCCAACTCCAACATCTTTTGGACCTCTGTCCTGATACAGTCCCTGACATGATCAGGTTGCCTGTAAATCTTACTTTTAACAAACAGACTGTCCCCAGTGTCTACTTAATGAGTGCACCAGGTGGTATGACTTGGAGTCAGAGAAAACATATGTCTGTAGGACCGTAGAACTTGTCTACAGTCCTGCTGCTGTTGGTCAGTGAGGCTGCCTGCCAAGGCTACACCATCAACTGAACCATCATCAGGGTTCTGGGAAAGCAGGTCTGGGAGAGAGTCACTCTCCTCCTCCTGTCCCTCATCTGTAGCCATGAGCAAGCCCATGTCTGCCCTGTCAACATATGGTTTCAATCTGTTGACATGATGCACCCTGTGGGGGCTCCTGGGAGTTCAAAGGTCAACCAAATAGGTGACTTCTCCTTTCTGTTCAACAATAGTGTGGGGTCCACTCCACTTGTCTTAGAGAGCTGCTGAGGCCACTGGCTCCAACACCCATACTTTCTGTCCTGGCTGGTAAACAGTCAGCACAGCATTTTGGTCATGACAGGCCTTTTGCAATTCCTGACCAGCCTCAAGGTTTTTGGATGCCTTTTTCATGTACTCAGCCATCCTGGAGTGGAGACCAAGTACATAGTCCACAATGTCCTGTTTGGGAGGTTTGAGAGGTAACTCCCATCCCTCCATCACTAGACAAAGGGGTCATCTTAAAGGATGCCCAAACAGAAGTTCAAAAGGGCTGTAGCCAACCCCCTTCTGTGGGACCTCTCTGTAAGCAAACAAAATACAGGGCAGCAGGATGTCCCATCTCCGCTTAAGCTTCTCAGGGAGACCCTTAATCATGCCCTTTAAGGTCTTGTTGAATCTCTCCACCAGACCATTGTACTGTGGATGATAGGGTGTGGTGAACTTGTAGTTCCCTCCACATTCCTTCCACATAGCAGTCAAATATCCAGACATAACGTTTGCACCTCTGTCTGAGACAACATCCTTCAGAAAACCCACTCTTGAGAAAACTCCCAGGAGGGTTCTTGCCACAACAGGTGCTGTTGTGGTCCTTAGGGGAATAGCTTCTGGGTATCTGGCGGCATGATCCACTACCACCAGAATAAACCTGTGCCCAGAGGCTGTTTGGGGATCCATTGGTCCAACAATGTCAATCCCTACTCTTTCAAAGGGAACCCCCACCATAGGTAGTGGTATTAGGGGGGCCTTTGTGGTGCCGCCTGATATGCCACTGGCTTGGCAGGTGACACAGGACCGACAAAACACCTTGGTGTCTTCTGACAGGTGGGGTCAGTGAAAGTTAGGGACAAACCTGTCCCAAGTCTTGTTCTGGCCAAGATGTCCTGCAAGGGGAATATCATGGGCTAGTGTTAGAAGGAAGCCTCTGAATGCCAAAGGTATGACCAACCTCCTGGAAGCACCAGGCTTGGGGTCTCTAGCCTCTGAATACAGGAACCCACCATCCCAATAGACTTTGTGGGTCCCATTAGCATTCCCAGCAGCCTCAGCAGCAGCTTGCTGTCTGAGGGGGTTCAAGAGAAGGGCAGTCCCACTGCGCCTGCCTCAGATCTGCCCTGGAGGGTCCCCCTGTCCCAAGAAACTCAACCTGATCAGGCTCAAGATCTTCTAGGACAGTTTCCTCCTGGGTCTCACAATCAGCTTCCTGAGAAGGCTGATCCTCTTCCATGGGCAAGGGGGAAGGCACTGCCTTAACCCTACTACTTCTCCTCCTGGTAGGCAACTGGTCCATTATTTCAGGATCCAGGGCCTGTTCAGTGTTGCAATTTTCGACCTGTGAATTGGTCACAGCAAGGACATGTGCTGATATACCTAACATTTATGCGTGAGTCCTATACTCCACTTCAGACCCGGCTGAAGATTCTAGGTCATTGCCAAGCAAACATTCTGCAGGGAGGTCTGAACTAACAACCACTTTTTTGAGGCCAGTTACCCCTCCTCAGGAGAAATTAACAATTGCCATACTATGGGTGGTACTGACATTGATTGCATTGGTCACTAGGTAATTGTCACCTAGTATTATCTGTCCGGGGTCCACAAAGCGAATTTTGCGAATCTCGCGTTCGCGAATTTTGCGGATTTGCGAACTCGCAATTCGCAAAATCCGCGAATTCTCGCGAATTTGCGGATTTTTTTTTTTTGTGTGTTCGCGCGGGTTTCTGCCAGTTCGCGAGGGTTTTGTACAATTTCGCAAACGCGAACTTACCTGTCGGGTCGCAAGTTTCGCGAACTTGTTGTTTCTACGTGTCCAGCGTGTTTGGGACACTCTTCTTCATCACTGCCACTCTCTGTCACCACTGCCACTCTCTGACTACTCATGCCACCCTCTGGCCCACCCATGCCACCCTCTGTTTCATCACAGCACCCTCTGGTTGTCCAGTCAGTGTACATTATTGTGGCAACGCAAGCACACCTTCCCTGCCTCAAGTGACCTGAATTAATTTGGGGCTGATTAATGTGTCACGGAATATTTTTTTAGCTGGCACCTGCTTCCTTAGTGCTTCCTGATTAGTGATCTTTTGCACTTGCTAAGTGCTTTCATTGTTGCAAAATTAGTTACAATACCTGCCCTGCCCCAACTGACAATAATGAATTAGGGGCTGATTAATGGATTTGAACTTCCAGCCTGGCTCCTGCTTGTCTCCCTTAGCTGTAATTCAGGACCTTTGTGGCATATGTGTAACTATTCTGAGGTTCAGAGCAGGGTCACATAATAGTTGCAACTGGCAACTGAACTCTGGAGGGGCCCCTCAGGAAGCACTACAGGAAATGGCTACTAATGATGAGCCTGAACTTTTGAACCTGGTAAGTAGTTTCAGTTTTGCTAAGATCGTATTTCTGCAATTTTGCGCTTATTCGCGGGGCGCGAAGTTGTACTGGGAAGCCGCGAACTCACGCGAACAGTGCGAGCAAGCCATAAAATCCGCTGCTCGCGGATTTGCGGGAGATTCGCGAATCTCGCGGACTGCGAATTTACCGAAAATCCGCAAAATCCACGAGCGAAACGGATTTTCCGCCCATGCTTAATTGTGACACTAGCACATGTGTCAGTGTAGGCCTGAGCCACTTTGTTATTAATTAAAGGAGTCTGTCTGTACTTGCCCAAGTTACTGGGGCTCACAGTAGAGGACATAGCCATGTCCACATCACAGACAAGAACAGCTTGGGTTGGTATTCTGACTTGGCCAGAATCCACCTCAGTTCCCATGGTTAACCCTACTACACCCTTCTGTTGAGAACCACCACTATTAGCTGTACTAGGGGAAACCGGTGCCTTAGGGGCAATGGTGGCTGGAGCTTCCTCCTTCTTGGTGCAATCACTGGTCCAGTGAGTATTTACTTTACATACTTTGCACCATGGTTTCTTAGGACCTTCTTTCTTTTTTGATTGTTGGGGCCCCCCACCAATAGAAGCTTTTTGGGGACCTTGAGAAGACTTCTGGTCTTTTGCTTTCTCCCCACCCTTTTAGTCTTGCTTCTTCTGATCACCACCTTGGTTCTGTACCTTCTGCTTCACCCTGGTTCTGACCCATTTGTCTGCCTTCTTTCCCAATTTTTGGGGAGAGGTCAGATCAGAGTCAACCAGGTGCTGATGCAATAACTGGTTCTGACAGTTGTTAAGAATTTGTTCTCTCATAATCAAATTATATAAACCTGTACAGTCATTGACCTTACTGCCCAGTAACCATCCTTCTAGAGCCTTAGTAGCACAATCTACAAAGTCATTTCAGTCCTGATTCTGTACCTTCAGGGTATCTCTGAATAGAAACCTGTACTGCTCAGTGGTTAAGCTTAACCCATCTATAAGAGCACTCTTCAGTGTAGTTGGCAGAACCTGTTCACTAACTGTCAGGAGCTTACCTCTGCCTTTGTCTGCAAAGGAGAGCCACACAATTGCTGCCTCTGGGGTACCTGCTGTACTTTGCAGGCCCTCTCCAAAGCAGTTATCCACTTGTAGATGTCATCCCCACACTTGTATGGAGGGACAATTTTGTTCGGGTTTTTATGGTCATGAGACCTTTCCCTAGTCCTAGAAATTATGCTGCCACCAGTGGATTCTAATCCTTACAATTTTATCTCTCTCTCAAAAGCCAGGGTCTCTTTGCAAGGGAAACTTCTTGACTCTTGATTTTAAGCTTGTATTTCCTCATCCTAGCCTTATGCTCCCTTCTCTGAGGTGAAGGCATTCTCCTCAGAGCAGAGGGAACAGACCCCACTGATGAATCAGAATGGTCAAATGCACTGGAAAGTGATCTGGGTCTACTGTTTTCAATATTAGGCCTACTTGGGGGTCTGTTTTAGATCCTTCCCTCTCCAGCCCCATGTAGTCCTAGGTTAACCTGGTTCAGTCCCATGACTTCTACCTGGTTAGCAACCACATCATCATCAGAATCCTCTGGGTTCTCACCAGTGGGATCTTCTGTTGAGGGCTGGCCCCCCTCTCTACTACCTATTTGAACTGGGTTGGATGCCTTTTCTACATCATACTCCACTAAAATATCTACCAGGTGGTTAAAGGTTGGACTCTGTCCTTGTCCCAGCCTTCTGGCTGTACACAGGATTCTCAATTCATGAAAAGTGAATGTGTCATATTTAGAAGGTACCCTGGGAGGGTCAGCTTCTGGCAGAGGCCCACTAAGCCCTGCATCCAAGGACATTTTCTAGTGAGGTGTGGTGTGTGAACCTACCTACACTAAATGTTTTCCTACTAGAACCTCTCTAGGAGTTGTAGTCAGGGTGTGCTAAGCCCTTTACACCTACAACTGCTAAGTTCAGCAGAACGTATGTATTATAAGAACTTGATTTATATGTACCTACAGGTACCTTAATGTGATCTTTCAAATTATATCTTATGATTATATGGTAAAACAACAGCAAGCTCTTATCCCATCCGTTGCACACCAATGTGAGAAGTTAGCTTGGCATATGATGTCCACTATTCTAGTGGGCACCCTGCACCTGTCAAATTGACCCTTATTGATGGTGGTTGTAAAGTCAACCTTATAGACAAGCTATCCTAGTGGTAGCATGGACCAGCAGTCATAGGATAAGACTTCAGAGAGCATGTGAAGCAAGCTGTTTTACCAATTATAATACCTTGAATACTAAATGAAAGGACACCACACAAGGTATATATCAAATATATATTAATTTATTTCAAACACAACCCCTCTGCATTCTTTATGAAGTCAGAGGTCAAAGTACATCACAAGTTACTCAATTAGCATACGATAAGTTGCACATATACAGTTATGCCCTAGGGGCCTCACGAACCATATACTAAGAAAGTGGTATGAGAAACACGTGAGAGTTAGAAAGTAGGCCTTGGGCCTGTAGAATCGCTGGGACTACACTAAACAACCAAAGGTTAGGAAGTAGGAGGCCTACGGTACACGTTTGCAGTGTCTAAACACAGTCGCAAGTTACCATTGACTTATAATGGAAAACGAAGAAGTTACAAAGTTACTGTTTAAGGACACTTCCGGATGGACTAGGGTGGAAATCTTTTAAACTAGGACACTTCAAGAGTCAAGACCCATGGGAGCACCGGAGTACTCGTGTTACCTAATCCAGGGAAGCCGGGTGTATAGGTGTCTTTAAGTGTCGGGTTTCGTCATCGTTTTCTATGGAGATCTGCAAAGAAGTGCTGCAGGCGACCAGAGAAATAGTGTCCGGGTGGATCCAAGGGTGGATTGGTGATGTGAAGAACCTGAAAGCAGAGGGGACAGAGTCTGGGTCACTAGCCGGTGACCAGGAAGGAACCAGGAAGGAACCAGGCGATGCTGCGTGCTTGAAGGTGAAGAAGGTGAGTTTGTCTCTTCAGCCACGAGGTCCAGGAGGCATCGACGATGACCAGGCGCTGGATTTAAGCTGTCCCACAAAGGATCTTGGAGACTGCGGCGTCGGTATCCGGATTGGACCCAACAAGCCTTGGAAAACGCAACCCACACAGGATGACAAGTTTGGCTCTGTTGCAAACCAGCAAGGTCTGTGGTGCTTCTCCTTTGAAGGGAAGCTGGAGCAAGCCTGGAACAATCAGGAAAGCATATTAGTTTAAAAGAAAAGCCTTTAGGAGGCTCACTAGCCAATGGGCAAGGAACCGGGAAGACACATCAAGCTGAAAAGCAAGAGCGGGCCCCACGCGGCACTCATGGAGTGTGGAGGGCTGAGCTTCGGTGTAAATGGTGCTCGGGTCTGGGGCTTCTCGTACCCCAATGCACAACTGTGAGTTACCTCAGGAGTCGACGCAGGATGTCCAGGGTGTCCCGTCCCACGTCTCTTGTGTCCGCCATGGGTCTCAGCTTTACTGTGAATATGGATCAGAGTTAGAGAAGTCTGAGAATCCAGTTCTTGTGTCACTGAGTCTTCGGGTTCCGGCGGGAGCACCGACAAAGCAGACTGGCAAGTTACTGGTGGTTCCCAAAACCCGGGACTCATGTTAGTAATTATCTAGCAGGCATGCGACTTTGATCCGCCTAAATTCTCAAAAGTAGAATTTGGGAAAAACACCCGATATTATTTCTATATTAAGGTGTTTGTTGTCTCTAATGCCTTACCGTCCTAAAACAGACATTCTAGTCTGTCATTATCACTGATTGTGGGGGGTTCATAAATTTTCAACTCGGCGCAACCAAAAATGTCAGCCCTGTTTAGGACCATACACAGACCCACACATGTACCAAAATAATAAGTGAAAAAATGTGTGGCGGAGAGGAAGGCACCTCACGGGCGAACACCCTCGGGGCAATCTGGTCAGATGTTTACCAGAGACTTGGCCCCTTTCTCATCATAGGCGGCCGTTCCTATTCCAGAATTTTGGTGAATAAGTGAGAGAAAAGAAAAGAGAGAAGGTGCATATCAAGGAGATTTAGAGCGTGGCTCCTTGGAAAAACAAAACAGAGTGAAGGATAAAATCAACAACCACACCACTTAAACTACTTTTATTTATGAATCGGGTGTGCAAAGTCGAAATAAAAAGGAGGGTAGCTTAAAGTTGCATACCACTACCTGTGACCAACATGTTTCACTGCCCAGAAACCTTTATGGCAGATTCATCAGGGTCAATACTCTGTTACTGCACCCCCTTCCAACATTTTTTAAACAGGAAGCCTTATTCAGCTATGCTCCCTCGTACCAGCTGAACACAGGGTACTCCGCCGAACAGTCGGTTGTCACATCAACCGTACAAAAGAGGAACATGGGCGTTGTATCATCCCATACAACGCCCATGTTCCTCTTTTGTACGGTTGATGTGACAACCGACTGTTCGGCGGAGTACCCTGTGTTCAGCTGGTACGAGGGAGCATAGCTGAATAAGGCTTCCTGTTTAAAAAATGTTGGAAGGGGGTGCAGTAACAGAGTATTGACCCTGATGAATCTGCCATAAAGGTTTCTGGGCAGTGAAACATGTTGGTCACAGGTAGTGGTATGCAACTTCAAGCTACCCTCCTTTTTATTTCAACTTCGCACATCCGATTCATAAATAAAAGTAGTTTAAGTGGTGTGGTTGTTGATTTTATCCTTCACTCTGTTTTGTTTTTCCAAGGAGCCACGCTCTAAATCTCCTTGATATGCACCTTCTCTCTTTTCTTTTCTCTCACTTATTCACCAAAATTCTGGAATAGGAACGGCCGCCTATGATGAGAAAGGGGCCAAGTCTCTGGTAAACATCTGACCAGATTGCCCCGAGGGTGTTCGCCCGTGAGGTGCCTTCCTCTCCGCCACACATTTTTTCACTTATTATTTTGGTACATGTGTGGGTCTGTGTATGGTCCTAAACAGGGCTGACATTTTTGGTTGCGCCGAGTTGAAAATTTATGAACCCCCCACAATCAGTGATAATGACAGACTAGAATGTCTGTTTTAGGACGGTAAGGCATTAGAGACAACAAACACCTTAATATAGAAATAATATCGGGTGTTTTTCCCAAATTCTACTTTTGAGAATTTAGGCGGATCAAAGTTGCATGCCTGCTAGATAACTACTAACATGAGTCCCGGGTTTTGGGAATCTTTTTGATTGTTTTTGATGAGTGGAGGGCCTTTCCCATTAATACCCGTAATATTCCCTCTAAGCTCCTCTTGTTATTGAAAGTTACTGGTGGGGCCTGTTTGCACAGGGTGGTCACTCCTTGACCACAAGGGGGATGTTTTCCATCTTCTAGTCAGAATAGAAAGTTGAAGGTCCAAGAGTTCTGTATCAAAGTTTCTTTCCAGGATAATCTGAAGTCCTGGGGACACAGCTCCTATACTTATACTAAGCTAAGGAGCTGGATTACCTGCCTAGGTCCCTCCTATGGGTGGACCTGAGAAGGGGGTGGTTACACCCCTTTCCCTTTGTCCAGTTTTGCACCAGAGCTGGGGCTGGAGTGCCCCGGCAACTGGTTTGAACCGGGCTATGCATGGAGCACCTTGTGTTCCCCAGGCAGTGCCTTAAAAAGCATCTGCTGATGCAGCCCTCCCTGTCTCAATACACATCTGCCTGTCTGGGAAAGTGCTGGTACCTCCCTGGACAGGAAACCTATTGTCCAAGTCTCCCCTGCTGGAGTTTCGTCCAGCAGCAGGAGGTCAGAATTGTGTCTGTGGCAGCAGCATCCATTTTGTGATGCTGGGGCTCTGTCTAACTTTAACCGGGTAAAGCAGTAACATACATGTCTTTTCCCTCTAGAAGGGTGGAATGCTACCCCCGCCACCAGAATTGGCTAGGGGGGGGTAGTATTCCAAAGTGTTTGACACCCTACACAACATGTTTTGTTAAAAGCCAAACCAAAGTTAGCATTAACCGCGAGGATTATAATGCACTTAAGAGTATATGGTATGGCTATATCATAGAACAGCTATAAGGAGATGGTTCCGAAAGCTACAGAGGGGGTCAGCTCATGCTAGGGCACCCTCTCACATAAAACCAAGCACTTTGCCTCCAGGATTGTCGAGGCCTACCATAGGAGTGACTTATAGGTGAATATGTGTCTATATATAAAGTAGATACAGGTATACTATATCTAAGTAAGGAGTGATTACACCACCTTACCCAGGCTGTGTGAACAGACCTGCGGTGTCAGTTTGGAAGGCAAACCAGGGGTGGCACAATACATGCTGCAGCCCCTGGTAGGGCTAGGGTACACCTATGCCCTGGGTACTTATGGTACACTTTACAGGGGATCACAAGAGTGACCCAGTAACCAATCTGGGTCTAAAGTACATGGTATCAATTTAGAGAGAGAACAGCTGGGCTATGGGTCTGATTAGCAGGCCCACAGCCACACTAAAGTCGAAAAACCAGAGAATCACAGCAAAAAATGGGGGTGATCGTAGGAAGCAGACCCTACTCTCCTACAGCGGGCTTCTCTGATTTGACTATAGCAATTTGCAGCAGTAGGAATGCCCCCATGCGCTTCAACTGAGAGCCAGCATAGACCTCTGTGAGTAGGTATGCAATATTGAAACTTCTGGGCTCTGAGGTCTAGTCTAGCATCTGACTTAATAGAGTAATTTATTGATAAGATGAGGATTTGAGAAGATCAGGGAAGAGGTGCTCCTGTGTACTCTCACTTTTGGTATTGTACCAAATATATATTTTTAATCTGAACAGAAGTAGTTGAAAGGTTGTATAACTCAAGGTTTAGGTGACACTTTAGTCTCACTCTAGCAGTTTGTAGGTGTTTGCTTTCCTTACAGTGTTCAGCTGGCAGTTTTCGTTGATGAGTTCTTTCTGGAGTAGTAGATTTACCAGGGAGGACCTTTCTGAGAACAGGGGAAGCATACTTCTAACCATGAGACAGTGCTTGAATATTTGCAAGTTCAGTTTAAGAAAAGAATGAAGGTTCACTTTTCAGTGTCAAAGAAGTGGGGTTTGAGCATAGGGGTGAAATCTGGCATACAGACGTAGAGTTATGTGTCATCATCAGCATGCTGGTGTGAGCCAATATCATGCTCAATCAGCATGCCAACAAAAGGTTCATTGCAGAGATTCTAGAGATGAAGGAATAAGACACTGAGGGAGGCCAAACAGGCTTGAAAAACCATCAAATGTGTGTCTGTAAGAACAAACATCAGGCAGAGTTATTTCACAAAGAAGGCAAATATTTTATATACTTAATACAGAACCAAAGATTTGAGGGGGTTAGCTATTTGCATACCACCCGCTTCAACCTTTCTCTACCAGAGAAACTGCTTCACCAGAGGTACCACTTGAACACCATGCTCTGAAGCAAGACATCAATTGCCCGTGGCACACACCTTATCACCAGAAAGTACTCATTGAGGCTCAGTCTTCTGTGAGGCAGCACCATCTGTCAAGAGGAAATAACAAGTCAATCCTCTTCTGTAGAACAAAGGTCCATAGCCGAGAAGTAACCTCTTCAGCTCTGGCTTCAAGACAGCAGAGCATTGCTAAAAGAAATAAAAACGTAAGCACTTCTTTATAAGACAACAAAGTATGAACAGTGGACCTAACCACTCAAGCCTTAGCTTCTGATGCACCACTCTATCACTTGGAGATAACAGATCAGGCGTTTGTCTATACAACAACACCTCACTGTCAAAATTGCCTCTGTTAGAGTAAGATAACCCTTCTTTGCTAGAAAAATAACATCTAGCCTTCAGCTCTAGGACAATACTGCATCCCCAAGAGAACACCACAACACCCCTTGCCTGAAAGACCTCAGAGGACTGACACAGATTACCACTCCAGACCTCATCTTGAGGACACAACCACAGCAGCTGATGAGATAATCATTACATGTCCTGCCTGTAATTCAGCACTGTATTATCTGCAGCTACCCACTTCAGTCCAAGTAGTGCATTCCTGCGCGGCATCATCATACAGCTCTCACCTGTAGGTCAGCAACACACGACCTAAAGGTAAGTATTTCAGTCTTTCCTGTAGGGTAAGAGCAAGCCACCGAGAGCTAACATACAGCTCCTTGCTGGTAATTGTAAAAAAAAAAACACAGCACCCTAAGATGACTAGTGCATCCACTACCTGCAGAGGAGGACCAAATTACTGAATTTTCAGTGACCAACACATGGCTGGAGCTATTCCCACAACCTTGACTGCAGGATAGGACCACTTCATTAAGAAGATAACTCTATTGCCAGTACATTACTGAAAACAATGTGCCATAACTGAGGATGAAACCATATAGAATGTGTTGCCCGGGCAGCAATACACTAGCAGATGCAACACACATTAAAATTTGCACCTGTAGAACTGCACTAAGCCATTCTGATGCGACCATTTCACCCTCATCCGTCGCATTGTCAGAGATCACACTTTAAGACAACACCTCACATTATCTGCTGAAACCTACCTTGATCCTTGAAGGAGAAATCACTTATCATTGCCCTAGAACATTTTTTCTTCTGCCAATATCATTTTTCACAAAGTTTTAGTCATTGCTGTGCAAAATCACTCAAGTTTTTTCATCCCACCTAATGTGCTACCTTTAGTTATGTTCTTCAGAGCATCCACAAGAGATACAAACAAAACATCTATTAAGGGACTAGGAACATGTTAAACAACGGCCCTACTATTGAAACATTTTATATATAGAGTTGTATAAGGACAACAGCACCACTGCAACATCCACCCAAACACTGCACATTAGAGAGTAACCTTACCCCGTTTAACAATAGCCCCTGTGAATCTATGTTGCAAATGGACCATAGTGCAAGGTGGTTGCGATTTTTTAAAAACTAGATACAAGGCATGAAGGAAGTCGACATCCTGGTCCACGTGTCAGAGTCCATTGCTTCCCACCAAGTACAGGAGTACATCTGAATTTTAAATTATAATTAAGGTTCACAGTTCTCCGCTTTTACAGATTATTATACGTAAATGCAGACAGAAAGCAATGCACTTCGCTGCTTGTTTTTATGGTTAAAAGCTGAAAAATACAGAAAGTATGTCTGCTATTGAGTGCCTCCCGCACAAATGTGAAACAGATCCCTGTTGAAATGTTTTCATATTGATACTATAGTGGTATTCAGCAATGAGCTTACTGTTTTCAAAAGAAATTAAAAAGAATGAAAAAGTTTCTGTGCTGTACCCCCGAGTCTGTTTTCAGTTCCTAGTAGGAGTGATGCGCATACTAATGAGGACACACCTGACATACGGCTGGCCATAGAGTGCACCAGGTAATCCCCCAGTGCGCCCGCACTGGTGGGGCCTTATTTTGGGCCCCTGGGGGCCATTTTTGCAGCATAGCTGCAGAATCGGCCCTGTACCAAAATCGGCCGAAAACCTGGCCCCGGCAAAGAGCTCGGCGGCACCTCCAACTCCCCCGAGTGGGGAGACGGGTGCCGACCGAGCACTTTGCCAGGGCAGGTTGTGGTTCCCAGTCTGGCCCTGGACTGAAGGAACACGGAAAGACTGTGCTGTGAGTTTAAACAAACTGAATGTGGAGCCATTGAGCATATTTTAGTCTCAGCAGTTATGAACAGTATTCTTTGTGCCGGCCTCACATCATATCTTTTCTCATTTCTTTTTCAGGAATGGCAGCTAGCCTACCTCCCCCACACAACCTATGGTGCCCTTTTCATTATAAAAGAAAGTAAATGAGCACTATTTTTGAATGGTAGAAAAAAATTTACCTTTCGCACAAAAATATATATTTTAAAAAAGTATGTATAGTGTTTTAAAGCATGTATTTCAAAAGCGCATAAAACGTAGAGGGTCACACATCTAAATACTTTGGGGATTATGATCCTTAGTGTGAGAAAGAGCCTCTTTTTGCATGGTTAGCCCCCACTTTTTGCTTGGGTTTGATGTGGTTTTGATTGTAGTGCACAGGGTCCCTGCCAACCAGATTCTCTGTGCCACTGCTTCTTTCCCAAAAAACAAATCCTAAATTGGTACTCATACCCCTGTTGTGTCCCTAGTAAATGGTACCCTGAGTACCTAGGGCCTGAGAGCTGAAGAGGGTCCCCTGGGACCCCCCCCCTCCTCTCACTGGGATTATGCCACTGCCCTTGAAGCTTGCATACCCCTGTAAGGGAGAAAAAGTCGGCATGGCACCCTGCATAGGTGCCATGTCAGCTAACACTGCCTGAAGGTATAGGTAAGTCACCCCCCTAGCAGGTCTCACAGCCCTAAGGCAGGGTGCACTATACCACAGGTGAGGGCATATCTGCATGAACAGATATACCCCTACAATATTGGGGTCCATATCCTAATATTGTAAGTGCCACACCTCCTTCCCCAGGATGGGCCTGTGCTCGAAGAGGGAAGTTTCAAAGGCCTGCCACCTTTGTAATGCAACCACCAGCCTCTGCTGCTGAAAGCAGATGTCAGCCCCTGGTTTACACTCCCACTTTGGGTGACAAAACTGGTGGAAAAAAACTCACAAGAATAGGAGGGGTGCTCACCTAAGGTGGGGGATGCGAGGTGACGCACAAATCCCCACCATCGTGAAGATGAGGAGATCCCTCCAATCAGGGTTAGGTCTATGCCTCCTCCCACAGCAGGGTTGCATAATAGAGGGTTTAGTCACCCCAAGTAAGGTGCTCATTGACCCTATCTACTACTCCCTAAAATGCCTTCTAAATGTAGTATTTAGATGGCTCCACCAGACCTAGAAACCTGATCTGTGAGGAACTACAAAGGAAGAAGACACTCTGCAACAGAAGACTGAAGACGATGACTGCCTTGGACCCAGCCCTACCAGCCTGTCTCCAGCTTAGACGAACCTGCACCTTGTCTTGCAGGCAGCGACCTCTGAAACCCATGGGAGGATTGCTGCATTCAACAAAGACTCCAATCTCCCGTGGACAGCGGACCTGTCCAGAAGAAAAACAGTAACAAAGACTCTGGATCCAGGCTGATCCGCAATCTTTCCCACTCTGCCCCCAACACCCACAGCCTGAGTCTGAGTGGCTCAACTGCCCAGCGAAGTCTCCCCAGTGACCAGGACTCAGAATCCAGCATTGTCCAACCTCTTCAGACCCCCACGAAGGCACCTGCAGAGTGAATCTAAGGGCCCCCCCACTGCGACCGGCCCAGTAAGAGGATTCTCGACATCTAAAGGCACCCCTGAACCTGCAACCCCTGGGCTTTGGTGAGTTTGACCAGTGGTGCCGCTATGTCTCCTAACACCTCAACTTACCTGTGCTGTCACTGGTGTTCTGCCTGGACCCTCCGGTTCAACGTTTACCTCCTGTTTGTAAAAAGAAGAAACTCCATTTGCTTGCATTGGGCTCCAGACACTGTGTTTGCACCCTGCACCTGTATCCCATGTGCCGCTGGTGGTGTATGTTAGATGGCACTTTGTGTCCCCCCCTGTGCTGGTCCTAACACCCAAAGCTTGGCCCCTGCAACTGTTACACTTACCTGCAAGCCCTCTTGGCTCCAAGGACCAACTGTCTCCAATGAAACACATTGGGTTGAACTCCAATTTTTACCTCTGCACCCGGCCACTCCTGTGCCGCTGGCGGTGCAGTGTTGGTACTTACTTACTCCTTGTCCAGTGCTGACCTTTGGTTCCGCAGACTGGAACTGTAATTTGCGTACTTACCTGATTAAACGCAACACTGTTTTCTCCATTGGATAACATTGAACTCTCCTGAAAATATTATGTCGATTTTTCAAAGCGCAAAGTATTTTTTAATTAAAAACGTACTTACCTTGTGGTCCCGTATGCCATTGACCATCTATGGCAGGTCCGCTATCTTTAAGATGATGGCGCTCCCCCGCCTAGTGTATCAACTACAAAATCACCCGCATCGGATGCCGCCCCTCTGGTTCCAACAAGTCAACTCGGCACTGGGTGGGTTTCTGTGGGAGGGGGGGGGATTGCTCGTGTGGCATTGCGGATGTGCTTCTTATCTTCCTAAACGGGGGCTAGCCACATCAGATGTGCTCTCTTATTACCAAGCGGCACACCTGTTGGTTTTAAACGAATGGTGGTACGGCAATAGGAGTGACCCGGCCTACAAGGTCAAGCGGTACTTTATGGGCTTGGCGTCCGTCCATACACTGCTGTACTCTGCATCGCTTCGGCGGTGCCTTCCATCTGCCACGCAGGTAGTATTCTACCTCTGGAGGCAAACACTGCGTAGAATGGGATGGTGGAATGTGCTTACTCAAGAAACCCCTCTCTGGCGCAATGGTCGCTTGCCCCACCTGGATGCGTTTCAGGGCTTTCGGGGGTGGGATGCAATAGGAATCTCCTCCCTAGGTGACGTGATGTCGGGCAGCTCCCTGAAGTCCTTGCAGAACTTAAAAGACTAATTCGGGATGCCCCTTTCCCAGTTTTTTAAATACCTCCAGTTTCGACATACACTGACGCCATACCTGACTGACCTTGAGCAACTTCGCGAATTTAGTCCGCTGGAGGCCAAGCTGTTCATGGGGGACTTGCCGGATAAGAAAATCTCACGTATATATCAGACATTGGTTCACCATTGTTCCTTTGACTTGCAAAGACTTAAGTCCGCGTGGGAGGGGGATGTGGGGGACTTAGAGGAAGAGGATTGGGCATAGGCTCTGGCGAGTCCTAGGGAGGCAGCAATCTCCATGCGCCTGCGACTGATACAATTTAAGTGCCTACATCGCACCTATTTTACCCGAGAGCGCTTATGGAGGGTGGGCATGATTCGTTCCCCCGACTGTCTCCGGTGCGGATCAGAGGGGGTACACTTCTACACACTACCTGGGGGTGCTCAGCGCTACATAGATTCTGGAACGGGGTTTTTGGGTGCTTGTCTGAGGGGTTGGCTTGGGAGCATCCCCGGGACCCAAAATTGGCTTTGCTGCATGTTATGGAGGGGGTCGGGGACAACTGATATAAGCGCCACTTGTTACTACTAGGCCTTACATTGGCCAAACGAGACATTGTCAAAGCTTTGAAGACTCCCCGAGCCCCACCGTTGGCCGCCTGGAGGAACGGCATGGACTTTTGTATGGGACTAGAGCAACCTATATTTATGGCCAGGGGGTGCCCCCGTAAGCACTTTAAGATCTGGAAGAAGGTGGGCCGACTACCGTGGGCTGGACTTGGACCACCCCACCTGAGAGGGCCACCCTCCCGACAATCTGACAGATGGATTTTTGGCTATGCTCATGTGGTGGTTCGGTGGACTTAATATGTCATTGTTTTGGATATTCTATAGTAATTCAGTGATGGGAGCAGCGCAACTGGGGGGAGGGACGGGGGTGGGTGTTTGCGTTCTCTGTAAAAGTCTGACAAAGCTATTGTTGATCTACTAATGTTTGCAGCAGACTCTGGGTGTCGGGCTATGCATTACTTGTGCGTTCGGACAAATGAAATTTGTTTTAAAAAAAAACATACTTACCTTATCACAAAGATCTTGGTCTCAAAAAAAAATACAAAGTATAATTTTCTAAAATTGGTCTGGATCTACTTCTTGAGTTGTGTGGCAATTCTTGATCACTGTTGTGCACTAAATGTCTTACACTCTGTGTTAGGCCTAGGGCAGCTCACCCACACTACCACTAATAGA